>NC_085930.1:190272500-191521250 GCF_028885625.2 Pongo pygmaeus
CTTTATTAATATAAAGATTATGTTTAGTACTGTGTTTAACAAGAAATTTACTTAAACAAGTATTTAATCTTAGCTTTCTTAAGGAAATAGGCAAATATCTTAGTTACTAATATTAAATATATTAAAGCTTACACATAAAGCACTAAAGCATGTCAGAATTGAGAATTTTTTAATGAAAGAAAAAAATATTTTCACGATTAATAAATTAAAATGTTCTGGGCTGATTTATAGAGAAATATTCCACCAAAGGTGTCAGTCTTCATGTCAACTTGCCCTTCCTAACAGTTCTAAAATTATCATTGAGTTTTAAAAATGTTTAAATTGGATTTTCATGTCTAGGATTAAGTGTATATTATAGATAAAAATGTAGAATATGTATATATTTTGTATTTTCATGTGAAATATAATCTCTAATACTACATAAATTTAAATGTATTACATTGCTAATGGAAATAAAAATATGCTGATACTTTTCTGGGAGGGAGGTTGTTTCACTGATGGGATATTTTTCCTGTGAGAGGGAGAACATAGTGATTAAATACTATTGCTCTGGCAAGAAAAAATAACAGCAAACCAACTAAACCAAAAAAGCAAGTAAAGAACAAAACAAAAAACAATTAAAATTACATTAATGTAACAATAATCCTCTTCAAATTCCACAGCTTATTACTGAAATTTTCCATACTCAGATTTATTTTTGTTTGCAATATCTGATATACAGTTGTATTGGATATAGATTTATATTTTAAAGTAGTTAGCATGCAGTTGACCAAGCCTTTGTTCATTTGAGGAAGCATGTGTGAAGGGTTGGAACTAAAGGGTAAATTAACTGTTGAATTATTTCTGAAGTTGTTTGCTTCCAGTGAAAAACAAGAAGCATGATTTGGTAATACATATTTAAACCGGCTCTTGCTACACATTTTTTCATGTTGCTCTTCCATAGCTTTTCATTTAGCTACACTAAAACAAAAGATGATCACCTTACTTTTGAATAAATTATTTTTAGTATATCTGAAATCAGATATTTGATTAAATTATTATTCAACAGTAGGCTTGGATTGACTTTGGCATTTTTTTTCTTTGAGGAAAACCACTGATCTGCAGAATCTATGTTTGAAATGACAATTTACATATTTATTATTATTTCAAAAGGCCCAGAAACTTTTGCTTACCAGACAGTTAGAGTTATAACAGCGAGTTCAAATTAGTGATTCTGGGGAATGTTTTGATACTGTTTTCTAATAACGAATAAAATACACCCACATCATCACAGAAACAAACATACGTGTTTCTCTCATTTCATTGTCAATGCTTGGTGCTAGCTAATGCTTTTGATTCTATGATCATTCTTCTAAAGAAAACACTTATTATAACAACAGTTGGTTTCTTATAAAAGGAATATTTTAATCCATGAGATTTTTCAATGTAGTTATTAAAATATTAAGTATTTAACTGAGTAGCTGTAGAAAAGTCAAATTAATTATAAATTATACTTTATGTTCACATTTATTTACATTTATACTTATGATCAATTTTTAAATTATGCTTTAAATTATACATACCATTAAAAGCAAGGTTTGATCATATAAAGAACAATTCAGAATTAAAATTATGCATTAGAAGAATAACAGCATTAACTTGAATTATAATACAAGGAATACTTTGTCACTTGTTATTGATATAACTAAAAATTATTTTATTAGGAGAAAACAGAAGCCCTTAAAATGCACATTTTCCAGGTGAATAGTATAGAAATACTGAGGAGCAACAACTGTATTTTTTTGTTGTTAATTTAGATAACACTCTTGCTATGAAAATATGTAGAGCAAATTTTGGCTAAATACAAGCTGAAGAGATTACAGCCAAGTTTTCACTATTGGGCACTACATAAAATCTTTATTGAACATTTTTTACTTCATTACATTTTTTTCTTATCACCACCTGCCTTTTTATTAAAACTTTAAGCTATAGCATTAAAATCTTTAAATCTATACTTTTCCCAATAACTACATCAGTATTTCCATACCAGTTAAATTCATTGAAAAAATAAAAAGCCTTATTTAAGATTATGAAAACACATGTTTTTCATATTGGCTTTTATTTCAATATTTCCTTTCATGTTTTCCATTTCTGTGAAAGTAAGGAGCTGGAAGGGATGTACTACTTTTGCATTAGTGCCACCCGGCCTTGGAGAGTAGAATAAATGCTGCTCCAGCGACAAGTCACCATTTTGAAGATGGGCCAGATGTGTGGCAATATCATGGTGGGCAGAGAAGTCTCAAAATAAGATGCTACAATCTGTCTATGACTCACCAGCGTGTGTGTGTGTGTGTGTGTGTGTGGTGGTGGTGGTGGTGTGTGTGTGTGTCCTTAAGGAATGTTTTTGGCCAAATGGTGCTTAAAAATACTGACAATATTTTACCTCAGCTTGAATCTTGTGATTATCAACTGTAGATTTTCAAGAAAGATGCAAAAAGGCAAATGACTCAAAGCATATGTAACTAATTTAGGACCTGTAGTCAACAAGGAACACAAATTGGAAATATTGCTGCATTATCCTAAACAGAACCCTGGGAAATAATCACTTAAAAATATATATATATTTGTTGAACTAGTTGGTCTATTTATACAATGGAAATACAAGCATTTGACTTTTTGTTCCTTCTGCCATTGTTATGGTCTTCCCTATAATGATGAGCTACTATGCTTTCCTGTGTTTACTCAGATACAGAAAAAGGCATTATCCTCGTTTCCCAATCTGGAGTGCTAAAAAGACAGGGTCACGGACACGTAAGGTGTTTAAAAGATGAGATGATGGATTCACTTTTATATTTTCCATGCTTTTACTTTAATGCTGTGATGTTACCATATTAGGAAAGGTCTTTATATTCAACGTGTTTGATTGACATTTTCATTTCGTGTCTTGACTTTTTTTGGGAAAGTTATTGCTAGAGGCTTGGAGTGGGGTTCTGGCTTTCACAAAACAACTGTGAGTTCATCCTCCCCTGTGTGGAGATAAAGACGAAGGGTCATGAGGGAGCAGGTTAGATTTGGGGCTCAAATGCTTGTTTTAGGAAATAAGGAGGATGAGGGGAGTAGATGTGGACAGGAAATGTAAAGTAAATATAGGGAGCTTTCTGAGAGATGCTGCAACCAAGAGACTCTCTTCTTTTACCCCCTCTAAGGTACCTGCTCTAAGTGGTGTGGACCTTCAATATGAAGAAGGGTCAAATGTATTTTGCTCAGAAAATTCAATGGGTTTTATTTAGTTTTCAAATTCAATCCATCAATAGATCATGTAATTATATGCTAAAATTCAAAAAGTATAAAAGGTTAAACAGTGAAAACTCGTTGTCTCACCTGGACCCCTCACCACTTAGTTCCTTCGAAGGCACTTTGTTGCCTTTGAAGAGGCAACAAATGTGATTAATTTCTTAATTATCGTTAATTATTCCAGCAATATTTTATGTATTTCTAAACAAATTCCCATGTATACATATTTTTTCTTTTACATAATATTAGCATAACATACCTCCCACTTGTATCTTGTTTTTTCACTTCATATATGGAACTCTTTCCTTATTCTTATGCAAAAGGGGTTCCTGTTCTATTTTTATGGTTGCATAGTATTCTGTTTTGAGTATGCACCATAAATCATTTAATCAGTTGCCTATTGATAGATGTTTAGGTTGCTTCCAATCTTTTGCTCTTATAAAAAAATGCAAGAATCAGACCGGGCGCAGTGGCTCATGCCTGTAATCCCAGCACTTTGGGAGGCCGAGGTGGGTGGATCACTTGAGGTCAGGAGTTCGAGACCAGCCTGGCCAACATGGCGAAACCTCCTGTCTACTAAAAACATAAAAATTAGCCAGATGGTGGTGGTGCGTGCCTGTAATCCCAGCTATTGGGGAGGCTGAGGTAGGAGAATCTCTTGAAGCTGGGAGGTGGAGGTTGCAATGAGCCGAGATCGCACCACTGTACTCCAGCCTGAGCAACAAGAGCGAAACTCCATCTCAAACAAACAAACAAACACCAAGAATCATTGTGCATTACTGGCTAGAAGGTAAAATGGTGCAGCCACTGTGAAAATAGTATGGTTTCTCAAAACGTTAAAGACATAATTACCATATGATCCAGAAATTCCACTCCTAGGTATATGACCAAAATAATTGCAAGCTGGAACTAAAACAGATATATCTCATATACCAATGTTCATAGTGGCATTATTCACAATAGATAAAAGGTGCAAACAGCCTAAATGTCCATCAACAAATGAATGGATCAACAAAATGTGGTATATACGTACAATGAAGTATTATTAAACCTTAGAGAGGAAATAAATTCTGATACATGTTACAATATGGATGAGTCTTGAACACATGCTAAGTGAAATGTCAGATACAATGAACAAATATTGTATGATTCTATTTATATGAAGTACCTAGGATAAGCAAATTCTGTCTCTATAGACAGAAAGTAGAAAGTGGTTACCAGAGGATGGGGGAAAGGGGGAATGGGCAGTTAGTGTTTAATGGGTACAGAGTTCAAGAAAATGAAAAAGTTCTGGAAATGGGTACTGGTGATTATTATACAACAATGTGAATGCACTTAATGCCACTGAAATTTACATTCAAAAATTGTCAAAATGGTAAAATTTGTTACATATATTTTACCACAATAAAAATATCACCCAAAAGTACAACAGTGAGCAACCTTGTACACCTGTGATTTTGCATGTATGGAGTACATTTTCTTAATAAATTCCTAGGATGTGCAAATATATGTGCGTTTGTAATATAGTTACTTAGTTAAAGATTTAGTTATCTTTCTGCCAATTGTGTATGACGCTGCCTGTTTCCTCATATCCTAACATGATGTATTTAATTAAACTTTTCTCTCTCTGGCAACCTGATAGGTGGAAACTCAGTTGCTCTTTTTAAGAACAATAAAAGGAAACGGTGCCTATAAACTTCTTTGAGGGGCTGGAATTGAGATCCTTATGTGTATGAATGGGGAAGATGAGGCGTACTTGACCTTTTAGCCTATGATCGACTGGAAGCCGTATTTGAACTGATAATGTGAAGAGCTGAGTGATATGTTGTTCGTTAATTTTCAAATGGCCTTAGCTAAAGATGGGTTAAACAGTTTGCCTAAATGACATATATGGTATGGTTTCAACTGTACACTTTACAGTTTAAGGTAATTTCAACTTTCTTCTTGGTTGTTAATTTATCAAACATTTAATAATAAATAAGACATAGTGCCTGCTTATGAGGAACTTACAGTGGGATGGGGGAGGGTACCCAATAAGCAGGCAATTGCAATATAGGGTAATATTGGGGTGATTGTGGATTGATAAAGAAATAGAGTGAGTGGGTCTTTATCCCCAATTTGGGTGCTGAGAGGAAAGGAAAATATTTTAGAAAGGGCTGTATCTGAACTGAGTTGTTCACCACAAAGAGGCGTTAGGCAAGTGGAGTGGGAGAGAAGAGAAAGGGAAGGGACATTTGAAGAACCTGGAAAAAGAAAAGACAGTAGTTGCAAGTTGCTGAGGCAAGAGAAAGTATGAAACCTTGAGGGCATCCCAGATAGTAGGGGTGGGCTGTAGCCTAGAATGGAAGAGTTCCTCTGATGAGCACCTGCTTCCTATTATCTCCAAAAAGTTCAGAACTTGGACATATTTGGGGTTCTTTCTCTTGTCCGGGGGGCATCTCCTAAATATGTAGCTTGAAAAAGGATTTTCACTTTCACCCTTGGTAAGACTGTAATCTCCATAGGGTTAGAGAGAATATTTGTAAATATTTTGAAATTCTTTTGACACCAGGACTGTAGTATGTGTAACAGGCCTACCTCTCCATGATCCAGAAATTCAACTCCTAGGTATATAACCCAAAGAATTGAAAGCTGGAACTAAAACAGATAATTGTATACCTTGTATACCAATGTTCATAGTGGCATTATTCACAATAGATAAGAGGTGGAAACAGCCTAAATGTCCATCATTTAGTCTCCAGATTTTATCACAAAATTAAATGCTTATTTTAACAATCTAATAATAAAGATTCTATCCATGCTTAAAAACATGCCCTGCTTTCTCCCCATTTCCTTGATTCCTTTTTACTCTTTAATTTACATCCTCTTATTCCTTTTTCAAACCCTCCTGAAATTCCATCTGCATTACCAAGCCTTTCTTTGAAGTATTTCCTAGTTCTGTCCTTCCCCTGGCCTATAAATCATTTGTTTCTTCTCCAGTCATTTGCTGAGGGTTGATTTTGTGCTGGATGCTGGATAAAATATGCTGAGGATACAAGGATGAACAAGACCAGTCCATGACCTCAGGTTAATATTCTCGGAACATTTTATTACTTCTATTATAGTGCTTATCACAGCCTGCCTTGTATTACAGGTCATAATTAGTCTGAGCATTTGGATTCATATGTGTAGTCTGTGGCCATAGCACAGTGCCTAGGACACACAAGTGTATGTTGTCAAACCTTTTCAATTACCGATAGAGAGAGAGGATATTTATTGAGCATTTATTCTGTACACTGCACTTGGATAAGTACTTTACAGCTATCTCATTTAACTTTTCTCAAAACCCTGCAGAGCCAGAATGATTAGTTCCTCCATTTCACATGCAGGAAACTGAGAAACAGAGCACTTGAATTGTTTTGCCCAGGATCAATCACACTGCTAAGAAGTAGCAGAGCCCAGATTTAGACCCACAGAGTCTAGTTCCAGGGCCCTTGGTTTTGGTTGTGATTCTAGACGAATTTTCTTCTCTCATCATTCCAGTCTACAAGGCACACAATCAACAGCACAACTTTAGTCCATGTGTAACTTTGTTTTACTCTATGTCCCCAAGGTTCTGTGGCCTGTGTTTGTATGTTATAGTAACTATGAGTCCACAGCTAGGTTGCAGCATCCAGGCTGTAAACTGTAGACAACAGGTAACATCTATATTTATCTAGTTTTATGTGAAGCTTGTAGACAGCTGTCTGCATTTGTGTGAGCCTTTAAATGCCATTTGATGATTACAATGAAGCTGATTTATGCTGCTTACCAGATGGGTCTCCAAGGCTGCTTGGAAACTGTGGCACAAAATGTAAGGGCAACTTGAAGATAGCTGTGATATGACCACTGATCTTTAGAGCTTGCTTTTAGTAAGTCCTTGGCGTGGTTTAGACAAGGGCTTCACAAACTTGTTCACTGAAGTTTACCTACAACAGTGGACAGTGAAGCACCTACTCCTGAGATCTGGCAATGAAACGTGGAATAATCAAAGCATGTCGTTCCCTGTAAGTCTCCAGATTTTATTGCAAAATTAAATGCTTATTTTTTAACAATCTAACAATAATTACAGACTATCCATGCTTAAAAATGACAAGGTTTTCAAACCAGGCGTGGTGGCTCATGCCTGGAATCCCAGCACTTTGGGAGGCTGAGGTGGCTCACTGAGATCAGGAGTTTGAGACTAGCCTGGCCAACATGGCGAAACCCCGTCTGTACAAAAAATTAGCTGGGTGTGGTGGTGCACACCTGTAATCCCAGCTACTTGGGAGGCTGAGGCAGGAGAATCGCTTAAACCTGAAAGGCGGAGGTTGCAGTGAGCGAAGATCATGCCACTGCACTCCAGCTTGGGCAACAGAGTGAGACTCTGTCTCAAAAAAAAAAAAAAAAACAAAAACAAACGAGGTTTTCAATTTTTTATGATCAAATAAAATGGAGGAGGTGTGGTGTTATTTTCTGCAACCTGAGGATTTGCTGGCGTACCATCTCATCATAATTCACTTGGAGGAGCACTGGTCAAACGAAACTGATGTAGTTTAGAACACGTGGTCACGTAAAACAGTTGTCATATCAAGTCAGAGTTAAGAGGGTCCACAAGGCAGTCTCTGCAAATCTGGAGTCTAGTGCTGACTACCCTTTAAATTGATTTATTTCAATAATGGTCATCTGATGTTCCTGTGTGTCTAGACAGTTGGGAACTCTATTACTACAAGCAATGTGGGACCAGTGTAACATAAGTAAGATTAGCAGAGTCTCCCTGATCCTTGTAATTCTAAGTTAATGTGGCTTGAACCCCAGTCTTCAGTATTCCCCATAATTTATTTGCATTCCTAAGGGCTTGTTTTCTTGCAGCTTCCTCTGTTGTAATGGTTTGCATCTGTAAGTGTTTTGTTTTGTTCTTTGTCAACCTGGATGAAAATTCAGTGCCTCTACTAGTTTACCATCCCAAATCCACTCACATCAACATTTCCTGAGTTTCTAACTTTATTGAACGTTTGAGGACTTCAGTCTCTCAATGATTTCATTAGTTGCTCCCTCTTCTTTCTCTACCCTGACCTTCTTTTCTTCTACTCCTTCTCTCTTCAGAGCAAACAAATTTCTCTTTCTGTCTCACGCTGTGTAGTTTCACCCTCTCCCCTCAATCCTTGGCCTTAAGTGACATCCCTGCCCTGCAGGACTCATCCACCCCAAGTGGGCCTACTAAAGCATTTTCTTAACAAAGGCAATTCTCTCGCTAAGAGGAATTCTCATACCAGCTGCCAGGAGAATAAGATGTGCTTCATCTAACCCCCCTAATAATAAAGCAACAAAGGTTGAGAGTGATTTATTTTCTTTTAAAAAATAAATTAGAACAGACTCAAGGTTATCTTGGTAATAATAGCACTGTCTCTCTCCCTTGCATTCCAATATGCTGTCTTGAATGGGAGTGAAAGGCATGAAGTTACAGCTCGCTCAAAGGGAATTGAGCATAGGGGTGCTATCTGTATGTTGCAGGGGACAAAAGAGCTTCTCTACTTTGCCTGATTACTGGTGAGTAGTTATCTAGCATCTGCTTCTACATCCCCAAAGTCGAATTTACAACCTCTTAAGCCAGGACATCGTGCGTAGGGCAATACTAACAATCTAGAAAATTATTCTTTGTATTGAGCTGATTATCAGTCTTCTGGAGCTTCCATCCTGGTATTCTAACTATTTCATGAAGTCAGACCTGACTAATTTGATTTGAGTTACATTAGTCCAGCATCATATACTATCCATTCTAAACATACATCTGATAAGCCACTTTCTTGCTCAAAATGTCTTA
This sequence comes from Pongo pygmaeus, assembly GCF_028885625.2. Taxonomy (NCBI): domain Eukaryota; kingdom Metazoa; phylum Chordata; class Mammalia; order Primates; family Hominidae; genus Pongo; species Pongo pygmaeus. The sequence goes on from NC_085930.1 coordinate 190,281,595, forward strand.
GTGGCTCACCATTACACAGAGAATGAAATCTTAGCTCCTTAGCAGAACAGTGTCCTTGATTTTTTTTTTTTTTTTTTTGAGACACAGTCTCTCTCTGTTACCCAGGCTGGAGTGCAGTGGTGCCTGCAATCTCAGCCTTCCAGGTTCAAGTGATTTGTGTGTCTCAGCCTCCCTGAGTAGCTGGGATTACAGGAGGGTGCCACCACGCCCAGCTAACTTTTTTGTATTTTAAGTAGAGACGGGGTTTCACCATGTTGACCAGGCTGGTCTTGAACCCCTGACCTCAAGTGATCTGCCCTCCTCAGCCTCCCAAAGTGCTGGGATTACAGGTGTGAGCCACCGCGTCCAGCCGCCACTTATTTTTATTTTGCTTTCCTACGATTGTGACAGCTCCTTAACCTGTCCATCTCTCCTCAGCATCCTGTTTATTCTCCAATGGAACTTTTACCTTGAAGTCTTTTTTTGCTATCTCTAGTCAGATGAGTTGCTGCTATCACTTGTCTTCTTGTCACTTTAGACCTGCTCTGTCCAATACTGTAGCCACTAGTCACATGTGACTTTTGACCACTTGTGATGTGACTGGTCCAGATTGAGATGTTCTGTAAGCGTAAATTAAATGCTAGATTTCAAAGACTTAGTACAAAAAACAGAATGTAAATATCTCATAAGTAGTTTTTATTTTATACTGATTATATGTTGAAATGACAATATGTTGGTTATATTAGTTTATATAAAACCTATTTCATTAATTTCATGTTAAAAAAACCTTTTAATCTGGCTACTAGAAAACTTGAAATTACATACGTGGCTCTCTTATTTGGCTTGCATTAAAATTCTACTGAAGAATCCTGCTTTAAACCACTATATGTGATTCAATGCTAAGCACCTTGAATTACCACTCTTTGTGTGCATTTCGGCCCCAGCAACAAGAATTTAAGCAGTCTGAGGTCAGGAACTTGTAACCTGCTATATTCCTCACTGCTACAAAATTTGTCAGATGTGCAATACATGCTAATGAAATAAAATAGAAAACATTTCTATCAGAAGAGGTCAGAAATTCAAATGACTACAGAAACCAGGCAGGTAGCATAATTATATGAAGTAAGCTGGGTTTCATAGAAATCTTGATGTCAGGGACATGATAGGGTTTGGGAGAATGTTAGCAGGGATTATAGTCATCTGAATATTCATTGCTGTGTAAGGAGACAACCACTACGCCACCGTAGCCGAATTATTACATAGGAATAGAAGCCCAGGGTTGCCAAATTTTCCAAAATTTTGAGAGAACCTGGATATTTGGATCTTTATGTGAATTCAACTGATTTTCATATGTTGATTTAACTCATATAAATTTTGTGTGGACTAAGCAAAGCAAGTCAGTGGCCTCACTGCAGCTTGAACGTTGCCTAAAGGAGAAGTTTGTGCTTCTCATCTAGAGGGTAAAATAAAATTTACAATACCGTACCACAGAAGAGTAGAAGAACAAGGTTTATCATCGTGGCTTTGATCAAGAAGAGGCTGGAATCAGAAGCTCAAATTTGCAGGTCATTCAATCAACTATTGGTAAATGATATTTCCAAGCACTCCCCAATACTTTAAGTTAAAATACATTCCCTTCTGCAGAATTTCTCAAGATGTAAGTCCTTAAGGGAAAAAAAGGGGGGAGTTTGAAGGGTCTACAAAATAAGTTTATTGACAGGAGTGTGAAACTGCCAACTTAATGCAAAAGAGAATAAAATGTCTCTCATTCCACAGTTTGTAACTGCTTACAGTTTAGGAAATGACCAAAAAACCCCATCACTGTCTGAGTTTTCAGAGCTCTTACGACTTGTGTGTTTATAGAGGAAGTCTTGTGGCTGACTAGTTTAGCACACATGAGGTGACAAGCTTAGAATGAGCTGAATGCTGGTTAGAATAATGTTATTTTTAAATGGCAGTATGCTGCTTCTAAGGTAGATTAGCATTACCCCTGCTTTAGTTTTCAGTTCTCTGAAATACAAAATCTGTTCTCCAAGTAATGCAAAAGAAGTCTGGCTTAGAATAGTATTGCATGTTGAACAAATTCTTATTAGTAATTTATTTATTTTTGTCATTTTATGGTGCTCAGTAACCTATAGTCATAACAATATCAGAATTAGCCTATCAAAGGGTCATTATTCTGTGGAGTTGGAAAATAAGTGAAGAGATGTAAAATTGCACTTTAATTTAAATTTTGTTATTTTCCATGTAAATTGAGTACCTGAAATCAAAGATTCTATTTACAATATTGTTTTTGAAAGTCATCCATCATGTATAAATGAGTAGATAAGAATTTCTAGAGCTCTCCTAAGCAAATAGGAAGAAGGAGCATGTTATAAGATGAATCAACATAATATTTTCTCTTTTTTTCTTTAATGTTTAAATTTTACTTTAAGTTCCGGGATACACGTGCAGAATGTGCCGGTTTGTTACATAGGTATACATGTGCCATGGTGGTTTGCTGCACCTATTGACCCGTCCTCTAAGTTCTCTCCCCTCATCCCCCATCCCCCCAACAGGCCCTGGTGTGTGTTGTTCCCCACCATGTGTTCTCATTGTTCAACTCCCACTTACGAGTGAGAACATGCGGTGTTTGGTTTTCTGTTCCTGTGTTTGTTTGCTGAGGATGATGGCTTCTAGCTTCATCCATGTCCCTGCAAAGGACATGATCTCATTCCTTTTTATGGCTGCGTAGTATTCCGTGGTGTACATGTACCACATTTTCTTTATCCAGTCTATTATTGATGGGCATTTGGGTTGGTTCCAACTCTTTGCTATTGTAAATAGTGCTGCACTAAACATACATGTGCATGCATCTTTATAGTAGAATGATTTATATTCCTTTGGGTATATACCCAGTAATGGGATTGCTGGGTCAAATGGTATTTCTGGTTCTAGATCCTTGAGGAATCACCACATTGTCTTCTACAATGGTTGAACTAATTCACATTCCCACCAACAGTGTAAAAGCATTCCTATTTCTCCACAGCCTCGCCAGCATCTATTGCTTCTTGACTTTTTAATAATTACCATTCTGACCGGTGTGCGATGGTATCTTATTGTGGTTTTGGTTTACATTGCTCTAATGATCAGTGATGTTGAGCTTTTTTTCATGTTTGTTGGTCACGTAAATGTCTTCTTTTGAGAAGTGTCTGTTCGTATCCTTTGCCTACTTTTTGTTGGGATTGTTTTTTTCTTGTACATTTGTTTAAGTTCCTTGTAAATTCTGGATATTAGACGTTTGTCAGATGGGTAGATTACAAAAATTTTCTCCCATTCTGTAGGTTGCCTGTTCACTCTGATGATAGTTTCCTTTGCTGTGCAGAAGCTCTTTAGTTTAATTAGATACTGTTTATCAATTTTGGCTTTTGTTGCAATTGCTTTTGGCATTTTTGTCATGAAGTCTTTGCCCATGCCTATGTCCTGAATGATATTGCCTAGGTTTTCTTCTAGGGTTTTTATGATTTTGGGTTTTACATTTAAGGGTTTAATCCATCTTGAGTTAATTTTTGTATAAGGTGTAAGGAAGGGATCCAGTTTCAGCTTTCTACATATGGCTAGCCAGTTTTCTCATCACCATTTATTGAATAGGAGATCCTTTCCCCATTGCTTGTTTTTGTCAGGTTTGTCAAAGATCAGATGGTTGTAGATGTGTGGTATTATTTCTGAGGTCTGTTCTGTTCCATTGGTCTGTATGTCTGTTTTGGTACCAGTAGCATGCTGCTTTGGTTACTTTAACCTTGTAGTATAGTTTGAAGTCAGGTAGTGTAATGCCTCCAGCTTTGTACTTTTTGCTTAGGATTGTCTTGGCTATACAGGGACTTCTTTGATTCTACATGAAATTTAAAGTAGTTTTTTCTAATTCTGTGAAGAATGTCAATGGTAGTTTGATGGGAATAGCATTGAATCTATAAATTACTTGGGGCAGTATGGCCATTTTCATGATATTGATTCTTCCTATCCATGAGGATGGAATGTTTTTCCATTTATTTGTGTCCTCTCTTATTTCCTTGAGCTGTGTTTTGTAGTTCTCCTTGAAGAAGTCCTTCACTTCCCTTGTTAACTGTATTCCTAGGTATTTTATTCTCTTTGTAGCAATTGCGAATGAGAGTTCATTCATGATTTGGCTCTCTGCTTATCTATTATTTGTGTAAAGGAATGCTTGCGATGTTTGCACATTGATTTTGTATCCTGAGGCTTTGCTGAAGTTGCTTATCAGTTTAAGGAGTTTTTGGACTGAGATGATGGGGTTTTCTAATTATGAAATCATGTCATCTGCAAAAGAGATAATTTGACTTCCTCTTTTCCTATTTGAATACCCTTTATTTCTTTCTCTTGACTGATTGCCCTGGCCAGAACTTCCAATACTATATTGAATAGGAGTGGTGAGAGAGGGCATCCTTGTTGTGTACTGGTTTTCAAAGGGAATGCTTCCAGCTTTTGCCCATTCAATATGCTATTGGCATGTGTTTGTCATAAATAGTTCTTATTATTTTGAGATATGTTCCATCAATACCTAGTTTATTGAGAGTTTTTAACATGAAAGAATGTTGAATTTTATCAAAGACCTTTTCTCCATCTATTGAGATAATCATGTAGTTTTTGTCTTTGGTTCTGTTTATGTGATGGATTATACATGTCTTCAGTTCTGTTTATGTGATGAATTTGCATTATTTTGAACCAGCCTTGCATCCCAGGGATGAAGCTGACTTGATCGTGGTGGATAAGTTTTTTGATGTGCTGCTGGATTCAATTTGCCAGTATTTTATTGAGGATTTCACATTGATATTCATCAATGATATTGGTCTGAAGTTTTCTTTCTTTGTTGTGTCTCTTCCTGGTTTTGGGTATCAGGATGATACTGGCTTCATAAAATGAGTTAGGGAGGAGTCCCTCCTTTTAAATTGTTTGGAATAGTTTCAGAAGGAGTGGTACCAGCTCCTCTTCATACCTCTGCTGGAATTTAGCTGTGAATCCATCTGGTCCTGGGCTTTTTTTGGTTCGTAGGCTATTAGTTACTGCCTCAATTTCAGAACTTGTTATCGGTCTATTAAGGGATGGGACTTCTTGCTGGTTCAGTCATGGGAGGGTGTATGTGTACAGGAATTTATCCTTTTCTTCTACATTTTCTAGTTTATTTGCATAGAGAAGTTTATAGTATTCTCTGATGGTAGTTTGTATTTCTGTGGGGTCATTGGTGATATCCCGTTCATCGTTTTGTATTGTGTCTATTTGATTCTTCTCTCTTTTCTTTTTTATTAGTCTAGCTAGCTGTCTATCTATTTTGTTAATTTTTTTCAAAAAATCGGCTCCTGGATTCATTGATTTTTTTGGAGGGTTTTTTGTGTCTCTATCTCCTTCAATTCTGCTCTGATTTTAGTTATTTCTTGTCTTCTGCTGGCTTTTGGATTAGCTTGCTCTTGCTTCTCTGGCTCTTTTACTTATGATATTAAGGTGTCAATTTGAGATCTTTCTAGCTTTTTGATGTGGGCATTTAGTGCTATAAATTTCCCTCTTAACACTGCTTTAGCTGTGTCCCAGAGATTCTGGTACATTGTCTCTTTGTTCTCATTGGTTTCAAAGAACTTCTTGATCTCTGCCTTAATTTCATTATTTACCTGGGAGTCATTCAGGAGCAGGTTGTTCAATTTCCATGTAATCGTGTGGTTTTGAGTGAGTTTCTTAATCCTGAGTTCTAATTTGATTGCACTGTGGTCTGAGAGACTGTTTGTTATGATTTCACTTCTTTTGGATTTGCTGAGGAGTGTTTTACTTCCAATTATGTGGTTGATTTTAGAATAAGTGCCATGTGACACTGAGAAGAATGTATATTCTGTTGATTTGGGGTGGAGCGTTCTGTAGATGCCTATTAGGTCCACTTGATCCAGAGCTGAATTCAAGACCTGAATATCCTTGTTAATTTTCTGTCTCATTGATCTGCCTAGTATTGACAGAGGGGTGTTAAATTCTCCCACTATTATTGTGTGTGAGTCTAAGTCTCTTTGTAGATCTCTAAGAACTTGTTTTATGAATCGGGGTCCTCCTATATTGGGTGCATATATATTTAGAATAGTTAGCTCTTCTTGTTGAATTGTTTCCTTTACCATTATGTAATGCCTTTCTTTGTCTTTTTTAATCTTTGTTGGTTTAAAGTCTGCTTTGTCAGAGACTAGGATTGCAACCCTGCTTTTTTTGCTTTTCATTTGCTTAGTAAATTTTCCTCCATCTCTTTATTCTGAGCCTATGTATGTCTATGCACATGAGATGGGTCTCCTGAATACAGCACATCGATGGGTCTTGACTCTTTATCCAATTTGCCAGTCTGTGTCTTTTAATTGGGGAATTTAGCTCCTTTACATTTAAGGTTAGTATTGTTATGTGTGAATTTGATCCTGTCATCATGATGCTATCTGGTTATTTTGCACATTAGCTGATGCAGTTTCTTCATAGTGTCATTGGTCTTTATATTTTGGTGTATGTTTGCAGTGGCTGGTACTGGTTTTTCCCTTCCATACTTAGTGCATCTTTCAGGAACTCCTCCAAGGCAGGCCTGGTGGTAAAAATCCCTCAGCATTTGCTTGCCTGGAAAGGATTTTATTTCTCCTTCACTTGTGAAGCTTAGTTTGGCTGGATATGAAATTCTGGGTTGAAAATTCTTTTCTTTAAGAATGTTGAATATTGGTCCCCAGTCTCTTCTGGCTTATAGAGTTTCTGCTTGAGAGATCTGCTGTTAGCCTGATGGGCTTCCCTTTGTAGGTTGCCTGGCCTTTCTCTCTGGCTGCCCTTAACATTTTTTCCTTCATTTTGATCTTGGAGAATCTGATGATTATGTGTTTTGGGGTTGATATTCTCATGCAGTACCTTAGTGGTGTGCTCTGTATTTCCTGAATTTTCATGTTGGCCTGTCTTGCTAGGTTGGAGACATTCTCCTGGGTAATATCTCGAAGTGTGTTTCCCATCTTATTTCCATTCTCCCCATCTCACTCAGGTACTCCAATCAATTGCAGGTTCAATCTTTTTATGAAGTCCCATATTTCTTGGAGACTTTTTTCATTCCTTTTCATTCTTTTTTCTCTAGTCTTGCCTGCATGCCTTATTTCAGCAAGGTGGTCTTCAAACTCTGTTATCCTTTTTTCTATTTGATTGATTCAGCTACTGATACTTGTGTATGCTTCACAAAGTTCTTATACTGTCTTTTTCAGCTGCATCAGGTCATTTATGATCCTCTCCAAACTGGTTATTCTAGTTAGCAGCTCCTCTAACCTTTTATCCAGAATCTTAGCTTCTTTGCATTGGGTTAGAACATGTTCCTTTAGCTCAGTGTAGTTTTTTATTACCCATCTTCTGAAGTCTACTTCTGTCAATTTGTCCATCTCATCCTCCATCCAGTTCTGTGCCCATGCTGAGAGATGTTGTGATCATTTGGAGGAGAAGAGGTACTCTGGCTTTTTGGGTTTTCAGCGTTTTTACATTGATTCTTTCTCATCTTTGTGAGTTTGTCTAGTTTCGATCTTTAAGGCTGCTGACCTTTGGATGGGGTTTTTTGTGGGGGCTCTTTTGTTATTGATGATGCTGTTGTTGTTGCTTTCTGTTTGTTTTTCTTTCAGTGGTCAGATCCCTCTTCTGTAGGGCTGCTGCAGTTTGCTGGGGGTTCACTTCAGGCTCTATTCATCTGATTCACTCCCATACCTGGAGATGCCACTCAAGGAGGCTGCAGAGCAGCAAAGATGTGTGCCTGCTTCTTCTTCTGGGACTCTGACCTTGAGGGGCACCAACCTGATGTCAGTAGGATCACTCCTGTATTGGGTGTGTGACAACCCCTGTTGAAGGGTCTCACCCAGTTGGGTGGCACAGGGAACGGGACCCATTTAATGAAGCACTTTGACTGCCTCTTGGTGGAGGGGGTGTGCTTCACTGTGGGGAAACACACTTGTCTGGGTTGCCTGGATTCCTCAGAACTACCAGGAGGAAAGGCTAAGTCTGCTGGTCCACAGAGACTCTGACCACTCCTCTCCCTAGGGTCTCAGGCTCTGGGAGACCCTGGTTCTGTCCCTGAGCTCTGGCTGGAGTTATTGAAGTTCCTGCCCAGTGAGGAAGAATGAGTAGAGTCAGGCCTGAAGAGGCAATCTGTCTACAGTCTGCCACAGCCAATGTGTTGGGCTGTGGGGGACACATCATGGGACCAAGCCATCCAGCCTTCCTGGCTCCAGCAGGGGAAAAGCATGGCCTGGAGCTATAGAGATGAATGCTGCCCTCCCCTGACCCGGGGAGCTTAGTGTGTTAGGCAGTTGTGAGTCCCAGTGCTGGCTGCTGCCCCTCCCCCAAGGAGCTCAAGCTGCTTAGACTGCAGGCAGCTACAGCTGTGGTGCTAGTTGCCCCTCTCCCTGGAAGCTCAACAGCTGAGAGGCTGTTGAGAATCTGTGCAGCTTGGGGGTTGGGATGCAAGGCCCCAGCAGCATGGGTTCACAAGTGGGATCTTCTGATCCGGGGTTTGCACAGTTCTGTGGAAAAAGCACGGCTTCTTCGGTTGGGTAGCATGCTCACTCATTGCCTCTCTTGGCTGGGGGTTAGGGGCTCCCCTGGCCCATGTGGCTCTCAGGTGGGCTGCTGCACCACACTGCTCTTCCTTCCTCTCCATGTATCGCACCAGCCTCCTAGTCAGTTTTGATGAGAGAACTTGAATACCTTGGTTGCCGGTGAAGGATTCACACGCTTATTCTGGTTCTTTTCCATGGGAGCCTCTGATTGCTGCCGTTTCTAGTCAGCCATCTTGGCCCTGCCCCCCTTCATAATATTTCCTTTACCCAGACAAATTATACTGTGTATTAACAGCTAAGAACAGTTAGTAAGGAAATTTGACATGTATTCTGATTGTTATTTGAGTAAATATCAATGAGTTGAAAATTCATTCTGATTTGTGGCTAGCCTTTGATGAAGTTTTAAAATCTTTCTGTTCCTCAGTTTCCTCATCTTTAAAGTAGCTGTAATGATCCCATTTATCTCATAAGCATAATCATATACTGGTATAGGACATGGTGAGACTCCTGGAAAAGTGTTCTGAGATATGAGCAGATGGATGTGGTTGTTATTTCCATAGTATGTTAGTGTGACAAACATGTTACAAGAACAGCCTGGGTTGCTTTATGGCATCTTACTGTTTACAAAATTAAAGAGCAGCTGTTATATTATTATTTAGCCCCACAAACTTGTTATTAAGATTAGAATAACTACACAAATTAAGATGATCATATATAAACTATATATTTGCATAAATGATAAAATAATAATGGAAATCTCTTAATGGGAAAGAACCACCCAGAAATCTAAATAACAATAAACTGTCATTTTCTATATTCCCTTCCAGTTCTAGTCCAATACTTTTGACCTTTTTACATTAGAATGGTAGAGGAGGAAAAGTAACTTTTTCCTCAACCCTCATGGGTTCTTAGTTGGAATGAATCCCCATAACAAAAGACAGATTAACTAGAGAAAAACAAATAGAAGTTTACTAATATATTTCATATATATATGTGGGAGATACCTAGGGGCTGAGTAGTTCTCAAAGAGGTAGTTTTGAATTCTAGCTTATATAGCATCTTCAGCAAAGAGTAGTAAATTTTTAGAGTAGTGACAGAACAAAGGAAGAGAACTGTGTCTGTAGGAACAGGAAATTGTGAGAAGGCAAATAAATGGCAGATAAGGGCTAGTTAGTAAAGCTTGTTCATGCAGAGTCATCTGATGCCATCTCCAGGCCAATAAGAGTCTAAAATTGTCTTCAGTGCTTAACCTTTGTCCTCCCTGCTAGAGAAGGGGGGAGGGATACTCTTGTCTTTCTACATTTATAACCTGCTTTTAGGCAATTAGAAGCAGAGAGCTTTCCTGCCCTCTCAATTGCCTTGGGTTCAAAACAGTCCTTAAGCCAAAGGAGCATATTTTGGGGTGGCATGTTCTTGTCTCCCACATAATCATAATAGAGATAAAATTTACTACTCTCTTTTGTAACAATATACTCTATTTACCCATATTTTGCATAGTTTTTCAAACTACCATTTTATATGACTGTGTAATGTTCCATTGGATACAAGTATTATAGTGTACTTGACTATATTCCTATTGCTGGTAATCTGTCTTTATCTAAAAAGGAGTAATGAAAAGTTAAAAGTGTTCCACCTTAGCTGGTAGAAATTGGTCAATGATGAGGAAAGGCTGTAAAGTGTCACTTTAAGTCTGGGGTCTTGTACATAGGAGTGCAGCTGAGGACAGTAAGTGAAGATACAGATTTGGGAAATATCAGCACGTAGTTAAGTCATTCAAGACATGGGGACTTGAAATGAGGCAGGATTAGTGTAGATAGTTCAAAGAGTAACTGAGGACAGGAATCTAAAGGACAGCCACATTTAAGGACAAGCAGAGGGAACAAAGTTCAAAGGAGACAAAGAAGGAGTAGTCAGAAAGAAACAGTAATGTCACAGAAGCCTGCTGAGGCCTGTGTTAGTCTATGACTTACACAGGGGCAGAGCTGACTCTGGAATCTAGGGCTATTGATTTCAACTCCAGGTAGAGTTCTCCCACCTTGTAGGCAGGCACAATTCTCTCCTTTAACACTGTTTTCTACCTGGTTCCCATCAAGGACAGGATGCCTTCAGCTACAGATCTGTTTTGATTCCTTTAAATTGTGTTAGTCTCTCAATTTAAACACACAAAACAAAGTCTAAGAAGGGACAGCTTGGTATAAAAGTTGTTTTGTGTATTTCTACTGGTATCTTACAGCAGCGATTGGCAAAAACTGGTTCAAAGACATTGGAAGTTCAGTTTCAGTAGCCCTGAATTGGGGTCCAGGCTTTTATTTTTTAATGAGTTTCCCACGTACTTCTGATGAACATTCAGGTTTGGGAAACTTTGGCTTATTTATCCGAAGAACATAAAATCTTCACAGAAGATTTTAGAATGGGACATCTAGAGGTTTGCTATACCAGGAGTAAAGAGATGAAGCATAGTCCAATTTTCATGACAACTTATTCTCATAAAGAAGTGGTCCAGAGCACTTGTATTTGCATATTTTTTTTCTTTGTTCAGAATATTAGGCAGGGTTCTGAGGAAATTGAAAAGAAGATAGCATGAATGAATGACTGAATGCACTCAATCTATAGAGGGAATGAGATCTCCAGATAGATATTAACAGTAAGAACATGTTTAAAGATAATCACAGCCAGTGGGAAAGGCAGAGTGGTATCAGAGGAGCTTCCTTGCAGGCTCCCTCACTTGCATCCTGTTTTCATTTCTTGGACTGCTTCATGGAAACTGTGTGTTGCTGTGGAACATGCCTTGGCCTTGGCATGAGATGACTTGGTTTGAATGTCCACGGATATTGTTTGGCTCTGTGTCCCCACCCAAATCTTTTGTTGGATTGTAATCCCCAGTGTTGGCAGAGGGACTTGGTGGGAGATGATTGGATTATGGGTGCAGATTTCCCCCTTGCTGTTCTGGTGGTGACAGTGAATTCTCATGAGATCTGGTTGTTTAAAAGTATGTAGCGGCTGGGCACAGTGGCTCATGCCTGTAGTCCCAGCACTTTGGGAGGCCAAGAGGGGCAGATCACCTGAAGTCAGGAGTTCGAGACCAGCCTGGCCAACACGGTGAAACCCTGTCTCTAACTAAAAATACAAAATTAGGTGGGCATGTTAGTGTGCACCTGTAATCCCAGCTACTCAGGAGACTGAGGCATGAGAATCGCTTGCACCCAGGAGGCGGAGGTTGCAGTGAGCCAAGATGGTGCCAATGTACTGTGGCCCGGGCAACAAGAGCGAAATTCCATCTCCAAAAAAAAGAAAAGAATGTGCGTAACACTTCCCCCTTTGCTGTCTCTCCTGCTGGCCATGTGAAGATGTGCCTTGTTTCCTCCTTCATCTTCTGCCATGATTCTAAGTGTCCTGAGGGCCCCCTAGTCATGCTTTCTGTACAGCCTATGGAACTGTGAGCCAATTAAGCTTTTTTTCTTTATAAATTACCCAGTCTCAGGTAGTTCTTTATAGCAATGTGAGAACAGACTAAGAGATTCGCTATGCTCTTTTCTAGTTGAGTGATCCTCAGAAAATTTCTTAACCTTTCTGAGCCTGGGATTTGTATCTGTTAAACAGTAATACCAGCATAATAAATGTTTTGGCAGTGTAAATGTGAAATAATATTATTCATTTTATGAAATAATGAAAGGAACAATTTCTAGCATGTTGGCTTTTTAATGAACGTTTATGACACATCAATGTTTAATATGTATTAAAATGATTTCTTGTAAATATTCATATATAGTATTGGTGTGATGTGTATTTAACTTGGTGTTTTCTAGTAGTGGTTCTCAAAACTTTGTTCAAAGACATCAGAGGTTCTAGTTCAGTAGATCTGAAATGGGACATTTAACCTATGCTTCTTCTTAAAGAATACAAAAATGTCAGACTCTTCTTTAATGTTATATAAAGTTTACAGAAAAATTTGAATTCATGACTAAATATTAATAATTATTTTTGGAATATGTATTAAAAAGCATACCTCTGGCCAGGTACAGTGGCTCATGCCTATAATCCCAGCACTTTGGGAGGCTGAGGCGGGTGGATTACCTGAGGTCAGTAGTTCAAGACCAGCCTGGCCAACATGGTGAAACACTGTCTCTACTGAAAATACAAAAATTAGCCAGGTGTGGTGGCAGGTGCCTGTAATTCCAGCTACTCGGGAGGCTGAGGCAGGAGAATCACTTGAACCTGGGAGGCGGAGGTTGTGGTGAGCCAAAATCACGCCATTGCACTCCAGCCTGGGCGACTAGGGCAAGACTCCATCTCAAAAAACAAAAAACAAAAACAAACAAACAAAAAAAAGGAAGCATACCTCCTATCCTTTGCCCATACTGAAAATTCCTGGGCTTTATATTTGACATTTTTTGTGCAAGAATATTTGCCTTTTAAAGTCTTTAATAAATTATTTTTCTTTATTTATACTTATTTATTCCATATTTTAGCTAAGCTAGAAATATGACCTTTTAACTTAAATACTTATCTTTACTCCTTTTGTTCTAAGGGGGATCCTTTTGATTTTGTTATAAAAGCTTAGGTATTTTAAAAATCTTTCCTTTAGTCTTATTTTTTCCTTTATTTTATGTGGCCTTTTAGAAACAACAGGTGTTTCTTTGTGGTGAAGTTTGCCTTAATTAATTGAGTGAAAGGAGAGGAAGGTGACTTGTTCTGGTAGATTGGACAGACTCAGGAGGCTTTTTAGCTAGCATTGTAACAAACCGTGTTCTATTTGATGAATGAATGGATCTTATCTTTATTTAGAGTCTTAGCTAGATAGAAAGAGTAATGTTGAAAGACTATGCCTTAAATAATATCCTGGAGCTAAAAATATGAATTTGAGTGTCTGATCTTTTTCCATTGGCTGAGAGTTTAAATTCATAAGTACTCTATCACCATTTTTCATTGTCAGTGATTTCCTGGAGACTTTAGATTTAAGGCTTAGTTTTGCCATTTATTTTTAGGTCTCTGCCAATTTGTCCATTAAATAATTAATAACATCAATTTTAAGCTTAAGTTCAAATGCGTCTCTTAAAATATGAATACTATTCTAATTTTCTTTGGTCAGCTCAATTTCAAAGCCTTTAGTGGCCCTCACTGAAGGAGTTAAGGGATTAGAAATGGAACTGGGACCAAGACAAGGCAGATGTTCCCCTGTTATCAATATTGAATGTTGTGTGTGCCATGCTGTCTTAAGAGAATAAATTATGTATATTTTCCCTTACACGCACATATATGTTTGTGTATGTCTCTCATACATACACATACATATATGTGCGTGTATATGTACATATACATATGTGTGTGAGTGTGTATACAAAAAAACTGTCATAAAACTTCCTTACTTTCATTTTCATATTAGAGTCATTTTTTCACATTGGAACATACAAATTTATCTTATTCTTTTAAGTAGCTGCAAGGTGTTTCTTTGGATGAACATGACATTCATTTAGTAAGAAATATTTATTGAGCTTATTGGGAAGCTGAGGCAGGAGAATTGCTTGAGCCCAGGAGGTGGAGGTTGCAGTGCGCCCGCCGAGATTGCACCACTGCATGCCAGCCTGGGTGACAGAGTGAGACTCTGTCTCAAAACAAACAAACAAAAAAAACTACTATATGATCCAATCTCACTTCTGGGAATGTATTCACATAATTGAAAAAAGGATAGCATCCCTATATTCATTGCAGCATTATTCACAATAGCGAAGATGTGGAAAACATCTAAATTTCCATGGACAGATGAGTAGATAAAGAAAATGTGGAATATATTTACAATAGAATACTATTCAGCTTTAAGAAAAAGAGGGAAGTTCGGCCGGGCGTGTTGGCTCACGCCTGTAATCCCAGCACTTTGGGAAGCCGAGGTGGGTGGATCATGAGGTCAAGAGATCGAGACTATCCTGGCCAACATGGTGAAACCCTGTCTCTACTGAAAATACAAAAATTAGCCAGATGTGGTAGCAGGCGCCTGTAATCCCAGCTACTTGGGAGGCTGAGGCAGGAGAATCGCTTGAACCCGGGAGGTGGAGGTTGCAGTGAGCTGAGATCATGCCACTGCACTCCAGCCTGAGTGAAAGAGTGAGACTCTGTCTCAAAAGAAAAAAAAAAAAAAGGGATTACAGGCTAACTGTAACAAACAGAACAATCAGATCAGATTAATGTCTAGATTCTTAGGTCTTATGTCCTAATAAACAAAAGGTTAGTACTGACAATATGATACGTAAAAGATTTGTCTATGACAGACAGCTAAGGTGAAACAGAAGCCAAATAGATTTATTCTAGAAAGAAATGGCACAAGAAAACATTGGCATCCAAGTGCTTTTGATAACCATCTCTTATGAGACATAATAAATAGCATCTTTGGATTTATTTTGAATATGAAAAAAAAAGAAGGTACTTTGTAATATTCTTCCCCGCCCTTAAGAAGGTACTTTGTAATGTTCTCCCTGCCCTTGAGAATGTACTTTGTACGCCTATCCCAAACCTGTAGGTGATTAAAAAGCTTTATTGCTCAAAACAAAACAAAACAAAACAAAACAAAACAAACAAAACAAAACAAAACAAAACAAAAACCAATAGCCTCTTCTATTGCCTCTTTATAGGCAATACTATCACTTTAAACTTTTAGAAGTGTTTTTTTTCTGGTATTTGGTAAACATGTGCTTATGTTGCAATCTCTTGTTTTTTCAGTTAGGCAGTCTGTTTCCTGTTTGATAGTTGTAGGTTTGCTCTTTTTCCTTCTCCACTCGTCCTATTATAATTATATTTATTGCTGAAGTCAATAATCAGTTTATCATATTAATATTATCTAAATATTGTTCACCACTGAGCTAAAAGTTATGCTCTGATTATATTTCTTCTTTTATTCAAATCTTAGTTTTTCTTCAAGTCAACAAAGTAGGCCAAAGCCGGCCTGTCACTTTTCTTTGCAAATAAAGTTTTATTGGAACACAGGCTCATTCACTTACTTATTGTCTATGGCAGCTTTTGTGATACAACAGTAGAACTCAATAGTTGTGATAGAAATTATATGGTCTGCAAAACTTAAAATATTACTCTCTAACCCTTTATGGAAAAAGTTTGCTGACACCTATGCTAGTTAGTGATTGCACTTTTTCATTTTCTTTGTTTATGTAATTTATTAAAATTTCAGTTCAAAATATTTTAAAATTTCTTTTGAAATTTACTTGACCCATTAATTATTTATCTAAGTGTGGTGCTTAACTTTGCAGCATTTGGAGATTTTCTGTTAATTTTTTTGGTAATTGATTTTTATCTTAATTCTGGTATGGCCAAGAGAACATAAGTAAATAAATTCTAATCTTTAAAATGTATTGAAATGTGTTTTATGGAATGATATGTGGTTAATTACGGTAAATTCCCCACATACTCTTTAAAAGAATGCATATTCTGCAGTTTTTAGGATCAATGTTCTATATATGCTTGAGGGTCGATTTCTTAATTGCACTATTAACATTTTCTGTATTCTTACTGATTTTTGCTTATCAGTTTTTGAAAAAGGTGTGTTAAGCTCTCACACTATGATTGTGGATTTGTCTATTTTTCCTTAAAATTGTTGTATTTTAAAAATATACTTTGAGGTTATGATTTTAGGTGAGTACAAATTTAAAATTGTTATATTTTCCGGTGAAGTGACTTTTTTCATTATAAAATCTCCCTCTTTACCTCAAGTAATTTCAATTATTCAAAAACATTAGTATAATTTTTGCTTGTGTTTAAATTGTATTATATTTTTTCCATTCTTTCATTTTCAACTATTCTACATGTTTATTTTTAAAGCATATCTCTTGTAAGCAGCTTATAATTGTATCTTTAAAATAAAAATTCAGTTGATAATCCAGTTTAATTACAAAATATTAATTTAATTTACAGTTGAAGTAATTGCTGGTATATTTATTTAAAACATACCATTAATTTTTTCCCCTTTACTCACTTATTCTATGTGCTTGAATTAGTCATCATTGCTGCATAACAAATTAATAACTTACAGTCTTAAAAACAACACACATTTATCATTTCACAGTTTTTGTGAGTTATGATTCTGGGAACAGTGTAGCTGGGTCCTTTGCTCCAGGGTCTCTCACAAAGCTGCAATTTAGGTGTTGGCTGGGGCTGCAGCTATCTTTTTTTTTTTTTTTGAGATGGAGTCTCGCTCTGTTGCCTAGGCTGGAGTGCAATGGCATGATCTCAGCTCACTGCAACCTCTGCCTCCTCGTTTCAAGTGATTTTCCTGCCACCGCCTCCTGAGTAGCTGAGACTATAGGCGCCCGCCACCACAGCTGGCTGATTTTTGTATTTTTAGTAGAGATGGGGTTTCACCATATTGGCCAGGCTGGTCTTGAACTTCTGACCTTGTGATCTGCCTGTCTGGGCCTCCGAAAGTGCTAGGATTACAGGCATGAGCCACCGCGCCTGGCTGGGGCTGCAGCTATCTTAAGATTCATTATCAAGCTTGTGTAGTTGTTAGAAAAGATTTTAATATTCTTTTGTAGTTCTGTAAGTTGCATTTGATTCTTTGTCATAGATATCAGTTCTCTGGCAAACTTTTACACCTTGACTCTTATTTTCCTATATATATTAATCATAGTTACTTTAAAGTTTGCGTCTGATAAATCTAATAATTGATCACCTGCTGGTCTGTTTCTGTTGTCTAGTTTTTTTGGTTTGATCCTTACTCTTGGTATTATAAATTATAGTTTCTGGATGATTTTCAAAGATGATTTTCTTTAGTTTCCAGCATGCACTTATAGTAGAAGCAGATCACTTTAACCATACTAATATCAATGTTATTGGGAGAATTAGAATCTGGACTGTAGCTTTTGTGAGATCTGGTTACCACTTCACCCTTACTACTAGAGTGTAATTCTACAGGAGTGTTTTCTGCACAGGAAACTCAGAAACTAAATTATAAATGGAGGGTTTCATGGAAATATTAAGGATTTCTAGGCTATGTGTTTTTAAGTATGCACTTATTTACCTAAGGATTATCCAAGGCCAATATTGAATTTGAAGTTGGACTCTCCCAGCCTCTGAAAGGCTTCTGAGAATTTCTCCCCTCCTACCAAGTTGCTTACATTTTCTGAATAGATATTAAATCTAATATTAGACTCCAGAAACAAAATTGAGAAGGTAAAACTACAACCAAGGATGCTAAATAATAATGTAAATTTCTGGCATTAAATATGAATGACATATATATTATATGTGACAGTACAACTGTGGACATAATTAAGAATATTCAAATTTTTACCATGTCAGGATGAATTTTACAGAACTGCCATAATCATCGCCTCTCCTTTTTCACACACACTTGTGCTGCTGTTGAGGGATGGAGGGGCCTTATTCACCCAGAAATGCCCTAGGTGCCCTCCCAGTCATATGCCCCGCAGCAAGGTTCTTGGGAATCAATAGGAAGTAAGTCATAGGAATCAATACAGGAGTCTGGATTGAAGTCTGAAACCTGGGTTCTAATCCTGGCTCTGCTTCTAATTATTTGGGTAGTCTTGTTAATTAATTTAGCTTTTAAAAAAAATACACTTTTAAAAATAGCAGCTTTAGTTCCACAGCAAAATTGAGATGAAGATACAGAGATTTTCCATATGTTCCCTGGCCCCACATATGCACAGCCTCTCCTACTATCAACATCCCCACTGGAGTAGTACATTTGTCACAGTTAACCAACCTACATTGACACATCATAATCACCTAAAGTCTATAATTGACATTTGGGTTCACTATAGGTGTACATTCTGTGTGTTTGGTTAAATGTATACTGCCGTGTATCCAGCATTACAGTATACAGTGCAGTTTCCCTGCCCTAAAAATCCTCTGTGTTCTGCCTCTTCATCCCTCTCTCCCCTTCCCAAACTCTGGCAACCACTGGTCTTTTTTACTGTCTCCATAGTTTTGCCTATTTCAGAATGTCAAATCATTTAGCTTTTACAAAGTTTTGTAGGACTCAATATTTTCATCTATAAGTGAGGCCAGTGATTTCCATCCTACCTTCCCCGGCTGGTAGTTGGTAGTACCAAGCATGAAATGTGAAAATGCTTCACAGTCAGTACAATGCTGTGTAAATATTGTTGCCACCATGATGCCATGATATCGCTAGTATTTCAGAGGAGGAGCCATTTTTTTGTCTAGTAGCTCTTTAAATGCTCGTACTCAGTTGTGGGAGAATAGGAAATTTTCAGAAAAATTAGCCTGGTGGTTTGCCATTGGTTTGTTTCAAAGTTAGTAGTATTTGTTCTGTTGTTATCCTTTAGTTTTTCTTTGAAACAAGTCCTGATCACTCGTTAATGATCTCTTGGTAGTATTTTGGTGGCAAATTTACCTAGTTTTGTGGGGTTTGACTTAGAATAGCCTTTTGGCAGGTTCTCAAAACTGTTATGATTTCTTCCAAAGGCTACTCTCCCTGCAGGACCTGATTCAAAACTCCCTGTGTGCTAATGGGACCTGACATCCACGTCACGGGAAGTCTCTCCTCCCTACTAGACAAACTCAATCATGTAGGTCAGAACTTCCTAATTTGAGTGGGCATCGGCATCACTTGGAGGGCCTGTTGAAACACTGATTGCTGGGCACCACCTAACTATTCCCATTTCAGTATGTCTGGGGTGCAGGTCCAAGAATTTGTGTTTCTAATGGGTTCCCTACTGGTATTGATGCTGATGGCTCACAGACCACACTTTGAGAATCACTGATCTAAAACCTGGTGCAGGGTTTCTTAAAGTGTGTTTCAAAGGACTGCCTTGTTCAGAAACTCCTGGAGCCAATGTGAAGCCTGGATTTCACTAGGGTTATAAATTTGGAGCTTGGAAGAAGATATTGTAGACATATGACATTAATGAAGTTCTCCGACCTATTTGAGTGGACAGTTTGACAGTTTCACATTGTGTGATCCAGGGAAGTCACACTGTGAGCTTAGTGACCTTGCCTCGTCACCACACCCCTAAGGTGGTGACACAGGACTGTTTGAGGCTGGATGAGATCATGGACATGAGAGGCCCATGTAAACATGAGGGTGCTCCTCCAGGACTGGGTGTTCCTGTTTCTAACAAATGTTATTATGGGACTGCAGGGGAGAGCCGAGTTCAGGGCCATCCACAGGGAACGCAGAGCTGTCAGTCACTTCCTTACAGAAACAGAACAATACACACTGTGTATTTCTCTTCAGTCTGTGGGATTTTTTTCAACATCAATTTTACACATCTGGTTCTGAGAAGAATCCATACTGTTAGCATTCACCTGGCCACCCTAACTGTAACATTTCAGTGTTTGGGGAATTCTAACAACTGAAATCAATGGCTTTTTTGATCCGGCAGATTCTTCAATCTTCTCAATCTTGCTGCATCCCCCTCTCACTTGACAGACTCTGCCTGAGCCCTCATGCTGCTGCTTCCTTCACATCAGTGGACTTTCCAGCCTCTTCTCTTCACACTGGCCCTTTAAGAAGACATTTAAAGCAATTATTCAGTTCAGTTTCATTATATTCTGCTCTCAGAGCTACCGTAATAGCGTACTTGAAAGAGGCTGGTTGTGTTGAATTTTGTGTTTGCTTTCCAGTTACCAGAATGGAGCCTTCACCCCTTCTCATCTCTGCTCATTTTATTATTTACCTGAGTGATTTTTCTGTTTGAAGAAAGCAAATGGAACATGAAAGACCAAATATTTCTGTCTGTTCAGTTCAAGAATTTTTCAGTCAATGGTCTACTATTTTAAAGTATCATTGCAAAGAAAATTGAGACCATTAATCTTCTCTAAAACATCTTTTGTGTTCTAATAAACATATTTTTCCATTTCTTAGTACTTTACAATTGTGATTGATTTTGATTATATATTTGTAGAGGTATTTTTTCTGAAGAGTAAAAAGCCCTTAAATATATTTATTTTCCTCTTTCTTAAGGAAGTCTCTGATGTAGTCACACCCACACACGAATGAATGAACAATTGGGAATGACTATCCCAGCTGGGAAGCCACTGGAATTTTCTTACCTTTCCAATTTCCTCTCCTTGATAGTGCCCTTCCCACTCACCACTGTAGACCTGAAAGCTATTTGTGGAGCTTTCCCAACCAAGGGGAGACCAGCTCCTGCTTCCTGATCTAACCTTAATGCAGTCCAGGGCAAGATTTGGTAAAGGGATGGAGGGGTAGTCAGCCTGACAGTAGCAAAGAAGAAGGAAAGAGGAGGTGGTCTGAAAGACCACCGAATGGTCTTTCCACTTACCTCCTGCTTTGGTTCCAGCATCATCTTATTCTGAGCCTCTCCTATGTCTACTAAGTCCTCATTCTGGAAGCTCCTGCTCCAGCACTTACCATAATACAGGACACCTGGTGCTTTGTGTACTCACTGCAAAGAAACTGTTACTCCATTCATGGCCTATCAATGGTACCTAAGTAGTCTATATCTTTATGGCTTTAGATCACTTTGGTGGTCTTCAGAAAGTTCATGGACCTACTGAAACAAACAAGGACTTGTTTGAATATGCATTTGTGTTTTCCTGGGAAGAGAGTCCATAGCTTTCATCAGATTCTCATAGAGCCATATGACCCAAAGATATTTCAAAAGATGAAGAAGTAACTACTGATGTGGTAGTAGAAGGCCTGGAGACAGTGTGCAACAATAAATATTTATTGAGCACCTGCAATGTGCCAGGTACTCTTCTAGACTCTTGATATATCTATGAACAACAACAAAAACCCCCTCCCAAATCCTTACTTCACGAAGTTTACATTGCAGTGGGTAGAGAAAGACAACAAACCATATACACGATACTTTACACAGAATATCGGAGAGTATAAGTGCCATAGGAAAATAAAGCAGAGTGAGGGGGATCAGGGATGAGGTGGGGGAGAACTGTGATTTCAGGGTAGACCTCATTGAGAAAGTGACATTTTAGTAAAATCCCGAAGAAGGAAGGAATCAGGTGGCCATATGAGGGAAGAATGTACCAGGCAGAGGGAACAGCTAGTACAGTAACTTTAGGGTGGGAGCAAGCCTGGTGTGTTCAGAGTGGTGGGGTGGAGTGAGTGAGACAGAGGGGCAGGCAGAGGGTATGTGGAGTGGGCGCGTGGATGAACCCGGGTCTCATATGCCTCTGTGCATGACTCTGGGAAGCCCTTGAAGGACTTTAAGCAGAGGAGAGATATGACCTGACTTAGGGTAGATTCAGATCACTCTGATGTGTTAAAAACAGACTAGGGGTTAAGGGTAGGAGCAGGGAGACTAGGCTGCCTTGCAGTCATCCCGGGAAGAGAGGATGATACAGCATGGACAGAATGGTAACAGAGGAGTCTTGGGGGCTGGGTAGATTTTGAATATATTTGGAGGTAGAGCCAACAAGTTTACTGAGAGGTCAGATGTGAATTGTCAGAGAAAGAGAGAGCCAAGGATGACTCCAAGACTTTTGGCCTGAACAACTAAAAGGGTACAATTAATGGGAAAAACTAGGGATTTTAGGTCAGACAGGACATGGATCTCAGTTCTGCCATTTACTGGCTACATTGTGACCTGACTTATGGGCAAGTAACTTAACCTTTCTGAGTCTCAATGTTTTATTTGCAAACTAGGGACAATCATTCCTATCTTGTAACAATGCTATGAGGAGTTAATGTGCTTGGGGTATGGTCCATTGAACAGATGCTAATTTCTTTCCACAATTTTCTTTTAGTGAATGAAGGAGGGAAGAAAGGAGAGGCAGAGAGAATATGGGTGAGTGGTGTCTTCATCTTAGATTTTTTTCTCAGTGAGATCATGTCTTTTTGGCTCCATTGTCTAATATGTTTTATGGTATCTGAGGATTTATCTTTCCATCAGCCCCATGTTTTCTCCTGCCAGGTTCCTGGGGATACTAACTTAGGGTTCAATTTATTATCTTCGACACGTTATTTTATTATTTATCTTAAAATATGTTTTTATAGTGAAAAAGAAATTCTCACCTGATACTATCCATTATCCATGCATACTGTTCACAAACAGGCTTAGCCAATAAGTTTATTGGGCTTCATTGATGAGGCTGTTGGTGTATTAAACATTTTATGTTAGGTAGAAATTCCTGTTGAGTTATTACATAGCCATTTAAGAATGTTTTACTGATATTTGGTATGATTAGTGAGGATTTTTTATGGGTTGGCATGATTATTATTTTTCTTGTTTAAGACACTGAAATATGGTCTATCACTATCTGATTACTAGTTACCAAACATGCTTTCAGGAGTAGCTAGATTTGGGATAACAAAGTATGCCAAGATTGGGAATTCAACAATTGAAGGAGGAGTGAGTATGAACTGATTGGGTTATAAGAATACATGCTTCTTCTTTGATTCAAAATCCCTCAATCCAAGGCATTTCAATGTTTCTGAAATTAGAGTATGTTTTATCACCTATATATACATATTTAACATGATAACATTTCTGTTAGGGTTTTTGGTAGATTTCAGATTCCTTCTCTACCCCAATTCAAAACCAACTGAAAAATAAAACAAAAAATATTGCAGATAGAGAATAAATCTGCCAGTGTTATCAGCAATAGATTGGCTTAGTTTGAGTATTCTAAGCAGTAACAATTTCCTAGGTTCTTAGGTTGATGCCTCCTACTGATCTGGATGGAGAAAAAAGGAGAATGAAATTTAATCTTCCCTGCTTGGGACTTGGCTTAATTTGCTTTACTAAATTGAAATTTGTTGTCCACTGGCTCCAGTCTTCCAACTGGCTAGCTAACTCCACCTCCAGGGTGTGAAAGGAGAGGCTGGTCCCAATCCAGGAGTATTGAATTTTTCCTCACTAGTGTTATAGGTGCCACAGAGTCACTCTCAGTCCTTAAGAGAATGTGATGGCACCTCCCCTTTGATAGGGATGTGGCTTAGTGTCTCCCGGAGGCCCCGAGGTTAGCCAATTTTTTTTTATGGTGGGGGGATGGTTAGGTAGGGGCTTTGTTTTCTAGGAAAGGGAATGTGATTCCTAATATTTTATGTTTTGAGTATCTGAAAAGAGATATTGTCTGTAAGGAGGCTCTGGAAGAGAAGATGGGAATGGATGAGTACTAGATTTTTCCTTTCTGCTTTTGGAAATCTAGGCTCAGTGCCAAGATATACTTACTAGGAGATGAAACATATCTCCAGTGGTATAATTGTTTAGCACATGACACAAGGAGATCATAGGAACCTGTACGCATATAGTTTGGGGGAGGGATCTGTGGTTAAAAGGGTAGGTAGGGGAAAATGTAAAGATATATGCATAATTTAGCATTTACTTATTTATTTATTAATTTTTACTTTAGTTTCAGGGGTACATGTGTAGGTTTGTTATACAGGTAAATTGTGTGTCATGGGAATTTGGCGTACAGAATATTTTATCACCAGGGTAATAAACATAATACCTGGTAAGTAGTTTTTCAATCCTCACCCCACTCTCACCCTTTACCATTAAGTAGGCCCTGGTGTCTGTGTACTCAATGTTTAGATCCCACTTATAAGGAACAATATGAGGTGTTTAGTTTTCTGTTCCTGCGTTAGTTCGCTTAGAAAAATGGCCTCCAGCTCCATCCATGTTGCTGCAAAGGACATGATCTCATTCTTTTTCATGGCTGTGTAGTATTCCATGGCATATATGTACCACATTTTCTTTACCCAGTCTACCATTGATGGGTATCTATGTCGATTTTATGTCTTTGCTATTGTGAATAGTGTGGTGATGAACATATGGGTGTATGTGTCTTTATGGTAAAATGATCTATATTTCTTTGAGTATATATCCAATAATGGGATTTCTGGATTGAATGGTAATTCTATTTTAAGTTATTTGAGAAATTACCAAACTGCTTTCCACAGTGGCTGAAGTAATTTACATTCCCACCAGCTGTGTATGAGCATACCCTTTTTTCTACAACCTCACCAGCATCTGTTATTTTTTGACTTATTAATAATAGCCATCCTGACTGGTATGAGATGGTATCTCATTGTGGTTTTAATTTGCATTTCTCTGATGGTTAGTGATGTTGAACATTTTTTCATATGCTTGTTGGCTGCATGTGTGTCTTCCTTTGGAAAATGTCTGTTCATGTCCTTTGCCCACTTTTTAATGGTGCTGTTTGTTTTTTGCTTAATTTGTTTACATTCTTTATGGATTCTGGATATTAGACCTTTGTCAGATGCATATATGCAAATACTCCTTCACATTCTGTGAGAGATATTTCTCCCCTCTGAGAGATATTTCTTTCATTCTGTCTGTTTACTCTGTTGATAGTTTCTTTTGCTGTGT
Organism: Pongo pygmaeus; assembly: GCF_028885625.2. Lineage (NCBI taxonomy): Eukaryota > Metazoa > Chordata > Mammalia > Primates > Hominidae > Pongo > Pongo pygmaeus. The sequence continues at coordinate 190,306,451 of NC_085930.1, forward strand.
GGAAGCTCTTCAGTTTAATTAGGTTTCATTTGTTAGTTTTTGTTGCAATTGCTTTTATTGTCTTCTTCATGAAATCTTTGCCAGCGCCTATGTCCAGGATGGTATTTCCTAGGTTATGTTCCAGGGTTTTTATAGTTTTAGGTTTTACATTCATGTCTTTAACCTATCTTAAGTTGATTTTTATATATGGTGTAATGGAAGAGTCCAGTTTCAATCTTCTGCATGTGGCTAGCCAGTTATCCCAGCACCATTTATTGAATAGGGAATCTTTCCCATTGCTTATTTTTGTTAACATTGTTGAAGATCAGATGGTTGTAGGAGTGCAGCATTGTTTCTGGGCTCTCTTTTCTGTTTCATTGGTCTATGTGTCTATTTTTGTACCAGTACCATGCTGTTTTGGTTATAGTAGTTTTGTAGTATAGTTTGAGGTTGGGTGATGTGATGCCTCCAGCTTTGTTCATTTTCCTTAGGATTGCCTTGAGTATTTAGGCTCTTTTTTGGTTCCATATGAATTTTAAAATAGTATTTTCTAATTCTGTGAAGAATGTCTTTGGTAGTTTGATAGAAATAGCATTGAATCTGTAGATTGCTTTGGGAAATATGGCCATTTTAACAATGTTGATTATTTCTATCCATAAGCATAGAATTTTTTTTTTTAAATTTGTGTCATCTGTGATTTCTTTGAGCAGTGTTTTGTAATTCTCATTGTAGAGCTCTTCACCTCTCTGGTTAGCTGTATTCCTAGGTATTTTGTTCTTTTTGTGGCTATTGTGAATGAGATTGTGTTCTTGATGTGGCTCTCAGCTTGGATGTTGTTGGTGCATAGAAGTGCAACTGATTTTTCTACATTGATTTAATATCCTGAAACCTTGCGTAAGTTGTTTATCAGATCTAGGAGCTTTTGAGCAGAGTCTATTGGGTTTTCTACGTATAATTTTTTTTTTGCATTCAAAATACAGTTGTGAACAGATACGGCTTAATTATTTTTACTCCTTTTTAAAACAGGAAAAAAATTCAAGCAGTACAAAAGAGAATAAAAATATCTGCCTTCAAGCTCTTTCTCTGAAAGTTCCCCTCTCAGGTGGAATCACTATTACCTTTAATCACTGTCAGGTTTTTGTGAATCCTTCCAGAGATATTTGTGCATAACAAATATTTTGTTTGTTTTACACAAAAGGATAAGTGTTAAAGATGCTTCTAGAATAATACATTGGGTGGTCCTTATTAACCTTATAAGCATTTATGATACATGACCTCAATATAAGCTCCGCATGTGGTACTTGATGATAAGAAAAAAACTTTTTATTACAGATATAGTTACAAAACTTAAAATCTGCTAAAGAGAAAATAATCTAAGAATAATGGGTATTGAAAGGGCCATCACTTGTACCATTGTGTTTTGAAGCACATATTTTACATTTGTTTTTCCTACAGTGTATCTGTCATATGCTTCCCCGGTTACCAGGTAATAGACAAAATGAGAATAAAACTCCCTGGAGAACTGAAATGGAATTGTGTGTTATTGCAGATTTTCTCCACAGATGGCATTCATTGTCACCAGTTTCTTTAGGGCAATTTGGAAACTCAGAGGCCCTGAATATAAGAGATAATATATATTTACTGGATAGCTGGTACTTTCCTCTAAGTATGTCTTTATCTACTTATAATTATGGTATACTGTCTTCTAAAAACTGAATTTGGAAGGTAAATAGTAGAGTTAATTTATTAGAAATATGCAACAAATGTATAAATGTATAAATTCTGGCAGGAGTGCTGTGAGAAAGAGGTATAAAGACAGTGATATTTTAAAAAAATGAGACCTTGTTCTTAAGAGCAAGTCGAAACACAAGTCTTACAACTCTACATTCAGTATTTTTTGGTTAAAAAAATTTCCCAACCATAACAACAAAAAGCAGATAGGCACTGGGTGCAGTGGCTCATGCCTGTAATCCTAGCACTTTGGGAGGCTGAGGTGGGGAGATCATGAGATCAGGAGATAGAGACCATCCTGGCTAACACCGTGAAACCCTGTCTCTACTAAAAAATACAAAAAAAATTAGCCGAGCATGGTGGCGGGCACCTGTAGTTCCAGCTACTCAGGAGGCTGAGGCAGGAGAATGGCGTGAACCCGGGAGGCGGAGCTTGCAGTGAGCTGAGATCATGCCACTGCACTCCAGCCTGGGCGACAGAGCGAGACTCCATCTCAACAACAATAAAAAAGCAGGTAGGAGTGGGGAAGTAGCTTGGAGAAATGGAAAATGCTCTGCAGTAGAAATAGACTTGAATTGTTTTCCCAGCTTTCCTTGCACATGTACATCCGTGATCTTGACCAGTTTTTCAGTCTCTTCAGGTGTCAGTTTTTCTTTATTTGTCAGGCTGAGTAGTAATCTCTCATGTTCTTTCAAAATCCAACATTCTATCATCTTAGGAAGGAACTTCAAATAATTCATTCTCTCTTCATCTCAATAAAAACTGCATTTGACATTGAAATTCTTGTTCGATAATCTATTAGGTCAAGATTGTTAATTGTATTATTCAAATCCTTCATATTCCTTATATCCCTTCTAATTTAATGTCTGCTTGTTCTATCAACTATTGATAGAGGTGTGTTAAAATCTCTCACTATGATTGTAGGTTTTTCCACTTCTCTTTTCAGTTCTTTGTACGTATTTAAGCTAGGTTGTTAAGTTTATGCAAATGTTCAATTGTTTAATCTTCTTGATGAATTAAAACTTCATATATGAAATGTGTCTCTTCACCTCCAGTAATGACTTTTGCGTTAAAGTCTACTGAACTGACTGATTTGGGGATATATTAATGTATAAGGTATATCAATTTTGGGGCTCACATTTTTGCATGGCATTTATTTTTTCATACTTGTACTTTCATTGTTTCTATATTCTTATGTATAAGATATGCCTTTGTAAGTAGTTTATGTTTTTGTCCATTTCTGCTTCTATAACAAAATATCTCACACTGGGCAACTTAGAGAGAACAGAAATTTATTTTCTTATGATACTGGAGGCTGGAAAGTCCAAGATCAAGGCACCGGTAGATTTATTATCTGGTTAGGGCTGCTTTCTGCTTCCAAGAAAGCACATAGTGGAATTGGCAAATGGTGTGTCCTCATGTGACAGAATCAAAAAGGCAAAAGGGGCCACTTAGTTTCCTCAAGTCCTTTTATATGGATACTAATCCCATTCATGAGGGGAAAGCCTACATGAGTTAATCACACTCTAAAAGCCTCACCTTCTAATAGTATCACATTGGATCTTACCTTCCAACATGTGAATTTGGAGGGACACGTATATTCAAAACATAACAGCTTATGTTTGTGTGTTTTTGGAAGTCTGCTGTGATGTTTTTTAATTGAATGATTTAGTTCATTTACATTTATTATAATTAGAGGTCTAATTAAGTTTCTATCTTACTATGTGTTTTCTATTTGTATCATGTATACTAAGCTCGTGTTAATTCTTTTTTTGTGCCTCTTTTTTATTGAGTATTTTAAATTATTTTTACCTTTATTATATTAGTAGTTATACATACTTTTACTCCCCTTTAATGTTAAATGTAGCTATTATAACATGCAACTTTGATTTACTAAACTCTAATATAAATTTTGCTTTTACCACTTTCTTGGCAATGCAAGGCTCTTAGTATATTTTAACTCCGTTAACCCTTCTTTCAACTTACCATTTTCATTGTGATGATTTATGTTTTATACCTCTGCACTTCAATCTGGGACCTTTTATTAGCCTAAAGAATACGTTTCAGTATTTCTATTTTTAAAAGTTTGCTGGTGGTGACTCAATTTTGTCTGTCAAAATCTCATTTTTCACTTTAATTCTTAAAGGATAGTTTGCTGACTATAGACCTCTAGATTGGTCGTCAATTTTCTCAATTTCCACAGTTTGAACAAAAAGTTGCTGGTTTAAGTTGTAACAGGAAAGTTAAGGAAAGGTTCTTGTTATAGAAATTATTGACCATGATGCAGAATGTCTTACATCATATTCTACAGACTGCTAGTTCCATGGGCTTCCCTAAGAAAAAAAGGACTCCATAACCTCATAATCTCATGGAAACATGCAACCTCTATCTCACTTGTTGGAATTCACTGTGCATTTTAGACCTTGAAGAGGCTGCTGTTATAAAATCCATTTAACTTTGTTAATTCAGCATTCCACAAAAATATTTGATTAGGAAGCTATTGTTCTGGGTAAACGCTAATAAATATTTCAAGCATCTGGTGATATAAACTGTGCATTTTGGGAATGCTTCTTTAAGGGCTTAAGGACTCTACAGCTCTGGGGTGCAAATAAGAATTCCTTACTGTGTGAGGATTTGTTGTTGTTGTTGTTTGTTTGTTTGTTTTTAAAGTTTAAGCTATTCTTTGTCATCTGAATACTTTAAAATCTATTGTTCCAGTTTCTGGCTATGGATAAAGTCTTCCATGGAATTCAGTTTCATGATTGCTGTCACAAGATAGCATGACTAGTAAATACAACCAGTTCTGATGCAACTAGGTAAAGCCCTTATAAATTCAGATTTGCATTCAGTTAAAGACATTCATAATCTGTGCAGACAGGGCCATCTGGATAACCCTCATGTCACTTTTTTTTGTAAAATAAAGAAACAGGAAATTATATTTACTGTACTGTGAGGACTTCATTCATTCAGGAAGGGCAAGGGGAGACAGTAAATCAACCTTATCTAAAAATCTGGTGGGATTTATTTATAAAACAATATATTGCTTCCTGTTTTTTTTTTTTTTTTTTTTTTTTTTTTTTTTTTTTTTTTTTTTTTTTTTTTTTTTTTTTTTTTTTGCTCAGGCACCTGTGACCCTTTCATTTAAGTCTTCATGCAAAATGGGACATTTTCCTATCATCTTGCTCTGCTACCCTTTCTGTCTTCAAGCCCAGCTGGCAGTAAGGTCTGATACTAGAAATTACCACTAAAAACACCCCAAACTTGTTGTATCCATCAGATCCCATAGAGAAAGCAGAGAATCTCAGACTAGGTGTACATGGACAGTGTTGCTGGTGACCTTGAGTGATTAGAGGATCTAAGAAATGGCTTTAGGCACCTCAACCAACAAAAGAGCTGCCTCATATGTCAAAATGTGCCAGTGTGGCAGCCACTAGCTTCCAAGCTCTCTTCTTTCCTTGAGAATTTTCAAGGAACTCAGGAAGCAAGCCCTTGTTGCAATCCCCTTCTTATCTTTGATGCTGCACACATACAGCTCTGACACGCATTATATTATTAGTTCCTACTTTCTCAATTTTAATTAAAAACAGAAATGAATTATTTTAATCTACCGTTTTTAAGAGTCAGCATTATTGCATGTGATTATCCACTGAAATGGGGTTGGCACAGAGAAATAATGATATTTAAAATATTATCTCTACTATTTTAGCTTGCTCTCCCAGCAAATCTTAATTTAGTCCAAAAATCTCTTTACATGTGATCCTAAATAAATAGGCATTTATCTAGTAGATCAGGAATCTAGATGTTAACCTTTCAAGTGTTATTTGATCTGTCTTCAGTCATCAAAAACCTTAAAATCTTTTGGCATTTACAACTGTACAGTTTTTTTAAAATCCCACATACAAATAAGATAGTTTATAAGTAGAGTGGTTATCAGGCTCTGTGTTTTGCCCAGGAGAGTCCTAGTTTATCCCTACTGTCCTAGGCCAATCATGAATAGTAACCTCTTTCACTTTCAGAAGTGTCTTGGTATGGAGAATAAGTTATATGGTTACCCTATTTAAAATACGATTTATCCAATTATAGGAATTATTAGGAAACAAATAGTTAGTCATTTTGGTACTTAAAGAAAATGGAAGTTTTTGATTCATCCATAAACACTTTCAACTAAGTCCGTGGTTCTGATTGCACATCAGAATCACATTTATACCACTCGTAGACCAATTGCACACAAATCTCTGGGGGTGGGGAACAGGCATCAGTTTTTTTAAAAGCGTCACAGTTAATTCCAATATGCAGTTAAAATTAAGAACCACTGGATTATATAGCTTGTACATTTAAACTGGCTTTTTGGGGGGATTATTCAAAGATGTTTTAAATAATTTTTTTTAGACAGCATGCCTATCTAATTTTCTAATTAATTAAATTAAAAATGTTAAGTATGTACAATAGACCAAATCAATAAATGCTTTTGAAGCAACTATTGTAAGTAATTGACTAAATGCCTTAGTGGCCAATTTAATCACAAAGATCATTCTAAAAATTTAGCTATTTTTGGTTTCTTGGTTTTTTGCTCACTTTCTGCTAATAGTTAAATAAACATTTAGTGGTGAATGTGTATGTTGGAACTCTGCTTATAAATGGTTGATGCAGTTTCTCGGTTAATATAGATAAAAGGCAATTCCAGAGATGAATATTGTCTTGAGAATTGTTAAAGTAACTCATAGGAAATTCAGGGATATCTGGTGGTTCAGAAGATTCTGTAGAGAAATAAACAGTGATGCATCAAACGTCCTAGTCCATTTGGGGATGCTATAATAAAGAACCTTAGACTGGGTAATTTATAAAGAACAGAAATTTATTGCTTAAAGTACTGGAGACTGAGAAGTCCAAAATCACGGCATTGATTCTGTGTCTGGCAAGGGCTTGCTCTCTGCTTTAAAGATGGTACCTTCTTGCTTCATTCTCATGTAGCAAAAGGTGCAAAGGTAGAGCCCTCATGACCTGATACCCACAAAAGTCTCCAACTTTTAATACTATCACATTGAATATTAGGTTCTGACATATGAATTTGGGGAAGACACCAACGTTTATAGTGTAACACTGAACATTCATCATAGTGTAAGATTTGTTAGCCCATAGGAATGGGAGCTACAAAATTACAAAGGGTTTAGGGGTGTCTTACTGTGGGGGACAAACAATAGCACGAAAACTTTCATCTAGATATTTCCTAAAAGGTACCAAGAAAAGATAGGTCCTCAGGATGGACCTTGCAGTGAGTTGAAGAAATTCTGTGCTTCTAGTCGCCATACAAACTTGTTACATTCTTCAGAAGAAAGGGAGAGTCCTCAATATTAAGTTTTTACTGTTTAAAATAACTCTTTACTATTTAAAAATGATTTTGTTAAGCTTATGATTAATTCATAGCCCCTGTAAGTCACTACTTTTATTCTAGATGTGTTGAACATATTAGTGCTTCATTTTATTTTGATTTAAAGACTGACATCTTCTCTTTACTCAATTATTATACTTTGAAGAAACTGACACATTACACGAAGTTCTCCATAAAGAAGTCAAGGTCAGTTTGTTCCACAATTTTTTAGAGTAGATGATGTTCTATAATAAAATTTCCTCTGAGATCTTAAGGTGAAAGTGTTGAGCTGTATTAAGATTACATGACTTCAAAAGATACAGAGTAAGCATTTGAAAGATCTCAAAACTCAAGATAATGTACCATATGTTAGAAGGAATTTATCTCAATTCAAATATGCTTTTAAAAAGATAGAAATTAATTTCTTTGAAGAATTTGTTTTAGCAAAAGATGCTTTTGGAAGATCAGTTTCACCCAAAGAATATATGCATAAGCTGATTTTAGCCTATTTCACTTGTGACCTGATATTCATATAATCAAATACATAGGCCTAAGGATGACTTACTGGGCCCTGAGATTTTGAAAATGAATGTGTTGAAAAATAAAAAAATATTCTAGGATGGTGGTTCTCAAAGTGTGGTTGCTGGACCAGCAGCATTGGGATTACCTGGGAACTTATTACAAATGCAAATTCTTGATCCTCAACCAAGACCTCCTCAGTCATATCTCTGGTATTGTGCCTGGCAATCTCTTTTAATGAGCCTCTAGGTGATTCTGATGCATCCTAAAGTTTTAGATTTCTAGGGATTGAACTGTGAGGTTAGTGAGATAAGGAGGAAATTATTTGGTAAAGCTAGATGATGTGGAATCTTGACTAGTTTTACTGTGTCTCTTTAAGAATTCATTTGTAGAATGCATTTTAAAGACCGTATGTGCCCATGGATGGTTATAATTGCTTATTGTTATTGAACAATGGGATAATTTTTATGAGCAAATTTACATGTAACTTATGTGCATCTGCTTCATCTTGCTTAATTTCTTTCTTATTTCTCTCAATGAATAAATGCAGTTTACATTTTAACAATAAATATCTAGCCAACAGCTGATCCTTTGAATATCTCTTTTCCTTCTATTTAAGTTATATGGATATTTATAAGTTTTTTTAATATAAAGTTTTATTGAATAGCTCATTTCTTAGATAAACCCTCACTACACTGAGCAGTAGTTTTCTGTGATTTTTTTTACTTCTAATACGAGTTTTTCCTAGATACATAATAAATATACATAAACATACATGTATATTTTATGTAAATACACTTTAAAAATATACAGTGTCTAGCACATAGGAAGCATATCACCCAACAAAATAGACAAAGCTCTTGCCCCTGTGGCCTTACTTTCTAGCAAATATCACATAATATAAATCAAATTTAAAAGTGAAAGTCATAAGAAATACTTAAACTGATGACCTTTATTTTATTGTGATAGACCCTCTTAGTACAGTTTCCATGTGTCATCTGGGATTATTTATCTATTAGTTATAAAGGTGACATTGTCAATAATCTATCTTTGAGGATCTATCTGAATCTCTCATCTGAGTTCCTACCTGTAGTCTTTGGCCCCATGTATCCAGTAACTGTCCTCTGCTTCTTTGATCAGTATTTTTAACTATAAGTTCAGCAATGGTAGACTCAAAAGGATTCAAATAATTTACAATAGAAATGCCATCTGAGTGCAGCCATTTTTGGCTAGGGCTTTTCTGTGATTTATGTGTCAGGACCAGGGAGAAGAAATGCTTAATAAATATGTAGATGCTTAGGGAGATGAAGAGAAGATCTACAGCACTTAATAACTTAATCTTCTCAAGGATGGGCTCTTTGTCCATATAGAAATTGTGATTTTTGTGTGATTTTGTTTTCAAAGAATACTCACTGCCTATCCTGGAGTTTCATGTGATTGTTCATCTGCATATGGTGGATCTAGTGAGGACCTGTGGTCTTTTTGAGTCCCCGAGGCCCCATCCCACCTGTGTCTTTTCAAGCACCCCCCCTTGAATATTTCAAAGGAAATTCACCATTAATTGCAGGATATGGAGAAATTCTTCCATTATTACTGTATTTGAAATTATTGTTTTCCTCTGTTCCAAATACTTTGGTTACATTCTCCCTCCCCCATAATCCTAGCTTTATGAATATTTCTTATGCACAATACTTTTGATCAGTATATTCATGGTATATAATTGTCTTCAGGGAAGTTGAACAGAGACCCTTGTGGGTGAAGGCTGTACAGAGATACCCATATGGGTGAGGACTGTACAGTCTTTTTGTACAGAGACTGTACAGAGATGATCTATACAATAGTGAGTATGGGGTGAAGAGCCCTTTTGACAAAGGTAGCACCTGAGCCAGCCTGAATGGAGGATAGTGGCTGGGAAAAAATTTCCTTAACTGGAATATTCCAAAGTAAAGGGAATTGTTTTCCAGCAATATAGTCCACAAGAAAGGGAAAACTGGATTAACTTGTCCAGCTTGAGCCCTTTGAGAGCCTTAAGTCCTTGGGAAAAGCAGGAAGCTAGTGCTAAACAGTGCCTTAAACCAGGTGGGCAGGAGAGTCTCCTTCCACAGGTTTTTACTTAGATAACCCAACAAAGTGAACTATAAGAACCACAGGAGTTAAGCACTCAACTCATTTTCCAGCTGGATGTGTACCTGGGGGAAAGAGGCTCTCAATGACCCAGTGCAAGTGGCAAGTCTATATTTTTGTATTTTACTTAAACTCTTCTATATTATCATTTGGGTGTTGGATTTGTGTAAGTATCACCTGACTAATGAGGATTTTGAGATTTCATGGAAGGAAATTCCTTTTGGTAGCAGAGTTCCTAAACCAGTAGATGTGACTTTTTCCCATGTCAGCTGGATTCCAAGGTAGGGAGCTACTCTTGGGCAGACCCATTTCCCACTCCTGTTCCTGGATCCTTGTGTAGCCTTGGATAAGAAGGTAGCTAAGGATGGGTGAGGATAACATAGAGTTAATAATTCATGGACACCTAGTGTCTGCATTCAGGAATAGATGGGAGAATGGATGCCTTTCTTCAGCTCCCTCAGTTCCTTGGGATGAGAGGTGGTTGGCTGTTAGGCCCTTTGCTGGCAACTTCTTTCTAATCGTATGTACTTTCTACTCCATCCTTCTGCTGACATTTTCACCTGCCTGCAGAAACCGCAATTAAGGAGTTTATAATATTTTGTAGTTATAAGAGGTTGAGATTCTTTACAACTTGCCTATTGTTTAATTTTTCAGAAATCCAACCTTTGACCACCTTCTTTGTAACATACATATAAACTTATAGGATGGCCTATATAATAGTATGTATATGTTTAAACATCACACAAGATAGCTTCAAGGGGGACTGAGATTCATTTTATATTGATACAATCTGTAAGAGAACTATTTTACAATTACTTGCTTAATAGGAAAAAATCTGTAAATAAGGAAATAATTTTAATTTCGGTTCTGAAATGTAAACAAAGTTTCTGTGAGTTGTATGCAGTTGTAATAGGATTCTGAGTATTGCAGAGTTGTAGGATACCTTTAGAGCTAGAAGTAAACTTAGAGATCACCTAAGCCAATCGTCTCATTCTTTGTAATATAAATTTTGGCTGTGATTAATATCTTTCTAAATACTGGTAAGAAAACAAACCCAAAATGAACATATGGCTCATAAGTTCAATTGTATAACTACTCTGAAATATTCACCTGTTAGAGTAAATTGAACACTGAGTAGTATTTAGTATTTATCATATATTCTATAATGTTAGCTATTTTAAAGTATGTCCTTTAATCCTTCCTGAACAAAGTTCTTTTTTTTTTTTTTTTTTTTTTTAAGATAGGATCTTTCTCTCTGCATTCATGCTGGAGTGCAGTGGTCTGGTCATAACTCACTGTATCCTTGAACTCCTGGGCTCAAGTGATCCTCCCACCTCCAACTCCTGAGTAGCTGGGACTACAGGGGTGCAACACCTTGCCTGGCTATATTTATTATTATTTAAGTTTTTTTTTTGTAGAGACAGAGTCTCACAATGTTGCCCATGCTGGTCTTGAACTCTTGGCCTCAAGCAATCCTCCTGCGTTGGCCTCCAAAAATGCTGGGATTACAGGTATGAGCCATTGCACCTGGCCCAAACCAAATTATTTGTTTGTTTATTATTTTTTTTTTGAGACGGAGTCTCTCTCTGTCGTCCAGGCTGGAGTGCAGTGGCACGATCTCGGCTCACTGCAAGCTCTGCCTCCCGGGTTCACGCCATTCTCTGCCTCAGCCTCCCAAGTAGCTGGGACTACAGGCATCCGCCACTACGCCTGGCTAATTTTTTATATTTTTAGTAGAGATGGGGTTTCACCGTGTTAGCCAGGATGGTCTCGATCTGCTGATCTCGTGATCCGCCCACCTCGGCCTCCCAAAGTGCTGGGATCCTGGCCCAAACCAAATTTTATTATCTCAGTTTTACAGTCTAATCTCTGAGCCATACTCATTTAGATATGTTTGGAAACAACTTACTCTGGTTTACAATGTACACAACTAGAAATATAGGCAATCCCTACATGTAAAAAGGTCATAATCCAAAACTATTTGAATTCAGAAAGCAATTCCTTATAGGAACAATGTTAGAAGTGTCGGTTAAATTCCCAGTTTAGCCTCCAAAATTCCAAATTTTTCCACTTGTATCTAGTTGCAGTTCTGCTCATTTATGGCAGATTTAGAAAGCAACCTGTTGTCATCCAAATACTTAGTGAGAGATTATTTGTTTTAAATTTTGGTGCCTGAGTAAATTTGGGGATGATGAGGCACTAGAGGGTAATGTCTGCTGAAACTTCTGTTGTTAGAATTTCTTTGTCTCTTTTATCTCATAGCTTTTCTTTTCTTTGATGCAAATGTGTAATTGGTATACTTTTCTTATGCTTATTTGCTATAATTAGGCTGGTGTGTTTATTTTTCTCACAAATTGAACAGAGAATGTAGGAAGAGAAAGATAAATTTATATGAGATAAAAGGACGAGAATTAGAAAAGAGTTAGGAAAGGAAATGTAAAAAGGTTGCTGCCTGAGATAATTTGAAGGGGAGAAGTGTTTAGAGGAGAGTGGATTATTTGTCTTTGAAGAAGAGTCAAGGAAGTGATGAGGGGAGAGACATGGTCTTTAACAGATTTGTAAACTAACCACCAGGTGGTGCCATCATCTAAGGACAGCTTAGTTGCTTTTCAGGATGTGCTGAAAGCTTGCTGTGGGTGCAAAAGTTACACAGAGTGGAAAGAGTGAGGTAGGGACCTTACAGCTTCCTGTTCATATGTAAGTTGTGAAAACCCTATAATAAGAAGCCTAGTCAGTGTTTATTAAATTAGTGAGTGATGACTTATCAGCAAGTATTAATATTTTACCAAATTCGATTAAAAAATGTTTTTAAAATTTCTTTAAATTTTTGTTCTTCTCTTTAAAAGAGGCTTCACTGTTTTAGTTATCAATATATAAGTAAAATTAAAAATTTGTAGTCTCTCTGTAATTGTTTTCATAGAATTGTTATTTTTATGTGACTTTCTGCACAGCTTTGAAAAAGTGGCTTCATATCTAGAGAATCCTTTCGTGAGGTTTGGGACACCATGCAAAAAGAACAGAAAATAAAACTGGGGAAAGATTACTGATCACAAGGTGAAGGGAACACAAATTATGAGACTCAATCAGATGGAAACACCAGTTTTTTTAAGGACGAAATAGCTATAGTTAAAAATGTGATTTTTGGTGGTACCATTTGCACTTAAAACTACTGAGACTTGGGAAAGACATGAGATGTTTACAAACTAATATGAGGCAAATGGGGATTTTCCTAAAGTGAAACAGAAGACTGGATAGATCTTGACTATCCATTCTATCCTATTTTAAGTGGAAAAATAAAAGTACTTCTTTGGTAATCTCTAAAAGTTTTTATTAGAATATTTAGAATGTGTATGCCTATTTTTACTGTAATTGGTATGAGACCATATGAAAATAAGATATAGAGATAAAATAATTTATTTTTGATGTGGAGTTTAAATTTGGGGAATGTTAATTTTCCAGCATTAATCTAACACTGAATCTGTTTTTCAAGTCAATAGGTAAATAGCAATTATACTTAGAAAATGATAGCAAAGAACTTTCAACAAAGGAAATAAAAGGCTTTGTTAGCATGAAGAAATAAGTTTGTAGCTACTTGCCTAGACAAAGGATGAACCCTCATTTAGGTTTCTGTTGATTGCAGAGTAGCCCATCAATAAAAGAAGCTTTTCTAAGGAAGATAACAGCAGGAAAAACATAATTTTGTGCCTCTAACCTCAAACTCCACCCACATTAGTGGCAGTTCTTTAAAAAAAAAAAAAAAAAACCCCAAGTATTCCCATTGCTTTCCAACTGGTGTATTTCTTAAGAGTATTGTGAGGAAGAAAAATGCCTCTGGGAAATGAGAAAGTTTGGTGTCCAAACTTGAACTTTCTGCTAGATCTCATGCCAATATTCGCCTTTGCCTACTGGGTGTCTTCACTTGGAATTTGCACATGCATCTTTGAATTGTTATGTCTGAGACATTTCTTATCACCAAGGAGTTTTCCAGTGGATATTCTGATTATAATGATTTATTTTTTAGTTTCTTGTTTGGATTGTGGTCTGTACACTTCCTCCTTCTTCTTTAAACTATCGCCTACCCCGTCCCCACCTCACCCCAGCCCATCTTGGGTTGCCATGTCTGGGTTTACATGATCCTGTGCTATGCTCTATTTCTGCCATTACAGCTCTTATCACACCATTTGCTTGTTAATATCGCCCACTGGAATGTAAGCTGTGTGACAGGGGGCCAAATTTACTTTATCAATTGCTGCATCATTAGCAACTACCCATGCCTGGCATATGTTAAATCAATAACATTTGTTGAATAAAACAGACCAAAAACTTCATATTTTTGGCAAAGAATTGGCATAAATAGCACAGCAGATACAAAAGGCAGATGGGATTAATCTTGCTGCACCACCAGCCCCTCACTGCCAATAGAGGAGAATGAGGGTGGGTTGGGTGGAGGCAGATGAAGAGTGAGAGGTGGGAGGTGATGGTGGTGGTGGAGACAAATGACACAGAAAATCAGCTTCTTCCTGGTGAGTAATGGAGCTTTCCCCGACAACCTCCCCCCACCCCTTTCTCTTCCTATTCTCTCTAGTTCTAATTATCACCAGCTGGAGCCACTTAATCCTAAGAGTTTACATGTTACTAAAGCATCTGTGAGAATGCAGTGCAGGCTTCAGCTAGCACCAAAACAATTTTTTTTTTTTCTGATTTCGCTTGCTATACCTTTACCTCTTAGAATTTATTAATCTGAGGGATGGGAAAAGTGACACAAATCACATTATTTATTAGAGATATGAGTCTGTCTCCTTGTGGCACATCCCCAAAACTGGTCTTATCTGGGCTCATCCTGAATTGCATTTAATGCAGCATCACTATTTAATTTATGGATTTAAATTCCAAAAAGTTAAGGACAAAAACAAACGTGCAACAACAGCAAAAAAATATGCATCAAGATGCTTGTCTATCCATTCTCCTGAAAGAAACCAAAATGGGGCTTATGAGGACCAAATTCATGTGAAAAAGCCGTTTCGTGAATTAGGGAGATAGTGTTCAACTTGTAGATTTTGACATTTGGATATTTAAGACTTTGGAAGACATTGGAAATTAGTTGATTTGCCCGTCATCTTTGAACACATAGAACTACTTTTGTGCCTACTCAGCCCTTCCTCTCCCTGGAGTGCCTCCCCCACATCCTTTGCCTGGGTATCTTCTGTGTGAACTGTGAGACTTATCTCAGCAATCACTTGAGCAGTCTGTCCCTGCTGTCTGCAGACATTTCTTTAGCACTGTGTCCACTGCTGTTCCCCCACACTCCCATGCTCTGTTTTCATGGCACCATATGTCTCTTCAACCAGTTCTCCTCAGAAACTCTGGAATCTTTCAGAAAACAGCCTAAGAATTTCTCTCTACTGGATGAGTCAGGCAGTGCTGACCCTTCTCACAGAATTTATCATCAATGCCCAAAGAGAGTAGAGCTTGACTCGCTTCCTTCTGCTCTATGCATTCAAGTTCCCTTTTAAATGTTGTGCTAGCCCCAGCCTCAGCCGCAGCCCTCTTTAGTATTAAGATGGTGTCTATTGGCCGGGTGCGGTGGCTCATGCCTGTAATCCCAGCGCTTTGGGAGGCCAAGGGGGGACTTGAGGCCAGGAGTTTGAGACCGGCCTGGCCAACATGGCTAAACCACATCTCTACCAAAAATACAACAAAATTAGCTGGGTATAGTGGCACACGACTATAGTCTCAGCTGCTCAGGAGGCTGAGGCATGAGAATCGTTTGAACCCAGGAGGTGGATGTTGCAGTGAGCTGAGATCCCACCACTGCACTCAGGCCTAGGTGACAGAGCTAGATTCCATCTCCAAAAAAAAAAAAAAAAGATGGTGTCTGTTGAGCACAGCCTGTCTCAGTGAGTGGGCTCATGGACTTTCCTTCTGAGGGAAAACTAAACAAGCTGTTATGACCTGAATGTTTGTGTCCCACCAAATTCATATGTTGAAGCCTTACCCCGCAATGTGATGGTATTTGGAGCTAGGGCCTTT
Organism: Pongo pygmaeus; assembly: GCF_028885625.2. Lineage (NCBI taxonomy): Eukaryota > Metazoa > Chordata > Mammalia > Primates > Hominidae > Pongo > Pongo pygmaeus. The sequence goes on from NC_085930.1 coordinate 190,322,202, forward strand.
AGGAGGTGATTGGGTTTAGATGAGGGTAAGCCCTCAAGGTGGGATTAATGTTCTTATAAGAAAGGAACAGACCAGAACACATAGAACTACTTTGCAAAGTAGTTCTTTGCCAGGTGAGGACATGGAGAGAGACGGTCATCTGAAAGCCAGGAAGAGGGCCCTCACCAGGAACCAAATTGGTTGGTACCTTGATCTTAGACTTTATAGCCTTCAAATCTGTGAAAAATAAATATCTATTGTTTAAGCCACCCAGTCTATGACATATTGTTATAGCGGCCTGCACTAAGACACAAGCCAAAGCTCACTTTTATACAGCATTGGAGCACTGCCTCCAGGGCCAGCTAGCCCAGGTTGGAATGCCAGTTCCTCTCTGTACAACTGTAAGACTTAGGGGAAGTTTCCTAACTTGTATGTGTCTCAGCTTCCCATCTGTAAAATGGGATTGATAATTATATCTATCTATAGTTGTTATGAGGAATAAATGAGTTAATCCATACAAAGCACTCAAAACAGTACAGGGCACAGTAAGAGCTCAACACGTTAACCTCATTATATATGTTAACCTACAGCTGAACTTGGAGCAGCGCTGATTCTGATGAATGTGACCATCATCACTCGCTCCTGGCCTTCTGTGGTTCTTGCAACTCTGTTGACATTCCTGCATCCTGAGATAGACAACACATACTCAACCATAAACCCTACGAGCCTGTTGCATTGTGGAGGAAGCAGCCCAGCAGCACAGCTCCTGGGATAGATCCCTCTTCCTCCCACATCTCTCTGAACACTTCTTTCCTTAGTATCCTCCCACAGGCCCACAAATTTAAAAATTCTTATTTCTCCCAAAATACTAGAAAAGTGGTTGAAAGCACATGGGTCCCAGCTACTGTTCTAAAATTCACATCTAATTATGCCACTTACCCTGTTTGCAAACACCTTTGATACTTTCTCATCTCCCATGGGATAAAATATGAACTTCCTAGAATGACTTTCATGTATCTTTCCTTATTTTGTAGTCCTGCCATCTCATGGCATTCCTTCCTATTGCCCTTCATTCTCATACTTGCACGCTTCTTAACTTTGTTACCTCCATGTCTTCTGCACCCTCTCCCCTCTACTAAGTAAGTTCTTTTCTTTGCCTGGCAATCTCTTACTGTCCTTGAAGATTCAGCTCAAAGGTCCCCTTTTGGCTGAGGGCAGTGGCTCACGCCTGTAATCTCAACACTTTGGGAAGCCGAGGTGGGTGGATCACTTGAGGTCAGGAGTTCGAGACCAGCCTGGTCAACATGGTGAAACCCCATCTCTACTAAAATACAAAAATTAGCTGGGCATGATGGTGGGCACCTGTGATCCCAGCTACTTGGGAGGCTGAGGCAGAAGAATCACTTGAACCCGGGAGGTAGAGGTTGCAGTGAGCCGAAATTGTGCCACTGCACTCCAGCCTGGGTGTCAGGGCGAGACTCCATCTCAAAAAAAAAAAAAAAAAAAAAAAAAAAAGAAAAGTCCCCTTTCATGCTTTCTTTGACATTCTTAGCTGTTCACTTGTCTAATACAATTTTTACACCTACTTCTTCCTGGTTAGGGATCTCCAGTAAGAGAGAACTCCATTTAAAAGTTGTCTGCAGTGTCCTCTGTATGGGAGGCGATAGCATGGGAGGAGATAGATATGCTATCTCCTTTGGAGTACAGAGTCATGTATTCAGCTGTCCCCTTGACGCCTCCACTTGGCTGACCCAAAGGCAATTCACAGTTGATGTGTTCCTCACAGATTTCCAACCAAGACCTGATCTTTAGTCTCTCCTATTTCAGTAAATGATCCTACTATCCATCTAGTTATATAAATTAGAAACTCCAGAGTCAGTCTTAATACATCCTCTTATTATTATTATATATCATTATAAATAATTATAGATTATTTTTGTTCTGTGAAAAATTATTCAAGAGGCTCTTTTTAATTATATTTTGGGAGCTGAACTTGTTTGTAGCTGCTGCGAAGAATGGTTTTGAATCTTTTCCTAGAGAGAAGTATGTATATGTTTCTTTCTCTCCTATACATTACAGTGTGGCTATATTATTAAATTAACTATATTTTGCTCAATTAGTAAGTGGATTTTAGGGGTGAGTGAAATGATTTCTCTCTGTGTTAAATTGGTAAAATTCCATGTGAAAAGCACTGTTGCATGAAGGCTTTTTCCTAAGTACAAAGCTATAATATTAGCTTGTTATTGTGTTGTACAGTTCCCTCCTATAATTGTGGGTGTGAAGTTGGCATTTTACTGTTTGTGTTTTATTTACTCTACTGTGGAGATGTTCTTGGCCACACATTTCTAAATCCCTTAGGTTTCCCACTTTATGGCTTTTTGACAACCAATTTGGGGTTTATAAGATATGATGTATAATTTGTAATGAAGTCAAACATGTGTTCATCTCTATTTTTCATTTCAATTATAGTTATCAAGAATCACAAAAATGTACATTGATAAAGTACTATACCATCAGCAAAGATTTTTATAACAAGATGTGGAACTTCAAACAGGAGTTATACGACACGGTGTAATAAATGGTGGCATCGTTTTTTTGAAATGTGAAAGCCAGATCTTTTATATGCTGTATTTTCTAGACTACTACTGGGTCCTCCCAAAAAAGAGAAGGGCTGGGGAGGTGAAAAGTAAACATTTTAAGTTGTGAAAATTATTATAGTAAAAATGGAGACTACCTAGATAAGATACCTAAGATAAAAAGGCAAAAGGATAAATTTATTTTAGGGGGAGGCTCTAATTCTCATTTCACCATTTGGCTTAATGTCATGGGTGACAACGTCTACCCTATTGTGAGGCTAGATGCGAAAGAATGTTTTCTTTGACAAAAATGTTCAAAATTAAGTTATTGGAGTTGGGGGAGTCTCACTGAAAATGCATTTGTGAATTTTATCTCGGAAGGAAATTTGGTCATCTTCTCATTCAGCTTTTGGGAAGATCTGGTAAGGAGGAAAGACCTGAACAGATCCACATCCTGAAGAATTTGCCATAGACAGAAGGAAGAAAGGAAAACATCTTGAGTAGGGAGATAAAGGAAGGGTATAATATATGGACAAACTGTAGAGGTAAATACTCATCATTCAGGCTTGGAGGATGGCAAGTAGACCAGTTTGATTGGCCTAGAGATGTTTGGAATTTGAATGTTTACCTATAAGAATAGTGGGAGAAGTTGAGACTAGATTGTGAAGTAACCAGAGTAGTACCAATATCAAATGTTTATATCTTACTCTGTAGAAAAGAGGGAGGCATTGTTCTTGGAGGGAAGAGATGGTGTCTTAGGACATTTTCCCCCTGCTGTTTTTAACACAGTACCTGGTACACTGAGGGCATTCAGTAATACCAGAATAGAATGAATGAGTAAAGACGAGTAGCTTCCATGACTCTTAAGTTTCTATCTCCAATGTAGATCTCTCCTTTGAAGTACAGAGTCATGTATTCAGCTGTCCCCTTGACACCTTGACTTGGTTGACCCAAAGGCAATTCACAGTTGATGTGTTCCTCACAGATTTCCAACCAAGACCTGATCTTCTTTAGTCTCTCCTATTTCAGTAAATGATCCTACTATCCATCTAGTTATATAAATTAGAAACTCCAGAGTCAGTCTTAATACATCCTCTTACCCACCATATCCAATATGCCACCAAGTGGTACTGATGTCACCTTCTAAATATGTCTCAAATCAACCCATTTCTCCTGATCTTCACTGGTCAGTGCTGCAAACAATCCACCCCAGGATCACTGCACTCACTTCTAACTGGTCTCTTTGCAAGCACTCTGATTTTCCTTCAGAATAATCTCTACGCAGCAACCAAAGAGATTTTTTTCTATCGGCAAATATGATTATGTTCCTCTGAGCTTAAGAGCATAAGTAACTTCCTATTCCTCATAGGGTGAGACCAAATCTTTGACACGGCCTGCTGGTCCTTTACACCGTAACCCCACTTCCTTCCCAGGCTTGTTTAGCTTTCCCTTTAACTGCTGCTCTTCCTTTGGGTTTCCACTGGGTTGCCATTTCTTCAGGCAAGTCTTTCTCACCCTCCTGACTAGATTAGTTTCTCCTTTGCATGGAGCACCATGTGCCTTGGTTTTGTAGCTCCTATTATAGCTGGAACTGTTCATTAATTGTTTTGTTTGGTTATTAACATTCATTTTTTCCACAGATTGAGTTCTATGCAGGTAGGGTCTGTTCAGCATTAAATTTCCAGTAGTTAGCACAGCAACTGGTGGACATTCAATGAATTGAATTACTAATTACATAATTATGCATCTATATAAATTTATATATACACACATAATCTAGTGGCGGCATGGAAACTGAACAGGTATGTGAAGAATTGGAGACTATTAGAACATTCCCACCATCAGCCAGGCACAGTGGTTTGTGCCTGTAATTCCGGTGCTTTGGGAGGCTGAGGCAGGAGTATCACTTGAGTCCAGGATTTGGAAACCAGCCTGGGCAACCTAGAAAGACCCCATCTCTACAAAAAATATAAAATAAGCTAGGCGTAGTGGCACATGCCTGGAGTCCCAGCTACTCGGGAGGCTGAAGTGGGAGGATCACTTGAGCCCAGGAGGTCAAGGCTGCAGTGAGCTATGATTATGCCACTGCACTCTAGCCACAGTGTCAGAGTGAGACCCTGTCTCTTAAAAAAAAAAAAAAAAAAGAAAAAATATTCCTACACGGTGTGACAAGAGTTTGAGCTGCACCTGTGGCAATGGCAAGTGAAATCTTGGATGTGGGAGCTATTGTGAAGAAAGTGGTGAATAGAGAGGCAAGAACAACACAGTGAACTCAATTTTCTGTAAACAGTGGTAATTTCTGGACATCTGCAAGAGAATTAGTGTGATATAGATCATGGCCACTCCTCTCTCCTTCTCTCTCTGTTTTGCCTGCATGCACTCACACAAACACACATACAAACACACTCAGAGAAGCCTCCAATTTGTGTGTGTTCAGGTGGGACTGAGAAGACTGACGTGGAAGCAGGCACTTCTACACTGTATTTATATTAAGACTGCCCTTTGATTTGCAGCTGTGGCATCTATTTGCAGAGTTTGGCTAATTTTTCATTTTAGATTCATGTTCTTCCTGTTGTTTTAGCTCAGAAATAAACAGTATGCTCAGAGCTATCAATGAGGAAAAGGGCTGAAAAATCTCATTTTTAGCGCTATTAAGCTAGTCTGTGATTTGTCAGAGCATAGTCAGAGTCCATCCTCATGGATTTACTACTGCCGGATATCAAGTTCACAAAATGCAAAGTACCCTTGGATTGCTGTGTGTTACAGAGGCCATGGTCTAATTCTTATGAAGAACACAAGGGATATGCTAAACAGATTTTTTTCTAACTTTTAAAAATAATAAAACCAAAACATTATACCAATCTTCTGTGTTTTTTATTTTGCATATTTTCTTCTAGTCTTTGCGCATTTACATATATGTCTCACAGTTATCTTTCCCATTTTATTTACTATTTTTCACTTCACATACAAAATATTTTCTCATGTTTCTGTACATTCTTCCTAAATATCCTTTTTCATGAATCCATATTTCAACAGATTTAGTCATCTTGATTTATTTTATCATTCTTCTACACTGACTGTTTTAGATTTATTCCCCAATTTTTACTGTTAGATGATGGTGTAGTACATACGGCTTTTTCCTCTGCTAATTTATTTACCCAAGCTAAATTTCCCAATGTGGGAATTCAAAGTTAAATAGTACAGACCTCTTGAACTCTTTTTTAAACTTATTATAATACAGTTTTAAGTTGACACATAATAATTGTACATGTTTATGGGGTACATATAATGTATAATGTTTTGGTACATATAATGTATAATGATCACATCAGGGTAATTAGCATATTCATCATCTCAAACACTTATCATTCCTTTGTGTTGGGAACATTCAATACCCTCCTTCTGGCTATTGGAAACTATATAATATATTATTGTTAACTATAGTTCATCCTACAGTGGTATAGAGCACTAGAACCTATTCCTCCTATCTGGCTTTGAACTCTTCATACATATTGTTAAATTGCTTTCCCAAGCAATTTAACAAACTATTATGTTTATATAATGTCAAACCATTATGACAATTCATACCAAAAGTGTATGAAAGCCAACAAATACATTTGCACAATGTCATGTACAATGTCCTTTTTTAGGTCATGTACGGCAAATAGCATCTTTGGAAGAGAAAGATATGACATTATAAAGTTATATTTGGGATTATGCTGTGGTTGGAAAAATATAGAAACACAAACAGGAGAAAAGTCTTTGAAGGATGTAAAATTGCAGATCAATAAATGCAGGAAGCTCAGGAGATACTTAAATATATTAAAGAGATATTAAAAATGGAAAACTGGTTGAGGTCGAGTGAGAGAGCTGCAAGAGAAGAAAGAAGTCTTTTAGGATGAGCTTTGTATTCATTTTCTGGGGCTGCTGTAACAAAGTACTGTAAGCTTGTGTGGATTAAGCAACAGAAATGTATTGTCTCACAGTTCTGGAGGCTAGATATTAGAAACCAAGGTATTGGCAGGATTGGTTCCTTCTGAGGGCTGTGAGGGAGAATCTGTTCCAAGCTGCTGTCCTAGTTTTTGGTAGCTTCCAGCATTCCTTGGCTTGTAGGTGATGTTCTCTCTGTGACTTCCTTCAGTTGCCTTCCCTCTACATATCTCGGTCTCTGTGTCCAAATTCCCTCCTTTAATAAAGGACACAGTCGTATTGGATTAGGGCCCACTGTAATGGCCTCATTTCAACTTGGTCATCTGCAAGGACCCTATTTCCAAATAAGGCCACATTCTTAGGTACTGGGGGATGTGTGAATCCCAATATCCTTCTGGGAGACTGAATTCAATTCATAACAAACCTCAGATGCAAATTTATGAGCAGACAAGATGGATTAAGTGCAGTACAGTGGGGAGAGATTGTGCTTTGAAGTCAGGCAGTGCTAGGGTTGAGTCCCAATTGAGCTATTTATTGCTTCTGTGATCTTGAGTATGTTATTTAATGTCTCTGAGCCTCTAGTTGCCTCATCTTAAAATGGAACTAATTTTACCTATTTTGCAGTGTTATGAGGATTGGAGCTAATGAAAGCAAAATATCTTAGTACAGTGTCTGACCTCATGAGTGTTTGATAAGAGGTAGCTTAAAAAATGTCACTCTTGGCCGGCCGTGGTGGCTCATGCCTGTAATCCCAGCACTTTGGGAGGCTAAGGCAGGCAGATCACGAGGTCAGGAGATCAGGACCATCCTGGCTAACACGGTGAAACCCTGTCTCTACTAAAAATACAAAAATATTAGCCAGGTGTGGTGGCACACACCTGTACTCCCAGCTACTTGGGAGGCTGAGGCAGGAGAATGGCGTGAACCCAGGAGGCAGAGCTTGCAGTAAGCCGAGATGGTGCCACTGCACTCCAGCCTGGGCAACAGAGCGAGACTCTGTCTCAAAAAGAAAAAAAAAGTCACTCTTAAGGAAAAGAAAATCTATCTTCAGAGGTGGTGGGATTCCCTGCCAGAGGATCCTTTCTGAATGTAGATCTCAACAGCACAGGTAATCTCTGTTTAGGGAAGATTTCTTCTAATGACCCTTTAGGATCCCAAGTGGTGGACAAAGTACAACTGACCTAAATAGATACAGACTGGATCTGCAGCAATCACTAAAGTTTTTTTCTTTCTCTTGTTCTCATTTTCTCTGACAGCCTCCTTTTTCAGATACATAGACACTTCAGAGTTCATGACTGAAAATGATGTGGAGTGTCAAGGTAGTAAGGCAAGGTGGAGTTTAGGATTTAGTGATATCTTGTTTTAGATGCTAATTTTATTGGTGTGGATTTGACATTAGTAAGCATCCCTAATAGTCTTCAAAAAGTGTTTTTTTAAAAATAGAGACACACAACAGGTCACGCGTTTGGCACCATTTTCTGCGTTGACTTGAGGTTAAGGAAAAATTCAGCCTGGGAGGTGGCAGACTGCTGTCTAGTTTGACTGATGGCCTTTCTACAGTAGGATGGATCACACTCCAAGTAGGAGGCAGTGTGGAGGAAACTCAGGATTTGCTCAGAATCCTGAATAATCTTTTGCTGAAGGGATTTGAATAAGACAAAATCTGAGGAAGAGGCATTATTTGTATGTACACTATTTTGTCTTCTGGTTTTAATCTGCAGGCACAAAGAATGATCAATATAGTCTCAGGTAATAATGGGAGAGGATATAATGTTTATTTGGCAGGTGAAGAAGGGACAACTTTGGTGTGTTTTAGATGAAGGTATTAGAGTAATGTATGAACTTCCATTGGCATACCCAGATAGGAACAGGTCTTTTTGTTCAGGAACAAAGTGGAACTACTTATCTGCTCTGTGAAACAGCTTCAAAGTCACCCATTTGTCATTTGAATCCACCTGGTTTAGACATTTATTTTTTACAAATGATTTAACTTGGGAAATTTTTTTTAAAGATACTAGAGATCATTGAGAATGGCTGAAACAATGTTATGAAACAAACTGTGTAAGGTTTACTAAAGTTATAATAAACAACAAACTACTCCTAAGATTCTAAATGTTTGTTTCTAGGCTGGTCTCACTGGGAGATTAGTGAAAGCTTTAGAATGGTTTAAATAAAGAAATACCTTTCCCTGGTCCAGGGTGCATTTCCTTTTGTATAGTTGTAGTTGCAGCTGTGCATTGTCTAGCTATAGTCTATGCTGGTTCACATTCTGTATATCTTCTGTACTAGTTTTGTCATGGACTTGAATCAGAGTCTAAATATTCCTGGTATAGAATTCTCAGCCTTAGCCAGGTGCAGTGGCTCACATCTGTAATCCCAGCACTTTGGGAGGCTGAGGCAGGTGGATCACGAGGTCAGGAGATCGAGACCATACTGGCTAACACAGTGAAACCCTGTCTCTACTAAAAATACAAAAAAAAAAAAAAAATTAGCCAGGCATGGTGGCGGGCACCTGTAGTCCCAGCTACTCGGGAGGCTGAGGCAGGAGAATGGTGTGAACCTGGGAGGCGGAGCTTGCAGTGAGCTAAGATCACAGCACTGCATTCCAGCCTGGGCGTCAGAGTGAGACTCCGTCTCAAAAAAAAAAAAAAAAAAAAAAAAAAAAAGAGAATTCTCAGCCTCACCAGTTGCTCCGAGTTAGAACTTCAGGAGCAAAATTTTGGCACGTGGAATGAAACTCTTGGAACTTGTGCTATTTTCCATGTATTTTTTCTAGAGGGATGGAGAGGTCATCTCTGGTTTGATAGAGACAATATTCAGTCAGAGTTTGGATAAGACAGGCCATATTCTGAAGTTAGCACCATAGGAGACACTGGAAATTTTTTACTTTATGTTGACTATTCTAAGATATCTCTGAGTTTTATCACTATTGTGGTGTTCCAGGGACTTGAAGATCCACTAAGGGTTTTAGTTGTGCTCAGGAGGCTTGAACTTGGCCTCCTGGGGATTGACCAATGGCTAAGTCCTCATCTGAATTATGGGCTCACAAGAAGGCCTAACAATCTCAGCAATACCAGTAGGTCATCAGCACTTAATGCTCTAGTGGTCCAAACACTGTATTAAGCACTTAGGTACCCTGTGCTCTTATAGCAGGAGATGTAGGCAAGGAAGCAGACCCTATTTTTTTCTCTCCCACCCTGGGTTTCAGGGGAAGATACCCTTAAAGTCTTCATTCTTTTGTAGGAAGTATGCAGTTGGCATCAGAAGCTGGAAGATAGGATCTCCCTGGATCACAGCGCCTGTTCAGAAAGTCTGAGGATGTCAGACTGAGACTGTTGAGTCTCAGGATGTCACAGGACAGGATGGATGAAGAATGCTAGTCCTGGCAGTTGGGGCCTAAGGCCAGGGCCCTTTTTTTTTTTTTTTTTTTATCATTTTCTCGTGTTGCCTCTCTGCCCAAGAAAAAATCTGTCTCTTGCATACAGCTCCTCTAATATGTGTCCCTTAGAAGGAAGGATTTTCTTTAATGAGCTCTATGACTTTATCTTGCTCATAACAGCTTAGTTTAATGCCACTGAAACTGTAACTTTTTTGTGCCTAATATCAATTGACAAATATAAAGTTATTCCTAATTTATTAATTCAAATGATATATTGCAAAATAAAATCTGCTTAATATGAAAACAAGTAATCACTATGACTGTTGGTTTTTCCTTTACAAAAGTCAGGATAATTGTTAACAATGTTCTTTAGAAAGTCCCCCCATATACTTCTTTAATGAATGATCCATCATTTCCCAACAGATTTGAAATACCACTTTTATTATATATGCTCCCACATATGCCTGTTTGTTTCTGGGCTCCATTTATTTCAGTGACTTATTTTTCCATTTCTATACTAGAACAAATTTTTTTGGTGTTTTGTTTATTTATTTATTTATTTATTTATTTAGAGACAGAGTCTTACCCTGTTGCCCAGGCTGGAGTGCAGTGGTGTGATCTTGGCTTACTGCAACCTCCGCCTCCCGGGTTCAAATGATTCTCCTGCTTCAGCCTCCCGAGTAGCTGGGATTACAGGCGCCCGCCACCATGCCCAGCTAATTTTTGTATTTTTAGTAGAAACAGGGTTTCACCATGTTGGCCAGGCTGGTCTCAAACTCCTGACCCTGTGATCCGCCCACCTCGGCTTCCCAAAGTGTTGGGATTACAGGTGTGAGCCATCGCGCCCGGCCACAAATTTTTTAAATGTAACCGTAAGACATATTTTGAATGTGTAGGACTAGACTCGATTATTTACTTTTAAATGATTTTTGACAATTCTGCATTTATTCTTTTGAAATGTCTCTTTAATTTAAAACAAATCTGTTAATATCAATGAGATTTTGCTTGGACTTGAACTGCTAGATTAACTAGCAAGGAAGTGTTGATATCCTTACAATATTAAATATTCCTATCATTAACATGATATATTTCTCTACTTTAGATATCTACTTTCCTCTTCTTCAGCAAAATGTTATTACTTTCTTTATGCAAAGATTACTTTGTGCATTTTTTCCAAATATTTCCTTGCTTACTCACATTTTGTTAGAAAACTATAAAGTTTTTATTGTATCTTTGTTTTATAAATTGAATTTTCAAAAGTTATATGATCCTCTTGTTATTGCCAGAATAGAAAAGGTATTGGTTTTGATATATTTACCTTATATTCAAAATTCTAATAAACTATCTTAGTACCTCCAATTTTTTTTAGTTGATTTTCTTGCAATTTCAGATTACCTCACTTAGACATTCATATCATCTTTAAATAGCTTAGTCTCTATCTGATATTTATGCCCCGATTTTCTTTTTCCTGATTAATCTTATAGTCTAGGACCAACAGGGTAATAGTTGTGGAGGGTGGGTATCCTTGTCTTATTTCCAGATGAAATGAGATTGTCTTATTTCCAGATGAAAAGAGAACATCTGCATTGTATGTTCTGTTGTCTTCTGTTAAATGCTGTCTGTGTTGGAGAAGTTTAAATTATAGAGGACTTACCTATTCTTCAAAATTTTGATAGAACTTTTATATAAAAATATCTGGGCCTGGTGTCTTTTGGGGGAATAAACTTTTGACTACATTTTCCATTTTTCTGTGGTTATTGGTTTGAACTTTCAAATGTTCAGTTACTTTTTGCATTTTGGTAATTTAAATTTTCTTGTATAATAATCCTTTCTTATAGCTTCAACTTCATCGATTAGGGAGTTTTAACATAGTATTATTTTGTAATAAAAACCTCTATCTTATAATTGCTTCTCTTCATCTTTTTTTTATTTATGTCTTTGCTCTTTCTTGGTTAGACTTGTTAAATGTATTTCTTTTTTAAAAAACAGGGTCCCAAGTAGCTGGGATTACAGGTGTGTGCCACCATGCCTGGCCTACATATTTCTGTTTTAGTAGTCTTTCCAAAAAACTAGCTCTATGTTTTATTTTGAAGTCTGGTATTTTTGTTCCATGAATTTTGTTTATTAAGAAAGTTACCTTTGGATTTATTTTGTTGTTCTCTTTCTGGTTCATTAATTGAATGTTCCCTTCCCTTCCCTTCCTTTCCTTTCCCTTCCCCTCCCCTCCCCTCCCCTCCCATCCCCTCCTCTCCCCTCCTCTCCCCTCCTCTCCCCTCCTCTCCCCTCCCCTCCCCACGTCTCCCCTTCCTTTCCCTTCCCTTCCTTTCCCTTCCCTTCCTTCCTCTCTTCCTCTATCTCTCTTTCTTTCTCTTTCTCCCTTTGGCTCTCTTCCTTCCTTCCTTCTTCCTTCTTCCTTCCTTCCTTCCTCTCTCTTTTCTTTCTTTCTCTCTCTTTTTTTTCCTTCCTTCCTTCCTTCTTTCCATCCTTCCCTCCTTCCTTCCTTCCTTTCTCCCTCCCTCCCTCCTTTCTTTCTTTCTTTCCTTCCTTCTTTCTTTCTTTTTTTTTGAGACAGAGTCTCACTGTGTCGCCAGGCTGGAGTGTGGTGGCACAATCTCGGCTCACTGCAACCTCCAACTCCCTGGTTCAAGCTATTCTCCTGCCTCAGCCTCCCGAGTAGCTGGGATTACGGGCACGTGCCACAATGCCCAACTAATTTTTTTCTGTATTTTTAGTAGAGATGGGGTTTCACTGTGTTGGCCAGGATGGTCTCGATCTTCTGACCTCATGATCTCCCCGCCTCAGCCTCCCAAAGTGCTGGGATTACAGGCATGAGCCACTGCGCCCAGCCCTTCCTTCCTTCCTTCCTTCCTTCCTTCCTTCCATGTCTCTGTCTCTCTTTCTCTCCTTCTTTCTTTCTTTCTCTTTCTCTCTTCCTTCCTTCTTTTCTTTTCTTTTTCTTGCTCTGTTGTCCAGGCTGGAGTGGGGTTAAAGTGATTCTCCTGCCTCAGCCTCCCAAGTAGCTGGGACTACAGGTGTGCACCACCATGCTCGGCTAATTTTCGTATTTTTAGTAGAGACGGGGTTTCACCATGCTGGGCAGGCTCGTCTTGAACTCCTGACCTCAGGTGATCCACCCACCTTGGCCTCCCAAAGTGCTGTGATTACTGGCATGAGACACCATGCCTGGCCGATTTTCAGTTGTTTTTTAATAAATGTAGAGTTTTTATTTTCTTCCAAGTGCCACATTGTGTGCACACCGTAAATTTTACTATATGTTCTCATAGTTATTTATTTATAAGTAAAACAATATTAGTAGCTTTTAAAACACTACTTTCATGAATTTATAGTATTGGATTATGATAATATCTAATGTGGCTTATAAATTTCAAATTTGGGAAATGTTTTGCGAGTTTTATTATGACTTAAAACATGGCCAATTCTTCTGCAGTATTTCAGAGTTGTTTGAAAGGAAAGACAGTCTTTCTATATTTGGTATTCAGTCTATATATGTTAATAAAATAAATTTGGTAATAGTATTATTTAAATCTTCTGTAAATTCATTTATTTTTTTGTCTACTTAAACTTTTTTTCAGATTGAGAGAGATAAGATTTTCTGTTATAAATTTGACTTTGATAAATCCACATTTTTTCTAACAGTTTTACTTTATATTTTGATAGTATGATATCAGGCATGAGCTTTCATGACTATAGTTATCTTCCTGAGGAAATTACAGTTCGTATCATTATAAATTCTTCCTTGTCCCATTTCATGCTTTTTGACTTGAATTCTACTTTTCATAATGACAGTAATGGCACACATCCTTCCTTTTATTGTGATTTCTCTGGCATATATTTACCTATGCTTTATTTTTAATCTTTCTCAGCTGTTTATTGTAATTAGCATGTTGCTAGACATTAAACTGATAACTTTATTTTGCTTTTATTAATATATTTTATCTTATTCTCATCATCTATTTCTGTTCTTTATCTTAACATTTTTAATGAAGATATCAAAACATTTTCCTATGTGAAAAAAGTAATCGCTAACTGTATCCTAACCCCACAGCATTCCAATTTTTCAACCCTCATACCAGTATTTGTTGTAATCATATGGGTTTCGTTTCTAGAATGTTATGTATTAATAGTTACATTTATAATGACTTTGTTTTTTAGAAAAAACTCTTTCTTTTTTTAGTTTAATATTTACAGAAAATTTGAAAATAGTACATATAGTTATCATATGCCTCACACCCAGCTTCCCCTATTATTAACATCTTACAGTGGTATGATACATTTATTACAATTAAGGAACCAAATTGATATGGTATTATTGAATAAAGTTCACACTTGATTCAGATTTTCTCAGTTTTTAAAAAATATTAATTAACTATGCGGCATTATTTCTGAGGGCTCTGTTCTGTTCCATTGATCTATATCTCTGTTTTGGTACCAGTACCATGCTATTTTGGTTACTGTAGCCTTGTAGTATAGTTTGAGGTCAGGTAGCGTGATGCCTCCAGCTTTGTTCTTTTGGCTTAGGATTGACTTGGCGATGCGGGCTCTTTTTTGGTTCCATATGAACTTTAAAGTAGTTTTTTCCAATTCTGTGAAGAAAGTCATTGGTAGCTTGATGGGGATGGCATTGAATCTATAAATTACCTTGGGCAGTATGGCTATTTTCATGATATTGATTCTTCCAACCCATGAGCATGGAATGTTCTTCCATTTGTTTGTATCCTCTTTTATTTCATTGAGCAGTGGTTTGTAGTTCTCCTTGAAGAGGTCCTTCACGTCCCTTGTAATTTGGATTCCTAAGTATTTTATTCTCTTTGAAGCAATTGTGAATGGGAGTTCACTCATGATTTGGCTCTCTGTTTGTCTGTTATTGGTGTATAAGAATGCTTGTGATTTTTGTACATTGATTTTGTATCCTTAGACTTTGCTGAAGTTGCTTATCAGCTTAAGGAGATTTTGGGCTGAGACAATGGGGTTTTCTAGATATACAATCATGTCATCTGCAAACAGGACAGAAGAGAGTAACTCTACCTGGGAAGATAACTTTTTTCTTTAATTTTTAGTTGGCATGTAATAACTGTACATATTTATGGATACAAAGAGATTTTTCAATATGTGTATGCAATGTTTAATGATGTGTAAACAATATATAATGATCAAATCAGGGTAATTAGCATATCTATCACACCTCAAATATCACTTCTTTGTGTTGTGAGCATTCAAAAGCTTCTCTTCGGGAGTCAAATTATCTTTGTTTGCAGATGAAATGATCCCATATCTAGAAAACCTCATTGTCTCAGCCCAAAAGCTTCTTAAGCTGATAAACAACTTCAGTCAAATCTCAGGATACAAAATCAATGTGCAAAAATTGCTAGCATTCCTATACACCACCAACAGGCAACCAGAGAGCCAAATCATGAATGAACTCCCATTCGCAATTGTTACAACAACAACAAAAAACACCTAGGATACAGCTAACAAGGGAAGTAAAGAACCTCTTCAAGGAGAACTACAAACCACTGCTCAAAGAAATCAGAGAGGACACAAACAAATGGAAAAACATTTCATGCTCATGATAGGAAGAATCAATATCATAAAAATGGCCACACTGCCCAAAGTAATTTGTAGATTCAATGCTTTTCCCATTAAAATACTATTGACATTCTTCACAGAATTAGAAAAAACTATCTCAAAATTCATATGGAATCAAAAAAGAGCCCAAATAGCCAAGACAATCCTAAGCAAAAAGAACAAAGTTGGAGGCATCATGCTATCTGACTTCAAACTGTGCTACAAGGCTATGGTAACCAAAACAGCATGGTGTTGGTACAAGAACAAACACATTGACCAATGGAACAGGATACAGAGCTCAGAAATAAGACCACACACCTACAATCATCTGATCTTCAACAAACCTGAGAAAAGGAAGCAATGGGAAAAAGATTCCCTATTTAATAAATGGTGCTGGGAGAATTGGCTAGCCATATGCAGAAAGTTGAAACTGGACCCTTTTCTTACACCATACAAAAAAATTAATTCAAGATGGATTAAAGACTTAAATGTAAAACCCCAAACTATAAAAACCCTAGGAAAAAATCTAGGCGATACCATTCATGACATAGGTATGGTGGAGGATTTCATGATGAAATGCCAAAAGCAGTTGCAACAAAAGTCAAAATTGACAAATGGGATCTAATTAAACAATGAGCTTCCGCACAGTGAAAGAAACTATCATCAGAGTGAAGAGACAACCTATAGAATGGGAAACAATTTTTGTAATCTATCCATCTGACAAAGATCTAATGTCCAGAGTCTACAAAGAACTTCAACAAATTCACAAGAGAAAAAAAAAAACAATACCACTAATATCCGCAGTTCTACTCTGTATTTCCATGAGCTCAAAAATATTTTTTAACTCTCACATATGAGTGAGAACATGCAGTATTTATCTTTCTATGCCTGACTTATTTTGCTTAGCACAATAACCTCTGGGCTCATGCATGTTGCCATCAATGTGAGAATTTCATTATTTGTTATGGCTGAATAGTATTCCACTATGTATGTATACCAACTTTTCTTTATTCATCTATCTGTTGATGGACACTTAGATTGATTCCATGGTCCTGGCTATTGTGAATAGTGCAGCAGGAAACATGGGAGTGCAAGTTTCTCTTTGATATACTGATTTCCTTTCCTTTGGGTAAATACCCACTAGTGAGATTGCTGGATTGTATGGTAGCTTTATTTTTAGTTTTTTGAGACACATGGAAAGGTAACTTTTGTGCTGCATCTTATGGGCTGAGTGGGCATCTGAAACATAAAGAAGAGGTAAGGAAGTCTAGGTTATTCTCTGTGTGCACTCTTATGTCCATTCTTTGCCCAGCTCTGCCTTGTTTTGTACCCTAAGGGGCTGTCTTTTATAGTATACATCATCCAGGATCTCTTTTGGCTTCCAGATGGATTCACCCAATGGCAGATAGAGTAGGAAATTGGTTAGAAGGTAGTAAGAGACAGAGATTGAGATGTTTCTTTCCCTGTTCCCTTCCAGCTTTGCTGAATTATTCTGTCAGTGGCTGGCCTCTCTACATCCGGAATGGTAAACTTGAGGCTGATGTGATCATCATTATGTTTTGGGAAGATAGTAGGTGACAGTGTCAAGTTAGTGAAATGGGAAAAACCGGACTAGGGGGACTAAAGAGTAGAAACCATTACAGTAGTTCACACAAGAGCTGAGGGGGTACGTATTGAGATGGTGGAGGTGGGCACATTTGAGGTAGATACTATGAGATTTAGTGATGAATTAATATAAAAGGTAAGAGAGGAGATGAATGTGACATAAAATTTTATCATTTGGTGACACTAAGGGAGTTGACAACAGAAAATGGAAAGATGGGGATGCAGGGAAGAAGGGAAAAGATATTGACTTTGGAATAAAATTTTGACCAGATTTAGGTCTTTGTTACCAGAAGGACATTGTTGCCAGAAGATTATTGCCAGTTTATACCTCTACGTCCTTGCATTTATCAAATACTTTTAAATTATTATAATGAGTACCTTGAAAACCTTTTGTGTGTCTTAACTACTGTACACTACTTGTATTCATTCATTTTATGTTGCTATAACAGAATACCACCAACTGAGTAATTTACAATGAACATAAATGTATTTGGCTCATGGTTCTGGAGATTGAGAAGTCCAAGAGCATGGCACTGGCATCTGGCAAGGGCCTCTGTGCTGTGTCATTCCATGGTGGAAAGTGGAAAAACAAGAGAGGATGAGAGCAAGTGATCAAGAGTGGGCTGAACTGGATTTTTTACAACCTGTTTGGGAAGGTTTTATTTCTATTTTATACAACCTATTCCCATGATAATGACATTAATCCATTCATGACAGCAGAGCCTGCCTGGCCTAATCACCTCTTAACAGTCCCACCTCTTAATACTATAACAATGGCAATTAAATTTCAACACGAGTTTTGGAGAGGACATTCAAACCTTAGCACTACTGTACAGGGGTTATAAGATGAGAGTCATTAGCAATGGAAGAGTTAATCTGTGCCTCCCAAACAATTTATTGATAATAGGATGAAGGAATCTTGCAGCCAATTCTTTAAAAACATCAAACAAATAATAAGTGTAAGTATTTTTAGTGAATACAGAAGGGTAGAGACAATTTGAGGCACTTCAGAATAAATGCAAAAATAGAGAGATTCTGTTGTCTATATAAGTTTTTCCAAATTTGGTATTATTCCTAGAAAATTTTATTTTTAAAAGAGTAACTTTATACACTATTATTGAAGTCAATTTCCAGTGCTAAAGTGTGAGGAATGATTTTCCTTTTCCTGTCATTTGTCACCAAGGAGGCTGCACTTGCACTGCTGTGATTATTTCAAGGTGAAAGGTGAGAAGAAATGTTCCTTACGGTTTATTCAGCTGGGATGTCAGTATTGGTAATCTCAGTCGCTATGGTATTTGAGCCTGTTGGCTCTGAAAGGATTTACTCTTTTGCACAAAGAAAGAGCAGAATGGCAGTGGTAAAGATAAAAAGAAATGAGATTTAGAAAAAGTGGATTTCTGTGTCCACAAAATAGCTTTTTATTCAGGAAAGCTTTAATGGGAATTAGTAGTATTGTTTCACATAAAGGGGTAGATTAATGTGGTGCCATGGAAGGTAGATGTATTTATAGTTTAAAAATTTATACTTCTCTTTGACATCATTTGGTGAATTAAAAAGTCAAGGATGGGTATAGGCTATTTCTTGTTATTATTAAAACATTTCTATTTTACATTTATAAACACACATATAGGTTTAGTTTAAATATTATACCTTCAAGAACTCTTTAATGTGCTTGAGATAATAGAAGAGAGAAGATCAGTCAATCCAGGCACTGAGAAACTACAGGTACTTTCCTTTCTGTGACTTTATTGAAGGGCCAATCCTTTCATTGTTTAATTACAACTTCTGAAAATGATGGCAGCAGACAAGCTTTTTGGGGGGTCATTTTATATGTGCTGGGAAAGTTGCAATGAATAAGAAAATACAATGTCAGCTGTCTAGTTTTCAGGCTTAGAGACAAAGGCCTTTAGAAATATATAGATCTTCTTTTTATTTTAATTGCTTAAGATCTTGGAGATGGGATTTTAGATATCTGATCCCATGAATTCATTTTACAGATGAGAAAACTGAGAAACTGAGGTCTAGAGATGTTAAGTAACCTGTCTGAGGTCTCATGGCTAGTTCACGGCAAAGCTAGGACAATTTGCTTTAAGCTCAATATTATTATAATATTAAATATTATACCTTCAAGAATTCTTTAATGTGCCTGAGATAATAGAAGAGAGAAGATCAGTCAATCCAGGCACTGAGAAACTAGAAGTACTTTCCTTTCTGTGACTTTATTGAAGGGCCTTTTAATAATAAATATATATAATATTTAAAATATTAAATATTATTAAATATTTAATATTTCTGGGGCATCACAGAACTCATTCTGGACACAGCAGAAGAAAAGTGAAGAAAAGTGGAGAGGAAGGGTGCTAGTAGGGCCACTCTTCTACACTACAGTCTTTGGGCTTTTAAAACTTAACATTCACATTTACTATTATGTCAATGTAGAGCTCACTATCTGTTTAACTGTGAAGGTTAAAGTCAGAAAATCAGATGAATGAAGTGAAAAAGGAAGAGGAGTGATGTATGAGTCAGAAGCTTGCTTACTTGGACTTTTACTTGTTGTGGGATTTTGGGTAGTTACAACATCTCAGGAGTTCAGGTTCCTCAGCTAACACTTTTTGATATCATCATGATGGATATTTCTTGGCCACCCAACATCCATTTCTCCTTTTTTGGTGACAAAACTTGACTTCCTTTTGGGGATTTTCTCCTCCCACTTGGTGAGACTGTCATATACGGTGTCCTGCCTTTTTCTGGCCAAGGGGTAGACATGTCTTTCAAACTAGCTGATCAGAGTCTCCCTCTGGGGCTTTATTTCCTGAGAGGATTACAATAGGTTAGAAAAAAAAAAAACCGTTTTATTTCTGGCTCATGGTGGTGATTCCCTGTGAGATATCCATCAGTTCTTCCTACTTAGATCCATGGAGTTACCTTTGTTTCTGTTTCTACCCAGATAAGTAGATATTTCCTCTCTAGCCTTTCCTTCAATTCTTTGAATTAGCTCAGTATCTTTCTGTCATTTCAAGTTTCTGCTTAATTTAGCTAGATTTGGTTTCTTTTTTTTTTTTTTTTTGAGATGGAGTCTTGCTCTGTTGCCAGGCTGGAGTGCAGTGGCTCAGTCTCGGCTCACTGCAACCTCCGTCTCCCGGGTTCACGCCATTCTCCTGCCTCAGCCTCCTGAGTAGCTGGGACTACAGGTGCCCACCATCACGCCTGGCTAATTTTTTGTATTTTTAGTAGAGACGGGGTTTCACCGTATTAGCCAGGATGGTCTCGATCTCCTGACCTCATGATCCACCTGCCTCGGCCTCCCAAAGTGCTGGGATTACAGGCGTGAGCCACCGCGCCCGGCCCCTGATTTGGTTTCTATTGCTTACAACCTAGAATGATATACACTCATAAAGTTATCATGAGGCTAAAGTGAAAAGTAGGCCTCAAATCAGATGGATATTATTTATTATATATGCATATTACATCTTTCATTCTTCAGTGCTTTCTAAATTGTGTATTTTAGAGGTTCTGGTATGTAGGCTGTTTGGTATTACATATCTCAGTCAACTGGGTATAGTGCATGCCTTTAGAGTCTGTGAATTTTTGGCTAGGAAGTTAATACCCTCCATCCCAATATTTACGGTTCAAGAACAGACAGAATATTAATTCTTTAGGGAGGGAAGACAGTAAAGAAAAAAATAAGCGGTTGGGCACAGTGGCTCATGCCTGTAATCCCAGCACTTTGGAAGGCCGAGGTGGGCGGATCACCCGAGGTCAGGAGTTCAAGACCAGCCTGGGCAATATGGTGAAATCCCATCTTTACTAAAAATACAAAAATTAGCCAGGCATGGTGGTGGCATGCACCTGTAATCCCAGTTACCCAGGAGGCTCAGGCAGGAGAATTGCTGGAACCCGGGAGGCAGAGGCTGCAGTGAGCTGAGATTGTGCCACTGCACTCCAGCCTGGGTGACAAAGCAAGACTCCTTCTCACACACGCACACACACACACACAAAAGAAAGAAAAAAATAAGCATAACGTCTCAAAGACTGCCAAGAATAACTGGGCAGACTAGGTTAGGCCAGAGAGGTGCCTATAAGTAGGGGCTCTGCTTTCTCATGTGGGATGATGTCAAACCTGGGGCCTGAAGCCAAATGAAGAATTTGAGAGCTCCAGAGTTTGTTTTGCTCTCCAGGTACTCGATGTTTGTGCTGTTCATGTCCAGAGATGACTATTGTTTGTATTCCTCCCTCATTTCCTTGTCATTCCTTTTCTGCAGCTGCCCAGAGTAACCTTCTAAAATGATATTGTGACCTCCTAGATGTTGGCAACCCCTGTGAGACACAGTGTATACACTTTGATCATTTGATCATTTTGAGGGAGAATGTTTTATGTAAACACACATAAGGCAGTGGTTCTCAAGCTTTAGCGAGCATCAGAATCACTTAAGGAGCTCATGAAAATGCAGATTATTCGACTCCATTCCTGGAGTTTCTGACTCATTTAGTCTAGGGTAAGGTCTAAGAATCCACATTTCTAACCACACTACTAATTTGGGGATCAGCTTTGAGAACCAAAAATGTAGGGTAACAATTTGAAAAATAATTGACATGCTTATCACTTACATTTTGGGTACATGACCTTGAGGCAGAGGGGAAGATTAAATTAGGATTGTAACTGCAAGGGTGCAAAGAGAAAGAAAATGTTAATAGTCAGGTATTACCAAAATAGAATTTTCAAGCATGCAGCAAGGTAACAGGCTCAAAAGTGAGACTAGGTTGGTGAAGAAAAGGAGTTTGTAAATTCTTTTATCTCCTCTTCTAACAGAGGCAACCATGATGAATCTAATCTTGGAGTATTTGTTTTGTTTATTTGATTATAGAGTCTTAGATATAGAAGGTCTTGGCAAAACAGTAAGAAACAAAGGGAAAAGTTGTGTTTTTTTTACCCTGGTGGACTGAGGGTGGGAAACCCAACGATGTGATGTGTGGCTTTCTCTAGGCCGAAGTCTTATGGAGCGAGGTCACAGACCTAGGGACCCCTTCCCTAATTCTCATTGCAGTCTGGAGGGAGAGAACCTCAACAACCTGTATAGCCATATCAAAGTCATCTTGGAGGTTCAACATAGTTGGGTAGAGAGAGGATCTGAGTTTAGGTACCTTGAATCTCCATTAGATCCTATGTAGTGTGGAAAGAATCCAGAAATTCCACTGTGCTCTATGGAGGGAGGGGGAAGCTAGTTGAAGGTGCTGATTGGTAGGCTTATTTGAAAGGTTCTTCCATGTGATGGGGACCAAGTCCACAGAAGGGCTGCAGGGTGGATACCTGGATTGGAGTTGAACTGGGAGTCCCACGCTACCTTAGGACCCAGTGAGAATTAGGATGGGACTCAGTTAAGCAAGAGGAGGTGACTGGTGCTCACCAGAGCACTGCCCCAGCCAAGAAAACACCTGTGGCCTTCAGCAGAAGCAGATATCCACAGAATGATCAGGGGTTAGACCAGTCATACAAAACTGGTCAGCAATCCAGAGAGCAACCAGACCAGCCACTTTTGATAGAGAGCAACAAGAGCCCAGAAGAAAACTTAATGTTCCCCTCCAACACCATTAGGCCATAAAGCCATGTTTCTGTCCCATACACTTCTATGCTTTCTTTGAGAGGAGTGGGAGGGCTCAGATCTTTAAAAAATAGAGATTTACTTGAATTTCTTAAGTAAAGACTGAGTTGAGTTATTGGTTTTAACTGAGGTTACCAAAGAGGACTAGTGTTTTATCCTCCCTTCTCTACCCTGCCTCCACATTCCTGCCCTTGCCACTACAGTTACAGAGAAATTAAAAAAGCTTTCATTGTACAACTGAGGGTGGAATTGTTGGCTTGTATACTGGAAAAATTCAGGAGTATCAGGTACTGTTGCATCTAGGGATTCAAAGAATGTCTCTAGGATTCTCTTTCCATTTCTCAGGTCTGTTTTTTTCCATGTTAACTTTATTTTTAGGCAGAATGTAATGAGTGGTGGTAAAGAGGGTTACCCGCAGCTCATTATGCTTAGTGATATCTTAGCATCCTGATCAACCCTCTGAAAGGACCCTGGCCATGCTGGGTAACATGCTCTCCCACATGATGCCAAGAGTGGGGCTATATAACTGATACCCTCACCTGCTGGGTGAGGAGACTTTTTTTCAAAACAAAACAAAACAAACAAAGCAATGCTAGACTAACAAATGTAATAGGTGTTGCTAGTTGTGGCTGTAGACTCTACTGTTATCATGATTTTGCCTGATGCCTGAGAGAAAACAGGCTACATAAAATTATGAGGAAGTACCCCAGCCACATTTGCATATGTGTTCCTGGAATTTGAAATCTTCAAGAGGCTTGCTAAGGGAGTTGGAGGAACCAGGTCTCCCACATTTGTGACATCACATAATTTTGAGTGCAGACAAAAAGTCTTTGTTAGGAAAATACTAGAGACATGATGCCATTAGTTAGCTTAATTCTAGTGTCTGCTAGGTTCTCCACCTTCCTTCTTCACTTGGTTAACTAATCCTTTAAGACTTACTTCAGGCAGAACTTCCTCTAGGAAGCCTTCCCTTTGCTGCATTAAGTGTCTTTCCATGACTCCCATAATGTCCCTGTGAATGTGATCACATAAATTATTGTCTAAATCAGGACAGATTTGAAATGGAAATTAACATTAATTTTAAAAATTAGGCTAGAATAATAGGAATACATTGGATTGTCTTGGGCAACGGGATGCATGGTTCTTCTACTTTTCGATGCCCTGCTATGGTAATTGCTTACTTGTCTGTCTTCCCAATTAGCTGGTTAGCCATTTGATAATGGAGATTATTTCTTATTCCAAGTGCTCAACAGAGTGCTGTCAAGTGTTTGTTTAATGTTAAACAAAGAAGCTCCCTCTAGCCCTTGAGGACTGGCAGATTTACTTAGTCTCTCTACATCTAGAGAGTGAATACATCTTTCAGGTGCATTTGATCATTTCCTTTCCTTTGCTTAATCTGGATGTTGGCATATATATATATATACACACACGCATATGATCTTCCTTCCATGTTTCTCCGATGTGGATGAGGCTAATTACACAATTCTATTTAGTGAGATCTGAACCACCAACAAAAGAGAATCAGGCTGCTTCTATTAATGTTTAGATCCGGTAACTAACCCCTTCCTTTGGCTTTATTTGAAAATTCTTATTTCATATATATCACACTATAAACCAACAGCCTAAACATAGTAATAGCTTAATTTATTTTGCTTTTTTTATGGCAGGGTTGTATATAAATGCATTTCAAAATATAATCTTCTAAACTCACAGATATTCATAATCATTTAGAAATGATAAGAAAGTTGTCAAATACTTGTAATTATATAAATTGTCACTCAAATTACAGGAAGCTTAGAAAAGCTTTATTGCTGTTTAGTTTTGTTTGAATGCTCCTGAGTGTGCTATTGAGAGCTTTGATAAATCTAGAGGGCTGAAAGATGGAAATGGTCATAGTGTTTAAGTTGTGTTACACTTAGATCCATTTAATTAACTATTTTCACAAACATGATGTTCTTTTGTAAGAAACATTTTTAAAAATCATTCTGTTCTGTGTTTTCCTTCACAGAATTAAAAAAATTATCCCTGCATGCTTTTGTATTTCTCATTCTTTGGTTTTCTTCCAATGCATATATATAATTATATGTTCATGTTGTCATGGTGATTCAGGGCTAGAATTGTGACTGTTGTAATCACTTGCCTAAGCCTGGAACCCGCTGTCCAGCACAGCAAAATCAGCAATGTAATGGTAGACAGTCAATGTATTCTTTTATATGAATTAATCTGTTGTTAAGATATTCCTGAAAATATTTTTTCAACTGCTAGAATTTACTTGATATATAGTATCAATATGTATTACAGAATTTAAAAATGTAGTTTCTCAGCTCTTTACATTTAATTTCAGTATGGTCCTCATTATTTTTGAGTCACATTAAGTCAGATGGTACTTTTCTTGCCAGCTGACCTGGGTTTTTTTTTCCTCCTAAACATATAGTTTCTTCAAAACGGGAATATATATATTTTAAATTTATAAAAATAATACATGGGCATTTTAAATACTCAAAAAGTACATCAATTTATAAAATATAAGTTTTCTCCACTTTAGTCCTTCCTCACTCTTAATACCACAAGATAAATAGCATTATGACTGCAAATGTCCTTCTAACTTTTTTTACTATAGACTAAATCATACTTTATAAATTGTTCACCACCTGATTTTTTTCACTCAATGTATCACTGATGTCTCTTAATGTCAGTGCATATTGATCTACTTTATACTTTTAAACATCTGCATAGTTTTCTATTGCACAGATGTAGTACAATATCTTTGATAAGTTCCCCAGTGCCTGACACTTATATTTTAAACTATACCACAATACAGAAAAGTGCGTAAAATATATAGTTCAATGAATAATTAAAAAACAAGCACCAGGCCGGGCGCCGTGGCTCACACCTGTAATCCCAGCACTTTGGGAGGCCGAGGTGGGTGGATCACAAGGTCAGGAGATCGAGACCATCCTGGCTAACACAGTGAAACCCTGCCTCTCCTAAAAATACAAAAAATTAGCCGGGCATGGTGGCGGGTGCCTGTAGTCCCAGCTACTCGGGAGGCTAAGGCAGGAGAATGGCGTGAACCTGGGAGGCAGAGCTTGCAGTGAGCCGAGATTGCGCCACTGCACTCTGGTCTAGGCGACAGAGCGAGACTCCATCTCAAAAAATGAAATGAAATGAAATGAAATGAAATAAAACAAAACAAAACAAGTACCTATGTAAACTGCCATCCACATTAAGAAATAGAACATGATTTTAACTCTATAAGCTCCCTGAGTTGATAATGACACCTCTTTTCTTATCTTAGAAGTAACCACTATGCTGATTTTGGGGAAAATTATTTGTGAGTTTCATTAGAGTTTTCCAATTATGTATGTCTCTTATTCAGAGTTGCCTGTTATTGAACTTTGTATAAATACAATCATCGTGTGTTCTTTTTATGTATGACTTCTTTTGCTCAGGATTATGTTTGTGAGATTCACCAATGTGGTTTTATGTAGTTTCATAATAGTCTGTCATATAAACACACCATAGTTTAAATTTGGGCTGTTTGTAGCTTGAGGCCACAATAAACAAAATTATTGTGAACATCTTTGTATATATGTCCTAGTGTGTATATGCAAACTTTTATTTAGGGTATATTCTCAACATGTAAACATTGGATAATGTCTTCAATCTCACTAGATAAAGCACACAAAGGCATACAAAAAATTGAGAAGAGTTTTTTTTTCCAAGAAAAATACCATTGCATAAAAACAGAGTTTGTGGCATTTTAGCCTGGTGCTCCTTTCATTCCCATCCCCTTCCTCAGCTCTATCAGCATGGTAGCTCTCTACTAGAGTAGGGCTAACTGTGAGAACCGGCAGCTTTTCTGCTGGAAGAGGCTAACTTGATTTTGGTGCAGTATGCAAAAAAAAAAAAACAAACCCCATGGCACTAGGCATTGTCAGAAACAGTAGCAATCTAAGTGGGAAATGAACAGAGAAGGCCAACATCACCAATGACATGAGGTTGTGATCCTAGTTTGGGCAAGGAACAGTCTAGCAAACTAGCCAGAAACATAGTAGAGTTATTCAGGAAATGAAAGAGCCTTGGTTGTCACCTATAAGCTCCCCTATATTCCTGGTGGGATGGAAATCTATGGATAGAGTATTCTGCAGCTAAAAAAAGGATTGAGATCATGTCCTTTGCAGGGACATGGTTGGAGCTGGAAGCCATTATCCTCAGCAAACTAACACAGGAACAGAAAACCAAACACTGAATGTTCTCACTTATAAGTGAGAGCTGAACAATGGGAACACATGGATACAGGTAGATGAACAACACACACTGAGGCCTATTTGTGGGGGGTAGGGGAGGGAGAGCACCAAGATAGACAGCTAATGCATGGGGGGCTTAATACCCAGGTGATGGGTTAATAGGTGCAGCAAACCACCATGGCACATGTTTACCTATGTCACAAACCTGCACATTCTCCACATGTATCCTGGAACTTAAAATAAATTAAAATAAAATTAATAATGGACTTCTCAAATACAATGGAGGCCAGAAGACAATGGGATGATATATTTATAAAAAGAGAGAAATTCAGCCTTATCAAGACATCGTGTCCTATCTAAGGGATGAAAAAAACTGAGAAGCACTGGCAAAGTTCACAGCCTAGGGTCACATTCTCATCAAAAGACTGAGACCTAATCACAGGACTAAATAATGTTTCCCCTCTCCCACACCTTACCGCATTACTAAAGGACTATTTGCCATGTTCCTTTTATGCAGTATATCATGTCTGGCTATCAATAAAAATTTATAAAGTCATACTAAAGGCAAAAATACTGTCTGAAGAGACTAAAAAAGCATCAGAACTAGAGTTAGATATGTCAGGAATGTTGAAATTATCAGACCAGGAATTTTAAAAAACAATGCTTCATGTTCCAAGGGCTTTAATGGGAAACAGTAGACAACATGCTAGCACTGATGGATATTGTAAGCAGAAAGATAGAAATTTTAAGAAAGATAAAAAAGAAATGCTAGAAATAAAAAACACTGTAACAGAAACAAAGAATGTCTTCAATGGGCTCATTAGTAGATTGGACATGGCTGACCAAGGGTCATGAGATGACCCTTGCTATCCATATATCTCTGGTTGAATGTGATGTGTTATGAATGCACAGAAGATAATTGATATTGCTTAGTGGGAAATACAAACTGTGAAAAACTTGAAAACTGGAGAATGGATAAGTAAAGGTAAAATTTTAAAAATTACTTTTCTTATTTTTAATTGATTTAACAGATAACAATTTGTTCAAAATAATAACAGCAACAATATAATTGAATATATATGTGTCTGTATATATATGTATATATCTACACATATATACATATATGTGTATGTATATGTATATATGTATGTATAAGTAAAATAAATGACAGTATGTATAAGTAAAATAAATGACAGCAATGATACAGGGGATAGGAGAGTAGAATTAGAATTATTTTGTTATTTTAAGGTATTTGTAATACCCATTAAGTGGGATAATGTTATTTAAAAGTAGACTTGGATTAGTTGTAAATGTATATTAAAAATTGCAGGGCAACCTCTTAGAGAATAAAGGAATATAATTGATAGGCCAAGAAAGGAAAAAAAAATAGAATCTAAAAGATATTTAAATATGCAAAAAGCAGAAAAAATATGGAAGACAAAAATAGGAACAAAGAACAAAGATAACAAATAGAAAATAATAACAAATCTGGTATATAGTAATCCAACTACTATCAATGAACATCTTAAACATCAATGGCGTAAATATGTCAGTTAAACAACAGATTGTCAGAATGGATTAAAAAATGACCCAATTACATGTTGTCTAGAAGAAATACACTTTAGATATATAAAGACACATACAGATGAAAATAAAAGGGTGGAAAAAAAACAGAACATGCTAATACTAATCAAAAGAAAGTGGGGCTGAGAGTGATGGTTCAAGCCTGTAATCCCAGTGCTTTGGGGACCAAGGTGGGTGGATTACTTGAGCTCAGGAGTTCAAGACCAGCCTGGACAACATAGTGAGATCTTGTCTCTACAAAAAATAAAATAAAACTCGCCTGCTGTGGTAGTGTGCACCTGTAGTCTAGCTACTTTGAGGGGCAGTAGCTGTATTATTTTCAGACAAAATAGACTTCAAAGCAACAGAGCAAGGAAAGTTATTGGGGATAAAGGGAGGTATTACACAGTGATAAAGCAGTCAATATTTCAAGAAGACAATTCTTAATGGGCGTGTGCAAAAATCGGTAGAATTGCAAGGAGAAATAGAAGAATCCACTGTTATAGTTAGAGACTTCAACAGCCCTCTATAAGAAATGGACAGATCTGGCAGGTAGAAAATCAGTAAAGACATAGTCAAACTCAACAACATCATTAATCAGCTGGACATAATGGACATCTACAGACAACTTCATCCCGGAATAGCATAACACACATTTTTCTCAAGCTTACAAGGAACCAAGATAGACCACATCCTAGGCCACAAAACATATCTTAATAAATTTAAAAAATAGAAACCATACAATGTCTATTTTTCAGGCCACAGTGGATTTAACTAGAAAACAATAACAGAAAGATAGTCCCCCAAATCCCCATATACTTACAGGTTAAACAACACACTTCTAAATACCACATGGTTAAAAGAAGAAATTTCAAGAGAAATTTAAAAATATTTTGAAGTCAATAAAAATGGAAACACAACTGATCAAAATTTGTGGAATACAGTGAAAGTAGTGCTTAGAGCGAAACTTATAGTATTGAATGGATATACCAGCGAAGAAGAAAGATATAAAATAAATAACCTAGGATTCCACCTTAGGAAACTAGAAAAAGAAGAGAAAATTAAATCCAAAGTAAGCAGAAAAAATAAAGGATAAAAATTAGAGCATAAATGCATAAAATTGAAAACAGAAAATCAGTAGAGAAAATCAACAAAACCAAAAGCTGGTTCCTTGAAAAGACCAATAAAATTGATGCTCTAGACAGGTTAACTAAGAAAAAAAGAGAAAACACAATTTGAGAATATCAGAAATGAAAGACAAGACATCACTACAGAGTCCATAGATATTAAAAGCATAAAAAAGGAATATTAACAACTCCATACCCACAAATTTGGTAGCCTAGATGAAATGGACCAGTTTCTTGAAAGACACAATCTGCTAAAACTCACTCAAGAAGTAATAGACAATTTGAATAGGTCTATATGTATTAAATTCATTAAATCAGTAATTAATAACTTTCCAAAGCAGAAAGCACCAGGTCCAAATGAGTTCACTGGTGAATTCTGCCTAACATTTAAGGAAAAAATTGTTCCAATTCTCTATAATCTCTTCCAGAAGGTAGAAGCAGAGGGAATTGTAACCAAGTGGGATATATTCCTGGTATGCAAGGATGTT
Source organism: Pongo pygmaeus (assembly GCF_028885625.2). Taxonomy (NCBI): domain Eukaryota; kingdom Metazoa; phylum Chordata; class Mammalia; order Primates; family Hominidae; genus Pongo; species Pongo pygmaeus. Next base: position 190,352,285 of record NC_085930.1, read on the forward strand.
TCAGCATATGAAAATAAATTAAGGTAATTAATTACATCAACAGGCTAAAGAGAAAATCACATGATTATATCAATAGATGCAGAAAAGGCATTTTATGAATTCCAACACCCATTCATGATAACACTCTGCAAACTAGTAATAGGAACTTCCTCCACTTGATAAAGAACATCTACAAAAAGCCTACAAGCTAACATCATACCTAATGGTGAGAAACTTGAAGTTTTCCCACTAAGGTCAGGAAAAAGTCAAGGATGTCCCCTTTCACCACTGCTTTTCAACATTGTACTGGAAGGCCTAACTAATGCAATAAAAGGCTATGACAGGTATACAGACTGGGAAGGAAGAAATACAACTTTCTTTGTTCACAGGTGGTATGATCATCTATTTAGAAAATCCAAAAAAAAAAAAATGGACAAAATCACTTCTGGAACTGATAAGCAATTTTAGCAAGGCTGCAGGATACAAGGCCAATGTGCAAAAGTCAATTGCTTTCCTATAGAATTGGCCCTCCAGACTATATAATGCCAGATGAGTACAGAATTGGACCATATCAGCCCAATGTTCCTGTTGGTATAGACTATGTGATACCTAAAACAGGGTTTTACTATAAGCTGTGTTCACTCTTTTATACAAATGAAGAAGTTGCAAAGAATACTCATTGCAGCAGCCTTCCTCATTATCAGAAATTAAAGAAATTTCTGAATAAATTGGCAGAAGAACGCAGACAGAAGAAGGAAACTTAAGAAGTGCAAGGAGATTTAATGATTTCAAAGAAAATAATGGTTCTTTGTTTTTAATGTTAACCTTTTTTAAATACAATACTGATAGTTAGAAGAAAACTATGTACTCTTTTGTTTTAGTGGAGAAATAATAGATGTCTGTTCATGTGTTAAGTGTTATAGCAAAAAAAAAATATGGTTAAGTTAATGAATAGTTTTTGTTTTATCAGAATGGCAACGGACAGAAGTACTTTGTAGAGATTGACTTCCTAAGCTACTTAAGACAACTTGCACCACTAAGAAAAAAATGTAGAACCATTTGGAAAAATGAAATTTAGTAGTTCCAAGTTTCAAAGAAATGTCAACATTTTATTCCATTCAATAAAGAACAAAACCAATAGTATTTTTATTACTTTCATCTGAAACATTCCATGTTTTAATCTGGAAAAAAAAAAAAAAAAGAATTGGCCCTCCATGTTGGTGGTTTCCACATTCATGGATTCAATGAACTGTGGATCAAAAATATTCAGAAAAAAGATGGTTATATCTGTTCTGAACATATATAGACTTTTTTTGGTCATTATTACCTAAACAATACAGTATAACTATTTGCATAGCATTTACATTGTATTAAGTATTATAAATAATCTAGAGAAGATTTAAAGTATTTGAGAGGATACGTGTAGGTTATATGCAAATACTACACCATTTTAAGGGACTTGAGCATCCATGGGCTTTGGTATCCACAGGGGTCCTGGAAGCAATCCCCCACAGATACTGAGGAATGGCTATACCGGCAATGAAAAAGTGGAATTTGAAATTAATAATATATTAACATTTACACTAGTAGCCTTTAAAATGAATACTTGGAGAAATAAATCTAACAAAATAAGTACAAGATCTATATGAGGAAGGTACAAAAATCTTATGGAAGACATTAAGAATAACTAAAAAAAAAATGGAGAAATATTCCATGTACATGGATAGGAAGACTCAATATTGCCAAGATGTTAGTTCTTCCCAAATTGATTTATAGGTTCAATGCAATCTCAGTCAATATCCCAGTAAATTATTTTGTGGATATGGATAAACTGATTTTAAGGTTTATATGAAAATGCAAAAGCCCTGTAATAGCCAAATCAATGTTGAAAGAGAACAAAGTCAGAGGACTGACACTACCTGACTTCAAGACTTACTATAAAGTTACAATAACCAAGACCATATGGTATTGGTGAAAGGACAGACAAATGGATCAATGGAACAGAATATAGAGCCCAGGAATAGATCACATAAATATAGTCAACTGACCTTTGACAAAGAAGCAAAAGTAATAGAATGGAAAAAAGTTAGTTTCTTCAACAAATGATGCTGGAACAACCAGACATTCATTTAAAAAATAAATTTAGACACCCTTCACAAAAATGAACTCGAAATGGATCATAGACCTAAATGTAAAACATGAAACTATATAACTCCTAGAAGATAACATAGAGGAAAACCAATATGATCTTGAGTATGGTAATGATATTTTAGATATAAAACCAAGGGCATGATCCATAAAAGAAACAATTGGTAAGCTGGACTTTATAAAATTCAAAATTTCTGCTCTGTGAAAGACACCATCAAGAGAATGAGAAGATAAGCCACAAATTGGGAGAAAATATTTGCAAAAAACACATTTGATAAAGGACTGCTGTCCAAAATATACAAAAATACCTTCAAATTCAACAATAAGAAAATGAACAGTCTGATTAAAAATCAGCAACTCAATAGACACCTCACCAAAGAATATGTACAGATTGTTTTTAAAAATATTTATTTATTTATTTCAGTACCTTTAGGTACTGAATTTATTTATTTATTATTCAGTACCTTTAGGAGTGCAAGAGATTTTGGGTTATATGCGTGAATTGTATAGTGGTGAAGTCTGGGCTTTTAGTGTACCTGTCAACTGAAGAGTGTATATTGTACCTAACAGATAATTTTTCATTCCTTACCCCATTCCCACTCTCCCGCTTCTGAGTCTCCAGTGTCCATTATGCCACTCTATATGTTACTGTGTACCCACAGCTTAGCTCCCACTTATAAGTGAGAACATGTAGTATTTGGTTTTCTATTCCTGCACTTAAGCATATGAAAAGATGTTCAATATTATATACTATTAGAGAAATGCAAATTACAACAAGATACCACTACAGACAGCTTAGAGTGGCCAAAATCAAATACTGGCGAGGGAGTGAAGCAATAAAAACTTTCATTCATTGATGATGGGAATACAAAATGGTACAGCTATTTTGGAAGACAGATTTGCAGTTTTTTACAAAAGTAAACATATTCTTACCATATGATCCCAGCAATTGTGCTCCTTAGTCTTTACCAAGATTAGTTGAAAACTTATATCCAAACACAAACTTGCACAAATATCGCTATAGAATCTTTATTTAATTGTCAAAACTTGGAGGCAGCTAATATGTCCTTTAGTAGGTGAATGGATAAATAAACTGTGGTATATCCATACTACAGAATATTATTCAGCACTAAAAAGAAATGAGCTGCCAGGCCATGAAAAGACAAGAGGAACCTTAAGTACATATTACTATGTGAAAATAACCAATCTGAGAATGATACATATTGTGTAATTCCAACTATATGACATTCTGAAAAAGGCAAAACTATGGAGAAAGTAAAAAGCTTAGTGATTGCCGGGGATAGAGGGGAGAGAGGAATAAACAGGTGGAGCACAAAGGATTTAGGGCAGTGAAACCCTTCTGTATGATACTATAATGGTGGGTCGTTTCATTATACGTTGTCAAAACCATATGCTATACAATGCCAAGTGAAACTCTCATGTAAACTATGGACAGAGTGATATTGATGTGTCAGTGTAGGTTCATTGACTGTAACAAATGTACCACTTTAGCATGGAATGTTGATAGTGGGGGTTTATATTAGGGTTTCTCTTGGTGTTGTATATAACATGTGTTTTGACAAATGTATAATGACATGATCCACCATTATAGTATGATACAGAATCAAAACCACAATGTGATACAACCTTACCCCTGCAAATATGACCATAATCAAAACATTAAAAAAAAATAGAAGTTGATGTGGATGTGGTGAAAAGGGTACACTTCTACACTGCTGGTGGGAATGTAAATACAACCACTATGGAAAACAGTGTGGAGATTCCTTAAAGAACTGAAAGTAGATCTACCATTTGATCCAGCAATCCCACTACTGGGTATCTCTCCAGAGGAAAATGAGTCATTATACAAAAAAGACACTTACACACGCATGTTTATAGCAGAACAACTTGCAATTGCAAAAATATGGAACAAGCCCAAATGCCCATCAATCAGCAAGCGGATAAAGAAATTGTGGTATATATATATATATACTATTCAGCCATAAAAAGGAATGAAATAATGGCATTTGCAGCAACCTGGATGGATTTGGAGTATTCTAAGTGAAGTAACTCAGGGATGAAAAACCAAACGTTGTATGGTCTCACTTATAAGTGGGAGCTAAGCTATGAGAACACAAAGGCATAAGAATGATATAATGGACTTTGAGAACTCGGAGGGACAAGTGGGAGGGGTGAGGAATAAAAGACTGCACATTGGGTACAGTGTACACTGCTTGGGTGATGGGTGCACCAGAAACTCAGAAATGACCACTAAAGAGCTTATCCATGTAACCAAACACCACCTGTTCCCCCAAAATCTACTGAAATAAACAAATAAACAAACAAATTCAAAAACCCAGGGAAACACACCCCCCAGGAGCTGCAAAAAAACCCAGACAAACCCACAATGAGATATCACATACTATTAGCATGCTAAAAAATAAATATAAATACATGAAAAATAACAACATTACCAAGTGCTGGCAAGGACACAGATCAACTAGAACCCTCATACATTGATGGTGGAGATGAAAATGGTACAGCCACTCTGGAAAACAGTGTGGCAGTTTCTCATAAAGTTAACCATATACTTACCATATGACCCAGCAATCCCACTCAAAGTGTCTACCCAACAGAAGTGAACACTTATGTTCATACGAAAACCTAGACATGAATGTTTCTAATAGCTTTATTCATAATTGCCAAAAACTGAAAACAACCTAAATGTTCTTCAACTGGTGAATGGATGAACAAACCATCATACATTCACACCATGGAATACTACTCAGCCAATAAAAAGGAACTATTGATATATGCAATAACATGGATGAATGGCAAATGTATTATAATACATGAAAGGAGCCAGACTCAAAAGATTACATAATTCCACTTACATGACACTCTTCTGGAAAAGACAAAACAATAGAGACAGAAAACAGACCACTGGTTGTCATGGGTTAAGGTAGGGTGAGTTAATGAAAGGAGCAAACAAGAGAATTGGGGTGGAGAGCAGGAATGGAACTGCTCTGTGTCTTGATTGTGATGGTTATACAACTGTATGCATTGTCAAAATTCATGGAACTGTTCACCAAAAACTATGTTGCATTTACTTGTACATGAATTTTAAAAGTTTTTTAAAAAGGAAAGAAGAGAAAAACTTCATTTTAAGCTTGATTAGCTGGTCGGAAATTATTAACTGGTCTTCATTTTTAAAAATTGCCTATTTTCTATTTCTTATGCTAAAATTAAGCTCCATAAGAACAGAAGCTTTGTTTGGTTTGTCCGCTGATGTATCTCCAGCATCTAAAACAGTGGTGACAAGCACAGCAATGAACTCATTGAATGCTTAGTTAGTGCATTTTATATGTTTTTTCTTATTAGATGCTTAAAACAACTCATTGAAGTAGATACTGTCAGTATCCCCATTTCACAGATTAGGAGACTGAGACCCAGCAAGGTTGGGTAACTTGTCCCAAACCATACATTATTAAGAGGTGGAGCCATGATTTGAGCCCAGTCAATTTGATTGGACCCATACCTTTAACTACTAGTCTAGACACTTGGCTAAAGGGCACAGGAGCAGGAAAAAACATACCTGGATAAAACGAAGAGAACAAAGAGAATCCAGAACTTCTGGCTAGATGCAGAAATCTGACACAGCTTTGGGTTGTTTCCCTCAGGCAAGGAGAGCTTTTTCTCTGTTTTTATGTATTGTGTGCATGTGGTTTAGTTGTATTAGGTATGTGAGAACTGGCAGAGAGTGCAATGGACTTCTGTGGTTTTTATCTGCCCAGTAAATCCTCTTCCCTTCTTTTGGCAATAGACATGTCCACTTCCTTGCTTTGAGCATTCTTTTCCCCCGTCAGGTCATGCTGTTTCTCCTGCTTATGTGGGCCTGTCCATTAGAACATTTCCCTGGGATTCTTATATACTAGAGTGGGAAGGAGAAGCCCGTCCTTTCTTCTTCTGCATAAGTGTATTTGGATTGGCACTTTAACTTAGAATTCTATGAAGACAGTAGGGAATTACTCAAGAGTGACTGAGCCCATATTATGGAATGAAATTAGACACGGTTCACAATAGAATTAAGTTAAGCAAAATTTGTACACATTAAACTACAATAATTATGCTGGCTTTAATTTCCGATTAACTCCTAATTAAAAAGCATTAGGAAAAACATTTAGACATACATTTGGACAAATGTGATTGTTCTTCTGGTCCAAGAGAAATCCCTTTCTTGTGCTAAATTCCACTGGTCTTCTGTGAGGTCTACAGCATTCTTGTCTTAGGAGTCTCTGCTGGGATTAGTTATTTCCTTTCATCAGAGCACTTAATATTTATAGCAGGCTGAAATATGACTCTCCAAAGATATTAGGCCCTAATTTTTGGAACCTGTAAATGTCACTTTATTTGGGAAAAAAAGTCTTTGCAGATGTAATAAAGAATCTTGAGATGTGGAGGTTATCCTGGATTATCTCAGTGGGACCCAGAATATCATTATATGTATCCTTCTAAGAGGGGCAGTGAGAGCTTTTACACATACCGAGAAGAAGGCAATACGAAACAGAGCAGAGAGATTTCAAGATGGGCCTTGAGGACTGGAGTGATGCGGCCACAAGTCAAGGAATGCGGGCAGCCTCAAGAAGCTGAAAGAGGCAAGGAATGGATTCTCTCTACAATCTCTGGAGGACATGCAGCCATTCCAATACCTTGTTTTTTCATCTAATAATACTGATTTCAGACTTTTGGCCTCCAAAACTGTAGGGAATAAATTTCTGTGTTTTTAAATTTTTTTTTTATTTGTAGAGATGAAGGTGTCACTATGTTGCCCAGGCTGGTCTCAAACTTGTGGCCTCAAGTAATCCTCCTTTCTTGGCCTCCCAAGACACTGGAATTACAAGGCATGAGCCACCATGCCCAGCCTAAATTTCTGTTATTTAAGCCACCAAAATTTGTGGTAATTTGGTATTTGTTTCAGATAATAGTGCTGTATTAGCTGTATTAGCACTATTACCTGAAACAAATACCAAATTCCTATTTCTATTTATCCTATTTATCCCAAATTCCTCTGGATACAAAATTTTTATCAATAGCATTACAATTTTCTCTAAAAAGATTTTGCAAAATGCTAACTGCCTGCTCTATTTATTGACTCACATGGCAGTGCAAGTTTGTGCTTCTCTCTCACCCTTTCTTTCCCTCTTTCCCTCTCTCTTACCAGCATACTCTTTGTTCTGGCTTTGTGATGCTTTATTTTGGTTTGTTTCTGTGTTTTCTGTCCTTCTGAGACAAATTAGGAGTCTTATTCTTGTTTATCTTGTAAAAAAAAAATAACATTATTATTGGAGGTCAAACGGATATGGATTTCCTAATGAGAAGAAGTGAGAATGTCCCCCATGGTTGCAAAGGCCTGATCTTTACTGTTTCATCATTTTATGTTTAATACCATAAAAGGAACACTTTCTTCCTGAGATGTCTTCAGATTTTTTTCTATACTTGGAAATAAATGTGGGCATCTAGGATGAAAAGGCCTAGGATAAAATCCCAGTTCTCACACTTCTTAATTGTGTGACCTCTTGTAAATTGCTTTGCTTTTACCTAAAGCGTTGGAATTTCTCATCTATAAAATAGGGATAGCAGTAAGGTTGTTGTAAGGAGTAGAGAAGTTAATGTATTCAGATCACTTAGAACAGTGCCTGGCCCATAGCAAGTGCTTGACAAATGCTGCTGTTATCATCATCATCATCATCATCATGTCATTGTCTAGCATGAGGGCTGTACTGTCTTATGTGTGTCTGCATCTGAGCAGGGGCAGTTGACTTACCATCTCTTTAAACTGGCTCTCCTACTTTAAGTGGTAGGCCCAAGGAAGGACATGCCTTTCTTTTCACATCTGACCAGGAGGGATTGATAAAAGGCTTTCTGTCTGAGGTGTGTCTCATTTTTACTAGCCATTATTGTCTGTTGGAAACAATAATTTGGTTGAATTACTTAAAATAATATTTGAATTTCTCAATTTTATTTTGTAGTATAGACATTCAGACAAAATTTTCACAAACAAGCTTTGAAATCAAGGGATTATAATTTTGTTATATCCATTCATTCAACATGTATTTACTGAACTCCTATGGAGTGCCCAGTCCTGTGCTAAGTCCTGGGGGCATAGCAGTGAACAGAATGCTAAATCATGCAGGAAATCAAAGTCCTGGGAAGAAGTTTGGATTTTATCCTAAATGCAGTGGGAAACCTTGGAAAGGACTTAAGCCATGGAGTTTTAAGAGTGTAACTTTATTTTTGCTTTCAAGGATATTTTTAAAAATTCATTGTAGTAAAAACACTTAAAATGAGATCTACCCTCTGCACAAATCTGTAAGTGTAGAACACATTATTGTTACTTGGAGGTACAATGTTGTACAACAGAATGTATTTATCTAGCTGGACTGAAACTTTAGGTTGTTAGATTAATAACTCCCCATTTCTCCGTCCCCACAACCTCTGCAAACCACTATTTCACTCTCTGATTCTATGAATTGACTATTTTTGATACCTTATATAAGAGGACTGCAGTATTTCTCTTTCTATGACTTGATTATTTCACTTTAGCATAATGTTCTCAAAGTTCATCCAGCTTGCCACAAATTGTAGAACTTCCCTCTTTTTCTTTTTCTTTCTTTCTTTATTTTTATTTTTTTATTTTTTGAGACAGAGTCTTGCTCTGTCGCCAGGCTGGAGTGCAGTGGCATGATCTCGGCTCACTGCAACCTCCGCCTCCTGGGTGCAAGCGATTCTCCTGCCTCAGCCTCCCAAGTAGCTGGGATTACAGGCGCCTGCTACCACATCTGGCTAATTTTTGTATTTTCAGTAGAGACGAGGTTTCACCATGTTGGCCAGAATAGTCTCGATCTCTTGACCTCATGATCCACCCACCTCGGCTTCCCAAAGTGCTGGGATTACAGGCGTGAGCCACCATGCCCAGCCGAACTTCCCTCTTTTTCTTAAAGCCGAATAGTATTCCATTGTAAATATATTCCACATTTTCTTTATCTACTCATCTGTCCATGGAAATTTAGTTGTTTTCCACATCGTTGCTATTGTGAATAATGCTGCAATGAATATAGGGATGCTATCCTTATTTCAATTATGTGAATACATTCCCAGAAGTGAGATTGGATCATATAGTAGTTTTTTTTTTTTTTTTTTTTTTTTTTTTGAGACAGAGTCTTGCTCTGTTACCCAGGCTGGCATGCAATGGTGCAATCTTGGCTCACTGCAACCTCCACCTCCTGGACTCAAGCGGTTCTCCTGCCTCAGCTTCTCAAGTAGCTGGGATTACAGGCATGTGCCACCACACCCAGCTAATTCTTGTATTTTTAGTAGAGTCAGGTTTTCGCCATGTTGGCCAGGCTGGTCTCCAACTCCTGGCCTCAAGTGATCTTCCCACATCAGCCTCCCAAAGTGCTGGGATTACAGGCGTGAGCCACTCCACCCAGCCAGTAGTTCTAATTTTTAATTTTTTGAAGCACCTCTATACTATTTTCCACAGAGGCATCATCATTTTGCATTCACACCAACAGTGTGCAAGGGTTCCAATTTCTATGCATCCTTTCCAACGCTTGTATTTTGCTTTTTTGATAGTAGCCATCCTGACAAGTATGATGTGATATCTCATCGTGGTTTTCACTTGTATATTTCTATGATTAGTGACCTAGAGTATTTTCTCATAAACCTGTTGGCCATTTGTATGTCCTCTTCAAAGAAATGTCTGTTCAAGCCGTTAGTTAATTTTTAATCAGGTTATTTACTTATTTATTTTTTACTACTGAGTTGTAGGAGTTTCTTACACATTTTGGAGATTAACTCTGTATTACATATTTACTTTGCAAATATTTTGTCACATTCTGTAGGTTGTCTTTTCACTCTGTTGATTGCTTTAATTGCTGTGTAAAAGATTCTTAGTTTGATCTAGTTTCACATGTCTATTTTTATTTTTGTATCTGTGTTTTGGTGTCATATCTATGAATTCATTACCAAGACCAATGTCATGAAACTTTTCCCCATGTTTTCTTCTGGGAGTTTTAGGTCTTTTTTTATTTTTTATTTTTATTATACTTTAAGTTTTAGGGTACATGTGCACAATGTGCTGGTTTGTTACATATGTATACATGTGCCATGTTGGTGTGCTGCACCCATTAACTCGTCATTTACATTAGGTATATCTCCTAATGCTATCCCTCCCCCCTCCCCCCACCCCACAACAGGCCCCGGTGTGTGATGTTCCCCACCCTGTGTCCTAGTGTTCTCATTGTTCTATTCCCACCTATGAGTGAGAACATGCGGTGTTTGGTTTTTTGTCCTTGCGATAGTTTGCTGAGAATGATGGTCTTACATTTAAATCTTTAATTCATTTTAATTTTATTTTTGTATATAGTATAATATGAGTCCAATTTCATTCTCTGGCATGTGGATATCCAGTTTTTCCAACACCATTTATTGACAAGACTGCCCTTCCCCCGTTGTATAGCTTGGCACCCTTGTCAACAGATGATCAGTTGACCATAAATGAGAGGATTTATATCTGGGCTCTCAATTTTGTTCCATTGCTCTACATACCTGTCCTTAGGCCAGTACCATATTGGTTTCTCCTGTAGCTTTATTAAGGTATAATTAACAAATTATATATATTTTGATGTTTTGATATATATCTACACACTGTGAAAGAATTACCACAATCAAGCTAATTGATATGGCCATCACTTCACATAGTTACCTTTGTTCTTTTGTGGTAGGAACATTTAAAACCTACTCTTTTAGCAAATTTCAACTATACAATACTGTATTATTAACTATAGTCACTATGTTGTACATTAGTTCTCCAGAACTTATTCATCCTGCATAACTGAAACTTAGTACCCTTTGACCAATATCTCTTCATTTTTCCTACCTGTCCCATCCCCAACCACTCTACTACTTCTACAGTCTGCATTTATGAGTTCAACTTTTTTAGATTCTACAAATAAGTGAGGTCATGAGGTATTTGTCTTTCTGTGCCTGGATTATTTAACTTAACATAATATCCTACAAGCTCATCCATGTTGTCACAAATGACAGCAGGGTTTTCTTTTTTTAAAGTTGAATAATATTCCATTGTATAGTGTATATAAAGTGATATCACTGTGTGTATACACAGACACACATACGCACACACATAGATCGTCCCTGACTTACAATGGTTCCACTTAATGATTTTTCAACTTTATGATGGCATGAAAATAAGATGTATTCAGTTCTCTCCTTAACTTATAATGGGGTTACATCTGGGTAAATCTCTCATAAGTTGAAAATACTATAAGTTAAAAATACACTGTCAACTTATGGTATTTTCACTGTAACATGGGCTTATTGGGACATAATCCCATCACAAATTGAGGAATGTGTTAGGCCATTCTTGTGTTGCTATAAAGGAATACTTGAGACTGGGTAATTTATAGAGAAAAGAGGCTTAACTGACTCCTGGTTCTGCAGGCTGTACAGGAAGCATGGCACTGGCATCTGCCTGGCTTCTGGGGAGGGCTCGGGGAGCTTTTACTCATGGCAGCAGGTGAAGCAGGAACTGGCATGTCACATGGCAGGAGCTGGAGCAAGAGAGAGAAGTGGGTAAACAGCCAAATCTTATAAGAACTCACTATCATGAGGACAGCACCAAGCTGTCAGAGATTTGCCTCCGTGGCCCAAACACCTCTCACCAGGCCCCATCTTCAACATTTAGGGATTACATTTCAACATGAGATTTGGATGAAACAAATATCCAAACCATATCAAGGAATGTCTCTCTCTCACACTCTCGCCTTTCTCTCTCTCTCTCTTTCTCTCTCTCTCATCTTATATATGGAAAAATTATGTCATCTGCAAACAGAGACAACTTTCCTTTTCTATTTGGGTGCTTTTTATTTCTTTTTCTTGTCAAATGACTCTGACTAGATTTCTAGTATATGTTGAATTGAAGCAGCAAAAGTGGGCATCCTTGCCTTGCTTCTGAACTTAGAGGAAAAGCTTTCAGTTTTTTTGTTTGTTTGTTTGTTTTTACTTTTGAGTGTGATGTTAGCTGTGGGCTTTTCATGTATGGCCTTTATGTTGAGCTAATTTCCTTCTATCCCTAGTTGGTTGAGAGTTTTTATCATGAAAGGATATTAAGTTTTGTCAAACACTTTTTCTGCATGTATTGAGACAATCATGTGATTTTTATTCTTCATTCTGCTAATGTGGTATCACATTAATTGATTTTCATATGGTGAACTACATTGCATCCAAGTGATTCATCCTATTTGGTCATGGTGCCTGATTCTTTTAATATGCTGTTGAATTCATTTTGCTAGTATTTTGTTGACATTTTTGCATTTATATTTATCAGGGATATTGGCTTGTAGTTTTCTAGTAAAGTCTTTGTCTGCCTTTGATATGAAGGCAATGCTTTTCTTAAAAATTGAGTTCGGAAGTGTTCTCTCCTCTCTAATTTTTGGCAGACTTTGAGAAGGATTGGTGTTAATGCTTGTTTAATGTTTGGTGAAGCCATCTGATACTGGGCTTTTCTTTTTTGAGAGGCTTTTAATTACAGATTAAACCTTCATACTAAAGTCATAATGCTCAGACTTTATATATCTTCATGATTTAGTCTTGGTAGCTTGTATGCTTCTCTAATTTATTCATTTCTTCTAGATTATCCAATTTGTTGGTGTAAATTATTTGTAGTAGCTTTTTTATAATCCTTTGTATTTCTGTGGCATCAGTTTTAAGTCTCTTCTTTCATTTTTTGATTTTATATATTTGAGTCTTTCCTTTTTTTTCTTAGTTAATATAGCTAAGAGTTTATCAATTTTGTTTATCTTTAAAAAGAACAAATTTGGCCGGGCACAGTGGCTCACGCCTGTAATCCCAGAACTTTGGGAGGCTGAGGCGGGAGGATCACCTAGCCAATATGGTGAAACCCCGTCTCTAATAAAAATACAAAAAAACACCAAAAATTAGTTGGGCATAGTGGCGGGTGCCTGTAATCCCAGCTATTTGGGAAGCTGAGGCAGGAGAATCACTTGAACCCAGGAGGTGGAGGTTGCAGTGAGCCAAGATCATGCCATTGCACTCCAGCCTGGGTGGCAGAGCGAGACTCCGTCTCAAAAACAAACAAAGAAACAAACAAAACAAATTTTACTTCTGTTTATTTTTTTCTGTATTTTCTATTTCATTTATTTCTTCTCTAATCTTTATTTCCTTGTTTCTGTGAACTTTGGGCTTAGTTGTTTCCTTTTCCAGCATCTTGATGTGTAAAGTTAGATTGTTTATTTGAGATCTTTCTTCTTTTTTAGTGTAAACATTTATTGCTATGAACTTCCCTGTTAGTGTTGGTTTTTCTGCATCTCATAAGTTTTGATAGGTTGTATTTTTATTTTCATTTGTCTTGAGGTATTATTTTCTTATCTGATTTCTATTTTGACCACTGATTGCTCAAGAATGTGTTGTTTAATTTCCTCATATTTGTAAATTTTCTAGTTTTCAGTTTGCTGTTGATTTCTAGTTTTATTTCACTGTGGTAAGAAAAGACACTTGATATGATTCAGGTTCAACCTTCTTAAATTTGTTAAGAGTTGTTTTGTCTCCAGGATGATCCATACTGGAGAAAGATCTATGTGCAGTTGATAAGAATGTGTATTCTGCTGCTATCAGGTAGAATGTGCAGTGTATTTATGTAAAATCTGTTTGGTCTGTATTGTTATTCAAATCTTCTTTTGTCTTATTAATCTTCTGTCCAGATGTTCCATTCATTATTGAAAATGGGGTACTGAAGTCTCCTACTGTTATTGTGTTGTTGTCTACTTCTTCCTTCAGTTCTGTCAGTGTTTGCTTTGCATATTTTGGTGCTGTGATGTTGGGTTCATATATATTTATAATTGTTATATCTTCTTTATGTATTCACCCTTTTGTCATTGTGAAATATTCTTCTTTGTCTCTTGTGGCAGTTTTGACTTAACATTTATTTTGTCTGATGTAAATATAACCACTCTGTTCTATTTGGTTACCATTTGCATGGGATTTTTTTTCCCCATTCCTCCAATTTCAGGCAACATATGTCCTTGAATCTAAAGTGAGATTTTGGTAGAGACCATATAGTTGGGTCTTGTTTTTTATCCACTCAGCCACTCCATATCTTTTGGTTGGAATGCTTATTCCATTTACATTTATAGTAGTTATTCATTGGAAAGGCATTACTATTGGCATTTAGTTAGTTGATTTCTGTTCATGTTTTAGCTCTTTTTTGTTTGTTTTTACTCTCTTGCTGTCTTCCTTTGTGTTTTAGTGATTTTTTTTTTGTATTAATATGCTTTGATTCCTTTCTCTTTTTTGTAACTTCTATAGGTTTTGTAGTTACTTTGGGGCTTATATAAAATATCTTATAGTAATAACAATCTATTTTAAGCTGATAACAAGTTAAATTACATATATAAATGCTACACTTTAACTCTTCCCCCACACTTTATGTTATTGTCACAATTTACATCTATTTATATTGTATATCTTTTAATATACTTTTATAGTTATTTTAAGTATTTTTGTCTTTTAACTTTTATACTAGAATTAAAATGTATTGACCTATCACCACTACAGTAATATAGTATTCTGTATCTATCTGTATATTTACCTTTACCAAATTTTATGCTTTCCTGTGCTATCATGTTGCTGTTTAGTGGCCTTTTGTTTGAAGTTGAGGAACTTCCTTTAACATTTCTTGTAATGCAGATTAAGTGGTGGTATATACCCCCAGCTTTTGTTTGCCTGGGAAAGTCTTTATCTCTCTTTATTTCTGAAGAAGAGTTTTGCCAGGTATAGTATTCTTGGTTGGCAGTTCTTTTCTTTCAGTGCTTTGAGTGTGTCATTCCTCTCCCTTCTTGGCTGCAAGGTTCCTGCTGAAAAAATATACTAATAGTCTTATAAGGGTTCTTTTGTATGTGACTAGTTACTTTTCTCTTGATGCTTTCAAAATATTCTCTTTGTCTTTGACTTATGATAATTTTGATAATTTGATTATAATGTGTCTACATTTGAATGTCTTGAGTTCATCTTATTTGCTGTTCTTGGGTTTTTTTAGATCTGGATTTCTATTTCCATCCCCAGATTTGGGAAGTTTCTAGGCACTTTTTCTTCAAATAATGTTTCTGGACCTTTCTCTCTCTTTTCCTTCTGATACTCTCATAATGCAAACATTGGCAGGCTTGGCGGTGTCACATAATTCCCTTAAATTTTCTTTCCTCTTTGTCCCAATCTGTTTGGCCTTCCATAATAAAAATGCCATAGATTGTGTTTATTAAACAACAGACATTTATTTCTCACAGTTATGGAGGCTAAGAAATCCAAGATAAAAGCACTAGGAAGTTTGATGTTTGGCTGGGACCTGCTTCTTGGTTCATAGGTGGCCTTCTTCTTGTCATGTCTTCATGTGGTAGAAGGAGCACAAAAGAGATCCTGGTATCCCTTTTATAAGGGTATTAATCTCATTCATGAGGGCTTCACCCTCATGACCTAATTACCTTCCAAAATCCCAACTCCAGTACTATCACATTGCAGATTAGAATTTCAAGTTATAAATTTTGGAACATTCAGTCCATTGCACTCTTTTTCATTCATTTTTCTTTTTGCTCCTCTCACTAAATTATTTCCAGAGACTTGGCTTTAATTTTGTTGATTCTTCCTTCTTCCTGATTTAGTTTGCTATTGAGCTCCTCTAGGGAATTTTTCAGTTCAGTTATTGTGTTCCTTAGCTCTATGATTTCTGTTTGGTACTTTTTAATATTTCCTATCTCTTTGTTGAAATTTTCACTTTGTTCATGCATGATTCTCTTGATATCAGGGAGCATTTTTATGAGAGTTATTTTTAAGTCTGTTACGGAAATCATATAACTGTTTCATTTGAGTTGGTTTCTGAAGATTTATTTTGTTTTCTTGTTTGGAACATCTTTGCCTGATTCTTTGTTTTTCTTGACTCTGGCTTGATGCCTGCCCATTAGATAAGGCAGGTACTTCTCCCAATCTTTATGGACTGGCCTTGTACAGGAAAAGACCACCATCAATCATCCTGGTCAGAGATTCTCATGGCCTCTACTAGTGCTTTCCCTGCCCAGAGAGAAGTAGACAGCTGTGGGTTTTGTTCACTCACTCTGTGCTGAGCTGGATGCAGGGAGCTATGGTGTCTACCAGCCCTATCTGCCATCTTCAGTATCCTCTGGGCAGCTACACTGTGCTGAATCCATCAGAGCTTTAAGGTTGGAGAGACAAATGGTAGTTCTTTAACAAGCCCCAGAGAAACTGGAGCACTGGACACATGGATTAATACTTTCCCTTCCCAGGAGAAAGCTGAGAGCTGAGATTTTTAATCTGCTCACTCAGTGCTGAGTTGATGGGGAGATCAATGGTATCCATCAGCCCAAGCTGCCATCTTCATTCTCCCCCAGGCCACAAGACTATGTCAGACTTGTCAGAACTCTAAGACTGGCAACATAGTAGTTGGTCATCTAGGGAGTCCCCTGGAAAAGTTGGAGCATCACAGGAAAAGCAAACCAACCTTTTTTCTCCCCTAGGTAAACTGGGGAGCCAGGGGAACCCTTCTTGATTATATGACACTGCAATGGGTGCAGGATCTCCAGCAAGAGGATGTTCCAAATCTACCTACTGGCATTGCTGAGTCTAGTTTTGCATTCTTCCAGGGTACAGAGCCTTTCAATTAGTTTCTAATTTCTGAAAAATGAATTTGTGAATTGTTGCTGGATCAGCATGCTTATGGGGAATAGAAGAGTCAAGGGTCCTACTCCACTATCTTGTTGATGTCACTTTTGAAAGGATTACTCTCATGGCATTAAGAAGACTGGAGACGAAGAACATTGCTAGAGGAAGAAGGGTAATGAGATAAGTCAGTTATTAGCCATTGCACCAGTTCAGAGATAGATAATAATGTATGGATAAGGGCCCCAGAAGCATACAAGAGAAGTAGACAGATGATGTATTTGGGAGGTAAAATCAACAGGGCTATTGATTAATTGGATCTAAAGTCTGAGGGTAAGGGAGGGATCAATAATTATGTCAGTGTTTTAAAGTAATAATAAAACAGTTGTTGTAACTCATAACATCAGTCGTGATTCTTGTTAATAATTTTTACCTAGGCCCTATGCACGTAGGTCATATGCACCTATAATAATATAGCTATCTGTGTTTCTAAATCAGTTTGATTTGGCTCTAATATCAAAGTTGTTTCATTGCTTAAATAACTCTGCCTTGATTAGTACCACTAATAGCTATGTGTAAATAAAAGTGTTTTAAATTTTGATTAGGACAGTTAAACTTTGCTAATTCAGACTGATTGTATAATTGACTTAAAAGGTTTGAGTTACATAATAATTTCAATAAAATAAGTTTTATTGTTTTGAAGTTCATAGAGCATATCAGACTAGATTAAGAAATACTGTCAAGTAGAAACCCCATAGGATTTACTTTAGTGGTTGGTTAAATGGTTTTAATTAACATAGCAAGTGTTTGTAATTTCTGTTTCTAAAATGGTTAAAATTTTTATTATCTCATAGATTAAACATATCCATATCAGTTTTATTTACATTATTTCCTTGGTAAGACTCTTTTAAAACTAGATAAAACAAATGTTATCTCACGTTCAAGTTACTTCTATTTGTAATTAATGGAGTACCAATAGCAAAGCTTTACATTTTTATAACATCTCAGTCAATATTTAAATGTGTTCAAGGTATACAACATGAAATAAATTTACTTATGAACTGAAGCATGAACAGACTGCAAAGCATCTGTAATCTTGCTTATTGCTCTGTGTTATTATCCTAAGTAAGCATTTGTGATTTAACATCCATCCTTGACACTCTGGCAATCTTCCTTGTTATCTCGCAAGCAGGCCTTTCACAGTTTTTGACAGACATCTAGATAAACTATGAAACAGTATTTGTGAATCTGACCTTAGGAGAATGAGGCTACTTCTCTTCTTCAGTGATGGAACTCTGCAGCCTTTGTGTTCTCCCATCTGAAACAAAATATCTATGGACCTAGGATTTCAAAACCAAGGGTCTATTCAGGGTTGACTTGGGGGTGACCAGTCCCACAAAGCTTTTGTCTTTTTCACCAGAAAAGACTCCTAACTTCCTCTCAGGCTAAAGCAGGTTCAGATTTGAAGGTCATAAAGGCTTAGCTGATAGTTTATTATTATTATTTCTACCTTTACACAGCTTCTATTCTGGTAAAGGAGACAGATGCCAAATAATAAACATAATATACAAGTAAAGTATATATAATAGTTTAATAAATTTTATAGAGAAAAGCAATGAAGCAAGATACTCCTTTTTAGGGAGGGGGGAGTGGGATATTCCATTTTTATTTCCAAATTAAAATAAGTAATTAGATTTTCAATAAGTTATTTTGTCATATTAAAAATTGCAATCAACTGCACAGCTACAATCATAACTACTATTCCTGAGTGTCTACAGTATGGCAGATGTGGGCTAGATATTATGTTTATTTATCATACTAATACAAATATTATAGCACACTTACTATGCTACTAATAATATGTTAAGCACTTTATGCAATGTTACCTTACCTATCTTACCACACAGAAAGTGAAATAGAATATCCCTATTTTTCAGAGGAAAAAGTTAAGACTCTGTGAGGTTAGGAAAGTTGTCCAAGGTGACACAGTCCTTAGGGACAAAATAGGAAATCATAATTGAAGTCAGTCTGGCTTTGAAGCTCACAGCTGTTTCCTAGAACCTGGATCACCGTCAAAAGTGTGATTCTATTCTTTGTGTCTCTTGCCTCAACACCAGGAGCTATTTGTCTTTTTCTGAACATATTTTATTAATGCTATCATTTATTCTTTTTTTTTTTTTGAGACAGAGTTTCACTCTTGTAGCCCAGGCTGGAGTGCAATGGCACAATCTTGGCTCACTGCAACCTCTGCCTCCTGGGTTCAAGCAATTCTCCTGCCTCAGCCTCCTGAGTAGTTGGGATTGCAGGTGCCCGCCATGACATCCAGCTAATTTTTTGTATTTTTTTAGTAGAGATGGGATTTCACCATGTTGGCCAGGTTGGTCTTGAACTCCTGACCTCAGGTGATCCACCCCCCTCAGCCTCCCAAAGTGCTGGGATTGCAGGTGTGAGCCACCGTGCCCAGCCTCATTTATTATTTCATTCAACAAAAATGCATTGTGCTGAGTTGATTTTCAAAGATGGAGAAGTTATAGGCCCTTCCATGAAGGATCCTGTGGTCTGATGGGGAAATAGACATACAAAAATTTACTTTTGTAAAATCCAATTCATTTTATAATAGAGGTATGAATGCCATGGCAAAGCTCTGAAGCCCTTCTGATGTAATCTCTGAATTTAGAGAAGTCAAATGCCTCAAGCTTTTTGTGGTTGTTACCTTCACTCAGAAATGCAGTTTAGATCATGACCAATATGCATGCACACACACATACAAGTGCAACAAAATTGTTATTAAAAACGCTTATGCCTAGTACAGACATTGTATTCCGATATTTTCAAGTTTTTATTCTTCTCTTGAAAGAAAACCTGCCTCGGCCTCCCAAAGTGCTGGGATTACAGGCGTGAGCCACCAAATCTGTTCACATACCAATCTCTCTCTCTTCCAAGGCCTGTTGACACATACAGTGCCATTCTGCAAATTAACAAATGATGTCCCTTCTGGACAGATGAATTACAAAATGGCATCCCTTCCTCCCACCTGTTGAAGTCCAGCCCCAGGGTATGCAACTCGGTCAGCATAACTCCTGACTGGAGTTTACCCCCATTTGCCCCTCTGCTATCTGGGTGAAGTGTACAAATTGCACAGCTGACTGCATATAGCAGCCCTTCCCTTTTTTCCCTCCCTTGCTGCCTCTCCCCTTCATTTCTCTCTTCATCCTCTCCCTTTCCCTCTCCTCCCATTTTTTCTCCTCTCCTTTTTTTCCTTTTCTTTAATTCTGTTATACTGGATGATAATAAAATAAAATAATTGAGGAGTTTAGGAAACAAGATTTTTATATTCCTTTTTGGAATTTTGGTAAAATATATAAAACATAAAATTTACCATTTTAACAGTTTTTAAGTATACAACTTGTGGCACGAAGTACATTCACATTGTTGTGCAATCATCACTACCATCCATCTGCAGAGCTTTTTCATCTTTCCTAAATGAAACTCTGTTCCTATAAAACACTACCCCTTCATTCCCTCCTCCTTCGAGTCCCCAGAAACCACCATTCTACTTTCCGTCTTTATGAATTTGACTGCTCTAGGTGCCTCGTATAAGTGGACTCATACCATAGTTGTCCTTTTGTGACTAGCTTATTTTACTTAGAATAATATCTCCGAGGTTCATGCATGCTGTAGGGTGTGTCAGAATTTCCTTACTTTTTAATGCTAATATTCTCTTCTATGTATATACCAAATTTTGCTTATCCATTCATCCGTTGGTGGACTTTTGGGTTGCTTCTACCTTTTAGCTATTGTGAATAGTGCTGTTATGAACACTGGTGTACAGATATTTGTTTGAATCCCTGCTTTCAGTTCTTTTGGGCATATACACAGAAGTGCAATTGCTGAATCATATGGTACTTTCATGTTCTTGACCTTTGCTTTTTATGAATTGAAGTTTCTTGAAAAGTCTAGCTTTGATACGTTTTCCTTCAACAAAGACATAATACACATGTAATTCCTGTACTGAGTAATCTGAATTGAGTTCACTTTTCTCCACCTTTAACTTTGCCCTGTTGCATTCCTGACTGTTAATGATGCCTTGGAAGATTCCATAACTTTCCAGTCACTTAGTTACTAAAGACTAGTACAGTCTAATTAAACAGTCTAGGCTCTCCTCCTCTCCACTCTTTCCCTGACCCCTGGATCAGGTTTGACTGAGGAACCAGGAGGGGTGGGAGGATAGGGTCTGCTCTCCAATCAACCTCCCTTCCTGCCCCCAGGTTCTAGCTCCCCTGTGGGTAGGAAGAAAGAAAGGGACAAGTGCTTACTTATTACCCCCTTTTAAAAGAATTCACGTAGAGAGTCCCTTTATTAGATGCAACCTAGTCTCTCTATTTAGACACTCCTGCAATTGATTAGATCACTACTTGGACCTTGTTACTGAGATTTCTTATGATTTGTCCGTTTTGTCTGTTGCTCCTAATTGATTGGACTGAAGGTGTTGGTTTTGCACACAGCCTGTATAAGTTGATTTTTACATTTATCTTTTCAGAAGGCTAACTCTTGGTTTCACTGATTTCTCTAACCTGGACATATTGGCATATACATATCTTTCCAAGTTCATTCCTGAGTCATTTTTCTGAATTCTCCATTGTCAAAATGCCTTTGGTAACCCATATGCTGATAGCTTCTTAGGTCAGGAAATTTTGTGAATCCAATGTATTTGGATTTTCCTTCTTTAAATTTTAGAATTTAAGCTTACTTCCCAGTTCTGGAAGTACAGCTCATTTCCAGATCTTAGTGCTGAGCACCAGAGTGAATTTTGGCACAGATTCTGACTTTATGCTACACTGTATGCTACACATACAGTGCTATCAAATAGAGGTAGGCCAGGTTACAGGGAAACCAAACAGCATACAGTGTTATGAAATGGTGCACCTGCTGCAACTCCTTCTTCATGAACTGTTATAAGAGTTTAAAAAATTATTTAGGCCAGGTGCGGTGGCTAACGCCTGTAATTCCAGCACTTTGGGAGGCTGAGGTGGGCAGATCATCTGAGGTCGGGAGTTCGAGACCAGCCTGACCAACATGGAGAAACCCCGTCTCTACTAAAAATACAAAATTAGCCGGGTGTAGTGGTGCATGCCTATAATCCCAGCTACTTGGGAGGCTGAGGCAGGAGAATCACTTGAACCCAGGAGGTGGAGGTTGCAGTGAGCCAAGATCACACCATTGCACTCCAGCCTGGGCAACAAGAGTGAAACTCTGTCTCAAATAATAAGAATAATAATTTAAAATGTTTTATGGAAATTAAAAACTATAATGAGAAAATTAAAACGATTTGAAAGTACTTTATCCAAAAAGAAATACTATTGCCATTTTAAACACATATATAGATATTATATATATATTTGAGATACCATAATATATGGTTTTATGTCCTGATTTTTTAACTTAGTATGAAAATTTCTCTATGTCATTAAGAATTATTTGAAATATGTCCATGATCTTTAATGGACATATTAAATTGTGTTGTATTTATCATGATTCAGTTAATAATTATCTAGGTTTAGAGCATTTATAATTGTAGCAATATCCAATAATTATTCAGTACTTACTATGTGCTAGTTGGTGCTTTAATGCCTTACATATATTTACTCTTCATCTAATTCTCATAACACTTTTGAGATCCCCATTTTGCAGGCAAGAAAACTGAGGTATAGAGAGGTTAACAACCAGTCTCACCTTGCGATTGCAAGTTGGTCAGGTTGTAATTGTTACTCTAGCTAGTCTGGCTCTCTAATTTGTAATCTTAACCACTATCCTACCTGATCACTGTATGATAAGTATCTTCTTGGGGAAAGAAAATCTTTATCTGCATTTCTGATAGTTTCTACTGGGAGGGTTCCTAGAGGTGAAATAACTAGGTCAAGAGCTAGGAAAACTTTTAAACTTAAAGGCATGTTGTCCAGTTGCCCTCCAGAATGTTCCTACCAGTCCATGTTCACACCAATAGTGGGAAAAGCCTGCCTGTGCACTCCCACCACTGTTGTTTAATTCCTATTTAATAACCCTGAATTTGGGATCTTCCTGAATGGTTAAGAGAGTCCAAGTATCCAGGGCTCCCTTAAGAACATAGAAAGTCCAATTTTATACAAATGTGGAGTCATTTGTATATATACCTCAGATAATACTACATCTTTGTTTTATTGGTCCATACATAAACGAACTTCCTTATCTCATCATCAGTAGATGTGAGAAATTGCTAACATGAGTGTGTACGAAGACTGATTGTGTCAAATCTGAAGGTCATTACACTTGTCGAGGGTGCCTTTCAAAATGTAGCCCTATTTTGACAACTACTGTCATGGGTGGTATTTATGGTATTTGCTCAAGCTTTTAGGCAGCTGGAAGTAATTTCACATTAATGATCTTATATTACTCTTTGGTTTAAAAAATAGCATTGTAAAAATGCATCCTGCTCACATATATTTTTCCCTTGATTAGCGTTACAGAATGTACATAAAATGTTACACTGCATCTGCATTTCCAGGTAATAGTAACTTTTGGTAACCCTGGTTTTTATCTTTTGAAGATAATTTCTTTACTACTCCCAGTGAAAAACTGATATTATCAGGCAGAAATCCCCCAGACTTTTTAATAGAAAAGTTGAAAAAAATTCCATGGAAATATCACAGGGAAAAAGGATTTTGGTAATTTCTACAGTGATTTGGATAAGTTCAATGAGGAATTGAAAATATTCCTCGTGACTGTGAAAATTAATCGCTCATCCTTCACTGGCACTTTGGATTAGTATTTTGTCATCACTATTTTCTGAAAGAATCTTGATTGAATCAGAGGTTTCACTGTGCTTCATTAAGGTTCTGTGTCTGTGCAGGTACCGCTTGGACTTTGAATTGCTTTAGATTCTAAGAAGTATATAAATCAGGCAAGAAGCTGGTAACCTGGAGCAAATAACAAATGCACACTTACTGTGAACTATCTGGAAGCCTGTGTTGGTTGTGATTCCTTTTATTTTTATTTTTAAGTGTGACTCTCGGTAGAAGCTTTGTCTTGAACACAATGCTGTTGTTAATAGCGAATGAAATGACTGGAACTGTGCTGGGGGAAAAAAAAGTAGGCTGAAGGATTTATAGGGGACCGCTGCAAACCAAATGTTGCAATTATCTGCAGCTGAAAACAAGTAGCTTTTAATGTGTCCATTTGGCCAAGAAGAGGGAGAAGAATTATAGACCATTGCTCTTTCCTCTCTCGTTCTCATACTCTGTCTTCTTCTTTATGTAGTTTATCATCCACAATTTCAGGATGTATTTTGCTTCTTTAAGCTGTTTTATCTGTAGGCTTATGAGGTCACTCATGTGTGAATTCCTTTGTTAGTCATCTCACCTTTTGCCTTGATGATAGAAAATTGATCAGGCCTAAAGTACAAGTTCAATAGACATCCCCCTTGGTCCTTTGTCTAGGAGAATAGCTACCATTGAAGGCCATGAGCAGGTTGCTATTAATATGACAGCCTGCTCTATCTCCCACTGTAATTTATAATGAAATACCTAATCTCCATTATTTTGATCCAAGCAGGCGATCCCATGAAAAAGTCTTTTCATCCAGTTCCCAATGGCTGTTACATGAGAAATGGCAAACCAATAATTTTTGTCAAGTTTTTTAAGCCAACAGAAATGCTTTTCCACTGCTACAGTTTCAAAAGGCACAGATAAAGCTCATTCACTGAGATGAATGAAAAAGCCATCTGGGGTTTTTCTTTTTGACTTCCTTTCCTTTTCTCCATCCTAGTAATCAAATTTGAGCAAAATCAAATGGGGCTTTCTATGAAAGTACCTTTTGTTGATCTGAACGAGCTGGTAATTTACAAAATACCCTTCCTTTGTGAGGAAGGCTAAAGAAAAAAAGAATCAGTAGCTTTTAAAGCTGGGCCTTAGTGGGACTCTAAATGCAATGAAAGCAGTCTGTGTTGAGAGATTGAAATGCATTTCAAAGCCAGGCCTGACTCGGGGTACAAGGAAGAACAGACCTATGTGCATTTTGTAGGAAGAAAACTGTGAATGGAAAAAGGAGAAGGGGAGAGAAACAGGGGGGAAATCTGGATAATACATTAAAGTAACCATAATTTTGGAGATGCATTCATCTTATTGAAAATATGTACGTAACCAGTGATACCGAAGTCGGATATTTGCTCAATCAGGATGCTCAACAATTTGAGCCTTTAAAGTTTGGAGCTGCATGGGTTTGTGGAGAAAGTCGGCTCGTGATGTGTGTGATGTTTTTCTCCAACTTTTTCTTTTTCTTCTTTGCTTTGGGATCTTGTGGGAAGTACCTCAAGAAAACCTGAAGATGCTAATTTTTAGACAACTAATACTTCCTATTTTCCCTCCTTTTGCCTGCTAGATTTCCTCATGGTTGTGATTCCTCTTCACTCTTTTGAATTTGGAAGGACGGCATACACATCTGAAAAACAGTAAGTAATGTGTGATTTATTTTTCAATTACTGTTACTAATTAATTGTAATAAAGCTGAAATTTGATTACTGGAGGAGTTTGAAATCATCATGCATGCCTTGTAGGAAAATGGGTTTTGTGCAACATTTGCATTATTTGGTGTGAATTACCTTTGGTTTGATTTAACTGTTTATCACACAATTACTGTTGTGATAATGAATGTGTTATTCACTATTGCTAAATTTACCCAGTATATTCTGTAATAACTAAGTATTTGTGCCATATAATATATGCATTCTTAGTGCAACAGTTTAAGAAACAATGCAAAAATTGCAGGGAACTGTCTTTGGAGATGCTAAGTTTTCTTGTTTTATATACCACACAATCTTCCTCACACATTTATAGTTTTAATTCATAGTAATAATGTTTTCTAGGGACCTTTCTATTTATGCCTGAAATGAAATTCTCATATAAATTATGTGAGCTTATTTCTTCAAAATGAATATCCAGAGAGAGGCAAGAATTATTCTGACATTATTAAACTGCATTTTTAATGCAGTTTAAGTGACATTTCTTATAATTTAATCAAGCATTATAATTAAAATAACAAAGCTTTGATTAGAGACATTTTTTTCATTTGGGAAAGTGAAAAGTTCATTTTTAGCTTCCTAAAAATAAGACAGACGTATGCTATCTGAAGACATGATACCTTGGATTAGAGTACATGCCACAAGTATTTTTTAAAACATAAATGCAGCATTGGCATTTCTGAGTAACTACAGTGCATATTTTAAATATATAAATGCCTTAGAATGAAGCAATATGGGGCAGAATTAGTTCTGACATCTCTGAGGTAGCTTGAACAGTATTTGCATTAGGGCTGGCACTGCTAAAGCAAGCAGATCCTGGGAATTTCATGTAGTCAAACATGAGATCCTTGTTTCTGGAGAAAAGAAAAAGACAAGATTAATTAAAACCAAGTCCTATGTTGTTTAACCCTTAAAATAACAGTCAGTATTTATAGAGATGCTGAAATGGGGAAAAGGATTCAGATTATTTCACAGAGGTCTCTGCGAGGGCCAAACCCTTTCCCTTCTAACTATTCTTCACATCGAATATAAATTCCTGGAAGTTTGTATTTAAGATGAAGTCTGTTTTCTAAGCTTTTGCAGCTGCAGGTCTCTTTTCCAACTTCCTACGTTTATCTTTGCCTGTGTTTTTGAGCCATTTGCTGCCTCCTAATGCCTAACTTTAAAATAGCATGCATGGCAGCCTGCCAAGACGGTGGCAGTGGCATATTGGTTTGTATTGGTGTTGAAGTTGCAAAGTTTTTGTTACCGATAATTTATAGCAATTGCAACAAAAGAGATTATCAAAACCCGAGGGGATAGGAGACAGGAAGGAGAACAAAATTGCTGCACTTCTTGATGGATCAAAGTGTGATTCTTCCTGCAATAGTGAGTTGGGTTGTTGTGTTGTCTACATGGGTGTGATGCTCTAGATGACCTGCACATTGTCACTGTAGTGACTGCCTGTAATCTTAGATTGACAGAGAAGTGCAACAAAAGAGGGTTTGTCTAGGGGGTGTAATTAATTATACATATGATGCAAAAATTTTTTCTCAGGCTATTGACTTCTTTTATATAAATTAAGATTGTTGTTAAATTAAGGTTGTTGCTTTTTTTTTTTTAAGTTCTTGAAAGAACAAGTTTATTGTTTAAGAGTGTCGTTGTTGTTTTGTTGTTAATACAAATTAGTACCTGGGGAATAATGCTTTGTCTTTTGCTGGTTAGTTTCATGTCTAGTCAATCTTGTAAGACTTTTGCAAAAGTTCTCTTCTATATTTCCTTTAAGCACTTCTGGTAAAAGCTAGGGGTACTTTGTTTTGTTGCAGTTGTAAAGGATCTCTGTGAAGATAGCGTTAAGAAACAGGTAATAAGGTTCCTGCTTACTCCACTTATCAAGGATTAGCTGTTCTGAAACTCTTGTTAGTATAGCAATCTACTAACAAGAATAATGTTTGTACCTACGCTGAGAGGAAGAGAAGTCCTCTTTCTCTTAGCGTAGGTACAAACATTAAGCACTTGCATTTTGGGGAGCTGGAGAGCTAATTATTTTCAATTAGCCATTGGGACAAAGGAAATCATCTCACACATTTTGCTTGTGGACTTCATATTCTCAAGTATAACAACTGATATGTTACACACTTTACTCTTTGCTAAGCCAATACAAAAATAAAAACAAACCAACAAAAAGTCACTCCTGGAAAGTTTAGAAATATAGATCCACAAAGATGATCCACAGAGACACCACAAAGTATCTTTAAAACTTATCAGAGGAAAGGAAATGAGTGACACATTTGTAAAGACTGAAGCATCTGAGATTGACTTTAAAGTTCTGTTTTTCTTCTAGTAAAATTAAAACTTTATTGAGCTTCATGTCAGAAACTTGGAGCTACTTTTCCACTACAGTGATGCTATTGAGGTTTCAATGCTTTCAGGGCCTACTAATAGAACCCAAAAGTGGAGAGAAGGCTCATGGAGCACCGCTCCTCGCTGGGTGGAGGTCCTGGTCCCTGCTTAAGCTCTGCCAGTAGAAGCTATTACCTAAAAGGTGTTCTTTTATTGTCTTAGGCAGGACATGCCCATGCTTTGACATACCAGCAGGCAGTAACAGATTGCTTGACTAATCAGCCTGCATTCTCTAGGGTTCAGGATGCAGGAAAGTAGTTGGCCTGGTTTTCACTCCAATTTTATATTGATGCCTCTGGACTCATTACCTGCATCTTTGCACTTTGCTTTCCTCAGGTGTCAAAAGAGAATGTTATGTGTCCTTTTCTTGTTTCTTGTCTTGCCTTCTATGGTCTGGGTAGACATACTGGGATGTACTTTTTGGCATGAATATGATGGTCAGTCTAGAGTTAGCTTAGCTGGTGATGACATAATGACAAAGAAGACAAGACCAACAGACACTGATGTCACTCCTAACCCCAGATGGGAGCCAACTTTAGATGACAAAGGGGATGAGGCAGGTATTGATCAATGCCCAAACCATTCCAATTATTGGTCAGATAACTCTCAGCATGGCAGCAGCAGCATCCAAAAGGGAGAAAAATGTGCCAACTCCCATCATGTCTTCAAATTCAGAATGGGGAAACTGGGAAACTGGGAGCATAGTAAACAGAAAAAAATCTATTTTTAGCACCACCTTTTACAAGCATTTTGATGCATGTTGTAATACAATACAGTAGATATAAATAATGTCCAGATAATTACGAATAAAGAAAATACAAATTGGTTTGAGACTTAAGAGGGAAAAGAACAACATAAATATGAAGGCCATGTATTTTTAACATTTTTTTGAGTCATAGACTTGGCTCAAGGTTTTTAACAGCTAAAACAAAAGTGGAAAAAAGTCATCTAGAGGATAACTTCCATATAGTGAGCATTTTATACAGCCCTAATGGTTACAACAACCTCAAAGCCACCTATTGTTACCCTCGTTTTCTGGTGGAAAAAAATGCAGAATCAGAAGGATTCAGTTACCAGCCGCTGGTTACACAGGCAACATATGCCTCTGTGGGATTAAATCCAGGTCTCTCTGACTCTCATAGCCTTGATTTCCTTTGGGTAACGTAGAAGTCAGCTGTCCCTGCAGTCTCCTGCACGTGCATACCCTCTTTCCGTGATTGCCCAAGGCCAATCCAGAATCACGGATGTCAGCTCTACACTGAAGTTCTAATGGAATCCACTTTCATAGAAGAGTGAGTGGGCAATGTGGACTTTACTGAGTGGGAAGTTGAGGGGATGAACTTTGCATATCCCACATCAAGCCACTTAAACATTCCTATTAAACATTCTGGTCTGTAAAGTACCTTTTTTGTTTGCTAAAATTGGAGGTTCCTCTCTTTGACCCTTCTTTCATGCTCCACCCAGCTTCCCTAGCTGCTTTCTTCTATTCCTGGGTCCCCCTTTCTCTCCTCATTAAAACATAACAGGGAGCCATATGGTTTTGCCCCAGCTTCTAAAACTAAGCTTGCATGTCTAAACCCAGTGCCATGCTTAGCACACCTCCAAAACCCTTCTCTGTGACAGTTCTTACTCTACTTAGTAGAAATGAGGATGACGTAGCAATTGAAATAATCCCACTGCACGTTTTACTTTGGGGAAAAACATACCAGTCTCTTGGTTTTTGAGGCATTTAGTTTTGGAAAAATATTCTTCAGTGGGATGTTAAGGAGGATTCAGGGGACAGTGTCTCCATCAACAGGCATTACAGAAAATTTCATTACTCTTTTGCTTGTAGCTACCCCCTGATGACTAAGTCCAAGGTGCCACAGGAAAAAAAAAACTTAGAACATGTTAGTGTATATGGGGCCACGGCCACATAATTAAAGGATAGCTTTAAATAGAAAATTAAGGATGGAGGGAGGGATGAAGCTAAGAATGAGAAAAGAAATAAAGGGAACTTAACTAGTAATAGAACACGAGAAATGACTTTGAGTCTCCCTTTCAGTGTGTCCCACAATTTCATTGTATACTGTATAGAAAACTATATCCTATATTTACATATTAAATAGACAATGTCAAGTTTATTTAAATGATAATAGAATGCTGATGCCTAGAAAGGGAAAGGCAGTCCAGAGACTCTGAAGAATGGAAACCAAGCCTTCTTCAGGCTTAATATCACAAAGGTTTAGATTGTGATAATACACATTAAATCATGTGATTAAGTAGTAGGGCCTTTATCAGTTCGGTTTCTATGTACTCTTTTAAAAATGTTGAAAAGAGAAGAATCAACTGTAATAGCTCAACATAAACAATTTGTTTTGAGTTTGGGGCATGGAGTGAAAATTGAGAAACACTTTATAAAACCTTTTGAAACCCCAGGCTTAGAAAGCTTTCAGAGTTATTTGCCTACACTCAGGTGGATTTTCTGCATAGGTTTCCTTTTAAGTTACTCAGGTCTTTACTTCTGCTTTTTGGCTTAAACAGTTGATATTATATGGTTGTTGGAGCCTTGAACTTGATTGTCAGCCAGTGTAGCTCTTTTAGGAGAGGATGTCAAATCTGCCAGCCATCCAAAATTGCCTACATTGTCATTGCTCTAATGAGTATGTCCTTCAAGAGTCAATTGAAGGCTAAAAATAAATGCCTTTTGATGTTTACAGACTCCTTATAAACTGCTCTGAAACCAATATGAAAGATTATAATTTTTTCTCTCTCACTAAGACAGTTACAATAACAGATTTAATAATATATATTTTCTTTTGTCAGGAGTACAAGCTCTCTTAACAAATATATGCTAGATCATTAGGGGTGAAAAGACATGGGCACAGTGACAAAAGCATACTATGAAAAAAAATAGCTATTTCCAATTTCATTTATAAACTGAAGGGCAAAGTACTTCATCCAGTGGAATCATTTAGTATCTTAATAGTTCAAAGGTAGAAGCCAGCAGGACACAGTGAAATAAACATGTGAGCACAAGAAAAATTGTGCTTCTCCAGCCTTGCTGTGCAGAAAGTTTGAAATTTGGGCACAGGTCGTGCAGGAATTCAGGATTTGTTTCATCTTCTGGGTAAGTCAGCTCTGGAAATATGGCTCCTTAAGCACACAGCAGAGCCCTTTCCTGTCAAGCTTGCTTGGATGACTCCTCTGAAACAACTTGGTTTAAAAAAAAAAATGGGGGCTATTAGGCATGGCCAAAGAGAAAGTCACTTGTATTTCCTCACAGAAAATTCAAAACTAGACAAGCTACTTTTCTGGCCTCAAAAGAAAAAAAAAAAAAAAAAAAGCCATGTGTAGTGGCTCATGCCTGTAATCCCAGCACTTTGGGAGGCCAAGGTGGGCGGATCACGAGGTCAGGAGATTGAGACCATCCTGGCTAACACGGTGAAACCGTCTCTATTAAAAAAAAATACAAATAATTAGCTGGGTGTGGTGACAGGCGCCTGTAGTCCCAGCTACCTGGGAGGCTGAGGCAGGAGAATGATGTGAACCCGGGAGGCAGAGCTTGCAGTGAGCTGAGATCGTGCTGCTGCACTCCAGCCTGGGCAACAGAGCGAGACTCTGTCTCAAAAAAAAAAAAAAAAAAAAAGTCCAGCTGCCTACAAGGACAGCATAATCCATCATCAATGCAGTGAAAATAGAAAAACAAATTTAAAAAGAAATTTTCCCCTTTCTATCCTTCATTCCTCTACCCTCCCTTCTAAAATTAAAAATATATTTCTTCTATTTTTTTTTTTAATTTTGGAAGGGAGAGTAAAGAGGAATGAAGGATAGAAAGGGGAAAATTCCAGGCATAAGATACATTTTAGAACAATTCACTTGCGTTTTGAATCCTTTCTCTAATTTGCTCAAAGTGTTTATTAATCGCCACTTTATACCTAGAGGGTCAAAAAGGTTTAAAGGCTTTGCAACAAAGTCACACAATTTTAGAGCTTCTTTTTGCTTCTAGCAGTGGGATTGCCAGCCGGGAGAGCGAGCAGTACAAGGAAAGGGTGAGCCTTCTGGAGAGCGCGTCAGCATCTCCAGGTTTCTGTTTGTGGTTTCAGAAAGTCTGTGAGCCTATCTACTATAATACTATAACGTCATATTTGAAAAATGCAAAAGTACCATTGTTTTGTGTCCGGAATTGGTGGGTTCTTGGTCTCACTGACTTCAAGAATGAAGCTGCAGACCCTCACAGTGTTACAGTTCTTAAAGGCAGCGTGTCTGGAGTTTGTTCCTTCTGACGTTCAGATGTGTTTGGAGTTTCTTCCTTCTGGTTCATGGTCTCGCTGGCTCAGAAGTGAAGCTGCAGACCTTCGTTGTGAGTGTTACAGCTCTTAAGGCAGCACGTCTGGAGTTGTTCGTTCCTCCCAGTGGGTTCGTAGTCTCACTGGCTTCAGGAGTGAAGCTGCAGACCTTTGCAGTGAGTATTACAGCTCATAAAGGCAGTGTGGGTCCAAAGAGTGAGCAGCAGCAAGATTTACTGCAAAGAGCAAAAGCACAAAGCTCTCACACTGCGGAAGGCGACCCAAACAGGTTGCCACTGTTGGCTTGGGCAGCCTGCTTTTATTTGCTTATCTGGCCCCACCCACATCCTGCTGATTGGTCCATTTTACAGAGAGCCGATTCGTCTGTTTTACAGAGAGCTGATTGGTCCATTTTGACAGGGTGCTGATTGGTGTGTTTACAATCCCTGAGCTAGACACAAAAGTTCTCAGTCCCCACTAGGTTAGCTAGATACAGAGTGTCCATGGGTGTATTTACAAACCCTGAGCTAGACACAGAGTGCTGATTGGTATATTTACAATCCCTTAGCTAGACGTAAAGATTCTCCAAGTCCCCACCAGACTCAGGAGCCCAGCTGGCTTCACCCAGTGGATCCCTCACCAGGGCTGCAGGTGGAGCTGCAGGTGGAGCTGCCTGCCAGTCCCACACCTCGCACCCACACTCCTCAGCCCTTGGGCGGTTGATGGGACTGAGCGCAGTGGAGCAGGGAGTGGCGCTTGTAGGGGAGGCTCTGGCTGCACAGGAGCCCACCTCGGTGGGGGGAGGCTCAGGCATGGCAGGCCGCAGGTCCCCAGCCGTGCCCTGTGGGGAGGCAGCTAAGGCCGGGCAAGAAATCCAGCACAGCAGCTGCTGGCCCAGGTGCTAAGCCCCTCCCTGCCCGGGGCTTGTGGGCCGGCCAGCCGCTCGGAGTGCCCGGACTGCAGAGCCCACCCCCACCAGGAACTTGCGCTGGCCTGCAAGTGGCGCGCCCAGCACCGGTTCCTGCCCGCGCCTCTCCCTCCACACCTCCCCGCAAGCTGAGGGAGCCGGCTCCGGCCTTGGCCAGCCCAGAAAGGGGCTCCCACAGTGCAGCGGCAGGCTGAAGGGCTCCTCAAGCACGGCCAGAGTGGGCGCCAAGGCCAAGGAGGCGCGGAGAGTGAGCAAGGGCTACCAGCACCCTGTCACCTCTCAGTTTCAATGATTTGAACATCACAAACTAACGTTCCACAGAGTTGTCTTGGTCAGATCCTAATGGGAATATGCAGAGGGTAAGTCATTCTCAGCCTGCAGTAGCCTCTGGATAAAGCGTGGGCAGCTCTTTCAGAATGTAGTTGGTGCTGGGGGAAGCATAGACTTTACATGTTTATTAAAAATAGGGTATAGGTTAAAATAGGGTAAGAAAAACTGGCTTAGATCAGAATGAAGAACAGACTTGGGGAGTGTTCTTTATTCAGTAAGTATTTGTGGAGCACTCTACTGAGTATGACACTCAGATGAGGATGTCTTACATTTACATGTGAAGAACTGGACATGTAAATGTGAGCTCAGATGAATCTTGGGCTCAAGACAGATTTAGAACCATCTTTCAACAGAAATGTCAAGCAAGTCAAGGACCAATAAAGGCCCTTTGTTGTGTTTAGCAACAAAGAGATTGTGATTGATTTCAGCGAAAGCAGTTTGGGTAGAGGAACAACATGCAAGCCAGTTTGAAGTGGGTTAAGAAGAGAGTGGGAAGTCAGACGGGGAGACTGCACCCATGGACAACCCTTTCAGGCAGATATGCTAGGAAGGGGAAGAAAGGGAAAGGGTCAAAGCTGAAGTAGAACACACGAATCAAAGGAGAGTTTTTAAGATGGGAGATAATTGAAAGCAAAGTATTTCTATACATATGACACAGCGAAGTAACTGTTGTGTTCTTCCGTGAGGTGGTCAGTCAGGTGTGGCCGCTAGAGAGCACAAAGGGGAGGTGAAGGAAAACGAAGTTTATTATATTCAGATGTCCTAGAGAGACAGGGTCACGTGGTGGGAGGATGGAGGGACGGAGGGAGGAGCACCAAGGGAGCCAGCTCAACCAAGCAAGCAAAGATCAGAGAGACCAAGAGAACAAGTGCCTTGATCAGGGGTCAGTATGGGGTACACAAGCAAAAGGCAGGAGGGGATTTCATTGGTGCATTTGAATGTCACTAGGTCAAAATCAGAGGATGGCAACCACCAGAACTTGGGGCAGGGGCCAGCCTTATCACACTGGTGTACCTGGCTACCTGGGCAGGGTGCTCATAGACCATTTGTTGGCATTGAGGCAGCAGGAAATATGATGTTTTAAAATTTACAAAACAACTATTAACTCACTGAGTGTTTATTGAAAACACATTATGAGGTGAAATACGAGATAAGAAATGCATAGTTCTTGCTCTCATGGAGTTTGCAAACTAGGTCACTCAATAAGGTCAATCACTAATATAATAGGCTTGAGATAATATGGCTCATCCAAGTAGTATGAACAGTGCTATATGGATTAAAGTGTTGAAGGTTATTTATTCATGTTGGATTAGAAAAGATATTTCGGAGAAAGTAGACCTTAAAGAATGAAATATTCCAACAGTAGGAGGTGGGAAATCAAAGCACAAAGGATGTGGAAGGCCATGGGGTATGATGTTGGATGTTGGGTTTATTATACCATAGTCTCAAAAGATATTCTTTTTGGAAGGGAGAGTAGAGGAAAGAGAAATGAAGGACAGAAAGGGGAAAATTCCAGGCATAAGATAAATTTTAGAACAATTCACTTGTGTTTTGAATCCTTTTGCTAATGTGCTCAAAGTGTTTAGTTAATTCAACAGCTATTTACTTAGTGCTTACTGTGTGTAAGGAAGACGCATAATCTCAAGGAGCTCCCAGCCAAGTGTATGTTAAGTTCTATAAGACAAGGAAATACCCAGTGATAAGAGATTACATAGGAGACATACCTGTGTGGAGGGAACAGAAAACTCAAAGAGTAGCCTTTCCAGAAGAGAAAGAGAAATAGTTTCAAATATTACCCATGGAATAGAGTAAAAGGATACCTGAAATGGGTCTGTGGGCTTTTGCAACATGGAGGAAACTACAGGAGCAGTTTCATTGAAGAAATTGGGAACAAAATTATCACTGTTATAGACTGAATATTGATTAGGAAGTGAGGGATTGAGGACAGAGAAAGAGGAGAAATACTTTTAGAGGTAAATATATGGCAGCTGCTGAGGGCAAAGTAAGAAAGAATAAGATAAAAAAGATCCTATGATTTTAAATCTCAGTGAATAATGGCATCACTTGACAAAACAGGGAAATCAGGACAAATACTTAATTTTAAGGGAGCTTTGGTTTCTCCTTGATTAAGTTTGAAATATGGATAGACATTTAGTCCATGATTGAAAAAAAAGGATACAAAAAATTTAAAGAAATGTTAGGTCTAGATACAGCTTATTTAGATGTGCATAAGCTAGGTAGTTGCAGCCAGGGTCCTAGAAGATAAAACAGTGGAGGGGAGAGAAGAGTATAAAGCACAGGAGAAAAGGATGAGAAAGAAGGTTAAAGGTCAGAGGAACTGACTGACAAGAAGTGGTCAGAAAAGCAAAGGAAACCATCAGAGGGAGTTGTTATGGCAGTTAAGGAGAGTTTTGTTTTAATGGTTGTGTAATCTTCAATGGTTAGACTGTTTGCTCTAAAGCAGAATAAAGACCAAGAAAATGCCATTGATTGTTACAGCTAATAATTATTGATAATCTTGAGAAGCATTTGTTCCCAAATGGGGACAGGCATTATAGTAGATTGATTAAAACAACAGACACTGGATTGCAAGGAGTTAAGGCGTGAGTGGGATTTCTTTTTTATTGCTGCAGAGAAGGTGATAGAAAACCTTAATATGAGGTTGTCGCAAGGTTGAGAGAAGACCTGAGCATATTTATATGAATAACTGTATGTGTAGAGGAATAAAGTCATTGGAGGTGACACTTGAAAGGAAAAGGCAGAAAAATGATGAAGCAAAGTTGGGGAGACGGTATGATTTAGCTTCTATCTCAGTGTTTCTGTCAGAATTTAATGAAGTCATGGATAGAACATATCTGACATATAATAGGTTTTCAGTAAGTATGACCTATTGGTGTTTTGGAGTCAGATGAAATGAAGAAGGCATTTATCAAGTGCCTACTCTGTGCCAAACTTGTGCTGTTTCACTTTCCCTCCACAACAACTCTCTGAGCTGGGTGTTGTCAGCCACATTTTGTACCTGATAAAACCAGAGGTGAGGCCTTACTTTGGGTCACAACCAAGTAACTGCAGAGTTTGGATTTGAACGTAAGTCCCTCAGAGACTAAAGATACCACTAGGCCTTAAAATTTTATGAATAATTTTGGTTTCATACAGGAGTAAAGGAAATAAGGGAAGTAATTTGAAGAAGCTTTTACCGAACAGGTTGTATGTTCTTTGTGAAAGAGAAGGTGAGATATTTGCTGAGAGTGAGGAAGTCCAGGTAGGAGAGGAGACTGAGGAGCATGAAGAAGACTTGAAATAGCAAATGTAGGGAGTTTGGGCATCATTAAGAAAGAAAACAAGTGGAGGTAGCATGGACTTTCAGTGAACCTTGTTTTGTAAGGATTTCTCAAAATAAAGTCTCTGATACTGAAACAGGGTCTTTCAAGTCAGGGATCAGCAAACTTTTTTCTGTAAAGTGCCAGACAGTAAATGCAGGTATTTTAGACTTTGTGGGCCACATGGTCTACGTTGCAACTGCTCAACTTAGCTGTTGTAGCATAAAAGCAGCTACAAGGTAATATGTAAATAAATGAGTGAGGCTGTGTTCCAATAAAACTTTATTAATGTTAAAAACTACTAATGTTAGAACATTTGAATATTAATATTTCTTGAAATGTTCTTCTTTTGATTTTTTTCCAAGCACTTAAAATGTAAAACCATTTCTAGCTCAAAGACAGTACAAAAACAGGCAGTGAGCCAGATTTGGCTGTGTTTGTTAAATTACACATTCCTGGGTTTCACTCTAGAAGGGTCCAATCAGAATAATTGAGGGCAGAGCCCAGAAATCTGCATTTAAAAAGGGCTCTTGCATTATTTTTTTTAATCTACTCTAAGACTATTGCTTAAAGACAGAACTGTAAGTGAAGAGTGATTGTACATGGTTCCTTGAAAAGTGCAGTCTCTAGGTCTCAAAATCACTGAGTTTGCAACACTTGGCAGCACAGGACTAGAAGCCATGGAAGGGCCACAGTGGTCTGGAACTTGGCATGGAAGGAATGGCAGAAGATCCATGGGTGAAAGATTCTGTATTTGTGGCTAGTGCTTCACTGAATGACCATCCGGAGGGCCCAGACTTGGCAGGAAGGCAAAGGAAAACAGAAGGAGGCTGATGTACTAAAAACAAAACCAGGAGGATTACAGGAATTTGGGCTCATGATGACAGTGAAAACCAGACTTGGAAGGTCAAGGGTCATGGGTAGAAGGACAGGCGTTTATGATTACAGCAGACATTCAGAACAGGTTTAAGCTCTGTTGACATATAAGGTAGAGCCATATCAGGAATGGACCGGTGTCATGGAGGTGGGTGTTCTTGGAGGTGAGAGGTGGAGAACTCATGAGGCCAGTGTCTAAGTAGGATTGGGTCAACACAACCGGATCGAGTGCCTAAGATACTCAAGATGCAGATAGCCACGTGAGTAACAGAAGATACTTGTCAGCATGGGTTAGGACAAGGGGGCCTGGAGAATGGTGTGTAATATTTTGACAGGTAGAGAACAGGAAAGGAGATAGAAAAAAGAAGAGATGTTCATTAGTCATCTGCTCTGTGCTTAGTGGGCCCTGACACATGTAAACTCGTTTGACCTTTAAACAAACTGAGGAGAGCATTATTCCTTTTTAGAAGTAAAGAATTTGAAGTCTTTGCTTTTGTTTTTTTCCTGAACACAAATTCACTTGAAACTTAAAAGTAAAAATGTTTAAATAGGCCGGGCGCGGTGGCTCATGCCTCTAATCCCAGCATTTTGGGAGGCCGAGGCGGGCAGATCACGAGGTCAGGAGATCGAGACCATCCTGGCTAACATGGTGAAACCCCGTCTCTACTAAAAAAAATACAAAAAAATTAGCCGGGCATGGTGGTGGTCGCCTGTAGTCCCAGCTACTTGGGAGGCTAAGTCAGGAGAATGACCTGAACCCAGGAGGCAGAGCTTGCAGTGAGCCGAGATCGCGCCACTGCACTCCAGCCTTGGTGACAGAGCAAGACACCATCTCAAAAAAAAAAAAAACGAAACAAAAAAAACCATTTTAACCTACTAGTGATATGTGAGAAAGTAAATATTATATATATTATTGTATATGACACACATTATATACATATATTTTTTTACATTTTATACAAATATAAATTACATTGCTAAACAGATAATTGGAAATCTGTGCCATCAAAATAGGCAAACAAATATGTTAAATATTTAATCATTCCTAATATTTTCAAGTCATAACATATGGAGACAAAATAATTGATATTTGTGGTTAATTATCAGAAAACTTATATGAGAATAAAGAAAAAAATGAAATAGACTAAATTTAACATAAAAAGAGACCTCATATACATTATCAATAATATTAATATTAGACTTTGAATATTGAAGCCTATTCTAAAAAATAAGTGATAGCCGTTACTACAAATGACTCTAGTATATTATCCCAAATTTATAGATGATGAAACTGAGGCTCCGAGAGGACAAAAAACTTGTCCAGCATCACAGATCTGGGATATGAATTCAGATCAATCTGTGCAAAGATCATATTCTTTTCACTACTCCATTTGTGAAGTCCCAGTACTGTGATAAAATGTCTTTTAACTTGATTTCAACATCTTCTGAAAATGATAAAAGGAAGTGGCAGATTCTCAAAAGTTTATTATAAAACTCAGTTGGGCTATGCAGGTGTTAAGAAAAAGTCCAAGACACTCCTCTATAACTTTACATTCAGATGTTAAATTGTGCAAAATTTCTAAAATCCTTGAAGGAAGCCTTAAAACTGAAATAGGTAGAAGAAAGTCAGAAAGCTGAGTAGATGTTTAAGGCAGTGAGGAAGAAAGTTGCATGTCAACTTCATTTATGCTGGATGTATATGGTGGATTTGTTGGGAAAACGAGATGAAATTAAACATCATCAGGGAAGCAGCACACAGGAATATTGGCCACCCATGTCCTATGTTTCAGGTTGTTTTAAGCTATCAGAAAGAAGTCTTACAAAGTCATAAATTCCTTATTGTTTTGAAATGACTTTACCCAGGATAAATTAAACTCAACAACTGTGTTTCAGGAAACCTAATCCTTGATTCTCTCTGGCTGGAATGTGCCTTCCCATTTCCCTAATGTCTCGCCTCTGCCCACAGCATAATGAATTCCACTTTTCTTGCTGAAACTCTCTTTTCTTTTGACTTTACGCATTCCTATCTTTGGATTGTCATTAACACATCCTCCTGTTTTCATCTTGCTTTGCCCTTTGTGGGGAGATGTATCTTTATGTACTCTTTGCTCTCGTAAATCTTGTACAACAGTACACCCCGATTCTAGTTTTTTGTTTTTTATATTATCCAAGACCTTTTACAACTTCCTTCAACTCACTCTTGGAACTTTAGTTTTTATTCTTTGTTTTCCCTGGTGCTTATTAGGACATTATTGTCCACATTCTCCAGAATGGTCTTTCTGTCCTTCTCCTCCCTGTTTTTCTTTTTTCCTTCATGCCACCTTCTTTTCTATCTTTCTCATATTTGTGTCTTCAGATCCCCATTTTTCTCTCTTTTAAAACTGGAGGCTGAATAAGCTTCTTCCTATGATATTCTTTTTCCATAGCTTTCTTCTGAAATTCTTTTTTTATCTCTGAACCTTAATTCTCTTTTATTCTTATTAAATATCCTCCCTAAAAATCCATTAATTTTTCTTCATCCTTCAACTAAAAACCTTCCCTTCAATCTATTCCAAACCCATCAGATATTTGATTCACTTCCTCACCTCTGACTTTATTCTTGACCTTTTCCCAACTACTTTCTTACTATCCTCTACACTGAAATTGTACTTACCAAAGTTGTTCTAATGACTTCCTCGGGAACAAATTGGATGTTCTTTCATCTGGGATCCTCATCTTTCCTGGAAATAACTCTATCCATGGACTGGTAGATCATCTTTGAAATACTATTGAAGCAAGACGGGATTCTTCTAAAAAAAAAAAAAACTAACAAAATACCTTCTAAAGTGTGCATCATTTTGTTTATTTTTTATGGATGTCAGAGATAACTTGCTATTTACATTTTCAATGACTGTCTTTAAAAACATATTATGTTTTTAAACATAGTTTGAGTTGGTTTGAATCGTCAATAAATGGTTTTCTGAATTAGGGCAGGATCCTTTTCCCTTAAGGTCAGAATTCTGTGTCAGTGTTATAACCCTCACCACACAAACACACTGAATTCCTATTAAGCTAATTTGCAAGTTGTCACCACAGTTGGACAATCTAAATAAATTACTTTTTGAAAATAATTTTCTTAGTCATCTTGGTTCTTTTAAACAAACCTCCAACCTACACAAACTCAAATTCAGTCAAAAATTAGAACTTTAAATATTTCTGAATTAACCTTGAAAGAATAAAAATTCCCTTCAGAAATTCCTATTAATGATAAAAATTACATTAGCCTTTATTTGGTTCCATAAATGTATTTTGTACTCTTGTGACTGTTCTTGACAAATTTTAATCATCATTATGAACAATTAGAGTAAAAAGTTACAGTGATGGGGAAAATGATTTAGAAAGTATAAAGGTTGTGGTTCTGTAACAAAAGGCTTAGAATTTCAAGTTCAGTTCAGTCTGCCACGGTCTATTTTTCCTGCTAAGTGTGAGGAGGTGTAGCCTTAGACTTCTCTGATTTCTTCATGCAGGTTTATGTCACTAGCTATTAACATTATTTAAATATAGCTTTCTTAATTCCTGAGAACAGTGCTGAAAATAGTGTTTTGACTAATAAAACGGAGAAGACAAAGAATCCAAAGACAAAGGCAAGGTGTGCACTGACTGATGTATGTCATTTTAATAACATAATTACTTGATAAGCACTTACATGATTTAGTTACTGATCTTCAACCTTTCACAGCTAGAGAATGAGGTGGTGATGTATTACACCCAGAGACTGCCAAAAATGAGCAGTAATGCTGTATTTTGTGGTATTTTAGGAGACATATTCCTGAGTTGTATCATTAAGTAGCCTATCATATAAAGCCGGACAGTTTAGTGAAAACATCTCACAGCAGAACTACGTTGCTTTTTTGACTCAGTGCTTTCCTCAATTTCTCCAGGCTGGACACATTTTAGAGCAGTAAAAAAAATATTGCACCATCTGTTCTTCTGATTTATGAGTAACTGGGAATAATTCAGAAGTGCAGTCTATTCAACATTCTACCAGGATTATGCAACTAAGAACGTTCTCCAGAACATCTAGTCCGGGCACTGTCACTATGTTGAACTTAGACTCATCTCAAAGAGGAGTGTTTTTTATGCACATGAAGAGAAAACACTGATGATGTTTCTGAGGACTAAACATATTAGTCTACTTGCAGCAAAATGCTATGGTTTGAGCAAATGACTGAGTGTGATCCTGTCCAACTTCTCTTACACAGGAGAGGTCAGATTAAGATGACCATTGCAAGTAACCTCTATGAGGTAAATGTCAACATCCATTTGTCAATTAACTTGTATTTATGGAGTACTTATTGGATGCAGATGCTCTGTCAGGTGCCAGGGACGAAACAGGGAGCAAGAAATTGTCCTTAGTCTGTTAGAGGCTACAGGTAATTAGGATTATAGGTAATTCCTGGTTTTATGGACAATTACAATGTAGTGTTGCAGTGGTTTTGAGTGGAGGATGCAATAAGAACACACAGGAAAGACATTCAGCCTGGTCTGGAGGTGGATGGGGATGGTTCAGAAGAGGTTCTTGGAAGAAGTAGTGCTCAACCAGATTCTGAATAATGAACAGTGTTGGCCAGGTAAAGAGATGGCAGAGCAGGAAGAATATTCTAGGAAGTGAGAACAATGTGCAGAATTCTGAAGGTGAGAAAGTGACCCACTCAGAATATGTTGTACGGTGAGAGGAGAGGAGTGGGGAAAAATGAAGATGGAGAGAAAAGCGAAGTCCAAATCATGATGTCTGTATATCCTGCTGAGGCATGTGGTATTTATTCTAAGGATCATAGGGAGCAATGGGAGTGTTATGAACAGGAGTGACATAGACATTAGTGTTTATTATTAGGTTGAAAGATCACCTTAGTTATATAATCACAGTGAAGTGAAGTGGGAGCAGGGATGGAAGGCAGGGTTTGGTCAGGAGGCTTGTACAGTCATCTAGTAAAGACATAATGCTGCCTTGAGATGAGGAAAATGGGTAGATATGGGGGAGATGTAAGGGGTGGAATTAATGGAATATGGTGATTTTCTATTGGGAATGAGAGAGATGGAACACTGAGAGAACACTGAGAGAGAAGGACTGCTGGGTCTGTTCTAGGCCATGTGAAAGAAGGCGGCACCATTTAGTGAGAGAGGACAGGGAAGAGTGGTATGTTTGTGGGTACATCATTGAGTTCAGCTTTGAATGTGTTGACTTGAAATGAATATGTAAAAGAAGGTAGGGTAGTCCCACTTCCATTTTTTGTTGTTGTTGTTGTTGTTTGTATGTTTTTTGTTTTTGAGAGGGAGTCTTGCTCTGTCGCCCAGGCTGGAGTGCAGTGGTGCGATCTCGGCTCACTGCAACCTCTGCCTCCTGGGTTCAAGTGATTCCCCTGCCTCAGCCTCCCAAGTAGCTGGGATTACAGGCACGCG
This sequence comes from Pongo pygmaeus, assembly GCF_028885625.2. Classification (NCBI taxonomy): domain Eukaryota; kingdom Metazoa; phylum Chordata; class Mammalia; order Primates; family Hominidae; genus Pongo; species Pongo pygmaeus. Next base: position 190,395,269 of record NC_085930.1, read on the forward strand.
CCACCATGCCCAGCTATTTTTTGTATTTTTAGTAGAGATGGGGTTTCACCACATTGGCCAGGCTGGTCTCAAACTCCTGACCCCAGGTAATCTGCCCATCTCGGCATCCCAAAGTGTTGGGATTACAGGTGTGACCCACTGCACCCGGTCCCCACTCCTGTTTTGGGTAGTTGTTAAGGGATGTTTCTTATAGGCCAATTATAGAAGTAGTATCAAGAAATCTCCTCAGCATTACTTTTATATTTTAGAACTATTTCCCAAAGAAAAGCTGACTATTCATAAAAATACAGTTGAAGCTTGGGCAGGGGCTTTGTTTTAGTTCTGTCTGAGTTGGAAATGAAAAGGTGCATGGGTGAGCAGGTTCAGCTGGCATTGGAATTTCACTGCCATGAATTGCCAGTGGGCCATCTGATCCATCTCCTTGAAGGAGCAGACAGGCTAGGTACTGTGGTGCCTAGGCAGGCTGAGTAATTAGAAATATAATCAAGGTAAAAACTGAAGTTAAGGGATGTGTTGAGGTGGTGACAGACAGAGGTAATCTAGAGAGGAGAATGTGTTACAAAATGGAAGGAGTAAAGCAAGTAATATGAGCTGGATTACCAAGCAAGAGACTTGCAGATTCAGAGACATAAAGCAGAGAGGAATGGGTTGGGTTTGCAAGCAAGAGAGCTGCCCTTTTCCCTTGCATTCTCAGGAGACTGAGGCTGTCTCAGAGAGTGAGGCTGATGCTAGAGGCTGTCTTTTGGGCAATCTTAGAGGCATGGTGCTTGCTGCATTCCTGAAGTCAGCAATGGGGCAAATACCTGTGTTTAAGTCCTTAGGTCCCCTTTAGGCCTGGAACCTCTTCAATTTAGGGGATATTTTTAGTATTAGAAAGTTATGTCTGACTGCCGCTCCTGTGGTTGAATTACTTGCTTAGGATTTTGAGATAGGGAAGGATGGGTAGAGTGAGGACCTATGGGATGTGTAGGCAAAGCTGGTGGCCCAACTCTAAAGAAGAGCTAAGCATGGGTCTTCTAGGAGACTTCAGGGTTGTGGGAATCCTTCTGGGAGAGGTTGAGAGTAAAGGTTTGGTGTGGGCCTTCGGTGACAGCAGAAACTTCTTGATGTGGCCCTCTGTGAAGCTTCAAGAAGGTGGTCTCCTGGGTTGCCGGCCCTAGTAGGGGACTTTATTAGCATTTCTCTTGGAGAAAACTTGGTTGGGTAAAAGCATTGAACTTCTGTTATGGGTATTAGAATGCAAAGCTTTCCTTTGTTCATTTATTTGACTATGGAATTCTGTTTTTCGTGAAGCAATTTAAGGGCCCAGTTTTCTACAAAACACACTTTCCATGTATACATACGTAACAAACGTGCATGTTGTGCACATGTACCCTAAAACTTAAAGTATAAAAAAAAGTCTCATTTAGCTCAAAAAAAAGAAGTGCTGTATTCAAAAGTAGAGTTATTACTGAAGATCTTGAATCATTGGCAATCTAAAAATGTTTTGGATGCAGAATGTCTTAAGCAAAATGTGCAATATGAATTGCATATGTGATATCACTGACTGACCAACCGGAAGTTGAAGAGGAAAGTTACCCAGGTAACCAAATAACCACAATTGTTGAAAATATTCTTTTGAGAAACAGTATTAGACAATGTAAACCTCAGTATGTTATTGATTGTATAGATATTGTTAGTGATATCTGGGGGCAAGGAGGACCTTTTTAAAAATTTTTTAATTAAAAAAAATTTTTTTTGAGATGGAACCTTTCTCTGTTGCCCAGGCTGTAGTGTAGTGGTGCCATCTTGGCTCACTGCAACCTCCACCTCCCGGGTTCAAGTGATTCTTCTGCCTCAGCCTCCCGAGTATCTGGGACTACAGGCGCCCGCCATCATGCCTGGCTAATTTTTGTATATTTAGTAGAGACAGGGTTTCGCCATGTTGACCCGGCTGGTCTCCAGCTTCTGGCCTCAGGTGATCCACCCGCCTTGGCCTCCCAAAGTGCTGAGATTACAGGCATGAGCCACCGCACCTGGCCGTAAATTCTTTTTCTAATTCTAAATGGCTTTAGCATATCTTAAGCTTTTACCATTATAGTCATTGTAGGTTATTATCATTCTAGATAAAAATACCATCATAATTACCAACACCAAAACACCTGTTAATATACCATCTTAAAATATTCTCTCATTTTATTAGCTTGGTTAGTAGCCAGAAGAGACAGTACTGCACATAACTTAACAGGCTCCAACAGTAGTCTTTTCAGATTCACCTCTCTGTTTTGTTACCTACTAGCTCTGTGATCTTAGGTAAGTTACCTAACTCCTCTGTGCCTAGTTTTCTCATTGTAAAATGAAAACCCTATTTTTGGAATGCAGTTCTGAATACTTCTGTGAAGCATGTTGATGCTTTGTAAAAAGATAGTACCAAAGGAAAGAAACACTTCTTCAAAAATGGAAACCTTGATAATTTGCAATTTTTTCTAATGTTTCTCTCATTGCCAACAGTGTGAGCTGCTTTGAAGCCTTTCTAGCCTTTATCTTATGTGTGCTGGAAAAAAATAAAATCTATTTTGAAATTCTTATTTATTCTTCAGAATTCTGAATTAGCATTCCTGATGTTCACTTATATGCATTCTCTTTATCTTTGATATCACTTCCCTTTTAAAGCAATATAAATGGTGTGATATGAGAACTGAACTGTCCCACTGCCTGGGTAGGGTTTGACCATTTGGGAACAATCTAAAATACTTAGCATTCATCAGTTGGAATAATTAAATGTGCAGGACCAGGATTAAGAACCCAGACTGATAGGTCTTCCCCTTGAACTCCTGTGAGCTCTTTAAGCTTCTACTTCCAGAAAGGAAGATTAAGGTGGAGAAGTAGTGAGAGATATTGAAGATATGGTATGATATTAACTAGACCTCCATAGCTGAAAATGAGACTGTTTGTTAATATCTAAAGATGACTGGAGAAGTTATGGCAGCTACCTGAGATATTTCCAATGGAAAAGGGAGATTTGACAAAGCAGGGATAGAAGGCCGTGCAGGGAGGAAGTTAAGTGCTATTTGCTCTTGCCTTAAGGAGCCCTGCTCATCCAATGAACTGATTGCATCCATTTATTTGTCTATATTTCCAGTGGAAAATGAACTTCTGAATGGCAGGAACTATATATCTTAATTTCTCCTTCAGCTTTGTCTTCTTAGCAGTTGGCATACTGTGGCTAATCTTATGTTTTCACTGGGTGTTAAATATAAATAGCAGGTTTGGCTTGCAGGGTGAATTTTCTCAAGCAAAATGATGTAATCATTGTCTTAAAAGAGCATGAAAGAAAATGAAGGTAGTAGTTTATAGATTAAATATAGTTGCTCAAGCTTAACGCTGAGATTATTTTCAGGTTTAAAAATTGTAAAGATTTACCAAATGGAATGGTAAAGTAGTAGGGAGAACTGATACCACTTTATTCAATACATACAAAGTAAAAAATACCCTGACTCTTAGACCTGGAAATAATCTGATGTGTCTTTTTAGGCCAATCATTGCCTCCATCCAAAATAACCCCAAATGGCTGCAGTAACCAAAAGAGCACAGTGTTTGTACAAGAACACATAGACCAATGGAACAGAATAGAGAACTCAGAAATAAGACCACACACCTACAACCATCTGATCTTTAACAAACCCGACAAAACAAGCAACGGGGAAAGGTTTCTCTATTCCAGAAATTGTGCTGGGAGAACTGGCTAGCCACATGCAGAAAATCGCAACTAGACAACTTCCTTATACTATATACAAAAGTCAACTCAAGATGGATTAAAGACTTAAATGTAAAGCCCAAGACTATAAAAACCCTAAAGTAAAACCTAGTAAATACCACAGGACATAGGCATGGGCAAAGATTTCATGACAAAGATGCCAAAAGCAATAGCAACGAAAGCAAAAATTGATAAATGGGATCTAATTAAACTAAAGAGATTCTGCACAGCAAAAGAAACTATCAACAGAGTAAATACAACAACCTACAGAATAGAAAAAATTTTTTGCAATCTATTCATCTGACAAAGGCCTAATATCCAGCATCTATAAGAAACTTAAACATATTTACAAGAAAAAACCAAACAACTCTGTTAAAAGGTGGGCAAAGGACATGAACTTCTCAAAAGAAGACATACATGTGGCTGACAAACGTATGAAAAAAAGCTCAATATCTCAGATCATTAGAGAAATGCAAATCAATACCACAATGAGATACCATCTCATACCAGTCAGAATGGCTATTATTAAAAAGTCAAAAAACAGATGCTGGCAGAGTTATGGAGAAAAAAGGAATGCTTTTACTCTGTTGGTGGGATTGTAAACTAGTTCAACTATTGTGGAAAACAGTGTGGGATTCCTCAGAGACCTAGAGGCAGAAATACCATTTGACCCAGCAATCACATTACTAGGTATATACCTGAAGGAATAGAATTTGTTCTATTATAAAGACATATATATGTGTATGTTCATTGTAGCACTATTCATAATAGCAAAGACATGGAGTCAACCTAAATGGCCATCAGTGATCGACTGGATAAAGAAAATGTGGTACATATACACCATAGAATTCTATGCAGCCATAAAAAGGAATAAGATCATGCCTTTACAGGGACCTAGGTAGAACTTGAGGCCATTATCTTCAGCAAACTAACGCAGGAACAGAAAACCAAATACTGCATGTTCTCACTTATAAGTAGGAGCTAGATGATGAGAACACATGGTCACATGGTGGGGAACAACACACACTGAGGCCTGCTGGAGGGCAGGATGTGGGAGGAGGGAAAGGATCACAAAGAATAGCTAGTGGAGGCTGGGCTTAACACCTAAGTGATGGGATGGGATCTGTGCAGCAAACCACCATGGCACATGTTTACCTAGGTCACAAACTTGCATATCCTGCACATGTACCCCTAAACTTAAAATAACAGTTGGAAATAAAAAATAAATAAACAAAATAGCCCAAAATGATAATCTTACAAAGAGTCGTATTTTCAAATATCTCAATAAGTGAAGTTTTATAAACTACCTGGGAAATTTTAATTTTAATTCGTAATATTCTTCATTTTTCAAAGTAGTTGAGGCTTCCCTTGGTAATTAATTTCACCTTTTAAAAAAATCCTGCAAACCTGTGAATTAATTTCACTTTTAATTAATGAAGTTTATTTTTTATTTTTATTATTTTTTTATTTAAAAAAGGCTAAATTTGCTCACAGTTCTGCAGGCTTAGAGGAAGCATGGTGCTGGCATCTGCTTGGCTTCTGGGAAGGCCTCAGGAATCTTATAATCATGGCAGAAGGCAAAGAGGCAGCAGGTGTCTCACATGGTGGGAACAGGAGCAAGAGAGAGTCAGGGGAGGTGCCACACACTTTTAAAAAAAACAAAAACATATCTCCTGAGAACTCACTCACTGTCATGAGGACAGCACCAAGCCATGAGGGATCCACCCCCATGACCGAAATGCCTCCCGTCAGGCCACACCTCCAACATTGGGGATTACAATTCAACATAAGATTTGGCATGCCAGGTGCAGGCTCAGACCTGTAATCCCAGCACTTTGGGAGGCCAAGGTGGGCAGATTACCTGAGGTCAGGAGTTCGAAACCAGCTTGGCCAACATGGTGAAACCCAATCTCTACTAAAAATACAAAAATTAGCTTGGCATGGTGGCACATGCTTGTAATCCCAGCTACTCAGGAGGCTGAGGCAGGAGAATTGCTTGAGCCCAGGAGGTGGAGGTTGCAGTGAGCCAAGATTGTGCCACTGCACTCCAGCCTGACCGACCAGCGAGACTCTGTCTCAAAAAAAAAAAAAAGGTTTGGCAAAGACATATATTCATACTATATCATTCCACCCATGTGCCCCCAAATCTTGTGTCCTTCTCACATTGCAAAATAAAATCATGCCTTCCCAATTGTCCCGCAATTCTTAACTTGTTTCAGTCTTAACTCAAAAATCCAAAGTCCAAAGTGTCATTGAAGACAAGGCAAGTCTCTTCCACCTATGAGCCTGTAAAATAAAAAACTAATTATTTGCTCCTAAGACACAATGGCAATGCAGGCATTGGGTAAACATTGCCATCCCCAAAGGGAGAAATTTGCCAAAAGAAAGGGGCTACAGGCCCCATGCAAGTTCAAAATGCAATCATTAAACCTTAAAGCTTCAAAATAATCTTATTTGACTCCAAGTCCCAGATCCAGGGCTCACTGCTGCAAGTGGTGGGCTCCTAAGGCCTTCAGCAGCTCTGCTCCTGCATCTTTGCCACATACAGCCCCAGATTGTTGAGTGTCTGGGCTGTTTCCAGGTGCAGAATGCAAGCTGCTTGTAGATCTACCATTCTGGGTTCTGGAGGACAGTGGGCCCTTCTCACAGTTCCATTAGGCAGTGCTCCAGTGGAGATTATGTGGGGCTTCTAACCCCATATTTCCTCTCTACACTCCCTTGGATGAGGTTCTCTGTGGGAGTTCTGTCCCTGCAGCCAGTTTCTGCGTGGGCACCCAGGTTTTCTCCTACATCCTCTGAAATTGAAGTGGAAGTTGCCAAGCCCCCACCACTCTTACTGTCTGTGCACCTACCTACAGGCATAACACCTTGTGGAAGCTGCCAAGGCTTATGATGGCCTATGCTCTCCAGAGCAGTGGCCTGTGGTGTGCATGGAGCCCTGTGAGCTGAGGCTGGAGTGGGAAGGGCTGGGAATGTGGGGAGCAGTGTCCCGAGGCTGTGCAGGGCTAGAGGGCCCTGGGTATGGCTCTCAAAACCACTCTTCTCTCCTAGACCTCTGGGCCTGTGATGGGAGGGTCTGCCTCTGAGATCTCTGAAATGTGGGCCTTTTCCCATCATCTTTGTTATTAGCACTTACCTCCCTTTTAGGTATGCAGATTTCTTTAGCAAGTGATTGCTCCACAGCCTGCTTAAATTCCTCCCCTGAAAATGTGTTCTTTCTCTGCCACATGGCCAGGCTGCAAATTTTCCAAACTTTTCTGTTCTACTTCCCCTTTCAGTGTAACTTCCAACTTTAAGTCATTTCTTTGCTCCTGCATCTGAACATAAGCTGTTAGAAGCAGCCATGCCTCTGACACTTCTTCATCACTTTGGTACTGAGAAATTTCTTCCACCAGATACCCTAGGTCATCATTCTCAAGTTCAAACTTCCACAGATCCCTAGGGCATGAACAGAATGCAGCCAAGATCTCTGCTAAGGCATAACACATGTGATCTTTGCTCCCAATAAGTTCCTCATTTCCATCTGAGACCTGGGTGGCCTGTCCTTCACTGTCCATATCACTATCAGCATTTTGGTCACAACCATTTAACCAGTCTCTAAAAAGTTCCAAGCTTTCCTTCTTCTTCTTTTCTTCTTCTGAGCCCTCCAAACTCTACCAACCCCTGCCTGTTACCCAGTTCCGAAGCTGCTTCTGTATTATCAGGTATCTTTATAACAATGCGCAACTACTCAGTACCAATTTTCTGTATTAGTCTGTTTTTGTATTGGTATAAAGACATATGTAAGACTTGGTAATTTATAAAGAAAAGAGGTTTAATTGGCTCACGGTTCTGCAGGCTTTACAGGCAGCATGATGATGGCATCTGCTTGGCTTCTGAGAGCGCCTCAGGAAGCTTACAATCATGGCAGAAGGTGAAGGGGGAGCAGGCATCTCACTTGGTGGAAGCAGGAGCAAGGGAGAAGGTTCTTTATTTGGAAACTGAATCATTCTTCATTTTCTCCCAAATACCTACACAGTGATGTTACATGCTCCAAATGTATTTTGGAATTTTACAAAAGAATAAAAAAAGCACCAACTATTTTCCTTGTAATCCAGATTGGATGTGTGCATTATACTAAATATTTAACTTGTTGAGTAAAGTGGTAGTATCATTTTCCAGTTCTTTTTTTTTTTTTTTTTTTTTTTTGACAGAGTCTGTCTCTGTTACCCAAGCTGGAGTGCAGTGGTGCAGTCTTGGCTCACTGCAAGCTCTGCCTCCTGGGTTCACGCCATTCTCCTGCCTCAGCCTCCTGAATAGCTGGGACTACAGGCGTCCACCACCACACCCGGCTAATTTTTTGTATTTTTAGTAGAGACAGGGTTTCACTGTGTTAGCCAGGATGGTCTCGATCTCCTGACCTCGTGATCCACCTGCCTTGGTCTCCCAAAGTGCTGGGATTAGAGGCATGAGTCACTGCGCCCAGCCTTCCAGTTCTTTTATTTAATATTCTATATTGGAATGGTGCCTGAAAGGTAGAGGCACCTGTTTTTTTGTTTGTTTGTTTGTTTTTCCTGTGCTAGAATCACATGCTTCTTTGACTATCAGTGGTGGAGATGGAACACGGCCAACCACATGGAGGGGGGGCAGTTCTGGTACCTCCTGGTATGACCCATCAGCAGATCAGTTAACAGTAAGCACATGATTGAATAATTCAAGAATACTGTCCTAATTAAGAATCCCAGGGTCGGGCATGGTGGCTCATACCTGTAATCCCAGCACTTTGGGAGGCTGAGGTGAGTGGATCACTTGAGGTCAGGAGTTCGAGACCCACCTGGCCATCACGGTGAAACCCTGTCTCTACTAAAAAATACAAAAATTAGCTGAGTGTGGTGGTGCACACCTGTAATCCTAGCTACTCCAGAGGCTGAGGCACAGAATCGCTTGAACCCAGGAGGCAGAGGTTGCAGTGAGCTGAGACTGTGCAGCACTACACTCCAACCTGGATAACAAAGCGAGACTCTATATCAAAAAACAAAAATAAAAAAAAAATCCCCGAAGAAAATTCTTAAATTCTGCAAATGCTGAATAGTTGTAATAAGTATTAGGGTATTTTTATTGCACTTTGTTTCACAGGTACCTTACAATTATAGTATTCAAATTAGCTGTTCATTGCAAGAAACATTTCAGAGTGGTTATCATTATTATTCTCATTTTGAAGATGAGGAAACCTGTAAGGATTTGGTTTATGACATTTGTAAATTCAAAGGCTCATTTCTACATTCCATTATTCACACTATTAATTTAAGATATTTGAGTAATTTGAAAAGGAAATAAAAAAAGGCATTTCACACAAACACTAATATATCTGGTAGTAATTAATTTCTGAAAAATGTTCATTCCTAGGGCTATACGGTTTTAGACCCTTAATATTTAGGCATGCTCAATGGGCTCACAGAAAGTATAATTAGGGGAGTGGTCATATTCTTCCCTGTTCATTATTTCATTTAGGATTTGCCACTTGTTAAACAGAGGTTAGAATACATAGAACATATACATCCAACTTTTTAAAACCTGAAAAGCTCAATTAGCTGAGTCATTCCTGAATAATTGTGATTAAACAAATATGAGGAAAAAATTAAAGTTCTCAGTTTGACATTAAACATTTAAAATAAGGAAGTGGTAGAGATACAGATTTTATATCAGTGTCTCAGAGCTTTTGTCCAAATATGTTCTCCATATTTTCTTTTTTGAGACAGTCTCTCACAGGTTGGAGTGCATGGGTGGCAGGATTTCAGCTCACTGCAGCCTTCACCTCTCGGGCTCGAGTGATAATCCCACCTCAGCCTCCCAAGTAGCTAGGACTACAGGCGTAAGCCACCACACCCCGCTAATTTTTGTATATTTAGTAGAGATGGGGTTTTGCCGTCTTGCCCAGTCTGGTCTCAAACTCCTGGATCGAATGATTCACCTGCCTCAACCTCCCAAAGTGCTGGGATTACAGGTGTGAACCACTAGACCCAGCCCCAAATATGTTCTCTTACTCGGTTCTTCAATATTTCTGGACATCACTTCCTTTTATATTCAATGGAAAGCCAGAGCAAAGAAACAGAACTCAGACAGTCACTAATATTTATGGAATAGCTGCTGGGGTCAGAACATGGTCTCAATGCTCAGGGGAACTGTGAAGAAACCAAGTTCCAGATTCTTACCAACAATAAAATCTGCTCTCTAAGGGGGAGTAGGAATAGATTGAACAAATAGAAATCCTTTGACCTTACTACTGCTCTATGGAGTGGGATGAGATGATTCTGTAAGGCAAGGACAGCAAAGGCCCAGGAAGAGAAGCAGCAGCAGATCTAAACAATGGAAGGAGAAGCAGACAAATTTTGAGTCAAAGATGTGTGTTAGTCTGATAATGAATTCTCTTCTAATTCCAGAAATGAAACTGAAACTTTAATTTCCAGAGTCTTGGCTCTTTAAATGAGTGAGTATTTATGAAAGGACACAGTCTACCACAGTATGCAGAAACACTGTTGCCAACTCTCATATCTCCAAGATAAGGAAGGTTCTCTAATTAAAGAAGCTTAATTGGTTACAGTTTCTCACCACTCCAGATAAGTTTTATGCCCACCAGAAGGGAAGATGATGGCTGGAATTGTTTCAACAGTTGAAAAATTCTTGGGGAAATGAGCCCTTTCTTGTCCAGTGAGAGGAAGGACAGCACATCTATCAGCCAATCAGTGGGTAGATGGGCAGTAGGTTCTCTTGAAGGCTGGTTTGTAGAGGTGGCCCTTGGCATCTTCTCTTATAAGACCCACAGATGTAGCCCTGACCCTTATCTAAGTGACCAGTTAGTCAGTGGCTGGACTGTCCAGTTGAAAACAACTTCCAATCCCTTTAAAATTTGTAGCTAAATAACAGTTGCACATATATTTCAAATACTGCATTTGGGCTTAAATTCAGACTTCTGTAATATAAGAAAGCTGCATTGCGTGTAACTACTATAACTTCGACTACTTTAGAGAGCAGTCTGTTGATCAAAGAAAGAAAATTTCATTACAAAGCATTAGTTTCTAGGGGCCTAATAGACAGTATGGTGAGCTGAGTAGGTTTTCTTCCTGGGAGCAGAGAGTACTTACTATGCAACAATGTGTTAAGAATTAAGAACAGTTAGAGAAAAAGAGAGACTAATTGGCAGAGAACATTGCCATGCTTAGTTTTGAATTTTAAGTGGATGTTAGGAGAAGTTTGAAGTTGTTGTTCTGGAAAGGGTTCAGACAATGACACTTGTCAGACAATGACAGGTAAATTTTGAGGCAGTTTAGAGGAATCCAATGGCAAAAGGAATGTGATGTGGAGATTATGTAGATATTAGGTTTTTAGGATAGAGGGGAGACAGGTGACACTCTTCCAATTTTACAGATGGGAAAGTGCTATGATTTGAATGTGTCCCCCAAAGTTAATGTGTTAGGAACTTAATCCTCAATGCAAGTGTTGAGAGGTGGAACTTTTAGGAGGTGGTCAGGTCATGAGGGCTCTGTCCTCATGAATGATTCAATGCCATTATCACTGGAGTGGGTTAGTTATAGAGGGAGTGAGCTCCTGATACAAAGGATGAGTTCAGCTCCCTTATTCTCCCTCTCTCTTGTGTGCTCTCTTGCTTTCCCACCTTCTCCATGGGATGATGCAGCACAGAGTCCCTTGCAGATGTGTGCTCCTCGATCTTGATCTTCCCAGCCTCCTGAACTATAAGAAATAAACCTCTGTTCTTTATAAATTACTCTGTCTCAGTATTCTGTTATAGCAGCACAAAAATGAACGAAGACACAAAACTAAAGCTAAGAGAGGTTAATTCTATTTCCTGAGGTTTTATGGCTAATGAGGATGATGGATCTGGGGCTTAAACCAAGGTGCTTCTGATTTCAAAACCCACGATTTTATTCTGAAGATAATCAGGTAATTTTAACAAATATAGTGGATGAAACAATTATAGAAATCTAACAATGGATTCAGAAATAAGAAACAAATTTGCTTAAGAAAATTGAAAGACAGTACTACAATACAAAGCACTGGGGAAGAATTTCTCTATGGGTCTTCACTACAATTGCTAGATGTTAACTTAGTTTACATTAAGAAGATTTAATGGATCAAGGGTATTTCTCAAAGTTGAGTAAGGTATAGACCCCTTATTATTATTTCCATTTATTTTTATATTTAAGAGATGCTTTTCCTTTTTGATTTTTTATAATTAGGCAAAAGGTGGCCATTTTTATGGTTCCAAATTCAAAACCATTTATTTATATAAAATTCAAAACTACACTGGGTGTGGTGGCTCATGCCTGTAATCCCAGTACTTTGGGAGGCTGAGGTGGGTAGATCATGAGGTCAGGAGATCGAGACCATCCTGGCTAACATGGTGAAACCCCACCTCTACTAAAAATACAAAAACATTAGCCAGGTGTGGTGGTGGGCGCCTGTAGTCCCAGCTACTTGGGAGGCTGAGGCAGGAGAATGGCATGAACTCAGAAGGTGGAGCTTGCAGTGAGCCGAGATCGCGCCACTGTACTCCAGCCTGGGTAACAGAGTGAGACTCCATTTCAAAAAAGAAAAAAAAAATTCAAAACTACATTAACTCAAAAGTTTTCATCCCTGCCCCCTCCAAACTTTTTTTCTATTTTTCCCTCATAGAAACAAGTTTCTATTAGTTATGATTTATTCTTTCATTATTTCTTCTTGAAAATCTAAGCAGAATTGTATATTTACATTAATATTCTTCTTCACCTTTCTTGCAAAAAAAATCTGCTATACCTTGTTGTTGTCATTGGTGTTTTGTTTTTTTTTTTTTTTTTTGAGACGGAGTTTTGCTCTTGTGCCCAGATTGGAGTATAATGGTATAATCTTGGCTCACTGCAACCTCTGCCTCTCAGTCTCAAGCGATTCTCCTGCCTCAGCCTCCCAAGTAGCTGGGATTACAGGCATCTGCCACCACGCCCAACTAATTTTTGTATTTTTAGTGGAGATATGGTTTCACCAGGTTGGCCAGACTGGTCTTGAACTCCTGACCTCAGGTGATCTGCCTGCCTTGGGCTCCCAAAGTGCTGGGATTACAGGCGTGAACCTCCACACCTGGCCTGTTGTTGTTTTTAACTTGACAATACATCTTGGAGATTACTCCTTATTAGTATGCAGGGATCTTGCTCATTCCTTTTTACAGTTACATAGCACTCCACTAAGATGATATCATAGTTGATTCAGCCAGTTCCCATTCATGGACATTTGAGTTCTTTCCAATCTTTTGCTATTATAAATAGTGCTACAGGAAATACCTTTGTGCACAATCACTTCATATTTTTCTTGTTTATCTTTGGGGTATATTCCAAAAAGTAGGTTTGGGATAGATGCCAAAGGACAAAGGTACAGAAAAATTCCCTCCATGTGGAATTGTACCATTTTGCATTTTCATCAGTATTGCTTGTTTCTTTCATGCACTTGTGGTAGAGAATGTTCTCAAGCTTCTGATTTTAGGACAGACCCATCTCAAATGGGGACAATTATTGTGGACTCCCAGTGTTGACTTAAGTGATTTTAATTATTATATTACTTACATATGGGAAAACATAAAATTATATATAAGTTCTTTATGCTTGTAGTTTTTATGAAAGTATACAACTAAAGCAAATATACATATTAAATATAAATAAATTAGAATCCCAATACAATTTGAATTAACAACATTAATATAATAAATGATGTTATTTTTCTGAAATGAAATGGCCACTTAAGAATGTGAATATGGTATTGATTCTTGTAACACATTTTTGTAAACATTGAGTATGCATATGTGCAATATTATGTGCCAGGTGTATTGGTCAAGATCCTTTGAGTTACAGGGACAGAAGAACTAGCTCAGCAAGAAAACAACAACAACAACAACACGTTTTTGTACTGTTTTGGATCACAAACACATAATTGGGAAGGCGAAACCATAAATTAAGAAACGAATGAACTCAGGGGTTACGATTATTTCGTTTGAATTCTCCACCTCTGCCCCTGGTTTTATCCATATAGCTTTATTCTCAGACGGACTTTCTCTCTCTCTTTATCCAACTAATAACAAACACGGCCCATGGGTAGCTCCAAGACAACATCATCTTTACAGATCAAGATCATCCCAGAAATATAAGCGCCCCTTGTTCCCTCCCGAATCCATAAGCCCTGACCAAAAATGACACTGATTGGCTTGGTTGGATCATATATCCTCCTTTGAACCAATCACTGAATCCTCTTATTAGCCAGCTTGGGTCATATGCCCAACTTACTGGGAAGAAAGGTAGCTCTCTTAATTTTCAGCCCTACCAAAAATCCCAAATGAAAGGCCTGCAAGACAGATAAAGACTGACAGATACACATGCCATTGTGAAATGACTCAAATTTTCCACTACTTTTCTCTACTGAAACTATTGGAAAAGCTTGGATGTAGTACATGATTGTGTGACTTGTCCTTCATGTGATAAAATTTCATCATCCACACATTAAACCTACTTCAGTTCTTTTTTTTTGCAGTGGCACTATACCATTGGAAGTAGAATTACTTGAAAAAAACATAGTCACTGAAATGACATGATAGTTCTCAGTTCTAAAGTGTTATTCAGAATACACTTACGTGATTTTAATTTGAACTGTCATAACAATGAGAACCCAAGATTAAAATATTCTTAGATAAAAGATCCAGAAACCACCCACCTCCAATTTGTGCAGATGCCATTTGAGGATTAACTCTTTAAAGCATGGAGAAAAATTGAATACTTTCATTAATGTAGTTTTCTAATGATTTGAGTGATTTTTAATGTGCTGATAAATTTAATATCAAATTGATATGTTGTTGGTATTTTACCTACAATTTATAAAAGCAAATACATATAAAATAAAAACAAATGTAAACATACATCTGTATAGCAAGTGCAACGCTTGTATGCTCAAGAGCTTCGGCTTAATTGAGTTTACTTAAAGCTTTAAACAGAGTTTTCTGAACTTTCTTCTCTGTATGGTGAGAAACCCAGGGTCTCTCTGAATCTCTCTTAGGATTCTCAGGAGTGAGGGGTACTATTTTCTGTATCTTACTTCTGCTTCCTTTATCCTGCAATGTGGGATTAATTGGGAGTGGAGATTAAAGATGAGAGAAATCTGCTTTACTGCCTGGAAAATTCAATCCCAGGAACTAAGAAAGAAATTTGGAGATATTCTTAACTATTTTGAAGGTGTGTGGATAAAATTTATGTGGGGACCTAAAAAAATTATCTTTTTATTTAAAAAAATTTTAACTGGTGCTAAGCAAAATATATATATTTAACCATCTCTTTTTTAAAAAGTTCGTTGTACCCACTTGTCTTACTTTATTCATTCTGCTATAACAAAGTACCATAAAGTGGGTGGCTTATAAACAAATAAATTTATTTCTCAGTTTTGGACGCTTAGAAGTCCAAGATCAATAGACAGGTATGTGGCACACTCCTGTTATTCCAGCTACTCTGGAGGCTGAGGTGGGAAGATCACTTGAACCCAGAAAGCAGAGGTTACAGTGAGCTGAGATGGCGCTACTGCCCTCAGGCCTGGGCGACAGAGCAAGATCAAGTTGCCAGTAGATTCAGTATCAGGTAAGGGCCTATTTCCTGGTTCACAGTTGGTGCTTTCTTGCCATGTCCTTACATGGTAGAAGAGGCAAACAAGTTTCCTCTGGCTTATTTTATAATGACATGAATCCCATTCATGAGGGCTCTGCCCTCATGACCTAATCACCTCGAAAAAAGGCCCTATCACCTAATACCGTCACACTGGGGATTAGATTTCAACATATGAATTTTGGGAGAACACAGACATTCAAACCATAGTACCACTTCAGGATGCAATGGACAGAGATGAAAAAAAGTTACTGATTTTGCTCAGCTACAGAAGTTATGGAACTGGCATCACTTTATTAATTCAGGAAGTGCTTCTCATGTAACTGACCTTAGTCTACCTCTACTGGCCAAAGTTTCCTCATATATAAGAAGGGTAGGTGGAGTATCATCTCTACAAATCATTGGCAGCTTTACTGGTTAATAAAGACATAGTCTTTAGAGCTGAAGGAATGAGAAAATGGATTAATATGGAGGTTAACTTAAGATAGAGAACATTTATTCCCTTATGAATTTTGACTTTTAAGAAAAGACAGCTTCCTCCCAGAAGAACAGATATGGTGAAATGGTAAAAGATGGAAAATCAGCTATGTAGCAGGTATAAAGACATGAGTCCCTTTGTTTTGAAGCATCAAGTCTCTACCTAATGCTAGAAGGAATTTTTAGAGAAATGGAGGCATAGCTACAAATGAACTGGAAAGAAACCCTATGTATTTGCTTTATAAAGAAACTGTGACTTTGAGGACAGTTTTTACATTTAGGAAAAAAAAAATTAAGTGGGAAAAATTGTCACCAACAGCACACAAACTATACGGAAATGATTGTGAAAAGACTGAAGTGACTGAACTCAAGAATATGAAGATCTCAAGATACTTCTTTGCAAATGTGTCCCTCGTAGATGACAAGTCCCTTGTAGATACCAAATCTTGGGGTAAAATCAACTTTGTGGAAGACTCACTTCCATGTAAATGTTTGCACCTTCTCAATGGGCTAGAATTTTTTTGGCGAATGTTATTAATGGTAATGGGACATAGGTACACAAATCCTTCTCTGTGTCACTGGGAGATGGGAACTCTTAGTATGCAAAGTCTCTGCTGAAATCAAAGGGAATTTGCATAAGATCCACATTGGTTGCTTAACGCGCAGTGTAGCTGGCATCCAGTGCATGCTAAAGGACAACATAAAAACCTCAAACACAAAATGTCTCTGTGCATTAATACTGCTTAGGAAAGTGCTAGCTATTAAATATTTTCACCAGTATTAAATATCTTGATTTTTATTAAGATTTTGAAAAATACTTATCATCACACTGCAGTTGATATGCAAATTTTAAAGCAACATTTCAGAAAGAAGCAAAATAATGCCACCAAACTGTTTATAAATTCTTCCATTTAAAAATAGTTTGCATCATATAAAAGTTAACTCCAATTCTCTCATACCAGTTAAACAATTATTTCATCAAATGGAATTGAATCTTAGTTTCTCAGTTTGCACAGGGAATAAAATTCAAAAGAAGAATCAGAAATTAAATTGAAGTTTAGGCAACGCATTTTTAGGCAAAAATAATAGTAATATATGGCTCATATTTTCAAAGCTTGGCTTTTATTTTAAATTTTAAATTTATTTTTATTTTAAAGCTTCAACAGTGTTTTCCAGCAGGTGTCACTGTAGGCAAATATAAAATGACAAATACATCGTTTCTACAGCTTGCGGCCAATGGTTCCTTGAGAAAAAGATTTATATTCAGACTTCTCAATTATGATTTTGTTTCTGGTGTTGTCATTGTTGTTAATATTAGTCTCCTAGCATAATTTTCTGTTCCTATTGATGCATTCACAATGCAGTAACACTGCCCAGTTGAATGAACAGAAGCAGTATGCACTATGAAGTTCCACCCAGTTTGGGGGTAGAACTTTTACCATTTATAGAAGAGAATCCTAGAATCTTGAAATGCCTATCTAATTAAGATATATTTTAATTCTGAAGCCTCTGGGGGATTTTTCCTAATAGTCTTAATTAGTAATTTCTGATTTTTATGGTTTCGATATAAACTTGTTAAAGAAAAAACTCAAGTTTCATCAGGAAGGAAAAGCTTTAAAAGTATTCAGCAAAAACAGTTATCATTAGTCTGGGATGGGTATGTGAAAGGAAGGAAGGACGTAATAATGTTACTGGTTACCTGGAAATTATACTTCAATAGTTGGGTTAGAACTGAATTCATATTATTCAGCCTGCAAAGGACATCTCATTAGTTCCCAGAGAAACCATTTCTGAACATATTATCTCAAGGAAATCCAGAGAATCCATTATTTCTCTTTGCCCCCTTCTTTTTAATATGCACAGCACGGAGATAGGGAGGCAGAATGATAAGGTACTAGCAGGAGAATTCCCAGGAGTTATTTTGCTGATTTCAAAGTTTTCCTGTTTCCTGGTAGCCGTAAGCATCTTGGCATAGTGTTCAGAGCTCCTAAAGAAGTGTTCGGTCTGCATCTACAGACTAGACTTGGCTGCTGACAATTTGACATGTGCAGACAGATTTTTTAAAAAACATATACAAGAGAAACTGGTTTAAAATACCCTTCTCATCTCATGCCCAATACAAAGGCCCACATGACTGAAAAAATGTTTTATACACTTGATTCTTAGGAGAAGAAAGTTGTATTCCGTGCATCCAAGCAGGTAAGCAAAAATATTACTTTCTCCATTTTATAATCAACTCACAAACTCTCAGGGAAATTGCTGGTTCCTGTGACTACAGTTCTGAATCCCAAAATAGGATCCACATGTCCTGACTCACTTCTTTCCCCTAGAACACGTCGCCTAAAATAGGCGTGTTTTTTAGAATCCGAAAACATGTTTTCCTTTTAATAATGTCAGCGTTTACTGAGCCCCAACTCTATATCTGGACTATGCTAAGTACTTTATACACGTTTCTCTCAATTCATTTTCTTCTTGCTCCCCTTTCCTATGATGTAGGTACTATCATTCCTTTTATACTCACACAGGAACAGATTCAAAGAGAACAACTTGCTTGGGATACTGCAGCCAGGAAGGACAGAGAAGAGGCCTGGATTTGGGTCTTTCCAAATCCAAAAGCCTTTGTTCTTAACCAGTATACTCCCACAGCAAAAATGATACATTATTTAGGAGAATAAGAGACTATCCTTGGGAAGTTACACAAAAGAAACCAAGGCACTTTTCCTGTATTATGTATGCTTTAGGTTGGAACCAGCCTCATCCTGTCCAAGGTGTTTCAGCTATAGCCCTGTACGGTACCAGCTGTGTTCAGAATAATGCCTGCAATTCCTAATGGCATTTCCCTGATTTCACTTATTATATCTATAGATTTAAGGTAAGATTCTTAACAAAATCAAAGGCTCTTCTGGGAAAAGAGAATAACTAGAAACTCTGAGCATTGTAAATCTCACAGCCTATTGCATTTTAAGAAAGTGTGGTAAATATAATGAAAGAACTTCAAAGAACTACTCACAGTTCAGTTTGCACCATGTTAGAATATTTCCATTTGAGGCCCTTTGGAAAGGCGTTTGGGCTGTAACTTTAGTAATTGCAATGAAGTTAAGAGTTTACAGTGGATTTAAAGTCAGAGAGTCTTGGATTAAAATCTTTACTGTGTCACTTTCCTGAACCTCAGTTTTCTCATCTCTAAAATGGTGGCTAATGTAAAAATAGCAGCAGCAATGTGTCAGTGGTTGTTAGGCACTAAGCAACGTTCTAAGTGCTTTACAGGCATGTCTCTCTTTATGCTCATAGAGCTCTTTACACAATGCATGGCACATATTAGAAAGCCAATTTGTTTGCTTGTTTCGTTTTGTTTTTGAAATGAGGATAGGGACTCTGACAAATTCGTCTTTAACATTATAAGGGAAACTAAGAATCTGTCTTAAAACTAGGAGTCTGTGTTAAGGAATCACTGGATATTTGGATTTTATTTTCTCATCTTCCTATTAGTTCATTAATTCTCACTTAATTGGCATGCTTTTGTGTCCTATCATGACCAGGAACTTGTTTTCCTGTCCACCTTCTTGTTTTCAGGGACCTGTTTTTCAGGAACCTGTTTTCCTGTCCACCTTCTTGTTTTCCCACGTTATTTCCTTCAAAAACCTCATGGCCTCTCTTCTCCTGGGTCCCAGGCACTGGAGGGTGGGACTTGCTGCCTGTGGGTGCAACCTGAACCCAGTACTCCTACATCAGGGTTGGGAGTTAATGCTTCTGGTAGGAATAAAGTTACGTTCAAGCATGCATGTACACATACACGCACATACACCCACATAAGTTAAATCATATATATGAATTATAGTAAAATCACTTAAATTTACAAGTTTATGTAAAATATCAAACTTTTTAAAAGATAATGATTTATGATGTCAAAGGTAACGTGCTCGTTGAAGAATACTGGGAAAATAGAGAATATATTTAGAGACAAATCATAATCTCAGTAACAGAACGAGTAAGTAACATTGTATTCTTTCTTTCTAAATATCCTTAACTTCATTCATGTGATTTTGTATCTTTTTAAAATATGCTTTTCTGCTATAGATTGACACTGAAAGAAAAAAGACATTTAAGTTTCTTGTGATTCACAATAGTAAAACATGGCACTCTTACTTGACAAAGGAGAAGCCACTGCAGAAAGTGATTTTAGTCCAAAATAGTGTTTCTAGCAATATTTGAATAGAACAGTTATCCAACTGCCTCTCCTAGAGCATATTAGACAAGTCAGGAGGCTCTTGCAGCCACTGAAGAGATACTGAGGGCTGGGCGAATGTGGAGGCCACTTGGACCAAGAGGAGGTGGCGTGCTGGGCTGAGTGGGGGATTCCTACCACCTGGGTCTTGCAGGGTGGTGGTCTGGAATGGGTATAGTATAGCCACAGCCTGTGTGCTGGAGAACAAAAAGCATGAAGCAATAACTCTGTAAGAGTAGTTACCCTTTGAAAATAAGTAGATAACAATGAGCTCAAGCTCAATAGAAGAGTTAAGGTAACAAACGTGCTTGCTCTCTGATATTAGGAGGTTTTTAAAGGCTACAGATGTTAAGACTTCCCTGAAGCCTTGAAACCCTTGGGTAAACACAACAGAAAGATGTGGGTGTGCTGGGGCCTGTGGTTATTTGATGCTGGAACCCAAGGTGTGACGTGTTTAAGGCCTTAACTTCAGAATAAAATGGAAAACTGAAGTTAAAATGGACTAATAATGGCTGAGGTTTAATGGTAATACTGAATTTAAATTTCTTTCAGCTTTGCCCTAAGTTACGTATGTATGTCTCTTTCCTCTGTTTTGTGTGCCCTCCAGTTACCTTTCCACACAGCACACAAAATGATCTTGTAAAGAAGTAAATCAAGTCTCATCACTTGCCTGCTTAAAGTTTTCCTAAATGGCTTCCTGGATGTGGTTGCTATGACCCTCCTTTCATCATCCTCAGCTTCAGTGACCTTCCTGAACCTCTACTGGGCTGCTCCAACCTCAATTCTGCCTCTCCAACCCCTTCCTCTGGTTGATATCAGTTCTCAGTTTGGTGTCACTGCATCCTGGAAAAAGACAGACACAAGCCCCCCAAAAGATAGATGCACAGTGTTCATTTAAAAAGAGAACAAGTTTTCCCAGATCTCCAGGTACTTGCAGTGGTGTATTTGGCCAGGCAAATATTTATGATAATTTACACACAAACATATATATAGGTTCACACACACACACACACACACACACACACACACACACACACACACACACACACTATCATTTCCAGGAGTGTAAAGACATTTGATCTTTAGAATGACTTAAAATGAAAACTAGATGAGCATATCTGTGAAGCTGAAAGTAGTTGTGAGTTGCAGGTAGATAGCCGAGGTTAGATCAGTAGCATATTTACATAGTATTAAAATTAGTAGAGGAGATACTGGTAAGGAAGAAAAAGCAGTATGGAGTTTGTAGAGACATTTGCTGCAAGATTTTAATGTGAATCTCAGTAAGCATGACTCGTCAGAGGAAGATACCTGAGAGGATATCCCATTTATTCGTTCATTTCCTTCAACCATATATCTTCCTTCATACTAAAAAAAAAAAAGAAAAAAAAAATTAAAACAGCTTTTGACTTTCCCAGAACTGGCTTTAAGCATAAATTCTTTTCCTAAAGAAAAAATTAGGAAAGATCGGTATTGGAAACATCTGGGTAACCATTCAGAGAGCCCTGTGCTGTAGTGGACCCATCCATCCTTCATCCTTCCATCCATCATTGGCCTAAAATATATTAAATACCAGCTAAATTCCAGATGCTATGCTAAGGACTGGGCATTCCAGGACAAATATTCTTTCCCATTGTGGGGGATGAGCTTAAGCTATGAAACAGTCTCATGTTATAAAATAATGATTGGATTGAGAAGGAAGACAGGAAAGAAACCCTTACCTTCTTCCTTGGGTACTCTTTTCCTCACCTTGTCTGTGAAAACAAAAAACAAGTCTCTAATGTGAAAGGTTTCCACTTGGCTCTAAGTACAGCACCCAAATTAAAGTCAGAGTTCAATAACAGTTTATTAAATGAATAAATGAACATACAAATTACTATATCCCAAAGCCTTCAGGAATCCAAATTTGAGAATATAATAATGACACTTTCTTCTATAAAGTCAAAATATAATCAATGAAATAATCTTTTCAGAAGGGAGCAGAGTTGTAAGTGTCAAGTTGAGAAGAACTTCCATGATTAGCTTTCTTCCCAACTCAGACCATCTAATCTTTTTCTGCTAAGGGTCACCCAGGGCCACCTCTGTTGTGCCTTCTCCTCAACTCATCCTATCCCCTGCCACTTGTCATACTTCATCCCAACCCTCAATCCTCAGCCAGTTTTGTCTCAGTCCTGAACTTCAGAACACTCTCCCTCTTCCTGGGCCTTCCCCTCTCATGCTCCTCTTTCCACCTTCATTTACTGGCTAAGAAACTCGCACACTGCAGCTTTCTGCACAGCAGATTTCAAGTTAAGGCCTCCTCAAAATGAGGAATGATGACGTGATGTAGGTGACTAAAGGGACTACTATACTTCACAATATAGGGGAACTCCTTGCTATGGGCTTTTATCCACATCTGTATTTACCCACTCCTTCTCAGAAACCTGTGTCTATAGGAAACAATCTATAAAACTAATCACTGCTGAGATGCAGCTGATTGATAATGACTTAACCTTCCCTAGGCAAATTAGCCTTTTAAAGTGGGCTCATAGAAAAACAATGCCTCAGTGCACTCTTGTGGTAGAACTTGGGGTTTTGTAGCAGGCTGCTGAGGAGGATCTATTTGAGCTGTGGTTTTTCCTCATGATGATCTTCGATCAAGAGCAGGCAAAAAAGACTGCTTACATCTGAGCCTGCAGAACATTGACTCCATCTATGCATTTATTCCTCACCCTTGCATAGAGGTCCTATTATGTACCAATATTGTATTAGGCTTATAACGAGGAGGAAAAACAGTTCTACCTCAAAGAGCTAAGAGTCTAGTTGGTATATAGACGTACAAGTGGATCAGTATGACATAACATTTTAAGTGGAATGATAAAGATGCACATAAAGTATTGGAAGAACATCTGAGCTATGGACAGGGGATATAGGGTTAGGTAGTAGATGGACAAAAGGGCAGGTAAGGTCCTGAAACCACCCATGCTTAACTTATGATAGGATCAGAGAACTTAAGACCTGTCAGATCACTGTAACAGGCTGAAATCAGAAAAACAGAGCACGCAGCAGGCAGTTCAACAGAAATAATTTAATATGGAGAGGTAGTTCCAAAGGTATTGGAAGAGTCTAAAGAACGAACAGGGGACAGGAAGGAAACCCAGAAAGTAGCAACAGTAGGAAGCTGGTAGGAAGCTGCTAATACCCCTGAAGCTGGAGGGACAAAGGGTAGAGCTAGTGTTGGAAAGCCCAGAAGACAGGACTGCCTGATGGGAGCTGGAACCACAGAGGCATAGCTACTGCCAAAGATACACTGGAAGCAGAGAGACAGGAAGATGTTCCCTAGTTTGTTTTCTTTTCTCTCTCTCTCTCTTTCTTTCTTTTTTTTTTTCCGAGTCTTGCTCTGTCGCCCAGGCTGGAGTGCAGTGGCACGATCTCGGCTCACTGAAAGCTCCGCCTCCCGAGTTCCCGCCATTCTCCTGCCTCAGCCTCCCGAGTAGCCGGGACTACAGAAGCCCCTCCACCACGCCTGGCTACCCTAGTTTGTTTTCTGTCTGCTCTTGAATCACTTTTCACTGTCTGTCATTGGCCAAGATGACCGCAGACCATATAGCAAGAGTGTCTGGGATACAAGTAGAGCAAGGATGGTATGTGGGGATGGATCTGGGGGCAAATAGACACATTACCGGCACAGTCATCTTAGTTGTCTTATGTCACCTGTGACAGCCGTCATTTGCTCAAAGTTGTCCTGTTTGTTTTGAGTAGAACCAAGTCTGGAACTTGGGTAAGGTGAAAAGCAATGATTAAAGTAGAATTTACGGGGACACTGTTATGTTCCAGAACACATGCTAGGCTTCTCACAAGTATTATGTCATTTAATTCTTCAAATATCTGTTTACAGTGGCTTTCTGACTCTCGGTTCAGTTTGTTCTCAAAGCCAAATAATCTAACATTAAAAGAGAAAAAGAAAAAAACAATGTTATCTTTGTGCTATAAAATATTTATGGAAAAATACTTATGTGAAGGCTAAGGAATCTTGTGGTATGGTTTAGTATCTATTCCAACTTCATTCTGCATTAGACTTCACATAGGATAGGCCTAAGGATGCTAAGTAAGTAGATTCCAACATGTGGCTGAGAATCCCTGGGGTCTGCACATGCACACTTATACTTTGACTTGAGATTTGGGGCTGTGCTCTGTCTTCACAGCAGTATTCTGCTACTTTTCATATGTATGCCATTGCTAATGGGAAAAATACACATTTATTTAAAATCATGAGGAAATTCAGAGTAGCTTTTTGTAATTTTGCACACTCTCAATTAATGGATAAAATATATATGATCGCTGTCATGTGGTGATCTGATGAATTTTGAGAGCTGGAAAAGGACCCTTCATACTTGGAAAAGTAGGAAAATCATACTGTGAAACTATTACCATGGGAAAGTAGGATATTATAGGAAGAGCTAGCCCAATTAATGACAGCTACTATTTGTTAAGTGTTCTGGTGCTATGCATGTGTTAAATCATTAATTCTCACATCAACCCTATAGGTGAGCCATATTATTATTAAGATTCCTATTTTACAGATGAGAAAACAGAGGCACAGAAGAATTAAGTGTGGCCTAAGGTCTTTGAACCTGTGGTAAGTGGTAGAGCCAGGATTTGAACCTATCCAATTTGCTTCTAAGCTTCACATTTTTAACCACTGCTTGTTCTCCTTCCAATTTTTAAAAATCTCCTCTCCTATGTGTTAAATCACATCAAGCTAAAAAAGAAAATTGACAAAAGGGTATAAGGAAGATGATTACAGACCCATAAAATCCATTGGCAGTAAACTATTAATACAAATTTACAGGAATTTTACTATATTTAAAAATGCCATTTAAATTTTGGTATCTTTAGATGATAAATAAAATGTACATATATATTTCTTTTCATTTTCAAACTCATAATAATTATGTAATTTTCTTCACCTTAGTAGAGCAAACTGTTAATAAATTGAGTGGTTAGTGCTTAAAGACTGTTAAAAACCACTTCAAATAACATGCCAATCTCATCTTTACGGTAATACCAGGTTGTTAATTAGCTGAACTACCCAAATACAGAGATTATAGTTAAAATGGTTTTGAGTGGGAGGTGATAATGATGCACTGCCTGTTTTACAACATGCTCCATGCCATGCACTTCAACTCCCATTTTTTAAAATAAAAATTTCCAACACTATTTTTCACCCTTTTCTTAAGAGAGAGATTCCACTGAAAAATAAAGTTCTTGCTAATTAAATATTTCCATAAACAATAGATCTTGTATCAATGGGGAAATATGTAAGAATGAACTGTTCAAAGAAGGGGATTTTCCTCTACTTGAGTACACAAGAGGAAAATGTCATTCCTGTTGAACGTTTTAGAAATGCCACTTTTAGAAAACTTTAAAATACCATGATGGTTGATTTTTTTTAAATAGTTTCTATTTGGAAAAAAAAAAAGTCACTTTCACGTTTCAGTAGCAGCTACTCTTGTATAATCTTCAGCACCATTAAAGAGATCTCTAGTCTTAATGTCATTGCTTTTTTTCTAGAGAAAGACCTATGGTCATTTTGCTGGGGTTGGGGGAGTGGGGGCAAGGATTAATGGTCTTTATTGTTTCTTCGTTTCCAGTGGCAGTGCCTTTCATCAGGGCTGTCTTGAACAGCCACATCATGTTCATTTCATTCTATAGCCAAATAGCATTTGTTCAACGAACACTTCTTGAGTGTTTCCAATGATCCAGGCCTTGGGCAAATCTGGGGATATTTTCATTAGTAAGAAGTAGGTCCTGGCCTGAAGGAGCTACCAGTCAAGGAGAGAAGTCTGATATGTAAATGTAAAATTACAATCAATGTGTTTATCATTGTAAGACATCCCACATAGAGAGCTGTGGGAACAGAGGCAAAGACCATGATCTATGCCTTTGTTGTGGAAAGAATGGAAAATAGCGGAGTACAGTTGGCCAGGAGAAGTTTTACAAAGGTTGAGCATCTGGAATGATGGGGGGAGTCTGTCAGGGGTGTGGGGAAGAGCACTTCAGTTGGAAGGAAAGGCATAAAGTCAAATGGAGGTACTCAAGAATTGGACAGGCTTGAATTTGAGTTATAGACCAGTAACTCCTGTACCATGCAATCTGAGCAAACTCCTTATCTTCACATAATAAAATGGGGACAGTAATCCACATTGTGCAGCATTGCAGGGAGGATTAAAAATAATGTACTTAATGTGTCTGGTCCCATGCTAAGCACCGACCATCACAGGAGGGCTTCTCCTCTTCATCAAGGTCGTTCCTGTAACAGCTTCAATGTCACCACCTGACCACCATTTTTAAAGCCACCTCTCACTACAGCATGTTCTTTATTTGGTTACATAATGATGGCCAGTTTTCTCCAGTAAAATGCAAGTTCTATGAGGGCAGGATTTGTCTTGTTAACAGCTATATCTCCAGGACGTGAACAGTGCCTGGCACATAGTGGGTGCTTAATAAATATTATTATTGTCACTAATGTTATAATGGTGTAAAAAGACAAGGTGATTTATAGAAATTATGTGGCTGTACTTTGGAGTTCATTGGAGGAGATGAAGATACAGAGGAACACTCAAGATTGTAAGAAGCTAAAGAGTCTGAATTTTATCTGGCAGGTGCTTCAGTAGGTTTTTGAATAAGAAGCAAAATTTACCTTGTCAGTAGACATTATGAACAGAAAGTCAGCAGGTTCTTGGTACTGTTATGTAAGGTATGCTAAAGGCTCACCTATTCTGACTTTGAGGAAATTCTCTTTCTAATTTGTCTCCTCTATTGCTTTATCTGAAGGAATTGAAGTCCTCTGTATTTGGGAGTCACACAAACATTCTATTCCAGACAAACGTTACTCACTCTCTTCATTAAAAAAGAAGATTCTTAATTATTTAGGTAAGCAGATCCTTGCAAAGTTAATTGTTTCATGTAGGATCAGAGAGTACTGGAGCTAGGCCCACCTTAATTTCGTGGAGAAGGAATGGAGGTCCTTACAGATGGTTATAGAACCACTGATTCTCCAGTCTGTGTTTCTTACACTGTGCTTCACTGTCTTTCCTTCCTGGAAATGTTTTGTCTGCCTGTCTGTCTTACTGTGAACCTTCTTGTGGGGCTGTCATTCAAAAGCCTATTGCTCTAGATACAGTGATTTTTTTCAGGGATGGGCATTTGACCCAAGCAGTCATCCCTGGAGTGGATCCATGGGTGCCCATAGAATTATCTACATGTTTCAAGTTAAATGCTATTAATTAAATGAATGGGTTTAACAGGCTGTATTTATGTTTTGCCAAATGAAATTGCAACACAGCAATTCACATGGTGGGAATTTTCCAACTTCGTGATAAAATACCTTCCTGAAAACCTGGGACACTGTAGAACAGAAAGCGTGAGCTATTTGGTTATTTGCTGGATGACGTTAAGTAGCAAAAGGATGGTAAAGACATTAATATAGTAAAATATGTGTGTTTTGCAATACTAAATGAATATGGTCAAGAAATGACACCCCACCTTTCAAGTTTATCTCAACAAGATTTATGCTCAGTGTTTCCTATGGTTGCCAAAAAGTTTTACAATTATACTAAAAAGATAAAATATTACTTTGCCTAAGCAATTTTGCCTAAAATTGTAACTTGTGCTTTGGGAACATGAATATTTTTCCTTTATAAATATTTTTGTGCTCTTTATTAACATATAGTTAATCTCACACCATAACCACATGTATAGATGTTTATACTATATAGAGAATATGAGCATTTCATAAGTGTTTTATGCCATGCTTTTCTTTTCCATTGGATACTATAGTACACATTAGTACCCAAGAGGTTCATTTCTTCTTCTTGGGCTGAATGGCCCATTTATCCATGGTGAAGTGAGTTTTTTACACACGTATTGTAGAATCATAGACTCCAGTGCCTTGCCAAAGGCTCTGTGCCAGGTGCTACATCTATAAAGAAGATTAAGATGCCATCTTTGCCTTCAAGTAGTTCACATTCCAATGACCAAAGTAGTTCACAGTCCAGTAACCAAGTTGTTAGTGCAGAGATCATATTTCTGTGGGGACAGGCAATGCCTATGTATTCAAGGAACACTTGCCCATACGAATTCAAATAAATATAGAGTCTACTAATAACTAGGAAACTGTTGGGAAATTTGGTGTACTACTCACCTTTTCTCCCTTTTGAGGTGCTTGTCAGTGGAGTACATACATGAAGATCCATAGCCACACAAGAAGTGAACTTTATTGCTAGAGGTTGATGTCCTGTAACTTCCCAAACATGTTTCCAGTAAGTTTTGTCCTAGAAGCTGGCTTAGGCTTGAGACTGAACTTGGGTTTCCCTCCCATCAAGTGGAAAGAGCCAGGCTCACAAAAATCCTGATTCACTTGTCAATATGTGGTAGAGAGATAAAAGGTAGTCCTGTTCTGTTGTTTTTCATGTAGAGAGATAAGAAGCACAATCAGGCTCTCCATACCCAGATGGGGGAAGTGAAAAGAGGGGCAGGTACACACTTAATACCACAGCCCAGCAACCAGAACCACTAGGAAAATGTATTCTGATGAATGTCGCATTTACAACCTTGATAGTTACCCCAAAGTTAGGCCTTATAGACCTTAGGGTCTATGATAATCATTATTTTACACCTTTAATTTTTTCTTCTTTAATATAATATGGCTCAGAATAATCCTTGTTGAAAATCCATCCTTTACGAGCGATGCAGATGGCACAAGATGGAGGAACCAGGAATGTTTTCTGTAAAAACTCCTGAAAAAGAAAAGAAAGGGGTCTCCTCCTCCTTTGTGGGTCGAGACAAACATGAGATGAGGAAGAAGGATGTGGCATTCAGGGTAGACTGAGTTCCAGCAAGGGCCCAGAGGTAGAAGAGAGCAAATCACATTTATTGTGTGTCTGAAACTTTAACGTTCAAGGGCTGAACAAGGAGAGAGAAAAGAAGCTAGAAATAAAGCTGGAGTGGTGACACAGAATATCACCACAGAGTGGTAGGGAATCCCCTTACTCCCGTACTCCCTAAATTTAGCTTTTATGCTGAGAGCTGTGGCCTGTCCTTGAAAATCTGGAAGCAAGAGAGTGACAGGATTAGGTTGGAATTTTAGCAAAAGCACTTCAGTGTGAAGTGGAGAAAGATTAGAAGGGACTCGTTTTGGGTTGAATTGTGTTCCCTTTCAAAAGAGATGGTTGAATTCCTAATCCCAGTACCTCAGAATGTGACCCTGTTTGGAAATAGGGTCACTGCAGATATAATTTATGATGAGTTTTTACTGCAGTAAAGTGGGCCCCTAAGCCAATATGGCTGGTGTCCTTATTTTAAAAAAAGTGACTTGTTCACAGAGATAGACACACATAAAGGGATGATGATGAGAAGAGACACAGGGAGAAGACAGCCATCTACAAGCCAAGGAGAGGGGCCTGGACTCCTCCCTCAGAGCTGTCAGGAGCAACTCACCCTATTGACCTATTGATTTTGAACTTTCAGCCTGCAGAACTGTGAGACAATACATTTCTGTTGTTTAAGCCATCCAGTTTGTGATATTTTGTTATGCAGCCATGGGAAAGTAACACAGACTCCAAGATTGAAGACCGAGTAAGAGGACTGATGAAGGCCTGAATTAAGATGGAATGAAAAGAAAGCTCTTGAAAGATATTTAAGAAGTAGAATCGATAGAATTTGGTGATTAATCAAATGTGTAGAGTTCGCATAGTGAGAAAGATAGACCTACATTTCAGTCCTGGCTCTATTCCTGCTTAATGATGTCAACTTAAACCATTCATCTTCTGTGTGCTTTAGTTTTTTTCATCTCTAGAATAGGGGTCATAATAGTTTCTCTGATGGTTAATTTTATGTGTTAACTTGACTGGGCTAAGGGATGCCTAGATAGGTAGCAACATGTTTTTGGGTGTGTCTGAGAGGGTGTTTCCAGAAGAGATTAGCATGTGAATCAGTAGACTGAGTACAGAAGATCACCCTCACCGATATGAGTGGGCATCATCCAATCTGTTGAGGGCCCAGATAGAACAAAAGGCTGAGGAAGGACAAATTACCTCTCCTTATTAACCTTTTCCTGCCCTCAGACATCAGAGTTCTTGGTTTTATGCCCTTCAGACACTGGGACTTTCCTCAGTGGCTTCCCTGGTTCTCAGGTGTTTGGGTTCAGACTGTATTATACCATCAGTTTTCCTGGTTCTTCAGCTTGCATAATCATGTCAACTAATTTTCATAATAATATCTCTTTCTTAGATAGTTAGATATAGATATATACTGGTTCTGTTTTTCTGGAAAACATGAATACAGTTTCCATTTCATTGAGTTGTTGTGCCAGACAAGAGAATGAATGTTAAAATCTTAGTACACTGGTATAAAAAATACTTCATATAGTAATATTGATAAATATAATAAGTACTCAATAATTTTAAAAAATGTTTATTTCAGTAGTTTTTGGGGAACAGGTGGTTTTTTTGTCACATGGAAATGCTCTTTAGTGGTGATTTCTGAGATTTTGGTGTACCTGTCACCCAAGCAGTGTACACTGTGCCCAATGTGTAGTCTTTTATCCCTCACCCCGCTCCCAAACTTCCCGCAAGTCCCCAAAGTCCATTGTGTCATGCTTATGCCTTTGCATCTTTACAGTTTAGCTCCTACATATAAGTAAGAACATACAATATTTGGTTTTCCATTCCTGAGTTACTTCACTTACAATAATGGTCTCCAACTCCATCCAGGTTGCTGCAAATGCCATTATTTCATTCCTTTTTATGCCTGAGTAGTATTCCATGGTGTATATATACCACATTTTCTTTATCCACTCAGTTGATGGGCATTTAGCTTGGATCCATATTTTTGCAATTGCAAATTGTACTACTATAATAAACATGCATGTGCAAGTGTCTTTTTAATATAATGACTTCTTTTCCTCTGGGTAGATACCTGATAGGGAGATTGCTGGACTGAATGGTAGATCTACTCTTAGTTCTTTAAGATATCTTCATATCGTTTTCCATGGTAGTTGTACTAGTTTATATTCCCACCAGCAGTGTAAAAGTGTTTCCTTTTCACCACATCCACGCCAACATCTCTCATTTTTTTTTTTTAATTTTTAAATTGTGGCCATTCTTGCAGGATTTAGGTGGTATCTCATTGTGGTTTTAATTTGCATTTCTCTGATAGTTAGTGATGTTGAGCATCCTTTTGTATGACTGTTGGCAATTTGTGTATCTTCTTTTGAGACCTGTCTATTCATGTCCTTAGCCCACTTTTTGATGTGGTTATTTGTTCTTTTCTTGCTGTTTTATTTGAGTTCCTTGTAGATTCTGGATGTTAGTCCTTAGCTGGATGCATAGTTTGTGAATATTTTCTGTCACTCTGTGGGTTGTCTGTATACTCTTCTGAAGTATTTGTTTTGCTTTGCAGAAGCCTTTGAGTTGAATTAGGTCCCATCTAGTTGTTTTTGTTTTTGTTGCATTTGCTTTTGGGTTCTTAGTCATGAATTCTTTGCCTAAGACAATGTCTAGAAGATTTTTTCCAATTTTATCTTCTAGAGTTTTTATGGTTTCAGATCTTAGATTAAGAAAATGTGGCACATATACACCATGGAATACTATGCAGCCATAAAAAATGATGAGTTCATGTCCTTTGTAGGGACATGGATGAAATTGGAAATCATCATTCTCAGTAAACTATCGCAAGAACAAAAAACCAAACACCGCATATTCTCACTCATAGGTGGGAATTGAACAATGAGAACACATGGACACAGGAAGGGGAACATCACACTTCGGGGACTGTTGTGGGGTGGGGGGAGGGGGGAGGGATAGCATTGAGAGATATACCTAATGCTAGATGACGAGTTGGTGGGTGCAGCGCACCAGCATGGCACATGTATACATATGTAACTTACCTGCACATTGCGCACATGTACCATAAAACCTAAAGTATAATAATAATAATAATAATAAAAGAAGAAAAAAAAAAGTCATTGATCTATCTTGAGTTGATTTTTGTACAAGGTGAGAGACAAGGATCAAGTTTTATTTTTCTGCATGTGACTTGCCAGTAATCCCAGCACCATTTGTTGAATAGGGTGTCCTTTTCCCACTTTATATTTTTGTATGCTTTATTAAAGATTAGTTGGCTGTAAGTATTTGGCTTTATTTCTGCATTCTCAATTCTGTTCCATGACTATGTTTATACCAGTACCATGCCATTTTGGTAACTATAGCCCTTTGTATAGCTTGATGTCAGGTAATACAATGCCTCCGGATTTGTTCTTTTTGCTTACTGTTGCTTTGGCTCTACAGGCTTTTTTTTGGCTTTCTATGAATTTTAGGATTGTTTTTTCTAGTTCTGTGAAGAATGATGGTGGTATTTTGATGCGAATTGCATTAAATTTGTAGATTGTTTTTGGCAGTATGGTCATTTTCACAATATTGATTCTACCCATTCATGAGCATGAGACATGTTTCCATTTTTTTGTGTCAGCTATGATTTCTTTAAGCAGTGTTTTGTGATTTTCCTTGTACAGATCTTTCGCCTCCTTGGTTAAGTATGTTCCTAAGTATTTTTTTTTTCAGCTGTCATAAAAGGGATTGAGCTCTTGATTTTATTCCCAGCTTGGTTGTTGGTGTACAGCAGTGTTACTGATTTGTGTACATTGATTTTATATCCTGAAACTTTACTGAATTCATTTATTATGTCTAGGAGCTTTTTGGATGAGTGTTTAGGGTTTTCTAGGTGTATAGTCATATCATCAGTGAACAGTGATAGTTTGAGTTCCTGTTTTCCAATTTGGATGCCCTTTGTTTCTTTCTCTTGTCTAATTGTTCTGGCTAGAACTTTTAGTACTGTGTTGAGTAGAAGTGTATGCTTTCCCCCTGAGAACTGGAATAAGACAAGGATGCTCATCTTCCCACTTTTCCCTATTCAGTGTGATATTGGCTGTGGGTTTGTCATATATGGCTTTTATTACTATGAGATATATCCCTTCAATGCCATTTTTCTGAGGGTTTTAATCATAAAGGGATGCTGGATTTTATCAAATGCTTTTTCTGCATCTATTGAGATGATTATGTGATTTTTGTGTTTAATTTTCTTTATGTGGTGTATAACATTTATTGACTTGCATGTGTGAAACCATCCCTGGTAAGAAACCCACTTGATCATGATGTATTATCTTTTTGATATACTTTTGTTGTGGATTTTTGCTTCTATGTTTATCAGAGACATTGGTCTGTAGTTTTCTTTTTTGTTATGTTCTTTCCTGGTTTTGGTATTAGGGTGATATGGGCTTCATAGAATGATTTGGGGAGGATTCCCTCTTTCTCTGTCTTTTGGAATAGTTATCAATAGGATTGGTACCAATTCTTCTTTAAAGGTCTGATAGAATTCAGCTGTGAATCTATCTGGCCTTGGACATTTTTTCGTTGGCAATTTTTAAATTACTGTTTCAATCTTGCTACTTGTTATTGGTCTGTTCAGAGTTTCTTATTTCTTCCTGATTTAATCCAGAGGGTTGTATATTTCCAAGAATTTATCCATTTCCTCTAGATTTTCTAGATTGTGGGTGTTAAGGTGTTCACAGTAGTTTTGAATGATCTTTTGTATTTCTGCAGTATTGGTTGTAATATCTCCCCTTTGGTTCTTACTGAGCTTATTTGTATCTTCTCTCTTCTTTTCTTGGTTAATCTCGCTAATAGTCTATCAATTTTGTTTATCTTTTTGAAAAACCAACTTTTTGTTTCATCTTTCGTATTTTTTGTTTGTTTGTTTCAATTTTATTTAGTTCTGCTCTGATCTTTGTTATTTCTTTTCTTCTGCCGGGTTTGGGTTTGGTTTGTTCTTGTTTCTCTAGTTCCTTGAGGTGTGATATTAGTTTGTCTATTTGTACTTTTTCAGACTTTTTGATATAGGCATTTAATGCTATGAACTTGCCTCTTAGCATGGCTTTTGCCGTATCCCAGAGGCTTTGATAAGTTGTGTCACTATTATTGTTCAGTTCAAAAATTTTTAAATTTCCATCTTGATTTCCTTGTTAGCCCAAAGACCATTAAAGAGCAGGTTATTTAATTTCCATGCATATGCATTTGTACAGTTTTGAGGGTTCCTTTTGGAGTAAGTTTCTGGTTTTATTCCATTGTGGTCTGAGTTGATACTTAATATCATTTCGATTTTCTTAAATTTATTGAGACTTGTTTTGTGGTCTATCATGTGGTCTCTCTTGGAGAATGTTCTGTGTGCTGATGAAAAGAATGTATATTCTGCAGTTATTGGTTAGAATGTTCTGTAAATATCTATTAAGTCCATTTGTTCTAGGGTATAGTACAAATCCATTGTATCTTTGTTGACTTTCTGCCTTGATGACCTGTCTAGTGCTGTCGGTGTAGTACTGAAGTCCCCGCTATTATTGTATTGCTGTCTATCTCATTTCCTAGGTCTAGTAGTAATTCTTCTATGACTTTGGGAGCTCCAGTGTTAGGTACATGTATATTTGGGACTGTGATGTTTTCCTGTTGGACTAGTCCTTTTATCATTATATAATGTCCTTTGTCTTTTTTTGATGTTGTTACTTTAAAGTCTTTTTTGTCTGATATAAGAATGGCTACTCCTGCTTGCTTTTGGTTTCCATTTGCATGGAGTATCTTTTTCCACCCTTTTACCTTAAGTTTATGTGAGTTCTTATGTGTTAGGTGAGTCTCTTGAATACAGCAGGTACTTGGTTGGTGTATTTTTATCCATGCTGCCAATCTGTATCTTCTAAGTGGAGCATTTAGGCCATTTGCATTCAATGTTAGTAGTGAGATATGAGGTACTGTTCTATTCCTCATGTTGGTTGTTGCCTAAATACCTTTTATTTTTCATTATGTTATTGTTTTAGATGCCCTGTGCAATTTGTGCTTTAGGGAGGTTCTATTTTCGTGTATTTTAAGGTTTTTGTTTCAAGATTTAGTACTTCTTTTAGCAGTACTCGTAGTGCTGGGTTAGTAGTGGCAAATTCTCTCAGCATTTGTTTGTCTGAAAAAGACTTTATTTCTCCTTCATTTATGAAACTTAGTTTTTGCTGGATACAAAATTCTTAGCTAACAATTATTTTGTTTAAGGAGGCTAAAGATAGGACCTCAATTCCTTCTGGCTTTTAGGATTTCTGCTGAGATGTCAGCTGTTAATCTTATAGGTTTTCCTTTATAGGTTGCTGATGCTTTTGTCTCACAGCTCTTAAAATGCTTTCCTTTGTCTTGACTTTAGATAACCTGATGACTGTGTGCCTATGATGATGATCTTTTTTGCAATGAGTTTCACAAAATTCATCAAGGAGTTCTTTGAGTTTCTCGTATTTGAATATCCAGATCTCTAGCAAAGCCAAAGAAGTTTTCCTCATTTTTTGCCTCAAATAAGTTTTCTAAACTTTCAGATTACTCTTCTTCCTCAGGAATATGAATTATTATGCTTAGGTTTGGCTATTTAACATAATCCCAAATTTCTTGGAGGCTTTTTAAATTTTTTTTCTTTGTCTTATTGGGTTAATTTGAAAGGCTTGTCTTTGAGCTCCTGAGTTCTTTCTTCTGCTTGTTCTAGTCCATTGTTGAAACTTTCCACTGCATTTTGTATTTCCTTAAGTGTGTCTTTCATTTTCAGAAATCGTGATTGTTTTTTCTTTATATCTATTTCTCTGGAAACATTTTCATCCATATCCTGAATTGTTTCATTTCTTTAAGTTGGTTTTCATGTTTCTCTGGTATCTCCTTAAGTAGCTTAATAATCAATGTTCTGAATTCTTTAGCTGACAATTCAGAGTTTTCTTCTGGTTTGGATCCATTGTTGGTGAGCTAGTGTGATCTTTTTGGGGGGTGTTACAGAATCCTGTTTTTTTCATATTACCAGAATTGATTTTCTGGGTGCTTCTCATTTGGGTAGAGTATTTCTTCAAATTGTTCTTGAATTTATTTTCTATTAGACTGTTTTTTTTTAAATTTAAATTTCTTTTCCCGCGCTCTTAAGGATCAGATTTTAGTGTTTATTTTAGCCTAATTTGATTTATTGGTGCTGTAGGGGTGAAGACTGTATATGAACTCCTTAGTTATAGAAAGTCTTTGTGTGCTGGCTTTCCCCCATGCTAGTTGTAGTAGTTATATTCTTGGTGTGTGGGTGAGTTCATTGTTTCCTATGGAGTTGGAATGGCAGGGATCTCTTGAAGCTTATCTTGTTCTCTAGTAGTGCATATTTTATTTAATTTTTTCCTAGTGTTTTATTTACTGAGTTGATGAGTCAGGCTTCATGCCAATAGGGGAGGTAACCCTGGGTAGGCACCAGTTGTGGCTAAGGCAGATGGGTAGATGTAATACCCAATAGTGGGCTGAGGTCTTGGCCTTGATGAGGGTGGGTGGGGGAGCTCTCAGTTAGATGTGCTGAGGTTTTATCTAGGTGAAGAGTGGGAGCTACCTCAGCTCCCCTGCCAGGCCAACAGGAAAGCTATTCACCTCACAGCCTCACTCCCATCCTAGTATTTCAGCTATTCAGATCAGACATGCACTTCTTTTCGTCTACAGGGATGTTGATGCTCCAAGTAGGGAAGAATTGTTACTCTGCCTCTCATGCAGGCCTGAATCTTGGGGGTGCTCCTCCTGTGGGGCTGCATTCACCCTGAATTTTTCCAGAAAGGTTACCTGTAGGTGCCTCCATGCTGCATTCCTGTGGGGGCAACCCCAGCTGTGTCTACAGAGGAGTGCCTGGGGGAACAAGGACCCCTTTTCCAAGGCCCTTCACGATCACAGCGGCAGCCTGCCTGTTGGGGTAGAGGTGCAGACTTCCCCTACTATGCCCAGCACTGCAATTGTATCTCTGCTGTGAGAAACTACCCTCCAGTGGAAAGATCTGTTACTCAGGGCCTGCTGTTCAGATTCTTTTGTCCCACAGGGTGATCCCTTGATGTGGTGCTCTCCCACTTCCCCTGGGGATGGGGCTCCCTGAGAGCTGGACTGCAGTGATGGTTGTTGCTCTTATAGGTCTAGCCATCCAGCGGGGCTACCAGGCTCCAGGCTACTGCTGGGGAATGTCTGAAAGAGTCCAGTGATGTGATCGTTCTTCAGATCTCCCAGCTGTGGATACCAGCACCTGCTCTGGTTGAGGTGTCAGGGGAGTGATGAGATTCCTTGGGTGTAGATAGGTTTAGTGTGCTGGCTTTCTTGAATGCTGGTTATGCTAGCAGTGAAGTTGTCACGTGGACAGACTCAGAACCTCTGGTTAGCCAGGACGTTGCAGGCAATGGAATTAACTGTTGTTTTCTCCTTCCCGGGAGCAAGGTTATTCTGTCATGAGTTGCCGTAATGTCCTGAGTTGGTTGGCCTCCAGCCAGGAGGTGGTGCTTGCAAGACAGCACCAGCTATGATAGTAGCAGTGGGATTTGAGCCTGCCCTAAGTTGGCCAGGGTAGGTATTCTGCTTCTTAAGCAATGGGCGGGACCATAAAGCTCCCAAGGCTTTATGTCTTTTGTGTTCAGCCACCAGAGTGGGTAGAGAAAGACCACCAGGTGGGGGCAGGGCTAGGCTGGTCTGAGCTCAGATTCTCCTTGGGCAGGGCTTGCTGTGGCCACCGTGGGATTGGGGGTGGGTGGTTCTCCAGCCAATGGGGTTATGTTCCAGAGGGGATTATGCTGCTCCTGCTTAGCAGTATTGTTCACCAGGAAAGTGGGGGATAGCCAGTAGCCAAAGTCCTCACCGAGCTCCCACACAGTTGATGAGGCTGGTCTGGCTCCCGCAGTCCCTGGCTAACAGTGCCAGGTTTGGATTCAGGCAGCTGCACATAGAGCCCAGACCTATCCCAGGCCCATATTGTTTTGTTTTAAATAAAATATCTGGATTACATTAAAAGAATTGAGAATAATTCATAATTCTTATCTGGCCAGGTAGGGTATGTTATTATTCAGTGAGAGGAGAAATATTGGAGATAAATGAATTTGGGAGTCAGGATGATACATTTGGTATATTAAAAATATACAAGCAAATTTTATATTACTGAAAATACACTGCCTTACCTTTAAGGTCAGCTTTCATAAAGTTCAAGTTGTATATTTTTAAATTAACAAAAAGTTATATATTATCCATTAAAGGTAATCTCATATGGAAAATGAAATGATCACCATCATGTTTCTAGGTTATTAGGGAAAAATAATGACAAAAATCATATTTGTTTAAAATCTTTTAAAAAAAATTTATATTGATTGAATTGACTGTTACATTGGACACAGAAATATTGACTTTTGACAACTTGACCAACAATTAGTTCTTAATTAACCTGAAGTTGTCGACTTATGATCACTCTCTCTTGGATGAATGATCTCAGATGTGGCAATCTGTAACAGAGAAATTGAGTCATCTAACAGAAATTATCTTTGACAAGGTTTTAGTCCTAGGGTTACCAGAAGGAACACAGGACATCCATTTAAATTTGAATTTCAGATAAACAGTTAACACTTCTCAAGGATAAATATGCCTCAAATATTGCACGGGACATATTTATACTAAAAAAAAAAAAGTGGTTTTTTTTTCCTGCAATTCAAACTTAACTGGTGTCCTGCATTTGTATTTGTTAAATCTGTCAATCTTATCTCAGTTCCCTTTGATGGAATGTATGTATCTCTGTGCTAATATTTAAAAATAGGTTACGTTCATAATCATCCTGATTTGAGGTATATTTTGCCTAAAACTTGGTCTACATGATTTCTCAAAATCCTTTCTTGAGCCCAAGGATTTGCAATTCATAATTTAGTGAAGAACATACAAAGAAGGACATTATTAGTAAATGCTTTGCTAAAAGCAATGCACTATTTAACAGGGTCAATCACATATGCAGTGTCTCAGAGTGATATTTTCATAAGACTTTTTTAACACACTAATTTCCACAGGTGAAACTTTGTTTTCTCCCTATTGATGGGAAGATTAATAATACAAAATGAGTGTATCTGCTTGTTTCCTGAAGATGACAAACCTCTTTGATGTGTTTACCTATGTATAATGTTTTCATATACCATTTATATAATTATACCTTAAGAAATAAAATCACTAGGTATTTTAAAAATTATTAGAATCATGGTGACATTTTAAATGAATAGGGGATGAAATGAGATGGGCTAAATACCATGTGATTTCAGTTTAGACTTTAAATATATCTGTGGGGTCCCCATAGCTTTCTTTCTAATAGTCTATTCCCATGCCTTTCGAGTTTCAAAAGAAGATATCATGGGACCATTCTGCCTCAGTCTTGAGCACTCACAACCAAATAATGGCACACATGAGAAACCTGGAAAGTTTTACTTGTAAACCTAGGCCTGGTTTGGTTTGCAGCAGAAATTACAATGGTTAGTTTGTGATTGTTCACTTAAAATTAATCAGATCTTTTCTTATAAAAAATATTACTTTGACTTTTCGAAATGACTTATCTTCTTACTTTCTGAGACTTTCTACAAGGCTTATGAAGTAGTCATGCAGAGAGAAGAGAGCTATACTTCTCATTTCCCCAAATATCTACTTACGTATTTAAAAATGGGTATTAGTTATTAAAAGGCCTTTGGTGAATTAGAAACACAAATAAATTGAGCTTCACTTCTAAAGAGAACAAAGCAGTAACAGTAATTCCCAGCTCACAAATTCTCTGAGAAGTTCGAGATGATCTATTTATAAAATTCTAACATATTTGGGGGGAAAAAAGGCAACAGAAGGATTTGTCCACACCGTTTTCTTATTGGCCCATGATCACAGATCTGCTCAGACCTGTCTTGTCACCTCCAGAGGACACCTACGGGAAAACCTTTCCTTTGTCTTCAGCAAATGGTCTTCTCTTGCTCTTTCTTATTTTTGTTCTTTACCTGTGAGAAGATAGAAGAGATGGATGAAGGGATAGATTCACCACATGAACCACAAGCTTTTACTTTATGAAACAATGCTCTAAGACATGGTTATAGAACCTTAATGAGCATAGGGATCTTTGAAAGCATTTAGGCGGAGTACCTAACCAATGCTGTAAATCAGAAAAGACTTCTCAAAGGACGTGAGTTCCAAGTTGTGAACAAAAGGATGTGTAGGAGTTACTGATGAGGACAGTATTCCAGGTGGAGCTAAGAGTATGTGGGAAGACCTGAGAATTAATAGAGTCTGATTAGCTAGAGAGTTGAAATGATTTAATTTGCCAACCAGAGTTCTAGGCCAGATCAAGAAAAGTTTTATAAACCGTGAAAGACAAAGATTTTATCCTGAAGGCCTTGCTGAAGAACCAGTCATGGGTTTAATGTCGTGGAGGACATAATAAGATTCACACTTTCAAAAAGATACCTTTGATTTCAATGTGGAGAATGAACTTGAGGGGGACAAAATAAAAGCCATAAGAGCTGTTATTAAGCTTTTCCAGTAATCAGAGGAGGTGATGGTGGCCAGAACCAGAAAATTGGTTGTAGGAATGGAGGACACTGAATAGGTCCAATAAATATGTAAATGGCAGAGTTGACCAGACTCGATTGATGGGTTGTGGAGAATGAAATGTGGGAGGTTGTAGAACAGTTTCCAAGTTCTGATTTGGGAGACTGAATAAACGATGATGTGATAAAAAGTAGAACATGCATTTGTGGGAGAATTAAGCAAGAGATAATGGGTTCGGTTTTGGGCATATAGTAGGCCCTATGGATACTGAATTAATTTATGTGATTAACAGATATTTGTGGAGTACTAATTACAATGCCAGACCATGTGAGTAAAGGTTCCAAGGGTAGAGGAGTGAATAAATTTATTTAAAATCTATAGTGTAGTGGGGGAGATATGCAATAAATAGATAATAAATACAATAAATACAGACAGTCATGTGCCACTCAATAATGGGAATATATTCTGAGAAATACATCATTAGATGATTTTGTCATTATGTGAACATCATAGAGTGTAGTTAGAAAAACCTAGATAGTATAGCCTACTACACACCTAGGCTATGTGGTATAGCCTATTGCTCCTATTTGTAACACAATGATATTTTTGTATCTAAACATAGAAAAGGTATAGTAAAAATACTGTACTGTAATCTTATGGGAACACCATTGTATATGTGGTCTATTGTTGACCAAAACGTTGTTATGAGGTGCATGACTGTATATGTGATGGAGAGGTACAGGATTGGAGATCAGGCTAGCAGTCGTCATCAATCTGAGTAGAATTTTGCTAACTGCAGAGTGGTGTCTTTAAAGAGAAATAGGAGTAAAGGAACTAAAGTGACTTTTGTTGAAGTTCAAAGTCAACATTTTAGCCCCCCTGAAATGTATACTTGGATGTAATGACTATGTTTGGAAAGAAGAAGGCTTTTCTGGAATTGAGGGCATCAGATGATAAAGACAGCCCTGTCAAGCTTGAGAGCAGGGCTGTGTTCCTGTTTGGGAGGGCCCTGGTGTATGTATTAACAGAGCATCCTTAAATGTCAATGTTCACAAGCACAAATGAAGTAGGTAA
This sequence comes from Pongo pygmaeus, assembly GCF_028885625.2. NCBI lineage: Eukaryota > Metazoa > Chordata > Mammalia > Primates > Hominidae > Pongo > Pongo pygmaeus. Next base: position 190,436,870 of record NC_085930.1, read on the forward strand.
TGATGGTTAGTCAATGACTTGTGTTAGTAAATTAAAGTCTTCACTATTGTCTTTCAAGTCAACAAACATTTATTGATTTCCTGTTATTAGCAAGGTCCTGTGATTTCTGTTAGGAACGCACAAATGAAAAGCATGTCTCCACCACAAATTCACACTCTGGTAGCAAGATGGGCATTTTATAACTAATTACAATATAAGTCAAACTAGAAAGTGCTACGATGGCTGTATCAAATTTTATTAATTTCCATTAGAGACCAAAGGAATCAGTGAATTTTTGGAGAAAAGTCAACTGGTTCTGTGCTTCATAAAGTGTGGTAATTTATTTAACCATTCAAATGGGCTAACAATATTCTAGGAGGCAGTGCACATTATTCAAAAAATATTTTTATTAGAAACCTCCATTGGGGACATACCAATTAATTCTATATGATTTGTGGCTAGGCAAATTTTCCTTTGGGGATCAGACTCTGGGTCCTTCACCTGGTGTTTGTTGTCACTGGAGATTCCAGCAGTCTGTCTTTCAGGCATTTTTCATTGAAGTGGGTATGAGTATTAGTATAATTGGAAGCTTCAGAGTTCCCTGAAAGTTAAAGGATAGTCTGGCTTTAATTCGTAGCCATTTCTCTTTTTTCTTTTTTTAACTAGTTAGTTCACATTCTACCCATGCTTAAGGACATCACACTTCCAAACAATGGCCTTCTCCCAAGTTAGGTCAAGGCCCACTGCTAGATGCTGTCATAGTACTATGTGGCCTTCTTTACAGCACTGATGTCAGCTGTAACTTGACTCTATGTGTGTGATTGTTCAGGTCTTCATTCAGTCACTTCATTCAGTTAACTCATGCCAGTTGGCTTTCAGATTAACAGAGCAGAAGCCATATATCTGTTAATGTTTTTCATTGCCCCAGCTCTTAGCCCAGTGCTTGGCACTGAACCGATAAATGAACTCCTGCCTGAAGTTTTTGCTTCCTTCTTGTGCTAACTCTTGTGGGGGGTGATGAGTGGGAGAGGGTGGGCGGGGGATAGATGATGCTGGTGAGATTAAGTTGCTGACCACTCCTTCATTTAGTGTCCTAAACTCATTTCACTGAAGTTTCAAAATATGCTCCTCCACCATTCTGTTAGGGAACAAGCCTGGCTCATATTATTCAGATAATTTATAATTGTGTAAATTGTAATCAAGTTCCTCATTCAACATTTGCCTTTCCAAGCTGAAGAGGCTAACATTTTAATATGCCGCAAATAGCAGCACTCTACCCCCCATGTTAGTTGCTATTTCCTTTGTTGCTTGTGCTTTCTCTGGCTTCATGTTATTATTTGAGATGTGGTGACTATAATCTCATGTGGCATTCAGAAAGTAAATACACTGGAAATTTATACAATGCTAATCTCACTGAGTTTCTAATATTCTGCTGTATGCATTTACATTTTCTTCATGTTTTAACCCCAAAAGACAATTCAGTTTCCTTAGAGAACTGACAATGACTTCCAGGTGTGTGCCTTCCCTGCCTGAATCTGATAGCTGAGAGCCATTCATTATATACCTATGCTATTTATCATAAAATATGTTACCTTGTACTTACTAAGTTGAAGTCTAGTTATTACATTTCTAGTGACTTATACAAATGGTAAGATTTTCATACCTATATATTACCTTTTCTCTTAGCTACAAATCTGAAGCTTTAATATGGAATAAGTTTGAGCTTTCTGAACATTTATAAATGTGTTAAATGTGATTGGCTTTAGTGAAGATTCACAAATAACTTTGGAGGCAACTACACATTTATTCTTATTCTGAATAAAGATGTTTCCTAATATAATTTACCCACGATAAAACTGCTTTATTATATAACACTGTTCTGTGGGGATTTCTGTCTTCATGTTCAAGAGTAGGCCGATATGCAGCCAGCATGCACCGGTATAGCCATGCTGATGGCTTTTTGCAGATAGTGTTCATTCTGATTAGTTGAAGCTTCAGTTCTGATTGCTTGAAGCCAAAATATATTAAATATTTTGAATATTTAAAGTGATCACAAAATCATTAAATGACATCAGAACCATGTTAGCTCTTTGTTTCAAGCTATTGAGTTTTACTTCTCCTAGCTAGGTAGAACACTAATCTATAAAATAGGCTGAAGTAAAACCACAAGTGTAAAATAGAGGATCTGGATTACCTCAAACTATAATCTAGAACTAACTGTGTTTTTATAGGTCTGACTTCAAGTCAGTGCATCTGAGGCTGCTGGGAACTGAAAGTTCTTTGACTCTTTTAGGTAATTGGAGGACTTTTTTTTTTTTTTTGGTCTCAGAGAAAAGGAGTGGACTTGATAATGTACTTCCCCTTATTTCCTTATGAAATAACAGACTTATGATATATTCTTGCCACTGTGGTCAAAATATACCAAAATTATCTGAAAAATGTGATGATAAATTTGATTTCCCTATAGGGTTGGGCTATTGCTGCAGAACTTGTGCTAGAGGTAGGATGATTTTCTATTTTTCAGTATTTAATTGGAGTCATGTTGACACAGTGATAAGAAGAAGGGAATATGTCCTTAGACCATCACAGAAACCATGAAAACATGGTTTGTCCTCAGCATTGCACAATATACGTAACAAATCTCTACACCCTGATTCTAAAATAAAAGTTGAAAAAAAGTAAAATTGCTATGAAAAAAGGAAGTATGTTCATATGGAAATTCCACTGTTCATTTTTGAATTCTATAAACTATTAGTACAAAGAAATTCAGCTTGAATTGACTTCAAGAAATTGAAACTTAGCCAGTTGTTTCTTGGTGGTTTTGCTTAATTACGTAAAATTTTCCTCAAGCTAGTCCCTCATGTTTCCCATGGTCTGGGCACCAGTTCTAGAAAGAATCTGAGAATGAAGATTTCAATAGGTGTGGAAATGTCTTGGTATTTTTTGTAGTTATTTTCTAGCTTGATGGCTAATTGGTAGGGATGTTGTAGACAAATCCTTGCTCTTCAAAGTCTGATGCATGGATCAGCAATATTGATATCACCTGAGACTTTTTTTAAGAAAAGTGGACTTTCAGGCTCCCGCCCTAGATAGACTCAGTCAGAATTGACATTTTAATGTAATGCAGAGGTGACTCATGTATACATTAAAGTCTGAGAAGCTTTTGTGGATATCTAATTCCCATGGAGTCAAGAAGGAGCCCTGGCAGGTCTAAATTACTTCTATTTTTTATTTTTCTTTTCTCTCTTTATCCCACCAGAAAGTATCTGTAAGTACTAAATGACTTTTAAAATCCTGTACTTTAAGTTTCTATGTTACACTATGAAGGTTCCCGCCTTCAACTGTATGTTATTTGGATCTTTCAACGTACAACTAGATGGAAGATGATAGATGGTAAATTCTTAGTGAAGGAGACTTTGAGGTGGCAATTTAATTTTCTTTCACTTTTGTGGTTCTTCATCATATATGTGGGTACTCTAATGATTCTTGACACTAGTTTTGATTATGGCCTTTAGAAAACACAAGTGTGGATTTGAAAGCCCTATGAGGAAAATTTTGAACTTGAGTTAGCATTTTTGGGACTTGAAGTCATTAGCATTCACCTGCTCCTACCAGTTTCATAATTTAATGCGGGAGATAACTTACAATGTAATTTCAAAGAAAGGAAAAATTTTTTGAATTAGACATTCTTGGCTCTGTTGACATAAAAATATACTTCTACAAAATTAGTCAACAGGTTTTTTCTACAGTGAGAGTAGTTCTTCAATGTTTATTTTATTTAGCTATAAGCAGTTCTTGTTCCATATTTTAAAAAGTCATTTACTTTTGCTTTTGGCTCTGCAAGTAGCTTCAAAATAGGGTCTCGAAATAGAATAATTTTATTTCAAATAAATTCTTTCACAATATCATTTTACCATTATTCATACAGTAAGCAATTCTGAACTATGTGCACACAAATACAGTCTTTGTAGGAATACTTTGAAAAGTCTTTAACAAATAATTTGAAAATGTTCCTCTTATAAAGATATTTGAAGCCCTTTCTCCTTAATTTCCTCAAATCTGTTAAATAGTCTCTGGTGATTTGACAATGCTTGCTCACATTTGTTGGTGGTCATAACTGGCAGTTGGAGGTGGAATGGTGCCACTGGCATCCAGTGGGTAGAGGCCGAGAATCGTGCTAAATGGCAATGCCAGGACATCCTCCACAATGAAGAGTCAGCCCAAAATGTCAATAGCACTGAAACTGAGAAGCTCTGTATTGAATGTACTGGTGAATTGGTTAATGCTCAAAGGTGCAGTTAAGTGATATTCATGGAGATATACCATTTAGAGACATAAAACAATTATTGACTCTAAACATATAGACGGCTAAATACAGTATCAATATTTTTACAAAAGCTATTAATGTCAAAATTCAGCCTATAAGGTAACGTGAGCTCAATAGAGTTTGTATGATGTTACATATATTATAAATAAGTTTGGGAGTATCTCCCCTCCCTTTTCCCCTTTACCTCAGCAGTTGAATACATACCGTCATGAAAATACTGGATATTTCAATTAATAAGTTTCAAATAAAAGTGGAATTAAGCTAAAAATTATAAAGAGTCCTTGAATGGCTTGTTGATTAGAAACTAGTGTAACTCCTTGTCTAGGATAAAATACCAAACAGGCAGCAGCTGCTGGTAATTTGGTGCAAGTAATTGTAGAGCCAATAAGTTGAAGAAGTGCTTATTAAAAGAAACTGCTTTCCTATCTGCTTGTAAGTTCAATTGAGTAATGCACTCTACATGTGGTCTGACATTGGGTAAATTATACACCTGATTTAAAAGCACTCCATCCATAAGAGCTCCTATTTTGCTCATCCATAAAATTTTTACTTTCTTCATTACTACTTGCAGCAGTGTATGGCATAATATCTATCAAATTAGGCTTTGAGGACATCTCAGGCTGGCACCCTGCTGACTTGAAACATGTGCTTAATATTACTGCAGTGCTTTTAACCCCATGAGTGCCCTGGGTTGGCCCACATAGGCATGCAGAATCTGTTCCGCTCTCTCTGTGCAGCCACGTTCTCCACCTACTGAGAATGAGAAACATCAAAGATAAAGGGGTGGGGGTTGGATTAAGGATTACTCACTGGGTAGGAGAAATAAGTAGTTAAAATTTGTAGGAAATAAGATAGACAAAATGAAAACTGTGTAGTCTACTATTGTGCAAGTTTTAAAAATATGAGCCAGATATAAACAGTTGAAAGCAAGGCATATTATTTGACCTAGTAAACTCTGAAAAGCAAGACACAAGAGGACTTTCTGGATAACTTACATGAAAGCCAACTTTGGCATGTGTCTTATTCACGTTTATAAATATGTGGATGACTTTAATTAATTTTAACAAACATTTATTGCTTTCTGTCTACTAAGTGCCAGACACTATGCTTGATGCTGGAGACACAGTGATGAACGTATATGGCCCTTGCCATCTTGCAGCTCAAATCTTATAAAGGGGTCAGGATTTCAACAATCTAATATAGTGGGTAAAGTATAAGTGATCTCAAAGTTCAACATTCATTCATTCATTCATTCATTCATTCAGGGCAGATGATATCTGATACAACTACTCTACTTGCTGGATCCCCATGGCAGATATTGCACTATTGTAGAGCTAGATACATGTGAATCTCAGCCTGCTGCCATTAAACATTTAAGTCATGTAATTATTTTCCTCTTTTCTTTTCCATACTAACCTGTCAGTCTTCTGATTATAATTTAGCTTCCCACCTAGAGTGTCTATGGAAAAAAATGCACTTAATAAAGAATTCTGTGTCTGTTATTATTTTATGTGTGTGATTAATACTACATCACACACATAAATAATACTATTATACATTTTATGTATAATAAATGTATTTATTATATTATATTATATATATATTTATTATAATATATGTGATGTATATATTATAATACATCACACACATAAATAATACTATTATTTTATGTGTGTACTTAATACACACATATTATTTTATGTGTGTGATTAATACTACTTATGTGTGTGATTAATACTGTGTCTGTTATTATTTTATGTGTGTGATTAATACTGTTTTAAATTAACAGACTGGTATATTGATCATAATTTAGCTCCGTGTGTAACGCTATGGATAGAGGTCCTTTGACATCTACTTTTTATTATAAGTGAATATTTTGTCATTCTTATATATTAGTCTTATGAGGTTGGTTAATGTGAGTTAATGTGACTTTCTTCCTGAAGAGATAGAACCACTGTGACAGTGATGACAAGTTAAGTTCTGGGGCCAGCCAGACTTCAGAAACTAGAGTAAAGAATGGAAGCTACTGAAGGATTGGAGAAGGTTTTTAAAAATGTATACCTGGAGTGAGAAAGAGAATGAGAGAGAGACCAAACCTAGATCCTGAGAAGCGTCAGGATCCACCAGTGAGAAAGAGAGTCAGGGTCAACCAGCAAGAAACAGAGGAATGCATTCAAGAAGAAGTTGGAGAAAGAAGATAGCACGAAACAAAGGAATAAAAGGATCTAGGAAGGAGCTGGTAGTCAGAGATACATGAGCCTGAGAAGCAGACCATTGGATATGGCAGTTCAGAGACCTGTCAAGACAGCAGTGTTATAGAGAAGCTGGAAGGGGTGGGGAACCCAATTACATAAAGTTTATGGAATAAATAGCTGGTACAGAAATGGGAGTGCAGAGTGTGGGTATTCTTTATAGAAATTTGACAGGAGAATTGCACCTTGAAGACTTGTCTTCTGAAAGAGAGAACCTCAATATGTACAAAAGGCAATGCACAGGTGCATAAAGAAGATAAATGATGAAGCAGACTTCTAGGTGAGACATTCATGTGTCTTCATTTTTCATTAATTCCTTTATTCAGGTAGTGAGAACATAGTTTAGTGGTCAGGCACAGGGATGCTGGAGCCAAATGGCCTGGATTTGGATCCCAGATTCACTATTACGACTTTGGGCAAATTGACCTCTGCACTTGCCTCAGAGGGTTGTTGGAAGAATTAAATAATATGCATAAAGCATCTGGAACTGTACCTGATGTAAACTTGTATACATATTTGATAAATAATAAAAGAGATAGTCTGGACAAGGGTTAAGAAACGTGATACTCTAGGAATCTACGATGAACATTTTTTTCTATGTTTTATGAACTTCTTATAAGGTGTATTTGAGATCTAAAATTACCAAGAGCCTGTAGAGAATGAAATTGCTATAGACGTCAGCACAAAATGTTCTAACAATCTTATTCCTAACTATAAGTACGTAAAATTGTAGAACTCTGTGAAAGAGTTAAAAGAGTTTCCTGATGAAATTGCAGACTAATTTCTATGATGTTTTTGTGGAATTTACCAGATATTACTCAAAGTTCCTTTCAGAATACCCATAGCAACCTTTGTCTTCCTATCTTCTTTGAATTTAACCTGCCCTTTCTACTCTCTCTCCTTTACTGTAGATATCATTTAGAGCTCAGGGAAGTAGGTCCCTAAAATCTTTCCAAGTTTTCTTCTTATTTTATTCCTTATATTTTTTCTCGGTTGATATCAGCTCAGAGAGTATTGGGTTAATTTAATAAATGCATCAGATGGCTCTTTCCTTGGGCATCTCAGCTGATGTGAATGTAATTGCTTATTAATTGGTTGAGAATATTCTGTGAATAAGAAAAGTATTGAATGATTTACTAAACTCTCTCTTTTCTTTCCTTTCCTCTTAGACATATTATTTCAATTCAGGATTATAAGCATTGTTTATGGTGACTAGTGACCCTCTATTTTTATTTTTTAATTTATTTTATTTATTTTTTTGAGCTAAGTGGTTTTTTATTAGAGAAATCCAGAATTACAAAGGACTTAAGAGTTGGATTGGGGACCTTCTTCTTGCCAAAGGTGGGCACAACATTGACAAAGCGCTGGTTGTACTGAATCCACCACTTAACCCTGCCTGTCATCTTTTTCTTCTTCTTCTTTTTCTTTTTCTCCTTCCTCCTCCTCTTCTTCTTCTTCTTCCTCTTCCTCCTCCTCTTCCTCTTCTTCCTCTTCTTCCTCTTCCTCCTCTTCCTCTTCTTCCTCCTTCTCCCCGTCCTCCTCCTCCTCCTCCTCCATTTGGCCACCTTGAGAATCTGACCTCTCACTTTCCCAGAATGGGCCAGAGAAACATGGACTTTCCCTCTAAGCATGTGGTCGGCTACTTCCAGGGTAATCAGGGCCTCCACCCTGTACTTGCCCAGGGTAGTCTCATCCTCTAGGGGTGTGCCTGCCAGGAGCACAGGTTGATCTTCCCAGGCAGTGCCCTTCAGTGAGGCTACATGTGCCTTGATTTGGGCAGCTGCCTCCTGGCCAGTCACCTCAAGGGTGTGTAGCTCCTGGGCGTGGACAAAGAGCTGCATGAACCATGCTCCCCACTGTTGCTACCACAAAGACAGGGTTGAGAAAGAGGACTCACTATTTTTGAAGCTTAATGTAAGAAAATAGATACATGGTAAATTATCAAAAGCTTTTACTTTCCACAAAAGCAAGTAATGGTTTTGCTCAGAACAGCAACACAATGACCTGTTGCTAATCTTGGCTTATTTTTCTCTCTCCTTGTGAAGGAGAGAGGAAATGCTAGTACATAGTATTTAATTTTAAAATGCATATTGAAAAAGAATTCTGATGGCTGCCTTTCAGAGCAAACTAATAGATAACTGTTCTCAACACATCTGTATTGGGATTGCCTCTAAGGCTATTGTAAAAGATGTTGAGTGGGCTCTTCCTAGGGTTCATCTCTTTATAAAAAAATTTTTTAATTTGTTTAAAAAGCTTTTTGTGGGTACATAGTATGTGTATATATTCATGGGGTACATGAGATATTTTGATACAGGCATGCAATGTGAAATAAGCATATCATGGATAATGGAGTATCCATCTCCTCAAGCATTTATCCTTTGAGTTACAAACAATCCTCGGGTTCGTCTCAATGGGTTATTTCAGAACTTGGATCTGGGAGTGTTCTGTGGTATTCTTTTGATTGGAAATGGGAGCTGAATGGGCTGTCCAGTGGGCAGAGGGCAGGAAATTGAAAATGGAAAGAGAAAGTTTCAAATGGCTGCAAACAATTCTTGAAAATTCTAGGTTTGAAGGTGCTGCCCTGGTGATCCCGAGGATGTGGTTCTCAGGCTCATTGTATCCTAGCTCTGTGATTTGGTCCAAATCACTTAACTTCCCTTCAGCAACCTCTTTAGCCTCCCTGTGCCTCAGTTTCCTCATCTGTAAACTGCAAATGTTGGTGCTTATCTTATGTCCCTACACTGGGTTATAGTGTGATTTGAATGAAAGAACTTTGTGTACCACGTAGAACAACACAGTTCTCACTATGATTAGGATTAATCTTAATATTATTATAGGTAGTTAAGTTAGAACAATAGATAAAGAAGTTAAACTTTACCTAAGAGCAGAACTGGCCTTAGTTACCTGACTGAATACATTTCAAAAGTTTTATCACCCCTTATTTTAAATAAATTGAATAGTATGGAGAGATGGACTGGGAAGAAAGCAGGACCTAGAGGTGACAGAGCCAAACCTTATTGCCTGACCCATGTACACACTTAAGACATGCAGCTTACATGAATGAGCCATAGAGATGTCTAAATTATTTGAAATTTCTCCATTATACTTTTTGAGATCTTTCTAAGTTTGATACAAGAAGAATATATTTGTTTTAAAATCAGGAGCATCATTATTTAAAAGAAAATACAACAACCAAAGTAAACCATAGATAATCAGAGTGCCACAGACAGCTGATGTGGCAGCAGATAATAGGGGAGGAAACCTGGGGAGGGATAGAAAGAGCTCAAATTCATTGGGCACTTGTGTTCTAGACACCGTGATAAGTGCTCTCTACACTTGTTTGTATTTAGTCCTCTTGACAAGTCTAAAGGGTAGATGCTGGTAGTATCCCCTTTTACAGATGAGGAAACTAGGACATAAGAGAGACCAAGTGATTTCCCATCTTAATGCTAGTTGGTGGCCAAGTAAGGATTCAAACCTAGTTGGTATGGCTTTAAAAATCTGTGCATTTCATGTATGTTTATTGCAGCACTATTTACAATAGCAAAGGCATGGAGCCAACCAAAATGCCCATCAGTGATAGACTGGATAAAGAAGATGTGGTACATATACACTATGGCATACTATACAGCCACAAAAAGAATGAGATTATATCCTTTTTAGGGACATTTAAAAATTTGTGCATTTCTGTATGTTTATTGCAGCACCATTTACAATAGCAAAGACATGGAGCCAACCCAAATGCCCATCAGTGATACACTGGATAAAGAAAATGTGGTACACACACACTATGGAATACTATGCAAGCATAAAAAGAATGAGATTATATCCTTTGTAGGGACATGGATGAAGCTGGAAGCCATCATCCTCAGTGAACTAACACAGGAACAGAAAACCAAATACCGCATGTTCTCACTCATAAGTGGGAGTTGAGCAATGAGGACACATGGACACTGGAGGGGAACAACACACACTGGGGCCAGTGTGGGAGTGGGGAGCGAGGGGAAGGAGAGCTTTAGGACAAATAGCTAATGCATGTGGGGCTTTAAAACCTAGATGATGGATTGATAGGTGCAGTAAACCACCATGGCACATGTATACTTATGTAACAAACCTACAGGTTCTTTATTTGTATCCCAGAACTTAAAGTAAAATTTAAAAAAATAAATAATAAAAATATTAAAATTAAAAAAGTCTGTGCATTTAATACTGAGCTAGATTAATCTCCAAGATCATGTGGACAACTTCCCATCTTGGAGGTAACTATCAGGAACTTCTGCTCTAAGTTGGTTCAAGCAAGTCCAGAACCAGTTTAAAACAGTCTACTATATTTAACTCACTTATTAATTAACAGACTGTGCCTTGAGCCCAAATACATCTTCATTTCCTCTATGCTACATCCTGTATGCCAGGTAAACTTGTAACTTGCTAAATTATTCAACAATCTGATGCTTCTAGGCTTTCCCTGGCTAGAAATGTGCCTCTGATCTCTTTCCCTAGAATTCCAAAAGGACCAAATTTTGCTTGCCTCTTTCGGTGCCTGTGTCATTGTCCCCAACTCAGGGGCAAACTGAAAACTTATACCATTAAGAGACGCCCCTTTAAGAAGAAGAAGGCACAAAGAAGGCATTTCTTTGGCCTCGTGCATACAATAAAATGAGAAATTAATAATTAAAAAATAATCTAGACCAGGCGCAGTGGCTCACGCCTGTAATCCCAGCACTTTGGGGGCCGAGGCGGGCAGATCATGAGGTCAGGAGATTGAGACCATCCTGGCTAACATGGTGAAACCCCTTCTCTACTTTAAAAATAAAAAAAAATAGTAAAAAAATAATTAGCCAGGCGTGGTGGCGGGCGCCTGTAGTCCCAGCTACTCTGGAGGCTGAGGCAGGAGAATGGCATGAACCCGAGAGGTGGAGTTTGCAGTGAGCCAAGATTGTGCCGCTGCACTCCAGCCTGGGTGACAGAGCAAGACTCCGTCTCATAAAAAAAATTAATAAATAATAATAATAATGGTCTAAACAAACATGAACAAAAGCTAGTCACAGTACAACTTGAAAAGATGGATTTGAAATCAGATAAACCAGAAAGTAAGGATAAGGCCAGTAGCAGGTGTAATGCTATAGGCTCACCGGTACATTGTGTACATTAGCAGAGGGTCTTTTAAAGAGAGAGCGTAAAATGCCCCAGAAACCATGTGAGCATTAAGGTTGGATCCCTGTGTGTTAGTAGAGCCAGAGGAAGTACTATGTAGTGAAGACCATTTCTAGGCATTTCTTTATTTTGTCTTAACTCTACCTGAATTAAGTTCTTCATCTTTCCACTGCCCTTGTGCTCCATGTTATCCTATAATCCTCAAGATTACCCTCCCAGTGGCCTCTCAGGAGATTGAACTTGCCCAGACAATGAGAGAAAGTAGTCCAGATCTCAACAATACACAGGGGAAGTCAAAGTTCTCTTCCATATTCTGTCCATTTTTTAATAGGAAAACATTCAACATTGTTAGAAATACCTGGGTCAAGTAGGGCCATAGGTTGAAGGCTCAGAAATTAGACCAAATGAGCTTAGGCTGCTGCCAACAGCAATAACACAATAGCACTTAAATTTGGCATAATAGTTTGCTGATACAAGGTCTTTTAATATGTTATTTTATTAATACCACAGACAACTTTGGGAGGTAGGGATTTTAGTCCAATTTTATTAATAATAATAGCATTTCTTGAGCCTTTACTATGTACTATGTGTTGTATTTGGCCCTTTAGCAGGAATATCTCATTCCATCTATATAACATATGATATATTATAATATATATAATAGCCCCATGAAGTTGGAGTTTTATTCATTAGTCACACTAGGAAGTAAAAGCCCAAAAAACAAAGTAACCATCCACAATCATGAAACTTAGTGGGAGGGGCTGGAATTTGCATCCAGGAGGGCATTCTTACCCTCAATTTTTACTGTCAGTGACCTCTCTCAGGCCATACCGCTGGTGATAAAGGATGGAGCTGTCTCCAAAACTCAAGATTTTTACATTAAGTCAGTTTAGTGTAGCCAAAAACAAACAAATCATGTGTAGTGGGAATAGGGGAAAAAACCTGGAGGAAATGGCTTGAATTCTAGCCTCTTGCAGTTGTGTGACCCTGGGTTCTTTCTAAGTCACACTTTTTCTTTCTTTGGAATGGGTATAAGAAAATGTGGCACATATACACCATGGAATACTATGCAGCCATAAAAAATGATGAGTTCATGTCCTTTGTAGGGACATGGATGAAATTGGATATCATCATTCTCAGTAAACTATCGCAAGAGCAAAAAACCAAACACAGCGTATTCTCACTCATAGGTGGGAATTGAACAATGAGAACACATGGTCACAGGAAGGGGATCATCACACTCTGGGGACTGTTGTGGGGTGGGGAGAGGGGGGAGGGATAGCACTGGGAGATATACCTAATGCTAGATGACGAGTTAGTGGGTGCAGTGCACCAGCATGGTGCATGTATACATATGTGACTAACCGGCACATTACGCACATGTACCCTAAAACCTAAAGTGTAATAATAATAAATAAAAAATAAATAAATAAATAAATAAATAAAAAAGAATTCCTTCTCCAGATGCCCCATCAGGGATTTGCAAACCTCAAATGCAGTGAAAATCCTTTATAAAGTAAACTTCTCATCACAGTTTGAAGTGATTGTTCTTAAGTGAAAATTTATAGTGTTTTAGTATCATTTTAGAGTAGCATTAAAGGCATGGGGAATGTGTGAATTCTTCCTTTATTTCTATTGCTAGTCATACTGTATGCTGTCTTACATACTAACCCAAAGATCAGTGAGTAAACTTCACATATGAACGAATAAAAATAATCCATTCTACTTGTGACATTCATTTTATAAAAAGAGTACCTCTTCATAGACTTTCTTAAATCACAGTTGTGAAAGTATCATAGAATGCAGGAAATTAATTCTTGGAAGTAGGCACTAAAATGATACAGCATCTAAGAATATCAGATAAAGAGCACAGATGAGATTTAAAATGCTTTTCATAAAGGCTTTACTTTATATTTAGCTAAATAATATATGGAAAAATTGGCACCTTTCAGCACCAGAGCAGTTACTACCACCGTTACTGCAAAAGCTGATGCTTGGCCAACACCTGCAGTAGAATTGAATTAATGGAATTGATTTGCAGCCTCGTTAAAAAAAATACAAAACAAAACATGAAGTTGTTTTTCGGGAAAAAAATAGATTTGCACTTAGTTTCTAAAAATGTTTAGGTGACTGCAAGTTACCTATTTGTAATTATAATATACTTTCTGCTATGGAGGACACTTTTCTACAACGGGTCAAGGCAATTATTAGGTATTTCACACTTGGACAGAACAACACAGTGATAAAAGCCAAGCTGGGGGGCAATTTCTAGATAAACCATTTAATTAGTGACTGCTACATGTCAGCTGTGTGCTACACTTGACATACGTTGACTCATTTAATTTCTCAAACAACAATGTAGATATTACTATTATTTAATGTTTGCATATAGAAAACTGAGGCTTAGAGGGGATAACTTGTCCAAAGTAGTTACTAAGTGTGGACCTGTACTAGAACTCAGAGATGTCCAAAGCCTTGTTTTTCCTCCTCATTATATCATGAAATAGTGTCATGACTTCCTTAAGAATGGATGGCACTCTTGGCTCCCTGCCCTTTTACCACTGTCATTTGACTCAGTTTTGCTGCTCAGCAACTTATCTGCCAAAGAGTCTCTGATTCTTAAGGAGAACCCTTGGTTCCTTTTACTAACTTCAAACTTATTTTTGTGGATAGATTGTTAAAACGAAAACCGGAAAAAATTAAAATAACAAGCAGTTACAAGCTATATACTCTCCTTTTTAGAATAGTCGTCATAGGAATTTTTCATATTGCCAGCTCCATTGTCCCCAGGGTAATACTGTTACTAAATTTAAAAAGTGGAATCATGTACTTCATAATATCTTTATGTTTTATCTGCATTCTATTCATTTAGTTTATTTACAATGGAACCAAACCAAAGTCAACGAGATACAATAATAATTATTGTTTATATATGTATGTTTTATTTTTTTATTTTTATTTATTTATTTTTTTTGAGACGGAGTCTCACTCTGTCGCCAAGGCTGGAGTGCAGTGGCATGATTTCGGCTCACTGAAACCTCCACCTCCCGGGTTCACACCATTCTCTTGCCTCAGCCTCCCGAGTAGCTGGGACTACAGGCGCCCGCCGCCACGCCCAGCTAACTTTTTATATTTTTAGTAGAGACGGGGTTTCACCGTGTTAGCCAGGATGGTCTTGATCTCCTGACCTCGTGATCCACCCTCCTCGGCCTCCGAAAGTGCTGGGATTACAGGCGTGACCCACCACGCCCAGCATATGTATGTTTTAGATAGACTGATAGAATAGGTATATAGACTTTAGCTAGGATTAGTGTGAAAATTTTATATAGCTAAGTTCAGGGAGCGTTATTTATTGAACCTGACTCTAAAGTCCAAATTTCTACCTACAAAGCAATTCAGTCTGGAATTGTATGTATAAATAGCAGCAATAGCAGTAGCAGCAGCTAACATTTAAGCAGCAATCTGCATATCACACCCAGTGATCAGTGCTTTATGTACTCAATTTCATTCTCATCCTCACCTTGTAGATAATTGAACTTAGTGAGTTAAGAACTCTGGAAAAGTCTCACCAACCCTGATCCATATTCATTTCCAGATCTGGCTGGCTTAGGAGCCTGGACCCTTAGCTTCTGCACCATGCTATCCTCAGGGACCAGCCACCAGATATTGGCATATGGACTACATAGACTTTCTTTGGGTTCTGTCCCACTTGTCTGCTCCAAGTAGCCTCAGAGAAGGTTCCTAAAGAAAAATTTCCTCCTGCCACTATTTTTTTTATTATTTATTTTTACTAAGAAGCAGTCAAATCTGTTGGGGCTCATCATGGCCATCAGCTATGCACCAGGGTTTGGTGTCAAGGTGTGTTACTGAAATGCCACCTGCGTGTGTTTAGAATAGTGTCGACCCAGATTGAGCTTCCTGGGAACACCTGCTAATAGCCTGCAGTGCCAATGGCTTTTTCATTGGCTTGCAAAGGCAGTAACTTGCTGTGAGTTGGGTAATTTTTCCTTCTAACCCTACAGAAAAGGGCAGGACATCTGTAGAAAATATACCAATTTCTTTGATACATCCAAAGTACTTGTTCAATCTTACTAAAATTGAATGAGAGAACTGTGTATGCATTATTTCTGTATATGACAGACAAAAAGTGTTTGATGCTGGCTTCTTCCTGATTGTACAAAATTTGTGATTATTTGATGCTACCAAATTGGTGAAATTAAATGGTTTTATTTTGCAAAACTTTGCAATCACTTGTGCAAAATGGAAAGAAAAAACTTGAAAAGCAAACAAAACCCAAGACATATACAAGGGTATCAAACTATTAGAAAATTTAAAAGCCAACAAGTTGAGTTATTTTGATGCCAACCAATGGAATTAAAAGTTTTATATGACTGAATAGTTGTTTTGTTCTGGCTCCAGATTCAGCTTTTGAAGTCATAAAGTGTCTTGCAGATTCATGGAAACTTTTGTTTCCCTGAGCCTTACAGCAGAGTGCTCTGTAGGAGGGCTGGGCACAGAACACCCAAAGTAGGATGTGCCTCAGCAGAGCCAAAGAACTGGTTTCTGCCAGGCTTGGAGAGAGCAGCTGGGTCCTCTAGTGTAGACTCTGCAGGAAGAGACCTAGCTAGCAAAGCCATACACTTGGGTTCTAATTATAGCTGTGCCAATGTCTAGTTCTGTGCTCCAGTGAAAATCACTTAACTCTCTGACTGTCGCCCTCACCATCTCTCAAATGAAAGGGTTGCACAAAAGGACACCTAAGGTCATTCTAACTTGAACAGTCTGAGAACCTTCATTCTCACCATTCCTCTGTTGAAGACTTATGTGAAGGTCTGTGGTCTAGTTTGTGAAGGTCTGTGAAGCCTTTGTAAAAGTTTCAACTTAGAAAATAAGCAATTTTACATGTTGACTGAATAAAACCCCTTTTGCATTTTTCCAGAAAGGAAATCTGATTCCCATGGGGTTACCCTGCTTTCCTGCCTTCCTGCCTTCTCCCTTCCGCTTCCCCTTCCCCTTCCCCTTCCCCTTCCCCCCTCCCTTCCCTCCCCTCCCCTCCCCTCCCTTCACTTTCTTTTTTGAGATGGAGTCTTGCTCTGTTGCTCAGGCTGGAGTACAATGGCACAATCTCAGCTCACTGCAACCTCCACTTACTGGGTTCAAGTGATTCTTGTGCCCCAGCCTCCTTGGTAGCCGGGACTACAGGCGTGCGCCACCACGCCTGGCTAATTTTTGTATTTTTAGTAGAGATGGGGCTTCACCATGTTGGCCAGGCTGATCACTATTCATTTTTTCATTAAAAGAATGCACTATTCTGTTCTCCAGTATCATGTCTCCCCTCGAAAGAAACACGTAACTTTGTGGATGAACTATAGACTTTAAATTGCAAAGGCAGCCACATCAATATATCCATCTAGGCATATGCCATATTATCGAATATGTAAAATGGAAGACATTGGATAAAATGCTTATTGCTATGAATGAGAAACTTAGCTTGTTTGGTTATGGAAAAAAGTAACAAAAGACAGGAATCAGTAAGGTCTGGCATCGTGGTTTGTTTTGTTGTTCCCTAAATAACTACACTACCGTTTGACACTAAGACATCTACAGAAGCATTGCATAAGCTTTTTACTTTGACTGTAAATTTACATCTTTATACCATTTTCCACATTACACTGAAGTCTTGCCTTCCAGATAGCTTCTAAATTGTTGCCTGCCCCTCATGTTTTGTATGTAAATGCAGTGTTTCTTATGGAAGGACTTTAAATAATATATATACCTCTGCCTGTTTGTATGTTTAGAAATATGGAATTCTGTAATATGTAATATGTAAGTGACTTTTAGGCACACACACATGGCCTCTTTTATGTGTCAACTTTTTGACTGATGAAAAACTTAACTCTATTGAGTCCAGAGCAATTCCCTTTGAGTAAAACCTCACAAAAGTTTGGCAAAAAAAATTGCTCCTTGACAAATATTTTTCAGGGACAATAGCTACTTTTCTGGTTGTGAAAGGCAAGCTGAAACCACACTTAAATGACAAAACAGTGGGCCACCAGAGCAACATTTTATACTCAGAAAGAAATGCAAATCTAAACAGAGAACTTACTTTTTAAAAATAAAGGCAAGAGGGTTTTTTTGTTTTGTTTTGCTTTTATTTTGCGGTATGTTTTTGTTTTTGTTTTTAATATAAAAAGCCCCTTTCCACAGTAAAAGCTTTTTTTTTCACCCCCAAGAGGTTTAGAACTGTATAGAGATAGTTACATACACGGGCATCTCAAATGAGAGGGCAGCATACATACATGTAATTGGTTGCTTTTTTCTTTCCCTCGGCAGTCTGTAAAAAATGTGAAAATGCTCCTGCTTCTGCCTAGCCATTAAAAGGCAGTGGCTGCACCATACTGTGATTTGGGAGCTGAAGAAAATGGCCAGAACTGACTGATATCTGATAA
This sequence comes from Pongo pygmaeus, assembly GCF_028885625.2. Classification (NCBI taxonomy): domain Eukaryota; kingdom Metazoa; phylum Chordata; class Mammalia; order Primates; family Hominidae; genus Pongo; species Pongo pygmaeus. The sequence continues at coordinate 190,455,031 of NC_085930.1, forward strand.
ACAGTAACAGGAGTCAGTTTATTGCACCAATCGTTAAATAATGGTGCTGATTATAAGGCTGCTAACTGCAGATGCTGTAATTGTCTGTCATAAATCTTAGTCATTTGTGACAGGAGCACAATGAAAGGGAGCATCTGCTTGAGGGCAAATGACTTCTGATAAATATCAGCTCTACGAAAATGTACTTGGATGTGTCTCAATATTTTGGAGAGCCATTCATGTTGCTTCCACAAATGTGAAGTTATTATTGGTTTGTATTGATTTTGCCACCCTTTTTTTTTTTAAAGAGACAGAGAGTGACTCAAGGTTGAGTTGAATAGCATCTCAGCTCTTTATCTGATCTACTCATTTCTCTCAAATGCATGTTTGAGTGAAAAAAAATAATTGCACTTTTTCAGTAGATTGCTGTTCAGAAACACAGCCTGGGAAATTCAATATGCAGCATATAAAAAAATAACAAAAGCCAACATTTGTTGAAGGGGGAGGGAACACATTTGGCTTTTTACAAAGGTTATTTTTCAGAAAAGATTTTAAGTCTTAAAATGCCAATCTCTAATGAATTTTAATTGCATGAAAATGAATTTTAAGTTCTATTATGCCTATAGAAAAATAGCTAACATTATCATATTCATTATAAAAATTGCTCAAATAATAGAAACTATACAACAAGGACTTTTGTAAGTTAAAAAAACTTGGAGAAAGTTTGTATTACATAAAACCAAAATCCACATTTTAAAAACAGCTGCTTTTCCCTAAAACATTTATTTCATTTAGTTGTTGCATCCAGGACAGCTTAGAAATATAAAGCAAATAAAATGAGGAAATTCAATATTGTCTTGAGCTCAAACTTAAAAATAAGATTTGAGGATAAGAGTTATTATTAGTAAGTGCAGGTTACATCTGTTTATAGCTGTTTGCATTTACCAGAGATGTGGGGCTCTTCACAAATCTTTCCATGTGAAGAACGTAAATGTTTTTCAGTTTGTTCCATGCAGTTCCTGAATTTGAGAGTCCAGCTGAGTGGTCCAGGAGTGGCTTAGGTTTTGGGTCTGAGGAGAAGTGACGACATACCACAAAAGGAGAGATGGTACTCAGAGAGGGAATCAAAGTACAACTTTCATGTAAGCTGCCTGGAGTCTTTTCTTCTGAACTGCTCTGCTTCTATTTATAACTCAGTGCCTCAGGCTGAAATACCCGGATAAAGTTGTCCATACATCCACAGAACAAAGACTCCAGAGACTGTCACAGTGACACTATTAACTGTTTTACCATCTTATTCACAAGGGGATTTAGATATATTTTTTCTAAAAGGTCGACTCAGATTTTTCCTTGTGTCCTTGGCCATAAAAGGACTTGAGCTTATTGGACTTCCTAATGACTCTACTAATTATAGATACCCAGAGCTTCATGGTAACTGCATCCAGGGTGTGGGACAATTTTAGTTAAAGATTCCTTTAAAACAACATCCCTCTGGTACTATTGTACTAAATTTCCTGGGAGAATATCTGAAACAGAGTGCTCTATACCGACCCTAATTTTTAGAAAGGCAAATTTTGGCAAGAAAGGTAGTTTTGATTGATATACTTAAGAAATAGAAAAACAAGTCCTAAATCTTAACTGTGTATAAAGATATGGAAGAAGGGAGATATACAGAAAAACAGTATATTTTGGAGTCAGGCCAAATTGGATTTGATTCCTAGCTCTACGAAACAAGTTCTTAACCTCATCTTTCATTTTTACAAATTCACTATTTCTGTTAATACTAGGGTTGTCAGTAAGAAATCATATCTATAAATCATTTGATACAATGCTTGACACAAAGGAGACATGCAATAGTTATAGCTATTGTTGGTTATGTAATTAATATTATATATTTATTGACTCATATTACATAATAATAGCAGTAACAAAATTTGCATGCTTGTCTGAGTTTGCATTTGCATATGATTTTAATTCCCTTGATTATAATATTGTGATTTATCTTCTTCTGGAAAGAAACTGCTGGGAAACTTAGATAAATTGCGAGTTTCTATTTCTATGGGTATATTTCCATGAGTAGGTAGAAATAAAGCAAATACGTGTTAAATACCTAAGTTCTGTCTTCTGGAGGTTGGAACTGATAAAAGGGGTGCAAGGGAAGAACACTCTAACATTCATCCCTGCTTTCACAGAACTTATTGTATTGTTAGGTAGAAAGAATTAGCGGTTGATAATGTATTAATTTTCTCATGTGCGTTAATGAGTGAGTATAGGGCAACAGAAGGTCAGAAGGCCAGAGTAATCAGTGAAGGGACCTGAGCTAAGCTAGGCTTTATAACCAAATGTGATTTGGGTAAGTCCAGTCACCTGATTTCAGTGGGGCCAACAGCATGAGCAGAGGCATGAGTATGACACATGACATATGGAAAACATAACATATTCGAAAGTTAACTGAAAGCAGAGAGTATATGTTGGGGCGTAATGGGAAATAAATGAAGTTGAATTGGTGGTGTAGGTGAGGTCCTAGTAGTAGTGTTATTATTTTTGTTTTCATTAATAGCTAGCATTATTAACTCAACTATGTGTCAGATATTAAACTAAGTTCTTTCATGTATAACTTCAATTAAGCCCAACAGCAAGCCCAAAAGATAGTAATAATATTATTCCCATTTTTTAGGTAAAACAGTTAAAGCTTAGTAAATTTAAGCAAGAGTCAGTATTGTGTGATGGTCAAGAGTATAAACACTGTAACCAGACTGCCTGGATTTGAATCTTGGCTAATTACTACCTGTGTGAAGTTGGGCAATTGCTCATCTTTTTTTGCTCATCCCGTGTATCTGTTTCTTCACCAGTAAAATAGGGATAATAATGATACCCAGCTCACAGGGTTATTGTGTGGATCCAATTAGTTAAGTTTATGTGTGTGTGTGTGTGTGTGTGTGCGCGCGCGCGTGTTTGTAGGTATATATGTATGTACATATATACATACATATATACACACACATAAATTTAACTAATTATGCGCATGTATATATGCATGTAGAGATGTATTATGTACACACAAACTTAACTGTGTATGTATATACACATATATACATATACATATACGCACATATACATATATACACATACACACACACATAAACTTAACTATTTGGATCCACACAATAACCCTATTTTATATGTATATATTTATACATATATACATATGTATGTATGTGTGTATATATCTTCTTTAGAATACTGCTAACTATATAGTCAAGTGTTATATAAGTGTTTGCTCTTATTAAGTAGGTAACACATAGATAGCAATTTTGTAAAAGACACAAAGTCTTTCTATGACTTTTTTATGTTGCCTATTGTTTAAGCTGAGAGAATAACATACATAAATAATTTATATTCACTTTTGAAAAAGTAGAATATACAGATAAAAATTTAAAATCTTTTATTTATCATATATAATCATTATATTGCTATATGATTTTTCAGAATATGTATTTATAAACATATATATGTATGTCTTATAACCTGATTTTCCACTTTAAAATATCTAGAAACATTATGTCAATAAATACAGCTACCTTATAATTGTAAAGGTCACAAAGTAATCTGATATGTGGATGTAGCATACATAATTAAACCAATTGCCTACCTTTATAGATGGTTTTCAATCTCTTTTTGCTATTTTAAACATTCTGCAATGAATAATCTCATAGATTGTTGGAATATCTCATAGATTTATGGAATTATTTACTTAGGATAACTCCCAGAAGTGTAAATTCTGAGACAAAGTTATGCCCATTTTTCAGAAATATTATATATTTACATATTGCCAAATTACCCTTCAGAAATTTTTAACATTTTGCAGTTCTGTCAGCAATGTATGAGAACTGTCATCTCCCATCCTTCACTCAGGTCACACAGTGGTTATTGCTCTTTTAAAAACTACTTTCAAATCTAATACGTGAAATGCCTTATCATCATTTGAAATCACTTAATATTACTATTACTTCAAATATGCTTATTGAAAATTTATATTTTTATAAATTTTCTGTTTATGTTATTTTTCTCCTATTTTTAAAAGTTGGAGGTGTTTTATTTGAAGTAAATTTCCATAATTATGATAGTAAAATTTTGTCTCATGCATTTTGAAAATATATGTGTGAGTATACTTTGGTAAAAGTTTGAAAAGGGGAGGAGTAAATGAGTTTGGAACCATGTGGAAGTTAATAAGGATACTTTTTCTAACATTCAAATCTTAGTGTTTTAGTTCATTTTGTGTTGCTACAATAGAATACCTAAGACTGAGTAATTTTGAAAGAACAGAGACTTATTTCTCACAGTTCTGGAGGCTGGGAAGTCCAAGACTGAGGGACTGCATCTGGTAACGGCCTTCCTACTGCAGTAATCCCATGAAAACAGTGGAAGGGTGAGAGAGCATGTGAGAGAGGGCAAAGGGGACCAAACTCATCCTTCTACCAGGACCCCACTCTCTTGATAACTTACCCACTCCCTAGATAACAGCATTAATCCATTCATAAGGTCAGAGCCCTTTTGACCTAGTCACCTCTTAAAGGTCCCACCTCTCAATACTGTTGCATTGGGGATGAAGTTTCCAACACATAAACTTTAGGGGCACATTCAAACCATAGCACTGAGAATGTTCTATATTTAAAACAAAAACAAAAACAAAAAAAAACCTTGTACCTCTGGTAGAATTCGGCTGTGAATCCATCTGGTCCTGGACTCTTTTTGGTTGGTAAGCTATTGATTATTGCCACAATTTCAGATCCTGTTATTGGTCTATTCAGAGATTCAACTTCTTCCTGGTTTAGTCTTGGGAGAGTGTACGTGTCAAGGAATTTATCCATTTCTTCTAGATTTTCTAGTTTATTTGCGTAGAGGTGTTTGTAGTATTCTCTGATGGTAGTTTGTATTTCTGTGGGATCGGTGGTGATATCCCCTTTATCATTTTTTATTGCATCTGTTTGATTCTTCTCTCTTTGATAACTTCCCTTTGCAATAGAATAAAGTTGAGGTTTTAAAACTTGGCATATGAGGTCCACCATGACCTGGTATCAGTTGGCCTTTATAGCCTCTTCCATAAACACTTTCTCATTGTGAGGGCCAATTGTGTGCATCTCTTCCTAAGTCCACATTCTGTGAAGTCATGTTGGTGGACTGAGATCAGACATAGCGGGAATATTTACACCATGGAAATTGGCAAACACTACGAATTAGGACTTTTTTTTTCCCCCTGGAGACTCACTTGTTAAATATTTAGCAGCATTCTACTGCATGTACTCTAAATTCCAGGCATCCTAAATTTCTTAGCATTCCTCATCTAGGGCAGTAATAAAACATGTATGCACCCCAGTCAGGGTAATATATCAGTTGCCCCATCAACACTCATTAGCAATGTCTAGGAGAAGCAGGAAAGCAGGTCCTCTAGTGGCAGTGCTCAGCCTCTCTTGCTCTGACTAACCCAGGGCTGGCCCAAAGTTGCCCATTCGATGCAGTCACACAAAGCCCTGTTTTGGAAATGTGTCACATTGAAAACATCATCCAGTGTGCACGATGACTGGAAGAAAATGACCACTGATAAGAGGACTAGTTAGGATGTTGAAATTTTGTAGAGTGCATCACCTAGTCTTGAGGAGCTGGTAAGCCCCTGGAGTTGGGTGGTAGTAATGAGGATAGAAAGAAAAAGCAGACATGAGCCATTTTAGGCAAGGAACAGTGGAACTTGGTGAAAGATGGACTAGGAAAAGAAAGAGTAGGCAAAATTAAATCTCAAGATGTCTTTAAGCTTCTAATTTAGAAGCAGATGTTTAGAATAGATATTGGAGCCATCTGTGTAAAGCCATGGACTCACCAGGAAGAGAACCCAAAAAGTAAAAAAATAAAATAAAATAAAGACAGAGAGAGGCAGAGAGAGAGAGAAAGAGAGAAAATCTGAAAGTTGAGTGCTAGGAAAATCTCTGCTTTGGGAGAGATCAAAAAGGAGTGTAGAGGCTGGACACAGTGGCCCTTTGGGAGGCTGATGCAGGACGATCGTTTGAGCCCAGGGGTTGCAGACCAGCCTAGGCAAAATAGCGAGATCCCATCTCTTCCAAAAATTAAAATAATTAGCTGGGCACAGTGGCACATGTCTGTAGTTCCAGCTACTCAGAAGGCTGAGACAGGAGGACTGCTTGAAGCCAGGGATTTGAGGCTGCAGTGAGCTGTGATCATGCCACTGCACTCTGGCCTAGACAGCAGAGTAAGATTCTGAAAATGGCAGTGTCTCAAAAGCTGGGGAAAGAGTTTTAAAGAGCAAATAATGCTTCAAAACATTTGAAGATTAGTCAATATACTTTAAAGGGAAGAAAATTGAAAGTGTAAAAAGGCCAAGAAAATTATCATTGACTTTGGCAAGAAGGTATTCACTAGTCATAGTAAAGCTGGTATCTTCAGAGCAGTAGGAGGTGAAAAGTCATTGCACCACAACTCAGTGGATTGTGTTCAAATTCCTGTGCTACTTACTGGCTGTAGTTCACTTTACACAAATGTCTTCATCACTCCCAAAGTAAGTTTCTTCTTTTATAAATCAGAGATAGTTTTTGTTCTACTATTTCATAAGGTTATTGTGAGGGTCAAAAAAATGGTATCTATGGAAGTATTTTGCAAATTAAGTTTTTAATGTGACACATTTCCATTTTTACAGTCATAATCAGAGCTAGATGGAAACAACAGGAAGAATGGCTAATAAAAAGGTAAAGGATGAGAAGAAAAAATGGGGTGATTGGGCATCAGCTTGAAGAAGAAATGGGGTATTTATTTATTTAGAGACAGAGTTTTGCTCTCGTCACCCAGGCTGGAGCGCAATGGCACAATCTCGGCTCACTGCAACTTCTGCCTCCCCGGTTCAAGCGATTCTCCTGCCTCAGCCTCAGTAGCTGAGTTGAGCTCAGCTCAGTAGCTGTAGCTGAGACTACAGGCGCCCACCATCACACCTGGCTAATTTTTGTATTTCTAGTAGAGATGGGGTTTCACCATGCTGGCCAGGCTGGTCTCGAACTCCTGACCTCAGGTGATCCGCCCACCTTGGCCTCCCAAAGTGCTGGGATTATAGGCGTGAGCCACCATGCCTGGCAGAAACAAGGATTAATGAAGCATTTGTTTACATTTGTTTGAAGGCAGGGATACTCTGGGCATGGCTGAAGATAGAAAGGAAGACTTTCATTGTGGAGGAGGGGTGACTACAGGTGTAGAGTCCAGGTAAATGAAGAGCATGATCTTTCAACTGAAGGACAGAAGCCTCTTCCTCTGGGACTGGTGGGAAGATTGAGACCCACATATAGAGAGAGGCACTTGTCAAAAGGAAAATGGGATGAAGTTGCTCTTGTGCAACACTCCAAACATGTGCTTGAAGGATAAGGAAAGGCTATGGAAGGACAGTTAGGGAGAGAGCTATGGGATCTTGAATAAGATTTAGAAGACAGAAGTATGGTTTCAATTACTGCTGTGGTATTATCTTCTTATATCGTAGACTACAGTATTCAGTCCCTTTAGAGGAGTTGCCAAATCTAACATTCATATCTCCACCCTATATAGTCACTGTACATTGGCTCAGTCCAGGTTGCATAACATGACCTAACAAGAAAAGGAGTTATGCTTCCGCACAGCTGGATTGGGTAACAAACACGGTCACCTCATTATCTGAACTGAAGGTTGGAGTACCTAGTTGGAGATGGGATTCGTATATATTTTCCAGTTTTGAGAAGCCATGTGGGAGGCAAAGTCTGTACACTAAAATGTTGGATTCTCCAGGATCGTTCTGTGGTTTATAAGTTGAAAGGGAGGGTCCGTTTGAAAATCAGGAGTTTCTTAGAAATATGGATCATATGGTCCATAAACATCTTTGGTAACTTCCCCCTCAGATATCATGGGACTTACATTAGGATGTGAAAGTGTAAGATGGAGATGAGATGGGCATGAGAAGATGCCTCTATTCTAGCGTGGTCATAATTGGCCGGAACTGAGTGGTGGCTACCTTAGAAATGACTTGCCCTGTACAGGTTGCCACAGTTGCTACCACTCCCACTGATCTGTCAGATACTGAGGCTGAGGATCTGTTTTCATTCAGAATTACACAGGATCCCTTGCTTTTCTTATAATAAAAAGGAAGTTCTCTTGTTCATGACTCTATCAAAAGTGGAATAAGGAAAGAATGAGAGTTTTACATGTTTTAACTCTTTTCTTATACACCTGACTCCAGTAGGCATCTGAGTTTAGGAATCATGTTATAACTCAACAGTTATCAGACTCAGTGTTATGTATGACATGGGATATGTTGAGATCAGTCCTGAGGTATGTCAACCACTTAGTAAGTGTAGATAAAGTAGGTATGTTTGTGAATATTGAACTTTCGACATATTAAAAATTGTTCAGATTACAGGCGGCTCATGCCTGTAATCCTAGCACTTTGGGAGGCTGAGGCAGGCTGATGGCTTGAGCCCAGGAGTTTGAGACCAGCCTGGGCAACATGACAAAACCCTGTCTCTACAAAAAGTACCAAAAATTAGCCAGGCATGGTGGCACATGCCTATAGTCCCAGCTACTCGAGAGGCTGAGGTGGGAGGATTACCTGATCCCAGGGAGGTGCAGGTTGCAGTGAACTGAGATTGTGCCACTGCACTCCAGCCTGGGGATAGAGTGAGACCTTGACTCAAAAAAACATTGTTCAAATTTATCTTATAATATATTGTATTCATTTGTATTCTATATAATTTTTTTTTGTGTGTATGAGACAGAATCTCACTCTGTCATCCAGGCTGGAGTGCAGTGGCCCTATCTTGGCCCACTGCAACCTCCGCCTCCCAGGTTCAAGCAGTTCTCCTGCCTCAGCCTCCCAGGTAGCTGGGATTACAGGTGTGCACCACCATGCCCAGCTAATTTGTGTATTTTTAATAGAGACAGAGTTTCACCATATTGCACAGGCTGGTCTTGAACTCCTGAGCTCAGACAGTCTTCCCACCTTGACCTCCCAAAATGCTAGGATTACAGGTGTGAGCCATCATGCCCAGCCATAATTTCTTTTTTAAAACCACTTTACTGAGGTTATGATTGAGAGGGAAAAAGCTTTACATATTTAATGTATACAATTTGATGTTCTAGACATCATTATACACCTATGAAACCATCACTACAATCAATGCCATCAATGTATCCCTCACCTCCAAAAATTCCCTCCTGCTCTATTTTGTGTGTGTGTGTGTGTGATATGAGCACTTAAGATCTCCCCTCTCAGCAAAGTTTTAAGGTATATGATACAGTAGTTTACTGTAGACACTATGCTGTACAATAGTCTCCTAGGACTAACTTATCTTGCATAAGTGAAAATTTATATCCTTTAATGAAGCCTCCTTGTTCAGCACCCATCACCCCAGCTTCTGGCAGCCATTATTCTACTCTGTTTCTATGAGTTATAGTATTTTTCCTTCTGTGTCTGGCTTATTCCACTTAGCATATGTTCTCTAGGTTCATTGATGTTGTCACAAATGGCAGAATCTCCTTCTTTTTGAAGGTTGAGTAATATTCCATTGTATGTATATACCATATTTCCTTTATCCATTCATCTGTTGATGACATTTGGATTGCTTTGGCTAGTGGGAATAATGCTGAAAACCAGATATCTGATAAAGGGTCAATGTAAAAAAAATAAGGAACTTCTATAACTCAATAGCAAAACCATGAATGACCAGTATAAAAATGGGCAAGGAAACAGAACAGACATGTCCTTAAAGAAGACATATAAATGGTTAATAGGTATATGGAAAAATGTCTAACATCAGCAGTCATAAAATACAAATTAAAACCGCAATGAAATATTATCTGACATTTGTTAGAAAAAAAAGGAAAGATAAGTGTTAGCGAAGATGTGGAACCCTTGCAAACTATTGGGGGAAATGTAAACTGGTACAACTACTATGGAAAACATTCTGGAGATTCTTCAAAAATTAAAAACAGAGCTCACTATTGTATAATCCAACAATTTCTCTTCTGGGTATATATCCCCCCAAAATTTAAATTAAAATCTCAAAGAGATATCTGATATAATTAAACATTTACAAAAACTTTTATTTTTTTTTGAGACAGAGTTTTGCTCACTCCCCCAGGCTGGAGTGCACTGGAGCAATCATAGCCCACTGCAACCTCAAATTCCTGGACTGAAGCAGTCCTCCCACCTCAGCCTCCCAAGTAGCAGGGACTACTGGCACTTGCCACCATGTTTGGCTAATTTTTGAAGTTTTTTGTAGAGATGGGGTTGCCCAGTCTGGTCGCTAATGATAGCTGATGTAATTTAAGCAGGAGAGAAACATCATGTTAGAGTTAGCACCATGGGAATATCCGTGGGATTATGTCACACACATAGCTTGTCATGTGCATCTCAGAGGAAAAAACTTGAGAACTACTGTTCTGGCAGATGGCGGAACAATGACTGTATAGTCATTTTAGGCAGCACTAAAAAATCACGTGATGGAACATTTTCTGCAGAGCTGTATTTTGTTCTCAATTTAATTTTTATCAAAGTCAAACATATACATAGTTTAAACAGTCAACTAGTGTAAGATTCATCACGAAAATCACACATCTACTGAGACCTCTTCCCCACCCTATTTCTCCTCCCCCGAGGCAACGTTTAGGTTAAATGAATAACTGGTGTTTACATTGCAATCATATAAATTTTGTTCATAATTAAATCTCAAGGTATGTTACTGTCACATTTTGTTTCTTCTAAACTTCACTTTTTTCTGGACTTAATCATTGTCTTATATTTTGTTTGTTAGATTTTCTTCCTTAAATCATCTATTAGAACTACATCCCTCTCAATATGATCAGGTATGCTAGATAATATTGGTTTCCATTTTATCTTGGAGACCACCTTCTTGAAGCCTTCCTTCCTTCTGCTCCAATCAAACTAGTTGCTCTCTAGGTTGCTACATAAGCATCATCCTGGGATTCCCCACTGCCGTAGTTCAATTTACTTCACTTTTCTCTTGGGTTGGATCCCACGCCTATTTATTCCCCTTTACTCTAATTGTGATGAATTATTTCCTGGGAGTTTCCTGAGAAAGGATAAGGATAAGTACTTCTGATTCCTTACAGGACTCTAAAAAGGTCTGTAGTCTGCCTTCACACTTGGCTAAGTGCAGACCTCTGTTGTAGAAGAAATAATCCCTGTTTGCTGATGGCATTGCTCCATGTGCTCTATCTTTGAAAATTCTTATTGAGAACTATGAAGCCATTTTGATTGTTGCTATTTCATATATGACCACCTTTTTTTGGTATTGTCTTCTCTATCTTCAAAGTTCTAAAATATCACAATCATCTGTTAATCCAGGTTCTTTAGGGTTTGGAAAAATATTGTTGGCTAATTTCCTTCTCCAAAGTTTTCTTTTTCTGGAACTCTTATTGGTCAGCTTTTAAGGTTCTTAGATTAGTTTTCTGTGTTTCTTATCTTTTCTCTCCTGTTTTTCCATTAGTTTGTCTTTTGTTTTACATTCGAGAAGATTTTTGTCAACTCTATCCTCTAAATATACTACTAAATTTCTTAAAGTTTTGGTGCCATATTTTCTAAGACTCAAAAGCTCTTTGTTGATCTGTTCTTGTTTAATGGATATATTAGTTTTTAATGTATAATTAGTAACCAGAAAATATACCAATTGCATTGCCTCTGTTTTAAGAATTTGTGTGTTTATATCTGTCTGTCTGTTTTTTTCATAGAGAATTTTTGAAATATTAGGAATCTTTGACTTTGTGTCATATTTAAAATGTGAGGGTCCAAGAAAATATAGGAAGCTGTGTGTGTGTGTGAGTGTGTGTGTGTGTGTTAGGGGGAGAGGATTCACCACTGATTGGATTCATTGGCTGTTTCATTGGTTAAACCCTTAAATGTCATTGTCTTTAGGTGTTAAATCTCAAGCTGACATTTCTCTAGAGAGAAATTGTTCAGTATCTTGCCTGGAAGTGAAAACCTGATTACCAGATTTTGAGGAATTTCTCGTAAAGTATTTAGGCTGAGGATTCTCAAAATGCAATCTACGAACTTCAGGGGGTTCCTAACATTCTTATATTATTATTATTATTATTATTATACTTTAAGTTTTAGGGTACATGTGCACAATGTGCAGGTTAGTTACATATGTATACATGTGCCATGCTGGTGTGCTGCACCCATTAACTCGCCATTTAGCATTAGGTATATCTCCTAATGCTATCCCTCCCCCCTCCCCCCACCCCACAACAGTCCCCAGAGTGTGATGTTCCCCTTCCTATGTCCATGTGTTCTCATTGTTCAATTCCCATCTATGAGTGAGAACATGCGGTGTTTGGTTTTTTGTCCTTGCGATAGTTTACTGAGAATGATGATTTCCAATTTCATCCATGTCCCTACAAGTAAGATTCTTTCAGGGATTCTACAGTCAAAACTATTTTCATAATAGTACTAAGATCAGAAGTTATTTGCATTTTTGTGGTGGTGATATATGCACTTATGATGCAAACTCAACCATGGGTAAAATTGCTGGTGCTTAGCGTTAACCAATGTAGTAGCACCAAACTCTGCTAGTCATTATTGTATTCTTCACAAACATGCATGTAACAGTTAAAGCAAAAAAATAAAGCCACTTTCATTAAAATATGTCTTTAGTGAACAGTAAGAGTTATTGATTATTATTTAACCTCCACCCTCAAATGCACATCTTTTTTGTATTTTCTATGATGAAATGGGAAGTATGCATAAAGCACTTCTGCAGCGTGCCAAAGTGCAATGATTGTAATGAGGAAAAGCGTTTGTGCTATTGCTTGAGTTACAAGTGGAACTACCTGCTTTTTTCAAAGAACCCCATTTTGGTTGAAAGAATGATTGACAAAGAATAGTCTTTCGGATGTGGCTATTAGACAGACAGCCCTCAAAAACGAACAAAGTAACCTTATCACTTCAGGGAAAACAACTGATGGTATTTGTTGCCAATGATAGAATTTGCATTTTCAAGAGAAAATGAGAATCCTGGAAAACTTGTATCCTCCACCATTAGCTTGAAAGTCTCCTAAGTGGGGTTACTGGTGATAGTAACCATGTGATTTTTCAATATTATATAATAAAGTGCACCTATGTTTGAAAGATATGCCTAAATCAATGAACTGGTATTTTCCAAATGATTAGTGCAGGATGTTACCAAATCATGCATGGGAAAAAATGCAAGATAGGTTTATGCAATAAATTTTAATGTAACAGAATACAAAAAGTTCACTGATGCACTTTCAAATTCCGTATTGAAACTCTTCTTTAAGAAACTACCACTCATCAAATTTTGGTATAGCATTGAAGAAAAATATTTACAACTATCTGAAAATGTTATTAAAATAATGCTCTTTCTAACTAAATAACTCTGCAAAGCTGGATTTTCTTGGTATTCTTCCACCAAAGCAACATATTATGATAGATTGAGTGCAGAAGCAGTTATGAGAACCTATTTTCTATTAAGCCAGACATTAAAGAGATTTGTAAAAATGTAAAAGTGCCACTATTCTCACTAATTTTTTAGTTGTGAAAAATATAGTTACATTTCAAAAAAATGTTATTTATATTAATATATAATGGACTTGCTATTGTTATTTTAAATGAATTAATATTTTTTCAGTTGTAATTTGTAATAAAATAAATATTGATACATATAACCAATGTAAACAAAAGATCTTTCTCAAAAAATGATCCTCAAAATTCTTAAGAGTATAAAGTGGTACAGAGAGCAAAGTGTTTGAGAGCAGCTGAAAGACAATTACTTAATCCTCCCCAACCCTACGTTTTCTCAATGGCTTCACACCCCCACTTTTTAGTATACCAGTGTCTCCTAATTTAGAGAGACGCTTCTCTGTTCAAGTCTCTGCCTGGTGGGGGAGGGGCCAGAGAGTTTAATTTTTCTCCGTACAGATTTCCAAGCACTATGTCCTCCTTGCTGCATGCGTCCGTGTGCTTCCTGTTGCTTCTGCCCAGGCAGACATCTAGGTTTCACTTTCTTCTTTCTGCCAAGCCAGTTACCACTCATCACTTCGTTCCAAAATTTTAATAACATCTCTTGGTTTTCTGTCACCTCCTCTCCCATTCCTTTATCCTTGTGGGTTTATCATTTTTAAAAACTTCTTTTCTGTTATTTTAGTGGAGATTTGGGAGGGAGTGGAGGTAGAGGCATGTATTTGACTGGGAGTACTATGTGTTGATTTTGGTATGTGTGCCAACATGTGGAAGCTATTAATTGCTACCTATTTATAATACATTATTTAATTTTAAAATATTAAATTAAAAAACACTTCTATAAATAAATTAAAAATATTCAATAGAAAGAGGATAGTTGGAATATCTGTTAGATGTTTTCATACAGAATATTTATATTTTCCTTTATTATTTAATTACTTAGAAACAATCAACAAAGTTTTTGGAGTTCTTTGGGAAAATGGTCCTGTTTTTAAAAATGAGCATCTATAAAATGCTGATGTTTAGCTTGGAATTAACTGCATTGCCCACCTAACCAAGTATAGACCAAAATGACTTATGTTTACTTTGGGTTTACCTTATATATAGCTTTTAATATGAAAATAGTGATATTTGGGATTTAATACTGACCCTTGCATATTTAAATCTATTGAATAACAGATTACATTATTATCAGGTTTTATATAATGTTTCTAAAGTATGTTACAATGAATATACTAACCAAGAAAATTTCCAGGGAAGAGTTCAATGAATTTATGGTTCTATTTTATGCCACATCACATTGATTACACTCTTTGAAGTCAAGGAAATCTTAGTTCTATGAACTACAACAAAAAGTGAGAAATAGTTTTCAGTGTTATTCATTTCCCAAATATAAGAACACAAGGAAGATGATCAGACTAGAGTTTGGAATTGTTTGATTTTGATGTTAATAGTTATGACACTGGAGACTAGTAACGTGAGGCAGGTAAAGTAAATTGAGATTGCATTTTAGAAGATAAAGATCAGAATTGAGAATGACCTTGTAAAGTTGGAAATAAAGAAACAACTCACAGAATTCAGAACATCATTGAAAACCTGGAATGCACCTTGAAAATAATCTTGTCCAATACCAGCATTTAATAGAGGAGGAAATGAAGATCCAGAAATGTGGAGTGAAGGTCAAATTGCTACTTATTAGCAAATGTATTATTAGAACCTGGGCTTCCTGTCCTCCAGCCCAGTGTTCTCTCCCATGTACCCACTTCATCAGAGACAAAGGGGGTATCATGCCCTGAAGAAGAAGGAAAGGACATTGCCAGGTCTGCTTTCCATTCTCTTCTCTAGGTATGTAAGTCTTTTCCTTGATCCAAGGCCCAGCTAAAACATGAACTCTATCAAAGCTTCCTAGCTGATTTCACCTCCTCTGTCATACACGGTGATCTTCATTTCTCCTGTACCCCTGTCACATCTGCTGCCCCGTATAATACCTCATATTTGTGGCCCTTCATGGTTGACTATCTTTAAATGTAGATGTTCTATCTCCCCAGCTAGACAGTGGTACTTTTGAGGGCACGACTCTATCAACAGTGATTAAGTCCTGTATCCCTCAAGGTGACTTGGACTCGAACGTCAGAGGTGTTCAGCTGCTATTGCTGTTGTATTGTTGGAAGATCTGGCTGGTTATGTACACACTGATCAAGAAAAGTTCCTCAACATGGCAGGGGAGTTGGTATCATTCAAGCCGCAGCTTAGGAAACAAGCGTACTGTGGAAATAAATAGGAGAACATCATGTACGAACCAGAAAATTCAGGATTTAGTTTTTAGCTCTTTTCAAGCTATTTTCAGGATTCTGCTAAGCACTATGTTATACTTTTTAAAGAACAGAGGTGAGAAGCTGGAAATGGTGTGTTTTTTTAAAAGAGCAATATTCTATGGCACATAGAAACCATACGGCTAGTCCTATTTTCTAAACACAGATGACCCAAAGACAAGGCTGACATGTGTGGTTGTTTAGTTGGTTCAGTGCATAAAGGTACCTGGCCAAGAGACAGGAAGGAACACTTTTTTCTTCCTTCCAAAAAGAAATTCTACTTTAGTGCACATCCCAGAGACTGACTTTGTTCTACCCATATGACATTTTTCAACTATTACTTTATATACACAGAGTGTACTTATGTATATACACACACATATATCTTGTATACATATATCTTATATGTGAGTGTGTGTGCCTATCTGTATTTATCATCTATACGTAATCTATCTCGTTCCCAAAATAAATTTTAATCTAATAATAATAAAAACAATAACTAACATTTTACTGGTCATTTCCTAGACATGTTCTAAGTGCTTCACACATAATCACATGATTTATTCCTCATAGCAATCTCTCTGAGTGGTGGTACAGTTATGAGAATTTAGTGGCTGCTGAATATATCCAGAGCATTAGGAGAGCAGCAGCAGTCAGACACCTTGCAGCCTTTCACCTTTAGAGGGGCTCTCGAAACATTCTACAGCTATTAACTTCTAACAGCAAGTCTGAAGAGTCACATGCCCAAGGGCAGAATTTAGGGGCCAGATTTTCTTAGAATCTGACAATACTCAGCAAATGATCTTTTCCTCTGCTAAATTGGCTCTTCCTTCCATTTCAGTAGCTTTTTGATAAATATTTGTTGAATGTTAAAATGATTGCTTTCCTTCCAGTTAATTCAGATTTGGGACATCTGACCCATTCTTGGGCTCTCTCCCCTTCTTCCCATCTTTTTCAAATTAGTCCTCAATTCCTGCAGCTGCTTCCTTTGTACAAAGTCTTGAATTCCTTAGTACTCAATGCTATCAATAAGTTTGTTCTCAGCCTCTCACAGTGACATTAGCCAACGAGTTGTTTCTTCAATCATTGATTTCTTTAGCCCATTCAATATCACACATTAATATTGGCTTCCTTTTTTTTTTTGGAATCTAATACAGACTTCAGAGCCCTTTACTCTAGCTTTTTTCTCCATGAGAGGCAGAGTAGTGTTTCAAAAAACGACATAGTTTATGATTTCTATGGACTAGTCTTTGGATTTTCCTGGCCATTTACTATTTGTGTAGTCTAGAACAAGTCCCATAATATCTGAGTTTGTTTCTTCACTGCATAATTATATGGTTTTGAAACAAATTAAAATATTATATGCAAAGTAATAACAGCAGTGCTTGAAACTATATAGATTCTGAATAATGAGAGTTATGTTGGTGAAGATGGTAGTTGTAGTGATAATGAAAGGCCTGGATCTCGGGCTTCCTACAGAGCCTGCTTATCTCTGACCTTTATTTTGTTATTCTTCTGCCTGAAGGGCCTCCCCATCCTTCCCTTTACTTTGTTTATGTGAGTATGTATTTGTGAATTGTTTAAGATGAGCAACAATATGACCTTATTTTTAATATATTATATTTGGAGATTTAATACAAGTACATGTATATGTACATGTACAGAGTTCAAAAAGTATATGTGAAAAGACAAGTTTCCCTTCTGGCCCACAGTTCCCCTCTCCAGAGGCAACCACTGTAATGATTTATTAAAGGTAAATATTTCATTTACATCTTGCTTTAATTTTTAAGTAAAATGCACTTAGAGATTGTTTCAAATCAGTGCATCTTCTTCATCTCTTTGACATGCTTTATTTTTATTTTGCTCTTCACTTTTAAAGAGCTTAGAGTTAGTTGGAAGACTTATCCTCGTAGTCATCATTTTAATTTCTAGGAGGATGATATTATTGGCTCAAATTTATAAAGTATTTATAGCAATAATTATATCATGATAATATTTTAGTCTCAGGAATTTATTAATCTAAAGAAATATTTTTAAATTTCTGGTTAAAGAGGCTGAAATGTAACCTTTTAGTTAAAAATTGCAGGACATATAGAAAATTGGTTTCAGTTAAAACAATACCTGACTTTACTGCCCTGGAGGGGCAAGTGTATATATTACTCACGTCTGCGTCTCTAGTCTCTAGCAGGCTGCTCAATGTTTAGGAGGAATTCGGCAAATGTCCAATGAATTTAAAAATGTGTGAATAAACAGATTAATGAGGTGCACACCAGGGCACTTTGCACCTAGGTTTATGAAATGATTATGTGCAGAAAATATTATATACCCAAAAGTCATTAGTTTACAGCATCCTAATAAAGGAGAAGTAATTTGTGGCAATAAATAATCCTGTACATATATGCAGAAAAGAAAAAGCATCCTTTGGACTTAGGCTAATCTGCATCTTTCATAAAACTCAACTTCAGTTGATTTGGTATAAGTTCTGATGCAAATGACTGTCATAAGTACTCGTGAATGCAATGAAAGTAATAAGTATTAAGGTGCTGAGTAATGGACCCTGTTATAATCAAGCTGATATGGGAAAGAAAAAAAAAGCTAAATGTTAAGGTTTACATTTGTCTTTAAGACTTCTGATGTATTTGTAAACTATGTTAACATTGTCTAGATAAGCTATGCTTGGTTGTACCTAGAACATTTGGTTAGAGAATATTTTCAAGACCTACCGAAGTCAGATGAACCATTGCAAATTTTTGCCCAAATTTGTACTATTTTAATAAACACTTAAAATTAATGTGCTTTAAAAATATAAGGAAAGTAAAGAAGTACTTTGTTGCAAAGTATAGCTTCAAGTATCTCAATAAGTTAGAAGAGAAAGTGATCTAAGCAGCTGGCAATACAGAGTCTAAAAATATACCTTTGCTATGAATAAAAAGAACAACATAGTCCAATAGGTAAACAAACACGTGAAAGATATTTCTTTTTCCCGTCAAAATCTTGTAAAAATAAGCAAAACTGAGACTCTGGCTTATTCCTACTTAATTACCAAAAATAAATTGAAAAGTAATACCCAATAGGAATGAATTTGTGGTTTAATTAGTGAACTTGAATATTGCTGATAGCACCATCATATGGTATTGCCCCATTGAAAACCAATGTAGAAATGCATTAAATGCCATAAAAATCTTTAAATCTTTTATTTCATTATCCAAGTTAATTTTATTTTATAATTAATTATTATATTAATAATTAAAAATTTATTTATTTCAAGTTAATTGTTCCAATAATATAAATATTTATTTACATATGAAGAACAACTTTACCTGTGATAAGACAAAAATATAAACAAACTAAATATCCAGCATCAAGGTTTCGTGCAGGGGTCCCCAACCCCCGGGGCCATGGACCAGTGGTCCGTGGCTTGTTAGGAACTGGGCTGCACAGCAGGAGGTGAGCGGCAGGTGAGCGGCAGGTGAGTGAGCATCACCGCTTGAGCTCTGTGTCCTGTCAGATCAGTGGCAGCATTAGATTCTCATAGAAGTGCAAACCCTATTGTTAACTGCTCCCATGAGGGATCTATGTTGCCTGCTCCTTATGGGGATCTAATGCCTGATGATCTGAGGTGGAGCAGTTTCATCCTGCAACCATCCCTCATTCCCCCCACCTCCCCTGTCTGTGGAAAAATTGTCTTACACAAAACTGGTCCCTGCTGCCAAAAGGGTTGGGGACCGCTGGCTTAATGTATAGTCTATACACTAAAGGTATGTTGTTTATCTGTCAAGAATGACTACAGAGGCTTTGCTTCAGTATATTAAACTACTTGTAAAATAAATGAAAAACACAGATATTCATGATGACTACAAATTTGCAAATTATGCACACTTAGGAGTCACTAGAAGAAAATACCAAATCAAGAAAATTATTGGTATAGGTGACAGAGTTGGTAGACAAATATTTTACCTGAATATTGTTATAATTTTAAGTAATAAATATTAATAGTAATTTAAAAATATCATTGACATCATTTATGCTAATACTATTTGTGTAAAATGAATAGCAATTGAAATCAGACTTTTCCACTTAGCTTATGCTGTTTACCTGAGATCAACCTAGAACAATCCCATCTTAAATGGCAAATCATTTGCTGAAACAGTGCTCCAGAGAATTGGACACTGGGTGAATGAGATTTTATTTTATGTTTATTTCCCTTAGAGTTTGAAGTGAGAATTAGAAGGTGCACTTCTTGGTAATATCTTGTACCTCCTTGGTACAAGGAGGCTCCTTGGTAATATCTAGTACAATCCCTTCCCCTCACCCCCACTTGCTACAGGGACCTGTCTCTTATGTCACCAATCTGACTGGTGTCCCTATTAGAAAAGGAGATTTGGACACACAAAATGACCCCAGGGATGCACACACACAGAAGGAAAACCATGTGAGAACACAGAGAAGACAGCCATCTGTAAACCAAAGAAGACGACTTAGAAAAAACTCGCTTCTGCCAGCACCTAGATCTTAGCCCTCTAGCCTTCAGAACTGTAAGAAAATAAATTTCTGTTTTTTTATGCTATTCAGTCTGTGGTATTTTGTCATGTCAGTCCTAGCAAACTAATGTGGGTGGTTTTCTGGCCGTTGGTTAAGTTTCTTCAATGACAGACAACTTGTGACCTGCCAAGGCCACCCAATTTTGTATTGGGTTGACATCAGTTATTTTACAGATCTTTCTAATATTAAGCTAAAATTTTCCTCCATGAAACTTCTCAATGAACCTAATTCTGGCTTCCAGAAGCATAAAATAAATCTCATCTTCCAATGATGTTTCCGAAGTATCTTCCCTATGAAGACTGTGTTTTCTTGGAATATCCTCCACCCCCAATTCCTGTCACTGTCCTCATTTGCTGTATTTTTAAGCCCTCTTTTTATGATGATCATGTTCTTTTCAATCTTATAAGCATCTGTTTGAAGGATATTTTGAAAGCATTTCCAGGTGGAATATTTTGATCACTAGTGTGCCAAGCAGGCCTATTTCTTTTGGGGAGATTAAAATTTATGGTGAGAGAGGGAACCAGCAATTTGTACAACCCTTTTTTTCTTGGACGTGTAAAACAGAGGACTGATCATACATGTACAGTAGAAATATGGAGAATAAGCACCACGACTCCTTACAACCAGGCAAAAACTGTCATTCTTTGTGCTTATAGACAGAAATCTACTTTTTTGTATACTATGTAATGTTAATTTAAGTTATGTTTAAAGACAATTTAAAATATTTGGTGATTAATTTTAAAACTAATCTTAATAAATATATATAAATCTAATTTTAGAAGTAATTCTAATAACCATAATATTAATTTAACTCTTGTTATTTTTGAGGATTATTTATTCATCAAATATTTATTGAGTACCTATTATGTGAAAGGGTTAGATCAGGAAAAAATGTAGAAACCACCTATATCCATGTGAATGGTCAAAAATTCAGTCAAATTTTTGAGCATGTTGCATTTACAATGTTTGCCTCTCCTTTAACAAATGCTAATACAACTGTGTATTTTAAAATTAGCGCCACTTTTTTTTTTCTGTTTTTTGAGATGGAGTTTCACTCTTGTTGCCCAGGCTGGGGTGCAGTGGCATGATCTCAGCTTACTGCAACCTATGCCTCCTGGGTTCAAGTGATTCTCCTGCCTCAGCCTCCCAAGTAGCTGGGATTACAGGCATGCACCACCACAACTGGCTAATTTTGTATTTTTAGTAGAGACAAGGTTTCACCATGTTGGTCAACTGGTCTCGAACTCCTGACCTCAAGTGATCCACCCACCTTGGCCTCCCAAAGTGCTGGGAGTACAGGCGTGAGCCACCGTGCCTGGCTAGCCCCACTTTTATCTATTCTCTTTTTTACCTCATCCTTCCAGCCAGTTGATGGCCCAACAGTTATTAGTGATCCCGGCTGGTGAAATACCGATTTCCATGGCCTCACTGCAGTATATAATTTTTAGATTGCAATCCCAAAGACACTCAGAATAAGTTTCCTGAAACTTAGAAAATTTATACACACAAGACACAATTTAACAACAACAACAAACTCTCTGAGTGATGTGTCCTTCTCCTTTAACTCATATCTAATGGACAGTCTATTGGATTGTGCAGTGTCATAGAGTTTAACTCTGGGAAATAACAGAGAGATCTTTGTCAACCTCTCCTGAGTCAGTCTCAGAACGTGAATCAAGTTTTAATCTGAGTGTTCATGAAGAAGTGAATGCTACTAGTTGGTAAAAGCATTTGAAGTTTTCTTTATTTCTCAAGTTCTCCTATGAACGAATAAATATTGCCTTGACAATAACTTCATAATCCCAATAATGAGCTCAAGTAGTCTAGGGCTTTGCTACTCCAAGTGTGCTTGTATACCAGTAGCATCTCATTACCTGGGTGTTTGTTGGAAATGCAGAATCTCAGGCCCCACCCCAGACTTACTGAATCTGAATGAGCATTTAGCAAAATTCCAAGGTGATTCATATGCACAATTAAGTTTGAGAAGCACTGGTTTAGAGGCTCAATTTCCAAAATTTTCCAGGGAAACAGCCATACTCATCATCTGTCAGATGCCTCATGAACTACTAGCTTGAGTTAAGTTCACAGTTTCAACACTAAATCATACTACATTTCATTTGATGATGTCACATCTCTGCAAAGCTGAGATTTTGCCAGTTTCTGTGATGAAAGCAATTCCCATGCTAAAAATTAATAAGAACAGAAAATGAGAGTGGTGATGTCCAATCAGACTCCAAGTTTTAATAAGTTATATAGGCCAGGTGCGGTGGCTCACACCTGTAATCCCAACACTTTGGGAGGCTGAGGCAGGCAGATCAGTTGAGGTCAGAAGTTCGAGACCAGCCTAGCCAACATGGTGGAACCTTGTCTCTACTAAAAATACAAAAATTAGCTGGGCTCAGTTGTGGTCGCCTGTAATCTCAGCTGCTCAGGAGAGGCACGAGAATCGCTTGAACCTGGGAGGCAGAGGTTGCAGTGAGCTGAGATCATACCACTGCACTCCAGCCTGAGCAATAAAGTGAGACAGATTCTGTCTCAAAAAAAAAAAAAAAAAGAAGTTATAAGTTATATAGTACCCAAAAGACCCAAGCATCCCATTAGTAGATAACTGTGGTTATCTAAGGATAAAAAAGAACATTTTTCTTTCAACTTATATGTATGCTTTTCTTCAAATGACTACCAGGTTGTTAGGACATAAATGCTGATTAGGTTGTTTGGATCTCATTACTTAATAGATGAAATTTCTTTTGACTAAGGGGTGCTGTGTAAAAAATTACTGAGCTATTAGAGTACCATGAGCTAAGACCATTTGGGAACCTCTAGTCTATAGCATTGTCTCAAAAAGAGCAACATAAAGGCTATTATGCTGTCAAATAACTTTGGGAAATACTGCATGGCTATTTATTTTTGAAGAAGACGAGACAGGCTCAAGGCAAGTGGCCTGGGACTCAGAACCATCCTAGAAGGGGCCAGGAGTACAAAGAGAAAGCAAGAGAGATGGCCAGACGTGTGTCCCAATGAGAATTAGGGGGTAGTCCTCTGGTAGAGTAGGCTTCGTGGCACCTGTGGACTCACCCCATGCTAAGAAGAGGAAAAATTCCCAAAGATAAGCTTTTTAATATACTGTCAACTTTGATTGGGATAGACCATGAATTAGGCAGTGACCTGATCCTATAGATCAAAGACCTTTAGTAACTATAGCTTAGGAAGTAAGCATGGATGCTTCAGATAATTGTAAGAAGAATACCACCAAAAGTAATGACAACAGTAATAGCAATTACAGCAGAGTAATAAAAATAATTATATGAAAATTTATTATGTTCTAGCTACTGTTTTAAGTGCTGTATTTATATTAACTTATTTATTATCCTAAAATTCATTCACTTAATAAACATTTATTAAATGCCTCCTGTGTGCAAGGTTCCATGAGCAAAATAGATAAAACCTCCTTCCCTTATGAACTGTATTTTAGTGAAAAAAAAGTCAATCATTGATATAAAAATGAGTAATTAATAAATTACATCATATATTGGAAAGTGAGAAATGGTATTTTAAAAAGTAGACAGGGCAAAGGAAACCTCAGTAGTGCTGGGGTAGGTGGGGATCAGTTTGCCTTTGTTAAATAGAGGAGCCAGACTGCTTGCAGTGAGAAGGCGAGATTTAAGCAGTCTTGAAGGAGAAGATGCATGAGCAGGCAGATATCTAGGGGATGAGGGTTCCAGGCTGTGGGAACTGCCAGAGCAAAGACCTCTGTGTAGGAGTGTGCCTCTGTGTTCAGGAGCAGGAAGACCTTGTGGCTAATGCTTGCAGGCTGTCATAAGGAACTGAACTTTCACTCAGAATTCAATGTGAAGCCACTGCATGCATTTGATCAGAAGAGACACTTGGTTTGACCGTGTTTTAAATGGATCACCCAACCACACTGATAATAGATTCGTGGGGCAGGAAGACCGATTAGGAGACTTTTGAAATAACAGTGCTGGGGACAAAGATGGCCGTCGTGAAAGTAATGAAAAGTGGCCAAACTCTTACATTTATGTTGAAGACACAAAGAAATTAAGTAACTTATCCAAGGTTACAAAGTTAATAAATGACAGAATTGGGGACTGAACCCAGGAAGTCCAGACTCAAAAACTGCTCCGACATAGAGTATGGCCTGACCTATAAAAAGAGATGGTGAGAACTCATAAATGGGAGTTGAACAATGAGAACACATGAACACAGGGAGGGGAACATCACACACCGGGGCCTGTCAGGGGGTGGGGGGCTAGGGGAGGGATAGCATTAGGAGAAATAGCTAATGTAGAAGACAGGTTGATGAGTGCAGCAAACCACCATGGCACATGTATACCTATGTAAGAAACCCATTCTGCACATATGTCCCAGAACATAAAGTATTAAAAAAAAAAAACAAAAAAAAAAACCAGAGATGGCGAGAAGACAGGCAGAGCTTTCTAACAACTATGCCAGTAAGAGAGTGATTTTCGATGGCGGGGTCTAAGTTGAAAATGGAAAGCCATTTGTCTGTGATAAGCAGGGGAGCTTCATACCATGGGAGCAAGCTGTTTAATAAAAATGACTTTTAAGCCCCTTCTAATTCTATGATTCCCAGATTCCAAATATAGAATGGCACAGTTTATACTGTTTGTCAATAGAAATTGACAATTCTAATGATTACTATTTTGAAAACCATTTTCTTGCCTTCGTCTAGTTTATCAAGGTGTAAACAATGCTAGATTTGGCCCCTGTTCTCAAGGAAAGGATGAAAACTTGATGAATCTGATGAGTCTCTGAAGTGACTAAAAATAAACCCATGAAATTGCCATTTTGAATGCAAATTTAAAACATTCACATATTTGCAGTGCAAATGCCATTACTAGGTAGTTTGGAGATATAAAATCATAAAATAATAGAGGATACTTAACGGATTAGGATGATGCATGATCATTGCATAAAACCCTTCAGTACTGCTATATGGGTCTGGCTAATTGTTCAAACAGTCAAGGTACCAAACCCTGTATGTGTGCATTGTTGGCACACCACTGGAGTATTAGACTATTTATGTTTATGAAAAGTACCTGACTCTGTTTCTGGTATAGCTGTGGGTTGATATGCTAGGTGGTGATCCAAAGATATGACTGCCTAAATCGTTTTAAATGTTCTTTACCATAATGTCAAAGTGTTTTGGACAAACTCCTGCTAGGTGTGATATTTCCTGCTGTGAACAATGTATAGCAAATCCATAAAACTTATCAAGTACTGCTAGGGCATTTGGTGGGGCAGGAAATATAACAACCTGGGAACAATTTTTGGGCTACTTGTAGTTGACCAAAGAGACCAGATAGATGCATGCAGCTTGGTAGAACGGGAAGAGAGGGCAACAAAATGAGGTTGAAGTAGATCCTGACAATTGACAAAGAAATGCCAGAGCCTGTATGTAGAAGAAAAGCTATTGAAATTCAACTTATCTCTGAAGGTGGAAAGTTGTAGGTTAGTATGCTTTGCCTGAATTTGAGTATATCTGGAGTGCTATTGGTTAGTCTTTTCGAAGAAGGAAAATTAAGCCCAAAGAGAAGAAGGAAAAAATAGACCCTTTTCCCCCTACCCACATACTACCTATAGAATGGAATCTGTGATAATGACCCTGTTGGACTTGATTCTGTTTTTAAAAATACAAAAAGTAAAACTGTTTCTTTCTTTACATTGATGTGTGTGTGTGCATGTGTGTGTACTTTCATCATGCAAATATTCCAAGACCTAACAGAGAGAGCCATTAGTTACTTGAGGCAACTTGCCAGCCTACTGTAGAGCATAAGTTCAGATCTTAATGGTGACTTCTTGTCATTTGAGACTGTTTGAATAACATATCAAAGGAAGAGAATCTCAAATAAGTTGTCTAAATTTAGTAAAGAAACCTCTTCTCCCTGGTAGTTTTTTGCTTTGTATTTCTTTTGGAACACCATAGACATAATAAAGAGCACTAAGAATTTCAAGTCTGAAACTTTACTTTTTGAAAAGCTGTGGCTTTCTTTCAGGTTTTGTTTGATGCTAGCAACTGATGTCTGAACCATGAAACAAAACTGTATCGATCTTACCTCTTGCAATGTATAATTGTATTTCCACTTGGACTCTTGCTGTTTAATTCTTAGTGCAATTTTAATGAGTTCTTTTTGTTTGTCTTCTTCATACGTAATATGCAGCCAACATACTGTTTTAGAATTTTAGATCAACTTTTATAATTCCCAAAAATTAATTGTAGAAAACGTTTCACTTTGTAAAGTGTACATGTAGAGAACTAGCACCCCCTAGTGTATTTAAAGCCCCCAAAGGTGTGATCTGGCATTTAATAAGCTAATAACAAACAGGAATGTGTTCTAATTGACAGGTTATTTGTTAACTTTTCCCACTGGCATTATGACATAATTTGTTTAGGCACAGGGAAAGCATTTCTTAAAGTTAATAAAGATTATAAATAAAGAATGAATATCATATTTCAAACATGGAAACTAAAATTTTAAAACCATCATTGGCATTTGAACTGCTGGTGATATTTAAAGGCTGTGAAATAAAACAGCAATCTGTGGTCATGTTGCTAATTTTCTAAATTCTCTCTCTTTTAGAAAATTTCAGCAACATTCTTGTTTCTGGAAGGCTATAAAATTGAAAGTGTTTAGGATTTTTCTTCTTTTGGTGACTGTTGTACTGTGTGTTCCTTAATGAAACTGTAAACTGAAAATTATAGCTTTATTCCAGAGAGAGAGAGAGAGAGAGGACTTATTCCAACAGATGGCATCAAAACACCGGTCTAAACTGTATGATCGCTGATTGTTAATTGCATCTGTAAAACAATCCTTTTAAACAGAGTAATACATTTTATCATACAGATTATAGTTCCATGCTTTTTGGTTTTTCAATGTGTGTTAACATTTTCTGCTCCAATATAAGATTTGTGCTTGTATAATTATCAGATTAAACAACAGAACAACAGTGACTCAATCATTTTTAGGAAACATGCACAAGGGAGATAGGGAACCATAAATCACATTTTATTTGGACATTGTACTTGAGAAATGTTGGGGTTTTTATCAGGTCATATAAAAAGGAAGAATGGGCTAGAGCTCACCCTCATCAAATTAAAATGGTAGAAACCTATAAAATATCTTAAATATATGCTAAACATATACTGTACTTTAAAATGTATCTCACTGTAGGAAGAAATATGTTTCATTTACATAGATCTTTGAAATGAAAAGGAAATCTAAAAGACACATAATAAGAAAGAAGTGTTCTCTGAAAAATTAGAGATTAAGGCACACAGCTTCCTTTCTGAGATGGTTTCCATGAAAGCCTATGTAGAAGCAGAGGAGTGGGTTTGATGACATCGTGAAGACAGACCTTTTTAGTAAGATTTTTCCAAGATATAGACGGTATTGGGCAAATGGAATATGCAGATTAGATCTTGTGTTGCTTCTTCAGCCTGGGTGATTCAGAGCTGGGAACCTGAAATTTAGAGATGTAGAAAGGATGGTTAACATTCATGTCATCATGAGACAGCTTTTTGGTTCATAGGTGCCACATCAGATTCTCCTCTCTACATCTGATATATTAAAGATTAAGAAAATTAATGGATGTCAAGCTTCTGCTATTTCCATTTTTCGTTCCATCCTCTGGGAAAGGATTACAGACAGGAGAGTACCCTAGCTTGTTGAGCTGGAAATATGTATTTAATAAGTCAAATTGTGATGATCCCATTTCTGAGTTTTCAGGTATCTTCACCTGATATATAAGTACCATTAAGATAATACTTGGCTTAGGAAGGTCCACTTATCGGACATTATTAACAATTTAGATTCTAGATAGAAAATCTCAAAACTGGGAACATGAATTTTACTATAAAGGATGTCTAGCAGCAAAAAGACATATCTTTAAAAGTATACAATAAACCCTTGCCTAGAATGCACTTTTTTAATTTTAAAAAGAATTCTAACAAATCATTGTTTTCCCTGATATTGAAGCCTAAATTAGAAAGGCAAGTTACTAGTGGTAGGCATAAGGAGTGACATCTGATGCCTCATTCTGAAAACAGAGTTGGAAAAACTGCGTTAATAATTCAAATAAACATTTACTGATTACAAAGGGAAAATATCGGAATATTTCCCCTTTGTAATATCTTTGGAATATCTCAGCCAACACCTCCTTAACCAAGTGATCAAGGTTAACATCATCAGGAATAAGACATATCGCATCATGAACCCTCTGATATGATTACCAAAGAAAGGGCATGACCTTCCTTGTGTTGTAGCATTTCTTACCAAAAATGTATGACCTCAATATAATCATTAGAAAAGTCAGACAAATTGAAGAACAGTCCATGTAGTAAACTGATTAGGACTCATCAAGAGTGACAGGATCATGACAGACAAGGACAGACCAAGGATCTGTCACAGATTAGAGGATGCTAAGGAGACAAAAAATTTAACTCAATGTGAGGCTCTGGATTGGATCCTGGAACACAGATTTGGCATTAGTAACTGGTGAAATCTGAGTAAAGTTTTCAGTCTAGTTAGTAGTATTTTGCCAATGTTAATTTCTTGGTTTTAAAGATTATATTGTGGTTAAATAAGATAATAGCATTAGGGGAAGTTGAGTGAAGGATATATATGGAGACTATACTTTTTTTGCAACTTTTAAGTAAGTCTAAAATTTTTTCGGGATAATTTTTTTTAATCCTACAAAACTCAAAGTGTATAGTAGTCTGAGGCCATTTAATTTAGGAGCAAAAGGCCCTGTTACATACTTGAGTTGTCTAAAATAATGATTGATATTTAATATAATGAGCTCAAGGAAGAATTATTTATAATGTTATTTGCTTAATGTAAGTCAGAAAGCCTGTAATATATTTTAGAAGCATAATTTTTAATATGAAAATTTGGAAACTGTAAATGAGTAAATTTCAATTACTTAGGAAATCGACTTTTTGGACAATTTTATCACCAATGATGCTATATAATGAATCATTATTCTTCGATAAAAACTTT
The DNA here is from genome assembly GCF_028885625.2 of Pongo pygmaeus. Classification (NCBI taxonomy): domain Eukaryota; kingdom Metazoa; phylum Chordata; class Mammalia; order Primates; family Hominidae; genus Pongo; species Pongo pygmaeus. The sequence goes on from NC_085930.1 coordinate 190,484,421, forward strand.
CCTGCCTGTGTCAGACATATAATTCTCCTTCAATCCTCTACCCGAGGATAGATATTTTATAACTTAGAGTAACTGTGCAGATATCTGATGTAATCCAGGCCTTCATTTGATACTATAATCTAATTAAATTTGAAAGTTGAGCAATGATTGAAGGGATTTTATCACCCCTTGATTTTGGTACTGTGTATGAATAGGGAATTCAAATAATTTTCTTCAAGGCTTACCTCTGATTTCTGTCTTATAAGCAGGAGTTGGATATTTTAGTATCTACAGATCAGCTAGTGTTAATAAAACCATAGCCCTGAGCCCCAAACCTGTCTACAAATACTCTCATATTTTTCAATAAAGAGTGGCAATGAGAGGTTTCACCAAAGTCCATGCAAGATGGCCATGATTGGAACAAAGTGTGGAAAGTTCCAGTGTCTTAGGCAACTTAATAAGCTGTAAAATCATCCTTTTAATTAGCCTGTCATTTAGCAAATAGGCCTACATTTCTCTAAACTATACCATCAGACTTCATTAGCTGAAGAAAGCTTGTAAACAAGCTTGTAACTTGTTGTGCACCTACCATGTATTCAGTGCTGTATGAGGTGCTGTAGGGTTCAGAAATATGCTCCAGTTCTTCTGTATCTTAGAAGAAACTCTTTAAAACCCTCATGGGAGCTTATAAGATTAAAGAACATATGCAGTTGCAAATCAAGCAAATTGTACATACTTAAATATTTAGACCATTGGTTTCTAAGCTTATTGAGATCAAGGACTCTTTTTTAGTGTCAGATATTTTACAAACCCTATGTGATAGCTGATAGGTATTTAGTACTTGTAAATAGGAGAATACATAATGGCAAAAGACAAGCACAAATTATTTTAGATTAATGTATTTTACCACAAGTGTCTATTAACTTTTGGAAAATAGTAACAAATACATGTAAGGGGCATACAACTTAGTATATGCTTTGGTGCACATAGGGATTTATAGACCCATGATTTCTTCCCCTGCTTGACCCCATCTCATGTATGCTGGTCCTCAGGCTGTGAGCCACTGTGTTGGAGCATAAATGCTGTTGGAATTCAACTGAAGAAGGCCAGATGATGATTGCCAGAGCCATCATCAGAGCCCCTGGATGGGGCTTAAGGCATGTGTCGGAGGTTTGAGTAGGTGGGAATATGTCCAAGGGAAGCCATGGAAAAGCAGAAATAAGGTAGGCAAATTGAGAGGGAATGAGGAGCCAAGGCTGGATGGGGAGTTAGAAAAAATAAAATTGGTTAAACAAGACCAACAGAGATTATGGAGAGTTTTGAAATCCAAGCACAGGAGCTGCAAATTTCTATTAAGGCAAGGGACTGGACCAGGACTCAAAGGACTGGGCTATAATCCTGGTTCTGCCAATTGCTAGGCTTCAGCAAGTTAAATTTTGGAGGCTTGACTGTGATTATTGGTAAAACTGGGATAATAATACATACCACTCAGGAAAGAGAGCATCTGTGAAATTTTCTTGTGGGCTTTCAGTCCATTTGGGTTGCATCTGGAATATCTAAGGGAACTATCTAAGATTACTGAGCAGGGAATCAGCATGATGAAAGTAATATATTAAAGAAGATTAGTTTGGCAGCTCTTTTGCAGTTTGGATTAGAGTCAGGGAAACCAGTGATGTCCCAATGATCCATACTCAAAGACTGTGAAAATAAGGACAAAAGGAGGTTGAGATGAAAATCAATTGGAATTTTAGTTTGATAAAGTATCAAGGATGAGACGAATCAAAAAATGATTTTGCGGTTTTAGAGTTAGTTGCTATGGAGGAATGGTGGATACAATGAAAAAGAAAAGGAAAATGGAGAAAAAGCTGATTTGGAGAAAAAGGATGTGAAGTATGGCCATGGTGAATGGCATGTGAGAACCAACAGTCAAGTAGAAATCAACTCTAAACTCTTGGGAATATGTAATTGGAGTGAAATGAAATTTGTGCTGGAGATGGCAAGTCATGAAGCCCTAGTGGCAGTTGAGCTGTGAAATGGATGTGCCACTTAATAGAGATTATAAACAGAGAGAAAAACCAAGGTCCTAGGATTAAGCCTGTGTGGTACTTTCTCTTGAGAAACTATTCTAAGGGCGGATCAGTTCATTATTCTGTAACTAATGTAAGATGAAATTGAATTTTAATCATCTTGTGGGGGGTTTTAACTTATGACAATTTTTTTTGCTTGTTTTAAAATTTGTATGGACCAAAGATATATAAACATGTCATTTTTTTTTCTTTTCAAGAGGATGATTGATTATTCATTTATAGCACTGCTCTTATGATGAGGCATTAAAAAAGACTGGGTCATTTCTTCCTGAATTATGGCAGGGGAGCCTGGCAACATTTCTGAGGCTACTGCGTGGCTGAGCCGCTCGTAACAGGTGTGTGTCCAGTGGGGCACATCTGGCATAAATCCTTCGTGATCTGACTTCTCCCCAGCATCATCGGGCAATATTTCCCAGCTTCTTCCAGCCACACAGATTTGAACTCCAAATATAACAGGTCTATGCTAGCTCTGAGCTCTTTCTCACACTCTTCAGAAGTAGAAACTTGGAATGCCTTTCTCTTCAAGTCTCCTTCTTTTGAAATTTCTCAAGACCTACTCCCATTGTCCTGTCTTCCCTGAGACTGTTTCTGATTCCATAGTGGGAAAGAATCTCACCTTTCACATGTATGTGCTTCCACCTCTTCACAGCTCTCCTTCCAGTCTACCTTGCATTGTCATTACTTGTTTCCACACTTATCTCCTCCACAGGACTGCGAGTTCCAAACAGCAGGTGATGTGTCTGACTCACCCATGTGCACCCCACACAGTGCCTAGCCTAGTCCCTCACTTAATGCTTGCTAAATTGAGAAGGGAATGACATTTCCCTGCCCCCAGCCCCACCGGCAACGTTTTAGTAAAGCAAAATGGAAGAAAGACAGCCTTGGAAAGCAGGGAAAAGAAGAGCCTTCTGTCTTTGGCTTTATAGGAAGAAGAGATGGTGACAGCAGTAGGGTAATAGCCGTTTCTGTGGGTGGCCCAGGAGAAAGATACAGGAGGTTCCTGGAGAAGAAACATGAAAGTCTGACTTCTCGTGGAAGCCTGTGGAGCCCTGATTCTCTAAGCACTGAAAGCTAGTGTTAAAGACCTGACTCCTCCATGGAAAGCTTTAGGTAATGGGGTAAATTTTAAGAAAATGAATATTCAGGGTAGCCCAGCTGTATAAAAGGTGGGCAATAGGTTATAAAGGCTCAGGGAGGGACAGTTGGGGGTTGTGGAATGGATTGAAAGGAAGAATGTCCAATATATGGGCAAAAGCTAAATATTAATAATTTAAAACATCAAAATGAGGTGGGGAGTATGGGGGAAAATAAAGGGATTATTTTGGAAAGGAGAAAATTTATCTCAGTCTTGGTTAACCTGTTCCTCAAATTATCAAATGAGTAATAACCTATCCCATTTGGTTAAGGCTACAGAACCTTCAATTAAATAGAGGCTGAACATTTAAATTTGATTAAGTAAGGTGACTCTTAATAATACAGGCAATTAGCCTGTGGAATGTGCAGGTAGAGAATGAGACGGAAGAAACAATGCTGCATTTTGAAAGCTGGTTTTAGTAATTTTTAATATAATACCTTATGCATTTGTAGCACTTTTCAATTTACAATGCTTCTTAATCTTTGTTATCTCACTTGAGCCTGGCATTCTCCTGTTGGGCAGGTAAAGAAAGCTATGCTCATGCCTGGACTTCCTGTGTTCCTTTCACAGCACCCTGCTACCTCTCTCATGGATGTGAAGATAGATCCAGGGTGTTTAGAACTCTTAGCTGTCATTCAAGTAATACATGACAATGTGGTTTAACATGAGTTATTTGAACGCAAGGCTTGTTTTATTTACTTTTGTAGCTATTCCACATGGCTTGTGATGCAGCACGCTGTGTATGGTCAATATCCACTAATATTTGAGACACAAATGAACTGTTATGCAGTTTCCCTTGTCATCCTGACATTTCTAGAAGGTTCCTGAGAGGCAGTTTAGTGGTTGAATAGGAGTGGTGCTGATGGGCAGAGGATAAAGGAAGGACAGGCCTAGGAGGCTCCGGCTCCTTTAACCCCAGCAGCTCCCTTTTATCTGTCTTATATGTGTCTTATATGTTAAATGTTAAGAGTCAAATTGTACCCCCAATTCATATGTTGAAGTCCTAACCCCCAGTACCTCAGAATATGGATGTGTTTGAAAATAGGGTCTTAGGATAAAATTAAGTTAAAATGAGATCATATGAGTGAGTTTTAATCCAATATAACTAATGTCCTTATAAAGAGATTTGGACACAGAGATTTACAGAGAGAAAACGATGTGAAGACCCCAGAAGGCAGCTGCTATGGTCTGAATGTTCTCCTAAATTCATGTGTTAAAACTCAATGGTGATTGTGATAGCATTAAGAGGTGAGGCCTTTAGAAGGTGATTAGGTCATGAGGGCTCTTCCTTCATGAATGGGATTAGCAAATTTATAAAAGGGCTGGAGGAAACTATCAAGGCCTTTTTGCCCTTCTTCATGTGAGGACACAGCATTTTCCCCTTTTTTGCATTTCTGCCCTTTCACCATGTGAGGACACACAGACGGAGCCATCTACAAGACAGAGCCATCTCACCAGACACCAAATCTGCCAGCACCTTGATCTTGGACTTCTCAACCTTTATAACTGTGAGCAATAAATTTATGTTCTTCATAAATTACCCAGTCTCAGGTATTTTGTTATAGCAGCGGAAATGGACTAAGACAGCAGCTGTGTGCAAACCAAAGAAAGAGGCCTTAGAAGAAACCAACCCTGCTGACACCTTGATCTTGAAATTCCAGCCTCCAGAATTGTGAGAAAATAAATTTCTGTTATTTAAACCACTCAGTTGTCTGTGGTACTTTTGTTGTGGCAGCCCTAGCAAACTAGTATATTAAGGTTCTGAAGAGAGTTAAAGGGGGAAAAAAAGGAGTTAAAGCACTTAATGCGTTATGAAACTGCAGTTCTATGGTTTCAGATTATTATCTGTGAGAGTCAGATAAATGCTTATTTTACGTTTAAATCACATAAATCATCAGCAAGTAATGATGCTTGAGATGATATAGCTTCATTGGTCAAATAGATCAAACAGCTTCTAAATGTTGTTATTTTCCAGCTCTAGAGTATTAAGAATCAATTTGAGCAAACATTGCATCTTGGTATCTTGCAGCATAATTACCGTTGTTCCTGAGAAAAAAAAAAAGAAGCAGTTTCTAAGCTGCATGTGGCACAAACTTGTTCCTTAGCTTCCCACCCTTTGTACTGAACACTTCAAACTCTGAGCATCTTCTAAACCCATGAAGAAAAAATTGGAATCATTTCACAAAAGCACACAAAAAAGCAACATACATATTTTTTGAGCATATTTTGAAATCTCTGGGGAAGAATTCTACATCTTTTAATATCACTATTTGTTTCAAAATTATCTTGGGTCTCCTGGATCTGAATAAATCACTAACATTGAAAGATAAGCTAGCTCACCAACATTTTTTAGGATGGTATGGTGTAACCATCACCAATTGAGGATGCAGTTTTACAGCAGTGTCACTGTCAAGAAAACTTTCACTGCTGTTTACAAAGGGGAACTAGTGGGAAGGCCTGTAATAAAATTGTTTCTAAAAGGGCTAGATGTAAACTTGGATATTTGGGATCCATTGTTATTTTGCCTGATTCCAAGTTTGTATTATTTGCAAATGAAATTACCATCAGGTTTTTATTTTTTATGCCTGCTGGAGTCACAATACTGAATCTGCTCTGAAGGATTCATATTTTGTATTTTCTAATTTGAACCTAAATTCTATAGGGGTTTTGAATGGAATTGAAACATGAAACTTAGTTATTACTAAGTGTAAAAAAGGTTAAGAAAAATAGGCCAAGTCTATATGTTTACTGTCTTTCATAATAAGCGTTGTCTATATGGCATTCTTTAAGAACATAAGTGGGCCGGGCGCAGTGGTTCACACCTGTAATCCCAGCACTTTGGGAGGCCGAGGCAGGCGGATTGCCTGAGGTCAGGAGTTCGAGACCAGCCTGGCCAACATAGTGAAACACAGTCTCTACTAAAAATACAAAAAATTAGCTGGGCGTGGTGGCAGGCGCCTGTAATCCCAGCTACTCGGGAGGCTTAGGCAGGAGAATTGCTTGAACCCGGGAGGTGGAGGTTGCAGTGAGCCGAGACTGCGCCATTGCACTCCAGCCTGGGCAACAAGAGCAAAACTCCATCTCAAAAAAAAAAAAAAAAAAAAAAAGAAAAGAAAAAAAGAACATAAGTGATTGGAGCCTTTTAAGAAACAATCAGACAATTGTCTAATTAGGAAGTGGAAAAGAAAACACTGTTTTATTTACAGTCTACAAAAATAATGCTTTACATGAAAGCATAACTTATTCCAAATGATCTGTTGTGTCAGTATCTGGCAAGTTTTTAAAATTAAAATAATTATATGTAAATGTAAATACAGACTATCATTGACCATATTCTGGTGATTGAATATGCAAGCTGATTCTCTCACAGGACCATCCTCCTAGGACATAAGCCTGCTGGTAACAACAGCAACCAAAATGCATATTCTGTTATCTCACTGGCACTCAGAACACTCACAGGTTATTCCAATAGAAAGGCCTGTGGTTTGTAAAAGGTTATTGGCTTTTAAGCCAAACATTGTTTCTTTACTTAAGTATTGAAGCACATGTAATGTGTCACCTTGAAACTGAGAGTTGAGCAATGAAAGTCAACTGCTATGCAAGAACAATAAAGGGGTGCATCTTCTTGTGTATGCTGGGAGCTGGCAACCCGGCAGGAGTCGTTCTAAATTGTCATTCCCAGCCCTTTCTTAAAGGCTGGAGTGTATCACAGTCTTGTACTTACTGCCACAGATCACTTTAGGTTTGCGTAATCTATACTGCTTGTGAGTGAGATTGACTACAGTATCAGGACAAAATGGTATAATTCATCCTCTGTGAAGAGTCTAAAGTAAATTCCCAATTCAGCATGAGTATGCAATTCACCAGTGTGAGTTCTAAATCAGCATCTCTTTATGTCTTCCAGTATCATGCAATGTACTTGAAATAATAGATATCCCCCAACTTTTCAAAACTTTGGTTGCATACATTTGCTTGTGAGTTCGTTTAGAGCATATTTTTTCCTGTAGAAACAAGATTATGAATATGCCAGTAAAATCCAGTTCCTATTAGAGTTAATATTGCCAAAATATTGCAAGGCTTCGAGTGTCTTCTTCACTAATAAACAGAACCAGAACAGAATAAAATGCAATTAGAATTAGCTTCGTATTTATCTTGGCCACTCGTGTCTAAGGAAAAGAAGGATCAACTAAAAAAAAGGGGGCAGAAAACATAGTCTTCTAGACACTTGAAAGACCTTAAAAGAATGAAGGTCTTAGTGACATCAAGCTTAAAGATGGGGATGGTTTTCCTTTTCTTGATAGAAATGCACCGTTAACCATGCTCTAATGCTTATCGACGATAATTAGTATTAGTCTTTGGGCTCACAGTGACGTATAAGGGGAGGGCTTGAAAGAATAAGGGAAGGAAATGTTTCTAGGCAAACGTGTAGGGATTTGATGTAATGTAAAGAGAAAAGGGGGCTCTAAATATAAGCATATATGTGAAAAGAATATTTACCCAAATAGAATTTATGATGAATTTAAGGTCGAAATACAACAAAAAATCATCAAGTCTATCACCTCCTGGCCTGCGGAGAAAGAAGGAAGGGAGTAGGGCAGAGGCTTGAGATCTGACAGCTCCCTGTTATCAATCTCTCAGTGACATGACAGCTTGACAGCTACCTGGAGGCGGCAAGGGAGCAGTAGGCAGTGAGGAAGAAGGGCTAGAGGCCAACTGGATAGTTGTATGAAGGGGGCGTTTGTAGCTTGAGGATGATTCACGACAATAGGTGTTTTAGTATTATACCATTTATTTATAAGCATCATAGCCATTGCAGTTTTGTGTTGCTTACTATCTTTCAGGCACTGTGTTAATCCCTTTATAAACATTATCACACTTAGTCTTATTAACTTCAAAAGAGAAATATAATTACACCTATTTTCCAGATAAGGCAACTGAAGTTACATAGAAGTTAGTGTCTTGTCCAAGATAATAGAGCTAGTATATAGTGGCCCTGAGACTTGAGCCCTGAGCTGGCCATACTAAGATGTCACTCTGGCCTAGAATGAGACATGAGCCCACTCTCTAATCCATACTGAGGTTTCGTGCCATTAAAATATGAGAGAAAAAATGTGCACTTAGAACAGTGCTTGGCACAAAGCAAGTATTCATTAAACATGGTGATTATCATCTGCCAAGGTAAAATATTGCTTATAAAATACCAACAGGGTCAGTGTTGAGTCATGGTAATTATTATAGTTTTTGGTTCATTTTGGTAGTCTTTCTCCACCCTTCAGGCATCCCATGGTTATAAATTTCTAACTTCTTGAAAATCCACTGATTTTTCTTTCCTGTGCTTAACCAACCTACAAGCCTGCAAGAACAAGGACTGTTCCTGGAACATAGTAAGCACTCATGAAATATTTGTTAGATGGGATCATTTAATTCAACAACTAGATCACTTACTTTGGCAAGAAGGCAAAATAAAAAATTTAGTTCCATGGAGAAATATCTGTACCATATATATATATAATATATATATATTATAATATATTATACCTTAAATATTATAATATATTATACCCTAAATTTTTGGTATAATATACCTTAAAATTTTGAAGTAAAACATTAGAAATGGAGTAGGACTTTTTTTTTTTTGTCCTGATGCTGTAGTAACACATCCTATGGCATACCATACATACCATTAGGCTTTCCAATGTAAATAGTGTATTTTCATGTTTACACTAAACTAACACATGAGGAATTTAGCATTACTCTTCACCAGTTATATAAGACACCTCATTTGAATTTTTGAATTCTATTCTATTGAATTCTATTTGCATTCTATTGCACACATGGCACTGCGCCTCTCTTCTTACGTTTTAAAAAATTACATTTAGAAACAAGAGTGAATATTGCCACTAAGAAAGTTCATAATCATGTTTTTGAGATTTATATTCTATCTGCTTTCCTCTGGCTGTGTATCCATTCATGGGTGTAAAAAACAAGAATATTTTATTCTTGTTCTGATATGTCCTACTAATACGTGTTTGTGGAATAAAATTGCCATGGTTATTAAAAGAGTCTGTGACATTTTCTAAAGAGTGTGGGTATTGCCTGCACAGCCTGGCTGAATTCCAATTTGGGTAATTACATTCGGCTTTCTGGTTACCTTAGCGATCCTCTCTTTTGCTCCATGGGTCCTCATGGTGGTTGAGCTCAGCTGAGATATTGCTGTTTGCTGTCCTTAGTTCTAAATAATAGTAGCTGAGGGGTTCTAGTCTTTGGAAATTTAATTTTCATCTACTTTAACAAACAAAATGTTGTACACATTTTGGGGTGTATAATAAAACCTGGCTTTCTAATTGAAATTCTTCTTGGAGTAGAGTGGGCAGTCTAATCAGGGAGGAAATTGTGATCCTTGATTTCTTACTCTGTTCTTGATCATATTTATTATTCCTATGGAAATTGGAGCAATTTTCTAAATTTGTTTTATCTCCCCTGCCTCTGAAACTTCACAGCAATTTTCTGGAACTTCTGTTATTGTTCTTATAGTCTGCCTTGAAGTAGAGCTTCCTGTGGGCTTATCCTAGGCCTGTGACAAATGCTAAACTATAAGGACCTCCCTACTTTGTTTTCCCTGATGGCAGCTTTCACAGAATGACAGGTTGTAGTTGCTCATTAAATGATGAATTAATGATTTCCCTTTAGGTTAATGTTATTTACTATTAACGACTGAGCCTGTGTTTTGAACACAAACAGACTATTTATTATTCAACCTAATAAAATCGTTTCAATGGAAATATTTTAGTTCCTGGACATTAGCATCACTATATCGTGGCAGGTTGTGCATAGGGGCAGCTGCCTCCCATTCTGCACCCTCAATATACTCTTGGAAAACTTAGGGGTCCCGAAAGAACCAAGCCAGAATTATTATAAGGCTAGTATTGGGACTGCAGTCAGTTTATTCTGCACTGGACGATTGAATCTGATCATAAAGGGTAATTCAAAGCAGAGGGTTCCCAAACTTTGAACCACTACATCAAAAAAGAAAAAAAATGGAGAAGAATGGTCGCAAGTAGGCAGTATAGTTTTAACTGTCCCATCCCTCCTACCAAAGGGCATTCTCTTTCTCCCACTCAAGGAAACATATTGGAATGCAAATGTCTTAGACTAACTTTACTGTAGGGTTGAACTTGAATTGGCTTTAACTTAAAATTTAAAATGTAAGAAATTCATAATTGTCATTACTCATTATGAGGAGTGAGATTCTTGCTACATATCCCTTAAGAGATCGCCATGTATTGTTGTCTTAATACAGATTTAGATTGTTCTCAACGACTTCGAAGGAATCTCTCTTATACCTTTAAGTCTTATCTTAGGGAACTACTCTTGTGCTTGATACTTGGGTTAACAGCAAATTGCTATTCATTCCCTGCACACAGCGGGGGTTTCTTTGGCCTGGAACGCCATCTTAGTATTCCTGTCTGGCTGACACTTGTGCACCCCTCAAGACTGAATAAAAAGCCTAGAGGAAGGGATAGGTGCTCTTCTTCTGTGGTTCTGTTGCATCCTGAGTTTACCTTTGCATTTCTCCCTTGTTATAGCAATGATCTGTTTTTGTATATATGCCTTTTCTGTTACTGTTGGTGGAACTGAACTAAGATTTCTTAGACATTGCAAGCATACAGCAAAACTGCTTGCTAAGGAGCCATTTCCTTATTGAGATATAATTTTTCCCAGGACTGTAGTCTTCAAGGAGAAAGTGCAAGGAAGATCACGTTTACCTGTGTTTCTTTATCTTCTTTCCGTATATTAAATGCAGTCCAACTGTTTACTGTTAGGAAAAACCCCATGAATTTGTTTTATAGTAAATGAGAAAGGAGCTTAATTACTTTCTAGTTCAGCTCTTAGAACACCCTTTCTAAAAGATGTATCTGTCAGCCCAAAATTCCTAACTTATGTTTTGGAATTGCTATTTCCTAGTTTTGGAAAATTTTTAAAATTAAATCTTTTTTTCCTTCTCTTTAGGAGCACTGAAAAAAACGAATAAAACAAGAGAAAAAGAAAGAAATCTTTTTGTCCTCCCTTTAAACCCCAGCAGGAAATGAGTCATTTTGGTAAATGTTTCTATTATTTAAAAGTCAGAAGTTCATGGGTTTTACTCTAAGATTGACTCATTGCTATGATGCCATGGTGTCAATGAATACCAAATCAAAAAGCTACATTGTATTTCAAATGTAAAAAAATAAGTATTATATTCCTTCAAGAGGCAGTGTGATATTATCAGAAGGGCCCTGACTTGGGCAGGAGAAGACTAATGGTCCAGTCTCAGATTTGCCACCAGCTATGGGACTTTGCCTCTTTGGAACTCAGTCTCCACTTTTGCAGAATGGTGAAATTTAGAATTGGGCTGGTAAAACAGTAGCGACCACAACAACTAAAACTAAAAACTGGAAGAAATGTTCAACTGCTCCATAGAAGGAAACAATTGGAGGAAATCCAGACATTTGCTAAAGATCCTCCCTTTCAAATGGATAATTGAGAAAACATGTTTTAGTTCTCTCATTTGATAAGGTTACTAAATTCATAAAAAAGACTGATGACAAGGTACAGGTTTAATTTTTAAAATCTTGCATGTAAACCTGGGATACAATATTGAAAATCAGGAGGCTTGTGGTCTGGTTTTTGCTTTTGGAAGAAGGCTGGCATTATAGTACCCTAAAAAGACTGTATAGGGATTGTTAAGCCAAATGAACCAGCCTTGACCAAACCTAGGAGGCAATATTGCCCAGCTGTAAGGAGCATGGGCTTTAGAATCTCTAGTTGCTCCTTGTTAATGGTGTGACTTTAGGCATGTTATTTAACCTCTGTGGAGATAAAGTTTTTCATTTGGAAAATGAGGATCATAATATTGACCCATAGGGCTTTTTGAAAAATTACTTGGGTTAATATAAGTTAAGGGTACAGTAAATAACAGCAATTATTGTGAGGTGACAAATTATTATTTGTAGTCTGAGTCAGATGGGGATTGAGTCCCAGACTTGTTGGGGCAATCATCTCAGACTTAGTGGCGACAGTCTTTACTCCTAATAATAATGATAACATTTATAGAGTGGGTTATAGAATTGCACATAGATTGTCTCATTTGCTCATTATAATAATCCTGGATACAGCTAAAGGTCACCCAGCTAGTAAGTAACAGAGCTGGGGCTCAAACCACATTTTCTGCCTCCTAACCCTTATTCTGTCCGTTGCGATTCTAGTTCTACTTAGCACTAATGAGTCTGTGGCCTAGGTTAATTGCCCAGCTTCTCTATTTAGCTTAATTCATAAAATAGCTAGAAAAGCTTTAAGAACACTTTTATAATTTCAGATAGTTTGTGGACAGGTAAATGTAAATTTTAATGAAAATATGTTGAAACACAACTTTATCGTAAGTATTATATTGCTATTATTATGTATATAAATAAGAAATTCAGAATAATTCTGACTTTGTTTTGGGGATTGAGATAGTGAAATTTAGGAGGGATTCACAGAGACCTTCAACTTGAGTGGTAACATTGTACTTCCTGAACTGGGGATAGATATATGGTAGTTGGTATATCATTTGTTCTTTTTATCTAATTGATATAGAAATATGTCATAATAAACTTCTCCAAAAAAGACTGGAAGGAAACTCACACAAATAGAGAAATATATTGGTGCATAATAAATGTATTTTAATATTTTCATAACCTAATGCAGAAATGTTTTGCAATGTACATTCATAATATAAGGAGAAATTTAAGCATTATAAAGAACACATTTATATTCCCTAATACCCCTAGCACTTCTCGTAGTTAATCCTGACTTTACATTTGGGGACATAAATAGATCTGTATTTCTCTTGGCTGGGACTGAGGATGTCGTGGCAGCAGTGTTAAGAAAAACTAAGAAAATTAGTACTTTTGAGTAAGTCGCCTTGTTTATGAACAGCTTATTTTGAAGAATAGACAGTTTCTAATTTCTGCTAGTCAAACAAAGGTGCATATGGACCTCAGCTGCTGGCAATATGTCAGAATCCTCATAGCACTGCTGCCCAAGTGACCCAAGTTCCCACAGGCATAATGCTTTATAGCTTACAAAGACTCTCTCTATACCTTATCTCATGGAAGCCTCACAGAAACCCTATGATAGAGTCATCACTATTAGCATTTTCACCATTTTAGAAATTGAAGAAACCAAAGGGCTAATTGTAGGATAAATCAGAACTAGAACTGGAACCCACATCATTTTACTGCAAAAGCCCATGATTGTCTTAACTACATCATAACGTCCTTTTATTTGCAGCTCTCCATCTGATACTTTGTTTTACTGAGCTAATCACTTACACCAGCACCTTGTTTTTTTAAACTTTTCTTCTAATGTTAAAGCTCTTGACCTCTTTCTTATTGTAATAATTAAATATGACAAAGACTACTCTAGAGTTTACCAAATGTCCATGGGTTTCAATGATCCTTGGCTGTTTATATACTTTCTTTACAGCTTTTTCTTATAGTAGCAGAAAAAGTAAGTTGACTTTTTCATTGATGTTAGGAAATATAAGGATATCAAGGCAAACACTCCACCACCCATCCTACCCCCCAGCCCCAAATTAACCAAACTACACAACAACCGTGTTGTCTCTCCTGGGGCCCAGAATTTTGTTAGTGGTTTAAGTGAAGATGAGGATTCTCTGTATTTTTGTCTTAGCATCTAGCACATTGCCTTGCATTTGGCATTCAATTGATTTGTTTTAATTTTACCTAAACCTTTACATTATCTAGTTCCAGCCTGTGTCTCTGCTGAGGTAAAAAGCACAATTATACTCAAATTGATCAAAATAATAATTTAAAAGAGAACTGTCCTTTAATGATCATTTACACAGAGACTCATGCTTTTTTCTGTCATTCTTAAAAACTTTATGCCATATTATTATAAATTGTACTGCAAATGTTCATTCTCAATGTGAGACTCACTTTTAAGAGAATTAATTCATACCGTCCAGTTCCTTTTCTGGGAGATATCTATTATTCTTCCTACTAGTTTATCCAAAAGAGAAAATAATGTTTTATGCTAACCAAAAACGAAGGCTACTATGTGAACAGTGAGCGTGGTGCCTTTTTTTGCATGATTGCATTTAGTTCTCCTCATTGACCCTGAGAGGTAGGTCATGTTATCCTAATTTTACAGATGAGCAAACAGATTCAAGGGGGGAAGTAACCTGACATGTACACATCATACCCCAAGAAGTGGCAGAGCAGGTATTTTGGAATCTTTTCATAGCATCGCAATCTCTACAAAGATGAAAGGTAGAGGGAGAACAATTATTTTATAGACCATTTTTGCAGGAGCTTCTTCATGATCTTATTGTCCACTATTTATATTGTTGATAGACCAGCAACCGCCTTCATAAGATATCTGGCTTTATGGCCCATGGAAAATGGATTAGACTATTAATTCAGAAAGAAAGCACTCAAAGGTTGTGGGTGAATTTGAGAGGTACACTGAGGAACCAGTTTTCATATGCAATAATACAGCTATGGAGAGTAATTTAACTAAATGTCTTAACGATTGAATACGTATATTTATGAATATGAATATACACACATGAATATATATATGTCCACACATATATAGTCTTCAAATGTTCCAGGATGAGGCTGAAGCTCAATTCAACTCAGCAAATATTGTGCGTGTGTGTGTGTGTGTACACGCACACACACACACACACAAACTTACTAGGTACCAAATACTCTTAAGGGAACCCAAAGATGAGTGAGATGTGATTTCTGCCCTACTGGAAGTCAAGATCTAGTGAAGAGAATTGAGGTTGATAAATAGATTCAATATAGACAAATATATTGTCTATATTGTCTATATTGTCTATATAGACAATATAGACAAACACGGATTTATTTTTCTTCTCATTTCTTAATTGATGATATTTACCAGGATTTTATCTTCAGCCATTCCCATTTCGTACTTTTTTCTTACCCTCAGGAAACCATCTATTTTCTTTATTTTGACCACCAATGATGATCTGTAGCTCCAGAAGTTTCTCTCTCCTGGATTCTAATCTCCTGTTGATAGCTGTCTTCTGCGCATTTCTGACTGTGTTCCTTAGATATTTTAAAGGCTAAATATACAAAAGCATTCCTCCTTTTTATATTCTCTGTTTAGTTTAACGGCATCACTCTGCATCAATTTTCTAAACTGGAGACCTCAAATGCATCATTTATCTATCCACCAACTTCCCATCCCTCATTTTCAGTTGTTCATCAAGTCCTGTGAATGTTATCTTCTAAACATGCCTTAAATGTGATCTTGCATCTCTATCTTCATGGCCACAGGTTTAGTTCAGCTGCATTTCATTTCTTACCTGGACAATCATCCAACGATTGTCTTAGCCTTTTATTTCATCCCATTCAAAGTCATTTTTAATACAGTTGCCTGGTTAATCTTTCTAAAATATAACTGATAACATATTTTTTACTTGCTAAATGCTTTCAATGCTTCCCTTCTGCCTCCTGGAATAGGTTCAAATCATTATCATAGCCCTGTTATTGATCTATTCTTGACAATAGATCAATTGATCAATCTGTTATTGATCTATTCTTTACTGCCACTCCTCTTTTGCCAAGTACACCTGACTTTGGTTCTGGGCTAATATTCAGTTATTATGTACAAATGAAACCATTTTCTATTCTGATTGGCCAGTACTCATTCCATACTGATTGTTAAATATTTTGAATATCACCTTTTCTTCAGTGGTACAAAACTGTCTTTCTCCCCAATCATGCACAAATTTTTATGCTTCTGTGCACTTTGAATAATCAGTTTTATCTACCAGGAACATTCTTCTTTTTTTCTTTACCTGGCAAATTAATATTAATCCTTTGAGATCCTGCTCAGATATTACCTCCTCTATACAATCTTCCCTACCCTCCCTCCACACAGGCAAGATGTTTCTTCCCTCCCTGTACATGTCTTGATTAAAGAACTTATCATGTTACATTGCAGATATTACTTACTGACCTAGGGGATTTTTAAGAAAAAAATATTTTTAAAATCTCCAACATGTAGCTTAGTGTTTGGTATACAGCAAAGGCTCTCATAAAACATTTATTGAATTGATAGATAGATAGATCTAGAAAAGTTTTATGGGATGGAATTCAAGATTGATTTTGAAGACTAGGCTGAGGATTGAGGCTGGAAAGGCATTCCAGGATGGAAGAGTGCATGTGACAAGGGGCGGGAAAGGTCAGTATATTATGGAACAGTGAGCCTAAGATTAAGATGCAATGGGTTATAGGTAGTAGTTTAAGATAAGTAGGTTGGGATCAAAGAGTGGAGTGTTCCAATAGCCATATTAAGAAGTTTGGACTATATCCTATGCATTAGAAGACCGTGAGCGTGGGTGACATTTTCCTCTATGTTTCAGTGAGACATCTCTAACAGCACTGTGCTATGTGCATTGAAGACCTGGAGCCTGCAGGTGGCCACGGTCCAAGAAGGGTCAGATGAAAAAGTTGCCATCTAAATCTATGAGATTGCAGAGGTGGAAATAAAAATGAAATTCATTTTGGAGGCAGAACTGGCAAGATTTTAAAATTAGTAAAGTGTATGACTAAAGGAAGAGCGAGAAATCAATTATAATTACAATGTTTCAAAATTAAGTGACTAAGAGACCAGAGATGGTGTATCATGGGATGATTCACAGAGGTTATGTTTGGTGAATTAAAACAAGACAGAAGAACATAGATGCTACCAGCTATAGACACATATTTCTACCATCCTTGGAATCTTGATTAAAAGTTTACCTCATATGTTTTCTCTGTATTTTTCTATGTTTAATTCCCAAGTGTAGTTACAAGCCTCACTGGAAAATTCGGAAGCAATGGTGATAAGCACTATCAGTCACTATGGTAGGAACTTGTTAAAGATAATTCAACTAACAGAGACAATTATAAATGTTCCTTTTTTACGGAGCTGTGACCACAAATGTTACCTCTCAAATATTCGTTGTCAAAGCAACTTATTTTATATATTGGAACATCCATTATTTTGTATTATTGGCTACACCAAAACATCATTAACTTAAAACACAAGAGAGGAAATACTTATTCACTTAACAGGGTTTGAATTGCTCATGTTAACCAATATGGTAACCAGAAGCCACATGTAGCTGTCGAGCCTTTGAAAGTGGCTAGTCCAAAATGAGATGTGCTGTAAATATAAAATGCACACTAGAGTTTGAAGACTTGGTACAAAAAATGAAATAATGTCATATATCTTATTAATAATTTGATAGTTCCCTTACATGTTGAAATGCTAATCCTTTGAATACATTGGCTAAATGAAATACATTATCAGAATCAATTCCACCTGTTTCACTTTACTTTTTAAATGTGACTCCTAGGAACATTTAGAATTACATATGTTGTTCACATTCTATTTCTATTGGACAGTGCTGGAATGGTGTTCTTATTTAGCAACCAGCCAACAGGCATCTTTTTAGTTCTTGTGTACAGATGATTAAGCCTTGAAGTTAGCTGAGAAGTTGCAATTGCATAAAATGATGTATTTTTAGGGCTTGATGACATTTCAATCAATATACAAAATGTTGGTTAAAAAAGCAGATCGAAATGTCTGTGGATCTGATCTGTCTCCCCTTTTAAACATTAATTCTGTTTTTTTTACACTATCTCACTAATATCCTATTAGGTGATTTATAATGATCCATTAAATCTTCTGTTTGTAAGAAAACAGTCAGAAATTTGATTTGCAAGTTCCCTTTGGTTGGTGGAAAAGAATTAGCACATATCCACATATGGGTGGCAAGGATGTAGAGGCCTGGAATATAATCACTATGCTTAGTCCTCAAACTATATACTCAACATATCTTATTCATTCTCTGAAGAGTCAGAACATACTTCTCAGTGTCATAGGCCTTGGAGTCATCCAGAATATTATTTGTTAGCAACAGCACAGAAGAAAGAAAAGAAAGAGGAGAGAGAGAGGAAGGAGGGGAAGGAGAAGAAGGAGAAGGAGGAAGAGGAGGAGAAGGGGAAGGAGGAGAAGAAGGAGAATGAGAAGGAGGAGGAGAAGGGGAAGGAGAAGGGGAAGGAGGAGAAGAGGGGGAAGGAGGAGGAGGAGGAGATTATTTGCACTTTATAAATATTGACGTTTTGGATTAAAGGATATTTTCTATGTGTTGACGGCCTTACTGATATTATATTTGCACTGTTCTTCCATATAAACCATGTTAGTATCTGTGATTGTACAGAATTCACTATTTTTTAAGTAAAATGACTAGTCATTGGACAATATTTTAATTTCAATTTTTTGAGCAAGGCACTTGATTTTTTAATGCCTTAGTTTCTTCAGTCTTCAAATGGGATAGATTTTTATTTTGTTTTGTTTTTATGGTAATGTGAAGTAAATGCTTTATTTTTTAAAAAGCTAAGTCTCTAATTATAATGAAAAGTGCTTCGATGCTACAACAATATCCTGACTAGATCATAAGTGGCAAAACAACAATGTAATACAGAAGATGCAAAGCATTCTTTGAAAATGGTGACTTCATTTTAAAAGAATTTCTATTGCGTTAGAGTAGTGCCTATGAAAATAAGTAAGTAGTGAAAAACCATTCCTGAGTACTCAGAAAGTATTTATGAATACCAAGATACGAATGTAGTTTAGCTTTGCAATTCCGAATTAATAGCCTGCCTAGGAACATCTCTTATTTAAAAAGGGCTGCCTGAATTAAGGTTAAGTTATGTTTGGTTTCCCAAGTGCCAGTCAGGATGTGTTTTTATATTCTGATTACCAAAAAGCATTTTATTTCCTTTTTAAAAAGAAAATTTGCATGAGTTGCTGAACAGCCCACATCATGGACTAAAATGCTCTAAAAGTACAAACAAAGCAAAAAGAGGAAAATGGCTAACTTTTCAAATGGATACTGTGAATTGAATTATTCAAGACTAGACTGCATATTCAAATACGAGTTATGCATTTTGACAAAACATTGTTAACATTTCTGTTGACTATGAATAAGTATTAATAATACACAGATTGTACCTAGTATTAATAATACACAGATTGCACCCTGTATTCTGGCTGCAAAATATGCCAAATGTACCATTGTCTCTCTGCATTCAGAGTGGTATACATTTTTGAGTCTGCATTGTAATATATGATACCAGTCTCAATATCTACTCAGTCTCAAAAGAAAGTATCTGTGTAAATGGATTATTTTCATATAACTTATATGTTTTAAAATACCAATGACACTTAAAACATTTTGCTTTTTAATTAAAATATTTAAAATAAAAGGAATTAAGACATTTAAACAAAAAAACAAAAGCCCAAAAAACAAAAGCATTTTATTCACTGAGGCAAAGACACATGAAATACTTTCTGCCAGGTCAAGCCGTCTTTCTGGATTAAGGTAGTAGACTGGTCCCCAAATAAGGAGGAACAATGTCGGCAGCTAAAATAGCTCAGGGATATGAAGCAGTCTTCAGCTTTCAACCCATATGTTTATTTTGAGCTGAATTTTGGCCATTGATTCAATAATTGTTTATTGAGTTCCTTTTATGCATCAGGCCTTAGCAAAATAGACATAACTACAGGCTCATGGTACTTACAAACTATTGGCGGTTGGAGGGGGGGATTAACAAATAGTGACTAGACAATTGTGCAAGTAAGTACAGCGGTAAGAAGCAGTGGTTAAAAGCACACACTCTGAACCCAGGCTTGAGTTTGCATCCTGGCTCTACCACTTGCTAGCTGCAGAATCTTAGGCAAGTTGTTTTATGTTGATATGCCTCAGTGTCTTCCTCCACAAGGTTGCTGTGAGGTTTCTGTTAAAACATACAGTAGTCTAGCACATAATAAAGTTTATATATTTGCTATTATCATTCTTTTTCTTACACCGTAATAAGGGCTGCGAGAGTAAATACCACTAGGTGACTGGAACTGGGTGTGGGAGTTTGGAGAAAGCTTTCCTAAGGAAAAGATGTTTGAATTAGGATCTTAAGAATGGGTAGAACTTAAATAGATTGAGAAGACTGGAAGTGATGAAGGGAGTGAAATTGAAGTTTTAAAGAACTTTCCAAGCAGTAAAAATAACATGTACAAAGACTCTGAGGCAAGAGGGAACATGGTAACTAAACGGCCCCCAAAGCAGCCCAGGGTAGCTGGAGGGAGGGAGTGAGATGGGGAACCAAAAAGAAGGGTGATGATCTTTGCTCACAAGAGGAACTCAAGTTTTGCTTCTCCCCCCGCCCCGCCTTCTGTCTCTCTTTCTCTCACTCTCTCCTCTCTCTTTCTCATAAGGGAGAGAGAGGATATTTTCTGTGTCTTCTCTGCCCAGCCTTGGAATTAAAAATAATTTACAAGTGGCTCTACATATATAACCAAAATGCAACATTCTGTCTAAATATAAGATATGAATTAAATTGCCGCTTGGTATTCAACTTATCTTTTTATATGCATTATAATCCTCTAATTGTGTTTATGCTCCACAGCCAAGCCAAAGTGGTGCAACTAGCTGGAAGGTTCCTTTTTTTTTTTTTTTTTTTTTTTTTTTTTTTAGAATACTCAATACAAAAGAGGTGGGATGATTGGGTACTAATTAAACCTAAGTAGTAAGGGACTTAAGGAAAACGAGATTTCTGTATTTCTCCTAATGGGATGAATGTCATGTTCCAATTCCTACTTTATGTAAAATCCATTGTACAATATGTAAAATAATTCTCCAAATCTTGATTTCCTCAATTGAAAATGACCCTGAGCACAAACTATAAGTAGAGGAAGGTTTGAATTTCCTGATCTTTGGCACTCTTTTGTTCTCTCAGTACGTGGAGTCTTAAATCAGCAGAATAATTTAGGAATGGTAGATATTGAAACAACTAATTTTTCTTTTCTGTAATCTGCATAGACTTCAAAATGCCTACAAAGCACAAAGTGCCAGTTCATATAATTTGTTGGCAAGGATAAAAAGAAGAAAGGAAATTATTTCCTAAGCGTGTGAATCAGCCCAGCTTTAACAGATATTTTTCTGTCATGTGCAGCCTGAGGGCTTATGCCTATCTGAGCTTTATTTGACAATTACCACTTGCCAGCATAATTAAATGATAATTTATAAATACTAAGAAAGCATAATGGGGAAGAGCAAATAGGTGCTTATCAGGGCATTGAATAAAGTTGATCTGCTCCAGTGGCAATTTTCATCTCTTATCTTGGTTGTTAACTGGTCTCACTTTGTATGCGTGTTTTGTTTAGGTTTGATATTTGTTAGGGTGATATTATCTACCTCATATACACCTTTTCCCTCCCTACAAAATTCTAATATTTCTTTTGGTATTCATTTTGCAACCAATGTATTTACAAAATATTGCTTATATTTTAATACATAATATAAATTTAGGATTTAGAATTGCACATATTACTAGACAAAACCCCAAATAAATAGGAATTTTTCTGTTTGTCTCCCCTTCCCCCCATCTTTTTTCAGTGAATAAGGTCTTTTCTGTGTTGTGTATGTTATTTTCTTTTAATCGATTTTTTAATCACCTGGGCTTTGCAGTTAATTACATTCCGCAGAGTCTCTTCATCTATTTCCTAGAATGCTGGCAGATTTTTTATAAGTAAGAGAGAAAGCACACATGTAAGCCATGGACTCCGGTGAGGAGGGCTTCCTAATCTTGCAGCGATAAGAATGATACTTTATATGCAGCATGGACATTTTGCTGTGTTCCTACTGAATATAGAAATTACCCAAAGAAGAATTCTGTAGGACAGACAGCTTTTGTCCTATCAGTATCTCTTCTCAAGTTTTCTTACCTATTGTAAATATTAGGGCAATCTCTGCAGAAGTTGTGGCGAGGCCTTGGACAGAAACACAGATTTGTCCTGGGTAACCTAGATAAAGCAGTGCAAGAGCAATCATCAGTTTGAATGGAAACAATCAGTAGAATGATAAAAAAAAAAAAAAGAATTTCCATGCCTTTAGAAAAGCAGGTTTGAGGAAGGCAAATGGGGGAAGAAAGCAAGACACATTAGTGGGTCATGAAGAGACTAAGGTCTCTCTCTCGCTCACTCTCTTTTTTTTTTAGCCATCACAAAATTAAATAATTTTAGTAACTACTGATTAGGATTGTGGTGGTTTGAGTAAAGAGTGTGCGAATGGCTTATCAGGAGAATAACAAAATAAAGGGCTTTGGTGTTTAAAGTTGTCAATTCCTCAAATTATTCAGCATTTTGTCCTTATAAATAGCAATTATTTGCCATTTCAGAGCTGAAAAATTATCTTTCATATTCAAATATTTAAATATACAGTGCCGTTACTGGGGCAAAAAAAAAAATCCTAATGTCGGAACCAATTTTTATACAAGGAATAATTTGAAAGTGGTGGATTAGTTTCCACCTTTTGAAACACAGTGCTTTCTGTAATCTTCAAACATTATTTAGGATAATGGAAGCCATCATCCTGGTTCTCAAATGTTAGCACTTCCATTAGAATTTGCAGCTACCTCTTATTTTTTATATTAAAATACAAGGCTTAAAAGGTATTATCTTACTAAAGGGGGGCAATTGTAGAGATGATTTGATTGAATAAAGGAAAAAGCTGTACAGGCCTTTTAAGATCAAGGATGTATTGATGGAAAGCTATCATTAGAGACAATTAATGTTCTCCAAGGGAAGAAATTGATTATGGACAAAGATGGACCCTAAGGAGCAGATATGTCTTAATGCCCTAAGGCCTTAAGGATTATACATCTCATTCACAGCATCTGTATTTTAACCCTTTGTTGTAAATAGAATACTAGCTTATTCTTGTAGAGTGACATGAATTAAATTTATAAAAAGGACTGTGCCTTGTAAAAGATGCTCATAGTGATTGACTTTTGATTCTTTAAATAATATTAAAATAATTAAATTCATGGTATCTTTTCTCTATATTGCCCTTTAGAGTAGATCTAGACATAGATTTGTAGAAGAAATAAAATTAGATAGTGATGGCCAGTCTTCAGCATTATGGCAGTGTGGTAATGCCCAATAATTATGGTTAAAGACGTGTTTTCATTAGGAGCCCCTGAACTTCAGCTGCATTTATGTTTCCAAATAACATATCCCTTTAACTTTGCTTGTCCTTCCTATAGATCTTGTACAAAGCATTCATCATGTTGTTAGCCAGTCCCTAGCAGCCGCAGATCACAATTGGGTACTTAATAAGGTGGCAACCCTACTGGGAACATTTCACATAATTATTCTTAGCAGAAAGAAGATTGTTATGGCTTTTTTTTTTTCCTTTTTGAGTCTGGCAAAATTCCAGGTGATTTAGTTTGAGCTCCTAAAAACCTGTTATATATCATCGGTGAATTATACTTCATGTGTATGCTGCATCCTCACGTCCCTGCCATGTATACTGCAGGCCAGCAGACAGAGTTTCACTGTACAGTTGGTCTCCTGTACCAGCCAGCCCCAGAACTAGTTCCAGAACCAGTCAGTGATGCAAACTGCTTTTTGGCCGTAGGTTTCAGAGTGTGTCAGTCTGAGCATGGAAGTACTTTTTGAAATCAATCTCTCTCAAGACCACTGCACTCTCTCTGATGGTGTATTATGATTATCACTAAATGCACATGAGAAACTCACACATGAAGTAGTAAATAACTTATCCAGAGAGCTCTGTGATTTTAAGTACCAGTTAAGGGAAAGAGAGTTTAGACCCTTGGCCCTAACTTTGAGCTTCTAAGTTGAGAAATAACTGGCATTTAGTTAACCAGATCATTAAAGCAGTTTAGACTTCAAGTTCTAACAATGTAAAGCTATACCTTGATTCTCCTGGACCTTAAAGATTATGCATTTCATTCACCATGGCTGAATAAGTTTGTCCAAATTTTTCAAACTATTTGGAAATAATTATTTTAAAAAACAGTGGGCAAATAAGCATGATACCTTATATTATGATGCTACTGGATTGTAAGTTTAATTCTCCCAGCTGCATGGCCAACTAATATCTCCTCTCACATGTGAAGACAAACACCTTCACATGTAAGAAGAGAGTTTCCTAGATGGTTCTTCTTAACAGGAAAAACGGAGCACAGTATATACATAATCTTTCTTTGATTTAGACCTACGAATAGAACATACAAGGGATGTGAAGGACCTCTCCAAGGAGAACTACAAACCACTGCTCAAGGAAATGAGAGAGGACACAGACAAATGAAAAAACATTCCATGCTCATGGATAGGAAGAAGCAATATCATGAAAATGGCCATACTGCCCAAAGTAATTTATAGATTCAGTACTATCCCTGTCAAGCTACCATTGACTTTCTTCACAGAATTAGAAAAAAACTACTTTAAATTTCATATGGAATCAAAAAAAGATCCCTTATAGCCAAGACAATCCTAAGCAAAAAGAACAAAGCTGGAGTCATCACACTACCTGACTTCCAACTATACTACAAGGCTACAGTAACCAAAACAGCACGGTACTGGTACCAAAACAGTTATACAGACCAATGGAACAGAACAGAGGCCTCAGAAATAACGCCACACATCTTCAACCATCTGATCTTTGACAAACCTGACAAAAACAAGCAATGGGGAGAGGATTCCCTATTTAATAAATGGTGTTGGGAAAACCAGCTAGCCATATGGAGAAAACTGAAACTGGACCCCTTCCTTACACCTTATACAAAAATTAACTCAAGATGGATTAAAGATTTATACATAAGACCTAAAACCATAAAAACCCTAGAAGAAAATCTAGGCAATACCATTCAGGACATAGGCGTGGGCAAAGACCTCATGACTAAAACACCAAAAGCAATGGCAATAAAAGCCAAAATTGACAAATGAGATCTAATTAAACTAAAGAGCTTCTGCACAGCAAAAGGCACTATCATCAGAGTGAACAGGCATCCTACAGAAAGGGAAAAAAATTTTGCAATCGATTCATCTGACAAAGGGCTAATATCCAGAATCTACATGGAACTTAAACAAATTTACAAGAGAAAAACAACCCCATCAAAAAGTGGGCAAAGGATATGAACAGACACTTCTCAAAAGAAGACATTTATGCAGCCAACAAACGTATGAAAAACAGCTTATCATAACTGGTCATTAGAGAAATGCAAATCAAAGACCACAATGAGATACCATCTCACGCCAGTTAGAATGGCAATCATTAAAAAGTCAGGAAACAACAGATGCTGAAGAGGATGTGGAGAAATAGGAATGAAGCTCTTTTACACTTTTGGTGGGAATGTAAATTACTTCAACCATTGAGGAAGACAGTGTGGTGATTCCTCAAGGATCTAGAACTAGAAATACCATTTGACCTGGCAATCCCATTACTGGGTATATATCCAAAGGATTATAAATTATTCTACTATAAAGACACATGCACATGTATGTTTATTGCAGCACTATTCATAATAGCAAAGACTTGGAACCAACCCAAATGCCCATCAATGTTAGATTGGATAAAGAAAATGTGGCACATATATGCCATGGAATACTATGCAGCCATAAAAAAGAATGAGTTCATATCCTTTGCAGGGACATGGATGAAGCTGGAAACCATCATTCTCTGCAAACTAACACAGGAACAGAAAACCAAATACTGCATGTTCTCACTCATCATTGGGAGTTGAACAATGAGAACATATGGGCACAGGGAGAGGAACATCACACACTGGGGCCTGTCGGGGGTGGAGGGCAAGAGGAGGGATAGCATTAGGAGAAATGTCTAATTTGGATGACACGTTTATGGGTGCAGCAAACCACCATGGCACATGTATGCCGATGTAACAAACCTGCACGTTCTGCACATGTATTCCAGAACTTAAAGTATAATTAAAAAAGAAAAGAAAGATTATGGCTAATTTTTTATTTAATTTTGAAATTTCCCTTTCCCGTTCATTTTCCTTTTTGGGGAAGGGCAGAGGTGATAATTTTTATTGCCCACATTGCTGCTGAGAAGTGGCATTAAGGCCCTTTTAGAGAGTTAGTGTAGCTTGTGAAAAGAGTGAGTTTGGAGTAGAAATAGCTAAGTAGGGGCTCCAACTAACCACCTGCCTCTGAGGTTTTGAACCCTGATGCCTAGGGAGATGGTGGTGCCATTAACAAAAATAAATAAGGAAGGAGAATGAGCTAGGGAGAGGCATATGGAGCTTTTGAGTTTCTGGTCAAACCCAGGCAGAAATGCCCAGCAGGCAATTGGAAATGAAGGTATGGAGTTTAGGAGAGAGGTCAAAGTTTATAATGCTGGTTTGGAGATCTAAAAAAGAATTGAAAGTTAGGAGAAAGAATAGTCTAATGCTGTGACTATTAGTAAGTCCAGAGAGAAGAAACTTTCAGGGAGAGAGTAGTCAGTTGCCTTTGATGATCCAGGGAGATCAAGGACAATAAGAATCTAGAAACAAGGCCACTGGGTTTGATCATTTATAGCTCATTAGTCGGCTGAAAAGTCTGATCTGCTTGAGTTTAAGTCCCAATTATCCAATTACTAAAGGACATGTGTATCCTTGAGAAAGTTACTTAATTTATCTGGGCCTAAGTTGATCCATTTATAGTTTAAGAATACCTCAGTGTACCTGTTAAATTTGTTTTGAGGACTAAATGAGATAGTCCATGTAAAATGCCTAGATTACTAGGTACCTGTGGAACAGTAGGGGCCATAACCAGATAACTGGAATCAAGACATGATGAGGGACTAGGAAATAGAAGATTATAAACCACTGTTTGGAAGTAGGGAGGTGAGTGGTTGAACAATTTGTGGAGGAACCAGAGATCTGAGCAGCTTAAAGTCTAAAATATATAAAGCACCAGGGACATATTCTGTACCCTTTATATAAAGTAACTCGTTTTGCTTCTTACAACAACCCTGAGGGGTGGTAATATCATTACAACAAAACTGAGGGGTAAAGAAGTAACCTCCTTCAAGATACATAGCCAATAAATGGCTGGGCAGGACCTAGCACCAAGGAATGTCTAACTCATAAGTCTCCTTTCTGTTTCATAGATCAATAGACATAGAAAGATTAAACTAATTAGGTAAGGGACAGAGCCATGATCTGAACCCATGGCCATCCAGTTCTTAGTTGTCTACTTAATAGATTAACCTCCTTTCCAATTCCTGACTATAAAAGCATGGAGGGGAGTTTACAAGGATCAGAAATTTGGGGTCCACTGGCTTCAGGTGGCTCTACTTAGTGACCAGTGACCTCTGTAGTTGGACCATGTTGGAAAAACTTAATGTAGTCTGTCAGACCTAGGATGTCAGAGTCTGGGAGACATGTGTATTCTTCCTGAATAAAGCCTGTGAAATGGGCCCTAATAAGATCCTACAAACTTGGGTGTTGTAGAGTGAGGATGAGGGAGGATGAATGAGAATGAACCTTCAGGCTATGGGGGAGACATCAGAATGTAGTTGTTAAATCTGTGCTGACGCTGCCACCTGGGGAATAAAATAATAAAAACTGACCCAGATTCAGCACAAATGTGCCTTCTGTGTTTATGCCTTTCCAGAATTTAGCAAAATAAACTTGTCTTTGCTTTAAACTGAGTATCTCTGGACTATCCTGGAGACTGATTACTGCAGAACAGTGGCTCTTGGAGTATCTTCTCTGGACCAGCAGCATCAGCATCACCTGGGAACTTGTTAGAAACGTAGACTGTCTGCCCCACCCCAGACCTGCTAACTCAAACTCTAGGGGTAGGACCTGCCAGTCTGTGTTTTAATAAGACCTGCAGGTGAGATTCTCATGCATGCTGCAGTTTGAGAACCACTGTCTGAATCTAATTTGCTTCCAAGTTCTTCTGGTGACTAACTACTGCCAAGTGGCCAGATAGATCTGGTTGTGGTATAGAACTGTGGTTCCCAGTCTCAACTGCCATCAGAAACAAATTAAAAGATTTAGTTCACTGAAAACTGGCTGCCACTCCCAGAAATTCTTATTTAATTGAGCTGGGGTGTGGCCTAAGCATTGAGATTTCTGAAACTCATCCCCCCCATTCCCTCTCCCCAAACCCCCAGTGATTTTAACACACTCTGGTCTAAAACAGTGTTTCCCAAACTTTAGTAAAAATCAGAATCTCACGTGGAGAGCCAGTTAAAAGGCAAATTGGGCCAGGCGCGGTGGCTCAAGCCTGTAATCCCAGCACTTTGGGAGGCTGAGGCGGGTGGATCACGAGGTCAGGAGATCGAGACCGTCCTGGCTAACATGGTGAAACCCCGTCTCTACTAAAAATACAAACAACTAGCCCAGCGTGGTGGTGGCTGCCTGTAATCCCAGCTACTCGGGAGGCTGAGGCAGGAGAATGGCGTGAACCCGGGAGGCGGAGGTTGTAGTGAGCCGAGATCGCGCCACTGCACTCCAGCCTGGGCGACATAGCAAGACTGCCTGAAAAAAAAAAAGGGCTAATTGTTGGGTTGGGTCCCACCCTCAGGGTTTCTAATTCAGTAGGTTTGAGATGAGGCCCAAGAATTTGTATTTCCAGTAAGTTTCCAAGTGATACTGATGTTGCTAGCTTGGGGATCACACTATGAGAATTGCTGGTGTGGAAGTTAAATATTCATTTTTGGAGGTATGGAGCTGATAATTTCCATCGCAAAGCTCCCATTTCTGCTGCCAGGCCTAGGTGAGGGTCTTTGCCAGAGAGTCGTGGCGATGCCTCCATTTATGTATCTCATTGGCAAGAGAGACTTGGTCTGGAAATACATGTGGCTGTGCAGTGCTTCTCAAACATTAATTAGTGTACAGATCACCCAGAGATCTTGCTAATGTAGGTTCTAATTCAGTGGGTCTGGGGCTGAGCCTGGGGGTCCACATTTCTCACAAGCTCCCTGACAATGCTAATGCTGCCAGTTCATGGACCATGCTGGGTAGCAAGGCACATAAGAAAGTGTTTCTTAAATTTTTCTGATCATCTGATCCACCCGAAGTGCTTTTACTAGAGATTTTTGGCTTCCCCTGTGACCTACTGAATCATAATGCCCAGGGAAAACAGCCTTACATGTATGTATCTTTAAGTGACTTATTAATTTATTCAACAAATATTGATTAAACATCTACTTTGTGCAGGTTCCATGCTAGATATGAACAAAGTAGATAAGGAGCACTTTATCTTATGGGGCTTACATTTTAGATGGAGAAGCAAACAATAACTTATAATAGCGACAATCACCTCAAGGTCCACGAAGCACGGCCAAGTGTCTGAGTTCTGGGGTGAAGCAGCATTGCACAGGGTGTTCAAGAAAGCGCTTCCAAAGAGGAACCGCCCCAGTTGCAGCTTGTTTATGTGAAGGTCTTGGGTAAGGAGAAGCAAGGGCTCTGAGGATGGACTAAGCTTGGCCGATTGCCTGCAGTTAGGGGCGGGGAGAGGATCAAAGGTAGGGAAGATTGAGTGCCCAGCTGATTTTGATACTTTGTCACATTTGGAGAACACTTCAAAACTCTTTCTTACCAGCTGTCAGAGAATTGAGTCTTGCCCATTTTGAAAACATCATCAATCACCCCATCATTGGTCCCTAAAGGAAGAATGTGGAAGCTGTTATACAGTCCCCTAATGGCCAATAAAAAGAAATTGTCTCTGCAATTCATAGGGATAAAATTACAATGATTTTTTGCTAATTATTTAACTATGCAGTAGTGATCTTGTACACAGAAAGTAACAAAAGTATGAAAGAATTCTACTTAGAGAATGTTTCTACAACTTTAAGGTTTGTATAGCATAATAAATACTTTTTGGAGGGTTTGTATGATTTTCCAGAAAGCCCAAATGCATGAATAAAAGGAGCAAGAAAAACAACAAAGAGCCAAGAAAAAAAATAAAAAACAAAAAACAAAACAAAACAAAAAACAAGGAAGGAATACATGGGGTTTTCTGAGGGAGCAAGTAAGCTCAAGTGTTTTTAGCATTAAGTTACAAATTTGTTTTATGACTGCTATTTACATAGATAATAATTTTGAGAGCTTATTTTTTAATATATGCTGCATTTACAACTACCTAAATGGCAGAAGAAAAATAAATAAGAACTCTTTGGGCAGAGGCAGCTTTCACCTGTGTTATTTTTTTTCAAGCTGTGTGCACTCCTTAATTACCAGTTTAAAAAAAAAAAACATTTAAGATTGGTAACATATGTTGTTGTCAGCATGTGTTTAGCACCTGCAGAAATGAACATGAAAAATGTGACAGCGCATAGGTGGAACACCCACTGCATTGACTGTGAACACTGTCAACAAATTTTACTTTGTTAATTTTTTCTTATTAAAAAAATCTAAGAAAAAAATTTAATAGCACAGATGTTCGGAGCATCACAGCAAGACGATATGAAGGAGAGGCTATAAACCTTTAGCATGAGAGCCGAGGTCTAGATCTGCACATCTTTAAGCTTTGCCTTTCTCACACTTCACTCTTCTTTTCTTTTCTTTTTTTTAAAAAAACCCCTCTGCATGTTGGAATTGGCAGGCTTGTTTGTCCTGCAAAGCATTTCCTCTCAGAAGTAACGGTGAGAAGCAGCTCAGGTTCACTCAATGGAGATCAGCTGACAGGCAGGACCAGGCAAACAGCACCTAAAATAACCATTTTCCAAGGTTGGAGATGGAGGTGTTTATCTTGCACATTATTTTCTAGTAATGAAGTCAATCATTGTGGGTAAGAGGTTTCCTGTCAGCTTCTTCTACAGCAAAGCTTCTATGAGTATAGGCTCTGTCTTCTGAACTCTTATTTTGGGGTACAGGAAATTTCGTTTGGCTAATGGCATTCCTCAAAATGCAGCGCTATGCAGAGAGCGGGCCTCACTGAACGATGCTGCAGTTGCTATGCCTTCTCTGGTGTTACTGGTTTGTTCTACTGTAGAATGAGAATGTTGCAAGTTGCTTTCCATAATTTCCTATCATTGATTGTTTCATTTCTTAATTCTTAGAAACCATTTCACTCGAAAGGAGTGGGTTATGTATGTTCTTCATTTGAAGAGACATTTCTCCCCAAAATGACTTTGCCGAAGTCCAAAATAAACACTGGCAGGTGTGTTAATTCCTACTTTGGAAACTTTGAAGTCAACTTGTTTCCACAGAATCTTCCCCATTTTCACACCTCTTACACTCGTTGTGAGGTCTAATTACTGCTAATCTTCATTCTGGCAGGCTGTAAAAAGAAATTCAGTGACAAAGTATTCCAGTGACCCAAAGTATTCCCGTGGCACAAAATAAAAAAATTTAAGTTCAGTTTAAGCTCAGCCAGGTCTGTATTTCCTCTTCGACCCAGGGAAAGGCTCTTGATTGAGTTATGGCTCTCTGGCTGCGTGGTGTGGGAACCGTTTGCACTTCTCATGGCTGATAGAAGACCCTGGAAATGACACGTTTTACACCTCTTAGATGAGACTGGGGAACTAGAAAGCACTTCACTCCCGTCCCTCTGGGACGAAGAATCTGTTTGCAGTAATCACTGGCAGTGTTGACAGAATGTTCAAAACCATCTGCTCAAGGGCAAGTGTTAACTCTATCAAATCCTAATATTTTAAGCACACTGATCCCTAAGCCCAGGAGACCTCCTGATGGAGCTCTCCTTGGGCTCTGTGTCAGCCTGCCATCAGTTATTATCCCGCTGCAGAAAGCCCTGATGCACCAGCCAGAACTCAGTGAGGAGAGGCTGTTAGAATGAGAAATGCAGCAACAGAACACACTTCATTCAAGTATTGTTAGTTATGATGAATCCGAGGCTTTCTGATTCTTTAATACAAGAGTTTCTTTGCAATAATAACTGCACTTTTTGTCTTTAAATGTATTGTGTTAAATGAGCTTCTTGATTTGTTAGAATCCAGTGTATACCACTTTCAGCATAGATTTGTATAAATTCATGTAGACTTACTGTGCACACATAATTACATACAAGTATGCATCCAGCCAGGCATATATCATCATGTTAAAATCCTTTACTAATATTACTTAATAAAACATAAAATTCAGCTGAAAGATTTTTGGTACGTTATTCTCCCAATAATCACCAGTCATCAAGTTGTTTAAACAGGTCAGAATATTTATTTACTGTTAATATACTTAATATATTTGCTAGCACAATTGCTCCAAAATATTTCAGAATTAAAACTGATAGAGGAATTGGGGGGAGCATATAGCAGTAAAAATATTACGAAGTCCAGTGAACCAAAAACACTCCCTTTTCAAAGGAAGCCAGTCAAAATTTTCCAGGACAGGTTTGAGCCTTTTGCTCCAGGAAGGACACCACTGGAAAAAAAAAATGCACAGGCCTGAGCCATCTGTGAAAACATCTCCCTGCTTCTCCATCCTTGTCAGAGACATTTCAGTAAAACCGACATTATCTGCCATAGTGACTTGGGGTGGGTAAAGGAAATACTGAGAAGAAACCTAGCACTAAGAGAAACTTCTTAGTCACAATCCCCTAAAAGTTCAAATATTATATTTTAATTTTTAATTTTCTGTTTCTATTTCTGTGTATGTATGAATTTCATCTTATGCCACTTATTAGGCCAGGCTATTGTAGGTGCTCAATAAATTACATGTTAAGGAAATGGAAATAGGCTTTGCTCTACTATGGTTTTAATGTTATCTGAATTTGTGTCCCAGATATGCAGAAGAGTAATTAGCAGAGTTCTGGGATTGTAGTCACCACCAGCAAATTCAATGCCATCCTCACATAACAGTCACTGGGTGTCTGCTAGCATGTGCCAGGCACTTTTAACATATTTTTTCATTACCTAGTTACATCAGATACATTAAGCAAATCTTATTATAAGCCCCATTTCAGAGATGAAGAAACTGAGGCTTAGAGAGCCAAATAGCTTGGCTAAAGTCAAACAGTTAATAAGTGGTGGAGCCCAGACAGGAACCTAGGCAGAAGACTCCAGACTTCATGTGCTCAACATAATGCTGAAGCACTGCTAAAACAGAACTATTTAATTTTTTTTTTTTTTTTTTTTTTTTGAGACGGAGTCGTCTTCTGTCGCCCAGGCTGGTGTGCCGTGGCGCGATCTCGGCTCACTGCAAGCTCCGCCTCCCGGGTTCACGCCTTTCTCCTGCCTCAGCCTCCCGAGTAGCTGGGACTACAGGCGCCCGACACCAAGCCCGACTAATTTTTTGTGTTTTTAGTAAAGACGGGGTTTCACCATGTTAGCCAGGATGGTCTCGATCTCCTGACCTCGTGATCCGCCCCGCTCAGCCTCCCAAAGTGTTGGGATTACAGGCGTGAACCACCGCGCCCGGCCACTATTTAAATTTTACAGAACTCTAGGAGGCCAAAGAGCACAGAGAGGACTGCACATTTTCTTTCAGTCTCATCAAATGCCATTTATTCATTTATTGGTCAGACATTTATTGAGGGCCAAGCACTGTGCTACCCGGAGGAGATATGGAGATTGACCTTATAGCTTAGAGCAGTGAAAAATCTGGGGAAGTTATAAAACATCATTACAGAAAAATGCACAAAGGCACAACATTTGCAATTTTGTTTTGAGGGAAGGGGCTGTGAGCTACAGGTTTAGAACTTCTGGGAGAGGTTCCGTGTATTAAAACAAGGCAAAACCTATGTAGACATTTAATAAAAATTCTGGGGTAGTACAAGGGCAGGATTTAGTAACTGCTTGGAGAAGTCAGGAAAATGAATTTTGGAGTGCTGTGCAGTGAACAGACTAAAATCTACCTACAAAGTCCCATTTCACCTAAAACCTAATAGATTTACATTTTAATCATTCTGTCTAAAGATGACCATCAAGACTTCTCATCTGACAGTTTCTGATCCTAATTTCCGTGAGAGGATGTAATATTTCTATGATTTTATATTTATCTCTGCTATCCAGAAAACATTGTGTGTTGCTCTCAGCATTCCATATTTTATTGTAGTTCTCATTGTAACTGTGTTTCTGTGTCTTTCTGTGTGTATATGCAGGGGGAAGAGAGAGAGAGAGAGAAACTTAGTGAATACGTAAGCACACAAATTTACTCATAATTAGGAGCCTGGTTAATAGAAGCACTTAGATTTTCTGGACCTCTTGGATCAGTTTCTTAAAATCTCTGAGCTTTAGTTTCTTCATCTAGACAAGAATACCTGTTTCTTAGAGTTATTATAAATATTAAGATAATGTTTTTGAAAGTGCCAATGTTTTTATCAGGCACATTTTAAGGGCTTAATGAATAGTATTTCCATCTCTGGTGTCCTCCCCTCATCTTCTTCTTCTTTTTTTTTTTTAATATGCTATTTGTAAAAGGGAACAATGTTGGTAACCTTGGTCCACAGGGAAGAAAAGGTAAAGTAATGGCCTATTCATATAAAACTCATTGGAGAATGGTTCCCCGAAAATTAACTTGTATTTCTGTTTGGATATGTGCCTTTTATGTTAGTATTACTTGAGATGAGGCTACCAAAAATTTCTGTAATTAAAATAAATAAACTGGCATAATAGTTTGCTACTTAATTATGTCTAAAAAGATGATTTTACTTTGTGCCTATATCTTGAAGGCCAGCTTTTTTTCCATCTCCTGAAATATGTAAAGAGTTCTGCAGCAGAGTCCTCTTCTTCAATATGATACCGTTTATTTCTTCAGATAGTTACGTGATGATGAAAATGAGGCACTGTCCTAGGTGCTGAAGGGACTGTCAGGAATTAGAAGAGCTATAGATTCAAAATAAGACTAGGTAATGGTGAGTGATGATTTTTAAATGCACATGTATGTACAGGCAATAATTGTTTTAAAGAATATCCTGTACCTCTGACAATGAAATTTAAATGTTATACACTCCTTAAAATCCCACCTTTAAAATTAACGAAGATAATTAAAATAAACCGTGTATTAATTGCCTGTAGACTATAGAGGCCCATATTAATGCAAAAGACTATCACTATCTTAATTTCCAGGATGATCTTCAGGGATATAATGAGGCTATCTATAAGGTGTGAGTGTTTTTGTTCTCTGCTTATTTGTAACATTAATAATAAAGAAGTTTAATATGTTCTGTAAACAGTGGCTTCCAAAAATACAGAGCTTTCAGCTTTTTCCAGATGGCTGGTTTTTATTGAAAGGCTTTCTGAGGAGTGTTAATTTGTTATTCAACCCTTATTCACTCAATGTGTTCTAATCTCACTATTTGTCAGAAATTCTCTTCTTTCAAGAATTCTGACTCTTGGTCATTTGGATGTAGCATTCACCTGTGGAGAATAGGAGAGAAGAAAGTGAGTCCCTGATGCTTATAGAGAAGAAGAATGCTGAGCATTCCCTGACATTTTTCCTGGTCAGTGCCTGATATAGATGAATGACTTTACCCTTTGGGAAATGGGAATACAGTAGGAGACTTGCCAGCAGGGTTATGTATCTAGGGTGGGCCTTGATCACAGAAGCCAGGATGTCCAAAAAGGGCAAATGGAAGATTGAAATGTGTGTTCAATTTTTCTGCTGGCTGTAATGGAAAAGGGGGAATGACAGTCCCCCTTGGGAATAAGTGTCTTCCTCATTCTGTGCAGACATTTAGGGAGTATTGCAAGCTGTGAGCTTCTCTGAGCACATCTTGTCTCTTGCTTTCTCCTTGCTGAGCCCCTTTCCTCTGTTGCTCCGTCCTTCCAGCTGCTTCTGTGAAGTCTCATCCCCCATGGCTGCTCAAATGTGATTCCTCTAAGCCTCTCTTCCTGTCCAGCTGCATCTGTTCACCTCCCCTGCTGATCGATCTACTTCTTTAGCTCAGGGACAGCAAGAGGAAATGATTCCAGCAGCTAAACAGCTTTTATGCAGAGAGAATATTTAAATATTCTCAGTTTGCCTGATTCCCCTTCACCTCATGCTATGATCAGAGGTTAATGGAGACAGTTTGGAGCTTCTCTCTGTTGGTAGAAACCAGAAGACTTTTAGAAACGAAGGCCAAGGTCTTGCAACATCCCACCCCCCTCAAAAAAAAAAACCCCTATAAATTTATTAGGAGGGTAGAAATATTTTTTTTTCATCAAACTCATTCTTTTTAAAATAGTGGTCCCATGTTCCAGTTCTCCCTCTCATCCCCACCCACCCCCCACAAAAAAAAAATAAAAACTCTGGACAAGACTGCAGCCGAATTAGAAGCTGTAATTAATTTTCATCATTTTTAGTAGATGAAATCTTAAAGTGACTGTTGTATTCTAAGTGTTTGTATCACTAAAAATTATCTTTTGATATATAAAATGTATTTTTACAGTGCTATTTAGTGAATATCTGATTTTTTTTAAGATAGTTTATTTGGGCAAATTTAAACTGTGAGACTTGGTACAAAATAATCTGCCAAGGCAGAGTGGTTGTGAAGATTAAATGTAGCAAAAGCCTAACATAGTGCTTGACCCATCATGCCCAATACACACACACACACACACAAACACACACACAAACACACACACAGACACACACACATACAGACACACAGACACACACACACAGACACACATACATACAAACACACACAGACACACACACATACAGACACACAGACACATACACACAAACACACACACAGACACACACATACACACAGACACACACACACACAAACACAGACACACAGACACACACACACATACAGACACACAGACACACATAGACACACACACATACAGACACACACACACACACACACACACATATATGAATATATATCCTCCATGCATTGGTCCAATATATGTATTTCTTTTAATTAATTATATATTGTCTCTGCATGTTGCTATGCCAGTTTACTTATCTATTTCCTTATTCTTGGACCTTTATCTTATTTCAATTTTTCTTTCTTTACCTCCCTTCTCTTCCCTTCCTTGCTGTCTTCCTTCCTTCCTCTCAATTTTTTAATTTGAAAATTTCTTACTTTTCTTCCTTTCTTATGTCCTTCTTCCATCCTTTCTTCCTTTATTTTTATTTTCCTTTTCTCATTACTTTCAAATGTATTGAGAACACCTTGTATACATTTTTCTTTTTCTTTTCTGTAGTCTTCTGTTGTGGTATAATTTTACCAAATAAAATTCCTAGGTCAGGGGTCTGAATAATGCCTGTCTGTATTATTTTCTCCAATGTTGACCCATATTTTCATAGTAAATGTACATCTTATATATGCCAGGTTCCCCATGGTCCTGCCAACATTGGGTTTTCTTATTTTTGTGTATTCAGTAAATTTTAATGGTATTTTTAAAGGTCTTTTGATCTGTTAGTAGGGCTATAATTTTTCTATTTGTTAATTTTATATTTAGAGTTTTTATATGTAAACTGTCTATCTTCTTTTTTTATTATTGTACTTTAAGTTCTGGGATACATGTGTAGAACATGCAGGTTTGTTATATAGGTATACATGTGCCATGGTGGTTTGCTGCATCCATCAACCCATAATCCACATTTAGTATTTCTCCTAATGCTGTCCCTTCCCTTGCCTCCCACCCCTGACAGGCCACAGTGTATAATGTTCCCCTCCCTGTCAGCATATGTTCTCATTGTTCAACTCCCACTGATTGAGAACATGCGGTATTTGGTTTTCTGTTTCTATGTTAGTTTACAGAGAATGTTGGTTTCCAGCTTCATCCATGTCCCTGCAAAGGTTATGAACTCATTCTTTTTTAGGGCTGCATAGTATTCCATGGTGTATGTGTGCCACATTTTCTTTATCCAGTCTAACACTGATAGGCATTGGGATTGGTTCCAAGTCTTTGCTATTGTGAATAGTGCTGCAATAAACATATGTGTGCATGTGTCTTTACAGTAGAATGATTTATAATCCTTTGGATATATACCCAGTAATGGGATTGCCGGGTCAAATGGTATTTCTAGTTCTAGATCCTTGAGGAATAGCCACACTGTCTTCCACAACAGTTGAACTAATTTATGCTCCCACCAACGGTGTAAAAGCCTTCCTATTTCTCCACATCCTCTTCAGCATCTGTTGTTTCCTGACTTTTTAATGATTGCCATTCTAACTGGCGTGAGATGGTATCTCATTGTGGTTTTGATTTGCATTTCTCTAATGACCAGTGATGATGAGCTTTTTTTCATATGTTTGTTGGCTGCATAAATGTCTTCTCTTGAGAGTGTCTGTTCATGTCCTTCACCCACTTTTTTGATGGGGTTGTTTGTTTTTTTCTTGTAAATTTGTTTAAGTTCTTTGTAGATTCTGGATATTAGCCCTTTGTCAGATGGATTGATTGCAAAAGTTTTCCCCCATTCTGTAGGTTGCCTGTTCACTCTGATGATAGTTTATTCTGCTATGCAGAAGCTTTTTAGTTTAATTAGATTCTATTTGTCAATTTTGGCTTTTGTTGCCATTGCTTTTGGTGTTTTAGTTATGAAGTCTTTACCCATGCCTATATCCTGAATGGTATTGCCTAGGTTTTCTTCTAGGGTTTTTATGTTTTTAGGTCTTACATTTAAATCTTTGATCCATCTTGAGTTAATTTTTGTATAAGGTGTAAGGAAGGGGTCCAGTTTCAGTTTACTGCACATGGCTAGCCAGTTTTCCCAACTCCATTTATTAAATAGGAAATCCTTTCCACGTTGCTTGTTTTTGTCAGGTTTGTCAAAGATCAGATTGTTGTAAATGTGTGGCATTATTTCTGAGGCCTCTGTTCTGTTCCATTGGTCTATATAACTGTTTTGGTACCAGTACCATGCTGTTTTGGTTACTGTAGCCTTGTAGTTTGAAGTCAGGTAGTGTGATGCCTCCAGCTTTGCTCTTTTTGCTTAGGATTGTCTTGGCTGTATGGGCTCTTTTTTGGTTCCATATGAAATTTAAAGTAGTTTTTTTCTAATTCTGTGAAGAAAGTCAATGGTAGTTTGATGGGAATAGCACTGGATCTATAAATTACTTTGGGCAGTATGGCCATTTTCATGATAATGATTCTTCCTATCCATGAGCATGGAATGTTTTTTCATCTGTGTCCTCTCTTATTTCCTTGAGCAGTGGTTTGTAGTTCTCCTTAAAGAGCTCCTTCACTTCTCTTCTAAGTTGTGTTCCTAGATATTTTATTCTCTTAGTAGCAATTGTGAATGGGAGGTCACTCATGATTTGGCTGTCTGTTTGTCTGTTATTGGTGTATAAGAGTGTTTCTGATTTTTGCACATTGATTTTGTATCCTGAGTCTTTGCTGAAGTTGCTTATCAGCTTAAGGTGATTTTGGGCTGAGACGATCAGTTTTCTAAATATACAATCATGTCATCTGCAAACAGAGACCATTTGACTTCCTCTCTTCCTATTTGAATACCCTTTGTTTCTTTCTCTTGCCTGATTGCCCCGGCCAGAACTTCCAATACTATGTTGAATAGGAGTGGTGAGAGAGAGCATCCTTGTCTTGTGTTGGTTTTCCAAGGGAATGCTTCCAGCTTTTGCCCATTCAGTATGATATTGGCTGTGGGTTTGTCATAAAAAGCTCTTATTATTTTGAGATACATTCCATCAATACCTAGTTTATTGAGAGTTTTTAGCATGAAGGGGCACTGAATTTTATTGAAGGCCTTTTCTGCATCTATTGAGATAATCATGTGTTTTTTGTCATTGGTTCTGTTTATGTGATGGCTTACGTTTATTGATTTGCGTATGTTGAACCAGCCTTGCGTTCCCGGGATGAAGCCAACATGATAGTGGTGGATAAGCTTTTTGATGTGCTCCTGGGTTCGGTTTGCCAGTATTTTATTAAGGATTTTCGCATCTATGTTCATCAGGGATATTGGCCTGAAATTTTCTTTTTCTGTTGTGTCTCTGCCAGGTTTTGGTATCAGGATGACGGTGGCCTCATAAAATGAGTTAGGGAAAGTCTCTCCTTTTCTATTGTTTGGAATAGTTTCAGAAGGAATGGTACCAGCCACTCCTTGTACCTCTGGTAGAATTCAACTGTGAATTCGTTTGGTCCTGGTCTTTTTTTTTTTTTTTTTGTGGTAGGCCATTAATTATTGCCTCAATTTAAGAACTTGTTATTGTTCTATTCAAGGATTCGACTTCTTCCTTGTTTAGTCTTGGTAGGGTGTTTGCGTGCAGGAATTTATCCATTTCTTCTAGATTTTCTAGTTTATTTGTGTAGAGGTGTTTATAGTATTCTCTGATGGTAGTTTGCATTTCTGTGGGATCAGTGGTGATATCCCCTTTATCATTTTTTATTGTGTCTATTTGATTCCTCTCTCTTTTCTTCTTTATTAGTCTGGCTAGTGGTCTATCTGTTTTGTAAATCTTTTCAAAAAAAACAGCTCCTGGATTTATTGATTTTTTGGAGGGTTTCTCATGTCTCTATCTCTTTTATTTCTACTGTGATCTTAGTTATTTCTTGTCTTCTGCTGGCTTTTGAATTTGTTTGTTTTGAATTTGGCTCTTGCTTGTCTAGTTATTTTAATTGTGATGTTAGGGTGTCAATTTTAGATCTTTCCCACTTTCTCCTGTGGGCATTAAGTGCTATAAATTTCCCTCTTAACACTGCTTTAGCTGTGTCCCAGAGATTCTGGTACATTGTGTCTCTGTTCTCATTGCTTTCAAATAACTTCTTTATTTCTGCCTTAACTTCATTATTTACCCAGTAGTCATTCAGGAGCAGGTTGTCCAGTTTCTATGTAGTTGTGCAGTTTTGAGTGAGTTTCTTAATCCTGATTTCTAATTTGATTGCACTGTGGTGTTAGAGACTGTTTGTTATGATTTCTGTTCTTTTGCATTTGTGGAGGAGTGTTTTAATTTCACTTATGTGTTCAATTTTAGAATAAATGTGATGTGGTGCTGAGAAAAATGTATATTCTGTTGATTTGGAATGAAAAGTTCTGTAGATGTCTATTAGGTCCGCTTGTTTCGGAGCTGAGTTCAAGTACTGAATATCCTTGTTAATTTTCTGTCTCAGTGATCTGTCTAACATTGACAGTGGTGTGTTAAAGTCTCCCACTAGTATTGTGTGGGAGTCTAAGTCTCTTTGTATGTCTGTAAGAACTTGCTTTATGAATCTGGGTGCTCCTATATTGGGTGCATATATATTTAGGATAGTTAGCTCTTCTTGTTGTGTTGATCCCTTTACCATTATGTAATGCCCTTCTTTGTCCTTTTTCTTCTTTGTTGCTTTAAAGTCTGTTTTTATCAGAGACTAGGATTGCAACCCCTGCTTTTTTTTGCTTTCCATTTGCTTGGTAAAATTTCCTCCATCCCTTTATTTTGAGGCTATGTGTGTCTTTGCACGTGAGATACAGCACACCAATGGGTCTTGAGTCTTTATCCAACTTGCCAGTCTGTGTCTTGTAATTGGGGCATTTAGCTCATTTAGATTTAAGGTTAATATTATTATGTGTGAATTTGATCTTGTCATTATGATGCTAGCTGTTATTTTGCCCGTTAATTGACACAGTTTCTTCATCGTGTCAATGGTCTTTACAATTTGGTTTCTTTTTGCAGTGGCTAGTATTGGTTTTTCCTTTCCATATTTAGTTCTTCCCTCAGGAACTCTTGTAAGGCAGGCCTCGTGGTGACAAAATCTCTCAGCATTTCCTGGTGTGTAAAGGATTTTATTTCTCCTTTGCTTACGAAGCTTAGTTTGGTTGGATATGAAATTCTGGGTTGAAAATTCTTTTCTTTAAGAATGTTGAATATTGGCCCCCACTCTCTTCTGGCTTGTAGGGTTTCTGCAGAGAGATCCACTGTTAGTCTGATGAGCTTCCCTTTGTGGGTAACCCAGCCTTTCTCTCTGGCCGCCCTTAGCATTTTTTCCTTCATTTCAATCTTGGTGAATCTGACAATTATGTGTCTCGGGGTTGCTTTTCTCGAGGAGTATCTTTGTGGTGTTCTCTGTATTTCCTGAATTTGAATGTTGGCCTGCCTTGCTAGGTTGGGGAAGTTCTCCTGGATAATATCCTGAAGAGTGTTTTCCAATTTGGTTTCATTCTCCCCTTCACTTTCAGGTACACCAATCAAACATAGTGTTGGTCTTGTCACATAGTCTGATATTTCTTGGGGGCTTTGTTCATCCTTTTCATTCTTTTTTCTCTAATCTTGTCTTCACACTTTATTTCATTAAGTTGATCTTCAGTCTCTGACATCCTTTCTTCTGCTTGATCGATTCAGCTATAGATAACTTGTATATGCTTCATGAAGTTCTCGTGCTGTGTTTTTCAGCTCCAACAGGTCATTTATATTCTTCTCTAAACTGTTTATTCCAGTTAGCAATTCATCTAACCTTTT
The DNA here is from genome assembly GCF_028885625.2 of Pongo pygmaeus. NCBI lineage: Eukaryota > Metazoa > Chordata > Mammalia > Primates > Hominidae > Pongo > Pongo pygmaeus. The sequence goes on from NC_085930.1 coordinate 190,526,805, forward strand.
TCCAAGGTTCTTAGCTTATTTGCATTGGGGTAGAACATGCTCCTTTAGCTTGGAGGAGTTTGTTATTATCCACCTTCTGAAGCCTACTTCTGTCAATTCATCAAACTCATTCTCCGTCCAGTTTTGTTCCCTTGCTGGCGAGGAATTGTGATCCTTTGGAGAGGAAGAGGGGTTCTGGTTTTTGGAATTTGCAGCCTTTTTGCACTGCTTTTTCCTCATCTTCATGGATTTATCTACCTTTGGTCTTTGATGTTGGTGACCTTCGGATGGGGTTTCTTTGTGGACGTCCTTTTTGTTGATGTTGATGCTATTCCTTTCTGTTTGTTAGTTTTCCTTCTAACAGTCAGGCCCCTCTGCTGCAGGTCTGCTGGAGTTTGCTGGAGGTCCACTCCAGACCCAGTTGCCTAGGTATTGCTATCGGAGGCTGCAGAACAGCAAAGATTGCTGCCGTTCCTTCCTCTGGAAGCTTCTCCCCAGAGGGGCACCCACTAGAGGCCAGCTGGAGCTCTCCTGTATGAGGTGTCTGTCGACCTCTGCTGGAAGGTGTCTCCCAGTCAGGAGGCATGGGTGTGAGGAACCCACTTGAGGAGGCAGTCCCTTAGCAGAGTTTGAGCGCTGTGCTGGGAGATCCACTGCTCTCTTCAGACCCTGCAGACAGGAATGTTTAAGTCTGCTGAAGCTGTACCCACAGCCGCCCCTTCCCCTGGTGCTCTGTCCCAGGGAGATGGGAGTTTTATCTGTAAGCCTCTGACTGGTGCTGCTGCCTTTCTTTCAGAGATACCCTGCCCAGAGAGAAGGAATCTAGAGAGGCAGTCTGGCTACAGTGGTTTTGCCGAGCTGCAGTGTGCTCCATCCAGTTCAAACTTCCTGGGGGCTTTGTTTACACTGTGAGGGGAAAACCTCCTACTCAAGCCTCAGTAATGGTAAGACGCCCCTCCCCCAACCAAGCTCAAGCATCTCAGGTGGACTTCAGAATGCTGTGCTGACAATGAGAAATTCAAGCCAGTGGATCTTAGCTTACTGGGCTCCATGGGGGTGGGATCTGCTGAGCCAGACCACTTGGTTCCCTGGATTCAGCCCCCTTTCCAGGGGAGTGAATGGTTCTTTCACTGGCATTCCCGATGCCACTGGGGTATGAAAAAACACTCCTGCAGCTAGCTCGGTGTCTGCCCAAATGGCTGCCTAGTTTTGTGCTTGAAATCTAGGGCCCTGCTGGTGTAGGCACCTGAGGGAGTTTCCTGGTCTGCAGGTTGCAAAGACTGTGGGAAAAGCATAGTATCTGGGCCCTATCTGCCTATCATCTTCTTCTATCCAGCAAAATCTGGGTGATGATATAATATATTCCTTTCAACATATTACATATTTTGAATAGTAATGAACCATTAAATATTAATTTAGTGACTATTTTGTGCTAGGTATTGTTGTAGAAATAATAGGGAAGTAAGGATACAATGACTGATAGCATAGTCCCTGGCTTCAAGGAGGTTTGAGAAATTTGTTTGGTAAAAGGTGACAGGTATATAAACAAAGTACATTACAGTGTAATAGGTATTGTGTTGAAAATATGTATAGAGTTCAGTGCAGCCACATAGGAAGTGGAATAATTAATCAAGCTAGAGTGTAATAAAAGCTTTTATTATTGAGGATCATAGAGGAAATGTTTACCCATTAAATTTGTCACTTATTTTCTTTCTGATTCTCTTGGATCTGTGTGTCTTTTGATTGTTCACCAAAGCAACTTCATTGCTTTCATTTTATTATAACACCATGGGCATCTATGACTCAATGGTATATGACAAAATATGTGTGTGCAATACTGCATCAAGGTACATATTACTATGATGTGCTTTATAGGACTCAAGGTGAAAATAGAATATCATTAATGCTGAGGAAGACATAATGATCTGTGCTTTATTTGTTATTTTACGTTTCCAATTAGTGATTATGCACAGTCTCAAGTTTGAGGTTGATCTTCTCATGCCCAGCCACTACAACTCTTATACACCTCTGTCAGAGTGCATGGAATGATCTCACGGGAGAGCATCTTGGGGAGCATAGTGAACTCTGAAATGTCCTCTTCCCTTGCTCCTGAAGATTCATCAAACTATATGAACCCTGATCTTGCTGATATCAAGGTCTTAGGCTCTTTCTAAATGATAGTAATACAAAAAGTTCCTGGGTTATGGGAAACACAGTTTATCTAGTTTTATCTTCTGCTAGGTTTAACAGTTAATTTTGAGGGTGGGCCTATCATAGGTATTCAAGAACTACTTCAATGCTTGGTTGGTCGGATTTAGCACTTTTTGACAACAACCAATATGAAAATGTTCAATTTTTTCCCCTCTTTTAAAAACCTAGCTTCCCTTCCCATCTTTCTACTTCTCTTTCTTCCATGCTTTCTTTGCTTAAATGTGATTATCTTAGTCTATGAGCTTGAGGGCAGGGATGCTCTTCTATTCATCTTTAACCAATGTGTTTAGCACCAGTATTGGCACATGGTAGGCCCTCAACATATGCTTACTGTAGGAATGACACATGTTCTTCTTGTCTTTGGGATTACCCTAGTTGCTACACTTAATGCAGTAATAGTAAGACATCTTTATGCCCCCAGAGTCCCAACTCCTGACCCCACTCCATGTGAGAGAATTGCTTTGACTCCAGGTGTTTGTATATCCACTAGAGGGCACTGTTTTGTCAGAGGCTGTTCTAAACTTTTCTTCAGTATCAAGATAGACACCTTAAATTCATGGGCCACTCTCAGCTTCAAGTTCTTAATATTTCTGTTAATGAATAATTCTTTGAGTTTCCCATCACAACTATTCTTGCCAATATATAATCACAATAAGAAGTCATAATTAAAAACAATCGTAATAATGTTAGATACAAGCTAATACTTATTAATGGATATGGCAAATACATATTTAATAACAAAATGTGGTAAATAAGAACACTCACATATGTTAAGGGAATTCTTTTATGTTTCTTGTTTCCAGATTTTCTTCTGACCAAAAGTAGAAGGGCAAGTAAAGTACCCATTAAATCTCAAACTTCATTTTTTGTACTTTCATAATAAAAGCATTGTAAGGAGACTAGGGAAATTCCAAGCTAAACACATTATATCCAAATTTGAAAGGTAGCTTCAGTAGAAATTTGTTTTGGATGAGAAGGGCAGTGTCGAGTCTGATATTTTCTAAAGCTATAAAAACTACATTTTATGAAAAGTTTCTTCTCCCTCCATTACTTCTATTTCCACAGAACTATCTTTAGGCAGAATCAAATGAGTTCCTGGGCTTTAACGTCAAACAGTTTGAGTTTGCAAATATTTTCACCTTACACGTGAATCAACACAGGGGATATGTGAGAAGATAAAGCTGTTCACACTGTCAGCAAGCTTCCAAACACATTATTAACCCAGTGGTGACTTGGGAGGTCCTACTGTAGCTGTCTAAGGAAGCTGCAAAAGAGGGAGGAGCCAACAGGGAGGGCATATTTTCCCAAGTTTAAAATCTTAACTCTGAATTATGTCATAGAATTGAAAGAGATGGTGGGACCCAGTAAACCCTGTCAACAATTAAGGAACAGAACATAAATAAGAACTCTTGGCGTTTTCGCACAAGAATCTTTGTGATAATCTGTTAGCAAACTCTCTTTTACATTATGTTTAAGGACTTTTTAAAATGTGGCATTTTTTTGTGCCAGGCTGCAAAGTCATTTGTGAAGTGTTTAATTAAGCTTACTTTGATTAAAAATGTAGGCTTAAATATCTGTTGATTTCGTGACAAGCTGTGGATGTTAATTGTCTTGATTGGTTTTATTTTGTATTCTTAGGACAACAGGATTTTATGTGTATAACTGTAGTTGGTGAAAGGAGCAAAAGTGTAATTTTTGAAAGGAAACATATATTTCTGAAGTTAGCCAGATGTTACAAGACCACATACATAGGAGGCATTGAGCCTGAGACAGAAAAACTTGAAAGATCTGGTAAAGAAATTGAGCACTCCCTCTTAAATTTATATCCAGTAGAAATGGATGCTAGTTTTTTTCATGAATTTTATGTGGAATCTAGAGCCTATCCAGATTCCTACTCAATAATCCCGACATTAGTATATTTATAAATGACACCATTTCCCTTGAATGTCATACTTCTTTTCCAGAGGACTTTAAAACTTTTAACAAAGAGAGAAGACATTTATTTTCACCTATTTGATATAGCAGATTATTTACGGAGCCAACATGTTGACACACTATAAACTGTAAAAAATGAGGCCTAATAAGGTTAATTGTCATCTGAACCTTTCTCTGTAGGCTGCAATCTGTGGACTTTGATTGTTTCTCTGGGGGAAACTCTGCCCAGATGGTGAAGTCCTCAAGGCCCCGACCCACAAGAGGCCTGCGGAGATGGAGAACAAGGTGCTTCTCCACAGACTAATTAATTTACTAGTATAGCACCTGTTCCAGAATAGATAGGGCTGGAAGGGAAAGCAGTCCCTGGGCACAGTGGCAAGCTCTCGGGTAAATGGATTTCAGCTGATTATATTAAGCTGCTGCTTTGATCATCTAAAGGCGTTAAAATGGAAATATGTTTTTTTCTGGCTGTTGGCTACTGTGAGTGTGGTTTGTATTATTATTATTATCATAAATGTTGGATAATAGAAAAGGCTGATTTAGATTTCAATACATCCCACTTAAAAAGTGCATGGTGTCTTTGTGTATTTCTATTTCCAGTTTAGAAATGCATGTTGTCATAAAACTGCACCTTTTAAACAATTCTGCTTTCTTGTTTCCATTTTATTCCAGCCAAATTACTAGCTGGAAATCAAACACCAGCACAGATTCCTTTTAGCTGGAACATTTTATTATGTACTCACACCTTTAATTCAATGTGTGTAATTAGGCTTTAATCAGCTGAACACTATTTGTGAAAAAATCTCAGACTCTTCTTTAAATGAAATTCTGGTAAAGTCGTGCCATTAAGCTTTGGTGACTAGTTACTGGCATGAATAAATCCTTGTGTAAACAAGGCTTGGTAGTAAATGGATTTACAATGTGAGTCTTTCTGCACTCAATTTCACTTTATTGCCTCTTTGATTCCCAAAAGGATTAGAGGTAATTTTTTCAGTCCTTTAGATGCCATAAAACTGTTTCCCATTCCAAATTAACACTATGATCTTCCATGTAATGTGTTTGGCAAACATGAGGAATTTATAAGACCACTAGTCTTATGTTGCATAGTAATGGAGATAAGAATATGGTGCCTTAGATGTCATGGCCTTACAGTGGGAAGCTTTTACCAAGGTTGTGAATGACGTTTTGGAAATACAAAAGTATTCTTGATTGTATGGAACACAGCCTAAAGAATGTTAATGATTATAGCTATTTGGTAAGTTAAATGATGTGAACTATTTCTATTACCATTGTGAGTTAATTTCTCATATTGAAACAGGTAAGTGCTGTTAACATTACAACAGGCAAAATTTAGTCCTTCTTTTTTAAGAAGACATGACACAGGATAGGAAAACAGCAAGAGCAACAAATTTAGCATATAATCCTGAGGTTTATTTCCAGATTGTCCTCTCTGGTTGTATCCTTATAATCCTTGGAACTATCTGTTCTGTGAAAGAAATTGAAAATTTCATGGCTGCTTTTCCTTGGTTTTCTTCTCTGAAACTCCAAAAGCATCTTTAAGATGTTTTTGTTTTAGTGGATTTATTTGTTCAATACACGTTCTTTTTTAAAAATCAAAATGCACAGAAATGTATATAGTAAAAGTAGTTAATTTACTATTTTAACTCCTGAACCTGGTCCCTTAATCCAGCACCTTAGATTGACCAGTTCCTCACGATGCCCTCCAGAGGTATTTTAATGGTGCTTGGTACAAACTAAAAGACATTTGAGATATTTCCAGTGATTTGCTTCTATAAGTAATACTGCTGTTAATATCTCTGGGCCAATAGTGCAAATGCAACTGCAGTATATATTCCTAAAAGTAAAATGGCTGGCTCATGGGGCACATGCATTTTAAATCTGGATAAATATTGCCAAGTTGTTCTCCAAATATGATACAGGAGTGTGACTGTTTCCCAACAACCAGGTTTGTTTTCTCCCTAACCTGACAGTTAAATATTGTATCTTATTATTTTAATTTGCATTTCTTTAATTATGACTGAGGTTGAGTATCTTTTCAAATGATTAAAACCCACTTGATACTCTTTTTATGTGAGCAGCTTGTTCATGTCCTTTGCCAGTCTCTCTGTTGGGCCATCAATGTTATTCTTATGGGGTTGAAGAGCTCTTTATGGAAAAAGGAAATCAGCCCTCTGTCTGCCAACATGCAGTATTTGTCATTTCGGTGGCGTTTCCCTTCATATCTGTCTCTCATTTACCATGCCTTCTATTCCTCTTCTTTTATCATTGGCAGTCTGGATTTAGGGTTGCTTAATAACTCCTGGAAACCAGAAATGATAATGTCATGGGAAAGGGGTTAATTTAAGTGTTTTCGTAACTTTGACTTTTGATGAAGTAGGAGGATAAGGACTGAAAGGACAAAATTAAAAAGAGGGTGAGGGGACTTTAGTGATTTGAAAGAGGGACTTTTACACTGACAAGACCTTGAAAAAAATAGTGTTTATACAAAAAAAGCAATTTACTTTACCCATAATTTTCTGCTTTTCTTTTGCCATTATTACAGGTATTTGTGTCAGAGTAAGAAATCTCTTTCTAGATGTTTTTGCCATAAAGTCGTATTTCTGTGTTTTGGACGTCGCATTTTGTGGTCATAAAATGGAAGTGCTTGTAAGGCCACGTAGTCAGCACAATGACCTTGATCCTGAATGAAGTGGAGAGAGGAGAGAGAGAACAGCGTGACTAACAGCTCTTGTTGAAGCACAAGTAACTTTTTATGTTCCACTCCACAATGATGAAAAAGTAAACACAGAGACAGGTTTTAGATGTTGATGGCTTTATATGAAAGTGAAATATATTTGTCATGTTCCAAAGTTACCTTCATTATCATTATTTTAGAGGAATGGTTAAAAGCATAGGCTCTGGAATCAAACAGCTTGGGTTCAAATCTTGGATCTTTCACTTCTTAGCTGCATCACCTTTGTTAAGTTCTCATCAGTAAAAATAGGGAAAATATGAGAAAAAACAAACATGGGATTGTTATAAGGATAAAGTGAAATAATGCATGTGTCTGGCATAGAGTAAGCTCTGTCAGTGTCAGTTAGTATTAGCATAATTAATTGCAGAATGTTTGTAAAATGTTATCTAAATTGTGCTATATTCGACCTGGTTTAAAGTAAGTGAATGGATATCTGTGAAACTTTCTGACAGGTGCTAAAATACATTGCAACCTTCATTAAATCTCATTTGAATAGTTTCTGAGTAAAGTTACTTCATAGCATCTCCCCTCTCTTTGTAATTTTTACCAAGCCAGGTTGTTTACAGGTAAAAATCTGATACATAGTAGTATTATCTGATTGAAGTTAGCCATGGCAAGAAGCCTCTTTTATGCTTCACTAGTCTTAGAGTGAACATTGGCTACCCTCTTGCCCCTCAGTCCCTATTGCATTTATGTGTATGTTCATGCTGTTCCTTCTGTTTGAAATGCTATTCCTATCTTTGCCATTTACACCTATATATACACACACACACACATATATATATATTTCCCCCTCTATTTGTCAAGGAAATTGGTAGCTACATTTTATTCTAAGTCACTTCTGCTGATGAGCAAGAATAATGCTAAGCAATACTGCTGAATTGGGTATGACCATCCAGTATTATAAGGCAGACAAGTGTGTTTATTTATTAGTTTTAAGTGAATGACTTTCAATCACTCCAATCAACATTTCTGATATGGATATTTTCACGTGAAATGATTGCTTTTGTGTTGGTTAGTTTTGCAAATCAGAACCTATTTGCAGAACACTATTAGGCCAATATATCTTATCATAATATTTGCCAGTACCACAGGTTTTACAAATTAGTTGTAATGACTGTAGTTTTCTATTAACATGAAGTTACTGATTGACTAATTTATTTACTTTATGGGAATTCATATAGCACAGCGCCAATGTTCCATGACTAAGAGTGAGTGCATGGATTATTGATATTAAAAACAACTATTCATTGTACTTTTTTCTCTGGCTCTACATGCCCAGAAAGTGCCTGATGGAAAAGATTATAAAATAGTTACTCAGGAAATTAATTAGTAACATTTACATACAAGATCCTGAATCAAAATCTATTCAATTTACAAGGGTTCCTTCATGAGTGACTACAATACCAACAGAGGAAGATCACTGGAATTGTGGTGCCTAACGACTTTATTTTTTCCCAGATAAACAAAGGAAAATAAAAACTAAATACCACTTCCATCTACCAAATAGGTAAAACTTCTAAAAATAGTAGTCAATGCTGGAAAATGCATAGATAGATACCCTCATGAATGGTTGGTGAGGCTGTGTATCAGTATAACTTTTCTGGGAAGTAATTTGGCAAGACATATTAAGAGCCTTAAAATGGGCTTCTCAGCAAAATGGTTAATGGAGCACACACTTCTAGCCTCCAGGCTTTGCAGGATTCTGTTAAATCACCAATGAAGTATAAAGATTGGAAAATGTCAGTATCTGGGCTATACTGCTACTACTACTACTGATGATAAAATTCTGAACCCAGAATCCCAGATAACTACAAAAATTGGAAAATGGGTGAGGAAAGGCAAAGGAAAAAATAATGCATGCTGTTTCTTATCTAATTTAGGAGTCATTAAATGTTGTTGATTATGGATAAAATCGTGTGTGCATGTGTTTGGATCTGAGTGTGTGTGTTAAACTTAAAGGTAATCACTAGTAAAATAAAAATAGGATAAATGTTTTCCAATTACTAGAAAAAATATATAGGAAAAACAAAATGGTTTATGACGTAAAAAGGAAAAACTAGATACAGAAAAATAAGAAAACAGATAACATTTCAATTTTAACTCAGGGATGTGAACTACACGCATAAGACCAATAAAATTTTATAACTTAATTTTTAATTTCAAATAGTGGCTATAAAAGGGGGTTTAAGTACAGTCTGGCAGCCAGGACCATGAGAAGAATCATCCTGGATGTCCACAGGCAGATGTGGCTCTCACACCGGGGCCAAGAGTTTTGGCAGTAAGAAATCCAAGTTACTCAGAATGAGTGAGTGGCTTTATACCTTTCAGTCTAGAAGATATACAATTAAGGAGTTTCAGTTAATTGCCACGGAAACTGTTCTGCATATTTCAAAATTTGAAATGTATAAATATTTGTGTGTTAAGAAGATATCTGTGTATATTTAGTATCTTATGTACTTGGATATTGAAGTTAATTTAGTCTAGTAGAGTCTGTTCAACATCAAATAATATTGGTCCATTACAGCCTTATAACTTCAATTTAAATGTGGTAAATTGTTAACTTGATATGTTAAATTGAGTAAGTGATTTAGACTTAAAATTTTAAATTGAAATCTAACTGAAGTTTAAGTACCATATTGGCAACCAAAATAATTTAATTGTATTTACTAATGTAAACATTGGATTTTTTATTTATGTACTTAGGAAGTTTCGATTTGTTAATTCAGACAACTGAAGTACTTAAAAAAAGAAGCCAAATACATTAAATGTATAAATGCAGTTTTAAATGTTTGAAGTTGTTAAATATCTATAAATGGGCTCAAGCGTTACCAAAAGCTCCTTAGAAACAATTGCTAAAATCTGCCAAACTTCTAAATATAATTATAAATTTCTTAAGCTCAACTTTAAAACATAAGGGAAAACTAGATTTTTAAAATTTGTGCCTTATTACATTAATATAAATTTTAAAACAAATATAAACCCAGTAACAAACATTTCTGATTTAAAAGCCACCATCAAGGACAACAAAAAATTCACATTACCAGATATAATAATAGGTAAAAAATTTCAAAAGATGACAATATTAATTGTAGAAAATGTAAAATTCAAGACAAGAAACATCAAATGGGACAAAGGAGGCCAGTTAATAAAAAACTCTATGGTAAGGATAAAATAATTATGGACCATTACAATGTAAATAATAGCATTAAAAATTTTTTATTAAACAAAAACTTACTAAATACAAAAAAAAAAAACCCAGCAAACTAACAGAAACATGAGTGAAGAAGACTTTACACAGTAACAGCAGAAGATGTATTGAAGCCTAAAGCAAGTTCATATTTTTCTACTCTGAGTTTTCACTTTGGAAATCTACTCTAAGTATATAATTGGAAATGTAGGCAAAGCTTTATATGCAAGAATATTCATTAAGTTTTAGTCATAATAGTGAAAAATTAATTACTCAAATGTCTAAAAATTGGGAAATGATCAAATCAGGGTTCTTAATTGAAAGGATCTTTGAATATCTGAAGTTACATGCCAAATTTGATATGCCTATTGTAACTTTCAGCAGCTTCACAAAGTAACTCATGTCCCCATAATAGTAAGAATAACTAAATAAAAATTTGAGCATCTACAGACTGTGACTAACACAGTCAATAAAAATGTTTCCAAATAATTTTAACAAGATTAAATGATAATTTTTAAAACTTTCCAAATGGTTTTAGTAAATGTAATAGTAAGCTTTACAAAAATGTTTCATACATTATGTGGAGTGGAAATCAGCTAAAAACTCTCCACATATCTGACAGTTGAATGAAGGCCCCACAAAGAGTGCACATCTGCAGACTCATACACAGAGAAAGAAGTATCTATATGGAAGCTTCATACGGGCAGGAATTTTGGGTTGTTTTCTTCACTGCTGCAGACTCAGCGTCTAGGGTCGTGTCTGGCATGTAGTAAGTGCTCAATAAATATTTCTCAAATTACTAAATAGAATTCCTCAAAGTGTTAATAATGATGACCTAAATGATAAGATTATGTATTCTTTGCTTTCTTTATATCATGCTTTCCAAATTTTCTATAATGTGCCTTTACTACATTTAGAATGACAAAAATAGTTTAAAAACTGAAACAGGACTTCCCTATTGTGAATCTCTACACTAATGAGAAATCTTCCCTTTGTTCCCTTAAGATTTGTTTTCTTGTGTGCTTTGTGTTGATATTTGCCACCTGAAATAAATCTTATCCCCCTGCCGCTTGGGAGTCTTGAATGTCTGCAAGCCAAATTTTCTTCACAGTCCAAAATATGGCTCTAATATAACTTCCCAATTGAATCTCCAACTCCTAAATGTTAGAAAATGCCCTTGCCACCTTCATTTGCTGCTCTCAATATTTACTTCCAGGGAGAATGTGATGGATAATGCAAAGACACTGGCATCACCCATTCCAACTGGGTGGTCATGTTGCTCATCTTACCCGTGTGTTCTTAATCCTGCTCATTTTCACACCCAACCACTCCCTCATGTTTTGTGTGACCATCCCACTCCAAAAGGAATTCTCTCTCTGATATCCTTTAGCTCCCTTTCTGTCTGCACATTCTTTTGACTCTTAACCCTGTATTGTTACTGTTTTCCTGAAATATTTCATAAATGTGTGCTGTGTTTTCCTCAACATGCTAGCAAACCTTTTCGGACTGGGGAAAATAATGCTTACTTCTTTATAGCTCTTATCAAGCCTGGCACAGGGCATTACACACAGCGGGCGCTAAACACGTTTATTGAACATGACTGGAAGCTGTTTAGTTCTAACACTGGTGAGAAAAGTTGAAAAAACAGAGATTTGGGGTCAGACAGGCTGGGGTTCAAATCTCACCTCTGCTGATTACTATTTAACTTTGTGACCTTATGTAAATTAATCTCTTTGAGACTTTAATGTCAGTTTGCTGCAGTGGTTATAAGTTCTTACTCTGTCTTCTCAGCTGTATCATTTACTGTGTGAATCTGAGAAAATTATTCTCCCTCTCTCAACCTCAGTTTCCTCATTGGTGAAGTAGAGAAAACAATACCATCTAGCTCATAGGATTATTGGGAGGATTAAATGAAATAAAGCATGGAAAAACCATTAACACCGTGATAAACTCTTGCTCAAAATATATTAGTTGTTACATGTTCTCACATATAAGTGGGAGCTAACCAATGGGCACACATGGACATAGAGATGGAAATAGTAGATACTGGGGACTCCAAAAGCGGGGAGGGTGGAAAGAGGGCAAGGGTTGAAAAATTACCTATCAGATACAATGTTCACTATTTGGGTACTTGGTACAGTAGAAACCCAGTCCCCACCAGTACGTGATATACCCATGTAATAAACATGCATATGTACTTCCTAAATCTAAAGTTTTTTTTAAAAGAGCACTAGATGAGAGTATTAGTTAGTATTAGACATGTTAGTAATGAGTAGAGTATTATATATATTAAATTAGTATCAGTATTAGATTAGTATTGAATCACATTCTAGTTAAGTATTAGATATTAGTATTAGATTACATTCTTGTTAAGTATTAGATATTAAATTAGATATTAGTATTAATTAGTATTAGATATATCAGTAGTAAGAGTATTCGTATTGGATGGCACAAGATGAAATTAGATTTCTGTAGCAGTGGGAGAAGAGGACCCAACAGTGGTTTCTAAAGGGGACAACACTTTCCACATGAGAGGCATTTGGCTAGGCCTTGGGAGTAGTTTGAAGTTATTTCAACAATGTGGGTTCTATAAATATTTGTTGCCTAGGACCAGTTCTGTGTTAAATCTGGCAGTCCTATACTAGCAAGAATTGTCCCATCTAAAATGCCAGTAGCACTCCATTGAAAAACCTTGAAAGATCTTAGGCTCTGTAAGGACAAATCAAAATGAAAAATAAGAGGCTTTCCAGACAATGCAATATTATTCAGTGGTCAAAAGAAATGAGCTATTAAGCCGTGGAAAGACATGGAGGAATCTTAAACGCATATTAGTAAGTGTAAGAAACCAATCTGAAAATGCTACATACTGTATGATTTGAATGATATGACATTCTAGAAAAGGCAAAACTGTGGAGATAGTAAAAGGATCAGTGGTTGCCAGGGGTTAGTGAGGATGGAGAGATGAATAGGCAAAACACAGAGGATTTTTAAGGCAGTGAAACTATTCTGTATGATACTATAATGGTAGATATATGTCATTATATATGTTTGTCAAAACCAATAGGATGTATAACACAAAGAGTGAACCCTGATGTAAACTCTGGGCTTTGGATGATAATGATGTGTCTATGTAGTCATCTTTTGTAACAAATGTACCATTCTGGTGTGGGATATTTATAGTAGGGGAGGTGCTGTATATGTGGGGCCAGAGGGTATATGGGCAATCTCTGTACCTTCCACTCAATTTTGCTTTGAATCTAAAACTGCTCTAAAAAGATGAATTTATTTTAAAAATATATAATGGTTGTTTTGGTATTTGGGAGGACAACAATGGCAAGAAAAGACATTATTTCTGAATTTACTATGTCATGGACTTCCCATGAATGTTAAATGAGCTACTGCAAAAGGAAATGCTTAGCATGATAGTAGCTCAATAGATTCTGGGGCAATCATTATTTTAGTTTCTTATATAATGGATTAGTAGTACAATCAAGCACCACATAACGACTTTTTAGTGAACAATAGACTGCATACACCACGGTAGTCCCATAAGATTATAATGGAGCTGAAATATTTCTATTGCCGAGTGACATCATTGCCATTGTAACATCGTCATAGTGCAACACACTACCTTTTCTATGTTTAGATGTATTTGTATACACCAATATTTGCCATTATGTTACACTTGCTTACAGTATTCAGTACAGTAACGTGCTGCACATGTTTGTAGCCTAGGGGCAATGGGCTACACCATAGAGCCTAGGTGTGTAGTAGGCTGTACCGTCTAGGTTTGTGTAAGAACACTCTGTGATATTTGCACAATAAGGAAATCACTGCATTTCTCAGAGCCTATCCCCACCATTGAGCAACACATGACTGTACCTAGTTTGCAGAATTGTTGGTTGGGTTCAATGAGAAATGAGTATACTACAAGATTATAATTTCCCCTCACCTTCTGTACCCCACAGCTAATTCTTCTTGACACCTCCTGCTGTAGTCCTGAACTTCTGAAGAACTTTTGGGGTACTCCAGTCATGTCTGAATGTAGAAATGGTTTGTGGAAAAATGTTGGTCCCCACCGAGCTTCTCTATGTGTTGTTTGACCCTCGGTGGCATTTACTTTGTATGCATCATGACTAAAGTCATAATTCAGATTATAGCAGAACCAAAACAAATGACAATTCAATAGCTTGCAGATGTAGAAAATGAGGCCCAGAGAGGTTCTGTGAATTATCCAACGTCACCACAGCATGTTATTTGTGCAGTCTTTTGTGGTGTGTGGGCCTATTTGGCCTCTTTTCCCCTGTGCTTGTCATAACTCTCACAACCCATGTGAGACCTGCAGTGTCCTGCAGACAGCTGAAAAATTTGCCTCCTCTTCTGCTGGATCTCTCAGAAAATACATTTAAATAAAAGATTTTGCTTTTATTTTATTTTTCCAAAACTCCTGTTGTTCATTAAAATCGCTATTTAATATAAAAAACCAAATTAAACAGGGGAGGGAAAAGAAAGCATTTCTTCAATGTTTTTTTTCCAGTTGCTTTTTGTGCAGGTGGGTTGCTACAGGAGTCCCCTCTTCCAAAGCCCATCTGGGATGTTAGTTTAGCTCTATTGATGTTTAAGGCTCTGTCTTTCATCGTAACCACATGCCAAGACAATAAGTAATTGAACCACATGTTTTGCCTTTTTTAAAAGGTGTAATCTCCTTCTGAAGTGGAGCGATGTTTAGCAGGATTTTTCTAATTTATCTGTCATCACACCATGCGGGCTAGGCTCCAAGCCTTGACTGCGATGTCTCTTTATCACCGTCTTTTGATGAACACCTGTTTCCAGCATATAAATATATCTGCTGAGAAGCAAAATTAAAATAATTTCAACAGTATAGGAATAATTAGGAACCTTTTTTGCAAGGTCCACCTGTTCCAAATATGAAAATATAATATTCAGTTGCATATACAATCTTTTATCACTATATATTCTTTATGCTGGTTATGTATATATTTGGTAGTAATTCTCTGATATTTCATTAGCTGAAAAAAATATTTTCACTTTTAGATATTTAATTGTAAGCAATTTTTTTAAAAATCAGAATTTTTTATGCCCATTAAGAGAGGAAAAGAAGGAAATTACTCCAAAACTTCTTAAAATAAGAAACTTTAAAGTGCTCCATTATTTATGTTCATTATGCTTTTCATTAAGGACTTAACTCCTTCATGAATAAAAAAATGATTATGTGAATCCTAAGTTGGTTATAATAGATACTATTTTTTAAATAAAAATATGAGTGTCCTTATAAGAAAAGGATTTTTTTTTGTTAATGTTTGGTATATTAACATATTTAAATCAATAGATTTAATATGAAGAATTATCATTTTTATGATTCACATTCGTGTCTCTTTATATTTAAGGCTTTATCCCTCATGCTTATTCTTGGCTTTCCCATAAACCTTGAGCTGGATGGTTTGAGACTTCAAAGTGAAATTACATGGCAACTGAAATCCCCCACTTCAGGAGGCCTTCACCAATAGTGACCCCTGTCCTACTACTACATGAGAGGAATTGCCATTTTCAGGAATTCATATTTTTTACAAAAATATTCAGAGTAAGAGAACTTGCTGTACAAAAAGCTGTGTAATGATTTAACATTAGCCACACTGTTGTTCACTCAGGATAAGAAGTAACTAGGTATTTATCCAAACACCCAATAAAGCAAATTCATAGGTGAGAGCCAAGTTGATGTAGAAATATATTACAATTTGTCTTCATTTTCAGAATGTGAAATCTGAAGTGCCAAATTTTTGGTTGTTTTTCTGACAACATGGGAAAAAGTAAATCACCAGTTGCCTGGCCCTTTCATGCAAAGTTGTACGCGAGGCATTATGTGACTGGTTGCTTTTTAGCAGTCAGGGACATTTTGGGCAATGGTTATATACACAAGACTAATTACACTAATTAGTCCACACCAATGTGTGAGCAGTAAGCATGTTTTTACAATTAGGATGTAATTTTAAAAAATCATTTATTGGGCACATTTAGAGACACAGCAGTTTTGGATTTACCATACAATAGAAAAAGAAATTATCCAAATTGAATAAATGTACATTTCAGCAAGGGCAAATAAATTAATATATGGCTAATGAAACCTATGCTTGTGTCACAAATACGTACTTGCATAAGAATGATTTTTCTAAGCAGGTGTATGGATTGTAGCTTTTGTGGTCATTAAATTATAGTGATCTAAAATCACTTTGCTTAATGCAATATAGCAACATCTCATTACTTCTACTAGCTTTTACTTCTGATGTGGGTAGTTGTGTTAGGCAGAATAATGCTCCCCATCCTCCCCAAAAGATGTCTACATTCTACTCCCCAAAACCTGTGACTTTGTTGCTTTACACCACAGAAATGCACTTAGCAGATGTGGTTAAGAATTTTAAGATGGGAAGTTTATCCTGGATTATCTCAGCAAGCCCACTGTAACCACAAAGGTCCTTACAGATAAGAAAGAGAGGCAGGAGAGTCAATGTCAGAGTTGTATGATGTGAGGAAGACTCAGCAACCATTGGTGGCTTTGAGAGTGAAGGAAGAGGCCACAAGCCAAGGAATGTGGACAGCATCTAGAATTTGGAAAAGTCAAGGAAATGGAGTCACCCCTGAACCTCCAGACAGGAATATGGCTCTGCTACACCTTGATTTTAGTTTCTGAGGCCTTCAGAATTATAATAAATTTGTGTTGTTTTCAGCCACTAAGTTTATGGTAATTTGTTATAGCAGCCATAGGACATGAACACAGGTTTTTGTTTTTTTGTTTTTGTTTTTGCTTCTCAGAGCCTCAGATTCCTCATCTATAAACTGCTAATAGCATTTGCTTGCTATTTTTTGTAAGAATTAATAATATAATGCATGTGTCTTTAAAATGATCAAAGTCTTAAAAGATAACCTTTTTTGTGAAATCAGTAAAATTATTTCCACAGTAATTGATTGAGAAACTCTGCCAATATAAATCTCCATCATTTAAATTCTTCCCCAAATCCCTATCACTTAAGAACTAGCAATTAAAGCCCAGCGCCGTGGCTCATGCCTGTAATCCCAGCACTTTGGGAGGCTGATATGGGAAGATCACTTGAGGTCAGGAGTTCGAGAACAGTCCAGCCAACATGGTGAAACCCCGTCTCTACCAAAACTACAAAAATTAGCCAGGTGTGGTGGTGCACACTTGTAACCCCAGCTACTTGGGAGGCTGAGGCAGGAGGATGGCTTGAACATGGGAGGCAGAGGTTGCAGTGAGACTAGATCACATGCCACTGTACTCCAGCCTGGGCAACAGAGTGAGACTCTATCTTAAAAAAAAAAAAAAAAAAAAAGTCACTATAAAATATAGAGTATATCCAGCTTCATTAGAAAGCATCTGTTGGCCGGGCGCGGCGGCTCACGCCAGTAATCCCAGCACTTTGGGAGGCCAAGGTGGGCGGATCACGAGGTCAGGAGATCGAGACCATCCTGGCTAACATGGTGAAACCCCGTCTCTACTAAAAAAATACAAAAAAATTAGCCAGGTGTGGTGGCGGGCGCCTGTAGTCCCAGCTACTCTGGAGGCTGAGGCAGGAGAATGGCGTGAACCCGGGAGGTGGAGCTTGCAATGAGCCGAGATTGCGCCAGTGCACTCCAGCCTGGGCAACAGAGCAAGACTCCGTCTCACAAAAAAAAAAAAAAAAAAGAAAGAAAGCATCTGTTACAACACATTGAGGCAGCCAGAGAAAGGGATTAACTAAATGACCTGGACAGTATGAAAAGCCACGAACATAACTGATGTCAACAGGGCAGAAATTATCTTAATAGGGCTGAGGAGAGGAAAAGTAGAATCACTAAAAAACCAAGTTAGATTATTTACAGCAAAAAACAGCTTAAATGCCCCTTAAACACTATTTTCTAAAAAGATGGGTAGATAACTCTTTTGCTCAGAGGTATTCAGTGTTGAATTACTTATATTAGAAAAAAATGAAAACCAATGTAAATGCCCAACAATTAGGGAATGATTAAGTAAGATATGGTTTAACAATAGAATTAGATGTTGTAATAAAGAGTAATTGAGAAAATCTTTTAATCACCTTTGGGGAAAAACAAATACATATATGGACTATTTTATCAACTTTGTAGAAATCCCTTTTAAAATATAGTAGGAAGAAATTTACAAATAAAAATGTTATCAGTGGTTCTCTCTGAATGGTAAAGTAATGATAGGTGTTTTCCTTTTTCAATTTTTCCCTTTCCAATGCTCTGCTTTTTTTTTCCTTTTGTCTTTTTTATTTTTTTGAGACAGGATCTTGCTCTGTTGCCCAAGCTGGAGTGCAGTGGTGTGATTATGGCTAACTGCAGCCTTGACCTCCTGGGCTCAAACGATCCTCCCACCTCAGTCTCCTGCCCCACCACACCCAGTAGCTGAGACTACAGATGCGTGCCACCGCACCTAACTAACTTTTACATTTTTTGTAGCGATAGAGTGTCATTATGTTGCCCAGGCTGATCTCAAACTCCTGGCTCAAGTGATCCTGCTGCCTTGGCCTCCCAAAGGGCTAGGATTATAGGTGTGAGCCACTGCACCCTGCCTGAATTTTCTAAAGTACATATACATTGTTTTCTATAATCTCCTAAAACAGCGTACATTTTAGAAATTATGTCATACTTTTAAGAATATATACTTTGGGAGCCGCGGTGGCTCAGGCCTGTTGTCCTGGTGCTTAAAGAGGAGAGGCTAGGCATTCGAGGCCAGCCTGGGCAACACAGAAAGCTCTCATCTGTATTAAAAAAAAAAAAAAAAAATATATATATATATATATACTTGTACTGGGCAAGTTTATTCACTGTGGCCATATCCTAATTAATGACCATCTTCTTGTCTTACTTCTCATTTAATCCAGTGACGTTTATTAGATAGCTGCTTTATTCTGGGCACTTTGCTAGGTGGTGAAAAACATAACAGTGAATAAAATATAGTAATTGACTTTAGTAAATTTATAAGCTAGTGGGCAGAAAATACAAATACATAAACATAACAGGTTTAAGGTATAAAGAGAAGACTATAGAAAAATAAGAGAAGGTGAGGTTAGGTGCTATGGAAAGGGGCGGGGTCTCAGCAGATACTTGAGAGATGACTAGACATAAACAAAGAGACCCGGGGAAGATGGAAGCATGTGCAGGTAGAGATGTAGGTACAAATGTAGGGGAAAAGGTCAAGGGCATATCTGGAGAAAAATGAAAATTTTCAGGGAGTTAGGGTAGAGTTTGGGAACAGGAAATCATAAGAAGTTGGAATGAAGGGGGAACAAAGAGTTGAAGCTAACGAGCTGGTTGTGAAATGTCTTGAAGACTAGGCTGGTAAATTTGGATATCGGCTTTCTCTATGCTAACTTCTTGACACTAAACCACCAAGGTGAAAATTTAAGAAGAAAAGACAGGCAATCATCTGAATATTTGACAGCAAGGTAGTTGGCTAAATGCTTACCTTTCATTCCAATGTTTTAGGGTATTGAATACACACCCATAGAACAGGTAGATTCCTCCACTGAAAACATCTCCCGGATCAGGATTTTAAAGAGGCAACTCCATTGATCTGTTCACTTGTCTCAGTCGTAATCCCAGGATAAATTTTAAGGCAGCACTGTAATTCTTGGATTCAAATTCAGAACCCTGAGACCGAATTTGTATATTTTTCTATATTCGGCCAATATTTCCTTTCCCAGCTTCTTTACCTTTTACTTTGTATTTGCTATCTGTGTCCTCAGAAAAACCACAGCTCTTCAGTGGGTTAGAATTGTGTCTTCTCATGTCTGTTCTTCTCTTACATTTAGGAATAGAAGGATAACCATACAGTTTTTTAAATAATTGATTGAAATCTTATCCATTTGTGCCAATTCATATGTAGCAACAACTGCTCAGCATTTAGATTTAAAGGATTTCTGCTGGGTTCAGAAACCATTGCCTGAGATATTTAGAAGGAACATGGCAACATCCTGAGTTCTTCAGTTTTATCTTAGCATTTTCTGCATTTCTGCTATATTTCCTGATTGAACATATCATTAGGCATAGTGTGTTTTTGCATGGCTCAAAATTTAATTCTCCATTTTAAACTTTCAGTATAAGTGTCTGGACTAAGAAAATATCCCTTTTCCTTTTAGATTTCTTTCCCACATGGTATTTTAAAGTCTTTTCTGCCTCCATCAGATCTCTTGGCAGTTCACACTCCATTCTCTTAGACTCTTTTTAATGGCATGTTTTCCAAGCCTTTTGTCGTTATTACTACCCTTTGGATTCTTTCCAAATTAGCAATCTTTTTTATATAGAAAGAGCCAAAAATTGCATGCAGTTTTCCAGACGGCGCTTTAGGAGTATGGTGAATAATGGGATAATTACTTCCCACGTGAGCTTCAGTGACACCCAAATGGATTCGTAGGCGTTCTCTTTTCCTTTTTTTTTTAATCCCAAGGGATGATGTTCACTAAGAAATGATCAAATCTTTTATTGAGGAAAATTTAATGAGGAAAAGTTTTGCTAAGTAACAAATTAGGTAATGCCAAAATACTGATAATTATCTAAAAGATGGCCATTTCTTTTGGAAAGTATTACATTTGGTGGAAATCTTAAGCTCCATCTAAATAGTATGTTTTGAGTTTGATGCAGTAATAGAGAGGGAGTAGAGAAATTCTTAAAAATGAAAGTGGGTTAGAGGGGGGAGAACACCATATTAATACTACATTTAATCATGCAGCATTGAAACTTCTATGAAAAGTCGCCTAGGGGATAAGCAGAAGTGAAATTGACATCAGTTGGCATTGCTTATTTCTACGGATAATTAGATATGTTTATTAAACACCTACTTTGTGCTGGGCATTGTCCTATATGCTAGGGCTATAGATGTCAACAAAATTGTTTCTAAGTATCAACCGGATTACTTCTTTTTTCTCCTCAAAACACTCCAATGGCTTCTTCTCTCTCTCAGTAAAATCCACACTCCTAAGTCTGGTGTACAAGGTGCCACATGATCTGGTCCCCACAAACTCTCTGACCCATCACCTGCCCTCTCCTTCTCAACTCACTCTGCTCTAGTCACACAAGGCCTCAGGACCTCTGCATTGAACTGGAATGCAGAGGTCCAGGGGTTCAGGGCAGAACTCTGAAATCACTCTTATTAAATCTTTATGCTATGCCAGGTACCATGCTAAATGCTTACAGACATTGTTGCATTGAAGCTTCACCAAAGTAGAAAGATAGTTATTACTGCTCCTATTATTATTTTATTTATATATTTATTTATTTATTTATTTATTTATTTATTTATTTTGAGACAGAGTCTCACTCTGTTGCCCAGGCTGGAGTGCAGTGGCACAATCTCAACTCACTGCAAGCTCCACCTCCCAGGTTCACGCCATTCTCCTGCCTCAGCCTCCCGAGTAGCTGGGACTGCAGGTGCCCGCCACCATGCCCGGCTAATTTTTTGTATTTTTAGTAGAGACGGGGTTTCACCATGTTAACCAGGATGGTCTTGATCTCTTGACTTGTGATCTGCCTGCCTCGGCCTCTCAAAGTGCTGGGATTACAGGTGTGAGCCACCACTCCCGGCCAACTGCTCCTATTATTTTTATTAGTAGTTGTTAAATATTACTAAAATTAGTAGTGCAGCTGACCCTTGAACAATATAGGTTTGAACTGTGTGGGTCCGCTTAAACACAGATTTTCTTCTGCCTCTACCACCCTGAGACAGCAAGACCAACCCCTGCTTCTTCTCCTCCTGTTCAGCCTACTCAATATGAAGACAACAAGGGTGAAGACCTTTATGATGATTCACTTCCACTTAATGAATAGTAAATATATTTTCTCTTCTTTACAATTTTATTTTCTCTAGCTTACTTTACTGTAAGAATACAATACATAATATGTATAACATACAAAGTGTGTGTTAATCAACTGTTTATGTTGTTGGTAAGGCTTCTGGTCAACAGTACGCTATTAGTAGGTAGGTTTCTGAGGAGTTTCTTATGAGGAGTCATAAGTTACATGTGGACTTTTGTTAGCACTCTTAACCCCTATAACGTTCAGGGTCAACTGAAGTATTAGACCATTATTACCATCTTATTAAAGAAGAGAAGTTAGGTAACTAGCTAGTAGTTGGTAGAACCAGACCATTGTGCTCTAAAGATCCCCTTTCCTTGGCTGGTCTGTTGAAAGGCTGAACTGTGGAAAAGTTTGAATTTGATACCACAAAGTCTGACAATTCATCCACTGGATTTTTTTTTTTTTTTAACAGAGGCTTACTCTGTCTCCCAGGCTGCAGTGCAGTGGCACGGTCACAGCTTACTGCAGTCCTGAGCTCCTGGGCTCAAGTGATCCTCCCACCTCAGCCTCTCCTGAGTAGCTGGGATCATAGGCACATGCCACCTTGCCCAACAATTTAAAAAAAAAAATTTTGTACAGATGGGGTCTGCCGTGTTGCCCAGGCTGGTCTTGAACTCCTGGCCTCAAGTGATCCTTCTGCTTCGGCCTCCCAAATTGTTGGAATTTCAGGAATGAGCCACCACAACCAGGCTGGATCTTTTATTCCTATATTCAACAGAGCTGCTTTGAGCCTCTTCTTAGATGCAAAGCTCATCGGCAAATAAACTCCTTTCTTCAAAAAACTTTTAACTTAATTTAGTTATTGTATGGACAGCAATCATTCAGATGAGTTCCAACTCATCTGACATTGACTTAATTCAAGATGGTTATTTGAACCTAAGTATTTAATGATCTTCCTTTCCTGATTTCCATTGAAATAAACAAAGAAATATAAATTAGGATGAAAAAATTACATCAGCCCTGGAAAGGGAGAAAAGTTAACCAATAGACCAGAAACTTGGAGTTCGTATTATGTTCTACAAATAGAATTGCATAACCTTCAATTTTTGGAGTGCCCCAGGGTGCTGGTCTAGGGGCCTTCTCTCTTCAGTTATACACAGTGAACCCTATCTCTATTTCTTTTATTTTCTTTTATTATTATTATTATTATTATTATTATTATTATTATTTTTGAGCGATAGAGTCTCACTCTGTCACTGAGGCTGGAGTGCAATGGTGTGATCTTGGCTCACTGCAACCTCTGCCTCCCGGGTTCAAGCGATTCTCCTGCGTCAGCCTCCCAAGTAGCTGGGATTACAGGTGCACACCACCACACCCGGCTAATTTTTGTATTTTTTAGTAGAGACAGGGTTTCACCATGTTGGTCAGGCTGGTCTTGAACTCCTGACCCCATGATCTGCCCACCTCGGCCTCCCAAAGTGCTGGGATTACAGGCGTGGTCACAGTCCCCGGCCCCTATCTCTATTTCTGCTTTAAATTTTCTCCGGAACTCTAAACTTGTATACCCAAATGACTAGTAGATATCACTCACGCACACTCAAATGAGTATGTCCATTTAAATTAGTCAGAACAGAACTCATAACTGCTGCACCCCTATCAAACCTGTCCACTCCTCCAGGGATTTACATTTCAGCAAATACCACCACTATTTACCAAATTGCTGGAAAAAAACACTCTAAGTATTATATTTGATTCTGCTCTTGACCTCACTCCCCTCAAATTCAATTCATCAGTAAGCCTATCATCTCTACATCCAAAACATATCTGGTAACTTTTCGCCATCTCCATCATCTGTCCTGGTGATGCCCTTGCTTTTTCTAGAATAGATTCACACACAGCAGCAGAGGGACATTTTACAATTCAAAATTAGATCATGTTACTCCTTCCCCTCAAACAAACAAACAAACAAAACAAAAACCAAACACAAACAATCACCAAACCCCCACAATCTTAAAACTCTCCAATGGCTTTGCAGTGCACTTGAAATAAACTCTTTATTATAATTTACAAAGTCCTCCTTTATCTAGACCCTGCCATGTTTTATCACTTTCTCACTTACAACATATGCTCCAGCTTCTTTCAATTTTTAAAACTCACTGACTCTTTCCCACCTCAGGGTCTTTCTTTCCTCTCCCTAATATTTGGAGAATCATTACTGAGCTTTACTCAGCTGGCTCTTTCTCATCAAATGGGTCTCACTTCTATAGAGCAATCTTGCCTGCCCTTCAAATTTAAAGTAGGCACCCCTTCTTTAATTTACTATGTAGTAATTGCCACTGGCCAAATATTTTCTAATTTGTCTTTTCTTTCTTCTCACCTTCTAAGAAGAAAAATCCCCTGAAAGCAAGGACCATGTCTGTTTTGTTTACTGCAGAATTCACTCTACCATGTGGTACAGAGTAGGTACTTAATTGATATTTGAGTGAATGAATAATTTTATTGTTCTTAATATGGTGTGAATTGTAACACAGATGAAAAAATGTGTAAGATAATAATTATAATCTAAATGTAAAGGTCATTTCAGCTTAATCTGAGAAATAAGGTAAGGCTATATAAAAGAAACAAAAAAATAAGATGATAGAAGTAAGACCAAATGATGCTATCTATTCTGATAAATCTGATGAATTAAACCCCATCATTAAACAAATATCTTCAGATTGGATCTCAAAATATAATCAAGCTACTTGTTGTTTATGAGACATACCTAAAGTAGATATAGAACGGATGAAAAGAAAAGGAAGGTCAAAGAAAAACCAGGAAAATATAAAAACAATGGTGGTGATATCAGACAAAGGAAAAGTAAAAAAAACCCACATATTTTAAATTGTTAAAATATGCACTCAAATTATTTCAACCATTGTGGAGGACAATGTGGTGATTCCTTAAAGACCTAAAGACAGAAATACCATTTAACCCAGCAATCCCATTACTGGATATATACCCAAAGGAACATCAGTTGTTCTCTTATAAAGACACATGCACGTGTATACTCATTGCAGCACTACTCACAATAACATATACATGGAATCAACCTAAATGCCCAGTAATGATAGACTGGATAAAGAAAATGTGGTACATATGCACCATGGAATACAATGCAGCCATAAAAAGGAATGAGATCATGTCCTTTGAAGGACCATGGATGGAGCCGGAGGCCATTATCCTTAGCAAACTAATGCAGGAACTGAAAACCAAACACCACACATTCTCACTTGTAAGTGGGACCTAAATGATGGGAACACATGGACACATAGAGGGGAACAACACACACTGGGGCCTTTCAGAAGGAGGAGGGTAGGAGGAAGGAGAGGATCAGGAAAAATAACGAATTGGTACTAGGCTTAATACCTGGGTGATGAAATACTCTGTACAACAAACCCCCATGACACAAGTTTATCTATGCAACTAACCTGCACATGGAGCCCTGAACTTAAAATAAAAGTTAAAAATAAAATATATACTCTGCAAGGCACCTATATCAATGATACCCTATGTGCATTCACTAACATAATACTGAAACACATAAATCAATACATTTAGAAATTTCAGATTAAAAACAATCATAAAAGTCTCTTACATACCTCTGAGACTTTGTTAATACAAAATTGCAGATGAGCTAAACACTATAACTGATAACACTGTTTAAATATGTATGGAACTTCATACACCACTGACAGAGAATACTGTGTTTCAAATAGCAAAAGAAAGTTACAAAAATTGCAAAAAACATTTAAATAAATGCCCAAAAAGTATAAATACTTATTCTTTGACAGTGATGCAATGAAACTAGAAATTTAAAATATAAATATATGAAGTCACAAGAAGAGTAAATACTCTATCAAAAATGTTTGTTAAAGAACTAAAAACTGGCTGGGCGCAGTGCCTCATGCCTGTAATCCCAGCACTTTGGGAGGCCGAGGTCAGGGGTTCAAGACCAGCCTGGCCAAGATAGTGAAACCCCGTCTCTACTAAAAAATACAAAAATTAGCCAGGCGTGATGGCAGGCACCTGTAATCCCAGCTATGCAGGAGGCTGAGGCAGAGAATTGCCTGAATCCGGGAGGCGGAGGTTGCAGTGAGCCAAGATCGAGCCACTGCACTCCAGCCTGGGCGACAGAATGAGACTCCATCTCAAAAAAAAAAAAACCAAAAACTAAAAACTTTAGCAAGTAATGAAACTAATACATACTAACATTTATAAGATGCAGCTATAAATTCACACAGAGGAAAATTCAGACATTTAAATACTTTTATTATTAGAGAAAAAAGTATTAATGAACTCAGCATTTGAATGAAACATTTTAAGGCTGGGCACAGTGGCTCACGCTTGTAATCCTAGCACTTTGGCAGGCCGAGGTGGGCGGATCACTTGAGGTCAGGCCTGGCCTGACTAGCCTGGCCAACATGGTGAAACCCTGTCTCTACTAAAAATAAAAAAAAAATTAGCTGGCCATCGTGGTGGACACCTGTAATCCCAGCTACTTAGGAGGCTGAGGCAGGAGAATCTCTTGAACCTGGGAGGTGGAGGTTGCGGTGAACCGAGATCGTGCCACTGCACTCCAGCCTGGGCAACAAGAGCTGATCTCCATCTCAAAAAAGAAAAACAAACAAAAAAACAGAAAGAAACTTTAAAAGGAATCAAAGAAGCAATAAAAAGACATCAGACGTTACTGAAGAATAAGGCAGTAATTGTTGAGGTAAAAATGAAAAAAATGGTTGAGGTTATAATCCTGGAGTTCATTCAAAAGGGCCAATAAGATATGCAAACTTCAGTTTACGTTGATTAAGGAAAAATAAGTAATAAAACACAATTTCTAGATATATAAATGGAAAAGGGGTGATAATAAGAGAAATGTTTAAATTAAAATTATATAGCATGTAATTGTATATTAATAAAAATTAAAACTTTAATGAAAAGATAATTTCCAAGGAAAGTATAAATTATTTAAATTTTCTAAAAAAGAGTGAATATGATATTCTTATTTAGGATTGTTAAATCTATTTCATGAGTAGGCATTTTTAGTGTTAGTATTAGTTCAGTAATAACTCTCTCCTTTTCTTCTATATTTTTCTGTTTCTATTTCTTCCCCAAATTCTCGACCATAATCTAAAAGGCTTTTGTGTAAAAGAACTTGTTTCAACTATCTTTCTTTGATTATTATTGAGATGGAAGTTTTAAAAATCTATTTATTGGCCATTTTATGTTCACTAAGTGCCTATCATTATTCACTAGACAATTTTCTATCAGGTAGTTCATTTTTTTTTAAACCACTTTATGTATGGCTAGTAACCCTTTGTCTATGTGGTAAACATTTTTTTCCTTAGGTTAATTTATGCCTTTAATTGTTTCATTGTACTTTTCTCAGTCAGAAGTTTTTAATGTTAATATAGCAAAACATGTCAAACTTTTTCTTTATTTTGTGTCCCACTGGTATTATAGTTAGCACACCTTTCCATGCCTCAGGATTATGTAAAAATTCATCTACACTTTAAAGTATTGGCATACTTTATATTGAATACTTGCCTTTGATTCATCTGCGATTTACTTTTGTGTGAGGTAGAGATAAAACTTTGTTTTCTTCTTCATGTATATTTGGCTATTTCAATATCACTGACTGAGTGATGCTCTTATCACTTGTTACGGTTTGGATATTCGTCCCTCTAGATCTCTTGTTGGAATGTAATCCCCAGTGTTGGAGGTGGGGCCTGGTGGGAGGTTTTGGGATCTTGGGGGCAGATCCCTCATGAAAGGCTTGGTGCTGTCCTCACGACGTGTGTAGTTCTCATGCGATCTAGTTGTTTAAAAGTGTGTGGCACATCTCGCCTTGCCCTCTTGCTCCCGCTCTCACCATGTGATGCGCTGGCTCCCCCTCATCTTCTGTCATGACTGTAAGCTTTCTGAAGCCCCCACCAGAAGCAGATGCCAGCACCACAATTCCTGTCCGGGCTGCAGAATGATGAGCCAGTTAAACCTCTTTTCTTTATAAATTACCCAGTCTTAAGTATTTCTTTATGAAAATGCAAGAATGGCCTAACACATCAATCTATCAAAAATTGCACCTTATTAGTATACTAGTATCTTCTAAAACAGCGGTCCCCAACCTTTTTGGTACCAGGGACCCATTTCATGGAAGACAGTTTTTCCACAGATGGGAGTGGGGTGTGGGATGCTTTCAGGATGACACTGTTCCACCCCAGATAATCATTAGCTAGATTCTTATAAGGAGCATACAACCTAGATCCCTTTTATGTGCAGTTCACAGTAGGATTCGCGCTCCTATGAGAATCTAATGCCAACGATAATCTGACAGGAGATGGAGCTCAGGAGGTAATGCCCGCTTACCTGCCACTCACCTGCTGTGCAGCCTGTTTCCTAACAGGCCATTGACTGGTACCAGTCTGTGGCCAGGAGTTTGGGGACCCCTGTTCTAAAAAATATACTCAAATTTTTTTCTTAAATTCCATTAATTGGTTTAACTAGTCCAGCATCAGTATCATACTCTCTCAATTATTATTATTATGTAATATGTTGTTTAGTAAAAGACACTTCTAAACGTCATTTAAAAAATAACCTTTTCTGACCCTGGGCAACATGGTGAAATGTAATCATTTCCCAGAAGCCCCAATTTCCTATTGGAAAACAGTGTCAGAAATATTTCTTCTTTGGTTACATCTGATTCATTTTTAAATAGTTCTATTTCTACAACACACACACACACACACACACACACACTAGCCAGATATGGTGGCATGCAGCTCTAGCCCCAGCTAGTCAGGAGGCTGAGGTGAGAGGATCACCCAAGCCCAAGAAGTAGAAGTTTCAGTGAACAGTGATTGCACCACTGCACTCCAACCTGGGTGACAGAGTAAGACCCTGTCTCAAAAAACATATAACTTTTTTGGACATCCTTTAATCATTTTTAATGAATTTTAGAAAAAATATCCCAGAAGTTGAGTGGTTTTGTTAGTTTTCAGAATAATTTAGAGATAATGGACATTTTTATAGTATTGAGTCTGGTGATCCAATAATATTGTATCTCTATTTATTCAAACCTCTTTTATGTCTGTCAGCATAATTTTATAGCAAATATATAAGCCACCTGAACTAATAATGCTACTGTGGATCAACTCATTTACTTCAGAATGTCCTAGCAACCGAGGCAAAAAGGTGGGTTTGATGAATTATGGAATTATTATCTGACAAAAGGAAATATGTACATTTTATGGGAAGAGAAATTTTTCTTCCAACTTCTTAAAGAATTTAGCACAGATCAACTTAATAGCTGCTAGTCATGTGCAGCCAATATGAAAAAATATAATTGAGAACACATATTGAGGTGATGAAGGGAATAGAAGCAGGAAAGTGAGATAATCATACCTGATAAAATATTCTGGAGATAAAGTCTGAATTGTACAGAACTTAGAATACTTTGAAGAAT
This sequence comes from Pongo pygmaeus, assembly GCF_028885625.2. Classification (NCBI taxonomy): domain Eukaryota; kingdom Metazoa; phylum Chordata; class Mammalia; order Primates; family Hominidae; genus Pongo; species Pongo pygmaeus. Next base: position 190,556,202 of record NC_085930.1, read on the forward strand.
AAATGAAAAGAACATATATCCAACTTTCTCCTCTTATAGCAAATCACTCAGGCTTTTAGCAGAGTTTGGATGAAGTTTCAGGCTAGTTGTCAGTTTCTCCTTGAACACCCTATGAGAACAGAGCTTTAAGCACAGGCAATCTCTGTTAATGAATCCAGGGAGACCCCATGAAAGGATGCCATTTCGCTATGAAAGATGAAGGTCCCAATTATATTCTCCTTGATGAAGTACCTTTGTATATTAGCAGTGGACTAACACAGTGGATGGATTAGATCTGAAGTCAATGTTTTGGAGTCTGCAAATTGTTGGAAGCTCTTCCCTTCACATTATTTCATAGATATTGATTGCTTCTGCCCTCTCTAAGTGCTAATCATAATCTAATTTAATCCCACAAAGACCCATAAGTATCATTATCAGTCCCATATGGTAGATGAGGAACTGCCCTATTCACACAGTGAATCAGTGATAGAACTAAGATTTAAATTTACGTTCACATGACAAGCAAGCCTGTAATCCCAACCACTATCCCACATCATCTTTACTCCTAAATGTACCAACACTTGTACAACCCACAATAGCAGCAATATTCACTCTTGGTACAAAGAATACATTAAAGTAAGAAATGAGGCTTTGCCTACACAGTTTGAATATATGAACTTTTGCATTTTCCAATTAAATAAGAAGCATTTGTCTTGTTTTTTAATTTTTATAGAAGTCCTAGAATCTTGAGTAGAATCATGCATCTGAAACTTTAATATGCATGTAGTTCACCTGGGGATCTTCAGGTGGAGTCCAAGAGTCTGCTTGTCCACCAACTTCAACTTCAACTTCCCAGAAGATGTGATGCTGCAGTTCTACAGTCCGCATTTTGGATGGCAAGAGGCTAGAAGATCATCGTCAATCTGGTTTTCTAAATTTGAGTCAGGATGAAGGGCAGTCTTGATTAGCATTCAGTACCCAATGAACGCTAGGTAGCGTTCAGTACCTAGCATTCATTAGGTACTGAATGCTAATCAAGACATAATGTCTGTTCTTAAGGTAATGCAGTGATTGTCAGCTCTGGTTGCTCAGTGTAATCACAGGGTGAGGATGAGATAGATGTAGATAGATGAGATAGATGTAGATGAGATAGATTAAAACCTCTGGGGCTAAGACCAAAGAGGCATGGATACTTAAATACTTTAAGTATACATAACTGGATTATATCTAGGCTGAGGATATAAATTTGAGAAAGGTGGTAGCTATATTCATCCTGACTTTATCAGTTACTTTGGACAAGTTAATTAACTGCTCAATGCCCGTTTTTTTTTCTACTGTAAAAATGGTAGTTGCCCATATCTGACGGTTGAAGAATTAAATGAGAAAAGCATTATCTAGAACACAATAAGCATTCATATATTAGTTATCACTAATAGTTTCATCATTGTCATTCCAAAATTTTAGGTTCCTTATTCCTTATATGGAGTACTTCACCCCAAAATAAAAAATGAGATGTGCATTTGTCTCATAATTGCGCTTCTGTCAAACAGCTCTGTAAAGCAGCATCTCATGAGAGAGACAAAGCATGAAAAAATTAAAAGCACTTTGAATGTAAGAACAAAGATGTAAGATGATGACCCACCTCTCATTAGTACCACCTTTGAAACCTTCCTGTGTTTCTTTCCTAGTCCCCCTTGAACTCTATCATTTCCCAGAAGCCCCAATTTCCTATTGGAAAACAGTGCCAGAAATATTTCTTCTGTGTCTTCTGTGGTTACATCTGTCTCAATATTTTTTTTTTTTTTTGAGATGGAGTTTCGCCCTGTCACCCAGGCTGGAGTGCAATGGCATGATCTCGGCTCACTGCAACCTCCACCTCCCGGGTTCAAACGATTCTCCTGCCTCAGCCTCCCAAATAGGGGCATGTCACCATGCCAAGCTAATTTTTATGTTTTTGGTAGAGTTGGGGTTTCACCATGTTGGCCAGGCTGGTCTCAAACTCCTGACCTCGTGATCTGCCCAGCTTGGCCTCCCAAAGTGCTAGCCAAAATGTGCTCTGACTTTTCATTAATGCCTGTGCCATCCCCTACTCAGCCTTACACCACATCTACAGTTACTCAATAAGGACATGACTATAAAAATAAATCAAATTTTAAAAATAGATTCATTTAAGTTGTTAGGAGAGCTGCCTATTTCAATGAATCTGTTTTTTAAATGAAGGATCCCTTTAAAAAGTAAACAGTCCACTCAGCTCATCTGTAGAAATACAGGAAATCATACATCCTTTCATTTTGCTTACTAGGTGATTATGTGGTAACATCCATATTGGTTTGGAGATGTTAATGTAGAAAACAGGTCCATTTGCTTTAGGTTGTAAGTTGAACATTAGATTTTTACCTTTATTTTTGTTTTCAGCCAGGTCTGCCAATGCTGCTCTTTTCTACATGTGTGCATTGCATTGCATTCTTGTTCTGGCTCTTTTTACTCTTCCACTCTTTAGGCATAAGTATCTTTCCACGATAAAAAAGCATATGAGACTGCTTCTTTCAATAGACCACTTTTATCTATCAGTCACCTCTGCTTATAGGACCAATACAGTTTGAAAATCCAGCTTTAATCAGTTGACTCTCAAGCAAGAACCTTCAACTGGGCTTGTGGAAGTAAACAAAGAACTATACTCTTCTCAAAACTCAAGCTCACTTCTCTCTCCTGTCAGTGTGTCGCATCAAATGCTGGGCCCTCTCTTTAAAAGGGTCCAGGACAGTCACAGAAACTCAAGTGTGGCCATCATATTGCAGCCTCCTGTTTTTTCCAAATATACTTGTTTTTTGCTCATCCATTGGATCAATCAATAAGCATTTACTAAGTACTTACTATGTGCTGGGCACAAGGCTGGTGGAGATATAGTAGTGAAAAAGACAGACAAGGTCCCTGCCTTCATGGAGCTTACAGTTTAATGAGGAGACAGATAGTAGGCATAGAATCATATAAATACTGAATTCCAAATAGCTATTAATATTATAAAGAAAAAATTGAAGTTTATTTAAGAGTATAGAAAGAAGACTTAATCTGGACTACAGAGTCAGGTGGGTTTTTTTTTTTTTTAATTAACCTAAAGCTAAGCAGTTAAAAGTGAGTAGAAAGTAGCAGATAAAGAGAAGAGACAAGAGACATTTAGATAGAAGGAACAGTCAGTGTGGAGGCCCCGGCTATATTCAAAGGGCTCAGAGAAGGTAAAGATGAGAGGCGGTGAAAGATGAGTCTGGAGAGTCAGCCAGGGATCATTAATTTTTTTGTTGTTGTTCTGTGATAGTATTGCTTGGATTCTTGTAGCCTGTTTTCTCCTCCACTTTTTCTTATTTTTGACCTTTTATTTCCCTGTATTCATTCACTTATTAAATTCTTTTATAACTCAAAGCTTTTGTGAGGAATATTTGACTTTTCCTTGAGCTGTGTTTTCTTCCAGGTTGGGTTTTTCACTTGTCTTCAGTATGCTATGCTCTATCGTTTGTTTTTCTCTTCTTCTTTGTCAGATATTCATGGATATGTTTATTTGCTGTATCTTGTTTGTATGGCTGCCTTGCAATTTCTTCTCTTGCCTGTGCTTAACATAAGCATTTCTGTCCAGACATTCATTTACCCTCAATTTGTGTGGCTAAGTTCTTCTTTATTTCTTTCCCATTGTATTTCAGAACTATTTTTTTCCTCTCCCAGCTACAATTAGAGAGTTGGAATACTTCTCTTTGGTCCGTTTTTCTGTACTTTGAAACTGGTGTGGTGAGGGAGTAGTAGAAGAAAACTATTCTGTGACCTTGAATGACAGGACTTTGCTCTTTTTCCTAAGATCTCATTAAATGTGCTACCCAGAGTTTATTCTATTGTCACAGCAGAGGCCCTACATTTCAGACCTTGACCCTTCTTCAGTGTGGAAACCAAGAAAACAATAGCCCTGGTGCTCACCTATGTCTGCTGAGCTCCTTGGATTCACACCAGAAGGTTTCACTTTGACTCTTTCCTGAGCCACCCACTCATCTCAGTCCACATCTCTACTAATTGGGGGGCAGGAGTTATTAACGAAAATTCCTGGGATTTGCAGCCCCTCCCTTTCCAGCTTCTGCAAGGTGAAAGATTTGTCTCAGTGGTCTTCTGCTTTTCCTTATACATTACTTTTGAAACATACGGTGTATGGTTGCAACCCTTAGCTAGTTTGTTTGCTGTTGGCAATTTTTGGAAGGTTTTATTTTGTTATTGTTGGTGGTTTTAGTTTACTATTTCAAGTGTTGTGATAGCAATATTTTGCAATTGGGCTTCATTTCACTATCTTTATTTCCATATTTTCATCTTCAAAATGCCACTCTAGATTCCTCATGAAAAATGATTGAAAGGGGCAATAGAGATGTAAGAAGTGAATACATTTAAAGTGTGTTTTGGAAGCAAAAATCAACAGCACTTGATAAAGTGTTAGATGAGATGGTGAATGAGAGGATGGCTTACTGCTGGAAAAACTGGGTGTATAAACGATTTCTAAAGACTTATATCGTATTTTCACCTTGAAGATCTTGGCCAATATTAGTTCACAATTCAAACGAGAATGAGAACAAGTATGTACTGAGTCATCAGTGCCAAGTCCATGCTAGATGCTTTTGTCATCTCTTCAGTCCTCACCAGATCCCTGAGGAGGATCTCTGTGCACTCTGCCTCCCTACTTGTGATAGAAATGACACACTGTGGAGGACAGGGAGGGCCAGAGTAGGGGGCAGTGGGTACAGCTGGAAGCAACCCCATCATCCTTGCGCACCATCAGGCACTTTCATTGATGCCACCTCACTTCATCCTCATGACTACCATATGAAATATATATTCTTACCTCTGTTTTTTCTAATTGAGAAAACCAAAGATGTTAAATTAACTCTTTCGAGGTTATTAAGTTCATAGATGGCAGAGGCAGGGTTGAAATCTGGGACTTTTGATTTCTCCATACCTGTTTTTTCTTTTTCTTTTTTACCACACTCTAATGTATTATCAAACCCCTCTGCCACTCTGTGGGTATGTGCATAACAACACATTTAATCATCATCAAGCCCATTTTCCATGGTTTGTTGCACATCTATTTCTAACTCATAAACACAGTTGTAAGATGAGTCAACCTGAGAGAAATCAGACTTGTTTACTCATTTTGCAGAAATCTGGGTTTGGAGCCTTTCATTACCCAAAGGTTAGAAAAAGAAGGCTGCTATTGTAGTGACACAAATGTGGTTCATTGTTCAAGTTGGACCGTATCCAGTAATGGATGCCATAAGCACCATGGCACTTTCCTCCTTTGCCCCCATTGGATCTTATCTCCTTTATCCTGGGAGTGTTTGTGGCATCTTCGCTTCTATTGTTGAGCTGTAGGAAGGAGAGGGCTCATCTCAGCACTTCAGTTGACAAGTCCAAAAGGAAATCAACAAAAGAATAAAAAAGTGAAGTGGCCTTATCACCCTACTCCCTCCTTTGGAGACATTGCTGCAATGAATACTTTTCCACAACCTGGACCTTTGGCCTTCTCACAGGCACTCTAATTTTCTCCTGGGGCACAGAGATGAAATCACCATGACTTCCCCTGGTGGATCTGCTCAGAGTGGTTTTACGGGTCATGAATTAGCCTATCTGGGGAGAGAAGATCAAAAGTAAAATTATGAGTCTAGAATCAGTAACTTAAAAGTTCTAAACGTGTGTGTGTGTGTGTGTGTACATATGTATATTACATAAGAGGGTGCCTTTGATGTCTAATCTGAATGCTATGTCAATGTATTTGTTTATAATTAGGCCAGAGAAAAACAAGATAGAGAAATAAAGTTGTCACTGCAGGTGGCTACTGATGTGTGACAGTGTGTTCTGCATCAAATCAAATGCTGAATAAGATTGCAGAGGGGAAAGGCATAGAGAAAAAGGGGAGAAGACACTCTTGCAAAAGAAGGGAGAAACAGAAGCAATAGCTCCTTACATTTCCTCAGAAAGGGAGAGTGAGAAAGCTTGATTATTTTCTAGGAAATGGTATGTAGAAAGGTTTGGCAGGAGGTGAGTTTATGAGGGAATTTGAAAGTATTAAAGGGAAAATTACTTCTCTGAAAAAGCAAGAAGAGACAGAGACACAAGAGCGAAGGAGAAGAAAGTTTTGTTATGAACATGCTTGAAGTTTTGCCAACATTCTGGACATATGTAAACAGAGTGCTCAATGGAACATCTGTCTGCTGCAGGTAACTTTCTTTTATGATGTATTCACGTATGGTTTGCATTTTGTTTAGTTTCGAAGTTTGTGAAACATCTTATAAAACATTCCTGTTAAAGCATGGGTAAAATGTGGACATCAGGAAGGCATGCTCAGTAGAAGAAATAGTAGAAACACAGGTAAAGACAGTAAAAAAAGGAAATTGGAATTACAAAAACAGTGAGGAGTTCTGTTTCACTGGAGTATAGGATTCTTGATGTGGACTAGAACAGGAACTAGTCAGAAATTAGATTGGAGCAGCATCATGGAGGACTTAAATCTTAGCGTGAGATGTAGAGTTTAGAATTTGTTCAATAGATAGTTTTGTTCTGAGAACCCAGTGCAGTTTTGAGTGGATGTGTGACATATTCAAAGGTGTTCGCAGGTGTCTCATGCTCTAGAAAGAAGTCAAGATTAATGATACCAATTTCAGTGCCTTTTACATAGAGGTCATATTTGAAGGCTTGGGAGAGATTATGTGGTCGAGAAAGAAAACATGTTAGAACAGAGACTTAAAGAATGTTTACCCTTTTAAATAATCAGGATAAGAAAGGAGGCCATTGGTGACAGATGAGAAAAAGAATCTGGATTGCACATTATCATAGGAGCCAAATGAACAGAAAGTTTTAAGAAGAAAGGATGGCCAGGCGTGATGGCTCATACCTGTAATCCCAGCACTTTGAGACGCCGAGGCAAGTGGATCACCTGAGGTCGGGAGTTCGAGACCAGCCTCACCAACATGGAGAAACCCCATCTCTACTAAAAATACAAAATTAGCCAGGCATGGTGGTGCATGCCTGTAGTCTCAGCTACTCAGGAGGCTGAGGCAGGAGAATCGCTTGAACCCAGGAGGCAGAGGTTGCAGTGAGCTGAGCTCACACCATGGCACTCCAACCTGGGAAACAAGAGTGAAATTCCGTCTCAAAAAAAAAAAAAAAAAGAAGAAGAAGAAAGGGTGTTTTCAACCATACTAAAAGCTGGGAGTGTGTGCACATTAAGGAGAATGTAAAGGGAGAACAGTTCATGGGACTTGGGAATTTTTTGCTTCAAAAAGCATAATGAGTTCAAGACCGCAGAGAAACACAGGTGTTGAGAGGTATAAACCAATTTCCTGTTCCATTTCTGTAAAGACTTGGAAGAGATCAATGTGTTAGTAATTTAACAGAGGGGAAAGGCTCTTCTGGGTCAACACTAAAATTTTTAAAAACATACTTAACGTTAAGATGTTTTAGGGGGAAAAGCGATGAATGCTGCTGAAAGTCAGCAAGAGGCACTATAATTAGAAGTCATATCTAGAAACAAACATCTGAGAGGCAGTGGATTTGTCCTTTTGCAAGCTCTAATTCTTCTTTTTTTATTTGTAGAGTGGTTTTTCTTTAAAAAAATATTTAAAATAAAAGAATGTGGAGTGGAATGAGAATGATGAGGAGATGGACCATTCTGAATTTGACATTTTTGCCTTTTGTGGTCATAGCTAAGCCTAAGTATGTATGAGCCTGAGGCTTTATTTCCTTGATTTTTCTGCCATACTAATCAAGGGCTACATGTTGAAAGTGCTGAACAATGAAAGAATCGGAAGAGGGAAACCCTTCAGGACTGTACCTTTTGCTCTATTTATGTCTATCCCCAAACCTATCGAGGCCTAACCCCTTCCATTATTCCCACCAGTCAAGCACTATTAGCGGCCTCCCTTGTTCTTTCTCATGCAAGGAAGGAGCTACAGATATGTTGGCTTACAGTTGACAACTTAAAGGATGATGTTTGATGTTGAGCCTGTACTTTCTTTTTTTTTTTTTTTTTTCGAAATGGAGTCTCACTCTGTTGCCCAGGCGGGAGTGCAGTGGTGGGATCTCGGCTCACTGCAACCTCCACACCTCCCAGGTTCAAGCGGTTCTCCTGCCTCAGCCTCCCTAGTAGCTGGGATTATAGGCACATGCCACCATGCCTGGCTAATTTTTGTATTTTTAGTAGAGACAGGGTTTCACCATGTTGGCCAGGCTGCTCTTGAACTCCTGACCTCAGGTGAGCCACCCACCTCAGCATCCCAAAGTGCTTATACTTTCTGAATATAAAATAAACTTGTCAAGTATATGGTTTTTAAGAGAGAGACGAGGGACCTTTAATAAAAGACACTTCTGAGGAACGTTTTCATTGTGTTAATATTTTAAATTACGATTGAGTTTGGAACACATTCAGAACCTATCTCTACATCTTCTTTGTCTATTGAAAGATTTATATGTTTGTATATGTATGTATATTTATTCACTCTTTCATTTTGCAGGAGTAAGACTTGTGTGGTTGGCCTCAGTCTTTCCACGACATCTTGTAAGAGGATATGGTTTCCCCAGTCCCTTTGAAGTTGCATTTGGCCGTATGACATGTTTTGGCCAATAGAATGTGGGTAGAAGTAGTGTAAAACACTTTCAGACTGAAGGCTTAAGGCCTAGTATGTAGTTCGTCCCACTTCTCTTCCCTCTATCATGGCATCTGGTAATTTCCCAGATGGCAGCTTCTGTATCTGCCTGATCCTGGAGGGAGGACCACATGGAACAGAGATCCCAATCAACCCATCATTGACATATAGCTTGAGAGAGAAACATTTTGTTGCAATAAGCCACTGAGATTTGTACCTGTGGTACAGCTTTCAACAACTTGTTCTTATGGGTTTAAAAATATTCTTGATTCCTGTGACTGAGTCATATTCTTGGTAACCTGCCCAGCCTCCAGTCCTGCTACCTGCTGATACCAAACAGCTGCCTGCCTGCTTTTTTTAGCATGTTATTCTGCATAATGTGTTGCAAGGCTCCTAACTCCTTATGTCATCCCAGTTTTATATTGTACTTATCTGACCCTTGCTTATCTATTACTTGTTACTGCACTCTCCAGAGATCCTCTTCCCTCTCATAGCCTGGACTACGCAGATCCTATATGTGCGCCATCCCCTAAGCATCTAGCTCACCCCAGTGTTTTGCTTTTGCTAGTTTCTATGGAATTAGCAATGCCTAACAATGTCTCTTGGTGTGATTAACCTAAATGACTCTAAACTAGTTGAGGGTAGGGTTCATGTCAGATTCAACATTGTAAATACCTCCTGTCTTAGAACAGGTATTCTATAAACATTAAATGAATAAATGCACACTTGTATCAAATTTCATTAAAATTTATTCGAGTTTATTCAAATTAGAGAAAGATTTCCACCTGTTAAGTAGATTGGCTTCCACTGTGTTTCAAATTAAACCACAAATTAAATTTAAGGTAGAGTGTCTTTTGGTAAATTTTATCAAAATCATTCAAATTTTTGACAAACAAAGCAAAACCAGTCATTGCTGTCTGATTGGACATCAAAAGGTAAAACCATTATTTTTGCAAGCTTTTGCAAGCCATTTAAAAAATCTTTAGTAATTCAGTATAAGTAACTGCAGAACATACCTCTGGTACATCATATTCCATCTCATTGGCCCATCTCTGATTTCAGCTGTAATTAGAACAGACAGTTCAGTGCAAATGCTTGCCTTCTGCTTTTTGCCTCAGGCTATTTTCCCGGTAGGAGCCTTCTAGCAAGGTCAGAAACCAGGAAGTGTTGGTCTTTACTACCTCTTGGAGGAACCCTCAGCCAATGGATGAAGGGAGACATTGAATGCATCTCAGGCATTCTGAATACTTTCCAGGTGGTCTGGCAAATCAAACCCGTTTTCCACAGCTAGAAACTTGATATTGAACCTTTATATTGACCTTTCTTTTTTCCCATCTATCACTCTCCCAGCTCCCCCCTCCTGTTTCCTGGCTCACCTTCTTCATGCAAGTCCTTAGCTAAGACTCTCCTTATGGGGGAACCCACATTGAGAATGTAATACTCTTGTCTAGTCAAGTACACAAATCAGCCTGTCTTGTATAGATCTTATCTGTACTTATTTCAAAGTGAACGTTTTGTGTTTTTAAATCTTCAGTCAATTACTGTGCACCTACTATGTGTTCAACACTGTGCAAAGTCTTATGAGAGAACACATAGGAAAAAAACATGAGATTTGCAGTCAGATCTGGTTCTAGTCTTGGCCTTGCCAAACACTATCTAGTACTTGGCAAATTACTTAAATTCCCTAATGCTTGCCTATAGGTTAGGGATAATAATAATGCCCCATTCTGAGGAATGGGGAAAATGTTGCCAACATTGTAATTATTAATGATAGTATAACACATGTAGTCTGCATTATCAAACTTATTGTATAATTATAGAACATCATCTTGCATTGCTCCCTACATAAACACACTGAAGGCATGTAAAGGTTGCAAATGCATTGAAGCCCTGTGGTGTATTTTTTATGTTTTTATCCTCAAAAATACATAACAGTGCTGAATACATATTAGTCAATTAATAAATTAATGGTTGAAAAAATTATAAAATCCTTGTCTAGAGAAGTGGCACAATTAGGGTGCTCACCTTTCATTTTGGGTTATTTGTAAAGTGTTTTCTAGGTACTTGATTTATATGTTAAAGAAATTGAATATTGTTAGTTTTATAATTGTAAATAGAAATCAGTTTAATCAGTTTGTGTGTTTGTGTTTGAGAGAAAGAGGGAAGGGAAAAGGGAGAGAGAGAGAGAATCAATTTGACAATGACTGTTTATTTTTCCCCAAGAAAATATGCCTTTGGTGGTTAAGGGAGGATGAGGTAGGAGATGAACAGTAGCATGCAGAATAAATCACTGTCAAGTGTTAGTTCATTTTAAGAACGCACGTGAAGTAACTTAGTCAAGGTTCAACCTTGAAATTTGAACTAATTGATTCAGATGGCTATCCTAAGAAACAAAGCAAGCAAAGGCTAATGGGATAGAGGATGAGAATCAATATTTGTGCCATTACAATAGGTTGACCTCAGGTAGTCAATTTTTCAAGATATTATCGAAGTAACTTGGAATTTCCAAAGAATGCAGTGCTATCTGGATCCACACAAAAACTAGAAATGTGTCTCTTTTGTTATGGAAAACAAACGCCCTTAAACCATTCCCTTCTACCTGGTGGGTTTATCTTTGTGGTCTCCGCTCTCTGTGAGCAGGAACAGTTTACAGACATTGGCTGAGGTCTTTGGACCAGAGTTAGAACCAGGCTTTAAAGTTAGACGGATTGGTCCTTCCCTGTGGGCAGAGCCCCAAGCAGCAGAGACAGACTCATTTCTGGCTGTAGCACTTTTTGAGTCTGGTCCTTGGTAAGGGGGAGAGTTGGGAGGAATAGACAAATTAAAACAGAAATAATTTAACCCTGCTGTCAGGCTTCCCAGATTACTGCTGGTGGTGTGTTAGAACATTTTAAGTGGTTTATAAATAAACAATTCTTACTTTTAAAATGTTATATGTTTATTTCAATGTTTATTAAGTACCTTCTATTTATAAATAATTGGAGTTACGGAAAATTAATTAATAAAAAGGAGTGAGCCAACACAAGAAATATTGACTGCTGTTCAAAGGGTGAGATTCATATGATGTGTGAGATGATTATAGGTGCTATAGAGATAAATATTTCTTAACCTCTAAAAAATTATACCTAAAACCTTTGATAGAAACATGAATAAAACTGTCTTAATTCTTGTTGCTTTATAATAAGTAGTGATATCTGGTAAAGCACGTTTTTTCACTTTATTTTTATTTTTCAATGTGTCTTAACTATTCTTTTGTTTTTATGTTTTTTGTTTTTTCATTTTTTGTTTTTTCCTTTTCATGTCAATTTTAGAATAAGCTCAGTGGTGCACTGGCAAGCTGACTCTCGGGGGGGAAAAAATCTTTGATTTGTAGTGTTTGCCAGTTTCCATGGGGGTAACCACTCCCACAGTGGGTGATTTCAAGCCACAGTGGTTTAATAATCAGTTCAAAGATTCCTGAATATTCAACAGTTGGCTCCCGTGATTTGGTGTGAGCTAGTATGAACTGGTGCACCTCATGAGTTGGTATAAGCTAGCTCCTACACCCCACCAATAACCTTGGCCAGCATTACACATCTACATATGCACACAACATCACTGTAACTATTTTTATTTGGATTGCATTGAATTTATAGAGGCTTGAAGGAAACTGACATGTTTACAATAGTGAGTTGTTGAGCCCATGAACATGATATATTTCTGCATTTACTTAGGTCTTCTTCAGTTTTTCTCAATGATACTTTATCAGTTCATTTTTCCTTTCTTCTTCCTAGTCTTTTTTCGTGATGTCCTACTCATCTTCTTTATATTTATATATAATATTTAAATATAATATTTTATGTATATTTATATTTACATATAATATATAAAACATTTATATATAAATGTAAACTTTTTAAGTTTTGTTTTTTAAATATTTATTGCTGGCATAAAAAGTGTACTTCTTTTTTTTAAAAAAAGGTTATATTAACCTATAGTCAACGTTCTTCTGTAACCCATATATACATTTTGAAATTTTATATATACCTTTTTTTGGATTTTTTTAATGTAAGCAGTCATACTTTTGTGTGAATAATATTTTTATTTTTTATTTTTAAATCCATTGCTTATATTTCTTCTTGCCTTGTCACATTTTGTACCTATACAGTGTTAAATAAAATGAGTGACTGCTGGCATTCTTGTCCAAATTCAGATTTCAAAGTAAAAGCTTTCAATATTTACTATTAAGCTGATGTTTTGCTATAAAAATTTTGTTGTTGTTTGACTTGTTTGTGTTTATTTGTTTTTTTACATGCCCTTTATTGAATTAAGGAAGCTCCCTCCTGGTTTAGTTTGCTAAGGGTTTTTACTTATGAATTGTTGCTGAATTTTATCAAATGCCTTTTCTTCATCTATTTAGATCATATGACTTTTTTCTTTTTTATGCTAATGTAAAGAATTACACTAATCACTGTTTTAATATACCAATCTCAAGTTCCTAGGTAAACTAGTAAGTGCATATTACTGGTTTCAGTTTGCTAGCAATTTGTTTGAAATTCTTATATCTATAGTCATTAGTGTGATTATCTGTAATTTTTCTTCTTAATATCCTTGTTAGATTTTAATATCAAAGTTATTCTGGTCTTGTTAAAGAAGATACAGTGTGTTCCCCTTTCCGTAGCCTCTGGAAGAGTTTGAATTTATTTCTTCCTTAAATGTTTGGTTGAATTCACCATTAAATAAAAAGAGTAATATGAAAGAGTATAGGAGTATTCAAGTTTTATATTTCTTCTTGTGTTAGTTTTGTAAAGTAACATTGTTAGACATTTTCATTGTCAACATTTGCAAGTTCATTTGGGAAAAAGTTGTTCATGATCTCCTCTTGTAATCTTACAATGTCTATACAATCTGCAGTGATGTTTTGTTTTTATTACTATTACTTTTTGTACCTTTTCCTTTTTTCTTCATTAATAGCAATATAAGTATTTGGATTTTACTAATTTTCTCAAAGCAACAATACCTGAATTTCATTGATTTTCTCTATTGTTCAGTTTCAATATCATTGCTTTCTGCTGTTAACTTTATTTCTTCTTCTTTCTATTCTCTTTGGATCTTGTTTTGTTGTTTTCTAATTTTTTGAGATAGATGCATAGTTCATTGATTATGAAATTTTAAAAAATACGTACTTCTAACACACTAAAGTTTTTCCTACAGGACTTTTGCTGCATCCTAGATATTTTGATATTTAGTAATTTCAATATTTTATAATAATAATAATAATTATTATTATTATTTAGAGACAGGGTCTCTCTGTGTTGCCCAGTCTGGTCTTGAACTCCTGGGCTCAAGCGATTCTCCTGCCTCTGCCTATTATTTTATAATTTTCAGTATATTCTCTTCATTGAACCATGGCTTACTTGAACATGCAAGAATATTCCAGCAACATTTTTTTTTCAATTTCCAACTTAATTACTTTGTAACCACAGATATACTCTATAACTTCAGTTCTTTAAAATTTGTGGAACCTCACTTTGTGGCCAATTATATAATAAATTTTTGTAATGTTCCAATGTACTTGAGAAAATGTGTATTTTTTAGGTTTAAAATATAGCCTTTTTATGCATATTAATTAGGTCATTTGCTTTTTGTGTTATTCTACTGTATCCTAATTGACTTTCTGTCTGCTTGCTTAATTGTTATAAAGAAATACATGTTATAATCTTACACTATAATTGTGGGTTTCTCTATCTCTTTTTGCTGTCAATTGTTGCTTTATTTGAAGGCTATTTTATTAGATACATACAAATACAGAATTGTTATCAAATGTCCTTTTAACTTTTTGCTTAAAATCCACTTTATATGATATTATGGTTACACTGATTTTTGTTTGGCAAATATTTTACATCTTTTATCTATATATTTTATATATGTCTCTTGTAAACAGAATCATAATTTTAAAATGCAGTTAGTGATGTTTGTCTTTATAGATTTAGAAATTGGAACACTTAGTCTATTTATATTTATGTAATTACTGATATATTTGAACTTAAATCTACCATTCTGTTCTGTCCTTTCTGTTTCCTTACTGCTTTGCTTTTTTCCTCTGTTTTCTAGCCTTTGTTTAGACAGATAATTTTTCAAATTATTCCATATTCCCTCTATTTCCTCAAAAGCTATATACTCTTACTATTCTTACTGTAGTTAGTCTAGAAATTGTAGCATATGCTCTTTACTTATCAAAATCTAATACTAATTGGTTATTTGAAACTCTATCCAGATGATGCAAATAGATAAAAAATATTAGAATAATTTAATTTTATTTATTCCTATTTTAATTTCAATAATTTAATTCCATTTATTCTCCATTTTGAAATATATCATTAGTTTGTATTTTATGTATACATATTAAAAACTCAACAAAACACTATTGTGATTCTTTGCATAGTCAATAATTATTTTGATTTACTCACTTACTAGCTGTTGTGGCCACACGTCAGAAGTGGGATGGCACCTCACCCAAATTTTGGTTTGGAGGTTGAAAGTGATTATGCTACACACATATCAAGAGAATATGAAAAAGTTTATTAGTCTGGGGAGAGCAGGACAGACCTCCCAAATTAGTCCGAAGATATCTTGAGAGATTAGGAAAAGGAGACTGGTTTTTATGGTAATTAGAGAGTAGATCTGGGATGAGGGTTCTTCTGCATAAGTAGAGGTTTGCATGGTTTAAATATTTCACTGGCATCAAAGGAGGGAGTATCCAGGCTTTTTTATTAGCTTGCTCAGACGTGGAACGGAAGAAGAGGGAGGGAATGAAACTTAAAAGCTTTCAGCAGTCAAACATCAAAACATGGAGCCAGACGCCTTATTACATTAGTGTTTCCATTGCTTTTCAATTCTTCCTACATTTCCAAGCTTTCCTGTGGATTTTTTTCCTTCTGCCTGAAGAATATTGTTTAGTATTTATTTTAACATGTCTGTTACTGGGGAATTATCTCATGTGTTAATCTAAAAAGATGTTTTTTTACCATCAATTTCAGAAGATATAAAAATGACAGATGTTTTCTTTAACACTTTGAAGATATCATTTCATTGCTAGGTGAGGTCCTTTGTTTCTGCTGAGCAGTTAGCTGTCTGTCTATTGTTGCCCTTTTAAAGATAACGTCTTTCTATGACTGACTTTAAGATTTTTTTCTCCATTTTTGGGTTTCCACATTTTTATCATTTAGCATCTCAGTGTAGTTTTGTTTGTCAGCTATTCTTCCTGGTATTTGTGTGGTTCTTAAATCTGTAAATCTGTAGCTTGATGTCATTCTCCAGTTTTAGGAAGTTCTCAGCTATTCTCACTTCAAAATTTGTTTCAGCCTGATTATATCTCTCCTCTTTTTCTTCAGCCATATTATTTCTCTCTTTTCTTTTTGGAACTCAAAATATTAGAAATTCTCACTGTGTCCTCTACATCTTTTACCTTCTTCTCTGTATTTTCTGTCATTTTATTTTGACAGATATTCTTGAGAATATTCCAGTTAATTAAGTATCTCCGTAATTGTATATGATCTATTAGACCCATCAATTTAATTTTTAATTTCAGTTCTTGTTTTCAGATTTAGAGTTTCTGTTTACTTTCTTCTCTGCAAAAAAAAAAAAAAAAAAAAAAAAAATTGTTAATCTTGTCTTTTATCTTCTAGAACATGGTAAGCAAATATATTATATTATATTATATTATATTGTATTATATTGTATTATTATTATTTTGAGACGGAGTTTCACTCTTGTTGCCCAGGCTGGAGTGCAGTGGCAGAATCCCGGCTCACTGTAACCTCCGCCTCCCGGATTGAAGCGATTCTCCCGCCTCAGCCTCCGATGTAGCTGGAACTACAGGCGCCTGCCATCATGCCCAGCTAATTTTTGTATTTTTAGTAGAGACGGGGTTTCACCATGTTGGCCAGCTGGTCTCCAACTCCTGACCTCAGGTGGTCCGCCTGCCTCGGCCTCCCAAAGTGCTGGGATTACAGGCGTGAACCACAAAGTCTTTGTCTAATTATGACAATTTTTGAAGCCCTTATGGAATAATTCTATTGCTGGTGGTTTCTGCTAGGTTTTGCTCATCTTGCCTTGCTTCTCATTGAGCTGTTTAAAAAATTTGTGCCAAACATTATATTATAGCTTAAAATTGCTTCTAGAAATAATTTGGTGCCCAAGATAATGTTATTTTCCTTCAGAAAGGCATCTGAGGGATTCTGCAAACCATCCAGGAGTACAAGCCCTCCTGAATGCCTGAAGGCTCTAGCAATCTGGCATTATTTTAATTTTATTTCAAGGATTAAGATAATTCAAGACTGAGCTACAAGAACTTGTCTACTTCCTGTTTACCCTATTCCTTAAAATATATTCCTTTGTGGTTTTATCTCCAAACAGGAGTGTTTATTATGTCTACTCATCATCTTTCAATAAGATTAGCCCATAATTTACCCTTTCTATATTGCTTTTCCCTTCACACTTGTTTTTAATATAAAAACTGCCTTAGTATGTTATATATATAGTACTTTTTTTTTTTTTGTATTTTACTTTGGACTAGAAACATTCCTTAAAACCTGTAAAACCATATGCAGCTTCCAGACCCTACGCCATCTACTTACTTTGCCACTTTCACTAGAAATTTTGACATTTTTGTTTTGAAAATGTTTTGAAAATTTTGACAAATTTTCTAAATTTAGACAAACAGCCCTATCATATAACCTTGAATTAGAGAACTATATAGGGTTCTAAATCAATTCCTGTATTAAACTCATAGTTAAAAAGAGGAATCAGTAAGAAAAGTACCTAAGAGTTTCCAGCTAATTGAAAAACAAGGATAAGAATTATCTGCTCCTAAGTCATATTGTTTTTGATGCAACCAAGTTGTTTGCTAGATATATATCCTGTTACCTTATTCACTACCACCTCTGAAAACTGTTGCATCGAAGCCTTGCCCATACCAGTGTTCTATGAATAATTTTGATATTAAAAAGTTTATAGAAGTTGCATCATAAAAAATAAAACAGAAGACAAAGCCAAAAATTGATCATTTGAAAAGATTAGTAAAACAGATATGCCTCTAGGAAGATTAATTAAGAAAAAGCAAAATGAGAAGGGACAGATAAATAAAACGTAAGGATTAAAAAGAAGATATAACTATGGATAAAACAGAAATTTAAAAGTAAATAAGAAGATACAGTGAAGAACTTTATTCTAAGAAGTTTGAAGACTTAAGTAAAAGAAGAAAAAATTTAAAATTTTATTTTATTGAAACAGACTCAGAAGGACTGCAGAACTACATAGGTCAATGGCCATACAAAAATTAAATCAACAATCAATAATATTTAGAAAAAAAAGAGACAGACCTAGGTTGTTAAGTATCTTCTGATGAATTTGTAAGCAACAGACAATTCCAATTTTCTATCCATAGGTTAGAAAAATATGAAATACTCATTAACACATTTTATGAAGCTGGTATAAATTTAATATTGAAAACAATGATAAGGAGTAGAATAATACAAGAAGGGCAAATTATAGGCAGATCTCACTCAAATATGCTAGGATCCTAAATAAAATATTCTCAAGCTATTTCCACCCATATATAAAAGAT
This sequence comes from Pongo pygmaeus, assembly GCF_028885625.2. Lineage (NCBI taxonomy): Eukaryota > Metazoa > Chordata > Mammalia > Primates > Hominidae > Pongo > Pongo pygmaeus. The sequence goes on from NC_085930.1 coordinate 190,574,451, forward strand.
TAAAAACCATTACCAATTAAATATATCCATAAATATAAGGTTAATATAATGCTAGAAAAATATAACATATATAAAAATATATAGTTTGTCATGTTTACAGCATAAAGGAGAAAAAGAAAAAAACTACAACAAACATGATGTTTAATGGTGAAATGTTGAAAGCATAAGTAAATCAGAAAAAGAAATTAATACAATACAATAAAAGGCAAGAGGATTGGGAATCAAGAAACAAAGCCACTCTTATTGACAGGTGATGTAACTCTTTAAAAATAAATCTAAAACAAACTTTTTGTATTAGTAGGGGATTTTGGAAAGGTTACCAAATATAAGATCAATGCACAAAAATCTATTCCATTTTTAAATAATTAGAAATTATAATTTTAGCTGGGTTTGGTGGCTCATTCCTGTAATCCCACCACTTTGGGAAGCTGAGGAGGGAGGATCACTTGAGCCCTGGCATTTAAAGCCAGCCTGGACAACATAGCAAGAACCTATCTCTACAAAAAATAATAAGAAAATTAGCTGGGTATAGTGGCACACACCTGTAGTGCCAGCTACTTGGGAGGCTGAGATGGAAAGATCACTTGAGCCCAAAAGATGGATGAAGATTACAGTGAGCTATGATCACAGCACTGCACTCCAGCCTGGGTGACAGAATGATACTCTGTCTCAAAAAAAAGAAAGAAAGAAATTGTAATTTAAAAATAGGATACAATAAAAGGTAGGTATACAATTGATTTTCAAGTTGAAAAAATAAAATTTAATTTATATCTCACACCATACACATAAATAAATAAATTTTTAGTGGATTAAAGACTTCATAATGAAAAGCAGAATTTTAAAATTCTCATGAGAAAATTTGGTACTATTTTTATGACCTTGATGTAGGCAAGAATTATTTATACAAGATATATAAAAAGCACTAACTACAAAGGAAAATACTGATGCACTTGTCTACATTAAAATTTAAAACTTCTATTCATCAAAGACACCATTTCAAGAGTAGAGGATGAAGCCATATCATAATTTGAAGAATATATTTGGAACACATGCAACGAACAAAAGAGTAGTATTGAAAACATATACATATTTTTAAATGGCTCCTAATAATCAATACAAAAATTACAAATAATTCAATAAAAATATCCGCTAGAGGGATATATAGACATTTCACAGAAGAGGACATATGAATGTCCCACAGACAAAAGCAATATGTGAACAGAGAAAGACAAATATAAGTCTCAATGAGATACGTACTTGGCTGGCAATTGTGTTGAAGTCTGACGATACCAAGTGCTGTCAAGAGTGTGAAACAATGGGAATCCTTAAATATTCCTGGCTGAAATAAAAAATTGGTATAATTACAGTATAAAACAAATTCAGCATTATTTAATACATTTTAAGATATGTAAAACTATATAACTAAAAAATTTTCTTCCTTGCATATATTCTAAAAAACATTTTCATGCGTCCATTGGAAGACATACTTTTTTCAGCATGATGTAAAATAGCAAAAACCTGGAAACTGCTATAATAGGTAAATTTTCATATATTTATAACAATGGAATACTATAAAGTAGTGATGCGTGAACAACATCATACACATTAACACGGATGAAAGTCATGAATAAAATCTTGAAGTCTAAAAATGTTACATAATAATACATAATTTATGATTTTTAAATATAAAGTTAAAAAACATGTAAAGCAATATAATATGTTCAGGGACTATGACTGATCATACCGTTTACTCAAAATATTCACTATCCTTTTTACTTTTGTTGTGGGTAGCACTTCCTACAATACTGATGTCAGTCTCAGCCATGTGACTGATTTTGGCCAAGAAAGTGTTAGCAGATGCAATAAATGTCACTTCTGAGAAGAAGCATTAAGAATTATCAGTCACATGGTTCTACTGTCACCCTCCTCTCTCTGCCACAAACATGGTATGTTCTGGTGTAAGGCTACTCTTTCCATCCTATTCTGGAAGAGGACATAGGAAATAAAGCTTCAAATAATCCACCACCAACTATGTAATGTGAACAAGAAATAATTTTTGGTTTTGTAAACAGTTGATATTTACATAATTATTACCTCAAAGTCAATGCTACCATAATAAAACTTCTAAAATATGTGCCACTGGCTTTGTGGCAGAGTGGTAGGTAGCAAAGAAATTGATTTTAGAGGTTAAAACATGGCAATCCATTATGCAATGGTGAAACACTTAATGAAACTTTAGCTGCAATAACATGAAAAGCAGATAATATATTGAATGACCTTGTGACTTTAGGTAGGGAGATTGGAAGACAGAATAGTACTAGCATGTCTTGGTTGCTGTTGGCTGCATTCGACATGGTGGTACAGAAAAACTATGAGCCCACAAAAGAATTGACCAATTTGTAAGAAAAGACGAAAAGAAACTAAAGGAGGTCAGAAAGTTGGGGACCTAGAAGTTTGAAAGATGCAACTTATTCTCACATCCAAAGTAAAACTAAGAATATCTCTGAGTGACAAAAGCTGATTAAAACTCAGTTTGGGGGAGGCATAGACCAAATCCAGGATACTAGGAGTGCCTTTTGTTTAGTTGATTATGGTGGCAACTGGTAAATCTTTTCAGGTGTGCAAAATGGCTCAAAATAGGCTAATGGTGTAGCTCCTCCACAGAAGTCTGATAAGCTCAAAAATATCAATTTAAATCTGGAGAAAGAAAGGCATGTCTTAAACGGAATTGAAGTTGTGGAGAGGATCATACAACCCAAGGAGCCATCAACCTAGATTAACAGAGACTGTGTCTGTTCTAAGTCTAAAAGCTGGAAGCAAGAAAATCTTAGCCTCCAAGGGACAGTATTTTCCAATGCCCTTTTCAGATGTGGCCCAGTGAGGATAATAGAAAAGGAAGAACCGCCCAGAGGGTGGAGCCAAGAGTCATCTATAACCATGCACTGTGGTGCTAGTCACAGAGAACAGAATGAGCCTAATCAAGAAGTATTTCTTCTGCCCATGTTAGAGGGCCTTCACAATGTTTGCCCAGTGGGATTTCATTTCAAAATTGCTATTTTTGGCACACAGGTTTTAGTTTTAGTTCATTTGTCTCTAGGTGAAGAAGAGCCGTATCTGGACCTGATGTTAAAGCTAGGAAAAAATCCTAGTCCTGGAATCTAATGCTGTAGTTGAATACATGCTTTCAGCTATTTACTTGGAAGATGGGGGATTATGTTATTGTGTAGAAGGGCAGGAAATGAATTTTCATGCCCAAGAGGACAGACTATGGTCAATTTTATTATTGCTTCCCACTCTTCACCATCATTTCTTGTAAGAGAATTATGCGTCCCTGTCCTTTGCCATGTACCTTTATTTTCCTTCTCTGTGATGTAGCTTCTCCATTGATAAAAGCTTTGACCAATGAAACATGATGTGATGTGTTTCCAACAGAAGTTTTAAGAGCCATCACATGGTTCTGCACTGCTCTTTTTCTTTTACAATGAGACCGAGATAGGGGCTATTCCTTTAGCCGGGGTCTTGGAGTGAGGAAAACACCAAGCAGTAGCAACACTGACCCACAGAGACACAGCCAACCTGCACATAGTATGTACTTGAGAAAGAAATCATTTATTGGCATATATTGTCACTGTAGCATAACTTAGCAAAAGCAGACTGATAAAGGAATATGCATAAGTAACAAAATTGGGAGGAAAAGCAAGGAAATTTTAAACACAAAGTTTGGGAGAAGAGTTACCTTTAGTGGAGGGCAGGAGAATACAAGGAGGAACACATGGGATATTTCTTAAGTTTGGTGGTGTGTATGGGTGTTCATTTTTATCATTCTTTTATTTTGCATATACTTCAGATAGATTGTATTATATATAGTGTATGAGCATGCATGCATATACAGTCAGCTGTCCATATCCATGGATGGACAACCTTGGGATCAGAGGGTCGACTGTAAAGAACTTGAGCATCTATGAATTTTGTTATTTGGAAAGGGGTGAGGGGAGGATGGGAGTCCTGGAACCAATTTCCCCTAGATACCAAGGGATTACTATATGTACATACCTATGTATATTACATATATAAAAATACTTCATATGTGTAGATACAATCTATTGTATCCCTTTACAATTATAATATGGAAAAAATATAGCAAACCTATAAAGTAATAAATCTACCAAATACTTTGACCTCTGTTTCTTCCAAAAACCACACAAAAATGACAGTAGAAGGACTAAAACAACATAAACAGAGGGAAAATGGGAGAGGAGAAATAATAAAATTTTGACAGTCCAGAGAAAGCTAAAATGTAGACTGGCTGCTTGGGAAGCCCAGATTCAAGATGATTTAAATCAAATTACTCCAGAAAAGCTCAGGAATTGTAGGCACAATGTCTCTCTGAATGTTTGTGTTCAGCTAATGCTAAAAACAGGAGAATTAAAAATCCTATAATTTGCAACTTCTCCCCTCTACCCAACCCCTATCCTCTCCTTCACCTCAAGCAAGCTGAGTTACTGCTGCTTCTCCACCCTGCAGAAGACTGGAGGTTTAATTCTAAAGATGTTGAACTACAAGACATCAGACAGAGTTGATCACAGAAATATCATTCTGAAAAACAGGGAGATCAAATAACAATTCACAGTGAAAAATGTTCCTCCAGTTTTTACTTTATTGAATGCCAGAATTACTCTGAAAGAACAAGCCAATCCTACAAAGAGAATAAAGTGATTATTCTTCTAGGGCTGTGACGACTCCTAAAATGTGAGTATGTGGGGAATCCCCAATTCGGTCATTCAAAAAAAATATTTCTTGAGTGGCTACTACATGGCAAGAACTGCCTTAAGCAGAGAAAAAAATTGTCCCTTACTCACTCAAGAGGTGACTATTGGAGAGGATGGGTGGATGTTAAACAAATCTGCACATTTTAATCAATTATGAATATAATAAAAGTGCTCTGTTAGTGAACCAACCATTCTGGTAAATATTTCATATGTAACAAAATATTTAACAACTGCTATTGCATGGATACCAACAATCAGAATGGACACCAGCTACGAACAGCCTGTCTGGTCATTCCAGTGCCTCCCAGCTAAATAGCATCGTTGAATACAGTAATAGCCTCTCACTCAAAGTTTAGTAATTTCAGTTTTATTATTAAAATTGGAAAAATAGAAAGAAGACTCCTAGGGAGCATGCTTGTCTAAAAGGCCATACCTGTGACATTAAAAACAGCTAAATTATAATGCCATTCTTGAGGTCAGATGACATGTCATTTTAGTTAAACCCAATTCACTCAACTAATTTACCACACCTGTAGGGTGGATGCAGATGAATACAGAACAGTAGAAATCATCATCAAAACCTGGATTATTAGATGACTGAACAATTCTACGATGCTCATTGTGTTTTACAAAATGTTAAGATTATTATTTTAGGGAGTAGGAATGAGAGTCAGCAGTCAGCACAATGTCGAATGCAGCTTTTTGAGATGAAAATATTAAGACCAGGAGCTAATACAGAGGTTTTTTTTTCCCCTCCTTAACTGCAGGATTTGGGGTTTTAAATTTGGATTATGGAAGTGAGGAAGAGTAGGGGTCTTAAAGAGGGTTTAAAGAAATCACCTACAGAGTGGAGGTTTAAAAAGAGTCCTCTGTGTTCTGAATTCTTCGAGGGTATCTATCTTGTACAAAGCAGCTTTTTTCTTTCCTTGCCCTGCTCTTTCTGCCTCCCTCGTGCTCTTTCTCTCCCCTATCCCCCAGTCCAAACTTCAAGGTGACCTCCTCCTCGTGGTGGGTAAATGATGGATGAGAGGGACCACCCGGCTGGGCCTACCACACTGCAAGTGCCACCCGGGTCCTGTAGGGTTCAGTAAGGCCCCCCCCCATTTAGAACGCTTTGTATTTTTTGTTACAATTGTTCTCCCAGCAATGGATGAAAAACATAGCATGAACAATAGAGCTGTATGAGATTTAAAATATCTGAATACATAATAATTTCACCCAGCTTTCAGAAAAAAACTGAAAAGTAAATAACAAAAACCACTCCTCAGAATGTGTGAACCTAAATTTTCAGTCACTTTGGAAGCATTTTCTTCTTTTTCTGGTTTTTCATTATCTAGGCCACTTGGCAATAAAATAGCATTTAATTATACATAAACGTGAGAACTCTAGTGAGAGAATATGGGTTGTGATCTAGTCAGAACTAGTTTGAGGCCAGAAATTGTTCATTCTCGATGCCGTCATTCTTACCTGCTTTTCCCCTGTTTATTTTTTACCTATATTTTCCCATGCAGTTTTTCTTTCTCAATTTTTAAAAATTTTTTGAAAATGGTCTTCATTTTCTATTCCTTTTCATTATTTTCTCTTTCAAAAGTCCCACCTTTACTAAGGTACAAGTCATTCCCTTGCAGGAAAAAAAAAAAAAAAAAAAGAAAGAAAGAAAGAAAGGAAAAAAAGAAAACTATTTTGTTCAGAAAATAAGTACCCAAAATTGTTTTTTTTTTTCTTTAGCAATGTAACTTGTAGTCGCATTAATGAGATCACATTTTATAGTGGAAGGTACTTTTAGGGAAAGTATGATGAAATATGTTCCATTTAAACCTGAAGCTTCTCCTGGAAATGTATTGTGGACTTCATTTGAATAAAATGCTTCCTATGAATCTGTTGCTCCTTACAGATTTTGAGAAAGTACCTTGTTCTTCCTGTCAGTGGCAGGCAGCATCTCTTTAATTTTTTTTTCCAATAATATTGCAGTACTCTAGTACTCATTTTAAAGATAGATGGATTTTTTTTCTCTCGTAAAGAAGAACATTGTGGGGGAAAAAACGCTGGATGTGATTTCAAAAAATGTCAAAATATGTCAAACGCAGATACCACTCAAGGGTTTCATTAACTGAAGCTTTGGTGATAAGTGTCATCTTGTCAAAGACCCACCCATCTCTTCCAATACATTACCAAATGTACTAATTTCCTTGCCGAGCTTGATGTTTATTGTATAGCTGAAATTGAAAATGGTCGGTAATGGAGTGAGCTTCAATCCAAGACCAATTCTGAATCTAAATTACTTGCTTCTTTCAATAGCATCGACAGAGGAGAGCTTTATGCACCTTGTACCTAATCAACCCTTACTGTGACCCTAAATTCAGCAGTCTTCAGAGATTAATAATAAAATCCTCAGTTCAAACAATTATTTGCCCTGAACAAGTTGCCCATTTCTTATGCTGAGAATGAAAGAATGTGACATTATTTTTTAAAAGCTCTGCATGTTGTGGCCCACCATTTATTTTTGATCTCTGACCCCCCGATGCAGTCTGATTGCAAATCCCACATGCTTACTTGAATATTTTTTTGGTGGTGGTGGGGGGGTAGTTGTGAGATTTCTTTGTTAGCATTTTAACGTGCCTGTTCTTCCACATCCCCTAACAGTTGTGGTTTTCATAAAGTAAACAAGATACATTCTATCAATATGTATTTCTAAAGTTTTTAATATAGAGCTCTATAAATCATGGAAAGCATGATCGAATTCTAGTTTTGTACAAAACTACTCAGAGTCTCTAGAAAATAAAAACAAACTCCCTGGAAAAATCAATTATTTATCTACTTTCTCAAATAAAAAATTTAATTCAAAGAATGTCTTATTGAGGCTCAAACCCTAAATGATTTTTTTAATGAAATGTTTTCTACTCCATTCCAGTTGGCAGTGTAGCTTATAGTTCTTGAGTGAAGTTATCTAAGCAATATCAAATTCTTTTAGTCATCTTTACAATGAAAAACATTCATTCATATTCAGTGCCAGAGAATTTTTTTTAATTTGGTATCTTCAACTTCCTTATGTCCAATTAGTATTCATTAGTGTGATTATGATGATGGAAAAGCTCAGTCCCTGTTCTTCAAGACGTTAGGAAGTTTGGGGAAAGCCTTGAAACAAAATAGTAAAAGAAATATTTGGACATCCCAAATGCTCCTTTGATTCAATACCGTGATTTGATTCAATACCGTGATTTGATTCATCAGCGAAGGTCGATTCTATGTCCAGGAGCTTGCTGGGGGAGGGAAGAGATCCATAGTGGCTTGCTGCCCTAGAAACTCTGCCTGCCATTGTCAACATTTCCTCCGGCTGTCTTGCTTTTGGAGGGAAACTCTCCCTAAGGACTGCCCTGGTTGACAGAATGAGAGTCTCCAGAAGATTCTTCTGCCTTTTGAATGCATTTTTTAATGCCCAACAGCAATAATGGCCATCTAAGTATTGATTATATAATATGTCTGCTGAGGTGGCAAGTACATTGTTGTTGCAAGAGGCCGAGAGGATGAGAAACTAGGTTATCTATGAACTCTCTCAGCCATTGAGCATTTCTTCCAGTAAGGGTCAATATACAAAGCTATCTTTACACGTTATTTTACTTTATTCTCTGATTCCAATTGATGGCTAATACAATGAGATGGCCAGCATGTTTCAAGTTCTTTGAAAACAGCCTCATGTTTACCATGGAATGGGCATAATCATTTCATCACAAGGGGACAATAGTCGTATGGAGGTCTGCCACGTGAGGAAGGCTAGGAATTGCCCAGGGTGTTGCCCTATTAGAGTCCCAGATGCTAATTAGCAGCAATGAATTGGTTAAGTAGGCATTGAAAGGCAGTTAGGGCATAATCTAATACTTTTTCTTTCATCCAAAAAAATACAATAGATGATATATAGTAAGTCTGCTGTGTATAGTAACAGCAATAAGGGCACTGAGCTTTTATTATAAACTGAATTACATCCCCTGTGTGGGGACACTAGACAGCCTATCGTGTATTAAGAATTCAGCTGAGATCACAAGCTTGCCTCACCTAAACCTTCTGTGATGTGATGAGAATGACTTTTGGTTACCGTACATCAAAGAGGGTCTAGCAGGCTAAACAGTGATTGATCCATTCTCCTCTTTCAAGTCCTCTCTTCAAAAATAGCTTTAAAGCAATCATCTAATAAGTGTCAGAATAGAAGATAGAAAATGTTAGTACAAGCACTAGGCATATGTCTACACTAGCTAAATTTTCTGCAAGATGTTCAATGACTGAACAAGGTTTTTAGAGTAAATGCTATCATCTCTTAAGAGTGGCATTTAAGAGTAAATGCCACTGACATGGAAACAATACAGAGATTTAAAGTGATTTGAGGCAAAATACCATGATTTGCTCGACTAGTAGAGAATTCTTTTAGGACAATTTTAAAATAATTTTATTTATACACAAAATCTGATATAGGAATTAGCTTCTTGCTTATGCACACAGAAGCAATAGTATTTTCACAATATTCATTCACAAAAATATGTTTATTAAGTGTGCTTATATAAGATGAAAGCTTAGTTAAAGGAATCAGCCATATGAGTGACCCAGTATGGTAATCATTAGAGCTGTTCACAAATATTCTGATGCTCTTTATCTTCCCTGCTCTCTTTGAAGTCAGGTCTAGTGATATGACTTGCTTTGAACAATGAAATGTGAGACAAAATGACCTGTGTCACTTTGGATGGAAACGTTAAGAGCTAGTGGAAGATTTGCCATGTCCCTGTTCCCCTGTATTGATGACTGTGGGAGCATGTGTCAAGGTGGCGCTTCCTTTGGCATGGGTTTCCGAGTCATTAGTATGAGCAGACCTCCCTGCTGGCCTGTACTGAACCTGTAGCATGAGCAAGAAATGAACCTGTAATGTGTTAAACCACTGAGGTTTTGGAGCTGCTTGTTACCACACCGTAACCTTTATTCATCCAGGCAACAAATACTCATAATTACACACTATGTGCCAGGCAGAGTACACAGAGATAACAAATAATTGCTGATCGTGGTTTGATGTGCCACCCTTCGTTACCTGTTTGCTACATCCTTGAGGAGTAGCTGAAAAATAAGCCTGCGTTAATATAACTAATCAAGATAAATTGATCTAAGATTGTTAGAGGTGACAAATCCATACAGGTCTGCAGCAACCTCAATTCTTGCCTCTTCGAAGAATAGAATTCAACTGAGGGGCAAAAAGCAGAAGGAGAGACTGAGGCAAGTTTCAGAGCAGGAGTGAAAGTTTATTAAACAACTTTAGAGCTGGAATGAAAGGAAGTAAAGTACACTTGGAAGAGGGCCAAGCAGGCAACTTGAGAGATCAAGTGCACAGTCTGACTTTTTGACCTGGGGTTTTATACGTTGGCATGCTTCCAGGGTCTTGCGTTACTTCTCCCCTGATTCTTGCCTTGGGGTGGACTGTTGACGTGTGCAGTGGCCTGCCCGCACTTGGGAGGGCCCACACGCACAGCGTGTTACCTGAAATTGTGCACATGCTCACTTGAGGCGTTCCCTTATCAGTTGAATGTTTCTAGAGTAGGGTCACATACCAGTTAAACTCTGCCATTTTGCCTCTTAGTGAGCATGCTTGTGCCCACTCACCCAACTCTTGAGATCTTATCGGGAAGCTGCTGATCACCAGTTTCAGATTTTTTCTGTCTATTGGAAGACTGCCTTTCCCTGGTACTGGCTGCAATCAATTGTTATTTTAGAGAGACAATTAACAACCGCCTGACCATGACCTGATGGTCACCTAATGATTCTGGTTGGGGGTCGGGGGTGGGCACTCCTGCCCTGCTCATGTCTGACTAGCTAGGTACTGTAACAACATTAGCGATGTTTTGACAGTTTTTGAATGAATGACATTGTTTCAGAGGACACTTTATTGGAGAAAAAGATAGACTCACTTCAAAAGACTCACTTCTTATACTGGCCAAAAAAAATCTGTTATTTTTAACTTCTACAATCCAGCCATTCCCCAACCACACTGGGCACTTTCCAGGTATGTGCGCTTGGCTCGGACCGTGCCCTCCACCTTGAACACTCTTCTCAACCCCGTCTCATCTTTCAAAGATCCATTCAAATGCCTCCTCTTCCATGAAATTTTCCTTTCTCTCCCTCTTCACAGCATCAGGTTACATACCTCTACTGAGTGCTTATTTCAGTCTGCTTTGCATTATGATTATTGTTTACATGACATAACTTCCTGCACAAGATGGTCCCCTATCCCCCTAAAGCCTATACATTCATTGTGAGTAAAGGCTTTGTTTTATTCTATGTTATGTATCTCCAATCTGACTCTCCTCTCCACAGCTTAATAAATGTTAATTGATGTTTGAATAGATTTGAGAGATTTGTTTGGGTGTAATCATGGATTTCTCAAAACATGTAACTGCCCTGGTTTGGAATATTGAAGAAACAAAGAAACCCTTTCAGCTCTAAGAAGGGGAGTTGTGAAACTGATACTTTTGGCTACTCCTGGGGGAATTAGTTCTCTCTTGGCCAGGGACCAAAGCCTGCCTCCTGAACACCTATCACACTTAACTAATTTCCATTCTCCCCAGGGACCAAGACAGTAAGACAAAAGAGGAAGGAAGTAGGCATTTCAGAAGAGTAACTCACCCACAAAGAGCCACTTGAAAGGGAGAGATGAGGAGGGGAGTACGAAGTCAGTGTTAAAAGAAAAAAAGTCACCAAATGAATGCAGAATTTAAATTACATTTCCTTATCCATCTTCTCTGCATCATACCAATAACTTTCTTGACTTGCTATCTTTCCCCGGGACAAGTCCTGATGCTCAAAGCTTGCTGCCACTGGAGTAGGCATCAGAAACCCCCAGTGTTTGTGCCAAAGATGCTGAGCTATTATGTTCAGTCTCTCCCTTTTCCTTTCTGTTTTTTGCCTTTCCTTACTCCACCCCAGCATCCAGAAGCCAAGACATCTACTCCTCTCTGAAAGTTTAACCCCATGAGTAATAAATAAGATAGAGAAGCATGTGCTCTTCTCCACCGGTTTATCAGCCATCCTGACCTATTACCTATTCAACACTGTCAGTTTCCAGCCTTTCATTTTTCTGTGAGACAGTGAGAAAACCAATGACTTTGGCATCAAATGGCTGAAGGATTACATCCCAGCTCTTCCACAAACTTTCCTTAAGTACCTCAGAATTTACTTGACTATTTAGCCTCAGTTTCCTAATCTTATAAAATAGAGTTGGTTACACCTGTGTAAAACAATTGTTATAAGGATGGGTGGGATAAAATGTAAAGTCTTTGGCACATAGTTGGTGATTAATGCATCTTACTATTGTTACTAATAAATATATCTCAAACATATTTCCTCCTGTTCATGATCTTCCTGCTACAATGATCTTATTTGTGTTCTAATTTTCTCATGTCTAATATGCAAGACCGCCTAAGTGACCTTTCTAAAACTAGAAATCAAAGCAGGGCATCTTCACACAAAGCCCTGTCATACTTCCAAAACTACAAAAGCCCTTCCGGTTATTCTTAAGGATCTATAGCAACAACAACAAAAATCTTAACTCAGTGTAGCACATGAGGGCTGCAGCTATCTGGCATCTGTGTCTAATCTCTTTGCCCATTATTTCCTTAATTGTACCTGTAAGAGATTGTTTTTCTAACAACTTCCAATGAATCATGCCTCCCAGGCTCCACATGCTGTTGTAGTTCCCTCCCACACTGAGGCTGAGCTTGGCCATGTGACGTGCTTGGCCACTAGGACATCAGCACGTGTGACACAATCAGAGGCTTGATAAATGCTTACACATTGGGGCTTGCCCTCTTGAAACTCTGTTGGCACCATGTGAAGAAGTGCAGCCTGGTCCAGCCTCCATGAATATGCTCTTAAAGAGAGATGCCCAGCCATCCCAGATGTCCCAGCTGAGCCTAGTCTCAGCCAATCTCCTAGCTGAATGCAGCTGCATGAGTGTACCCAGGCAAATCTAGAATGAAAATTGTCCAGCCAACTCACCCAATAGTGAGAAATATTAAAAGCATTGTTGTTTTCAGCCGTTATGTAGTTTGTTACACAGAAATGGATAAGTTTGTTACACAGAGTAGTTTGTTACACAGAAATGGATAACTGATATAGTGCCTTTTATCTCCAAAATAATGAGCAACTATAGTTCTATGAAAACATCATTTTCTGTCACACCTCACATTCCTTTGCAAATACTGTTTCTTGTGCGTGTAATGTCTTTTCCCCTTGTCTATTACTCTTTGTATCCCAGCATATGCAACAGAGGCTGGCATACAGTAAGTGTTCAATAAATGTTGAATGAATACATTTTAAAAGTCAAAACATGCCATAAAACCTCCAAGGATGCACACTAAATCCACCATTGTTCTGATTGAAATTTTAGATAGAAATGCATGCATGTTACTGCTTTTATGATGGAAAATAATGATTTATACACAACTACACACACATAATAAAAGCCACAAAAGAAAATGCATTCACTTCAAAATAGATTTAGGTTTTAATAAAAATAAAATATGTCCATTCACATACTAAATTAGCAAACTTAAAAATTATAATATCTAACACTAGCAGAGGTGCTATAGAGTAGCTTTGTACTGTCACCAGAGAAAATCAGAATAAAATTTGGGAGATGAATTCTGGTATATGTATTAAGAGCCATAAAAAAACACAGCTTTCCTTTGATCTGGTAATTTCCTTTCTGGCAGCTTAATTCATTTTTTAAAATTCAAAATATAGAAAAATAGTCACAAGAACATTGAATAAGAGACTATTTGTTTTGAAAAAGTGGAAACAAGTTAAATTCCCATCACCCAGAACATGGTTCAATCAGTTTTGAGGCATTTATTTGGCCATTTAAACTAATAGCTACGAAGACTGTCTTGAAATATACAGAAAAACCAATGTTAAGGGACAAAGACAAGGATGCATAATTGTATGCATCCAATGACTACAACAATATAAAAATGTAAATGTAACAATAATTACAAGGAATTATGGGTCATTTCCCTCCTCTCATTCTATATAATCTCATTATATTATTTTTAGAATTTAAATAACATTTTTAGAAGATAAAAATAAATGATATATAGAATACAATATAAAAATGATAGAATTATAGAAACAACTTTGATGCTGGCTTTCAATCTAATTTTTTACCGAGATTGACCCCTGGTAGTAATTGCTATTACATTACAGAATCGAGGAATCATGGTGCTCCATCATCTGGTCTGTGCCATCTCTTTAATCAATATTTATGAACTTACTTTGCAAAGGTTTTATGACTCATTGTACCTTATAGAAGTTTTTTTTAAGAAAGTAATTTTGTCAACATTATCGATACTCATGCACGAGCCTTTTGCATAGGGCGATAGCTATTTATATTGAGAACAATTTCTCATGATGGCGGTGAAGCTCTATTTTAGGATGGATTTACATATTTTATTTAAAGAACTGCAGCCTGGAGATGAATTTCATCTGAGTTCCAGACACATACCCCCCAAAAAATCACTGGAGCAAGACTCAGGATGAGCTCCCAGTGACTTCAGCTCTTCCTGCAAGTTGGAAGACCTCCAAAATCTCTAGCTCTTAGGACGTTCACATGGTCCAATCACATTTCCAAATATATTTCTACTGGCATGATTTGCTTTCTTCTAAAACTTGATGTGCCTAAAATGGCCCCAACTGACTCTTCTGACTTTTGTTTCTAACATCAGTACCCACTTTCCGAGTCACTTAAACTCTAAAAGTCAGAAAACTAATGATAATCTCTCTCTTCTTCTCCCACACATATAACCAGTCAGCAAGGCCTGGCTTTCTTGATAATTATTCTTGGGTCAAAACCTTTCTCTTTGTTTTCCCTGCCTTTACACTTACTCAGGTTTGCCATTAATTCAAAAGTGTCATAATCGGTCTCTCTGTCACTATCTCTTCCTCACTGTCTAATCCCGTTGTTATATAAATATGTCTAGGGTGCTGATTTGGTCATGCAACTCCCTAGGACACTAAGAAACTTTGCATACATTCCTCATTACCAGCTGGATGAAATAAGCTGCAGTGTTCAAAGCCCTTTGTAATTTAGTGCCAACCTAATTTTCTTGCCTCACTCTTTCAAGGCTGCCACATTACACAATGCCAAGGGGACTATTCGCATTATAAAATACATCTTCAGAATAGGTCTCCAGTAGGCTGCAACCACACAACACAGTGTGAATAGTGTTCCCTGGAGTCAGGCAACATGGAGCTCGTAATCCTATTCTCTAGTGTTTACCTAGTAAATCTTTACCTAGCAAATCTTGCCTACTTGTTAATACCCAGCAGAAACTCCTCCTCTAGGAAATTTTTTCTGATTTCTCCAACCTTTTTCCTCTTTCCTAGTATAACTTTAGTTACGTTTGTTATGTTCACGTATTGAGATATGTCAGAATCAGCTGGAAGTGTTATTTATTTACTTACTTATACATTCAGAATAAAATAATTTGTGTGTAACTCAATAACATGCAATAGTAATCTATGGTAATAGAATTAAGAATACCTCTTGCTTTAGGTAGGGGCATTGAGTGGAAAGAGGCCAAAGGAAACCTTTTTTACCAGCATTATTGAGATACAGTGGACAAAAATTCTATATATTTAAGATATACAACATGATATCTTGGTAAATGTATACACGGTGAAATAATTATCACAATGAAGCTAATTAACATATCTATTAACACAAGTAGTTACAATTTTTTTGGTTGTGATGGTGAGAACACCAAGTCCTTAGCAAATTCCGGGTGTACAATGCAGTATTATTAACTATATTCACCATGCTGTACATTAGATTTCCAGGATTAATTTATTCGGCATAACTGAAACTTTGTATCCTTTGACCAACATCTCCTCATTGTCCCTACCCCCAGCCACTGACAACCATTGTTCTTCTACTCTGCTTTGATGAGTTCAGCTTTTTAAAATCCCACATATAAATGAGAGCAGCAGTGTTTGTCTTTCTGTGTCTAGCTTATTTCAAATAATAGGATTTCCTTCTTTTTCAAGGCTGAATAGTATTTCATTGTGTCTTGGCTATTCTGAATAATGCTGCAATGAACATGGTCATGCAGATATCTCTTTGATTATCTGGTTTCATTTTCTTCGGATATATACCCAGAAGTAGAATTGCTAGATCATGTGCTAGTTGTATTTTTAATTTTTTGAGGAACTTTTATACCGTTTTTCATAATGGTTGTACCAATTTACATTCCTATCAGTAGTATGCAAAAGTTTCCTTTCACCTATATCCTCAACAACACTTATCGATTTTTTTTTATAATGGTCATTCTAATAGGTGTGAGGTAATATCTCATTGTGGTTTTAATTTGCATTTCCCTAATTATTAGTCATGTTGAGCACCTTTACATATACTTGCTGGGCATTTGTATGTCTTCTTTTTAGAAATGTCTAGATCCTTTGCCATCTTAAAAATTGGGTTGTTATTTTGGTATTGAGATTTTGAGTATCTGTATATTTTGGATATTAGACCTTTATCAAATATATGGTTTGCAAATATTTTCCCCAGTTTAACAGGTTGCCTTTTTCTTCTGTTGACTGTTTTCTGTGTAGGTGCATTTTAGTTTGATGTAGTACTCCATATGTCTATTTCTACATTTATTGCCTGTGCCTTTGGTGTCACATCCAAAAGATTATTTCCAGACCGATATCAGAAAGTTTTTTTTTCTATATTTTCTTCTGCTACTTTTATAGTTTCAGGTCTTTTATTTAAATCTTTAATCCATTTTGAATTTATTTTTGTATATGGTGTGAGATAAGGGTCTAGTTCATTCTGGATATCTAGTTTTCCCAACACCATTTATTGAAGAGAATATGCTTTCTGAATTGCATGTTTTGGTGCCCTGTCAAATATCAGTTGACTAGATATGCATGGATTTATTTCTGGGCTCCCTATTCTGTTTATTAGTCTATATGTCTGTTTTTATGCCAAGTACCATTTGTCTGTTTTAGGCACAGTATTAGTTTTAATCTGTATCTATGTAACCTATTTTGAAACCAGAAGTGTGATGCCTCCAGCTTTGTTTTTACTCAAGACTGCTTTGGCTATTCAGTATCTTTTGTGGTCCATATAAATTATAAGATTGCTTTTTCTATTTTTGTGAAATACGTATACCTTTGTGATTTTGATAGAGATTGCATTGAATCTCTAGATGGTTTTGGATAGTATAAACATTTTTAACAATAGTAATTCCAACAATCCATTAACATGGGGTAACTTTTCATTTATTTGTGTCTCTTCAATTCTTTTCATAAACATTTTATAGTTTTCAGTGTACATTACGTGTATTTCACCTCTTTGATGAAGTTTGTTCCTATTTTACTCTTTTTATTGCTATTTTAAATAGAATTGCTTTCTAATTTTTTTCAGATAGTATGCAACAGATTTTTGTATGTTGCTTTTGTATACTATAATTTTATTGACTTTGTTTATTAGTTCTTACAGGTTTTTTGTAGAGTCTTTAAGGTTTTCTATTACATATATGATCATGTCACCTGCAAACAGTTCATTTTACTTCATCCTTTCTGATTTTGGGTGTCTGTTTTTGTTTGTCTGTTTTGTTTTGGTTTTGTTTGTTTCTTTTTCTTTTTTTTTTGAGACAGAGTTTCACTCTTGTTGCCCAGGCTGGAGTGCAATGGCATGATCTCAGCTCACCGCAACCTTTGCCTCCCGGGTCCAAGCGATTCTCCTGCCTTAGATTCCCAAGTAGCTGGAATTACAGGGATGCACCACCACACCCTGCTAATTTTGCATTTTTAATAGAGTTGGGGTTTCTTCATGTTGGTCAGGCTGGTCTCAAACTCCCGACCTCAGGTGATCCACCCACCTCGCCCTAACAAAGTGCTGGGATTACAGGCATGAGCCACTGTGCCCATCCTAGATGTCTGTTTTTAATTTTTCTTGTTTAATTACTTTGGCTAGGACTTTCAGTACTATGTTGAACAGAAGTAGTGAGAGTGGGCATCCTTGCATTGTATGTGGTCTTAGAGGGAAAGTTTTCCATATTAATTATAATGTTGGCTATAGACTTTTCATATATGGGCTTTACTGTGTTGAGGTACATTTTTATACAGTTTTTGTTTTGTTTTATTTTATTTTATTTTATTTGAAATTCCTGGTTACATGTGCTTACGTAGGTAAACGTGTGCCATGGTGGTTTGCTCACCTATCAATCCATCACCTAGGTATTAAGCCCAGCCTGCATTAGTTATTTTTCCTGATGCTCTCCCTCCCCTCAGCCCCCATGACAGGCCCCACTGTGTGTTGTTCCCTTCCCTGTCTCTATGTGTTCAGATTGTTCAGCTTCCATTTATAAGTGAAAACATGCAGTGTTTGGTTTTCTGTTCCTGTGTTAGTTTGCTGAGAATAATGGCTTCCAACTCCATCCATGTCCCTGCAAGGGAAATGATCTCATTCTTTTTTATGGCTACATAGTATTCCATGGTGTACATGTACCACATTTTCTTTTTCTAGTCTATTACTGATTGGCATTTGGATTGATTCCATGTCTTTGCTATTATGAATAGTGCTGCAATGAACATATGCATGCATGTATCTTTATAATAGAATGATTTATATTCCTTTGGGTATATACCCAGTAATGGCATTGCTGAGTCAAATTGTATTTCTGGTGCTATGTCTTTGAGGAATTACTACACTGTCTTCCACAATGGTTGAACTAATTTACATCCCCACCCACAATGTAAAAGTGTTCCTATTTATCGGCAGCCTTACCAGCATCTGTTGTTTCTTGACTTTTTAATAATCACCATTCTGACTGGTGTAAGATGGTGTCTCATTGTGGTTTTGATTTGCATTTCTCTAATGATCAGTAATGTTGAGCTTTTCTTCATATATTTGTTGGCTGCATAAATGTCTTCTTCTGAGAAGTGTTTGTTTATGTCCTTTGCCCACTTTTTGATGGTGTTGTTTCTTTCTTGTAAATTTGTTTAAGTTCCTTGTAGATTGTGGATATTAGACCTTTGTCAGATGAATAGACTGCAAAAGTTTTCTCCCATTCTGTAGGTTGTCTGTTCACTCTGACGATAGTTTCTTTTGCTGTGCAGAGCTCTTTGGTTTAATTAGATCCCATTTGTCAATTTTTGCTTGTGTTGGAATTGCTTTTGATGTTTTCATCATGAAATCTTTGCTCATGCCTGTATCCTGAATGATATTGCCTAGATTTTCTTCTAGAATTTTTATAGTTTTGAGTTTAATCCATCTTAAGTTTTGTTTAAGGTGTAAGGAAGTGGTCCAGTTTTATTTTATTTTTTTATTTTTTATTATTATTATTTTTTTAAGATGGAGTTTCATTCTTGTTGCCCAGGCTGGAGTGCAATGGCGCAATCTCGGCTCACTGCAACCTCCACCTCCTGGGTTCGAGCAATTCTCCTGCCTCAGCCTCCCGAGTAGCTGGAATTACAGACATACATCTCCACGCCCAGCTAATATTGTATTTTTAGTAGAGATGGAGTTCCTCCATGTTGTTCAGCCTGGTCTTGAACTCCCAACTTCAAGTGATCCACCCACCTTGGCCTCCCAAAGTGCGGGGATTAGTGGTCCAGTTTTAATCTTCTGCATATGGCTAGCCAGTTCTCCCAGCACAATTTATGAAATAGGGAATCCTTTCTCCATTGCTTGTTTTTGTCAGGTTTGTTGAAGATCAGTTGGTTGTAGATGTGTGGTCTTATTTCTGAGTTCTCTATTCTGTTCCATTGGTCTATATGTCTGTTTTTGTACTGGTTATACCTATTTTGTTGAGAGTTTTTATCATGAATGAATGTCAGACTTTGTCAAATGCTTTTTCTGCATCTATTGAGACAATCATGTGGGTTTTTTTCTTTCATTTTATTGATACAGTGTATCATATTAGTTGATTTTTGCATATGCTTACCCTCCTTGCATCCCAGAGATAAATCCCACTTAAATCTTTTAATGTGTTGTTGAATTTCATTTGCTCTATTTTATTGAGGATTTTTCTTTCTATGTTCTCAGGGATATTTGCCTGTAGTTTTCTTTTTTGTGTCTGGCTTTAGTACCAAGTTGATGCTAGCTTCATAAAATGAGTTTAGCAGTGTTCCTTCTTTAATGTTTTGTAAGAGTTTAAGAAATATTGGGCATTTATCCCTTTTCAAATATTTAGATTGTACCATAAAGGCATCTGGTCTTGGAGTTTTCTTTGTTAAGAGTTCGATTACTGATTCAGTCTCATTTGTGACTGGTCTGTTCAGGCTTTCTATTTCTTCTTGATTTAATTCTGGTAGGTTGTATATTTCTAGTAATTTATCACTCTTTCTGTATTATCCAACTTGTTGGCAGATAATTATTCATAATAGTTCTTTATGTGCCTTTTTATTTCTCAGGCATTCATTGTCACATCTCCTCTTTCAGTCCTGATTTTATTTATTTGAGTCTCATCTCTTTTATTCTAGGTTAGTGTCTTATTCCATTTGCGATGCTATAAAGAAATACCTGAGGCTGGGTAATTTATGAAGAAAAGAGGTTTACTTGACTCCTAGTTCTGCAGGCTGTCCAAAAAGCATGGCATCTCCATTTGCTTCCAGTGAGGGCTTCAAGCTGCTTCCACTCATGATAGAAGGTGAAGGGGAGCCTGCATGGGCTGGGCTGATCACATGACAAGAGAGGAAGTGAGAGAGTGGAGGAAAATGCCAGATTCTTTTTAACAACTAGCTCTCAGGGTAACTCTCTCTGGAACTAATAGAATGAGAGCTCATTACTTCAAGGATGTCACCAAGCAATCAATAAAGCTGAGGGATCTGTCCCCATGAACCAAACATCTCCCATTAGGCCTTATCTCCAACACTGGGGATTAAATTTCAATATGAGATTTGGGGGGCTCAAATATCCAAACCATAGCAGTTAGTCTAACTAAGGTTTGTTTATTTTTTTTTAAAGCAAAGACTTTTTCTATTGTTTTTCTATTCTTTAATTTACTTCTGCTTTTTTTCCTGCTAACTTTGGGCTTAGTTTATTCTTTTATTTTTTAGTTCCCTGAGGTTTGAACTTAGATTGCTTATTCGATTCTTTCCATTTTTTTTTAATGTAGCTATTTATTGCTACTTTTTTTTCATATTGCTTTTGTTGCATCCTGTAAGTTTTGGTATGTTGAGTTTTTGTGTTCATTTTTCTTGAAATAGTTTTAAAGTTATCTTTTGATTTCCTCTTTGACCCAATAGTTGTTTAAAGAGTGTATTTTTTAGCTTCCATATATTTGTAAAATTTCCAGTTTTCGAACTGTTATTGATTTCTAGTTTTATTCCATTATGGTCAGAAAAAATACTAGGAATGATTTTTATCTTCTTGAATTTCTTAAGACTTCTTTTGTGACCCAACGTGTGATCTATTCTGGGGGATATTTTGTGTATGCTTGAGAAGAATGTGTATTTGTCTGCTCTTGAGTAGAAAGTTCCACATATATCTGTGAGGTCCACTTTATTTATTGTTCAGTTCTGCTGTTTCCTTATTGGTTTTCTGTCAGAATGATCTATTATAGAAAGTGGGGTATTGAAGTTTCCTACCATGGTACTGCTGTCTGTTTCTCTCTTTATTTCTGTTCATGTTTGCTTTGTTTAGTCTGCTTTGATGTTGGGGGCACATACTTTTAAATTGTTATATTTTCCTGTTGAATTGACCCTTTATCTTTATATAATGACCTTCTTTATCTCTTGTGACAGTTTTTGATGTGAATTCTATTTCATCTTATATAAGTATAGCCACCTTTTCTCTCTTTTTGTTGCCATTTGCATGAAATATCTTTTCTATCTCTCACTTTCAGCCTATGTGTGTCCTTTAAGCTAAAGTGAGATTCCTATAGGCAACATATTGTTGGATCTTGTTTTTTTTTTAAATACATTCAGCCACTCTGTCTTTTTATTGGAGAATTTAATCCATTCACATTTAACATAACTGTTGATAGATAAGGACTTACTCTTGTCATTTTGCTCATTGCCAGAAAACAATGAGCAAAGTCTGTAGTTTCTTTGTTCCTTTCTTCCTCTCTTGTGTCTTTTTTGTGATTTGGTGATTTTTTTTTTTGTAGTGGTATATTTTGATTCCTTTCTCTTTATCTTTTGTGAATCTACTAGAGATTTTTCCCTTGTTCTTACTATGAGACTTACATTTAAATTTCATAAGTCAATTTTAAGCTGATAAACACTTTAATCACATATAAAACTATGCTTTTACTTCTTCCCCTTGTCACATTTTGTTATTTGTGTCACAATTTACATCTTTTTATATTGTTATTCATTGATGTTATTTTATCTATAGTTATTTTTTAATAGTTTTGTCTTTTAACTTTTATACTAGAGTTTAAAATGATTTACAAACTGCCATTACAGTATTAGAGTGTTCTGAATTTTACTATATACTTATCCTTACCAATTGAGTTTTATGTTTTTATGTGTTTTTATGTTACTAATTAGCATCCTTTTGTTTGAATTTTAAGAGCTAGCTTTAGCATTTTTTGTAAGGCAGTTTGAGTTGTGATAAACTTCCTCAGCTTTTGTTTGCCTGAGAAAGTCTTCCTTTCTCCTTAATTTCCTAAGAATACCTTTGCTGGGTATAGTATTTTGGGTTGATGGGGCTTGGGAGTGGTTTCTGCACTTTGAATATATTATCCTACTCTTTCATGGCCTGCAAAGTTTTCCTGAGAAATTTACTGGCAGGAAGTATCCCTCAAATGTGATAAGTTGCCTTTCTCTTGCTGCTTTCAAAATTCTTCATTTCTTTGATTTTTTGATTATTTAATTATAATGTGTCTTGGTGTTATCTTCTTTGGATTAATCTGCTGGGGAACCTCTGAGCTTCAGGTATCTAGACATTCATATACTTCCCAAAGTTTGGAAAGTTTTCCAGTCATTATTTGTTTAAACAGTGTTTCTTTTTCTTTCTCTATCTCTTCTCATTCTGAAACTCCATGTGTATGTTGGTTTGCTTGGTGGTGTCCCATAAGTCCTATAAATCTTCTTCACTCTTCCTTATTCTTTTTCTTTTCCCTGACTGGATAATTTCACATAACCTATCTTTGCATTAATAAATTCTTTCTTGTTGAGCTTTTAGTTTAGATTTCCTGATTTCATTGAGTTGTCTATCTGTGTCTCTTGCAGCTTACTGAGAGTTTCCTTAAAGCAATTATTTTGAATTTTTTATCAGGCATTTAATAGATCTCCATTTCTTTGGGGTCATTACTGGAGCTTTATTAGTTTCTTTGGTGGTGTTGTGTTTGTCTGATTCTTGATGGTCTATGTGGCTTTGTATTAGTGTCTGTGCACCTGAAGGAGCAACCATCTCCTGACTTTACAGACTGTTTTTGGTAGATATATATTCTCCTGCTAGGTTCACAGACTGATAGGACTACTTCTGGGATTGCAGTCAAGCTTGGCTGAAGCTGAATCATGTGGCTGCTGCTGGCTCCTCAGTAGAGTCCATAGTTGCCAGGCCTGTTGCAAGGGGACAAGCAGCCATGGTTCCTGTCTGATACCCAGGGGAATGGGACTGCTTTCTGGACAATGGTTGAGCAGGGCTGAAGCCAGGACGTGGGGCTGCTTTTGGTTCTGCAGTCAAGTCTGCAAATGGCAAGTTTGTTACCAGGAGCATGGATAAGTGTGGCTGCCAGCAGCCCTAAGTGGGCTCCTGCTGGGTCCCTGGGCAAGCAGCACTAACTCTGCACCATGACAAAATGGTTCTGGAACCAGCTCACAGGACTGCTTTAGAGTCCACAGTTGGGTATGAGATTGGTGGGTCTGTTACCAGGGGTGCTGACAGGCATGGCTATTATTGTGTCCCTGGGCAAGCAGAACTGTCTTCAGACTGTAGTAGAGCATGGCTGCACTATGTCACAGGGCTGCTGTAGGATCTGCAGTTTGGTCCAATTTGGTAAGCATGTTACTGGGGTCATAGCTGGGTGTGTTTCCTGCTAGGTCTTTGGGCAGGCAGGGTTGCCCCTGGACAACAGCAGAGCAAGGCTGGGATTGAACCAAGTCACAACGCTGCTTCAGGATCCAATCTAGGACATAGGGCAGGAGGCTTGCTGTGCCTCTGGGTCAGGACTGACTGACTACAGTAGAGTTGGATCACAGGGCTACTTCAGGATCCACATTCAGGACAGAGGTTATCAGGCCTGTTACTGGGAGTATGGAAAGGTGTGTGTCTCTCTGGTTCCATGGGTGGGCAGGACTGACTTTGTGGCTGCAGTAGAGTGAGGCTGGAGCTGAGTCATGGGGCCACTTCAGGATCCACAGTTAAGTCCAAGTCTGGTGGGACTATAACTGGGAGCATAGACAAGTGTTGCTCCATTGGCAGATGGGGCTGATTTCAGGACAAACTGCAGCCAAATGGGGCTAAATCTATGTCCATAGGAGGATGGAGTGGTTTTCAGTCAGCACCTGGAACCACATTTGGCAAGCCTGCCACCAGGGTGCAGGCCTGCCTTCTCAAAGTGGCTCTCCCCAGTCTTGGGCTTCATCAGGGCTTTACACCCTCTTACCTGGGTCCCAAGGCTCCCACAATGGCACTTTTTTCCATGGGTGACTGCCAGGTTACTGTTTGTGTGGGAGGATGTGAGCTGGGGACCTCCTATTGCACCATCTTTCTGACATCACATACACACTGAGAAGTCTTGAACAAATTCTCTTTACCTTTTTGAGCCTTGGTTTCCTTTGCAATTAAATGATCAAATGACATAATGGATGAGAAGATGTCTTGTAGAGTAGGCAGGCTGCATGAATGCAAGGTAGCAACCTCAGCATAAGCACCTGGATGACAGGGGTTTCATTCATTTCTTATCCTTCTCAGGTCCAATTGTCATGTGGATAAGTAGTGCTCAGTGTGCTATCATACAACCTGCTGAAATGGGTAAAACTTCATATATTAATCCAAAGAGTTATGGAACATAGTTGTTATGTGCTTTTAGAATTTGAAAAGGTTTTAGAGATTGTTTCCATCAATGCCCCACCTCACCTTCAACTAAAGTTGTACAGAATAGGAACCATTTTTACTCACAATACTTCTGACATCAAATACATGTGTGGATAGGGGGTTCTATGCCAACAATCAGTTTTCCAATTTTCTGGACACCAACTGGGTGTCCTGCAAGCCAATTAAATTCTGACATTAACTACTCAGAATTAGTGTCAGACTCCACAGGTTTAAGCATTTAGTCCCAAAAGACTGCTCTCACCTCAGACACCAGCCTCGAGCCCTAGGTTACTGCCTATATTTCTGACTAACTGACTGTAAATTGGGGGTTCTCATGACTCCACTCCTCAGATTCAATGATTTGCTAGGATGGCTCACAAAACAGGAAAGTGCTTTACTTACTATTACTAGTTTATATAAAGGATATTGTAAAGAATAAAAAGGAACAGCCAGATGAAGAGGTACATAGGGTGAGGTCTGGAAGTGTCCCAAGAACAGGAGCTTGTGTTTCTCTGGAGTTAGGATGAATCACCCTCCTGGCATATGGATGCATTTACCCACCCAGAAGCTCTCTGAACCCCATCATTTAGGGGTTTTAATGGAGATTTCATTACGTAGGCATGATTGATTAAATCATTGCTCATTAGATATTAACTCAATCTCCAGTTCCTTTTCTCTTCCTGGAGGTGGGGGGAAGGAGAGCTGAAAGTTCTAATCTTTTAATTATGCTTTGGTTTTTCTGGTGGCCAGCCCCCATCCTGAAGTTATCCAGGCCTCCTAAACACCAGTCATCTCATTAGCATACAAGATACTCATCACTTCAGAGATTCCAAGGATCTTAGGACTTGTATGTCAGGAACCTGGACAAAGACCAAATATATATTTTTTATTATGCCACACAGGGTTAAAGAGATGCAGTTGCTGAGGTCACATCTGCATGGAAGTTGTCAGTTTTTCTTTCAATTATTCTTTGCTGATTCCTCATATTAAGATCCCATAAATGAAAGACAAGTACAAATGTAAATATTATTAATTTTGAAATTAACCAAACACTTAGTAACCTGGTTAAGGAAATTGATGAAAAGTTTACTTAAAGACAGTGGAAGAGCTAGAAATAATGAATGCTGGGATTTAGCACTATTGCTATTTTCTTTTCTTCTGCAAAGAACAGCAAGCGCTATTGAGCTTGCATTCTGTTGGGAAGAGGAGGGTATTAGCAATGACTGATGTAGGGAAAGCAAGTGGGATCAGACATCTGGAACTGGGGTAGAGAAAAGGAAGAGGCAGAGCCAGGCATCCATGCCAGAAGGGTTTGTTGTAATTCTTTAATGCCATTCCTACTGTCATTATCATACCTACTTTATCTCTACTCTCTACTCATCTCTGTCGGTTACTCCTAGGTACCACCACTGCAGCACCCCTTAGATACCTGAAAGTTCTTTGAGGTGAAGGATTCTATCATGTACATCTTTGGATCCTCCTGATCACCCAGTAATTCACTTTTGAGGCTTGATAATGATGGATGAATGGGTGGATGATGGATGGATGGAAAAATTGATGATGGATGGATAATAAAAACAGAATAAATACTGACAGAATCCAGAGGTAGCAAGGAAAATCATAACAACTTACTCTCCCTGTCAGCAGGGTTCAAGCATATTTTGGAGTGACTTTTCAGAGATATGTTGGGTTTATTTTATTTTAATATCCTTTAATCCTGAGATTACCAACTGATTGCCCATGGACCAAATTCAACCTAAGCATCTGTTTCATTTGCCCTTGTTATTAAGTCTGTCTACTGTTAAATACACAGGGAAATAAATAAACTTATATCATATTGAATGCATTGCCAACATATAAAAATTGAGAGATGTATTATTTTAAAAGAATTGATATTTTTCTGGAAACTCAGCAATAATGGCCTCATTATTCTACTCCCTGTAAATAGGGCAGGCACTGTCCTATGTGCCACAGTAATGATCACTGACATAGGTAACAGTGAGTTGCCATCTATTACTCATGTTCAAAATTTTAAAAATTCTGACCCATGCTTCTTGATTAAATTACCTTCTTGGCCCCATTAGGCTTCAGGGTTTACAACGCTGGCTTTAGCCAGTAACACAGCACCTGCTCCACACTAAAGGAAAGAAAAAGATCACAGGAGAGAAATTTTAAGAAAGTAATAGTAACAACAACACTTACCGGGCTTTCACCATTCATTGTGAACTGTGCTATTTTACATATACTCACAGTGTACTCTGTGAATCAGCTGTATTCTTATCACAGTTTCATAGCTGAGGAAACTGTGACTTAGATATTGGGTAACTTGCCCAAGACTATAGTTCACAAGTATTCATAATCCAGATATTTCTGCCTCCAAGTCTGTCATTGGAACCACTACACTGCCTTTGTACTCTTTCTTAACATATAAATGATGAAATCAGCACTATAATATAATATGCTTTCTTCATCTCTTAGAAAAAGCAAATAAATATTGATTAACTACACTCAAGCAATTTTAAATTAGTCAGTCAGTTTTGAAGTGCTCCAAATCTTGCCTTTTTCTGTTCATGTGGTGGGGCTGGCAATAATAATATGCCTCGGTAAATTCCCTCAGCATTTGGTAGCTTGAAACATCCAACATACAGGTGGGAGGATGTGTATAGCAAAGAAATAACATAAAATTTCTTTCTTTTCTTTTCAATTGAACTTATTGTGACATGTAGGAAATTCATTCTGAAAGATGGTGGGTTTCTTAAATGGTAGCTAATTCTGATGCATCTGCAAACACTTGACTCGTTGGGAACCGGAGCTCCTTCTGCAATCGTGTGTGCAAAAGGGGACATTATCACTGAATTAGAGGAATTAGAGGCATCCAAGTCTCACTGTTTCAGACACTCTGGCCCTCTTGCAGCATGGAAGGTTTCTTTGCATTCCTTTTTCAGTTAATAGCTCCTGTGTTTTAATCAAATACACCCCCTTGGTTTAATTTTTTTCTAGTAACGTTTCATTTTTTTTTCTTCTGAGCTGTGCCTTCTGTGTTTTTTTTTTTTTTTGAGAAATTCTTATCTAAACCAAATTTCTACACCTACTCCCTATCATTATTATGCATTATCTATTATAATAACAGACCTTTTTGACTGTTCCACACTATGCTGAAGGCACCCAAGGCCTTTGTCTAATTGTCTGTATCAATTAGACATTGAGGAAACCAAAACTTGTGTGTTGCACCTTCAATGGGGTAGAAAGTTGCTTCATCCAAGGGATAACTCAGTTGACCATAAGGATTGCTGCTTTGTACTATATGTGAATGCCTTTAAGAACACAGTTATGATAAAATAACATTGATTCCATCTATTTATTGCACATTTTATTATCATAAACCTTCTAGAGGGTCATATCCTAAGCAGCAGTTTGGCCAAAGAGGGGGAAATGATCAGTTAAGTGTATTTGGGGAAAGACTTTACATTGTTTTTCTTCTAGTGGGAAGAATATCTTCTACGGTTAACATAAATATTTGGATCCAATCAGAAATTGTATTTTTAAGAACACCTTGGGAATACATTCCATGGTAGGATTTCAGAATGCATGTTAATGTCTTCATAAGTGTCCAGTTCACTGGTTTATGCCCTTTTCATTTGACAGCTATCACAAGAAGCTCCTTCCTGAGCCTTGCCTGAGGCAACTTTCTAGTAATGCGATCCGAGGGATGCTGAAATCCTCCCCGCAAAACCCCACCCAAAATTATAGATCCCACATATCTACTCCCTTGGCTGGAATTCCCACGATTAGTCACTGCTCGGGAAACAGAGATGCCTATCCCTGGAAGAAGAGGCTCATTTAGAGCTATTAAATATGCCTCTGTAAAATCAATACATTCAAGTTTTCTCTGAACTTGCCATAAATTTTCTCACCTCTGTACCTGGTCAGGGACATTTGGAATGCTCTTACATCTCTTTGCTATTTGTCCAATTGCTTCTCACAATCAGAGATCTGGCTCAAATGTTGTATTTCTCATAAAAATAATCACTTATAATCCCAGCCAAAAATATTGCCTACCCATTGAAACATCAATGGAGCACATTTATACTTCACTAATTCAACATTAAATGGAAACCAGGAAGTTAGAAAATGTTGAAAATAGAGAAATAAACACGGGGGTCTGCCCTTGGGTCCTCACGTCCTCCAAGACAGCTTTTCCCAAAGTGATAAATGTCCCAAAACAGTATATGCAATGATTTTAGATGATGCATGGATTATTTTTATATTTCAATATTATTTATTTACTCTTACCTTTACTGTCTAATTATGGTAAAAGACCTTGATTTTCCAATCATAGAAATGATATGAAGATCTTTAAAAGAATAAATTTATTTAAATAAGAAAAAAAACAAGTAGAGATAATGAAATAAATCTTTAAATAATAATACAGGTCATTTAAAGATATGGCAAAAAACAGAAAAGACACCTACCATCCAAAAAACAAACAAAAAAAACATGAAGTAGGAACTTAGCATTCATAGATTTGAGGAAAAATGTTAATAAAATATTTTTTAAAACCCTGAAATTTAGAAAGTTGCTTCAGGAAAAAAAAGACTTGGAAATAGATAAATGGCCATGTAACTTGGACTATGATAGAGTTATGAAGATACATCTGTGAGAGGCCAACAGACGCATCAGCTGTTTGTGCTGGAGGATCAGAGATGAACTGGCTTGTGTACTGCTCAACTGATCTACCGCATTTTAGGCATGTACCTTGTCTTCTCAGAAACCACATCATGTGGCCCTAAGAGGGAAGGATTCCCTCTGCTTCATTAGCCCTCCACATGGTAATGCATGTGTGAACTACTTCTTGTTCCCAAAACTAAGATCTGAGGAAAAGGTATTGTTTTTATACCTTATACCTGATATACCTTATATCTGCTATACCTTATATACCTTGCTTATACCTGCTATACCTTATATAGCAGATAAAATAGAAATGTATATGTATTTCAGCCTTGCCATCTTACACCTTCCTAGATTTACAATTTTAGTTCTCTTAATTAATAACCACAACTCTTCCCATTTTTTATAAAGTGTTCTGAAAAATGATCTAAAACTCTTTGGAAATACCTTACCAAAAAAAGATCCTGCTTCAGAATAACCAAGATCTGGCTAAACAAGACTCTGTGGGGAGATAGGGGTGGCTAGCAGTAAATCCTGGGAACTTCCGATTTATAGGCCTACAAGAGATCTCCATAAACAGCCAGGCTAGAGCAGGAGTAATTTCATGGCCCGAGGCAGGACACACACCCTCCATTCTTTCCTCTCCCACTTCTGCTTCTCAGTATGCCCTCTCTGGAGTCTTTATGGAAGGCAGATCACCTGGGAACTAGCATAGCATATGAGAAAATCCTGGGTTTAAATTCTGGCTTTGCCACTTGTGAGCTATTTAACCTTGAGATTGTTACTTAACCTCTCCAAGTTTCTACATCAGTAAAATGAGGCTCATAGCATCTTATCCTTACAACGCTTTTTTTTGTTTTTTTTTTTTGGACTCAGGCTGGAGTGCAGTGGCATGATCTTGGCTCACTGCAACCTCTGTCTCCTGAGTTCAAGTGATTCTCCTGCCTCAGCCTGCCAAGTAGCTGGGATTACAGGCGTGCACCACCAAGCCTGGCTAATTTTTTGTTTTCTGTATTTTTAGTAGAGGCGGGGTTTCACCATGTTGGCCAGGCTGGTCTCAAACTCCTGACCTCAAGTGATCTCAAAAGTGCTGAGATTACAGGCATGCGCCACCACACCTGGCCCAAGGCTTGTTATGAGGACTTGAGATAAAGAATGTAAAGGACCTGTAATATACAGTAAGAATCATTTTATAATGATTGTTGCAAAAAGAGAAGTTTCCATGAATGCAATGTTAGGACAATAAGGGCTGCAATCCTCCTAATATCCAGGGTTCAAAATGAGCCTGGAGGGGAGAGGGTAGGAGAGGTAAGTAAGGTAGTGAAGGAGCTCTCAGATTCTTCCACGTCAGCTGGGACCTTGTTAGAAATGCAGAATCTCAGGTCTTACCCCAGACCTACTGAATCAGAATCTGCATGTTAACATAATACCCAGGTGATATGTGTGCACAGTAGAATGGAAGAAGCGTCGTTGTTAGATATTTCTCTTCCTCTGCTCTTCTAACTCCATCCTTTCTTCCCCTCAGGCAAGAGGACCTTGTCAGGCAAATATGACCACAAACCTCTTCTCCCGAAGTAGCTCAAAAATAATCACAAAAAGAGTAATGGTGAACAACATGTGCCACATACTGTTCTACACACTTGGCATGTATGGATTTATTTAATCCCCCCAACAACACGATGAAATGAATACTATCATCCTCTTTCTACAATTGAGGATACCAAGACACAGGAAGGATAAAGTCACTTACTAGGGGTTATACAGCCAGGAGATACAGGTTCCTGGACCAGAAACCAGGCATTTTGGAACTAGAGCCCTTTCTCTTGACCACCACAGTCTCCAGCTTTCCCTTTTACCTCTCCAAATCATGGGGGAACCAAAAAATGTGTTTCAAGCAATGATGCACGTGCCTCTAGAAATATAGGCTCACAAGCATTAATCTGCCCCCACATCCCCTGTCAGAGTTTGGAGCTGGATGTCTTCCCCCTAAACTTAGGCAGTTGCTTCCTCAGCAGACTTTCAGCCTCTGGTCTTTCTCCCACTTCAGGCTGTTCAAACACTGTAGCCAGAATTTTGTCTTTTTTAAGAGCAGCTCTGGTCACCTGTTCCCATGTCAAAACTCCAAGAGCTTTCTTATTTGAATAAAAATTACTGCTTCTACTTGACATTCCAGTTCCCTGCTTGAGGCACGTCTTTTCTCAAGCCCGTCTTTCCAAAACTATCTCCAAACATCTCTCTTCCCCTCCTAGTACCTGCACATTCATGGAGCAACACAGCCGTGTGCTCACTTCTCAGCTGCCACATCTTTGTCTCTTTCTAGAATGCATTTCCCATATTCTGTCTGCCTGAGCCACATTCAGGCCCCACACAGATACTCTGTTCTCAAGAGACTTTTCTACATGTACAAAGTCAAGATTCATCTTTCTCTCCCTTCTTTTCCTGTTGATCTCTGACTCACTCATAGGACTTATCACACCCTGTCTTATATTAATATTGGGCATGTGCCCTGTACTAGGCTGGTTAAATGTTGTTTGAATAAAAATATTGACTGTAGATAATGAACACTAATCTACTTTCAAGTTCAACTTCCTGAAGCACATTTATTCAGCTTTCTCTATGGAGTATCTGGGCATTTAAGCAATTACATGATAGTATGTTGCAGGGGTGGTAGAAACTCCCCTTTACCCTGCAGCAGACTGCTCTGAGAAATCTGACTTATTCATTGATTTTTAACAGATGTGAAAAGCAATCTTACATCTATAGCAATGAGTAGCTTTCTGGCTATAGTACTTTATTCATCTATTTTCCCTTTAAACCTAAGTTCATTTTATATATAGATGTTTTTAAAAACACATTTTAGGCTGGGTGTGGTGGCTCACGCCTGTAATCCCAGCACTTTGGCAGGCTGAGGAGGGCGGATTACCTGAGGTCAGGAGTTTGAGACCAGCCTGGCCAATATGGTGAAACCCTGTGTCTACTAAAAATACAAAAATTAGCCAGGTGTGGTGGTGTGCACCTGTAATCCTAGCTATTTGGGAGGCTGAGGCAGGAGAATAGCTTGAACCTGGGAGGTGGAGGTTGCAGTGAGCCAAGATCATGCCACTGCACTCCAGCCTGGGTGACAGTGTGACATTCTGTCTCAACAGAAAAACGAAAAAAACCCACATTTAAAAAGTAGGTTGACCCCTAATTATTGTCCGAAACAGCTCATTTTCTAAAAAGCTGTATACTCTTTATGCAAGTTTACTTCTAGAAATCCCAAGAAATTATCATTAATACATTCAAAGATTAAGCTACAAGGATGTTCATTATAAGGTGACTTATGTTAGCAAAAATTCAAAAATAACCTAAATATTCAAAATAGTAGTGATTAACTACATCATGATTATGTCCAACCCGTGACATGCTTTGCACTAGCTAAAATTATGTTGAAATTGTTGGTGGAAACAAGTTTATGGTATTTTTTAATTGAACAAAAATCATATGAAAGAATAGAAAAACCATAAATAAGCCCACATAAATATGTCCAACGGATTTTTTTTACAAAGGCGCAAAAACAATTTAATGAAAGAATAGTCTTTTCAACATATGATGCTGCAGCAATTGGGCATCCATAGGCAAAGAATAAAATAAATAGTTAAAATTATTTAATAATAAAGTTAAAATTATTGTGTAAAATTATTTTATATAATAATTACTTCATAATGGATCATAGATTTAAATGTAAGACATAAAACTAGAAAACATGTAGAAGAAAATCTTTTGGGCCTAGTGACGGAGTCAAGAGTCTTTATATATGAGTGAAGATTTCTTATATATGAAATTGTATGGATAAGAGAAGAAAAACTGACATTTTGGGCTGTGTCACAATTGAAACTTTATGCTCTACAAAAGTCTCTGAGAGGAGAATAAAAAGACAAATTACAGGCTGGGAAAAAGTGCCAACCACATATCTGACAAAGGAATTGAATCTAGAATGAAGAATTCTCAAAACTCAGCAAGACATAAAAAATCATAACAACAAAAATCTAACTAGACAATGGGCAAAAGACATGAATAGACGTTTTATTAAAGAGGAGATGGAGATGGTAAATAAATACACAAAAAGATGTTCAACATTATTGGCCATTAGGAAATACAAAGCCATAATGAGATGTTCCTGTAAACCTATCAGTATAGCTAAAATAAAAACTGATGATAGCAGCAATGTTGGCGAGGACAGGGAGACACTGAACCACTCATACATTGCTGTTGGAAATAAAAAAATGGTACAGTCACTCTGGAAAACAGCTTGGCATTTTCTTAATAATAAAAACTTTTGATATGCACTTACCATACAATCTAGCAATTGCATTCCTAGGCATTTATCCCAGAGAAATAACAACTTATATCCTGGAGCAAGACCCTGTTTCAAAAAACAAACTTGTGTCCACCCAGAAACCTGTACATGGTTGTTCATAACAGTTTTGTTTGTAATAGTCAAAAACTGGAAACAATCCAAATATCCTTTGGCAATGAATGGTTAAACAAACTGTGATCTATCTGTACCGTGAAATACTTTTCAGCAATTAAAGGAATGAACTACTGATAAAGCAATTTAGATGGATCTCAAGGGAATTATAGTGAGTGAAAAAGCCAATCTAAAAAGGTTACACATGCATGATTCCACCTATATAATATTAACACAATGACAGCATTACAGAGATGGAAAGCAGATTAATAATTGCCAGGATTTAAAGATGCGGCAGAAGAAGGAAGGGAAATGAGTGTGACCATAAAGAGATAACACCAAGGACTTTGTGGTGATATAATAGCTGGGTATTTTCATCATTGTAGTAGTTACATATATATATATATAATTGTATTTCTCTAATGACAAGTGATGATGAGCTTTTTTTTTCATATGTTTGTTGGCTGAACAAATGTTTTCGTTTGAGAAGTGTCTGTTCATATCCTTCACCCGCTTTTTGATGGGGTATTGCAGCATTATTCACAATAGCAAAAACTTGGAACCAACCCAAATGCCCATCAATGATATACTGGATAAAGAAAATGTGGCACATATACACCATTGAATACTCCACAGCCATAAAAAAGGAGGAGTTCATGTCCTTTGCAGGGACATAGATGAAGCTGGAAACCACCATTCTCAGCAAACTAACACAGGAACAGAAAACCAAACACTGCGTGTTCTCATTCATAAGTGGGAGTTGAACAATGAGAACACATGGACACAGGGAGGGGAACATCACACACTGGGGCCTGTTGGGAGTAGGGGGCTAGGGGAGGGATAGCATTAGAAGAAATACCTAATGTAGATAACAGGTTGATGGGTGCAGCAAACCACCATGGCACATGTATACCTATGTTACAAACCTGCACGTTCTGCACATGTATCCCAGAACTTAAACTATGATAAAAAAAATTGCATGAAACTACACAGAGACAAACATATACACAGAGGTGAACGCTGTGAATTCTGAACAAAACCTGTAATGTAGTTAAAGGTACTGTGCAAATGTCAGTTTTCTGCTTTTGATACTGTACTACATTTACATAAAATGTAGCCAGCCTGGCGGTGGTTCATGCCTGTAATCCCAGCCCTTTGAGAGGCCGAGGCAGCTGGCTCAATTGAAGTCAGGAGTTCAAGACCAGCCTGGCCAATGCGGTGAAACCCTGTCTCTACTAAAAATACAAAAATTAGCTGGGCGTGGTGGTGCATGCCTGTAATCCCAGCTACTTGAGAGGCAGAGGCACAAGAATAGCTTGAACCCAGGAGGTGGAGGTTGCAGTGAGCCGAGATCAGCGCCACTGCACTCCAGCAAGGGGGACAGAGCAAGACTCTGTCTCGAAATAAAAATAAAATAAAATAAAATGTAGCCAATTGGGGAAGCAGGGTGAAGGATATACTGGACTCTTTGTACTATTTTTGCAAGTTCTTTTTATTTTTTATTATTTTTAATCCACTCATCTGCACACAGATATATTTGCAATTCCTTATAGTTTATGATTATTTTAAAGTTTTAGAAGTCTATAAAACAATATGTGTGCTTCAACTATGTAAAATAATTTTAATTTGATGTCTATCAGTTGCTCATATAGCAGTATTTGTTACACAGTAGGCACTTTATTAAAGAGGCTCTCCTTTTTCACCTTAACCTTATGGATATTATGAATCTTGTACCTGACCATGCTTCCTCCTTAGCTTGTGGCGCGAAGCAGCACCCCTGTTGACTCTGGTACACTAGGTTATGCATTCCTGTGCGTGCAGCTCACCCTTGGCCTTATTACTGTTCAATCTTTATTCTTCCTGTGCCTTACCTTTCTTAATCCTTAAATGTACCATTAATATATTGTACCATTAATACATTTAAGGATTAAGCTACAAGGATGTTCATTATAAGGTGACTTATGTTAGCAAAAATTCAAAAACAACCTAAATATTCAAAATGGTAGTGATTAACTACCATAGATGCTGTACCTCTCACATTACATATATGCTTGGAAGCCATGTGAAATATCTTGTAGAAGGTGTTGGGATGGAGGGTACTAAGCAAGTGTTGATGGATTCCCGTATTCTCCACCATGACTAGGCACCAAAAGAGGACCCTTCCCTGTTTCTGCAGCAGATAGATTTTTCAGAGTTTAAGAGAGCCCACTCTGCTTCAAGCGGGCCCACAGAGTTCCATTTAAAGTAGATCTAATAAAGAAATGGCAGGCAGAATCACTTAATACGTTCAGCACTTGATTCTTCAAGTGACTATTAGCTGCTCTGTGTAAAGCCTACAGCAAATTCTTAATCTTCAACCAGCTTTCACCTATCATCCAGCCGTTTTTTGCTTAGGGAATTAAAGCTGATGTTTGTAAGTAACTAAGCAAAATACAATTAGGAAGGAACTCTGTTTTAAAGGAGGTATATGATACATTCCAAAAATAAGTAGGTATCCCAGATTGTAACTTGATTAAAAAAAATCAATTTTAGCAAATTAGTCATAATATATTGTTGCAGTTATTGATCATTTTTTCTTCCATTGAAAAGTACTGTCACTGATAAAGAGATGAAGCTCATATTTCCTAAACATTAATAGTGAAAAAAAAATATGCAAATAAGTATGAAGATATTTTCTATGGCTCTTGAATGGGATCAAGATATGTGTGTTCTGGTATATATGCTTAAAATCCTTCCACCTGGTCAAAATGCTTTCAAAAGGGAAAGAATAGCTGATGCCTCTTGTTCAGACTGGAAAGTATTGTGATTACACTGAAAAGCATGCTCCCTCTTGAAGTTTAGTTTTTTACTTCTTTTATTTGAGTATAAAGCAAAAAGGAGGCTTCTCTAAGATGTCCTAATAGAAGCTTTTGAATGATCTGCAGAGGTAGCATTGAGGTGAATGGAGTCCATCAAGATTTGCCAGAAGTATAAAATAATTATCGAAAGGATTCCATTAGAGACGAAAGCTACCTAGACTAATAGAGACAGAAAAGGCTGACCCTTTTCAGGCTCTTAACTCTCTCTAATGGATGGCCTTAAGTTGAAATCAAGACTCAACTGGATCATTGATTCTTAAGGAAAAAATATTGAGCATAGTGGCATATAAGCAAAAGCTGTAAAAGTGGTCAGACAGATTTATCTTTTAGTTATAGTTTGTGATGAAAAGTATATTTTTTACCCTTTTCTGTGCTCACAGGAATGGAGGCTAAACAATGTGATATATTCTCATAAAGTAAAAATTAGTTTTAATAAAGAAACAAAAGTCTTACTTTAACAAATACATGTTTCCACTCAACAAAAAGGAATCTACAGATTTTTTGGATAGGTGTCGTTATGTGTTACCTATTACGTAACACAGAATTTTTTTTGGCTGGTAATTGACCCATAGGTCAAATCCTGCACTTTCCTCTGAAGGGATCATGGAAGTGCTACTCCTTCACAAGTTTTGGAGCTATATTTTGCAGTGCATGCTTCAGTAACCCACATGCAAAGCACACACTCACATACAGACCAGGCATATCCATGCACAGGCACACACACCTGGCTAAGGTAAACAGGATCAAATCCCTGAAATTATCTAAAATTTCCTGTGTTTGTTGAAAACAGTGACTGATGCCTTTGCCTTGGTTGTTCCAAAGCACTTCATTGCTGCTGGGTAGAAGTGTTCTGAGTGTCAAATTGGTAATTAAGTGGTTTGTTATAGAGGAAAAATTGCTAATAATAAATAAAAATACTGCCATTGTCTGAGTGTAGGGTCAGCTGAAGTCATGGATCAAGGAGAGAAGCGTAATTGCAGATGAGGCATTTTGGTTGTTATTTACGTTAACATTCGGTTGTTCCTGATGAGCAAGAATTGGCCAGTAATATGAAGGTAGACACAAAGAACTTATTTTTAGACCTCAAACATAGCACTAGGTTGAATTTTTGAAAAACCTGTATCATTTAAATGGGCATATCAGTACACTAAATATACTTGTTAAAAACTAGATAATTAATAAATAAGATCAGTATTCAAATAGATATTCTGAGAGAACATAGGAAAACCTATAGTACAGTTAATGAATCACCTTTCTTCAGAATTATATATCATAGGTGTAATTTTGCACTTGAGGGTAGTAAATAATCCTATAATAATGACTCAGCAGATATTGGAAATTTCTATCAAAATTTTCTAATTTATCTCACTGAAAGCTACAAAGTATTTTAATTCATTACTAAAGGTATTATTTTAATCAGTAGATAAATATTGGTTAAATATATATACATACAACACTTATGTATATGAGCCGGGTGAAGCCAAATATGGTTGGACTTTTACTAATAAAATAAAATACTATCTGAAATATAAAACAATCTCTTTTGAATATAGTATGACCTAAATGCTACTCTTAGTTCTTCACCTTCAGAATAATTTTTTTGCCTCACCATGTTTTTGTATTATATTTGTATGGGTGCAGTTTTAAAACAAACTTTTATATACTTTTTTTTTCAATTCTTTCTAAAATATTCTGTGAATTAAATGAGACAAATATCATTACCTCCATTTTACAGAGGCGAACACTGAGGCTTAGAAGACTCAAGTAAGTGATTTACCCAAAGTCACACAACAACCAAGTGGTGGAGTCTGGGATGAAATCTGTCTTCTGATGACTTTAAATAGTGTGGAAGGTGGCTGTGTGTTTAGGTATTGATAGAGCAGATGGTGAGGGTGATTGCTCTTCATACTTGAAGATACTCACACTGATGGCCTTTCTGAGAGAGTGATTTGATTAGTAACAGAGAGATGGAGGGAGGCAGGAAAGGAGGAAGAGAGGGAAGGAAGAAGAGATAAAATGAAAAAAAAAAATTGATGGGTCCAGTTCCTACAGTGCATGGGAAAACGATGGCTGGTGAATGTCTTACTGTTTGCTTATAAGATCTTTTCCTGTTGAGACTCATTTGTATGCTTTTCAGACCACAACACACCTTTGTTCAAAAAAGAGACACTATGTCACAAACAGTTAAGAATGTCATCCAACCCAGTGTCAGCTAATGGAGACCAAGCTATTTGCAAGGGAACATCATCACAAGCGTGGCACTGGAGAACATGACATTAGTTGAAACCAACTAGGATGAAGAATACCAGCACTTGGTAGTTAGCACATTTAGAATAAAGCTGTTGAAATAATATATATATTGGTATTGGAAATGAGGTTTATTATTGAATTTTTTTGTTCAAAAATCTCCTACATTTATATATACTATGTTATATATGGAAAATGTATGCATGAACCTTTAAGTATGGAAAATGCGGTTATTTCCTGATTCTATATAATTTTTATAATAGTCACAGAATTAATGTGTTCCAAGAAACTATAGTAATTTATAATTACCTCTCCAGCATGTCTTGAGAGGTAAATAAATCAATGCGTGTGAAGCTTCCTCTACAAATTTGAACTTTGCCATGAATGAGTGACCCAACCTAAGTGCCCAGCAGCGTCTCTCCATCAACAGAGTTCAGATACAGAAGGTTTACTGAAGACTTTATTATATAAATGAGAAAACTATTGAAATGCCTACTTAGTCCCCTATATTATAATGACAATTTGTTTGATAGGGTTTTCCTCCCCCTTCGAATATGTTTATAACTATAATTTGTCTGCAAGGTGAACTCTAATGGAGTCAGAGTATTTAAATATTATATAATTCAATTGTTGACAAAATTGATAAGGTACAAGGTTCATAATATCCATAAGGTTAAGGGAAAAAATGAAAGCCTCTTTAATAAAGTGCCTACTGTGTAACAAATATTGCTCTCTAAGCAGGTATTGTTATTTTGGTTTTGCAGACATTACTGATAAATGATTTGGAAGGGAGAGTACTGGAGTATGAATGTTCTAGAAATGCTGAAATGTTTTTACTATATATCAAACTATAAATTCCACTAATTATGCGTTTATATTGCACTCTGGGCAAAAAATAAAGATTAATTTTTCTAAATATGTTTTTCAGGTTCCAAGTAGCTATCATATGCCGAATGGATAGCTCAACTGTTCGGAAGTGAGTGACCCCAAAATGATGAGAATTGCCAGGGCAGCAGGCCTACCCCATAAAAAGCCTTTTTAATTGAAAATGTTTTTAGTTTCTCCAGACATAGAAGGAAAAAAAATAGAAATGGATAATGGTAGATTCTGATAGTCCAAGTGTCATGTCAATCATTAAGTAACAATATTTATTTAATGGACTAAACCAAGCTCGCCCTATGGATTAACTTTAGGGTCTAATGTTATTATAGCTAGCTAGCTAGATAGATAAAGATAATAAAAAGGAGAGAAAACATTTGATTTTTTTATTTCCAGGGCCAAGTGTTAAAAAACGTCAACATATTACTAGGTTCATTTGCCATTAAATGTGGCCAAATATATTTAGAATCTATAGAAAATGTCTGATTGAGAAACTATTGAAGAAAATCTGCCTACTCAATCAACTGCTCCTAGGACTTGGTTCAAGGGCAAGCAGAGGAAGGAAGGAAAGTTTCTTTCAAAAGGTTCAAATGAATAGGGCTTGTTAGACCTCTGAATTGGGCTTGTTTCCTTTAAAATGAAAACCTCTGAATTGGGCTGTTTCCCTTAAAATGAAAAAAAGTCATTTTTTTCAATTTTACATAAAGAGAAAGAAAAATATAATATCTATGATTTAGCAGGTTTGGAGATCTAAAGAAAGAGCTCATACTCAAGTTAATAGCTTTACTGGTAATACCTTTAGCTGAAGAAGTTTTAAATGTGATTTACATGGAACAAATCAGTTTTAGGTTTCAACATACATTTCAATCTGAAGCAGTTTGCAGAATTGAACTAAATATACCAGCAAAACATTTATTTGAGATCAGCATGTGCATTTGAAAATGATCTTCCTTTTAAAGGAGAAAAATAGCACCAACTTTTACTTAAAATTTTATTTTCTTGTTATTATATCTTAGGTCTTTGTTTTAGTTATTGTTTTATTCTCTTTCACCTTGACCAACTAACTAATTTCATTTAGATTCTGTATGTTAGAGATCAATCTCTGCCTCCCTCCAAAACCCTTCCTGTCTGTTAAGGGACTTCTTGGTTGAAGTTGTATAAACTCAACAGTCAGTTAACTGGATGCACTTTTCACTGCTCAACCTTTGTTTTGCATTAATTAAAAAGCAACTAACATTCATTCTTTCATTTTGTTTGTCTTTTGAAAGAATCAGTTAAATAATATGTGCTTAACTGGAGATTAGAGGAAAGGGTCTTATAACTATTGTGCAATAAAATCTCTTCTTTTTGTATCACCAACATATAGGTTACATAAACATCAACATGAAAGTAATTTGAAGTTTTATTTTTACATATTCATGTATAGAGAGTGGGGCTGTCTTTGTGCTAAGAAAATGAATGAAAGACTTCTCATAGTAGATGAACATCTTGAGTAAGACCTAGAATTTTTTATTTTTTCAATTATACATATTAGCATTCAGTACATAAATGTTGGCCAGGCTATTCTCAAAAAAAACAAAACAAAACAAAAAAAAAACAAAAAAACGGATACTTTCCTCCTTATTTTCCAACAAGATGTCCAATTAAAGATTATGTACTGCATCTCAGGAAGAGTCAAACACCTGATGTCCATTTGGGCTGGTTCAAAATGAAGCCAAAAAAACAGAAGAAAAAAAAAAAAAAAAAAAGCTCCACACTTGTTTTCAAACTGTTAAGTCTCTAATAATTAACCATTGTTTGAAACATTTAAACATTTTGTCACATATTTAAATTACAGATGGGCCAATGAGTCATTTTCTTTATAGCACATCACCCACTGTTTGTAAATTAGCCATGATCCACATAAGCTTGGAACAAATAGCCATATGTGTATGGGATTTAGAGGAGGCAAGTTCTCATCTTTTGTTGTAGAGATTATTGCTTCTGTCTTACTTCATTCAGTTGATTTCACACTTAAAACTGACTTTTTTTCCTTTTTGTGATTTTTCTGCCTGTCTCATAAATCTGAAAAGCAAATATTAATGTTTTAAATTAAGCTTTAATATCATATCTGGCATTACTTTATATGAAAAATAAAATGATTATATATTAAAACCACTCTTGAAAAAAGATAGCCAGAAAAGCAGAAACAAATTTTTAAAGTAATAACATTTTTAGGACGAAAATGTTCTGAGTCAGTAGAATAGCAAGAGTAAATTTGTTTACTGACATACAGCATTAAGGAATATTATGGAATTATAAACTTTAACCTTAAAGATGACTCATTTCAACACCCTCATTTATAGGTAAAAAAGCCCCAAGCCCCTGGAGTTAGGTACCTTACCTAAAAATTATAATACAAGTGACTAGAAGGAGTTATAAATTCATTAATTCAAAAAATATTGTTGGAAAACGTACCATAGGTTAAATATGGTGGAAGATCCCAAAGTGAAAAAGATCCACACCATGTTTGCTACTCATAAGAGATTTATAATATATAGTAGAGTAGCAAAACATGCAGAAATAACTAAACTATGAAGAGAATATGGCATATCATAAAGTTGATTCAAGTAAAAGGAGTTACAGGATTCAAGAGAAAGAGCAAAGATTAGAACTTGGGTCTGATTTCCCCCAGTTTGTCTCTGCCCCTCTAGAGTATAAGTTCCATGAAAGCAGGGACCTTGCTTATTCACTGTCGTCTTCCCATGCCTGATAAAGTGCTTGGCACACAAACAATTCCCAGTGAATGAACAAATGACTGTTCTTTCCATACTATAACATTATCTCTTAAAAGTGGTAAATGTGTATGTTTCTCCCAGAAAACATTTATCCTCCTCACAATTATCTGTTCTCTCATTGACTATCCTGTGTTTAATACATTCTGGTGATATGCAGGAGGCTAATATTCTTATTTTACTATAGTTAAGCATATTTAAGCAATAGGTAAAATATTCTCATATTTACCTTTCATCTTAAAGTGTATATTTTGCAAATTATGCATTCTAAAGTATAGAGTTAAAAACATGAATAGAACCAGTCATGTTGTTTCTAACATACTCCTAAGCTCATATAATATGTATATTTTTAATATGTGACTTAGAAGATAGCATGTTTTTTAATAATAACACATGAAAAAGAAATTTGGCCAGTTTTCATTGTGAAATGTTTCGCCTCTAGAGTAGAGGTTACAATTTAAATCCTCAAGTACACACGCTCACAATGTAAAAACCTGGGAAGATTTCTAATAAGAAAAGTGGACATCATTATATGACCAACCAAGAAATCCCAGTGTGTTTAATTATGATCTGTCTGGTTTAAAGGAGAAAAAAAAGAGCAAAATGAAATGTCATCTATAGGTCATGTATTTATTTCAGTGCAAAAAGACTGGAACGAAGTGTGACAACCTGTTTGGGTCTTGTGTAAAACAAAACGAAGAACAGAAAGAATGATCACGTTAATTTCAGGCATAGCTACTTGTTCTAGCCAGAGTTAAACACTAGTTTTCTTTGAGTCCTTCTTTACTATTGTGTAAATTGAATGTGCTTTTAAAATTTGTTTAGAAATTGGTATAAAAACCATTCACTTTACATATTACATTCCTATTGGAGAGTATAAAGAGTATTTTTTTTTTATTTTTGCAAAAAAAAAAGTCGAACAGGGCAATACTAAAAGTCAGGATTTTTAATAGTTTTATGTAGTCTGTTCTTTACATAAAAATGAAAATATGCAGATAGTGGCTTCTCTTTTTTTCTTGTCTAATATTCCATTACATATATTCAATATGTTAAAGTTTGAGAGTCATTAGCTAGAATTCATCGATGAATTCTAAAAACATGGAATAACATATAGTATATTATGCCAAACTGGAATTCTGGGCATATCTAATAAGTGGATTATTTATAGAAAATAAAATATTTTCCTGCCTCTACCCAGAAACGGAAGAGATCACTAATTTAAACTCAGGGAAGGGTTAATTTGGATAATTGTAGTTATCTTTGGTGTTCATATGTTGTGGCTTACTTGAGTAACATGAATATGTGGGTTTAAGTATCAAAATTTAATATCCAAGTATCCATAGAAAGTCTGACAGAAAACACAGATAAAGTATATATTTAAAATTAAGTAGATAATAGAGATATTATGACATTTTATTTTGAGAGATCCACACTTAAAAATTACTCAGAGATGCCATATTACAAAATGTACTGCAGCTTTTTTTGGCATTTTCACTGTTTAAGTAAACAGATTCAATTTTTAAAATATATAATTACACATGACCATCAGAAAAGTAGTCCTGTGTCCTGAATTAAATAAGAGATTTGAGCCTCTATGTACTTTAAGGTATCCTAATGATAATTACAAGAATTTTTTTTGCAGTTAACATCAAATTTAATTAATTATAAATTAACTTTGCAACATGAAAAGAAGTTATAAAGTTGCCCAGTGCTGGTAAAAGCTGTTTTTTAATTTAAAAAAGCCCCATTCAATGTAATGCCAAAATAAGTGTCCATAGTAATGGAGTTAAACATTGTAAATTTTGCTGATTTGTTTTATCATGCTGGTTTGTGACTCAGTATTCAGCCTATGGAGCCTAGAGACTGTGCAATAAGTAAAAATTATGTAATAAAACATAAAAATTCTAATATTACAGAAATAACTTTGACATTTTATGATTCTGTAAAGAAAAGGCCACAAAATACATCTTCTGGTTACAAAACAAAAGTCTAATAAAATGTACCTTTGCATGGCTGACTTTGAAGTCCTTCCTTATAAATGGGCAATGCATTTTGCATTTTTTGGTCAT
Organism: Pongo pygmaeus; assembly: GCF_028885625.2. Classification (NCBI taxonomy): domain Eukaryota; kingdom Metazoa; phylum Chordata; class Mammalia; order Primates; family Hominidae; genus Pongo; species Pongo pygmaeus. Next base: position 190,619,185 of record NC_085930.1, read on the forward strand.
TTTCCCCAAGTGCCTTTCAGTTGTAACAATCTGAGTTTAGTTTCCTAAGAAAGAAGCCCCTCTTTCTCATTCGTCACATCTAAGAGGTTAGAGAGTATGTTTAAACAGATATATTTTCTTTTCGTCTAACCTTGTCTGGAAGATATAGGAAAACTAATTTGCCTTATTTACATATGGCACAATCTATCCAGTATTCAAGGGTTTGTCAGAAACAGGAACCTTGTGCATTTCCATGGTAACCGATGGCATGCTGACAGTATCTGGCTTGTTGCAGCTTCGTCTAGGCAGGCCGGCAATTAATCAGCCATCTACATGCACAAAATTCTTTGTGAGTGAATGGCAGCGCGCCTCTGTAGTGCTGTCTGTGCTTTTACAATTTTGTATTCCTGCCGGGCAAAGTACTTTTTTGTCTCTTCTATTCATTTTCCATAGCTCCCCAAAATGTGTTAGAAAAGAGTATGAGGGGGTGGGGAGAAGGGTAACACAGGTACCTGTAATTTCCAAATGACCTTATTTCTTCTTAGCATCAAATATGCCAGGGTGTGTTTCTTCCTTTTATTCCATGCCTCATAGTGGGTTTGCCTTTTATTTTTTTCTGGGTTTTCTTGGGTTTGTGCTAGATGGTCCCTTAATCTGTGTCTCAAGGTCCTTTATTGTTGGTGCAAGTAGGGCATACCTACCAAAGCAGGTCTGTGCATAAATTATGGCTGGGCCTGTGTCATGCAGTGTTGCAGTCTTGGAGTCCCTTCACACCACTTATCTGGTTCTATCTTCTCAGCTACGTGGAAGGTATATTATTGCCATTTTGCAGACTGAGATACAGAGAAATTAAATGATTGAGCCAGCTTTAAGTTTGGGATGAAGCACTCCAGTGCTCTTACCACTGTGTCAGCACAGAGAGACTGGCAGTCCCCTTTTATGTATGATGATGTTTTAAGGTATAGAAATCACTATTATTTCACATCAATATTCTGGCATTTTCTTTCTCGAAAAATAGTCCCATTGAATTTATTCAGTTGGGACATTATATTGTCTAGGATCTGGACAAGAGCATGAGTAAGTTAACAGTTTGGGCCTTAGGTTGTTAGTAGAAAGCGGTGTTTGAATTTCGCCTGCAATTCTGACTATGTCACATCTAGGGAAGCCATCTAGCTTCTTTCTCTGTGAAAGAAAAGGGAATTGATTCGATTATCTTCAATAGTCCACCCAGCACAGAAATTCTGTGATTCTCCATGTTTTCTAGGACATTACTTTGGATAGTTAAAAGTAATTTGGATAGGTCAAAATTAAGATCCATAATTCCTTCAGTCTTTTGTCCTTGAAAGATGACAAAATAATTTGCATCAAATTGAATTGAATAAATTTCTTTTTCAAAAAGGAAAAAGAAAGATTTGACATCTGGGTGGCTGACAAATCTCAGAAGGTCAAAGCTCATTTAAATCAGATTTGGACATTTGCATTTCCACAGATTCCACATAGCAAAAATCCAGTTGCCTTCAAACTTCAGTTTAAGCAAAATATCTTTTAAAAAACTAGGTATATTGGAACCTAGATATATTAAGTTTCTGAAAAGTTTTGTGCATTGGAAGAAAAGTTTTTTATCAGGGGAGTTTTAATGTAAAAAGAAAAGTAGCAAGAAAGGTGTTTATTTATAGATGAAAATGCATGTAATTTTTGTTATTCTTTAGAAATCTAAAGTTATTGTATTTATTTTTTTAAAGTCATCTTATTAATGTAGGGATGTAAATATAAATATATATTTTATATACAACTGTCCTTTTCATAAGTTCACTTTTTATTACATTTATTTATTCAAGGAAGATTATTATGTAATTTTTCTTTAAATTTAGAAAGTAAAAGCAGACCTCAATTTGAAAGTAAATCCCATTTGGATAATATAAAAATAAGGATGCTCTTTCATACAAATATTTGCCGCTCATTATTTCAACTCTGTTTCATTCACATTATGAATGATCAAGTCTCTAGTACAACTGTTTTCTCCAACTTTGTCTTTTTGTTAAAAAAAAAAAAAAAAAGTTGAAGTGTGAGCACAAAGCTTGTGTTTTTCTCTAACCAACGATTGTCCATCCATTTGTAAGTGCTGACAAGAGCTTTGCTTATTCTTCCATACTCAGTTTCTCTTACTTGTTTATGTGCTGACAATAATACACTAGTTAATATTCTATTTAACATTTTAACCTATTTTAAAATATCCTATTTCCTCCAGGATTCAATTAAATTTGTCAATAGTATTCCAGAATAGAATGTTGATTTTCTTACAATTAAGTCCTTTTTTCTTCCAATTTCTTTGGATATCTTGTGTTTATACAAGAAGTCTATCAATTTTTTTTAATACAGTGTGGCTCATAGTATGTGGTCTCTGTAATTTTTTGCTGCTGATAGAAGAACCAGGCAAAAACTTCTACATGGAGAGTGTTACCATGAGCTTTTGCATATTCTCCTTCAATTTCTTCTTCTATTTCTCCTTCATATTTTCTTGGGCCTCTTTTATTTAAGAAGGTATTCTATCACACCATTCACTTAGTCATTCAACAAGTATTTATTGAACTCCATTATCTGGATGTTTGGGAATCCACCAACACCACTACCACTTAACAATAATCCAATATATGAAAAATCTTCTCTATAGTAGAAATTATTCTCATTCGTATCTAACTTGAATATAACAGATTTGAAAATATGTAGCAATTAATTACTTTCAGATGTAACTTTATATCTACTAAAACTTTTTCATTTTCTAGACTATAAAGTAAGAATAATAGCACTTAATTCGTAGTTTTGTTAGGACTAAAGTGTGTAATGCACCTTGCAGATTTACATACTCAAAAATGATAGGCTACTAGCACTTAAGTAGTCAGTCCATAGAAACAGGAAGCAGAATGGTGGTTACTAGCATCTGGGAGGAGGGGAGAATGAGGAGTGACTGCTTAATGGTACAAGGTCTCCTCTGGGAGTGATTAAAAACCGTTAAAATGTACACTTTAAATGGGCAGATTTATGGTATTTCAATTATCTCGATAAAGCTATTTTTAAAGCTAACATTAAAGCTTGGAAAATTTTACACAAAATTCCAGATTGACTTCTCTTGAAAAAGCCTATAATCTGACACTACCAGCCACATGGTGTCTCATGGGGTTCTTCATGTTTAAGGAGTACAGAGTTTCAAATATGCAAGATAAAATGTTCTAGAGATCTGTTTCACAGTAATGTAAATATACTTAGCACTACTGAACTGTACACTTAAAATGATTAAGATGATAAATTTTTTGTTAGCGATTTTTTACTACAATAAAAAAATACATAGAAGTAGTTGTTCAAAAAATGGTAGAAGTGTTTGTTGATAATGTTGTTAAGAATACTTTTCTAATTATTATCTTTGTCATTATTCTTATTAGCTTGGAAGGCCTTAGTTTATTGTGATGGTTAAGTAAAGGCAGAAAACTCTGGATTAGCAGAACCTAATAATGATATATATTAGATCAAACCATATACAATCATGATATTCTATTACTTTTGACCTACAAAAATGGCAATTTTATATTACTTAACCTAGCACTTGTGAAAATATCTTAATGTAACTAGAGCATGGCTTATTGATTTGCTTTTGGATACCTTAAAATTTAATATAAAGTACACTTTCTTTTAGCTTCTTTATCCCCACTTCAGGGCCAATATATAACATTTGATTTCTGGCTGTTCCATTTACTGGTTATGTGATCTTCAGCCTCAGTTTTCTTATCTGTAAAAAGAAGAAGATAAATAGAATTGTGGTCAAGCTTTACTTTATTGATGGATTTACTGTTGTGAATAGTTCGCACAAACCTTTTTCCTATACATTGTTGATGTGGGGAGGGGAAAGGAGTAGAAAGAGGAGAATATTTTAGTAACCAAAAATACATCCATCTTTCCTCAGAATATTTCTCCCACTTTTATTCCATTCCCTCTACCTATCTCCCTGACCCCAGAGTCACGCTCATCCTACATATGGGGCAGAATTCACCTTCCTCCCTCGTGACTGTTTGTCATGCTCCCAGGGTCCAAGCAGGAGGGTGATTAGAAGGGGCAGTGCAGGGGTTCCCATGACCTCAGTATAGATTCCAGCCTCAACAGTCACTAATTTGTAATCTTGGTCAGCCATTGCCCTTTTGAAGAGTATGGAGAAGATAAGGGTTTCTCAAACCTCCAGGTTTTAACCAGTCTAAGATGAAATGAGGAAAATATAGACAATATTTATGTAGCTATAACATTTTAATCTGTTTTATATTTGTAGCTGTATCTATATTGCTATAAAGTTATACCAGTCCTTCCTTAAGAAAGGCTGGTCTTTATACTAACATGATGTTTTTCTACCTTTTTTGTTTTTGCTTTCCAAATGTCTTCTCATTTTATGAAATCACAGGCAAATGGATGATGGGTTTTATGTAACAACCTCATGTGGCAAAATTAAAACCTGGCAACCCTCCATCTTCCCCCATAAAAGTTGTACTGCCTTGTAAAAGCTGAAAGTCAGAACCTTATGGATTCATAAATTCTAAGGATTTTCCTCAATTTAACGTTCTATGATTTGAGAATTCATTTAAACTGTAGATCCTTAAGTGATTTCTCGGCCTGAGGATCAGAGAGGTTTCATGGTCTCAATGAAATCAGCATTTTTTACAGGTTTTGTTCCCCAAACATCTTTGCTTCACCAATATAGAAGCATAGTAAACTTTTAAGAAAGATAAATTTTCCTTTTGCAAGTTGGGTTCTTTGCATATCATAGTAAGTATGAGAAATTTTTCTTCACACAATGCATAATAGCTGGGGTTTTTTCTTTCATGACAGTTATCACTGGAATTATGCCTTTACTAGTTGTATGGTTATGGGGTTAGTTTCTCTCCTCCTTGCAAGATTTTAAGCTTCATGAGGACAATGATGATGTTTCACTCACCATAGTGTGTCTGGCATCTAGTTCATGTTCTGCAAATATGAATACAGTGACATGTGCCATTAAGAGAAGGGAGGACCTAAAGATCTACAGCAAAATCAAGGAAAATCTTTCAGAAGAAATGGCAGGTGAGGTATCCTTAAATGGTGGCCAGTATTTCAGCAAACAGATATGAAATATTACATGGTATAAACTACAATTACAGAACAGAGTACATTTCATAGTGTTCTAATCCTTTAAAAGTTGGTAATCTCTGTATATAAGGTAACTTCTAAATAATCTTTTAAAATTATGATTAGTTAGATCCGTGTACCCTAAAGCCAGTCTAAAAAGAAGGGGGTTCTCTTCATATGAAATGTAGCACATAGGAAGGACTGGGAAGTCTTTTCAACCAAAGGATGTAAAGAGTTAAACATTATTCCAAGAGTGTTAGCTTGCGAGACCAACAGCCACAACCTCATTGTGATTAAAAAAAAAAAAACCTCAGGAAGAGGAGGGCTTGAGTGAGAGATAAGAAGCTCTGTTTCCATCTACCTGCAAGGTAATTGATGAGGTAGCAAACTTAGAGACAAATCGTAGGCATGAGGCAGTGTGCTGTGTAAAATAAGCTTAGATTTTAAGTGAATTTGTGTTTTACCCTCAGCTCTACCACTTACTAGCTGGTGACTTAGGGCAAATTAGTTAAACTTACTAAACCTCAGTTTTTTCTTTAGTAAAATGAAGAAAATAAAACTCCATAGAATTTTTGTGGTAGATAAAATTATGTAAAAGGGACTAGCACAAAATCTAAACCAGTAGATATTAAGGAAACACTCATCTCCCTCCACCTTTTTATTGTCTACTTGGTCTGCTTTAGGTCTTGAGTTTTGCTCCTTTGCAGGAAGATACTTATTCCTTGACACCACGTAGGCTCTTTGTATATCCCCAGATCTGGAAGCAAATATTTAAATACAAAAGCGTCTGGGCACGGTGGCTCATGCCTGTAATCTCAGCACTTTGGAGGCCGAGGTGGGCGAATCACTTGAGGTCAGGAGTTTGAAACCAGCCTGGCCAACACGGTGAAACCCTCTCTCTACTAAAAATACGGAAGTTAGCTGGGTGTGGTGGTGCACACCTGTAATCCCAGCTACTCAGGAGGCTGAGGCAGGAGAATCACTTGAACCCAGGAGGCAGAGGTTGCAGTGAGCCAAAATGGCACCACTGAACTCCAGCCTGGGTGATGGAGTGAGACTCCATTTCAAAAGCAAGGAAGGGGAAGGAAGGAAGGAAGGAAGGAAGGAAAGAAGGAAGGAAAGAGAGAAAGAGAAAGGAACGAAGGGAGGGAGGGAGGGAAGGAAGGAAGGAAGGGAAAGAGGAAGGAAGGCAGGCAAGCAACCCAATGAGTCTAATAGTAGCACTAAGTTAGTTTAATCTGCAGAATTGAACCTTGAAAATCAAAGCTTGGAATCTTCACTTTTGTAAAATGCCTAAAGCAATTTACCCATCTACTCTGCCTTCTCTGTTCTTTCTTCAACTTGAAAGAGAATTAAACGTCAGATTTACAGCTCAGATTCAGGTTACTTTATATCAAATTCTCTATCTACGTAGACAAATTCAGCCAGGTCCTGCTATGCTGGAGCAGCTTTCACTATGGGAGGAGGTGGTAGAAGTATTATGGAAGTTACTACTTATCACTGGGTGCTGAGAAGCAGCATGCTCCACCATTCTCATTACCAAACTTGTAGTCAGAAGAACTCTGCCCGAGCCCCTGGTCTGCTGCTTCCTAGCTTAGTGATCCAGAACAGGACCTATTAACTTTCTTAGTCTCCAAAAGAAAAAGCTTGCCCCTTGAATAGCGCTGACCTAAAGTTAATACTCAGTAAGTGTTCATGAAATGAGTAAATGTTACAGAAAGTGACATCAGTAATTATGTTCTATGTATTTGTGCTGTGGTCCCTTAAAACTGTGGATGTAAGTCCACAGTCTATATCAAGTCAAACTTAGTTAAGTTAGTCCGCACCATTTAGCCAGGAATGTATGTGCTCCTGTTACAAAATGAAAGTAACTGGCCTAGACGCCTGACACATCACTTGTCATCTTTAATGTCCCTTCATCATACAATTCCTCGATGGCTTCATATATCACCTGTCACGTAATCTTTCAGAGAAGCTTGACTTTAACAATTTGTTCTGTGGTTCAAATGATGAATGAGATGGGTTAGATCATTTAATTCACTATATGGCACCCAAATGTTAAAGCTGGAGGAAAAGAATGTCTGACAAATTGTTTGTTGTCATTAAGGTTTATTTCTCATATGCCTTCGATGGTTCCCCTCACCTCATTATTGTCCAACACACAAAGCTAACTATTATAAGGAAGACAATACTTAATGGATGCTAGACAAATGATAGTTGGCGCTGTCTGGTGCACTACCTGATAAGTGAGAGCCAAATTATAATGTCATTAGATGGAATGCCTCAAGTTATTATAAAGTTGTGCTTCCCACAATGTCCTTGCTTTATCCTCAGCATGGTTCTTCCGGGCATCAGTTTTCACTCAGCAGCTGCCTCGTTTCCAGAATAGCTGAGACCAAGTGTTGAATCCTCTGTTATGCCAAATTTAAAATGTCCAACCAATACTGAGAATGTGTGTTTTGAGTATTAATGTCATCCAAACATAAACTTTAAGAAAATAAAAATGACATATTTTACAAATGCAGCCTTTAAAAATTTGTAACAATACAGTTAAAAACTTTGTATAATTCACAGGAAGACTGGGTATATAGAACCATAAGTCCCCATTACACTATCTTTTTCTCCAGGCACAAATTCCCTTCTTAGATTGTTCGTATGTCCATTTCCTACCCAGTCCTTACAACATATTGACACTCAGTTAATAATTCAAGATGAATGAATGAATTTATGAATGAGAGGAAGTACATTCAAATAGACAGATACTAAAAGCATGTTAGTGTAAAATATTTTGCAGACAAGTTGATTGTAAAGAAAATTTGTGTTTGCAACAAATAATCCTGATTATTATTTAAAATAGCTCCATGAGTTCACTTAATTTTTGTCAGATTTTAACAATACCTGACAGAGCTCTGTATTTATTCATGCATATGAAGAGCAAGCTTCATTATTTTTTGGTATTAGGTAGATCAACCAGCAGACTCACTCATTCAGTGACCATAAATGCTGTATAATGCATTAATGACTCCTTAAGTAGAGCTCACGAAAGTACCACCCCAGTTTCTTGTACTAAGTAGCATATTTCAAGTATAATTTTTCTTTTTCACTGGTTGTGAATACTACTAAATCAGATATATCTGGGTTTAAATCCTGGCTCTACCAATTACAAACTTCTTCAACTCTATGCCTTATTTCTTCATCTTTAAAATGAGAATAAAAATCATACCATCAAAGACTTGTTATGAAAATTGTTTGCCTGTAAAGAATTTAGAGCAGTGTCTGGCACTTAGTAGGTATTCAATAAATGTTAGCTAATGTTGTAGAGTTGTAAATAATTTTAGTCTTGTTAATTTTCCAAAGTGATAAAGCAGGAAGGGTTAAAGGTCCCTAGTTCACCATAGGTCCTACCTGGCCCCTAAGCCAGTGTAATCCAAAAGAAATATAAGAGCCACATGTGTAACTTAAAATATTTTAGTAGTGGCATTAAAAAAGGTAAAAAGAAACAGATACAATTAATTTTGATAATATACTTTCTTTAACCCTGTATATCCAAGAATAGTATCATTTTAACATGTACCCAACATGAAGAATTTAGTAAGGTATTATACATTCTTTTTTTCTTACTAAGCCTTCAAAATATGGCATATATTCTATACTTTTAGCACATCTCAATTTGGGAGCTGAGTTTTGATTAGGAAGAGTTGGTTTAGATTATAGAAAATTTACAGTTGAACAAATGAACACACATCCAAGTTATTTCAAAGATATTTAGAAGTTTTTACATTAAATCTAGTTCTTAAATTTAAATTTAAATTAATAAACTCAGTTTCTCTGTCCCACTAGTTGTATTTCAAGTTCACCATAGTTCCATATGGCTAGCACCACCCAAATTAGACAGCACAATCCTCAGCAATCTCAAGATGAACATACCCAAGACCCTGCCACTCCACCCATCATAAAGCTGAACGGTATTTTAAGCTCCAGTGTTAGGATACAGAAGATTTGAGCAGGATGGTACAAAGAGAAGAGGCTGAGTCTACATGACATCGTAAATCTGCTATAAAAGTGAAGACACAATGGTGAAATTGGTGGTAAGGGATTAAGGAAGGCAAAACATATTCACAGAAATAGAAGCTTCAGCCATGCATGGCCCTACAGAATGCTTGGTCCCCTCTGTGCTTTTTTCTGCACTACTCACTCCTCATGGTTTCTTTCTTTTTTTTTTTTTTTTTTGAGACAAAGTCTTGTTCTGTCACCCAGGCTGTAATGCAGTGGCGCGATCTCAGCTCACTGCAAGCTCCACCTCCCAGGTTCATGCCATTCTCCTGCCTCAGCCTCCTGAGTAGCTGGGACTACAGGTGCCCGCCACCTCGCCCAACTAATTTTTTGTATTTTGAGTAAAGACAGGGTTTCACCGTGTTAGCCAGGATGGTCTCAACACTCCTGATGGTTTCTAATGGGCCTACTGACCTGTAATTAGAATTCTCAGGAAGATATCACAAACCACATTAGCACTGTTTTTAATTTATGATCAGTAAATACAAATCTTCAGGTTTGAGAGTGAGTGTTCCTTAGAACCAAAGTTGACTGAATCAAAGGGTTTGTTTGTTGGTCTACTTTTACTGAGTACATTCCACTAAAAAAATTTAACTTTACAATATCAATCTTTAAAAAATAGGTTTAACCACCAAGCTTATTTATTCCTTCAACAACTATTTGGTAAGTACCTACTTTGTTGCAGGATCTCCATTAACTAATCAAGACACAATGGTGAACTGTCATAGGCAAATCTTTTTCCTCATATAGCAGTGTCTGGTGCGGCTGTAGACTAGTAAATATACAACTACATTTCAAGGTGACATGTCTTGGCAATACGGGGACTATTCAGGCACAGAGAAAAGATGGCTACACCTGAGATGAGGCACTGAGGGAGGAAGTCAGAAAGACTTCCAGGAGGAAGTACTGTCTAAATGGAGAGAGGAAGAGAAACAAAGAATTATTCAGGGAATAAACTTTCTTTTTACAAAAAAGGACTAGAATGTCAATGTCTGGGAGAATGGCAAAGAGAAGAATGTGCAAGAAAAATTCAATGTGGCTGAATGGCTGAACTATTAGGATCAGGGTTAGTCAGAGAGATTAGGCTGGGGAAGTGAACAGAAGTGAAATTATCCAGAGCCTCATGAGCACATTGGAGAACCAGTGAACAGTTGAAAAAAGCATGATCAGATTTACACCTAAGAACCATCATAGTGGCTGTCACGTGGATGATGGAGTAAATAGGACAAGAGGCAGAGAAGCTTGGTAAAAGACAGTGACGCTGTCATCTAGGTAAGAGATGAGAGTGGTCTGAACCAAAACTTTAGCAGTAGGGATGGAAGGAAGCATATGACTGGAGGGAGATTTAGAACATAGCGTTTACAAGATTTGGCAATAGACTCAGGAGTAGGGGGTGGGCAGCAGAGCCCAAATTTCTGGCTTGATGGTGTTCCCATTCATTTGATCAGGGAAGAGAGGAGATTGAATAGTTTGGGGAGAACAGTTCAGATTTAGGCATGTTGTATTGAGAGATGTTTCAGATAAACTAGTATCAATTTCCACTTGGCAGGTGTGTTAGACCATTGTGCATTGCTATAAAGGAATACCTGACACTGGGTAATTTATGAAGGAAAGAGTTTTCACTGGTTCCTGGTTCTGCAGGCTATGTAAGCATGGCTCCAGCATCTGCTTCTGGTGAGGGTCTCAGGAAGTGTACAGTCATGGTGAAAGGCAAAAGGAGAGCAGGCAATGTCACATGGCAAGAGAGTGAGGGGGGAAGTGCCACACTCTTTGAACAACCAGATTTTGCATGAACTCAGAGTGAGAACTCATTCATTACCAAGGGGATGGCACGAAGCCATTCATTAGGGTTGTGTTCCTATGATTCAATACTTCCACTGGGCCCCACCCCCAATATTAGAGGTCACATTTCAACATGAGATTTGGAGGGGACAGACATTCAAACCATGCACCAGGTATATATCTACAAGTCTGAAGTTCAGGTAAAAAAAAAAAAATCAGACTCAGATGGAATTCTTGGAATAGTCAGCATGTAGAAAGTAACTGAAACAGTGATAATGTGTGAGGACACCAGGGGGAGAGTATAAAGAGAAAGAGATCAAAGGCCAGGAGAAACCCCTAGGGAATGCCAACCTATATGGGACAGACAAAGGAAGAAAAGTCTGCAAAGGAGATGGGTAGCCAAGGAGATAAGTGGACGATCAGAAACAGAGTGTCAAGAAAGTCAAAGGACAAAAGTATTCCAAGCAGGAAGGAGTGATTAATAGCTTCAGAAACAAGATTGTTAGTGATCTTGGTAAGGCTGATTTCAGTGATTGGGTCAAAAACCAGAATGTAGTGGGTTGATGAGAAAGTAGGAGATGAAAAAAGTTGAATTTCTTGTCTTCTTGTCTAAATTTCTCATGTAAATTTTCAACCAAAAATCAGGGTAGGAAGGGAGAATATTGTTTTTTATGCAGATGTTGACAGCAACTCTTAGTATCACATTTCTGACCTCAGCCAAGTGTTGTTGGCCCTCCATGTCCATTGGTTCTGCATTCATTAATTCAACCAGGCAGACTGAAAATATCTTAAATATATATATAATACAACAATAAAAAATACAAAATTTAAAAAATACAGTAGAGCAACCATTTACATAGCATATACATTGTATTAGGTATTATAAATAATTTAGAGATGATTTAAAGTATACAGCAGGATATGCATAGACTCTATGCAAATACTATGCCATTGTATACAACGGACATGATGACCCATGGATTTTGGTATCTGATGGGGGTCCTGGAACCAACCCCCCATAAATACCAAGGGACAACTGCATTCCAGTTTAGAGCAGTCATTAAAGTCTAATGTAGGATACCAAGGCTTTGTTTAGTCATTCTGTTATCAGTGCTGGAAGTGAAGAGATGAGAAGACTGGTAGTAAATCTAGATTCTTGGAAACCCCAAAATAGGAATGGAGAGTAAAATTCTTCAGTATTCCTGTGTTTCCCTACTGGAATAGAACAAAAAACGAAACGCCGCATGTTCTCACTCATAGGTGGGAATTGAACAATGAGAACACTTGGACACAGGAAGGGGAACATCACACACCGGTGCCTGTCATGGGGTGGGGGGAGGGGGGAGGGATAGCATTAGGAGATATACCTAATGTAAATGATGAGTTAATGGGTGCAGCACACCAACATGGCACATGTATACATATGTAACAAACCTGCACGTTGTACACATGTACCCTAGAACTTAAAGTATTTTATATATATATAAAAAGAAATTCTCTCATAGGGAAATCCCTAGTACTTTCCCCCTTTCTTTCTTTCTTTCTTTTTCCTTTTTTTTTTTTTTTTTTAGATGAAGTTCCTGTTCTTTTCGCCCAGGCTGGAGTACAATGGCGTGGTCTCGGCTCACCGCAACCTCCGCCTCCCGGGTTCAAGCGATTCTCCTGCCTCAGCCTCCCGAGTAGCTGGGATTGCATGCATGTGCCACCACGCCCGGCTAATTTTGTATTTTTAGTAGAGATGGGGTTTCTCCATGTTGGTCAGGCTGGTCTCAAACTCCCGACCTCAGGTGATCCGCCTGTCTTGGCCACCCAAAGTGCTGGTCCCCCTTTCTTAGGAGTCCCTCTTTTCACCGTAGGCGTTCTCCTTTTATTTTTCCTTTGTAAAATTCCTTGTTAAAATGTAAGGCCTTTGGAAGTTCTTAGCATCTCAATTAAAAGTTAAGTTTCATTAGAGCAAATAAGAGATAGAATAGAGACCAGAGGAGGAAAGGGCAAGGGCAGAGGAAAATGGCTACAAAATACGACTTTCTTTTACTGAACAATTTTAGTGTCAGTTGCCTACCAGCCTCACCGATACACCAGTTATACCTATTGAAAGTCACATGAGAGCCACTTTTGTGACATACTCAGTTACCCCAATTGCGATCCACTTGTAAGCATAAGTGGAAAAAGGATGAATCTGATGAATGGACACATTGCAAGGGGGCATTTCTAAGAAGTACTGTTTTAAGAAGGGCAGTTGTAGAAAAAACTTGGGGGTTCACTTATAATTTTTTTGAAACTAGAATTCAGCTAGAAGATTGTGTAATGCATGGATATATGAATAGGTGGATGGATGGATGGATGTTGAATAGGTGGGTGAGAAGAAGAAACAATGGAAAGAAGGAAGGAAAAAAGGAAGGAAAGGAAGAAGGGAGGAAGGAAGGAAGGTAGGTGAGCAGGGCTCAGAAGAGGCCCCGTGGCCATTATTGTTGTTGTTGATGATGTTTTAACATTTGAACTTATTACATGTCATTCACATTTATGGTGGGAAAAGCACAGTCTAGGAATCAGATGACTATTACCTCCTGTCTTGTGTTCTTAGAAAATTCACTTTCATTTTCTGAGCCTCATTATTTCATCTGTCAAGTGGCATCATACTATGCACATTACAGGGATATTATGAGCATAATACATCTTTTATGTAAGGATCATATATGTAAATTGTGATGCACTATACATACATTAGTTATTGTTCTGCATCTGAGGACAATTGATCTTCCTAGAAGGAGGATTGCTCAGATATAACCTATTGTGAACAAGTGTGAGAACTTTTAATACACTAATAGCCTTAGACCTCAAATCCTGGAGAGCTTATTAGTGCTTATTAGTGCCCATGTAGTAAGTCCTCACTAACTCCTTTGAGCATTTTGTATGCTATAATACTCTTTTTTTGTACTGTTTTTAGTTATTTCTCCCTTACTTTCCTCAAAAATGCCCACTTTTTCTCTTGCAAGTGCTTTCTCCATGCTTAGCTCTTCCATTTTATAAAGTAAATAATCTTATCCACTCCCACCCACTGACATACTTTTAAATCACTGCTAGTACTTGAGCATAGTTTTATGCTTCTACTTACTCTCGGGAACACTATGACAAACCTACTCTGAGTGCTAATTAGGACCAACTTGAGCATACGTAAGCAGCCCTTTAACTGTTTTCTTTGAAACGGTTCCAGTTAGTCCTTTTAAATGAACTTCAGAAAAGAACTCAAATTAATTTGCTTCTCAATATCCTATGGTTCAGACATTGGAATTTTTTTCTCCCTAGCGACTTCTGGTTAGCAATCAAAGAGCTGCTTTTCTACATTAAGATTTTAACTCAACTTCCTGGGAGTGGAAAGACTCAATCATTTCTTCAAAATCTATAATTGTTTTTTGTCTTTTACATTTTTAGCTTTCCCGAAATGCTTTCCCTGCTCATTGAAGATACCTCCTGTTCCGTTTAAGTTCTCCCTTGACGATGACATTTCTTATGAGAAGCCTTACCAAAAAGTCTAAGACAGGAGGACTTCCTGTGGGGATTAATTTGTTCATACAATTATGATTGGCTACATAATTTGTGGGTTACTGGGCAAAATGCAAATGCAGGTATCTTTGTTTATTAAAAAATTACTAAGAGTTTCAAGATGGCAACAACAAAACATCAAATATGGGACCTATGCAGCTGCACAGATTACACACCCATGAAGTTAGCCCTACGCATCACTGTGTGTTGATACAAACTTTGCCATCATGGACTTCACATTTTTAAATACATATATGCCTTTGATAATTTCTGCAATAGGCTCCTACTAGATATGCAAACTCAATCTACTTGGCAACTTTTCATCACTCAGTTATTTCAATGTTATGCGAATTTTCCGACACCTTTATTTTTGTCAATGCTTACCTTAGCTTTGGGTTATAAGATTAATTGGAATGTTTAAGAGAAGTTGAATTCTTATACAGTTTATATTTTAGTAATTGCATTAAACCATAAATTGCATTTATTATAGTTTCATTGGTTAACACAAGTACATCTATAATGTTGAGAGTTTTTACAGTCCAAAAGCACTAGAGCAGCGTAAGCATGAGAGAGTATGCAGTCTGGTAAAACCCCAGAAGCATTTCTTGCATGTTTGAGGGCAACCTACAGTATCTCAATTGATTGTAAAGTATATTTAATGCTAAATTTGATGGTATCATTACAGTGCCTTAGATTCTTACACGCATATTTTCAGGCCTTCTCCTCCTCCCCCTGGGCTTGCCACCACTTAGCCCAGCAGGAAGCTGAGTTTCTAGGCTTATGTGCTAGGCTAGGGGACAGGAAGGAGTGTTGATTTTGCTGTATGTGGCCAATTATCTTGACCTTTGTGATGGATGAAGCCAAGTCTCCCTCCCGTTTATATCTCTTTCTCGGGATTGTAGCCCATTGCGGTCATGTCAGTTTGCGGTCTTGTCTTTCACTCCCCAGCAATGCACATCTTGAGATACTGTGATTAGCATCCCTAATTCCTAAAAATTGACTTACCTTGTTATAACTAGAGAGCTGTCGCCTAAAATACTTCCACCTACTGTTCAAAAGGGTATTATTTTAGTGCCCTGGGGATAGGAAAAGTTTTCAACCCACCAGTGCAGGGATTAGTTTTATTTTAAAGTATTTGAAGTGTGTTAGATAAGTTAGCTAAGAATGATTCAAGTTCAGTTGCTTCCCAAGAGCCTTTGAAGATGTGCTCCAAGTCCTTATCTGATAACAATCTGTAAAAATGCTTACATTTTGTATGTATTTGAGCATCAAGATCTACCTCTTTCATATGTAAGGGAAAATTAAGACACTTTCTGCATCAACCAAATACAGGGGATGATTTCATTTGGATAAATAGCTTTCTCTTCAAATAGGATTTCTGACTAAATTATCTGGATTTAATCATATGTCTATTGAATAGCATGTGCACCTTTCCTTGTTTTTCATATGCCTGTACACTAAGCAAATAAAGGCATTTCTCTTTTTATTAATTGAACGTTCACAATTGCCTGTAAAACTTTTAGAGAAGTACCTAATTTCGTGATTCACTTAAAGTTAGGTTAAAGTTTTATCTCTAAAAGACTAAAAGGGCATCATCTCCTCCAATGACTTCTATTCATCAACTTCTCGGCGGGTTTAACCAGCCAGACTGGTTTATATGTTTATACATAGTTCGAGTCACACAGTTAGTATAAGTACGGTTTTTTCACATTAAATTACTGTTTTACTTTTGATTAAACTAACTGGACTTTTCAGTAGTAATTTGGAAATGGTGTATTTTCTGTTTTGTTTATGAAAATGTGTAATGATGTCACATGTTCAGGATATGTGACAAAACATGTATTCTCATTTTCCTTCATGCCTCTCCACCTGGACAGGAAAGGGTAACGTGATGTCCCCTTGGTAGCAACAGCATTGGTTAGAACTGGTATCAGAGAGCTTCCACCTTCTTTTATGACTGTGACTGCCCTTGCCAAGTCCCATTTTTCAGAGGGGGAAACTTAGACATAGAAAAAACAAAACTATATTGTTAAGTCAAACAGCCTCGTCAAATAGCTGTTCCACTTCTATGAGTTTCTAAAATGTTCTCCTATTCATTCTGTTGGTGGTTGTTCAAAATTATACCTACATCTCTTCACCATTTCATGTGAAATAGAGCTCTTAGGTGATACAGTTGAGAAGTCAGGTGTCATGAGTTTAGCATGTCAAGGCATAGTTACTAGTCTTCCTTTACAGACATGTGACTGGTACACGTTGGTTAGAGAAGAGTGATTTTTCTAGAGTTTATCACTCCAGAAAAAGCCATGCACTTAGAGAAGCAGTTATTGTGATTGCATTACTCGAGGTTTGCTTGAGGAAGAGAGCTCTTAATTAGACTCTGAACAGTTAACAAAGAATGCAACAGTGAAGCCAAAGGCATTGGTAGCTCAGCCTCAGAACTAATGATTTTTTAGACCAGATAAGTCTTTGTTGTGAGGGGCTGGTCTGTGTATCGTGGAATGTTCAACACCATCTCTGGCTTTACCCAATAGATGCCAGTAGTCTACCTGCTCCTGGCTGTAACAACTAAAAATCTCCAGACATTGCCAGGTATGAAAAATCACCCTCACTTGAGAACGACTGGTATAGGTCTTTTTAGTATTAAAAGCACTTTGACTTTTTCAACAACTCTGTTAGGGATTTTATAAATCTCTGTTTTACAAAACAGAAGCTTAAGCTCAGAAAAGTAAAATGACTTGCCTAAGGTCTCACAAGTAGTAATTGCAACCAGAATTCAAACTTATGCAGGTCTTCTAAAGCCATATCAGGTGCTCTTTTCATTACACCACTAAAGAAACAGATACTGTATCACTAACCCAAACTACTACTTCTCTCCCTGTTTCTTCTGCTGTTATTTGGGTTTCCTGGTCTTTATATACATACTATTGAGCCAAAATAATTCTCAGCATCCCAAATGTCACTTAATGTTCAGCATTTTAGCAAGACATCAGTTTCTCATTTGGTCTTTCAATGGTGGAGCCAAAAGCTCCACCATTTGATACATTGACAGAATAAATCCAGTACATTGACAGCTGCAGAATTAAAAAAAAAAACCAAAACTTAGATTTCATTAAGGTGAAGAAATTACTGTAGTAAGGTTACAGATTTAAATTTCTTTTTAACTTAAACTTTCTTAACACATCAAATCCACAATTGACATACAAAGATTGGTTGAGTAAAAAATGGGTTCACCTTTTCTATGTCAAAGTTTTGGGGCAGTCAAGAAAAGAAACTTTTGAAAAGTATCCTCAAATGCAAATAAATAAATGTCTTTAAGAACTAAATTCAAATAGATCTGTGTTGGCTCATTTACATATATTCCATGATCACTAAATACCAAGGCCTGTGTTATAGTACCAAAAGTAAAATGAAGCGTCCCTGTTTAGTTTGCCATGAGATAAAATATGGTTTGGTCTAAATAAGTAAGTTGGCAGTGGTCTCTAAGGATTATTTAGGCTCCAAAGATCAATTGATTCCAAGGATAGAACCTATATTTAGGCCCACAGTAGCAGCAAACCAATCTCACTGTGACTTAGAGTTATAATCTACTCAGCAAATATTCAGTAAAGACACTGAGGAGACTCTTTTAATTTCCATTTGAGATATTTCTGTTTTAAAAAGAACAGTATCATCCTGCAAATCATACTAAAGACACAGAAAAGTCTCTGCTTTTAGATGCTAGTGGCATTTTACAAGGCTTAAAGAGTAATAGAAGTTTGGCTGTTTCTTAAAAAGCTAAACATAGAATTACCATATAACCCAGCAATTCCACTCCTAGGTAATTACCCAAAATAATTGAAAACAGGGACTTAAACAGGTACTTGTATGCAAAAGTTGATAACAGCAATATTCACAATAGTCAAAAGGTGTACAATCCAAGTATCCATCAGGAGATGAATGAATAAATAAAATGTGGTATATACATGCAATGGAATATTATTCAGCCATAAACAGGAATGACGTTTTGATACATGCTAGAACATGAATGAATCTTAAAGATGTTATGCTGAATTAAATAAATCAAACACAAAAGGACAAATATTGTATGAGTACAGGGATGTGAAATATTGAAAACAGGCAAATTCATCGAGATGGAAGGTAAATTAGAAGTTACCAGGGACTAGGGAGAGGAGAGAATGAAAACTCATTGTTTAACGGGTACAGAGTTACTGTTCTGAGTGATGACAAAGTTTTGGAAATAGATAATGGTGATGGTTACACAATACATCATGAATGTAATTAATGCCACTGAGCTGTACACTTAAAAATGGTGGCTATAATAAGTTAGTGAGGTGATGAATATATTAATTAGCTTGATTGAATATTTCTACAATGTATATATAAATCAAAACATCACATTGTACCCCATAAATACATGCAATTATTATTTGTAAATTAAAAATAAAAAATGGTGAATATGGCAAATTTTATATTATATATATTTACCAGAAAAAAATAACTAGGGGAAATATTTTAATTTTATGATGGATAAATGGCTAAAATTCCTAAAATATAAACCAGCTTTTACAAAATATAAAAGCTCAACATCCCAATAAATTTCAAAGAAAACAAATGGCAATTTATAGACAAAATATAAATAGTTAAAAAATACATGAAAATACGATAATATATGATTATCCTTGCCCGTAATAAAGTAAATATAAATAAAAACAATATATTACCTCTTTTTCCCTAAGCAAAAAATGGGTAACAGGGACTGTGGGGAAGCCCAGGAGTTGTCCATCTTTTTGAAAAATAGTGTGCAAATGTTGATAATATCTATCAAATTTCTTATTAATATTTTTATCCTTTAACCCTGTAATCCAACTGTTAGGAGTAAACCAGTGGTTATCAGATACATGTGTAAAAAGGCTATGTTCCAGGATGTTCATCATAAAACATAGATGTCACACAATAGGAAAGAAGTTATGTTAGCCATGGGGCATCTGTAAGGAAGCATGAGTACGGTGTCACTATTAAAAATTATATTAAGGAGAATGTTAAATGGCAAAATATTTAGTGGTCTTTACCTGTATTTTTTACTGAACACATTTAGAAAATATTTATGCCATTAAATATTCTTTCAACATCATTTTTAATGGAACATGGTTTTCATCATTTGGGTATAGTATATTATACTAAACTACTCAACTTGTTATCAGACATTGTGGTTGTTTCCAGCTCCTGCTATTATGAAAAGGTGGTCATAAATATCCCCATACCTCTGTACATTCTTAGGATAAGGACTTTCCTTAAGATAAATTCCTAAGAGTAAAATTACTATGTTAAAAGTATGAAACGTTAAGGCTTCTAATTCATATTGCAAAATTGCTCTCAAGAAAAATACTATCAACTATCAACTTATGTTCTCCCCAGAAATACAGGGGAATACTCATTTCCCAGCACCCTCATCATCACTACTATCATTTTTAAGTCGATATTGATGGATGAAAATCGTATCTTGTTATTGTTTGAATATGTATTCTGCTGATTACTACTGAAGAGAAACTCCTTTCATGTAATTATTGATCACTTATAATTATTCTTTAGAAATTTCCTATTCTTGCCCTTGGTTCATTTTCCTTTTGCCATGCTAATTCTTTTTCTCACTGATTTATAAGAGCTCTTCTTATATTAAGAATATTACATGAATGCTTATTTGTTATATTTGTATCTTCTACAAAATCTAGTAAAGAGATAAGCAAGTGGTGATATCTCTTTACAGGAGAGCTTTATACTATACCTGTGATTAAATCAATCATATGTATTCCTTCATTTAAAATATTGTGCAAATTACATTATTTCTCTTTACTGACTTTTGCTTGAAGCACTGAATGTGACAATTTTAGTATTTCAGAGGATAAAAACAGCCCATGTCTGACTGAAGAAATTTAAAGAAATTAGTGCTCCTTAACAACAAAAAAAGTGGGGTTATAGAGAGTGACAATAAACTTTGAAAATTCTAAAAGGCAGAATCACTAAGAGAACTTAGATTTAACAGAAAAAAGTGTGATTTAGAAAAGAGCACTTTTGAAGGTATGAATGGACTAAGCACTGAGTTGTGTTCCTCTAGGTAATTATAATGCATCTTTTCTTAAAATTTTTTTTAACAAGAGCACCTCAAGGGGAGAAGAGATTGGGTCTTTTCATTTTGTGCCACCGGTGCTAAATACAGCTAAGCTCGGTGGGAAAGGAAGAAGACAGTGGGCCTCTGGCCCCGGTGTCATACTCACCCAGGGCCTCCAGTGGGCCAACACATTGAATCACAGAAGATATTCCGAGAGGTCAGAGAGAAGACATAGTGTTCCAGTACCATGCCATGCTACCTGGACGGCCCTGCAAATTGAAAATTGTATAAATATATTTTTATATAGACAGTCATATAGCATTGTATTGTGGGTATATGTTTATAGCACTAGTGTGTTAGGTGTAATCATTTTAAATATAAAACAATTTTGATAAGTCTGTTTTAAAGCTTTTTTAACAAATGAGGAGCCTCAAAATATGAAAGCAACTAGACTTTGTCTGACCTTTGAGAGGCATTTATCATGGATTAACAAATTAGAAATGCTGAAAATCCCCTTATAGGGTTTGTTGATTTGCAGATTATTTACTGGGAAATGTAATTGAGAAATGCTGCGACTGGCCT
The DNA here is from genome assembly GCF_028885625.2 of Pongo pygmaeus. Lineage (NCBI taxonomy): Eukaryota > Metazoa > Chordata > Mammalia > Primates > Hominidae > Pongo > Pongo pygmaeus. The sequence continues at coordinate 190,640,372 of NC_085930.1, forward strand.
GCTACTTGTGATTATGGGGGCCTCCCAGGGGATCATATTAATACCAAAATTACTTAGCTTTTTATTAATCAATTATGGGCTTCTTTATTTAGGGGATGCAGAGAGTTTGCAGCAGTAGAAAATCCACTAGGGTTTTAAAATTTCTTATTAAATCTTCTAAGGGATTTTTCCAAAATGTGGTTAATAACAGAGTTCTATGACATGATAAGCTAAGGAAAAGCAAAGTATACCATTTGTAATTCTAAAAGAAAATTATGCGTAGCCTAACTCCAAAAGCAATGATAATTAGAATAGCAAGAGGTGTGAGATAGAGTGAATTAAATACTTTGGGCATTTTGTGGTTATTTTGGAGAAATCGTTACCTTCTTTAATCATTTGGATTGTGTGTGCTGGGAATGCACTGGTGATTAGGGGTTTGATGGAGGTCTAATTCGACTCTGGATGTCAACAGGATCACAACTCTAGATAGTAAATATTGCCTGTTAACTGATGATACCTGTGTAACTTAAAATGTCTTACAAGTTGCATCTTGGACCTCATCAATATATTTATGCTAATAAACTCGTTTGTGGGAGGGAACATCATGAATTTCTCTTCGGTAGTTTATTTAATTTTCTCTCTTTGATTTTTTTTTCAGTTCTCTAATTCTTTCCAGTCCAGATGGACTAAGATATAAAACATTGAAATTGGCGTTTCTGTTTGCCTGTTTGTATGCTTTAAAAAGGCTAGCCTTTTTGGTTGATTAATATCAATGTAACAGGAAAATAGTGGGTTGGTCCAGTGGTTAATACAACTTTCCTGAGTTAACGATATCACTGCACACTGATTAGACCATCCAAGATACATAGAGGGAAGAGCCTGCTACTGGGGAAAAGGGAGGGAGTCATTCATGTCATCAATATGCTTTGAGCCTAGTATGTGCCTGATGTATTAGGGCACCAGATGCCCTGGGTGTGTCATCTTACCTGTTACATGGCCAGTCCAAACAGTTGCTAAACTCAACTCTCAGTGTTCACTGGGAAGCTGCAAGTTCAAAGTTGGGTTTGAAATTATTTAAATTAAGGGGAAATCATGTGAATGACCAAAAAAAATTCTCATATGAATTTCCAAAACCTAAAATTATATTAAAATATGTTAAGTCTTATGAATGATGTAGCTACCTTAAAGCAAGTTAGCATTTTAAAAGCTGTTTGCTATTTATAGCACAGATACTATCATTTGTAGTAGAAAAGTGGCTTGTTCTTTAGTGCCTAGAAAATCGACCAAAGCATTAGAGAAATGCATATCAAAACCATAATGAGACACCATCTCCTGCCAGTTAGAATGGCAATTATTAAAAAGTCAGGAAACAACTGATGCTGGAGAGGATGTGGAGAAATACGAATGCTTTTACACTGTTGGTGGGAGTGTAAATTAGTTCAACCGTTGTGGAAGACAGTGTGGCTATTCCTCAAGGATCTACAACTAGAAATACCATTTGACCCAGCAATCCCACTACTGGGTATATACCCAAAGGATTATAAATCATTTTACTGTAAACACACATGCGCACATAAGCTTATTGCAGCACTATTTACAATAGCAAAGACTTGGGACCAACCCAAGTGCCCATCAATGGCAGACTGAATAAAGAAAATGTGGCACATATACACCATGGAATACTATGCAGCCATAAAAAAGAATGAGTTCATGTCCTTTGCAGGGACATGGATGAAGCTGGAAGCCATTGTTCTCAGCAAACTAACACAGGAACAGAAAACCAAACACCACATGTTCTCACTCATAAGTGGGAGTTGAACAATGAGAACACATGGACACAGGGAGGGGAACATCACACACCAGGGCCTGTTGGGGGATGGGGGTCAAGGGGAGGGAGAGCATTAAGACAAATACCTAATGTACGTGGGGCTTAAAACCTAGATGATAGGTTGATAGGTGCAGCAAACCACCATGGCCCATGTATACCTATGTTAGAAACCTGCACGTTCTGCCCATGTATCCCAGGACTTCAGGTAAAAAAAAAAAAAAAAAAAAAAAAAGAAAAGAAAGAGAGAGAGAGAGAGAGAAAGAAAAAGAAAGAAGAAAGAAAGAAAAAAGGAAGAAAGAGAGCGAGCGAGAGAGAGAAAGAAAGAAAAGAAGGAAAGAAAGAAAGAAACAAAGAAAGAAAGAAAGAAAAAGAAAAGAAAAGAAAAGTCAATTGACCAAAGTGGAAAGATGTGATTACACATGTAGTGGGGAAAACATAAACCATGGATTTCTTGGAAATTTTAGGAAATAAAGACTAGAAGTGGAGTGACTGCACATATTTATATATTCTAGTGGTCAAAAACTAAATGCGCTTAAGGCAACAATATCAATGTATACATATACGTAAAACAGACAGGAATTGACCCATCACTTGGAAGACTCAGCCTCACCCACCTCACCCTAATCCAGGTCCTGAATAGCAGGCTCCCAGTCCCATAACCTCTGGCAACCATTTCCATCCCCCATCTCTGACAAATGAGGCTTGGGTTGGGTTGGAGGGTAGTCTCAGAATCCTGAGCTGGACTGGGGACTTACTGCCTACAGCCGTACTATGTTGCCCACCAGGGGAAATACTAGAAACAGGGTCCTCAGAAAATGATAGGTGAGAACCAGAGTAAACAGCCCCGATGGGGTGATTTTCCAGATGGAGCTAAAAAGGTAGAATGGCAGCCAAGGTATACAGTTAAAGAGACAAAGGCTGCTGCTTTTGTCTGGACAAAGGCTGCAGGAGGGAAGATGAGCCTGCAATATTCCTGAGTCATCTGTGGACATCTGCAGTCTTTTCTTATCCATTTTCCACAGCTGCTGTGAGAGCTCCATCAGCTTTGAAGTTATGGCCAGAGACAAACCATTTGTGTGTTTTTTGGCACTTCCAATCATCTGACAAGACACACAGCCAAACCCATGTACTTTTCCCCATTATCGTCAGCCTTATACTACCTTTAATTCAGTCTCGAGGCAAGTGAATTCAAGATACTACCGTAAGTGGATGACCCAGAGTGTGAGATCCCCAGTGAGGAGGACACTTGCTACTGGATTGAAAATCACCTCTTAGAAGAGCCTCCATGTCTGCCCCCTAAAAAGGCTGAGTGACCTACCCAAAGAAACTGGCAGAGCTGTGAGTCAAGGCCATGATGGCTATTAAGGAACAGTTTGAAAGCTAGACAAACAGCTTTCGAATAGCAAACAGCTTTCAAAATGCTGACTTAAGAAAATTACATCCTTTGTAAGACTTAAGGTTCAACAAGATTAGCAGTCCCCTGAACAACAAAAAAACAATTTCTTCTATGCATCTTCAAAACCCACCTGATTCCAAAGCTGAGGCCTTTTCTATTGAGCATGAAGATCAGGTAAAAACAGGATCAGGGAAGTCCCGTTCAGAAGAGTTTCTGCACACATGTCGTTAGCTCCACCACCACAATCACCACCAACTTCGTAGGGGCACATTTCCCTAGGATACTTTGTCCAATGAGCAAATCAATCTGAAAACAAAAGCCCCTTGTGGAAATGTTCATTACTAAGAAGTTTTCTGGTCTTTACGATGAAAATTGAGAAAGTTGACGCTCCAGTTTCCAAATCAGCCTTGATCAATTTCTGCATAATAGTCTGGGTAGAAGGTACAAATGAAGGGGGGGCGGGGAAAGCAATATTTTTTATACTTGCATTTGTTTAATTTCTCTGGATACTATTATTAATAGACTGTACTTTTAGGAGAAGCAAATTCACTTTATACAGTGTTTAAGGAATATTGTATATGTAGGATCAAATGAGGGGAAAGATAGTTTTGCCAAAGGCAACTGTTATCAAGGTTCTGAAATTAATTGGATGCTTTAATTGAGGTAGATTACTAGCTAATGCTTGCTTGAATACAGTAATTCTCCTATTAAATTATCTTTGAATAATTACCTGAAATTTCTCAGCTGCAGGGACTGATGGCTATTTAATTGCACAGTGATGTTGCTATATAATTACTTAACAAGGTGTCCTGTAATAGTTTAATTCCCCTTTTACTGAAAAAAAGTGTATGATAAAGTAACTACAAATACTCCTTTCATAAAAAATAAATTGCTGTAGTTTTTTCTTCAAAGATTATTTATTATTTTAAAGTAAATTAAATTATTTCTAAATTTTTTATTTATAATTCAAGTATTGATGCTCTTTTAATAGAATAGAGGCTCTCTAACATATAATACATTAGATAACATTTCAAAGGATTGGAATTGTCATTTAAAATGTTTACTTATCAAGAACATTTTATGTCTTATTGTTAAATAAGACACCACCCCTTTCTCTTCATTTTTATTATTTTAACTTCAAGGTTCTCAAATTAAGTATATAGCCATTAAATAAATAATGAAATACTTTTAAAATGTGGCCATATGTCACATGACAATGATATTACAGACAATTAAATACATTTCCTAGGATTTTTAAATAAACAATCTACAAAGTAGGTACTTTCCACCAAGACATCAATTTATTAGCATTTAGGATATTGCCACAGATGTTATTGGCATATCAATGACAAATATCAGTAAATATCATCTGACTCTTAATCAGGTTAATCTAATTGACCCCTATAGTAAGCATAATCTGATACAAAAGTCAAAAGCAAAGGACACACATTTTGACAATTTTTCTTTCTTATGTAACTTGGTGACATAAAACTAGTAAAATAGGAGGGCATGGCTGATTGGGATGACTAAAAGAGAAAAATATTGTGAGTGCATTGCCAGTTTTAGCATATTAAATATATTTCTAGAATTTGTCCTAGAATAGTTTTACATTGTATACATTACTTTAATGCAGAATAAAATGCTTGTTAAGCTGGATAATACCAAAAATTGATTGGAAAAAATTAAAATAGAAAATTATTTTGATAAATTAAGAGAATGGATTATATTCACAAGATGAGGCTTGACAGATTCAAAGCAATTTTATTCACATAGGGAGGATAGATGAGAATGTTCTATTTCCAGCACAGCAAAAACAGTACTGAGTCATTGTGAAAAACTAGCCAACTATGAGAGCTCATATAAGGTCTTTTTTTTTCCTAAATAAATCTAATACTGAAATGCATAGATGGGAATGTAAAATGTAGAAATCTCACCATCCTAAGCACTGGTTGGGACTGAACCGGTGAAGACAAAGCCAGTTTCCGATTTTGTTTTTAAATCACAGCTCACAGATGTAATATATGCATCACATGGGTTAAAAAAATAAAAAAAATAAAAAAAACTTTTCAGTATCTGCAGGTTATTTGTCCTGGCTCCAGTATAAACAGTTTCATCCTACTTAGAATACAATTTTTGGATTAGGTGAAAATGTAGAACAGAATACGCTTTGTGATTATTGTGCAAGGAGTGTAAGAAATGGAGAAGCTCCATATTTTGATGAAATTATCCTCATCTATTATAGCTACAGATGGACAAGTTGCCTGAGAAGTATACCAGACAGGGAAATGTACGGTTTGATGTTAGAAGATTTTCCAGTGTGCCAGAAGTCCATAATCCAACAGCCTTTTCCTATGGAAGTGGGTGGAATGAATTTTGCAGCTGAGTGAAAACTGGGTATCAGCCACGAAATCTTTGAAATCTTTAAGATTAAGATGGGGTTTTGAAATTCTGAGGAAGCAGAGGCAAGATGTTTGATTATTCTAGCCTTTTGGCCACTTAAACAACATTTCAAAGCCAAGGCCAACAGAAACCAGTTCCTACAGAGTGTCAGTAAGAGAGAATACGGTGATGTGGCTGAGAATGGGATCTTGGTGTGATGGAGATGGTGGAGATTGAAGTAGGGAGATGCAGAAATGAAGGGATGTTCTTGATGATCCCTAAAATGTTGTGTACCCCAAGATCCAACCCTTTGGATGATCATGAATATTATGGTCACTCTTTAGGTTTTCATATTTTTTTTTTTTGCCAATATATTTTTGCCTTTACCTGAATGGTCACTCTTTTGTGATCCATGTCGCTTTTGTATACTTCTGGTTTTAAGGACAGACTGCCAAAAGGCAATATGATTCTGCCTCTAACCAATGAGTAAAAGGGAAAGTGGATAAAGTACTATTTCTGGGATGCATTCTCTCCACATTGCAGACATCTGGCCAAGCCTATGCTGTGTTTGTGTGTATAACACACCCTCTCAAGCAGCTGTCCCACTAAGATGCAAGGGCAGTATTAGTCAAGACACAACATAACCATCCTGAGACAGTGGGCCCATTTGCACGTGTACACTTGAATAATTCATTTTTCTCTTAAGTAATAGTACTACAGCAACAATAAAAACATAGCAACAGCCAGGCATAGTGGCTCATGCCTATAATCCCAGCACTTTGGGAGGCTGAGCTGGGAGGATCACTTGAGCCCAGGAGTATGAGACCAGCCTGGACAACATAGTGAGATCCTGTCTCTGCAAAAAATTTTAAAAATTAGTCAGGCCTGGTGGCACATACCTGTAGCCCCAACTACTCAGGAGGCAGAGCGGGGAGGCTCACTTGAGCCCAGGAGGTTGAGGCTACAGTGAGCTATGATTGTGCCACTCCACTCCAGCCTGAGTGACAGAACAAAATCCCATCTCAAAAACAAACAAATAAACAAACAAAACCCTAGCTACAGCAATTTCCTATAGACACTACAATTTCTTATTTTTCCAAACAAAAATTGTGGATAATTTTTTTCTTTTTTCATTCAGGAAGTATATCATGTGCTTTACCAGGAAATATAGTATCATTATCTTTTTTGGAGGTCTTTATTTTGTTTATTTAAAGTTGGAGCTCTGTTCCAATCACATGATTTAATCAGTGGGTGTGGTAGTCTAACACCACTATTGTGTTTGACTTCAGAATCAACTATGTTCATTTTTAAAAATAAATGTAGTCCTTGAATAAAATGAATAGTCTGATTAATTAAAAATGTACTTCTTTTTTTGTATGGCTTTTCCTCAGATGGAAACATGTATCTCAGAAGTAATTATACAGGAAATCTTCCCTCTACTCGCATATCCGCTCACTCCTAAAATAAAATAAAATAAGATTTCTTCATGTGGTTCCAGAAGGAAAGTGGTATCATCTCTGTTCCTTGTCTCAATAATGCGTCTTCTGCCAAAGGACAAATGTCAAATTAAATGAGCAAGATGAAATAGAAATGTCTCTATTAGGAGCAAGCTGCTTTGTCCTGCAGGGTATAGATGTGTGTTTACAGTAGTGTCACTCACTGTTCAGTGACTGAGATCGATTCTTCATTGGGATTCACATTTTGACCATAAATGAGAGACCACAATTAGGTCGAACTTTGATCAATTTTCCTGCCAACAGATCTGGAATCACATTTTAAGCCTGATCTGAGCTCATGTTCTTCCTTTATTTCAGCACAAAAGCTTGGGACCACAGCATCATTGAAGCATCCTTGAAATCATTTGTGTTTCACTAGTGATGTGAGATATGGCAATTCTTTCATTTCACAAACTAGATGGGCTTTTTTTTTTTTTCACTTTCATCTAAGTAGAATTACCTAACCTTTCATGGCCTTGTTCTCTCATCTGCAGACCTAGAGTTTTAGACTGTGAATTCCCAACTTTATTGTGTTTAATAATCACCTGGGAGCTTTAAAACTGCATTTTCCTAGGTTTCACCACCTGTGATTTTGGATCAGTTGAATGGGGGTGGGGCTCAGGCATCTGCATTTTTAACAAGCTCCCCAGGTGATTCTGATACAGGCAGATTATACTTCAGTGAACATGGCTATAGATGATCTCTGAGGTCTTTTCCAGATTTTTACCTCCGCAGTCAATTCATGAAATCCTAGAGTGGGAAGTTCTCCTAAAGAGTAAATGGAATTATGTATAAATTGATTGAACAACAGAGATGAGATAGTATGTCAGGTATGAGATAGTATGTTGATTGAGCAAGAGAGATGAGATAGTATGTCAGTATATTAAAGAACTAACATTTGTTGGGCATTTTTAGAGTTTCAGCAAGCCTTATTTTTTTATTTTTTATTTTATTTTATTATTACTTTTTTTTTTTTTTTGAGACAGAGTCTTACTCTGTCACCAGGCTGGGCTGCAGTGGCACGACCTTGGCTCACTGCCACCTCTGCCTCCCGAGTTCAAGCGATTCTCCTGCTTCAGCCTCCCAAGTAGCTGGGACTACAGGCGTACACCACCATGCCTGGCTAATTTTTGTATTTTTAGTAGAGATGGGGTTTCACCATGGAGCAAGCCTTATTTTAAGCCCTTCATAAATATTCACTTATTGAACCTCAAACAATATTTGAAGGCAAGTAGCATCCTTACATCCATTTGAAGTCATTCGTTCAAAAGTAGATGGGACTTGTGGAGGAGGTAGATACTCGATAGCCTGAAAAGGGTGCTCTAGGTGGAGAGTGTAGAAGGAACAGAGGCTCGGTTCTGTTAAAACTCAATAATAATTCAAGATATCAAGTGGTTGGCTTATTTCAGTTAGCATGTCTTCCAGGTTCATCCTTCTTGTTGCAGATGATAGATTTTATCCCATTTAAGGCTGAATAGTATTCTTTTGTGTGTGTGTACCCTATTTTTTAAATCTACTCATCTGATGATGGACACTTAGGTTGCTTCCATAACTTAACTATTGTGAACAGTGCTCATTAAACATGGAAGTGCAGATAGCTCTTCAAAATACTGATTTCAATTCATTAAAGCCAAGCACAGAAGATCAATACCGCAGGATCTCACCTATATTTGGAATCTAAAAACGATGAGTTCATAGAAGTAAAGAATAGGATGATAGTTATCAGAAGCTAAGGGAGGGGAGTGGATGGGGAAAAGGGAAATATTGATCAAAGGATCCAAAGTTTCAGTTAGACAGGAGAAATAAGCTTTAGTGATCTACTGCACAGAATGGTGACTAATAAATAATAATGCTTTGTATATTTCAAAATTGCTAAAAAGAGTAGCTTTTAAATGTTTCCATCACAAAAAATGATAGGTATGTGAGGTTTTGGATTTGTTAATTAGCCAAATTTAATCATTCCACATTGAAAACATATATCAAAACATCACGTTGTTCCCAAATGATCATCGAATAAATACTACATTTATTATATATTTAGTACAATAAATATTATAACAAATATTACATTTATATTATATAAGTATAATATAAATATTAAAATTACATTATAATAATTGTATATACAATTATTGTTTGGCAATTAGAAATAAAATCCTTTAAAAAGAATAGCAAGTGCTCCCATGCCTGGGGCCCTAGTCCCACTTTGGGAAAAGTGTGAGGAAAGAGGCAGGAGGAAAGGAGAAAGGATGGTGAGAAAGTTTAGACATAAAGCTGAAAAGGTAGCTCATGGTCTAGTTTATTAAAGTACTTGGATGTTAGAGAATTGGGGGATTTTTTACTTTTTACTTTTTTCTTTTCATTATACAGTCAAACTATAGCCCCAAATAAGGCCAGCTGTATTTATAATGCATGTATCCTTTATTAACCAATAATTCCACTCCTGGAATGTTAAGTTCACAAGCAGAAACAGGCATTAGAAGATATGTACAAGGCAATTTCTCACAGTTATTTGTGATGCTAAAATTTTGGTAATAACATAAAAGTCTAGCAATAGGAAACTTTTGCAATAAATTTTTGTGTGTGCACATAATGGAACATCATTTAGGCATCAAATTATTTTAGAAAAATACTTAATGATGGGAAAATGCTCATGATACAATGTCAACACTTTAAAAACAGGTTATCAAGCAGTATTCACACCAGAATTCTAATTTTGTGAAATATACATATATAGGTATATGGTTATATACGTGCCTTGAAAAGGCTGAAGCATTGGCAGAGTTTTAACAGAAAGTTGGATGTTTATGCACGATTTTAATTTTTGTGTTAGTCTGTTTGGACTGCTATAACAAAATGTCATAGACTAGGTGGCTTTTAAACATTTAGCATCTATTTCTCACAGTTCTGGAGACTGGAAGGCCCAAAATCAAAGCACCAGCAAATTTGGGATCTCATGAGGGCCCAGCCCTCATAAATGGCACATTCAATCTGTGTCCTCATCTGTTGGAAGGGGCCACTTAGCTCTCTGGGACTTCTTTCTAAGGGCAGAGCCCTTATGACCTAATCAGCTTCCAAAAGGCCCCACCTGTTACTGCTGTCACCTTGGGTTTCAACATATGAATTTGGGAGAGACACCAATATTCAGACCCTTGAAATTTTCTTTATATTTTTCCATGTTTTACAAATTATTCCCTTTGAATTAGTGTTATATTTTATTTTATGAAATAAGTGCAATAAAGTATATTGTTTAGAAATGTTTCAGTGTGAGTTAAAGTAAATAAGATTTTCTAGTAACCAAGGAAATTAATTAGTAAACCCCATTTTTGTACACCCAGTTAGATGTAATGATTTCAGTTTTCCAGTGTAAATGCTTCAACATCATTCCAAAGTGCCTTTATTTTGGGGGGCACGCACCTGTATGGAAATTTAGGAAGATAGTGTTGTGTTGATAGTTGATGGGAAGCTTGATAGTGTTTCCTCACCCTGATGAGAATTCACGATGTGGTGCCATAGCACAATAGTGTATATGTCATGGGCTTAGGAATTACCTTTGATCAGGGCAGAGACGGTGAAGCAATTAGATTGTTTCTTCATTCTCTTTTGGTTGGGCAACGTAGAAAGCAACTGTGGCAGTGGTAGCAGGCCATTTATACAACTTCACAGGCCACCTGTGGTCAAGCCAAATCAATATTCACTGAGAAGAGGAATTAAGTATTCTTTACAAAATCATCCTCCCTTAAATTTTAAGGAACTTTGCTCAAGAGTTACTAGCACTTGTAGTCTAGCTATATTTTTGAAGCATATGACAATTGTGTGGACGAAAGAGTGATAGTGTGCTTGTAGACAATAGAATCTTTGGAGTTGGAAAGTGTGGTGCCATTCTTTCTGGTGACAGGATTCTGGGTGTGTTCTCTGAAGCTGCTCCATAGTGTTAGTCATGTGTAGGTAAATAATAAAAATGGCAAACCCATTCAGTGCTTACTATGTGCCCTAAGTGTTAACTTGTCACATATTCACAGTGACCACCGTGATGTAGGTAGCATTATTATCCCCATTATACCTGTGAAGAAACTAAAGACATGGCGAGGTTTAGAAACTTGTCCAAGGCCACATAATCAGCCTTACTTAGTGTCTTATATGTGACAGGCACTAGTATCTCAGATCAGCATGCTGAAGCATTGTACTATAAGCACCTTGCAGCTTTTAACTTCAAGCCTTACCACAATCCTGAGATGTATCAATATGTCCATTAATCAGACGAGGAAACTGAGGCTCATTTTAAGAGACCATACAACACCTAAGAGAGAAGTGCCAGGTGGGAAGAAGCAATGTGCAAGTGGCGCCTGTTCTTTCTACCCTGAGTTACCTTTTCCTCTGCTCCTTGCTCCTCACAGCCCTCCATAATATGATTGTTCTACCCTTTAAAAGTCTGATCCAAAGATAGATTTAAACACCATTAAGAAAGACTTTTCTACAGCCCAGGCAAGAAGAGGAGTTCACGTCTCTAGAGTCAGACAGAAATTGTTGAATCCCAACTCTGCCACTTACTGGTGGTTTGACTTTAGGAAGGTTTCTTAATTTCTCAAGGCCTCATTTCCCCCAACTGTAAAGTGAAGATTACAGTGATACGTCATAGAGTTACAGTAAGGATTAAATAAAATCATTTTAATAAAGCACTTAACAAAGTACTTCGCATATTTCAAGTACTCATTAAATAGCAACAGTAATAACAATAACAGAAAGGATGTTGTTTTTAAGGGAATTCATCACCAGATCAGTATCAAACTGTGCTCCATGAATCAGTAGTTTCTTGAAATAATAATGGAACTGTCTAAAAACGAGAAAGAGGGTCATAAAGCAAAATAAAAGTAGAAAACTCTGGCTTAAACAAAATTAAACAAGATTTTTATTGTAGAACTCTTATAAGCCTTTAATAGCCAATATATTGGTAGAGCTACAAGAGGGCAATAGAGAAGGCAAGATTTCTCAATCCATTTGAATAGTTCTATTTTTCTGGGGGTTCCATTAAGTCCTGGGGACTCCTTGGGAATCCCTCTACTGGACAAAATCCTGAGTATCCATTACATTATTCCGAGAAGTAGGGAATTCTATTATGCTTCCCCATCAGAGATTTTGAAATAGAGATGAAAATAGTATATTCTATCATTTTCAAATTTATGTAACATCCCATGTGCTTAAAAAATAATCCTAGGACTTTAGGAAAAGTGGGGTTGATTCCAGTAATAATTAGTATTAACTAAACTAGACCCACAAACCATCAAAAACCACAAGTTTAATAACATGAAACATGTATGTAGCAGTACTGAACCACTGCCTAACCCTCTCCTCAACCTGGAACGTTCTTCTCTACTCTGACCGCTCCATCCCTGCTTACCTGGTTAACTCCTAGGCATTCTCCAGGCTCACTGCAGATGCCATCTCTGCCAGCAAGTCTGTTCTGTATAAGATGCCCCGTAGCCCATGTATTTGTCCTGTCACAGCACCACACCAAAATGGCAACACGTTGATGGCAGAAACAATGTCCTCTTCACTGTTGAGTCCCAGGGACTCACATAGCACATGGCACAGGATCAGTGCCAACTAGACTTTAGTGAGCTGAATCTCAGCACAAAGGGCAAAGCTAGAGTTGGAGATGGGAAGAGAGAATCTTACATAGGGGGAAAAAAAGAGAGAGGCTCTGGGGAGCAGAGGCCTGATGGATAACGCATGCAGGATGGGCTTCAGGTTGCAAAGTAAGCTGGTAATAGCAGCGAATATCCTCGTAACCTTGGGGAATCAATAAGGAAGGGGCCCTTGAGGGTGCCAAATAGAGGGTCTCAACTTTGCTATGCACCACCTTTTTTAACCTCAGCTGTTTCTATGTAATCAGTTAGTATGTGCAGGAATTTTTGTCCTACACAAGTGCATTTATTTGCATATCACTAGAAACAACACTAGTGAAAGTCAACAATGCTTTGCATAATTTATGTTTCTTTAGAAAATATGAGCTGGGTGTGATGGCTTATGCCTGTAATCCTAGCACTTTGGGAGGCCAAGGCAGGAAGATCACTTGAGGCCGAGAGTTCAAGAACACTCAGCAACATAGTGAGACCTTGTCTCAAGAAATAAATGAATAAATAAATAAAAACAAAATAAATAAAAAAGAAAAATATGGTTGACTGTGTCTTAAGAGCAGCTCCCAGATGATCCCTTGGTAGAAGTATGACTGGACATTCTTTACAGTAGACTGGGTATAGAGAGGTTACTGGAGCCTGGAAAGATTTCTCAGGGTGCCCTAAGGTAAGCTCACAGCCTGAACCCTGAGGAACGTTTAATAGTGAAGCTCACTGCCTTTCTCCTTATCAGCCTTCTCAAGTCTTCATCTTGGTTAACCTCAACACCATCCACTTAGATTTCTAAGCTGGAGATCTCAGAACCATCCTTGCTTCCCTCCTCTTCCAAACCAAGCATTCAAAGAGTCACCAAGTACAACTGATTCTATTTAAGTTCAATGTGGCATTTTGTTTTGTTACTAAATTCTTAAATACATGTATCCTCATAGAAAAATTGATAGATGAAAAGATAAAGCAGCAGGAGAAAAGTCACTCTCAATTCCATTGTTAATGTTTTCTAGTATTCATGAAATTTTCTATCAAGTTCTGTATATAACTTTGACTATAGATTTTTTTAAATTTGTTTTTTAATCTATTCTTGACTCTCCTGCTCTCCTTCACTTATTGAAACTGATTTTAAGAACTTTCCTCATCTGAAACAAAGTATTTCCTGTCCCTAAAGACAGAAGAGTAATTAAAACAAGCGTGAACGCTGCTTTCATGGGGCCCACAGGCAATGTATGTAAATCTTTCCTTCCCTTCTTTAACACAAGGAGTCTCATACAGCTCATACTCTTTATTCCTCATAACATTATATTTGGAAATCATTTTATATCAATTCCTCATTCCTATTTCCTTGTATCCTAGCATCATAATATAACCAGCCTTACTGATGGATATTGATGGGTATTTAAGGCGCTTCCAATCTTTTGCTATTGCAAACAGTACTACAGTAAACAACCTTATACATAAGCCATTTCATGCATGCAGGACCAGAGCCATAGGATAAACCCCTGAGAGTAGGGCTTGGGGAGAAATTGCCAAATTGCCCTCCACAGAGTTTTACCAAATAACATTCCATCAACAATATATAAGAGTGCCAGCTTCCCCACCACCTTGGAACACTTTTATTCTCTTCTTAGAGCTACTTGGTGGCCTGGAGAAATCTCGTCGCTGATCAAACTGAAGGAGCAGGAACGTGAAGTGGAAGGATTCTTCCCTCTCACAGGCCACCGAGAAACTTGTCTTAATGGAGGTCTGGGTTTATTTTTTAAGAGCCTTTATTCCTTATAGAAGAAAGAAGAAGAAGAAGAAAAAAACAGAAAACCCTACAATGCTACTATGTGAGTGCCACAAAGAGGAACACATTTCTGTCCCATGTTTCCAACAAAACCAACCACTTAAAAAGATACAGGGCGCCATTCAGGGTTGTTGGAGCAGTAGGAGAACACGTAGCTGATCTGCAATCCAATGGCCACTCAGGAGAGCAACCTGTGTGCTTTTACCCACAGAGCAGCCAGTTTCAACTGGAACATATGCAGGGCCCGTTTGCAGACTTCTTTGTGTGGTGGTTCATTCCCCATCTTAGAGGCTGGGGCAGGTTAGGAGAGAGCGCCCATGTTGTACAACAGTATATCTGAGCTGCCCTTTATGCCTACCTATTTCTTTCCCTGCTTTCACCCCTTTGTGTGTTTTTAATGGGGATAAGTGTGAGCTATACTGGAGTGCAATCACATTGTGGTCTTAAAAGGATCTCTGATGATAGAAAATATGTCAATTTATTATTTCCCTCAGGATAGAGAAAAAAGTACAAAGGTTCAATGGATGATGAAGATAATACTTGTGCACTGTATAGCATTTTCCAACAAAGGATTTTAAGGTGATTTTCCTTTAAAAAATATTTTATATTTTAGTCCCATTTTGTAGGTGGGGAGACAAGAAGATTTCGTAGTGACTAAAATGTCCTAGTGGTGGGACCCTGCATAGAGTCAGCATCTCTATGATCCTTCCGGGCTCTTTTCACTCCCTCTAGTGGAATTTGGTTCTTCACATCAGAGTTTTGACAGCAATAGCAAGCACTGTGCTATTGTGTGCGATCTTTTGGGTACCAGAGCCAGTTTCATCAAATCTTCAACCTGATGGCTCTATCTATGATCAGAGCTATCTCATGTACCTACAGTTGCAGTTTCTTTAAATAACAATTAGCCCAGGAGATCCTGGGCTGCTCTTGAACGCAGGGAGTATGCTGGTAAAACTCAGCAAGGAGGTGGTCACTTGTTTTTTTGTCATGCAGGGTCTTTCATAATGAATCAACAAAGCATTGACAATAGTTTTCTTGTAAACTGAACAAACCTTATAAATGGTGTGTGGTCTCCCCTCCCCCATGAATTAGTTCCTTTGTCCTGAAATGTGTGGTTAGCCCAGATATTCATTCCGCTCTGCTGGGAGAGTGGCAGAGTCTAGGGAGGCACCCAGAATGTGCAAGACAAGTCGACATTTTACATTTTGGTCTTCTTTATCAGAGCTGGAAATATTTCATTTGTACCTTGAAAAATAAGGAAAAAAAAAAAAAGCATGAGTGGACAGCATAGAAAACTTTCCCAAGTATCTGAGTGATCAATTTTAGGACATGAATGTGATAGCTGCTTCCTCTTTTTTATGTGTACAACGATGAAAGGAAATTAAGACTGTAGAAACAGTTTTTAAAGTGCTTTGTATGGCTGCTTGAAATTCATTGTATGATTGCCTGTTTTTTAAAAACCTAAATAAGGAGGGCTAAAGTACTTAGGAGAAAACTAATTGCTTTAAGCTTTTCCTCCTCAGTGTATGCTATTCTCTGCTGTTATATAATCTTGGATATTGAGCAACTGAATGAAAGAAACAGTGTCTTACTTAAAGTAAATGGACAAACATCATTTACTGCTGGCGTTTTTGGCTCTTGGGGTGGGGGTGGGGAAGATATCTCATAGTGAAGTTCACCATAGCTTAGAGTTCATAAAATCAACCTTATTGTCAAAACACTGAAATAAAAATTCACAGAATTGAAAGGAGCAAATCTATGTGGAGGGAGGTTTTTAAAATCTTGAAACGTTCAAGTTTTGCTGCTTGTCTTTATAAAAAGGCAAGTTATGATGGCATAATTTTTGACATGTTGTTACCAGAGGGATTGTGTGTTGGAATGTATATTAGATTAAATTGATAGATGGTTGTGTGAAAAGAACTGCAATATTCAAACTTGACTGTACGCATAAAATTATTTACAGAACTATACCACATTAATACCATCTTATTTCATTTCAGATATAATTTTACTTAATGGTAATTTTTATAAAGGATATGAATGTGTTTTTCTCTTTTAAAAAGAATTGCCAAAATCATTGCCAACACATGAAAACAAGTCAATGATTAAGATCACATAAACCCATGTCATATGTATATTCAATCCAGAATTGTTTTAGGGTCATTGTAGCCATAGAGTTTTCAAATAAATTATTTGAATATAAAAGTAGATTATGTATTTCCCCTGTGGCTGGCCAAATGTCTTTTCAACAAAGGGTAAAATAAGAAGGCTATTTTTTGTGTAAAAGAGTGATCTTTTTAGTCATGCTTGGCTGCCTTTTCAGGACTGTCTCCATTTATAATGAGATATTCTTGAACTCATTTGAACCAGAAAGTTTAGTAAATTTGTGGTACATTTTTACATAAAATATCATAATTTGTTTTAAAGGATCAGGTCTAGAGCAAAGAGAAAGTACATGAATGATTGTTTTGATTTTTAGTTTATAATTTTGAGCTGACATCCACATTGGACAATATCTGGAATATTGAAAAAATATATTTATTTGCTTACTATTTCATACTTCTTGGCAGTTCTAATTTCATCTTATTGTCTACTTAAAAGTATGCTTGCTATTCAAATCTCAGTTGAAGCTGTCATAAAGACTATCATCGCAATAGTTTTTATAGTTTTCAGAGTTCTTGGCATTGAAAGGTGATGATGGCCTTTCCAGAATAATAAGAAAAAGTATTTTATATAAATTTTATGGCTCTGCTTTGAAGTAAATTTGACTTATATGCAAATTTGCTAATATTAACTTTTTTCTTTTCCTATTAACATAGTAAAAAAATAATCCTAAGGCTGGAAATACATGGGCATATACTTACACACATGTAGTGGTGAAAGAAATCTTTTTGAAAACTGAAAGTAAATTTTGACATGATCATTAACATATAAAAACATGTTTGTGTTATTCTCTAGTGTTTTAACATTCTCTGCACTTAACTATTTTTCTAATATACCTGAAGGTCATTTTTTAAAACTTTTAGTTAATATTTTTTTCAGTTACAAGCAGAAAAACCAGTTAATAGATTTTTAATCTGATATCAAAAATCAACCCCATATAGTACTTATTTCCAATCTTATTTCTCTAATTGTACTTTGAAATGGATACATTATTTGTTTTACATTTGTACTTCCCTTGAACCTCCTATTTTCTTTTAACTACTCTACAACAAATGCCAATTTTTTTTTCTATTCTTTTCCCTTTATCTGATTTTTACAGCAAATGATGTGTCATGTCTCTCCTGAAATTGACCATTCTTTTCAGAAAAGATTTTTTCTTTTTTGGCCTATGGTGCTACACTGAAAAAGTCACCCAGCTAAAATGAGTTACTTCATTTCCAAATAAAAACAATAGTGTTTTCATGCCTGCACTTATTATTATTCTGAGAATGTACTAATTTGTTACATCCAAGATGACGGTTCGTTGGGTCCGTGAAAAGGGCAGTGTGCCAACTACAGCAGGGAAGTAAAAGGACTTCTTTCATGGGAAGTAGTGGGACAGAAAGTAGCCCCGCAGTTCTTGTGGGCATCAGGAGGCACGCTGCCAATGGAGTCATCCCAGTATCAAGATTTCCTGTGTTGGGTTCTGAATCAAGCTAAAACTGTGATTTCACTAATGTCAGCCTGGGCGGTCAAATTTTCAAATTCGCTATTGCACTAAGGAGCAACTGATAAATGTTTTATCCCCATAGGCACTGGCTGATGCGAAACAAGGATTTTGAATGTGTACAGTGCATTATTACTTTTGGTATTAAGCTTAAATAATTGTCTACTTACCCTGAGCTGGTAATAGCAAGATACAAGCAAAGGAGGACATTTTTACAAAGTAAAACTGCAAAACAGATTTATCTATATTGCTATGGATTTTTTTTATTGTTGTTCTTCTCCCCTATTAAATTTGAATGATAATGAAGTTTGATTCTATACTTTTATTCGGCTCTAAACCAGGGTGGTCTCATAATTTTGTTTTACATGCATGACATTGCTTAAGGTCATTAGTTGTAAATCGTAGTACAAAAAGGCTGAAAATATATTCAGCACTTTGTAGTTTCCGAATACACATTTAAGAGCTGCTATGAAAAGTCGAGACCTACATGGCAGATTTTCTGGCACTGAATGGTCAATTTAGTGATGTAGATTAGTGAATCCAAACAGTAAGTGGAGAGAGACTATAATAATGCTTTGATATGTCCCTCTGTTGAAGCATATCCTGGTTGATCCATTTTCTGTTATTGTAATATTTTTCTTTGCTCTATGGCAAAATGCTCTCTACTTTCTTATTTTTTAAGAATATAACCCAGAAAAAGTTATCCATTTTTAAAAATAACTTTCATCTGCTTTTGGTACCACTTAATAAATGAAAAAAAAAGCAGATTTGGATTATGAATTGAATTTTATTTTGTTGGAATAAAAAACTTTCTTTTGAGAACATTTGCTTTTTGTTCAATATGTATTTGTTGAGTTTTTCTTTTATCATAAAGTTTTAATTCATGGTCCCTTTTATTTTGAAAGGGAGTGTACTTTAAGCAACATTTATACAGCAACCATTTTAATAATGATGATAATGTTATTTTATTGAAATCTTGAAATAGGTTTTACTCAAAATTTGGCTGACCTTGACTTGATATTTTGAGTCCTATTTCATTTTTGTGACTAGGAAATAAAAACAAGTTCTGCCTTTTATATTCTTCATGAGTTATGAATTTAATTTTCTTGACATATTACTTCAAAATCAAGGGCAATATGTATTTTTCTTTTAAATTCCAAATGGAAACTGGCTGAATTCACAATAAAGACAACTGAAAATTGGGATTGTTTAAAAATTAAAAAAAAAACCAGAAATACACCGTTGTAGCAGATTTTAAATGAAGTAGGTTATCAAGTGGACTGCTAATTTTTGCCTTTCCAAAATGTTGGATATTTAACCCTCAGAATAATTAAATATTTGTAATAAAGCAGTTAATTCAAGCAGTTTATTGCTGTAATTTGCAAAAGTACATTGAGCTGCTTTCTTTTCAGCTCATTGATGGAGGAACAAACATTTCTTTAATAAGACTACAGCACATTCTAATTTTGTTGCAAAAGCTTAGATAAGGATCAGGCCCCCTCTGAATCACTGCATTGACCTATGACATTGAAAGTGCTGAAGCTCTTTGGCAAAAGAAGAGTTAGACATTCATTATTATGCACAGGACTTTCCAGTTCTAAAGGGGCTCTGTGCTTTCTCTCAGATAGACTTTGTTTGTTGGAAATGAGAACTGTATTTTGGCAGCAAAGGACCAGAACTGAAGCTACTCTGCAGGCAGACTCATTATGACATAATCCTTCATTAATCCTCATTCTCTATTAATAGATCATGCAGAAGTTTTCCTTTAGTTGATCATCTTCATCAAGGAGCTATGGAAAAGCATTACCAGTGAAATGCCCACCTCTGGTTTTAAGACTGCTTGTTTATATCCATCTTTATTAGTTGCAAAGATTAATGGTGAAAATAATCTCTTGGACTTTGCTTGGTATACAAACCACATATGAGGACCTAAAAAATCTGATGTAACTGAATTTTCATGTTTTGGGGGTAACACTCACCTGGAAATAAAACATAGCACTTAACAATAAAAAAGAAAAATTTATCAGGCTAAAATTTCTTTCTGGTGAGATAAAGGGGTTCTAGTCACAGAAGCACGGGAATAGTAGCTAAGCAGCCCAACTTCCCATATTCCTTAAGAAAACAAGTTATCATACAAAATATGTATTTTTCTAACTGTTACTTAACAGATTGAATTAGTCTTGAGATGCTCAACTTTTCATGGTGGATGGTGAGGGTGCATCTCCTTTAGAAGGATACATATGTGCTTGTTTTTGTCCAAATTATCTGCTCAGATCAGACACTGGAGCTGCAACCTTCCAATGTAAGATTTTTATCATATCCTTTTACAGAATTTGGGGACTCATGTAAAAATGTATTTAGAGAAAATAAATAAATATCACTTGTTTGTTTTCATATACACCCTTGGGGTCTTGATAAGCCAAAGTTCTCACAGCAGGTCTGGTTCATCAGTGCAGCCTCACCATGAGCCCCATGGCCTGCTGCTGTCCCTGACACTGAAACTAGGCACCATGTCTTTGACTCATCTTTGTTGATAGACCCAAAACTTCATTTGAAGGCATAATTTAGGAATATTAGGAGGAGATTTTTATGATATTTATTTTACATTTTGTCAACAGAATTTAAATATTTTAAAATAAAAACTATCCATAGGGAGATGATTCGATTAAGCAGTATGTACCGTTTCCTAGAGGAGTATGCTGGAAAAGCTTTCTCTAGGTTTTGCAGGTGATTGTTCCGGTAGGGGTGTGCTCATAGTGTTTAGTCATTAATGGAGACTGTGCCTCCATTGGAACTGGCTAATAGGTCCAGATTGATCCCTCATAGTAATGTCACTAATACTTGTAATACTAGAAAATATGCATGCTACCAAAAAATTGTAGGAACATATTTTTATGTTGTCTGGCACATATTTCTGAATTAAAAACTCACTGAAGTTAAGAAGTTGTCCATAGACACATAAATTGTAATTGTTTAATTTGGCTTTTAATCTAAGCCTTCCCATCTTTTAATGATTTTATGTATAATCTGCAGTAAAGAGAACTAGGATTTATTGAACAACTGTTTTAAATGGACCACCTCCCTAGGTCTAAGTAAATTTCAAGGCTAGTAGTCTAAGCTAATTGAAAGAGAGTCACCATAGAACTCTAAGGTAAAAGCTGTACTTTCTAGGCCTTTGATGTTCAGGTTGAATTGGAATCTGGGTTTGAAAATTTCTACAAGCTAAACCAGAGATGGTCAGGGGACACTCCAGGCAAGGCCTAAAAAAATCAAAATGTGACCAGTGTTTTAATGCAGTGGCTCTGCTTTTGTTTATCAGAAATGCTGGTGGTGGCTGGTAAGGCAACATAGACAATGCATAATATTCAGCCCTCAAAAGGACATTTTCATAATACTAAATGTTTATACTCAAGAATCTACCAGAAAAGTACTTGAAAGTTACTGTAGTCAAGCCAAGACCTGCAAACCTGGAAAGCCAGTCAATATCACCATAGTGGGCAGCTTTTCCGAAATGTTTGTCCAGATCTTAATTTATTTGCTTTAACCTGAGATTTTTGTTGACAGTAATAATATTTGACAATTAGTTTGTATTTAAGAAGATTTTACACAACAAAAAGTATGGTTGCATACGAAGAAAATAGGATTAAGAAATGTATTTCAAATTTAATAAAAATGTGGATCATGGCAATTTGATACTGGCTTTTCTTGATGAGTTTTCTGGTGTGTGGATTTTGAAGTGGGCACAATGCTCCCTATCAGATCATTTCAAATTGCTCCTGGACAGAATTCCTCCTCCTCTGTATTATTTTTTTCACTGCTGCTGTAGTAAGTCACCACAAACTTACTGGCTTAAAACAACACAAATTCATTATTTTACAGTTCTAGAAGTCAGATGTCTAAAATGAGATGGCAAGGCCGTGTTCCCTCTTGGGGGCTTTAGGGAAGATCTATTTTCTTGAGCTTTCCATCTTCCAGAGGCCACATAAATCCTTTTGCTTGTGACCCGTTCCCCCATCTCCAAAGCTAGCAGGCAGCATAGCATCTTCGAATGTCTTTCTCTATCTCTCAGCTTCTATTGTCACTCAGCCTCTGTCTCACTCTGACTTCTCCTGCGTTGCTCTCATAAGGACCCCGGTCATTACCTCAGGCCAACCAGGCAATCCAGGATAAACTCCCCATCTCAAGACCTTTAACCTGATTACTTCTGCAGAACCCCAAGGTAATATTCACAAGTTTTGAGTATTAGGGTGTGGACATCTTTGATGGTCATTACTATCACATCCCCTGACCCTCTGGGGAAGAATAGGGGACTGGTTTTCATTTCCTTGGGCATCAAACAGTGCTGAGATCTGTGGTTCCACACCTCTGCTGGGGTGCTTTTTAAAATCCTTATGCCCAGGGTATACCTCAGACCTATTATATCAAATTTCTCGGGGTGGGTCACAAGGCATCAAGTATTTTTAAAGCTCCCCAGATGATTTTAATGTGCACTCAAGGTGGATAACAACTTATTTAGGAGCCTCTTTTTCTTTTTAAAGGCTCTCCTGGGATTTGGCTAGGATCTATGAAAGCATTTAAATTTTATCAAACTGAATTAAGATTTTGTTGAGAGACAGGCACAAATTTCTAGGAGAATTTATATTTTAATGGCTCAATATTTGTTAGTTTAGACTAGCTTTAAAGTTTTATGCTCAAAAGGACAGGATAAAGAAAACTTATTCTGTAAGTATCTAGTTCAAGTACTATTGGTTTAAATTACTTAAATCTATAGATGATGAATCTTGTATTCTTTAAATGTGTAACTTAAAAAGCACTTTTTAGAATTTTTCCTGTAATAGTGTGAATTCAACTCAACATCTCACATGCTGGTTCAGCTGTAAATCAATGATACTGAATGTAAGCTAATATTCTGGGCTTGAAATTGGCTTAATAGTGAGTTACGTGGACTAGAATATAGAATAATTCCTACCTAATGTGTCATCACTTAAAGTTTACTTCTCCACATAGCTAGAAGAATCTAATAATTTAGGAGGGCTTATTTTGGTTGAAATTTGAGTGTTCAATTTATATAAAGTCACTGATTGGTCAAGACCTTTAGCCACAGCATACAGAATCTTGACTCTTCTAATATATACATTATGAAATAATGTATATATTCTTAATTACTCCAGATAATTACTCTTAAAAAAGGAGAGAGACAAAGAAAGTTGAGATTATTTTTACTCCATGGACTGAATGTTTGCATTGTTCATATGTTTTTACTGGTTATTTTTAAGATTGGAGAAGAAGATCATTTGTATACTGGGCTCTATTGAGGATAAGAGTTTGGGAGACAGTTACAATGTAAAATTAACATGAGCCATAAAATAGTCACTTGGTGTTTATGTTTTGATGATACAAAGACAACAAGGAATATAGTGGCTGCATTTTTCAGATGAGGACAAAACGTCTAAGGAACAATGTTTGCCCTATTTCTACACTGATGAGAAATGTAGAAAATATTGCATACATACTACGTCACTGGATTGCATAGGACATTTTCACAGCTTATGAGGGCAACAAATAAAGCCTATGAAATCAAAACTGCCCTCTAGAATACTCCAAAAGTAAGCTTGAGTCTAAGTCATTTGTTACATTCTTGTTCTTAATTTTCATAATGGAAAATATTTATTGATAATAAATACCAATATAAGAAATAAATAAAATTATGTGATACCAAATTTCTCAACTCTGTTGTGTATCAGGACCAAGGAACATGTTCATTAGAATTTTTGACAAACACTAAAATCACTGTTAAAAAATCCCACACATAGAAGCTGTTAAATTAATACATATGTAATAACTAATAGCTACAAGTAGGCACTTCAAATTACTTCATTTAATTACACCTCACAACAGCTATTCAATATAAATAAAAATAATACTCCACTTTACAGATGAAAAACCTGAGAACTAGAGAGATTTAGTAACTCTATCAAAATCATACGACTAATAAGTGGCAGAACCAGGAGACACATCCAAATGTGATTCTTAACTACTCCAGGCCACTTCAGTTCAAGCTAGTGCAGGTTTTAACTAACTTGTGCTTTGGATTCACATGATCCCGGATCAGAGTAGAGAACAAGCATAGGCCAAATCTTTGTGGCCAGTTTGTTTTGCAGGACATAGGAGAATAGAATGAGGGATACTGCTCCAAAAAAAAAAAAAAGGTCTTCAAGAAGTTTAATTTTTCATTTGAATTTATATCAAGTACTCATTTAAACCATTCTCAAGATTATATTGATTCCTCTTTGTGTGTGTCCCACTTTGAAAATTCTCATCATTTGGAGGTAAATTTATTCCATTTTATTATTATCCTATAGAGGAAATAACTAAATTTTATTATTACAGATCACGGTTTCTCAGCCTGTTCTTCTAATTGCAAAGATAAGAATTCCTTCCTTGTAAAAAACATTTTTTCTGGATCTCACTTTAGAATGCCTGAATCAAACTCTTTGGGGTCACGGCCTGGGGAATCTGGCTTTTCTTTTGCAAACTCACCAGGTTATTTGTGGTAGAAATGAATTTCATTTGCTCAAAATCTAGATTTTGAAATCAATGCTCATTACGATGATTTAGACAGACAATGCAAAGCATCAGAAAGGTAGAAAAATGGTGAGGATATACTCCATATTCTATTTTCCTCTATCCCCATTTCTTGCTAACTCCCTCCTGCCCCTTTCCTTTCTCCATTCATCAAACATGAGATGAAGCTTCCACAGTGTGCAGTCACTGGGCTGGCCTGAGATATTGCCAAATAGTTCAGGAGAGTGCATACTTCATCCCTGCTTTTGAATACTAAAGAAGATCTGCTGTTAAAAAAAAAAAAATGTGTTTGTTATTGTTATATTCAGTATTTTCCAAAATATTTACCCACAGAACCCTTTCTTTAAAGAATACGTGCTACTCCGGAAAGCACTGTTAGAAAAAGTGGACATGACAATGACATTATTTACATATCAAATGCAATCAATAGCTGGTGGAATTCACTGGTGATGCATTCATTGCCTTTTTAAAACCACTGTTGCTTAAGCTAGCTCCTGGAAGACCTCATGCGTATTAGAGGCAATCCAGGTATTTGTGATACCAGACCTTATGTAGCCAAAAAGGATTCTTACTTCAAAGTTTCTACTTCTCTTTAGAAAGGCGTAAATTCAACTGATTCAATTATTCTGTTACAAATTTAGGTAAATAACTCAGTATCTTCATCTTGGTCTCTGTCTCATTGCTATTTTTCACTTTGCCTTTATTTGTTGCTTAATTATTAAAGCATAATGTGTACTTAAAACGCACACAGCTCAAACAAAACCATACAAAGTATACAGTGGAAACCAAAATTACACCTCATTCCTACAATATCAGTTCTATTCTTCAGAAGTATTTTTGCATTTTTCCCATATTTTTCCCCATATTTTGTGTGCAATTTTTTTATTTTTAAATTTTAAAATATTTTAAACGTCTGGGGAAATAAATATGTATAATATGTAATATATGTCATACATGATATAACTGTATATTTTTACAAAGATGCCATCATATACTGGTCTAAAATTCACTTTTGTCTATTAAGTGTATTGCCTTAGGCTTCTGAAGTTCCCTGGAAATAAGGATTTTATGTTCCTAATGCACCTCACAATTTTTAAAGTGCATTGCCATGAACTGTGTAATAACAGTACCTGGACCTAGTCTTAAAACAAATTCTTTCCCAAATATCTGGGTACCACTTGGTTAGTTAATAATGTCTTAGCACATTATTATATGAGAATGTTTTCTCATGTAATAGTTATGTGTGTCACACGATTTTTACAAATAGCTTCTATAGAAACACATTTTTTGCAAATCACTCAGTAAATATACTACAAGATATTATTATTTAAAGGAAAACTGGTATGAATTTTATTTTACCCTAAGAAGCCTATTGAAAAAATAAATAATTGCTCTCTAATTCATGAGTTTAAGTTATCCAAATTTTTATAAATCAATATGTGGACTTTGTGGAGAATTTACAACCTCCCAAATATGATAACAGAATTTTACTCTTCAAGGTTTACATTCTTTTCATTTGCAAAGTCACCATCAACAAGATAAGTAAAGCTAAATAATTAAATAAAAAAGAATGTTCCTTGCATAGTACTATTTCTTTCCCCTTTTTTTTCCACTTGGTAAGATAGCAAATGGAGAATATTTTTAGTTTATTTATACTGAACTGTTATTTGGCAAAATTAACATTTAAAATAAAATATTCATTTGAAAGGATTAGCTATCATTACATTTAAAAACTCGATTTGCAGAAAGCAGACTGGTGGTTGCCAGGGCCTGAGGAAGTAAGAGAAGTAAAGAGACGTTGGTCAAAGGGTACAAACTTTCTCTCAGTAGATAAACAGGTTCTGGGGATCTGATAATGTACAGCATGACTAGCGATAAATGTTAACTAAATTGGTTGTGGTAATCTTTACATAATGTACACATATACCAAATTATCACAGTGTACAACCTGAATATATTCCATTTTGTTTGTCTATTGAACATTTTAAATTTTAAAAAATATAAAAAGTAAAATGTATTACAGTATTTTGTAAAATAAAGTGAATCATGCATTTGATAAAAATACTCAGGCAGTAAAGAAAGGCTAAAAGTAAAATCTCTTTCTTCCAATCCCTCCTCCCAACAAGGAGTGCAACTCCCCAAAGATAACTATGGTTAATAGTATCTTGTATTTATCCTTTCCAATAAAAATGTCTATCATATAGCAGATATATATATATATATATATATATATATATATACACACACACATATACATATACTTTTTATTTTTTATTGATTCCGGGGTACCTGTGCAGGTTTGTTATATAGGTAAATTGCATCTCATGGAGGTTTGGTGTACAGATTATTTCATCAACCAGGTAATAAACATAGTACCTGATAGGTAGTTTTTGCTCCTCTCCTTCCTCCCAGCATCCACCCTCAATTAGGTCTCGGTGTCTGTTGCTCCTTCCTTTGTTCCTTACGTAGTCAATGTTTAGCTCCCACTTATAGGTGAGAACATGCGGTATTTGGTTTTCTGTTCCTGCATTAGTTCACTTACGATGTGGCCTTTAGCTCCATCCATGTTGCTGCAAAGGACATGATCTCGTACTTATATCCTTTTTATTAGTTCCTAAACAGGATCATACCGCATGCACTGTCCTGAACCTTGCTTTTTTTACTTAATACCTTGTTTGAACTTTTACCTTATTGGCATTTACAGATTTACTTCATTTAAAAAAAAAAACAAAAACACTTGACATCCCTCTTTGACTTCACTGTAATTTATTTAACCTAGCCCCTCTTCTGGGACACTTGGGCTGTTTCTTCTGGCTATTAAAAACAATGCTGCAATGAACATCCTTATGCATTTATTTTAGCATGTTGTTTGAAGAATACCAATGGCACAAATTTCTAGCAGTGATAGTATTACTTGCATAGATTAAGATGATCAATAGTACTCAAGAATCAAAAGCATGTCAAGAAGCAAGAACTCTCTAACACTGGTAATGTAAGTGCAAATTGGCGCAAACTTCTGGAAGGGCAATTTGATTATGTCTTAACAAAATTTGAAATTCATATATAATTTCAACCAGAAATTTCAGTGTCAGAAATTGACCTGATCAATACATAAGATTATTTCTTATGAATATACCTTCTTACATTACATCTGTACAGCTATAGAGTTAAGAGTATTAGAGCTGGAATGGAATGTAGAAATTATCTATTCCAATTTCTGAGGCCCAAGGAGGTTGTTACACAGTGAACAGGTGCCCAACAGAGAAATTCTGCACTAGCTGCTAGATACTTCAAAGGGATAGACAATTAGACACGTCCTTTTTCTCTCAGGCCTCCATCTCATTGGTCATAGTTACTATATTGCTATCTCTCTTCCTTGCTGTGTCTGTCCTTGTGTTGTTTTGTTAGATTTTTATCAAAGGTGTGGTTCTGTAGGTTTCATGTCCCAGGAAAACGTTTCACCAGAGGACAGGTCCATTCAGTATGATTGAGGGCTGGGGAGAATAAAAGAGTAACCAGGGTGTTAAGCCTTAAGAAAGTGAGTTAGTGGCCTGGTATCTGTCCTTTATAGGTTGCTAAATTAAAAACCATTTTTTAAAAATGCACACAACACTTCTGACACCAAATATGTGGGTTTTTCCTTCACATTAAGCAATTATCCAACTCTTGGGACACCAACTGGGTGTCCTGCAATTCAGTTCTGACTCTATCTGGAGTTAGAGTAGATCCCACAGGTTAAGAGCTAAGTCCTATGAGACTGCCCATCACTTCAGACACCAAACACAAGTCCCAAGTTGCCACCTGCACTCTGACCAACCAGCTACAAATTGTTGGTTCCCAAACTCCTTGATAATTTGCTATAAGAGCTCATAAAACTCAGGGAAACATTTACTTCTGATTACCAGTTCATTACAAAGGCTATTATGAAGGATGCAGATGAACAGCCAGCTGAAGAGGTGCATGGGGTGAGATCCAAAGGGTTCTGAGCACAGCAGCTTCTGTGCCCGTGAAGTTGGGGTGAACCACACTCCTGGCACATGGATGTGTTCAGCAACACAGAAGCTCTCCAAACCCTGTCATTGAGGGAGGCTTCATCACAGAGGCATGGTTGAATATTCACTCATTCTCCATTCCCTCACACCTTCTGGGAGGATAAGGGCGGGGCTGAAAGTTCCAAACTTCTAATCATGGCTCAGTCTTTCTGGTAACCAGCCTCCATTCTGGATCTATCCAGAAAATTAGAACAAAAGATGCTCTTATTACCTAGGAAATTCCAAGGGATTTAGGAGCTCTGTGTCAAGAATTGGGATCAAAAAACAAGTGTTAGATGAAAAGATGCTCCTAGCACCCCTGTCACTCAGGAAATTACAAGGGTTCTAGGAGCTCTGTGCCAGGAACCAGGGGAAGAGACCAAATATATATTTCTTCTTATGTCACAGATGGGAATTCAAAACAAATAGGGGTCAAGGGTGGTATCCTTAGTGACCAGGACAGGTCCTGATCTGTAGTGACCTTCGTTACTCCAAAAAGGAAAAGCATCTACCACTTTTGTAAAACACATAGTGAGTCACAGATTTCCATAGCTAGCATCAATTGACTGGTCAATAACTTTATGTCCATGTATTTTAAGACTTAAAATCTTAATACTTGTTATATATGGCAGAGTGTAAGCTGGACATCAACAGGCAATTCACATACAAAAAAGTAGTTACTAATAGAAAATGAGAGAAAATTAGAATAAAATAATTAGAAAAAAATAACAATCATGAAGCATCATTTTTTCTGTCCAAGTTATCAAAGTTTATCTTTTCATAGTAATACTTCAGGCTTTTGAGATTTTTTTTTTTTTGAAATGGGTGCTTATTTGGGTAGATGGCGGAAACTTTGAGAGCACAGTTGACTGTACAGACTTAAAAACTGAAACATTTTGGCCCAATAATTTTGCTACTAGAAATTTAGCCTAGGAACATCATTCAGAAAAAGAAAGTTGCTATAAACACTGGGATGTTCCTAACAACTTAATTTTTTTACTAGAAAAGTTGCAAGATGCCTAAAGTCCAAGAAATGAAGAGTGGTGACTAAAATTGTAGTATGTCAAACAGATGAAACATTAAGTAGATGATGATTATCAAAGCCATGTAACTTAGTAAGCAAATATTATCATACATTTATAAAATCAAGATGTGAAATTGTGCATACACTAGTATTGATAAACTTAATGGATGGCTGTGTATGAATAAGTTCCAGAAAGGAATATATAAATACATACACACACACAAAGTAGACTTTGTATTATGATTTTTGTAATATTTTATTTGACCAACAATAACAAAATGAAGCAATAAAAATGATGAAACAAAAGACATATGAATATTTTTACTTTTCATAGGTTTTCTCCTGTTGCTTCTGTACATATTCTTGGTTAGTTCCACCTAGAATGTGAAAAAGAGGAGAACTGTTTTGCTCAATACGTACAGTTTTAGGGAGACAGTCTCAGAATTTGAGTACAACTCCAGTGCACTATCTTAATTCATTTTGGAATGAGAGAAATCTAATGATGTAACAATAGAATCAAATCAAGTAAGACTTTAAAAATGGTTACTTTTTTAAAATGCAGGAAGATGTACAATTTCAAGTTTCAACATTTCCAATGACAGGAAAGTCACTATCCCACAAAGCAGCATACTCAATTTATAAATAACTATTCATTCATTCTACATGTATTGAGCCGATTTTCTGTTTAGAATGATCGAATCAAAAGCAACAAGACGGAAAGTGGGAAGATCAGTTAGGAGACTCTCTATTTAGTATAGGTGAAAGATAATGAGGCCCAAACTAAGTCAGCACCAGGAGAGAAAATGAAAGAACACATTTGAAATATATTTGGAAAACAGCTCAATTAGACTGAATGACTACCTCCAGACGAGGTCTAAGGGAAGAGTATTAGATTTCCCCTCTCGGTAAGGGTAGAAAATAATCTCTGGCCATCTTTACTCTGCCATACCCTCCTTCCATCTTCCATAAATTTGTTTTAAAATCTGAGCTCATCAGAGAGCCCTGACTTCTATATTGTTTCTTCTCCTAATTTTTAAAATTGGTTTTTATTTTTATATATTTAGGGGGTACGAGTGCATATTTCTTACATTCATATATTGTGTAGTTGTGGAACCTGGGTTTTTCATGTACCTATCACCCACATAGTGAACACTGAACCCAAGAGGTAATTTCTCAACCCTTGCTCCCACACCACTATCCCATGTTTTGTAGTCTCTAGTGTTTATTATTACACTCTGAATGTCCATGTGTACCCATTGTTTAGCTTCCACTTATTGTTTATTGGAAATAAAATACATGTTCAAATGTATTTGCAAATACATGTTCAAATACAGCATGTTTTTGACTGTATATTTCTGTATTTGACTTTCTGTTTCTGAGTTATTCCATTTGGGATAATGGCCCCTAGTTCCATCCATGTTGCTGCAAAAGATATGATTCCATTCCTTTTCATGGCTGCATAGTATTCCATATATAGATAGAGATATATAGATATATCACATTTTCATTATCCAATCCTCTATTGATAGAAATTTAGGTTGATTTCTCATCTTTGCTATTGTGAACAGTGCTATGATAAACATGCAAGTTCAGGTATCTTTTCCACATAATGATTTCATTCCCTTTGAGTATATACCCAGTAGTGGAATTACTGGATTGAATGGTAGTTCTTTTTCCAGTTTTTTGTCTTCTAATTTTTAACTTTTGACTTATTTTACTGAGACACAATTTTTTTACTTGTAAGGGTCTTCTTTCCGTTTTTTTTTTTTCTTCAGCTTTTAAGTTCTGAGGTACATGTGCCAGATGTGCAGGATTGTTACACAGGTAAACATGTGCCTTGGTGGTTTGTTGCTCAGATTAGCCCATCACCTAGATATTAAGCCCAGCATCTGTTAGCTATTCTTCCTGATGCTCTTCATCCCCCCCACTCCCACTCCGACATGCCTCAGTGTACTTTGTTCCCCTCAATGTGTCCGTGTGTTCTCATCATTCAGCTCCCACTTATAACTGAGAACATGCAGTGTTTGGTTTTCTGTTCCTGTGTTAGTTTGCTGAGGATAATGGCTTCCAGCTCCATCCATGTTCCTGCAAAGAACATGATCTTATTCCTTTTTATGGCTACATAGTGTTCCATTTTGTATATGTACCACATTTTTCTTTATCCAGTCTATCATTACTGGGCATTTAGGTTAATTCCATGTCTTTGCTATTATGAATAGTGCTGCAATGAACATATGCATGCATGTATATTTATAGTAGAATGATTTATATTCCTTTGGGTGTATACCTAGTAATAGCATTGCAGGGTCAAATGGTATTTGTGCCTCTAGGTCTTTGAGGAATCACCACACTGTCTTCCACAATGGTTGAACTAATTTACACTCCCACCAACAGTGTAAAAGTGTTACTTTTTCTCCACAACCTTGCCAGCGTCTTTTTTTTTTTTTGACTTCTTAGTAATAGCCATTCTGACTGTTGTGAGATGGTATCTCATTGTGGTTTTGATTTGCGTTTCTCAAATGATCAGTGATGTTGAGCTTTTTTTCATGATTCTTGCTGCATACATGTCTTCCTTTGAAAAGTATCTATTCGTGCCTAGATTTTCTTCTAGGGATTTTATAATTCTGGGTTTTACACTTTAAATCTTTATTTATGGATTTAAGTCTTTAATCCATCTTGAGTTAATTTCTGTATATGGTGTAAGGAAATAGTCCAGTTTCAATTTTCTGCATATGGCTAGCCAGTTCTCCCAGCACCAATTTTTAAATGGAGAATCTTTTCCCCATTGCTTGTTTTTGTCAAGTTTGTCAAACTCAGATGGTTGTAGGTGTGTACTCTTATTTTTAAGTTCTCTATTCTGTTCCATTGTTGCATGTGTCTGTTCTTGTACCAGTACCATGCTGTTTTGGTTACTGTAGCCTTGTAGTATAGTTTGAAGTCAGGTAGCATGATGCCTCCAGCTTTGCTCTTTTCACTTAGGATTGTCTTGGTTATTTGGGCTCTTTTTAGGTTCCATATGAATTTTAAAATATTTTTTTCTAATTCTGTGAAGAATGTCAATGGTAGTTTAATGGGAATAGCATTGACTCTATAAATTACTTTGGGCAATATGGCCATTTTCATAATATTGATTTTTCCTATTCATGAGTATGGAATATTGTTCCATTTGTTTATGTCCTCTCTGATTCCTTTGAATAGTGGTTTGTAGCTCTTCTTGAAGAAGTCATTCATGTCCCTTGTTAACTGTATTCCTAGGTATAAAATACCTAGGAATAAAATTCTTTTTGTAGCAATTGTGAATGGGAGTTCATTCATTATTTGGCTCTCTGCTTGCCTGTTGTTGGTGTATAGGAATGCTAGAGATGTTTGCATATTGATTTTGTATCCTGAGAGTTTGCTGAAGTTGTTTATGAGCTTAAGAAGCTTTGGGGCTGAGACAATAGGGTTTTCTAGATATAGGATCATGTCATCTGCAAACAAAGATAATTTGACTTCCTCTCTTTCTATTTGAGTATCCTTTATTTCTTTCTCTTGCCTGATTGCTCTGGCCAGAGCTTCCAATATATGTTGAATAGGAGTGGTGAGAGAGGGTAGCCTTGTCTTGTACTGGTTTTCAAGGGGAATGCTTCCAGCTTTTGCTTATTCAGTATGGCATTGGCTATGGGTTTGTCATAGATGGCTCTCATTGTTTTGAGGTGTGTTCCTTCAATACCTAGTTTATTGAGAGTTTTTAACATAAAGGGATGTTGAATGTTATTGAAGGTCTTTTCTGCATCTATTGAGATAATCATACGGTTTTTGTCTCTAGTTCTGTTTATGTGATGAATCACATTTATTGATTTGCATATGTTTTCTTAAAATTTTACTTTAATTTCTGGGATATATGTGCAGAATGTGCAGGTTTGTTACATAGGTATACATGTCCCATGGTGGTTTGCTGCACCTACCAACCCATCATCTAGGTCTTAAGTCCCGCATGCATCAAGTATTTGTTCTAATATTCTCCCTCCCCTTACTCCCACTCCATGACAGGCCCTGGTGTGTGATGTTCCCCTCCCTATGTCCGCGTGTTCTCATTGTTCAACTCACACTTACAAGTGAGAAAAGGCAGTATTTGGTTTTCTGTTCCTGTGTTAGTTTGCTGAGAATGATGGCTTCCAGCTTCATCCATTTCCCTGCAAAGGACATGAACTCATTCTTTTTTGTGGCTGCATAGTATTCCATGGTGTACATGTGCCACATTTTCTTTATCCAGTCTATCATTGACAGGTATTTGGGTTGGTCCCAAGTCTTTGCTATTGTAAATAGTGCTGCAGTAAACATACGTGTGCATGTGTCTTTATAGTAGAATGATTTATAATCCTTTGGGTATATACCCAGTAATGGGATTGCTGGGTCAAATGGTATTTCTGGTTCTAGATCCTTAAGGAATCACCCACACTGTCTTCCACAATGGTTGAACTAATTTACACTCCCACCAACAGTGTAAAAGCATTCCTGTTTCTCTGCAGCCTCACCAGCATCTGTTGTTTCCTGAATTTTTAATAATCACCATTCTAACTGGTGTGAGACGGTATCTCACTTTGGTTTTGGTTGATTGTGTATGTTGAATCAACCTTGCATCCTGGGGATGAAGTCAATTTAATTGTGGTTGATAAGCTTTTTGATGTGCTGCTGGATTCAGTTTGCCAGTATTTTATTGAGCATTTTGGCATTGTTGTTCATCAAGGATATTGACCTGAAGTTTTCTTTTTTTCTTGTATCTCTGCCAGGTTTTGGTATCAGGACAATGCTGGACTCATAGAATGAGTTAGGGAGGAGTCCCTCCTTTTTATTTTTTTGGAATAGTTTCAGTAGCAGTGGTACTAACTCTTCTTTGTACCTCTGTTAGAATTCAGCTGTGAATCCATCTGGTCCTGAGCTTTTTTTGGTTGGCAGGCAATTTAGTAGTGCCTCAACTTTGGAACTTAGTATTGGTATTCAGGGATTCAGTATTAGTATTCAGGGATTCAGTTTCTTCCTGGTTTAGTCTCGGGAGGGTATATGTTTCCAGGAATTTATCCATTTCTTCTGTATTTTCTAGTTTATGTGCACAGAGGTGCTTATAGCATTCTATGATGGTTGTTTGTATTTCTATCAAGTCAGTGGTGATGTCCCCCTTATTTCTGATTATGTTTATTTTTTTTTTACTTTATTAGTCTAGCTAGTGGTCTATCTATTTTATTAATTTTTTTCAGAAAAACAGCTTATAGATTCATTGATTTTTTGAAGAGTTTTTCATGTCTCTATCTACTTCAGTTCAGCTCTGATCTTGGTTATTTCTTATCTTCTGTTAACTTTGAGATTTGTTTGCTCTTGTTTCTCTAGTTCTTTTAGTTGAGATGTTAGGTTATTAACTTGAGATCTTTCTAGCTTTTTGACGTGGGCAGTTAGTGGTACAAATTTCCCTCTTAACACTGCTTTA
Source organism: Pongo pygmaeus (assembly GCF_028885625.2). Taxonomy (NCBI): domain Eukaryota; kingdom Metazoa; phylum Chordata; class Mammalia; order Primates; family Hominidae; genus Pongo; species Pongo pygmaeus. Next base: position 190,675,619 of record NC_085930.1, read on the forward strand.
GCTGTGTCTCAGAGATCCTGGTACGTTGTGTCTTTGTTCTCATTAGTTTCAAAGAAGTTCTTGATTTCTGCCTTAATTTCATTATTTACCCAAGAGTCATTTATTCAGGAACAGGTTGTTCAATTTCCAGGTAGTTGTGTGGTTTTGAGTGAATTTCTTAATCTTGAGTTCCAATTTGATTGCACTGTGGTCTGAGAGACTGTTTGTTATGATTTCTGTTCTTTTGCATTTGCTGAGGAGAGTTTTACTTCTGACTATGTGATCAATTTTAGAGTGAGTGTTGTGTGGCAATGAGATGAATGTATATTCTGTTGTTTTGGAGTGGAGAGTTCTGTAGATGTCTATCAGGTCCATTTGATCCAGAGCTGAGTTCAGGTCCTAAATATATTTGTTAATTTTCTGTCTCCATGATCTGTCTAATATTGACAGTGGGTGTTGTAGTCTCCCACTATTATTGTATGGGAGTCTAAGTCTCTTTATAAGTCTCTGAGAACTTTGTTTAAGAATCTGGGTGCTCCTGTATTAGGTGCATATATATTTAGGATCATTAGCTCTTCTCGTTGAATTGAACGAGATTACCATTATGTGATGTCTTTCTTTGTCTTTTTTGATCTATGTTGGTTTACAGTCTGTCTTGTCAGAAACTAGGATTGCAACCTCTGCTTTTTTTCTGTTTTCCATTTGCTTGGTAAATTTTCCTCCATCCCTTTATTTTGAGCCTATATGCGTCTTTGCATGTGAGATGGGCCTCTTGAAGACAGCATACCAATGAGTCTTGGCTCTTTGTCCAGCTTGCCATTCCGTGCCTTTTAATTGGGACATTTAGCATATTTACATTTAAGGTTTGTATTGTTGTGTGTTAATTTATTTGATCCTGTCATCATGATGCTAGCAGGTTATTTTGCAGACTTGTTTATGTGGTTGCTTCATAGTGTCACTGGTCTGTGTACTTCAGGGTGTTTTTGTAGTGGCTGGTAATGATTTTTCTTTTCCATAATTAGTGTTTCCTTCAGGAGGTCTTGCAAGGCAGGCCTGGTGGTGACTAATTTCCCCAGCATTTGCTTGTCTGCAAAGCATCTTATTTTTCCTTCACTTATGAGGCTTAGTTTGGCCAGATATGAATTTCTGGGTTGGAATTCTTTTCTTTAATAATGTTGAATATTGGTCCCCAATCTCTCCTGGCTTGTAAGGTTTCCACTGAGGGGTCCACTGTTAGTCTGATGTGCTCCCTTTTGTAGGTGACCTGGTCTTTCTCTCTGGCTGCCCTTAACATTTTTTCTTTCATTTTGACCTTTGAGAATTTCACGATATGTGTCTTGGGGTTGATCTTCTTGTGGAGTATCTTACTTACCCCATTCTCTGCATTTCGTGAATTTGAATGGTGGTTTATCTTGCTAGTTGGGAAATTTCTCCTGGATGATATCCTGAAGTATGTTTTCCAACTTGGTTTCATTCTCCCTGTCTTTTTCATGTACCCCAATCAGTCATGGGCTTATGACATGCGTTCATACATAATCCCATATTTCTTGGAGGTTCTCTTTATTCCTTTTCATTCTTTTTTCTCTATTCTCTTCTGGCTATCTTATTTCAGAAAATCTTCAAGCTCTGAGATTCTTTCCTCCACTTGGTCTATTCTGCTATTCATACTTGTGATTGCATTGTGACATTCTTATGTTGTGTTTTTCAGCTCTATCAGGTAAGTTATGTTACTCTCTAAACTGGCTATTCTGGCTATCAGCTCCTATATTGTTTTATCATGATTCTTAGCTTCTTTGCACTGCATTACAACGTGCTCCTTTAGCTCAGTGAAGTTCATTATTACCCACGTTCTGAAGCCTACTTCTGTCGGTTCAGCCATCTCAGCCTTAACCCAATTTTGTGCCCTTGCTGGAGAGGTGTTGTGGTCATTTGGAGGAGAAGAGGCACTCTGGCTTTTTGAGTTTTCAGTGTTTTTGCATTGATTCTTTCTCAGTGTTATGGGTTTATCTGCCTTCAGTCCTTGAGGTTGTTGACCTTCGAATGGGGTTTTTGTGGGATCTTTGTCATTGTTCTTGTTTGTTTTTATTTTAACAGTGAGGCCACTGTTTCGTAGGGCTGCTGTGGTTTGCTGGGGGTCCGCTCCAGACTGTAGTTGCCTCAGTTTTTCCTGTACCTGGAGGTTTCCCCAGTAAAGCCTGCAAAACAGCAAAGATGGCAGGCTGCTCCTTCCTCTGGAAGCTCCATTCCAAGGGGGCGCTGACCTGTTGCCAGCCTGAACACACCTGTAGGAGGTGGCTGGAGACCCCTGATGGAAAGTCTCACCTAGTCAGGAGGAATGGGATCAGGGACTCACCCAAATAAGCAGTCTGGCTGCCTTTTTGTAGAGGAGATATGCTGCATTGGGGGGTTAGCGGGAGGTCTTCCTTGTCCAGATAGTTTGTGTTCTCCAAAACCAGCAGGCTGGAATGGCTGAGTTGACCAAACCACAGAGATAGTGGCCATCCCTTCCCTTGGGAGCTTTGACCCAGGGAAAGATCAGAGCTCTGCCTTTAGAACCTTGCTGGAGTGGCTGAAGCTCCCATACGAAGTCTTGCCCAGTAAGGAGGAATGGATTGGTTTACCACTTAAAGAAGCAGTCTGGCCGTGATCTGGCAAGGCAGCTGTGCTGCACTGTGAGGGACCCCTCTCTGTCCAGACTGCCTGTAGTCTTCAAAGCCAACAGGCTGAAACAACTGAGTCTACTGAATCACAGAGATTGTGGCTGCTCCTCACCCCGGGAACTTGGTCCTGACTCAGGCAGAGCCTGCTGCCACCGGCCAGCTGGAATTCCAAGTCAGTGGGTCTCAACCCATGAGGTGCTGTGGAAATGGGATCCTCAGAATGATACCGTTTGTGTCCCTGGACTCAGCCCCCTTCCTAGGGACATGCATTGATGGTTCTCCTGCCTTGCTGCTGATCCCAGGGCCAGAGTATGCAAAATTCCTGGGTCTCTGTGTGTAACTGAGAGGCTGCTCTGCCAAGACTCCACACAGCTCTGTGTGACAGACCCAAGGCCCTAGTGGCATGGGCTCATGAGGGAGATCTCCTGATCTATGGGTTGTAAAGATCTGTGAGAGAAGCGTGGTTCCCAAGGCAGGTTGCACAAACACTCACCACTTCCTTTGGCTGGGGTGGAGGTTCTCTTGGCTCCATGCTCCTCCTGAGTGGGCTGTCACCCAACCCTGCTACTTTTCACTCTCTGTGGGTCAAGCTGTTTGCCTCGTCAGTCCCAGTGAAAGAACCCGGATATCTCAGTTGAAGGTGCTAAATTCACTTGCTCCTTTCATTCCTCTCTATGAGTGCCATGGACCTCAGCTGCTTCCAATCAGCCATCTTGGGCCCTCTCTGGGATTCTCTTTCTTTTTAAAATCAATCTTCTTTATTAAGACTTATGTCTACAGAATAATCTGAATTTTGTATTTTAACTTTTAAAAATCCACTTTTCTGAATTCTAAACATGCTTCTCAAATATTAAGACACACACAGATCACCAGGTGATCTTGTTGAGATGCAGATTATGATTCTGTAGGTCTGGGTTGGGCCTGAAGGAAGTCTGCTTTTCTAACAAGCTCCCAGGTTATGAAATGCTGTTAGTCCTCAGACCACATTTTATTTTTTACTTTATTTAATTATACTTAAAGTTCTGGGATACATGTGCAGAACATGCAAGATTATTATACAGGTATACATGTGCCATGGTGGTTTGCTGCACCCATCAACCCATCATCTACATTAGGTATTTATCTTATGCTATCCCTCCCCTAGCCCCACAGCCCCCAACAGGCCCCAGTGTGTGATGTTCCCCTCCCTGTGTCTGTGTGTTCTCATTGTTCAGCTTCCACTTGTGAGTGAGAACATGTGGTGTTTGGTTTTCTGTTCCTGTGTTAGTTTGCTGAGAATGATGGCTTTCAACTTCATCCATGTCTCTACAAAGGAAATGAACTCATCCTTTTTTATGGCTGCATAGTATTCCATGGTGTATATGTGCCACATTTTCTTTATTCAGTCTATCCTTGATGGACATTTGGGTTTGTTCCAAGTCTTTGCTATTGTGAACAGTGCTGCAATAAACCTATATATGCAGGTGTCTTTATAGTAGAATGATTTATAATCCTTTGGGTATGTACCCAGTAATGGGATTGCTGGGTCAAATGGTTTTTCTGGTTCGAGATCCTTGAGGAATTGCCACAGTGTCTTTCACAATGGTTGAACAATTTACACTCCCACCAACAGTGTAAAAGTCTTCCTGTTTCTCCACATCCTCTCCAGCCATCTGTTGTTTCCCGACTTTTTAATGATTGCCATTCTAACTGGTGTGAGATAGTATCTCATTGTGGGTTTGATTTGCATTTCTGTAATGACCAGTGAAGATGAGCTTTTTTTCATGTTTGTTGGCCACATGTTTGTTGTTTCTTTTGAGAAGTGTCTGTTCATATCCTTCACCAATTTTTGATGAGGTTGTTTGTTTTTTTCTTGTAAACTTAATGAAATAAAGCGTGAAGACAAGATTAGAGAAAAAAGAATGAAAAGGAACAAACAAAGCATCCAAGAAATATGGGACTATGTGACAAGACCAAACTTACGTTTGATTGGTGTGCTGAAAATGACAGGGAGAATGAAATCAAGTTGGAAAACACTCTTCAGGATATTATCCAGGAGAACTTCCCCAAACTAGCAAGACAGACCAACATTCAAATTCATGAAATACAGGGAACACCCAAAGATATTCCTTGAGAAGAGCAACCCCAAGACACATAATTGTCAGATTCACCAAGGTTGAAATGAAGGAAAAAATGCTAAGGGCAGCCAGAGAGAAAGGTCAGGTTACCACAAAAGGAAGCCCATCAGACTAACAGCAGATCTCTCTGCAGAAACCCTACAACCCAGAAGAGAGTGGGGGCCGATATTCAACATTCTCAAAGAAAAGAATTTTCAATCTAGAATTTCATATCTAGCCAAACTAAGCTTCATAAGCAAAGGAGAAATAAAATCCTTTACAGACAAGCAAATCCTGGGACATTTTGTCACCACCAGGCCTGCCTTACAAGAGCTCCTAAAGGAAGCACTAAATATGGAAAAAAAACCTGGTGTCAGCCACTGCAAAAATATACCAAATTGTAGAGACCATCGACACTATGAAGAAACTGTGTCAACTAACGGGCAAAATAACCAGCTAGTATCATAATGACAGGATCGAATTCACACATAACAATATTAACCTTAAATCTAAATGGGCTAAATCCCCCAATTAAAAGACACAGACTGGCAAATTGGTTAAAGAGTCAAGACTCATTGGTGTGCTATATTCAGGAGACCCGTCTCACGTGCAAAGTCACATAGGCTCAGAGTAAAGGGATAGAGGAAAATTTACCAAGCAAATGAAAAGCAAAGAAAAGCGGGGGTTGCAATCCTAGTCTCTGACAAAACAGACTCTAACCCAACAAAGATCAAAAAAGACAAAGAAGGGCATTACATAAGGGTAAAGAGATCAATCCAACAAGAAGAGCTAACTACCCTAAATATATATGCACCCAACACAGGAGCACCCAGGTTCATAAAGCAAGTACTTAGAGACCTACAAAGAGACTTAGACTCCCACACAATAATAGTGGGAGACTTTAACACCCCACTGTCAATATTAGACAGATCAATGAGGCAGAAAATTAACAAGGATATTTAGGACTTGAACTCAGCTCTGGACCAAGTGGACCTAATAGACATATACAGAACTCTCCACCCCAAATCAACAGAATACACATTCTTCTCAGCACCACATCACACTTATTCTAAAATTGACCACATAATTGGAAGTAAAACACTCCTCAGCAAATGCAAAAGAATGGAAATCATAACAAATAGTCTCTCACACCACAGTGCAATCAAATTAGAGCTCAGGATTAAGAAACTCACTCAAAATCACACAACTACATGGAAACTGAACAACCTGCTCCTGAATGACTACTGGGTAAATAACAAAATTAAGGCAGAAAAAAATAAGTTCTTTGAAACCAATGAGAACAAAGACACAACATATAAGAATCTCTGGGACACAGCTAATGCACTGTTTAGAGGGAAATTTATAGCACTAAATGCCCACAGGAGAAAGCGGGAAAGATCTAAAATCAACACCCTAATGTCGCGATTAAAAGAAGTAGAGAAGCAGCAGCAAACAAATACAAAAGCTAGCAGAAGACAAGAAGTAACTAAGATCAGGGCAGAACTGAAGGAGAGAGATACGAGAAGCCCTTCAAAAAAAATCAATGAATCCAGGAGCTTGTTTTTTGAAAAGATTAATAAAATACATAACCTGCTAGCCAGACTAATAATGAAGAAAAGAGAGAAGAATCAAATAGACACAATGAAAAATGAAAAAGGAGATATCACCACTGATCCCACAAAAAAAACAAACTTCTATCAGAGTGTACTATAAACACCTCTATACGAATACACTAAAAAATCTAGAAGAAATGAATACATTCCTGGACACATACACCCTCCCAAGACTAAACCAGGAAGAAGTTGAAGCCCTGAATAGAACAATAACAAGTTCTGAAATCGAGGCAGTGATTGAGGCCTACCAACCAAAAAAAAAGCCCAGGACCAGACATATTCACAGCCAAATTCTACCATAGGTACAAAGAGGACCTAGTACCATTCTTTCTGAAACTATTCCAAACAATAGAAAAAGAGGGAATCCTCCCTAATTCATTTTATGAGGCCACCATCATCCTGATACCAAAACCTGGCAGAGGCACAACAAAAAAAGAAAATTTCAGGTCAATATCCCTGAAGAACATCAATGCAAAAATCCTCAATAAAACACTGGCAAACTGAATCCAGCAGCACATCAAAAAGTTTATCCACCACAATCAAGTGGGCTTCATCCCTGGGATGCAAGGCTGGTTCAATATATGCAAATCAATAAACATAATCCATCACATAAACAGAACCAATGACAAAAACCACATGATTATCTCAATAGATGCAGAAAAGGCCTTTGATAAAATTCAACACCCCTTCATGCAAAAACTCTCAATAAACTAGATATTGATGGAATGTATCTCAAAATAATATTTGTTTATAACAAACCCACAGCCAATATCATACTGATGGGCAAAAGCTGGAAGCATTCCCTTTGAAAACCAGCACAAGACAAGGATGCCCTCTCTCACCACTCCTATTCAACATAGTATTGGAAGTTCTGGCCAGGGCAATCAGGCAAGAGAAAGAAATAAAGGGTATTCAAATAGGAAGAGAGGAAGTCACATTGTCTCTGTTTACAGATGAGATGACTGTATATTTAGAAAGCCCCATTGTCTCAGCCCAAAATCCCCTTAAGCTGATAAGCAACTTCAGCAAAGTCTCAGAATAGAAAATCAATGTGCAAAAATTACAAGCATTCCTATACAGCAATAATAGACAAAGAGAGAGCCAAATCATGAGTGAACTTCCATTCACAGTTGCTACAAAGAGAATAAAATATCTAGGAATCCAACTTACAAGGGATGTGAAGGACTTCTTCAAGAAGAACTACAAACCACTGCTCAAGTAAGTAAAAGAGGACACAAATAAATGGAAAAACATTCCATGCTCACGGATAAGAATCAATATTGTGAAAATGGCCATATTTCCCAAAGTAATTTATAGATTCAATGCCATTCCCATCAAATTACCATTGACTGTCTTCACAGAATTAGAAAAAAACGACTTTAAATTTCATATGGAACCAAAAAAGAGCCCGTATAACCAAGACAATACTAAGCAAAAAGAACAAAGCTGGAGGCATCACACTACTTGACTTCAAACTACACTACAAGGCTACAGTATCCAAAACAGCATGATAATGGTACCAAAGCAGATATATCGACCAATGGAACAGAACAGAGGCCTCAGAAATAATGCCACACATCTACAACCATCTGATCTTTGACAAACCTGATAAAAACAAGCTATGGGGAAAGGATTCCCTATTTAATAAATGGTGTTGGGAAAACTGGCTAGCCATATGCAGAAAACTGAAACTGGACCCCTTCCTTACATCTTATACAAAAATTAACTCAAGATGGTTTAAAGACTTAAACATAAGACCTGAAACCATAAAAACCCTAGAAGAAAATCTAAGCAATACCATTTAGGACATAGGCATGGGCAAAGACTTCATGAGTAAAACACAAAAAGCAAAGGCAACCAAAGCCAAAATTGACAAAGGTGATCTAATTAAACGAAAGAGCTTCTGCACAGCAAAAGAAACTCTCATCAGAGTGAACAGGAAGCCTACAGAATGGGAGAAAACTTTTGCAATCTATCCATCTGACAAAGGGCAAATATCCAGAATCTACAAAGAACTTAAATTTACAGACCACATTTCTTATTGCAAAGGTCTAGAGTATTGTATGTCCAGCATTGCTTGGATCACTTTGCTCCATGACACTTTCCTAATCAGTTCATTTTTGGGGGACAGAGTAAAGTTCAGAATGATATTATTTTCTAGGCTTTTTCAAGTGATATAATCAGAAATAAGTCAAACCAATAATTTATCAAATGTTCTGCTCTTAGTGAAATATATGTACAGATAACTAAAGTTGCCTATCACAAATATATGCCACTTTACCTATTTTGTAAGCTATAATATAATGACTTAAAAAATTTTTTTTGAGACAAGGTCTGACTCTGTCACTCAGGCTGGAGTGCAGTGGTGTGATCATCACCCACTGCAGCCTTGAACTCCTGGGCTCAAGTGATCCTCCTGCCTCAGCCTCCCAAATAGCTGAAAGTACAGACCCAAGCCACCGTGCCTGGCTAATGTTTTTTTGTATTTCTTGTAGGGACAGGGTCTTGCTGTGTTGCCCAGCCTGATCTTGAACTCCTGGGCTCAAACAATCCTCCCACCTCAGCCTCCCTAAATGCTGTGATTACAAATATGCACCACTGTGCCTGGCCTGATAAAATTTCTAGAGGGTTGCATAGCAGTGGTATGAAGCAGGTACAATTGTCTTCATTCTGTAGATGAGGAAACACATGCTTAGAAAACAGAGAACAGGTAAGTCACCACAGGTAAAAGCTGGTGAGGGGTAAAAGTTGCCTCCCTAATCTGGATTACCAGATCCTGAGCTGTACAAAATTAAAAGAAATAAATATCTGATAAAGGTTTGTAAGACAAGCATTGCTTATTTACTAGTCACATGAATCAATATCCCAAGCACAGAACACACCTAAAATCTGGGAGGAATAAAACTGAAGTCAGGTTTATGAATATTTGAAAAATAAATAAATCTTTCCATCTGGACATGAGAAACATCATTCTTGATTTATTTGTCATCACTAACTATAGTTGAAGAAATACTCTCACCAACCCTGGTTCTCCGGAACAGCTATAGTGACGTGAGCAACTTCAGGTCTTCCCCCTCCCCTTCCCAGTCCCCCAAGAACAGGCTTAGGTGTAGTGATGGCATTGTCATGCTGAAGTTGAATTGAGAGCTTTTTGTCTCTGTTGAACACCAAGAATCAGGTCTGGGGGGAAATCTGTAAGTACTATAATTAACTTCAATTTTAATTTCTGGGTGTCTCTTTCCTCCCTACTGCTTGCTGCCAAGGTTCTCCTTCAGTCCCATCAGTTAGAGCAGCATTCACAAAGCTCAGGCCAGACTCCCTTTGGCAATTTTTAAGAGGTTTCTGGGTGATGTGCTTAAGCTCCTCTGAGAAACTTGGAACCAAACTGAAGTGTGGCTTGACTATTAAAAAGGGGCCACTAGTTTTAAGGAACTACTTTGCCTTTCTCTGTTTGGGAGAAACTTATGGTGGATGAATTTTTAATACTTCTTGGTTTATAAATTGTTTTGGTATACACTTAATCTTTAGTTTATTTTTTGTAGTTTGTTTATATTTTATTATTCATTCCTTTTCTGTCAATATTCCTTTTCTTTATAAGTGTTCACACATAGATCTATGTGTATTTGTTCTATGATTTGAGTGAGAGCACTGAAAGACCCAGAAAATGTATCTCTCTAACTTACCCCACTGTTGTTTAAATTAAGATCCTCACTCCTTTTAAAATCCAATTTATGTTACTTGGAAGTTAGATTTCATATGATCTATTACAATGTTCACTTGCCCACAGATTAATAATGAACCAGACAGAACAAGTGAAATAAAAATAAAATCTACTTGAGGAGTCAGGCTTAATGAATAAAAAGTCCTACTATGTAATTTGTTGTAGAAAGAGGACAGGATGAGGGCAATGTGGATGGACTGAAAGCTAGCAGGCAACCAGTTCTATTCTGACATTTACTAAGTAGTAAAAATGTGCTTCATGTACTAGGTATTTCGCAATTTTAAGCACTTACATGACACAATTTCAGTCCTCAAGATGCTCACAGTCTAGACAGGGAGACAGACAAGACCATAGAAAGTAAAAGGCAATGCTATGGGAATTACCTAGGAAAGAGATTTCTTTCAATGAATGTAGAAGATATTGGGAAAAGTTCATAGAGGTGATTGCATTTGAGCCAATGCTTAAAAGATGAACAGGAATTCAATAAACAGAATGAATGGTAAAGACAGTTCAAGAGAAAAAATAGCTTATGCCATTGTCATCCGCAGAGGTGGGAAAATGCAAACCGTGTGCAGAGAATGTATGATTAAATTGAAAGATTTCCACGAAGACCAGAGAATTAAAAGCTAGAAAAGTAAACTCTCCTTTTTTATGATTTTGCCAGTGGCATATATCCAAGCCCAGTGCTGCTCACTATTTTTAAAGCATGCTTTCTTTCCATAAGACCTTTTGATTGAGAATCACTGTACCAGGTCTTTTGTTGGCATGTATTTTTTTTCTTTTTCTTGCTCCTCAGTTTACCTTTTTTTCCTATTTGATAGTTCATATAAGATGTGTCCATTTCTATCATGAAAGCTGTTGAAAGATACTGATTGAAATGATTCTTTTTGAATTAATTAGACTTGAACTTAGATTGCCATATCTGACTTTTTTCTAGTCTCAAATGTTAATATCTGTTTTTATTTTATAGATGTCAGGTTCAAATTCAGGATCACTATTTTTTTTCACTAATTCCGATTGACTTATATCATCTGATTTAAGTTATATCCATCTCTGGGCTTCAGTTATTTCCATGGTTATGTGAAATCACAAATTTTTAGGTATGTCAGTGAATCTAAATGTAGATAAAGTACTTTATTCTCTAACTTTGTTTCCTTGTAGCGTATTACTTAATCATTTAGTTCATTAAAAGGTTTTGAAGAAGACTTTGAACAGGATAGACATTGAGGCCCAGCCCCTGGCATCTGGAAGCTCCTTCTTTACTCCCTCACTTTCAAATTCTACTTTTGTCAGTAAGAAAATTTGGCTTTGCTGAAAATAAAAAAGATATCTTGATATTTAATAGCTTTTCCTAGCCTTACATTTATGTATTATTTCCAGAGCCAAAAGTTCTCATTTTCAGGAAAATGTATCATCATTATTTTGTTGGACTCATAAAACTATAGTATTTAAAATTATTATACTGTTGAAGATGACTATTAATGTGCATATTGAACATATCGTAGATCACTGATACCTCTTCATCCAAATACTTAACTGATAAGGGTAGCCAGATTCTGTTTTTACCTTCATTTTATACTCTTTTTCAAGATGTGAAGGCAATACATTCTTCTATTGCTTCCATCTGTTCCCATTGGCCCCCCCCCCTTTTTTTTTTTTTTTTTTTTTGCTCACAGTGTGGAAACTACAGTTACAGCTTAGCACGTTTTGCTTATGGAACTGTGCCAGAAGCAGTTTTGAAGGTGTTTTAAAAATGAAGACATCTGGCAGCTGGCATCCTTACAATTCATTTGCCAAAGACAAGTTGCACGCTGCTGGAATTTTCAACTGAAGGGTCACGCACCAGGTAAGAAAGGAGTCAGGTGGAGCTGGTGCATAGGCAGCCACACACTGAAAACCTGTTGGCTCTGTGAGATTTTGAAGAGCTAAATAAGGAAGCATGTGTGTCATCTTCTTGTCCAGCCCATCGTCTTTGTCACTATAACCCTTTAAAAGAGGTAAGAGGAAAAAAAAAAAAATCCAAGCTAAGAAAATTGACAGTGAATCATAAGGCTGTGACATGTCAATAAAAGTCTTGCCAATTTGGCAAAAGAAAAGAGTGCTGAGAGCAAAAAAAAAAAAAAAAAAGATGAAAAACGGAATTTGACACAACGTTGGACAAACATGTTCCTGTCAGTTGTCTGGTTCTGTTTTTTTCAGGAAGAAAGAACCTGCGGGATTATGGATTTACAGCTTACCCGCTAAGTGAATTACTAACGGTACACCAATGGATGCCCTCTGACTGAAAATTTACTTGGTATTTCATAGTATTAGCATAGTTTTTGGGGTTTTCGGTTTTAAAATCTTTTCTTGTAACTGGTAGTCACTAAATACTAGTGCTACTAAATACTATTTTCCAAATAATTGGTCTGTGTGATTTTACACTTGTATTAAATTTTTGTTCGTTTTGAGTTTTGTTTTGTCTTATTTTGTTTTTGCTGCAATAAGGAATTTAACATGTGAACATGGGAGTTTTATAATGAGATTAACAATTGACCTAGCAGAGCAAGGGAGGGAAATTATCTCGCTATATTGACAATCTCTCTGACAAATTTAAGCACTTTAAAAGAAATGTGAGTCATATTTGACAAAGAAGTAAGGAGATTTATGTTTATAAAGTAATAATTAGAGATGACTTGTACTAGATGTTAGTATATTTTCATGCAACAAGCCTAGGTTTTTTTTTTTACCTTCTGTACTTGTAAGTTCAGGTCTGCTGTTTTAAGTGGGTGTTCCTGTCTTCTGCTCAAAGTATTATGCATAAAATATTGGTTAATGGAGAAGGAAGAAAGAAATGGTGTTGCGGTTAGTTTTGTCGTAGGAGACAGTTGACACTTACCTTACCTAAAATGAAGACAGAATTACTAGCCTTAGAGAGGTTGCAAACTTGTGACCTAGGTACAGAATCTAGTCCAAAAATATGTGCATTTGACACATGCACTATCATCCTGCAGATAGTTTACATTTAAAAAAATATAATTTAACAGAAGAGTTTATATTTTTAAAAAATCTGAATTTCCAGTTATCTTTATTTTTATTTTTTAATCACAAGATCAGGCATCACTGCCTCTTGAAAACAGTCTGCTAGCCCTGGCCCGCTTCCGGTAGTGTGAGGAGCATGAGTACTTCCCATTCACCGGAGTCCTGCACACCCGTTTCCTCTCCCAGGTTGAATGCAAATTGCCACTTCAATGCAGTCCTGCTACTGTTTTTCCAAAATTAGAGTGAAGAGGAAAGTGAACTGTTTCTTGTATCTTTGTATCTGTCAAAACTGAGAAAATAAAAATAGGCCAGAGGGGCAGGTTTTTCTCATGCCAGGCTCACTGCCCTCAGTGGTTCTGTCTCCTCAGCCCCTGCCCTCCTTTTGATTTGCTTCCTTTCTTCATGAAGCACCTCCTCTGCCCACCTCAGGTTCTGTGGGTTGAGACTCCAGGGTTTCCAGCTGCCTCCTGGTCTAGCTTGGGGTCCTTACACCTGTGACCCCCAGTGGAACCATGGCAATCTCACAAATGGAATCTTCTTAAAGACACCCAACATATAGAGCATTCCTGGATTTCAAGGCAGGGACTTGGTAAACTCTTTGATGGTATTATGCCACTTAATAATGTACTTTTTGTTCATACATTTACTCATAAACTGGTATTGCCTTTGAGAGGTTTATCTCTTCCATTAGGCCCTGCATCTTTAATTGAAATTTAGCAATTACAAAATCTGGGAATACTTTTCTTTTAGCTTTTAAAGAGAAAATACTATAAACACATATGAGGGAAATGGTATGTGGGAAAAATGAAGACCTCAGCCTGGTGATTTTAGTGGTCAGATATGAAATCAATGAGGCAGTAACTAACTTCTCTTTTCACAGGGCCATCCATTTAGTATAATTGCTCCCTGAGGAGAATTTTATCGTTCTTAGGATTTTAAACTATGTGAAGTACCAGCAAGCTCTACTTCATGTAATCTAAATTGAAGACTTGAGAGATGAATTATAAATGCTTAGAAATGGATTTTAGAAAGAATATTGATGATTTGTCAACTCTTCATCTTTCCTTTAAGACATGTTTGTTTTTGTTTTCGCCTGTCAAGTGCCTGTCAGTTGATGCCAATCTGAAATCCCTGCCATGTTTTCATTCATCGCATAAAGCCCTCCATTCAGACCTTCTAGTATATGAAGCCAGATTCTTGGAGTATTTCATTACAGAGTATTGTACCCTCTAAAATGATCTGGGAAAATAATTACTACAGGAACATTAGTTCCCATTCTCCTTGTGGATGATTTTAGGTCTTTTTCATTTGTACAAAATGTTATTACTAGGTTAAAGGGAAGCGAAGTATAGTTTGTTGATCGCAAATGTAATTTCCAGTAAGAAACATCAAATGGGAGTGGGGAAAGTGGGAAAAGTTGATTATCGGAAAGAGGTGCATTTTTAAGGAACAATTCCAGATGTGTGGAGAGGGGTGTGGGGGGTAGGGTACATGTTGACAGTAGAGTGTTAGAGACTTATGTGTTCTTTTTAACCATTCAATTTAAAAACATAAAGGTAATTTGAAAGCAAAATAAAATTTCATTTGATTTCACAAATAAATAAATGTGAGAAAATTTCCACTTATCTTATAAAAAGGCAACCTAAAAATCTGGAAAATGGAGCTAGTTACATCTTTTCATGGTGGGAATGTTCTCTAACATTCTTTCAACAAATTTTACTAAGCAGCTATTAAACAAATTTTACTGAGCACATACTATGTCTAAAGTACTCTAATTCAACTCTAGAAGGAAATTACAATAAAATTTCTTGAAAGCGTATTTTATTTTTGTTTTGAAAAATATATTTTATATTAATATTTACTGACAAATATAACAATGCCTGATATTTTAAAAATGATAGAGTTTGCAAATTGTTTATATTTATGATTTTTAAATGATAGTTCTGTGGGCTAAGCAGCAAGGTACTATTGCCTCTACTTTGTGATTCAAAAAGGGTAAGTGATTTATTTAAGAGCACACAGCAGCTGGGCACGGTGGCTCACGCCTGTAATCCCAGCACTTTGGGAGGCCAAGGTGGGTGGATCGTGAGGTCAGGAGATCGAGACCATCCTGGCCAACATGGTGAAACCCTGTCGCTACTAAAATACAAAAACTAGCCGGGTGTGGTGGTGAGCGCCTGTAGTCCCAGCTACTTGGGAGGCCAAAGCAGTGGAATCACTTGAACCCAGGCAGCAGAGATTGCAGTGAGCCAAGATCACGCCACTGCACTCCAGCCTGGCAACAGAGCAAGATTCTGTCTTTAAAAAACAAAACAAAACAAAACAAAACAAAAAGCGTGCACAGCAAATAAGTAGTAGAAACATTTTCCTGGCTCAGTGCTTTGTATAGCTCACCATGCTGAAAGAGATGGTTATGTTCTTTTTATCATTACAGTTGGCATTAAAATAGATTAATATAAACTCAGATGGAATAATCTAGGGGTTTAAAGTTTAAAGCTATATGCTAAATGCTATGGCAGGTGCTGTGTGTACAGTTGAAAGTAAAACAGAAGTTGTCCTAAAGTTTACAGGCTAATTGGAAAGACAGATCTTAAATAAATTATTACACTTGTAGGTATTCCAAGAACAAACCAGGCATGCTCCTGCTCTGGGGGCATTTGCACTTGCTGTTGCCTTTGCTTAGACTGCTCTTACCCCAGATATCTATGCAGCTCCCTCCCTCACCATCTTAAAGTCTTTGCTCAAATGTTACCTTCTCAATCTTTGTGTAATTCTAAATGCAGCCAAATGAGCATTCACGTGTGACAGCAAAATGAAGCAATGTTAGGAAGTCCATTCAGAAAGAAATATTCAAGGAAGTACTCAGAGAAAACAAACAAACAAAAAAAAGATTTCAGGAGAATGAAATTGAATACAGGAAATAGAAGGTAAGAAGAAACCAATGAACCTTCTGGTTAAGTAGATATCCTTACAGTCTGTACATTTTTACAAATATTAAGAATGTAGAACAAAACTCTAGATGAATTCATTATATGATTTGAAGGTCAAGGCAATGTTGGTAAAGGAGAAAGTAATAGTGTGCTGAGGTTTATTGTCTTTTACTAGGGAAAGGTATATACATTTAAACAAATGAGCTTTTAAAATTCACAGCTAGCCAATACAGGAACAGAAACAAAGCACATAATTTTTAAATCTCTGGGAGGGGAAGAAAAGTAGAGAAAACTCAATCAACCCCCCAAAGAGATAGGGGAAATACTTACTTTTAAGAAAATAAATATTAAATATTTAATAGTGGTAATATGTTCAAACATATTAATAATCATGAATAGTGCAAAATGTTAATTCTCCTGTTAAAAGGCAGGAATTATCAGCTCATGCCTGTAGTCCCAGCACTTTGGGAGGCCGAGGAGGGCAGATCACAAAGTCAGGCATTCAAGACCAGCCTGGCCAACATGGTGAAACCCCATCTCTACTAAAAATACAAAAATTATCCGGGTGTGGTGGTGCGCCCATGTAATCCCAGCTACTCGCTTGAACCCAGGAGGCAGAGGCTGCAGTGAGCTGAGATTGCACCACTGCAATCCAGTCTGGGCAACAGAGCAAGACTCTGTCTTAAAAAAAAAAAAAAAGAAAAGCTAACTGCTTCCTATTTGCAAGAGACACTTCCAAAATGAAATGACACACCAAGATTAAAACACAGGATGGACAGAGTTATTTCAGAAAGATGCTGACTATCATAAGAAATACCAGTCAAAGAAATAATAATATGACATAAATTAGATATTGGGGCCAAAATTGTTAAATGTGACAAGGAGGAAGATTTATAAATACAACAATCCATTAAGATATAAAAATCACAAATTTTATTTACCTAACCATGGAGCTTTGGCATATATAAGAAAAATCTATTAGAAATACAAGTGATACTGTTAAATTCATAATGTTATAGGAAAAATTTAGTACATCTCCTAGAATTTGATGATTACAGTATCCAAGAAATAATAAGAATAAATAGGATTTCAAATACACACACACACACACACACACACACATACCCAACAAATAGAAGATACACATTTTTCAAATACACATGGATTATTAATTTTTTTAATTTACAAATATGTTTCAGGAAACAATCTCAATAAATGTCAAAGAAAAACAAATTACATAGTCATGTTCTCTCTTCAATGCAACAAAATTAGAAACTAATAACAAACTTATAGCTGATACAATCTAACTACTTGGGCAAAGTTTTTTTTTAATTTTATTATTATTATACTTTAAGTTTTAGGGTACATGTGCACACTGTGCAGGTTAGTTACATATGTATACATGTGCCATGCTGGTGTGCTGCACCCATTAACTCGTCATTTAGCATTAGGTATATCTCCTAATATATCTCCGTCCCCCCACTCCACAACAGTCCCCAGAGTGTGATGTTCCCCTTCCTGTGTCCGTGTGTTCTCATTGTTCAATTCCCACCTATGAGTGAGAACATGCGGTGTTTGGTTTTTCGTCCTTGTGATAGTTTACTGAGAATGATGATTTCCAATTTCATCCATGTCCCTACAAAGGACATGAGCTCATCATTTTTTATGGCTGCATAGTATTCCATGGTGTATATGTGCCACATTTTCTTAATCCAGTCTATCATTGTTGGACATTTGGGTTGGTTCCAAGTATTTGCTATTGTGAATAGTGCTGCAATAAACATACGTGTGCATGTGTCTTTATAGCAGCATGATTTATAGTCCCTTGGGACTATATACCCAGTAATGGGATGGTTGGGTCAAATGGTATTTCTAGTTCTAGATCCCTGAGGAATCGCCACACTGACTTCCACAACAGTTGAACTAGTTTACAGTCCCACCAACAGTGTAAAAGTGTTCCTATTTCTCCACAACCTCTCCAGCACCTGTTGTTTCCTGACTTTTTAATGATTGCCATTCTAACTGGTGTGAGATGGTATCTCATTATGGTTTTGATTTGCATTTCTCTGACGGCCAGTGATGGTGAGCATTTTTTCATGTGTTTTTTGGCTGCATAAATGTCTTCTTTTGAGAAGTGTCTGTTCATGTCCTTCATACTTGGGCAAAGTTTTAAAAATCATTTAATTCCTACACTATAGGAAGAATCTAGAATACAACATTGCCCAAGTCATACATAGAGTAACTCAATACAGTGAAGCTGGCAGTTCTCCTCAAATTAATCTGTAATTCAATGCATTACCAAATAAAAACTTAAAAGTTAACTCTGAAATATATCTGGAGGTGAGAATAATCAATAAAGAAAAGAAAAATGTGAGTAAAATATCTTCTAAAACCTTCTAAAATATCAGAGCATACTAACATATTAAAAGAGTCTGGTATCAATGTCGGGGGCAGACAAATAAATAAATGAAATAGAATGCAGAGTCCAGAAAAGTGAATTCAAGATATCAAAAAGATTGTATTTTAAACCATAAAATATAGAAAAATATTTGTATAATACTTGGAATAGGACGAGCCCTGTTAAGGCAAAACCCAGAAGCTAAAAATCAAATGATTAATAGATTGTAATGCCTCACATTAAAAACCTAAGTTTGACCCAATAAAAATCAATAAACAAAACTAAATGATGAGAAATAGACTGGGATAAAATATTTGCTATATATAAACAAAGGATTACATAGGATTATATATAGGATATATAAATAACTCCCAATAATGAACAAGAAAAAGTCAACCCAACAGAGAAAAATTGCTCAAAAAGGCAAGGAATATGACCAGGTAATTAAATAAAGAGAAAACATAAATGGCTAGTTAACAAATAAAAATGTGTTTTACCTCAGTAGTACTCAGATAAATGAAAATTAAAACAAAAGTCAGATATAATTTTTCCAGTCATCAGACTGATTTTTTTTTTTAATTGCTAAGGTTTAGTGTTGATAACGATGTGAGGAAATGAGTACTCGTATAGCCTTGCATCCAGCCCCTCACTTTGAGACTTCTGTAGTGAACACTGCTGGCTGCCTGCACAGGGTTTCCTCCCTCTAAAACGCTGATTTCTTCAATGTTGCTCCTTCCTATACATCCTGTATTCTTCAAGGGAAGCTGACCCACCCCCTGTGCTAGGGATGAATCTGACTGAACTAAAGGTAATTTCAGCCCCTTCTCCCTCCAGTAATGGGTCAGAAATCTGGACAATGAAAGCAAGAAAAATTTTGTTGGAAGTTTTCAGAAAGGTGTTTTTACTCTTAGAACATCAAGAAGCCAACCGTGCTTTCTCCCACAAGGTATTGCAAGGAAGAATGTAGCCTAAACCTTCTTTAACCTCTGAAATTCTTCTTATAGGAACAGATAATTTTTCTACAACATGCTAGACAATGTTCTGGGTCCTGGGAACAGACGATGTACAAAACAGGCAAAACTCACTGCCTATGAAACATTTTTGGGAGGCAGATAGAAATAAACAAGGGTAAGTAAGTGAAATATATTGTTTGACAAATAATAAAGCAGAGAAAGGAGATTAAAAATATTGGGTTATAATAAAAATAGGGCAGTCAGGGAAGGCCTCCTGAAAAGTGGACATTTGAGTGTATTCTTGAAGGAAGGAGGAAGAAAGGTATATTGACATTTAAGAGGAAAACATTCCAGGAAAAGGAAGAAATTGGTATAGAGGCCAGAGTATCCTGGAATGTTCAAGGAAGAGCAGTAAGCTCTGTGGGGCGGGATCAGAATGAGCAAGAAGCAGAATAATAGCAGATAAGGTCAGAGATGATGGGGGGCCAAATTGAGTATGGCCTTATAGACCATTATAATGGCTTTGGTATTTTTCTCTTTGTGAAATAAGAAACCATTAGAAGATTCAGAGTGGTGACGTGGTCTTAGTTTCATTTAAGCAAGATGACTGGTTGCTGAGTTGGCTGGACTGTCAAGGGACAAGGGAAGAAGTAGGGAGATGGAAGTTAGTGGTTTAATGCAATAAAACCAGGGAGAATTGACAGCAGGATGGACTAGGAAAGTGGCATGGAGAATCTGAAAAACAGTTGAGTTCTGGATATATTTTGAAGGTAGAGTCAACAAGATGTGCTGTTGGACAAGATACAGGGTATAAGAAAAAGAGAAGAGTCAAGGAAGACACCAAAGTTTTAAGCCTAAGCAACTCCTCAAGAATGGAGTTGCCCTTAACTGAGAAGGAAAGCTGGTTTGGAGTAAAAGTGGGAAGTCTGGGGTTCAGTTTGATTTTGTTAAGTTTGAGATGCTCATGTCTCAAAGTAGAGATGTCAAGTGAGCATTAAGATATTCAAGGCTAGATTTCATGAAAAGGTTGGTTTGAAGGTAAACATTTGGGAGGTGTCAGAATCCACATTACTTAATTACTTAATACCATGAAATTTGTAATGAGATCACCAAAGGAGGGAACAGAGAGAAAGAGAAGACTTGGCTGTGGAGCACTCCAATGTCAAGATTTAAGAAAGCCAGCAGGAAAGAATAGGCAAGAAGACTGAAAAGGAACAGCCAAGAAGATAGGTAAAAATCCAGGGAAGCGTGGTGTCCTGAAAGCCAAGTTTAAAAAGTGTTTTTCGCAGGGAGCAACCAATTGAGTTAAATGCTGCCAATAAGTCAGCATAACGTAGTGGCTAAGATAAAGGTTGTAAGCTATTTTGCCAGGTTCAAATTCCACTCTGCCATGTATTTGCTTTGTGACTTTGAAAAAGTTACTACACTTCTCTGTGTCTTTTTCTCCGTCTATAATCTGAGGATTATAATGGATCCCATTTCATATGGCTTTTGTTAGGCATAAATGCCTAAATTTGTGTAACATTTAGAATAGTGCCCAGAGTATAGTAATTGCCTAGTAAATAGAAGTTATGCTTATTGTTACCATAAATAATACCGAGAAGTAGTAGTATTAGGAATAAGAAAAGTACTGAGTCTTGACCATTGAATATCACAATGTGGAGGTAATTTGTGACATTGACAAGGAGCAATTTGGGTTAAATAATGGAAACAAAAGCCTATTTGGAATGATTTCATGTCCAAAAATAATGGAAGAAGATGAACTGGAGACAGTGAGTATAGAAACTGTTATAATAACTTTTTCTTGAAAAAGTAAAGGAGAGCAGAGACATAAGTTGGCAGTTATAGGCAGAAGTTTGGTAAGAGAGGATCTTTTATTACAGGAAAAATAACAGGCTTCAAATAATAAGTGTATTTATTTTAAATATACCTAAAATCAGAGCTTGGCCTTCGAGGAGTCATTCAGAAGGCTTGCTGGTGATAGACAAAATAGAAGGTGAGCAGCACTAGAAAGGGGCTGACTTTCAATCACCTCCATTAAATTTATTGTTTATTATATATCCTCACACACAAGAATGTAGCTCCAGAAAAGAGGACAGTACATTCCCTGCTATAGCTCCATCACCTCAAACAGTACCCAGCACACAGTAGGCTTTCAGTAAATATTTGTTAAATGGATGACGATTTCTGCTGAAAATTTGAGTCCCAGAGAAGTTTCGTAAATTCCTTGCCCAGCTTATGATGTCAGAGTTGAATCTAAAACCTGAGTCTCCTCGTTCTCAATACAATGAACATTCCAATCCTGGGATAACCTGCATTTCAGAATTCACATCCTGTTCCCAAAGCAGTATTTTAGAAAATTAAAGCTATTTTCAAAGGCTGAAATGAGGCAGAAAAGGATGGAATGACTTCCTCCTTCTTTCAAGATTCTCTGAAATCACCCTACATTACTGAAAACACTATTTTTATTCTGTAAAAAAAATTAAAGTTTGTTGATAATGTGACTCTTAAATAATTAAAACTTAAACGTCTTAAAAATCTATATATGATCTAACAAAACTCATTGTTTGTTAAATAATGTAAATGAAAATGACATTTTTAAAAATTATCACAAATCGTGACCTTGGTCCTATTGCACAGTCTCTCTAGTATTTTCCAAGGACTAAACACAATTGAAAACATGCAAATATTATTCCTTGAGGTAAAAAGTTAAATTATGTATAAATGTAGCAGATACTTTCAGGAAGTTCACCAGTAATAGGACTGCTAAGGCAATTAGAAATAACCTTGGATGTCTAATTCTGTAGTTTAATACAAACTAGATAGAGAGCAAGATTGAAAGGTTAAGAGAAGAAGTGTGTTTCTCTGTAGTATTTATTCCTGAATGTTTAGTGGCATTATTAACTAAAAATTAATAACTCTAGCCATACATAAACCTTCCATTCCATCCATATAAAAATCTCTCACACCATGTAAAAAAAAAGACACAGGTTTTTTTCTTTTGCATGCATAAATAAATTAGGATTTTTGTCCAAAATAAGAGAACTGAAATTTGCTTTTATTAACTCATATTGTATGGCTTATTTATAGTTCTGTAAAACTATAACTAACTAGAATTGGAGAAATATTTTTAGAATGGCCAGAGACTATAAAAGGAAGAAAATTCATAGAACGTCTTCAGTTAACTAGAGGATTTTACAAAATCTTAGTAAATAGGTTTAAATCAGCATAGATGGAGACTTGTAACATGCCTGTAATGGAAGTTAAAAATTAGGTCTTCAATCATGTAACCATAAAAGTATCTCTCTTGCTAAGTTTCTGAAAAGCATACCATTGGGAAATAAGGCAAAAAGTTTGCCAGAGATTTGTTTCTCTCCTTAAAAGTGGCCTTATCCTTTAGCCTAATAATCTCACTTCTAGAAGATTACTTCAGGGAAATAATCAAAAGGAAGAAAAATTCTACATGTTCAAAGATGTTTGCTGAAGTATTATGTATGTAATTTAGGATTTGGTAAAAATCTAGCTGTTCAACAATAGGGAAATATTTAATTAAATTGGAGTCTATCCACTTGAGGTGATAATATGTAATCATTAAATGCATAGTATAAAATGCTCATTGTATACAAATGCGTATATATGGTTAAACTGTGTGTTTGTTTTATTAAACAGTCCAATCTCAATTAATTAAGCTATTGTCATATACATGTAACTGTGTGAGTACTACCTGGACTTAAGGGTGGGAAAAAAACAGATAAGTAGCACTCTTTATAAAATTTTGTCTTCAGAATGCTTAATTCTGTCTGGTTGAGCCACAAGACACATTCATAAAGACTCTTAGGTTCCCAGGGTAATTATAGGCCACACCTAAGTAATCACCAGTTAGGCTCTCTCATTCATTGTGACTAGCTTCATGAAGCAGAGAAATTTACTTTATTGATTCTGGGTATTTTGCTAGCCTCTTCAAGTCATTTTGGAATCTTTTTTCGGGCGATATGAAGTATCTCTATATTTCAGTGCACATCTTTGCTATAGAAAAGTGATTTTCGGCTTTGCAGCCCAAAGATGCATTCCATGTATGAATAGGAGTCTTTGTGCCACAAGAGTAAAGTCATCAGCTTCTATGTGATGCAGAAGAAATGTTCATCTTCTAATGTGCATATATGTAAGCCACCTCTTTAAAATCAGCCCCTTTAAATGGCACTGAGTATGCTTCTGTGTATGACACATCAATGTCCATTAATTGCATGCAGAGAGAACTGAGATTCCAATGGCAAAATCTGTAAAAGTAGATATACAAAGAAAAGTGGAAGCATCTGTTTAATATATACGACATTAGAATTTAATTTTACCTCTGTGATGCTTTTGTGTGGCTGCAATGTTACAGCAGAGCATATAAGCATAGCCGTGCAGTGTCAGCAGGTGCATGCCACCAAATTACTGCTTTTAATTTGCATATTCATCTGCTAAGAAGCATGTCATTATCATATCAAAGGGATACTAAGCAACATCTAGCTTGGAGAGATGTGGCATAGTTTCAATAGGAGCAATTAATGCAAGATGAGGACTCTCTTTCTGTCATGTCTCCCAGGGCTAGCTGTAATCGGGCTGATTATTGGATACCAATAAGACTGAGGGCCCAGTTAGCACAGAATAAGAGAAGAACTGGAAAGAGAGCCTGCTAGTCCTCTCTACTGTACACTTGATGGCAATTTGACACTCTGGTCACTCAAAAGAATCCTATTAATATCATAGAAGCTGTCTACATGCACCCATCTGTTTTAGTTGTCATAAAATGACCAAATGCAGCCCAAAAGTAATGTAGTTTAAAAAGGAAGAATCTCGACAAGTGGGTGTGAAACAGAAATGTGAAAGAGGCATTAAAATTGTGTTTACAAATATGGGTTTTAGTACTTAAGTAATTTTCATTTAACAAACATTGTCTTCTTTCTTCAAACATTTATTGAGCACCTACATATACGTCAGACAGTGTCAGAACCTACAGATACAGACATAAGCCAGTCACAATCCGTAATATGAACAAACTTGCAGTTGAACAGGGGAGGTGTAAACCAAACAAAACTTGAATAACATTTACTTTTTTGTTGTTGTTTATTAGAAAAGGTCAAAAACGTGCAAAACCATCTTTTTGATATGACAGCAATAACACAGTATAATTTCTTTCAAGGAAAGCCTTTTCAAGAACAGAATTTTTAATTTTAGTTAATTTTGGAAACTATATCACTTTTCCTTTCTTAATGGAAGTAGCTGGAAACAGTGTGAAAACTTGAATATTAATAGTTGAACAATGGAAATATAGGTAGTTTTAAAATTGTCCTATTGTTTCTCAATTTTTCACTGGATACACTGACATAAGTAATGCTTTTAAAAAGCAGGAAAAATTCCTAGTTTGCTTCTTACAGTGTCTAGGATGGGAAGTTACAAACACTTCATTAAATTATTCAACAAGGCCAGGCGCAGTGGCTCACGCCTGTAATCCCAGCACTTTGAGAGGCTGAGGCGGGTGGATCACCTGAGGTCAGGAGTTTGAGACCAGCCTGACCAACATGGTGAAACTCTGTCTCTGCTAAAAATACAAAAAATTAGCCGGGCATGGTGGTGGGCGCCTGTAATCCCATCTACTTGGGAGGCTGAGGCAGGAGAATTACTTGAACCCAGGAGGTGGAGATTGCAGGGAGCCAAGATCTCACCATTGTACTCCAGCCTGGGCAACAAGAGCGAAACACTGTCTCTCTCTCTCTGTATATATATATCATATATATAATATATATGATATATATATTATATATATCATATATATTATATATTATATATCATATAATATATAATATATATGTTATATGTATAATATATATGTTATATGTAATAGATATAATATATGTTATATATGTTATATATATTATATATATAGTATATAATAGTTTTGAATACTCATCGCATACCAAATGCTTCTATAAGCACTGAGGATATAGCTATGAACAAAACAAGCCATTCGCCTGCCCCTGTGCTTACATTCATACATTCTCCTGTGTGTGAATAAATGTACCAACCACATGCCTAAAGGAAAGTTCAATGACATTTATTCAACAAGGATTTAATCAACACCCTATATGCACCAGACTAGTCAATAAAAGGAATTTAAGTTCACCTTGGAAACTATAAAATGGCAGTGAGTACAAAAAAAGCTTTCCAAGTGGCCAGTAAACCTAGAACTGAATGGTTTATGTGAAGCAAGACTTAAGAATGTATTCTTTTATGGATGTCCAATCTTTACCCAGTTGAGAAGCAGCTGAATAGGATTAGAACTCAGAGTTTTCTAATGCCAAATATGTGTACTATTCACAGCATGTTTTTTATAAACACAGCATTCAATATCCCAGTCTAATCTATTTTTTGGCAATGAACATGAATATCAGAACTAACTTATATGATTATAGTTAATCTTTTTGAGCAAGACCAATATTTGCCCAATGCCACTCTTTTACCTTATTATGGTGGGAATTAAGGGTTAAATGATGTATACTGTATCAAAACTACTGGTTGAAATTTAAGCAAATGAACAAGAAAATGGTCTCTTTAACTATATGTTACTACTCTGGTTAACTATTTTACCAAATGAAAGGGTTATTTTTAACCTTAATCTTATTAAGTTTTTAATTAAAGCTATGCTGAGAATTATGAACTGAGAGTTTTCATTTTTTTTTAAGTTTTTTTTTGGTAGAGTTGAAAAAGCTGCTGACTTGGGATTCCAAAGACTTGGGTTTAAATTTTGGCTTTAAATTTTGGTTGTCTGTGAATAATACTTAGCCATAAGTGTCTCAGTCTTTTTTTCTATTAAATGAGGAATTTAATCTAGTTGCTGTCTCAGGTTGCTTCCAAGTCTAGCTTTCTATGATTCTATGAAAAATAGCTAGCAGGGGCTCTACTTTAAATACAGCACATAAAATATTTGAATACCCCATACTTCCTGAATTCTTCTTTCCTGCAAAAAATAAAATAAAATTGTCTAGTATGTTTTTAAATAATGCCTTTAAGCAAAACTTCAGTAGATGGTAATTATTGATTGCTCCCCTCTCACAAAAGATGGTTACATTGCAGCAGTGAATGTTTACTTATTTCTTTGTTACCAAGAAGGAAGAAAGGAAGAAATGAGAAAAGAAAATGAAAGGGAGAAAGGAAGCCAGACTTGTGTACATGTATGTTACATACACACAGGTGATCATATTGTCAATTTTTTTAAGTTCTATGATTTGTTTCTGCCATAGAAAAATAAAGACAATGTTACCCTTCAACAAGTGATATTCCCAGTAGCAATTATGGCATCCTCCCTTAATTGTTCTAGCATTTGTTCCACAAATGCTAGAGTTCCACAGAAATTTTTATTTATTTATTTCTTCTGTTAACAACAGTAAATTTTATGAATTAACTATGAATCA
Source organism: Pongo pygmaeus (assembly GCF_028885625.2). Lineage (NCBI taxonomy): Eukaryota > Metazoa > Chordata > Mammalia > Primates > Hominidae > Pongo > Pongo pygmaeus. The sequence goes on from NC_085930.1 coordinate 190,702,444, forward strand.
ACTTATAGCTTTTTATAACTATAATTATTCATATTATTTATGACTATCAAGTCAAACATCACTTAATTATCAACCATTGTAGGCATTTGGATATTTCCTTTTTCCTTTTTCTTTTTGAGACAGAGTCTCACTCTGTTGCCCAGGCTGAATTGCAGTGGCACATCTCGGCTCACTGCAACCTCCGCCTCCCAGGTTCAAGTGATTCTCCTGCCTTGGCTTCCTGAGTAGCTGGGATTACAGACATGCACCACCATGCCCAGCTAATTTTTGTTTCTTTAGTAGAGACTGGGTTTCATCATGTTGGCCAGGCTGGTCTCAAATGCCTGAACTCAAGTGATCCTCCCACCTCGGCCTCCCAAAGTGCTGGGATTACAGGCGTGAGCCACTATGCCCGGCCAACATTTGGATATTTTCTAACTGATTTATTTAAGCCTGAATTCACATAAGGAGGTCTTCAAGATTAATCTATTGTTTTTAAAAGACCCCAATTCAGATCAAAACCTTTTCTAACTTCACATATAACTCAGTTGGAAGCATACTCAAGGGAAAGCACCTTTCACAAATAAATGTCACTTTCAACTATCAGTTCACTTTGTCCCCTCTCATCAATCTTGGTACCATTTCCCAAACTTCTATAGAGTGAGTGCAGGTATAAAAACAAAAAACTCAATTTTTAAAAAACTTGGTACAGATTTTTTGTTTACTATTCATAATCCACAGAGGAAAGTTTTGTGTCATCTGTTATCTATATGGCTTATAATGGTGGCAGAGATACTCAGCAAGTCCATTCACAAACCTCTGATGTCCATTTTCAGCTGCTGCAGTAGGGAATATGAACCATTAATGCTTTCATTGGAAGGATTCAAGGTACTTCACATCTACCTCATGGAAACAAGAGGTATTGATACATTATCTGATTTTTAGGTTTCTAAAGAAAGATAAAGAGGCTACTTTCATTCATTTATGTAGGTATATATTAATAACAGTGAGCTAAGTGGACACAGTAGAACAAGAAAACGTAGTGTTCTTTAGAAAGCCTAGGCTTTATTGGTGCAATTCAAATGGCCGGATATCACATTTATGTCTAAAAAAGAAAAACAAAAAATTTTAAGTGATGACATGGGTTAAAATTGAAGAAAGAACTCTAGTATCACACATCAGGCTTATTGCTGATAGGGGAAGGTAGATATGAATAAAGGAAGATAAAATTGTGCCATTGATAATATGGGGAAAGTGCGTCATGGTACATTTTGTTTTAACCGCATAAGAGATGAAGAGTAATAGATCCATTATATGCTGTATTATGCCAAATCATAGCTAGAAATCCTTGATCCACTTCAGAAGAAATACTTGGCAGCAAAGAGAAATGAATACTTAATTATTTAATTAAAACTAACCTAAAACAAGGACAAATCCTGAAATTATCCACAACCACATGACATGAGGTAGATTTAGATGGCAAAAGGAAATTAACACTTTCCCAAGTAGAAAATTAGTGACATACAGGTATTTTGTTTGGCTGCTTTAAAAGTAGGAAAATTTTACACTTAAAATAGCTAGTTTTTTTCTCTTTTCTTAAAAAGTCAAAAGACTTTAGAGCACTGACTTAGATTTCTACATGACAATTAGAAGAAACTAGACAGTGGATGCCCCCTTTGAACTGAGTCTCTTCTGTTTTACCATAATCCCCACCAGCCCCTCTCATCTTACCTGCAGCTTGGTTACCTACCTGATCCCCTGTAGGTTTGTTTGTTTGTTTGTTTTCTTTTTTATTTTTATTTTTTTGAGATGGAGTCTCGCTCTGTCGCTCAGGCTGGAGTGCAGTGGCACGATCTCCGCTCACTGCAACCTCCTTTCTTCACCTCCCGGGTTCAAATGATTCTCCTGCCTCAGCCTCCTGAGTAGCTGGGACTACAAGCGCATGCCACCACACCTGGCTACTTTTTTTTCTATTTTTAGTAGAGACGAGGCTTCACTGTGTTAGCCAGGATGGTCTCAATCTCCTGACCTCGTGATCCACCCACCTCGGCCTCCCAAAGTGCTGGGATTACAGGCGTGAGTCACCATGCCCGACCCCTTGTAGATTTTTGAGCATTCAACCCCTGATATCCTAAGCATTACTCTGGGCCACATCTTTTATCCTGGTAATCCTTGAAAATATCTCAAGAGACAGCATTATTCACATTTTAAAGACAAGAAAACCAAAGTTCTGGGAAATCAGGTAACTGGCACCATTGTTAATCTAATATAGACTATCATGCTCTTTCTTTCCTCTCTCCATAAATAATGTTTTAAGGATTAGAGAAGTTTAGAACAGCCTGGATGCGTGGCTCACACCTGTAATCTCAGCACTTTCGGAGGCTGAAGGGGGTTGATTGCTTGAGCCCAGGAGTTTGAGACCAAACTGGGCAACATGGTAAAACCCCATCTCTACAATAAATACAAATATTTGCCAGGTGTGGTGGCATGTGCCTACAAACCCAGCTACTTGGAAGGCTGAGGCGGGAGGATTGATTGAGCCCAGGAGGTTGCAGTGAGCCGAGATTGCACCATTGTACTCCAGCCTGGGTGAAGAGAGAGACTCTGTCTCAAAAAGAGAAGTTTAGACCAGTCATTTTCAAACTTACTTGCATATTAGAATCAATTGAGAAGCTTAAAAAAAAAAAAGTGTGAGCTCCATCCCAGGCCATATAAATCAGAATCTCTTGAGGTAGATGCAGGCATAGATTGTTTTTAAGTTTCTCAGCTGATTTTAATGTTCAGCCAGGGATGCAAATCCCTAGCTTAGGTATCAAAAGACAAGATAATTTCCAGTTTCCGCTGAATTTTGTTTTTGATAGTTTTAAAACACATACAAAGTCAGACAGACTTTTGGCCTTACAAAAAACAATGTACTTGAATGTTTTACTTTTGAAAGTGTATATTGTGTTGTATCAGCAAAGCATTAACAAAACTCCTAAAGTAAGTTGGATTTGACCTAACTCTACATGGATTTTATATAGCCCTGTTTGTTAAAGTACTGAAACAAAATGAGTATTTGAATTCTGGTGACTGTTTGCTGTAGGTATCAACTATCTTCACACAGCTGAATTTAAACTTTGCAGGAGGCTGGGTGCAGTGATTCATGCCTGTAATCCCAGCACTTTGGGAGGCCAAGGTGGGAGGATCGCTTGAGCCCAGGAGTTTGAACCAACCTGGTCAACATAGTAAAACCCCATCTCTACAAAAAATAAAATAAAATAAACTAGCCAAGCATGATGGTGCACACCTGTAGTCCCAGCTACTCAGGAGGCTGAGGCAGAAGGGTTGCTTGAGCCCAAGAGTTGGAGGCTACAGTCTAGGCCACAAAAGGAGACCCTGTTTCTAAATAAATAAACAAGTAAAAATAAAAAATAAACTTAGCATGTATAAGGCGCAGCTGTCCTCTGACTATATTCAGCAATTAAGTTTTATTATGGTTCCCTGGGCAAAGCTTGCATCTTTTGTGATGCCTTAGGTTTGCTTTAGGTGGTACACCAAAAGCCCAGTTTGATCAATCAGCCAAAAAAATAATAAAACTGATTGACTACTTTTTTAAAATAATTATTCTCATTTAACTGGTCAAATTATTGTAGGTGTGCTTGTTTGCATGTATAGGCAATCTGTAATATTAATGCATATAACTTTTTATTAAATTATTGGAAAAATTCAAAGTAATGTTTTTGTGGATCAATCCAACTATGACTGGCCCTGAACAAAGGAGGATGAGAGTTGAAAATGTAATTATTTACTCATGGCAAAGTGTGGCATAATTTTTGCTTTAAAATAAACCCCATGCATTATAGATGAGAATTTGTTTTAGAGGTCTCATTCAGTCAGAAAAAAGCCGTGCAAATTCTTCCTTCTTTTGAAATATGTCTTTACCAGTAAGTGTACTGGAAATGATTCTACATTAAAGTGAGTTTTGGTACAAATTTAAAAAGCAATGCCATCTAAAATTAGAATTTACTTCAGACATGACTTATTTTGATGCATCATAAAATTATGAAGATCAATTATGAAGCAAGTTTTAAGATTGCGATGTTCTCCATTTTTGCAAATAGAGCACTAGCTAGTAAATTTTAGAATTTGGATATTCATCCAAAATTAGAAGCTAAAGAAGCACTGGAGTTGGCTATAATTAAGGCATGGGTAAGTGGAGACCTCTTAAGCCTGCTTTCAACAGGTATATGTTAATCACTTGGCGTCAGCAGCCTCTATTCACATCCCCAAAGCCAGCTCATTTTAGCTCATTAATTCTCAAAGCGTCTTCATAAGTAGGAATGCTTATAAAAATCTATTTTGCAATGGAATATAGGGAAAGAAACTATACCTTGCCAAAGGTGAGACTGAAATTTTTTTAAGGAGAATTTGTATTATTTTAATTATTTTTATGTACAGAAAACAGCAGTGTACACTTAACCCTTTAATGGCAACTTCTTTAGCCTTTGCCTTTCCAGCTTGGCTGTGTGAGCCACAGATCTGGGACCCAGGACAATACCTCCCCAGTGACAACAGATCTCATCACATGTGTCATTGTAATTAGTCCTGATAGCTTCCACCAGCTTAGCCAAAGCTCTTTTGTCTTCTGAGCTAACCTGTGTGAAGGCAACAGTGGTACAGGTCTTCTTAGATATCCCAGTCTTGCCTTCCCCTTAATAATGCAGTAAGGGACCCCTATTTTATGAGACAGGGCAGGCAGGAAGACAGCCAACTCCAGGAGATCCACGTCATGTGCAGTCACCACCAGCTGAGCCTTCTTGTTCTCCACCAAGGTGATGATGGTGGTAACTCCTGCTAGAAGGACAAGTGGTCTCTTGGTGGGGATGTCCCCTTTGCCAGTAGCTTTTGTCTCTTCTTCTGTTCTTTCCATGTCTCTGGTCTGTACTTGTGGGCCAGCTTAAGCAGCTGAGTGGCTGTTTTGGAGGTCCAAGACCTGGGTAAACCGATCAATTGCAGGAGGCACTTTCAGCTACTTATAGTGGATAGCTCTTTGACACGGCAACCTGATATAGTGGGGCCATTTGACAAGGCAGGTGAGGTCCCTTTTGGGCTGGATATCCTGTCCAATGGCAAAATTCTTAAGACTTTTCTCTAACAGGGGATTCACCCCTTTCCTGGCCTCCTGCTTCTTCAAGACAGCAGGGTGTGGAGCCACCTTCTTCCCATTGGCCTTCTTTCCTTTCAGTATCTTGGGCGGCAGAAGAGATAGTGAGGTTGAAATTGTAATAAAGTTTAGATCAGGGTATTGGGCATAGTATTTTAGCCTGTATGAGGTAGATAGGTAGATAAGCACATACATACATACATAAATACATACACCATATATGTATATGTATGTATATTTGTACATATTTACACTTACACCAAATATAGATATGTAATACTTAGAAATACAATGTACATTTTGATATTAATGTCATGATATCAAATTTCATATGATGACGTAAACTTTAGAGTCAAGTTGTAAATAACAAAAACTGATTCAAACCAACCTAAACAATAAATGGGATAAATCCTATTTATCCCTATAGCTAGTATAACCAGCATAGCTAACATAACTATAAAATGCAAGGGGCAGACCTGGCTTCATTCAGTGACAAATGATATCATCAGGGCTCTATCTTGGTGTGCTTCTCAGACTGTGTCCACTTGGCATCAAGGTGGTGCTGGCAGCCTCCTTTCCCCTAACCCCACCATCATTCCCATTGTGTCAGCTCAGCAGCCCCTCCAAAAATAATTGTTCTTTCTCAGTATCTGTAACAGAAAAGCCCAGGGCAGGACCCTGATTAGCCTGCTTTGGGTCACTTGCTTGCCCATACCGATCACTGTGGCCTGAAGTATAGGGTTCTCTGATTGCCTATGCCTAGGTCATGTGCCCACCCTTGTGTCTGGGTGAGGGATAAAAGGGGCAGTGCCTTTTTGCCTTTGCCAACCACGTGAAGAGGGTTCCGTCATGGAAAAGAATGTTCCGATATGAAGAGAATGTAGAGAAGGGTAGTGGCTACATAAAAATAACATATGTTCTGCTTCAACAAGCAAGGCCCTTTATACGTGGCCTCTGCCTAGTAGTGTAGATCTTTTGGCTCTCATTCTCCATAAATACATTAATTCTAGCCAGACCCAATTACTAGAGTTTCCTAAACTTGATGTGCTTGTTGACTGAATGAATGAGCAACTTTATCAGTAGAGGTGCCTCTATGCTATTATTAAGTTTGTAGAAAACTTGAGGCCTCTTGAAGAGTCCAGATTACTTAAAAAAAAAGTCATGTTCCTAAATGATCTTTATTATTTTATCAAGTATTGACTAAATATGAAAGTGGAGTCATTGATGATGGTTATATATGATATTGACTAAATGTGAAAGTGGACTCATTGATGATGGTTATATATGAATGTACTTCTACTTATGTATGCAAATATCTGTCTCCTTTCTTAGAATAAAGGCAGGAACCCATTTGTGCTTGCAGCCTTCAAAGCACCTACTATAATGTTATGCACTTACTATGTGATTAGTAAAAGTTTCAGAACTAAAATGTATTAGTTCCAGTTCTTAGGCAGGGCACTTCCTGCTTTTCCAGGATGGCTATTTTCCCTCAGGAAGCTACCAAATACTGTGATTTCCATGTGTATATCTGATGAAGAGACTCTGCCCAAGTGTATTCTGACCTGATAGTAGTTGTCCAGAGCAGCCTGCATAATAAAAATTGTGTTTCCTGATTTCTAGATTGAAGTTGAGCACCAGAGCGTGCTAGAAATATTAGGGTCCATGGGTGGCCAGGTGCAGTGGCTTATGCCTGTAATCCTAGCACTTTGGGAGGCTGAGGTGGGCAGATCACTTGAAGACAAGAGTTCAAGACCAGCCTGGCCAACATGGTGAAACCTCATCTCTACTAAAAAATACAAAAAAAAAAAAAATTAGCTGGGCATGGTGGTGCATGCTTGTAATCCCAGCTACTTGGGAGACTGACACATGAGAATCAGTTGAACCCAGGAGGCAGAGGTTGAGGTGAGCCGAGATCATGGCCCTGCACTCCAGCCTGGGCAACAGAGTGAGACTCTGTCTCAAAAAAAAAAAAAAAAAAAAAGAAAGAAAGAAAAGAAATATTAGAGTCCATGGGTGATAAAACTCCTACAGAGTTGCCTCTATTATTTGCAGGCAGATTGGCCTAACCTGATTTTTAAAAACGCTACAGGGATTTTTAGAAGGAAGTACTAATATGCACCAATTAAAATTTGTTCTGTGAATTCTTTTTCTTTAAATATGGGTCAAATCTACCATATATACTACTATTAATAGATCATATTAGTATAGTGATTTATAATCTATAAATTCCCATTCATAAATTTCATAATACTTATAACTCATGTAAAAGTTAAAAAATACAAGGTTTTAGTTGACAGCAAGTATAAAGTGAACCAGTAAGTGCTTAGTTGCCAAGAAACCTAATGCAGTTTCAGACTACATCAACAGAAGTAAATGTCTGGACAAAGGAGGTGATATTTTTATTGCCATCTGGCAATAAAACCAGTTAGAAAACATCTGGGGTGTTGTTTAGCTATGGGCTTCATCAAGTTCGAAGAGGGACATTGATTGACACAGCTGGAGCTTTTCCAAAAGATAGCATCCCAGAGGGTGTAAGAGCTGAGGCCAAGTCACATGAGTAACAGCTGAAGGAGCTGAAGATACTGAGTCTTAAAAAGAAACCCACAATAGTTAATTGAAAAAATAGCAACAGAATCTAAATACTAATAGGGCTAATTCTTAAGAATTAGAATTCTTAAGAAATAAGAATTAGACCTTTTCCACAGATGAGCTAAAAGCTACACATTTTGGTTCAATATACTTTAAGTTGTCCTAACAAAAATACTGTTTTCAAATGACATGATGATTTACCTGTCACTGAAAATGATAACTCAAAGTCTGCATGATCTTATATCAGGCATACCAGCACTACCATCTACTAGCTCTGTGATGTTGGACAAGTTACTTTACCTTGCTGAGTCTCAGTTCTCTAATCTTGAAAATGAATTTTTAGTATTATTGGAAGGATTACATGAGACAATGTAAGTCAAGCCATCAGCACTGTCTGCTCAGAGTACATGCTCAATGAGGGTCAGCATTATTATTAGACTGACTTGCAAAGGGCTTCTTTAAACTATGCAAAAATAACAGAGGAGGAAAATAATAGTAGGGTTTAATTCCCTAGGCCCTCTGCATAACCAAAAATTGAAAAAGATTGGTGTGGAAACCTTTGTCTTCTATTGTGTTCTACAGTGATTGATGTTAATGATACTTTTGTCTTGAATTTTCTTTGAAGCCTCAGCCAAAAAAATTATCATTTTTCTTTCCTAATAAGCAAAAAATGTTTATTGAATACCTTCCTGACTTTATGGAATACCAGAGTATTATTTTTAAGCACTTGGGGAGGAGAGTTACTCAAGAGGTGGTGGAAGTAGAAGAGGGTGGATGTTGAGCCAAGCAAAGGCCAACTTACAAATTGTAAATATATGCCATGCATAAAAAAATAACATGAGACACGTAAAGTGGAATACATAGAACAGAAATGTGTAATAATATATAGCCCAAAAGCAAGATAGAATTGATGGGAACCATTCAAATTCTATCAAATCACAAACATTTGGTAGGTACCATGTAAGACTTTGAAGAATAAAAGGTGAATATAGGATATATAAAAATAACTATAGGAAATGATCTCTGCCCTAAGGATTTTACACAGAATAGTCTGAGAGACAGAAATATGTAGAATTCATTGTAAACACAAACAAAACAATTTAAAGCAAATGCTATGTGATATGGTTTGGCGGTGTCCCCACCCAAATCTCATCTTGAATTGTAACTCCCACAATTCCCACATGTTGTGGGAGGAACCCAGTGGGAGGTGACTGAATTACAGGGACAAGTCTTTGCTGTGCTGTTCCTGTGATAGTGAATGAGTCTCATGAGATCTGATGATTTTAAAAAGGAGAGTTTTCCTGCACAAGCTCTCTTCTCTTGTCTGCCGCCATGTGAGATGTGCCTTTCACCTTCCACCATGATTATGAGACCTCCCCAGCCACGTGGAACTGTAAGTCCAATAAGCCTCCTTCTTTTGTTAATTGCCCAGGCTTGGGTATGGTTTTATCAACAGCATGAAAACAGATTAGTACAGTAAGTTGGTACCAATAGAGTGGAGCACTGCTGAAAAGATACCTGAAAATGTGGAAGTGATGTTGGAACTGAGTATCAGGCAGACACTGGAACAGTTTGGAGGGCTCAAAAGAAGATAGGAAAATGTGGGAAAGTTTGGAACTTCCTAGAGACTTGTTGAATGGCTTTGCCCAAAATGCTGATGGCAATATGGACAATAAGGTCCAGGTCCAGGCTGAGGTGGTATCAGTTGGAAATGAGGAACTTGTTGGGAACTGGAGCAAAGGTGACTCTTGTTACATTTTAGCAAAGAGACTGGTGGCATTTTGCCCCTGCCCTAGAGATCTGTGGAACTTTGAACTTGAGAGAGATGATTTAGGGTATCTGGCAGAAGAAATTTCTAAGCAGCAAAGCACTCAAGAGGTAACTTGGGTGCTGTTAAAGGCATTCAGTTTTATAAGGAAAGCAGAGCCTAAAAGTTCAGAAAATGTATAGCCTGACAATGCAAGAGAAAAGAAAATCCAATTTTCTGAGGAGAAAGTCAAGCCAGCTGCAGAAATTTGCATAAGTAACCAGGAGCCAAATGTTAATCCCCAAGACAATGGGGAAAATGTCTCCAGGGCATGTCAGAGGTCTTCACAGTAGCTTCTATCACCACAGGCCCGGAGGCCTAGGAGGAAAAAATGGTTTAGTGGGCCAGGCCCAGGTTCCCCATGCTGTGTGCAGCCTAGGGACTCAGTGCTCTGCGTCCCAGCTGCCACAGCTGTGACTAAAAGGGACCAAGGTACAACTCAGGCTACAGCTTCAGAGGGTGCAAACCCCAAACCTTAGCAGCCTCCATGTGGTGTTGAGCCTGTGAGTGCACAGAAGTCAAGAACTGGGGTTTGGGAAGCTCTGCTTAGAATTCAGAGGATGTATGGAAATGCCTGGATGTCCAGGCAGAAGTTTGCTGCAGGGGCAGGGCTCTCATGGAGAACCTCTGCTAGGGCAGTGCAGATGGGAAATGTGGGGTTAGAGCCCCCACACAGAGTCCCCACTGGGGCACCACCTAGTGGAGGTGTGAGAAGAAGGCCACCATCCTCCAGACCCCAGAATGGTAGATCCCACTGACAGCTTGCGCTATGTATCTGGAAAAGCTGCAGACACTCAATGCCAGCCCATGAAAGCAGCTGGGAGGGAGGCTGTGCCCTGCAGAGCCACAGGAGCAGAGCTGCCCAAGACCATGGGAACCCACCTCTTGCATCAGCATGACCCAGATGCGAGATATAGAGTCAAAGGAGATCATTTTGGATCTTTTAGATTTGACTGCCCTGCTGGATTTTGGACTTGCATGGGGCCTTTAGCCCCTTTGTTTTGGCCAATTTCTTCCATTTGGAATGGCTGTATTTACCCAATACCTATACCCCCAATGTGTCTATACCCCCATTGTATCTAGGAAGCAACTAACTTGCTTTGATTTTACAGGCTCATAGGTGGAAGAGACTTGCCTTGTCTCAGATGAGTCATTGGACTGTGGACTTTTGAGTTAATGCTGAAATGTTTTAAGACTTTAGAGGACTGTTGGGAAGGCATGATTGGTCTTGAAATCTGAGGACATGAGATTTGGGAGGTGCCGGGGTGGAATGATATGGTTTGGCTGTGTCCCTACCCAAATCTCTTGAATTGTAACTCTCACATGTCATGAGAGGAACCTGGTGGGAGGTGACTGAATTATGGGGGCAGATCTTTCTGTGCTGTTCTTGTGATAGTGAATGAGTCTCACAAGATCTGATGGTTTTTAAAAGGGGAGTTTCCCTGCACAAGCTCTCTTCTCTTGTCTGCCACCATGTGAGATGTGCCTTTCACCTTCTACCATGATTGTGAGACCTCCCCAGCCATGTGGATCTGTGAGTCCAATAAGCCTCTTTCTTTTGTAAATTGCCCAGTCTTGGGTATGTCTTTATCAGCAGCATGAAATTGGCCAAATACACTGTGGTAAAATAAAATAGAAAGCAGCTGATGCAAGTTAGGGAGGTCAGTTTGCAGAAGTGATATTGGTTGGCATTGGTCTTACCTTTCTCTAAGTGGTGAAAGGAAGATAAGCATAAGACACTGAGAATACCAGTAGTCAAGATAATGAGATGTGGAAGAGCATCTGTCTTCCAGGGATGGCAAGCTGTCTGGAGTGATTTGAGTATAGAAGGTTGTGAGGAATGAAGGAAAAGAAGGAAATGGACCTAGAAAGGCAAGGGCTGTCAGATGTTAAGGAGGGGAAACCATGCTAACAAACCGAATAAGGAAAGGACCTTTGGGGAGCTTCCACGAGAACATATTCACTATTATGTATCATCCCTTGTGGGGTTATTGATGACTTGTTTGGGCCAGAGGGTAACCAAATGTCCCAGGAATGTTGCTGAACTTGTGTTGAGACAACTGGTAGAGGTCTCAGACTAAGGAGATGAGGGAAGACATAACTCAGAGAGCAATTAAAACTTCTTGCCTGAGGAGTGAAATCATGAAAATTGTGTTTGGGGAAGGTCAGAAAAATACAGTAGTTATGAAGGTGAGAGGGGAATTGACTAGAGGCCAGGAATTAGGCTTCAAGACAATCTGAAGGAGTCTGTGTGTGTGTGTGGTCTGGCTAGGGAAATGGTTAGGAAGTACTGAGATAGGAAAGAAACAACAGAGGAGTAAGTGGAAGGATTAGAAAAGAAATATGTAGGTGTCAAGGGAAGGAGAGGAGTAAATATACTATATAGAATCACCAAAGTAGTGCTGTATAACCATATATATCTGAAGGATGCTATGGCTCAGGTTGGGCTTTTGGTTCCTTTTGGGTTCCTGTACTGTACTACTCTTCTGCTTTTAAAAAAGGAAGAAAGGAAGGAAGGGAGAGAGGGAGAGAAAGAGGAAGAAAAAAACACTATCTTGCTATCTTGTTGAAAGTCTTCTTTCCTTATTTCCTTAATTTTATTTATTTTTTATTTGTTTGTTTATTTATTTTTGAGACAGAGTCTGGCTCTGTCATCCAGCTGGAGTGCAGTGGTGCCATCTCGGCTCACTGCAACTTCTACCTCATGGTTCAAGCGGTTCTTGTGCCTTAGCCTCCTGAGACATAAATTCTTTCCCAAGGCTGATGTCCAGAATGATGTTTCCTAGGTTTTCTTTCAGGGTTCTTATGGATTGAGGTCTTACATTTAAATCTTTCTTTAATCCATCTTGAGTTGATTTTTGTATATGGGAAAGGTATAGGCCCAGTTTCATAGTTCTGCATATGGCTAGCCAGCTATCTCAGCACTATTTATTGACTAGGAAGTCCTTTCCCCATTGCTTGTTTTCGTTGACTGTGTTGAAGATTAGATGGCTGTAGGTGTGCGACTTTATTTCTGGGTTCTATATTCTGTTCTGTTGGTCTATGTGTCTATTTTTGTACAAGTACCATGCTGTTTTGGTTACTGTAGATTTATAGTATAGTTTGAAGTCAGGTAATGTGATGCCCCTGGCTTCATTAGTTTTGCTTAGGGTTGCTTTGGTTATTCAGGCTCTTTTTTTGACTTCATATAAATATTAGAATAGTTTTTTCTAATTCTGTGAAAAATAACGTTGGTGGTTTGATATGGATATCACTGAATCTGTAGATTGCTTTGGGCAGTATGGCCTTTTTAACAATATTGATTTTTCCAATCCATGAGCATGGAATTTTTTCCCATTTATGTGTGTCATCTCTTGTTTCTTTCAAAAGTGTTTTGTAGTTCTCCTTGCGTAGATCTTTCATCTCCTTGGTTAGATGTACTTCTAGCTATTTTATTTTTTGTGGCTATTGTTAATGGGATTACATTCTTGATTTGGCTCTCAGCTTGAATGTTATTGGTGTATAGAAATGCTTCTAATTTTGTGCATTGATTTTGTATCCTGGAACTTTGCTGAAGTCATTTATCAGTTTCAGGAGCCTTTTGGTGGAGTCTTTAGTGTTTTCTAGGTATAGAATCATATCATCAGTGAAGAGAGATGGTTGGACTTCTTTTCCTACTTAAATGCCTTTTATTTCTTTGTCTTGCCTGTTGTTCTGGGTAGGACTTCCAGTACCATGTTGAATAGGAGTAGTGAGAGTAGGTGTCCTTGTCTTGTTTCAGTTTCCAAGAGAAATGCTTTCATCTTTTGTCCATTCAGTGTGATGTTGGCTGTGGGTTGTCATATATGACTCTTATTATTTTGAGGTAAATTCCTTTGATGCCTAGCTTGTTGAGGGTTTTAATCATGAAGGGATGCTGGATTTTATCAAAGGCTTTTTCTGCATCAATTGAGATGATCATATGATTTTTAATTCTGTTTATGTGGTAAATCTAATAGTTATCTTTGGATGGTGATTTTTAAATTCTTTGGCCTTTATATTTTCTAGAATATACAGAAAATAATACTTCTTAAATAAAGGAAAAGTACTTAAAATACCCTTTTAATGGCATTTCAGTATACTTTTATTTTGAAGCTTAAAGCATCAATATATTTGTCACACTCAAGTGGTGGCTAAAGCATTTTTTAAAACAATTTCTTTAATTGTTTATTTAAGTGAAATTCATCCCAACAAGAATGGCTCTCAAAAGAAAGAAAAATGAATACTTTATTTGTCATTTAGAAATATTTTATTTTCCTGTAACTATGCAGTCAGAATAACTATTTTGGTCTTTTGGTTCAATCTGACAGCTCAACATTTCTTGGGTATACATGTGTAATCCATATGTAGTGAATTTGGAAGAAGTAAAGAGATGAAAAGGGACTTTCTGCTTGGACAGTTGCCCTTTGAATTGCTACCATACCTGTGATGAGAAGGGAAATATCTTTTTTTTTTTTTTTGAGATGGAGTCTCACGCTGTTACCCAGGCTGAGTGGCATGATCTCAGCTGACTACAACCTCCGCCTCCCAGGTTCAAGAAATTCTCCTGCCTCAGCCTCCCAAGTAGCTGGGACTACAGGCATATGCCACCACACCCAGCTAATTTTTGTATTTTTAGTAGAGACAAGGTTTCACCATGTTGGCCAGGATGGTCTCAATCTCTTGACCTTGTGATCCACCTGCCTTGGCCTCCCAAAATGCTGGGATTACAGATGTGAGCCACTGCACCCGGCTGGGAAATGTCTTTTATAGAAAGAAGCTACTTGGGAGAGAAAGAGAGAGATAGAGGGATCTCTGTTGTTAGAAGGAAAGCTCTATGACAACATGTTTTCAGACTAGAGATGAAAAAGTTACTTCCCAAAAAGCTGAACTGAGATTACAAAATGATAGGGGTGTGACTCTCAGAGCATCCTGGGCAATGTGATAAGCAAGGGAAGCATGGCAAGTGTGTGGCAGAGAGCTCAGCAGAACCTGAACTGGTCATTCTCCCCATGGCCATGTGACTCTGAGAAGAAGCCTGAGACATATCCTGGGAATGGAAAGTAGAGAGAGAAAGAGAAAGCCAAGCCTTGAGAAGTCTCTCTCTCTCTCTCTCTCTCTCTCTCTGTGTGAGTGTGTGTGTGTGTGTATGTGAAAATGGCATATGAAAAAAGCCAGAAATATGTAATTTGATTTGGTATGCTAATCAAGTTGTGATCCTTAATGAAAAGAGTTATGGCTTCTCCATCAGTCAACCCAATGAAAGATTAAATACTGCAGATGAGAGGTTAGAGGATAATGGCACAGTGACCATAGGAACAAGGCAGATATTACAACCACGGAAAGTGAGGGTTCTCTTGCATACCATACCAGATTAAACATCCTAATGCACAACTCTAATCAGATTATATTACTCCCTCCTCAGAAACCTTCCATGCATCCCATCCCACCACACCCGAGGGCCTATTGAAGGAAGCTCAGATTTCCTGGCCTGGCATGCAAAGTGTTTCAAGGTCTGGCATCAACCTCCTTTAAAACTTTACCTCCCAGTGCTCTCTTTCACACTCTGTATGCTGCAGCCAAACAGGATTCTACATTGGACACATCCTGGCTTCCCCACTTTTCTACTTTGTACACACTGTTTTCTCTACCTGGAAGGCTCTTCTTCATTGTTGTGTAACCACACTCAGCTGTCCGTCAAAGCTCCATCTCAAGTGCCATTAATATAAAAAGCGTGACTTCGTCCCTTCCTCTGCTGCAAATAATTTCTCCCATTCTCATTCCCTCATTTGTACTTCTCCTAGTGCTATTTTAGTTCAATCTAACCAGCATTAATTGATCATGTAGCATGTATAAGACACTCTACTTGGCCGGGTGTGGTGGCTCATGCCTGTAATCCCTCAGCCCTTGGGAGGCCAAGGCACGTAAATTACCTGAGGTCAGGAGTTCGAGACCAGCCTGGCCAACATGGTGAAACTACATCTCTACTAAAAATACAAAAATTCGCCAGGCATGGTGGCAGGTGCCTGTAGTCCCAGCTACTTGGGAGGCTGAGGCAGGAGAATCACTTGAACCTGGGAGGCGGAGACTGCAGTGAGCTGAGATCATGCCACTGCACTCCAGCCTGGGTGACAGAGTAAGACTCCATCTCAAAAAAAAAAAAAAGACACTCTATTCTAGAAATACAACTGCACATATACACAAACACACACAAATAAATTTCATGTCCTCAAGAAGCAATTAGTATAAATGGGAAATAAGAAGCTAAAAAATAATTCATTATGAATTTGTGTGAAAAAAATAAAGAAGAGAAGCATATTCTAAATCCACCAATGTCCCAAAGGAATGATTAGATCATCCAGTTGGTCATTTGGAAGTCCTGTCATTCCCTTAACCCACACATCCAGCTTATTGGCAAGCCCTGTAAACTGCATTTCCAAAACTTATCGAGAATTGGTCCCCTTTTCTCCATTTCCACTACTGCCACCATCTCTTGCCCTATCGGTCTCCCTAATAGTCTCTGCTTCCGGTCCTGCCTTCCTGCATTCATTCTCCACAGAAAAGTCAGGGAGAGCTTTCTAAAACGTTAATCAAATCATATCTTCTTACTGCTTATAACTTACTCCAATGATTTCCAACTATTCGTAAAACCAGCAGCTCTTTCCGTGGCCTACAAAGTCTTTCATGATTCAACATCCGCTTCCCTCACCAGCTTCGTTCTTCTCTCTCATGCCCTCCACTACTTTTCACCCTCATCGATCTCATTTCCATTCTCAGATATGCCAAACTTGTCTAATCTTGGCATTTTTCATTACCTTTTCCTCTAGCCTGGAACATTCTGCCCCTGGATCCCTTCGTGGCTCTTCTCATTTTCCGTTATTAACAATGAAGATGTATGCTCTCCTCTGATTGCTTAAATACCACTTCTCTGACCGTCCTACTTCAAGAAAACACCCACACCCTACTACCCTCTATTACGTCCCTGTGTGTGTGTGTGTGTGTGTCCTTCATAGAAATTTTGAAATTGGAAATTATCATGTTTAGTAATTTACCCGCTGCCTGTCACCCCCACTACAAAACAGGAAATTGTTTATTTCACGTCTGCCTATCAACTAAGCTTACCATATTCCCTGGCATCTTGTAGGCACACAATAAGTATTTTTGAATAGTATTAATCACAGCTTTCACCTATGTAATACCAAATGTGTGCCAGGCACTGTTCTAGCACTTTACATATATTAACTTATTTAATTTTTACAATAATCCTATAAGATGGATACTAATATTATCTCTTTTTACAGATAAGAAAATAAAGGTACTGGGAGGCTAAGTAACCTGCCTGAAGTTAGATAACTCTTGAATGTCAGAACTAGGATGCAAACTCAGATTATGACTCCAGTGCCCTTGCTCTTAATCCCTGTTTAATACTACTTATGCAAATGAAATTAATGTTGAACTCTGCTTGTATGGAAGGGAAAATCACTCAAAGAAAAAAAAACGCTACGGTGAAATTTAGGACAACCAAGAGTTTTCCAGAGAATAAAAGCACAAGAGGCATTCCAAGCTGAGAGAAGAGTGTATACAAAAGCATGCATTTATTCTTTTCTGCCTTTTGCAATAGTCATTTGTGCATATCTTCTTTTTTGCAATTGTATATACCTTAAATTTAAATAGTATTTATTTATGTACCTGCATGCCCTGAGTGGTGCACATACATTAGTTTTCGACATCTTTTTCTGGAAAGAGCTATGAACACAAATCCAGGGGGGAAAATGTGTTCTTACCCCATTCTAGAATTTCAAGTCTCTATGACCTCGTAAATGCTCTCTGAGCCTTAGTTTCCTCACCAGTAGAATGTGAAAGATAACCCTTCGTATCAGGATGCTGGGTGCCGTCAAGGAAATTATGGATGTGAAAGGCAGGTGCATCTATAAAGCACAAAAGAAACATTCATGTTCTTATCTGCATACAGCTTAATTTAGCTTAATAATTCCTTATTTTTCCTCACACCTTAAAGTCCAGGTCTTTCAAAACTGGATTTTCTTTCTTGACTCAGCTGACTTAATGGGGCTAGATTACTCCTTTGGGTTGTTCAGTAAAGCTTTATTTTGATGGGACTCAATTCTTTACTAATCCTACTACCTTCCATAGTGTATAACTGAGATATTGATTGGAATTGCATTAATCTGTGAATCAATTTGAGGACAAATGACATCTTAATATTAAATCTTTCAATCCATGAACATGCTATATTCTTCCATTAAATTAAGCCTTTAAAAATTCTCCCAGTTGTGATTATTCTGTTTGTAGAGGTCCTGTACATCTTGTCTAAGCATTTAATGATTTTTGATGCTATTACCTATAATATCACTTCTTAAGTTTATTTTCTAGTTGGTTTTTGCTGGTATGTAGAAATACAATTTATTTTTATATATTGACTTTATAGCCAACATTCTTTTAAAACATTCATTCTAAGAACTTACTTGTATAATATTTTGTATTTTCTACATACACAATTATGTCATCTGCAAATAATGATAATATTATTTCTTCCTTTCTAAACATTATACCTTTTATTTTTCTTGCCTTATTCCGTTGCCCAAGCACCCCCAATACAATGCTGAAAAGTAGTAATAGAGGGCATCCATGTGTCATTGTACATTTCAGAGGGAACTCTTTCAAGATTTTATCATATGTTATCATACTTTCTGTAGGTTTTTTTGTAGATGCCTCTTCTCAGTTTAAGGAAGTTCCCTCCTGTCTTAGTCTTTTAAGGCTGCCATTTAAAAAATGCTACAGACTGGGTGTCTTAAACAACAGAAATTAATTTTCTCATAATTCTGAAGCCTGGAAGTCTGAGATCAGGGTGCCAGCATGGTCAGGTTCTGAGAAGGGTTTCTTCCTGGTTTTCAGACTGCCGTCTTCTCACTGTGTCCTCACATGACCTTTCCATGATGTGTGTCTGTGGAGAAAAAGAGAGCAAGCTCTCTGGTATCTCTTCTTTAAAGGGCACTATTGCCACCTGAAAGCCCTACCCTCATAACCTCATTTAACCCTTATTACCTTCCGAAGACCTAATCTCCAAATACCATCACGTTGGGGGATAGGACTCCAACATACGAATTTCGGAGGGACACAAACATTCCATCCATAACACCATTTATTTCTGGTTTGCTAAAAATGTTTAACATGAATGGGTGTTGAATTTTATCCACTGCTATTTCTGGACCTATTAAAATTACCACATGATTTTTCTCCCAATTATTTCACTAATGTGATGATTTAAAAGAAATAATTTTCAAACATTAAACCATCCTTGTGTTACTGATATAAGCTCAGCCTGGTCATAGTATATTACCTTTGTAAGCATTCCTAGATTTGGTCTGCTAATATTTTGCTTGGAATTTTTGTATCTATGTTCCCGAGAAAAAGAGGAAACAAATAAACAGGGAAAGGGAGAGAGAGAGAGAGAGAAAGAAAGTGCTCTGTAATTTTATTTTTTATAATATTCATATTAAGTTTTGATATCAAGGCTTCATGAAATGTCTTAGAAAGTTTTAGAAAGTTTTCCCTCTTTTCTATGCTTTTAGGAGGATTTTGTGTAATTTGGGGTTTATTTCTTCCTCAAAAATTTGATAGAATTCGTTGATGAAGCCATCTAGGCCTGGTGTTTAAAACTATAGATCCAGTCTCTTTAATAAATGTAGTACTATTTAGATTTTTTAAATTTCTTCTTGGTTAGTTATACTTTTCTAAGACTGTACTCTTTATCTGATTTTGTATTGGCATAATACTGTTTATAATCTTTTAATTTGTCAGTTTTACATCTGTAAGATCTGTAGTATTGTCCTGCTATTGAGTAGGTATACCTTCTCTCTCCCTTTTCTCTTTTTTTAAATCAATCTTACTTTCTATAGATTTAATTTTCTTTTTCTTTTCTAACTTCTTGAGGTAGATGCTTAAATACTTATTTTTAATCTTTATTCTCATCTAATATTTTAATCTTTATTCTCATCTAATATATTATATATATCAATTTCCCTCAAAGCATAGCTTTAGTTGAATCCACAACTTTTGATATGTAGCATTTTTATTATCCTTCAATTCAAATATTTTCTAATTTCCAGAGTGATTTCTTCCTTGACCCCCCCTGCACATTTAGTAGTTTATTGTTTAACTCCTAAATTTTGTGAATTTTTTAGCCTTGTTAGTGTTATTGACATATAGTATATATCCAGTGTCACTAGTCAGAGAAAATGCTCTGAAAAATTCTTTTTTTTTTTTGCTTTATAGTTTACTATACATCAATTGGAACAAATGTTCCATGTTCACTTGAAAAGAAAGTAGTTTGGGGGTGAAATGTTCAGTTTGTTAATTGTACTTAAATCTTCTGTTCATATTTTTTGTCTGCTTGTTCTATCAGTTATTGAGATAGGTATGTTGAATTATTCCACCATGATTGCAAATTTGTCTATATCTTCTTTTAATGTTGTCAATTGTTACTTTATATATTTTTCATGCTATGTCATCAGGTGCAGACAAAGTCAGAATTTTAAATCTTTTGGTGAGTTGAAACTTTTATTATTATAAAATGCATAAGCATGTTGATATCTTATTTCTTTGTCATGTTTGAGAATGGCTTCTTTTTTTTTTTTTTTTTTTTTGAGATGGAGTCTTGCTCTGTCACCCAGGCTGGAGAGAATGGCTTCATTTTTAAAAGATATTTTCACTGAGTATAAAATTCTAGGTTGACAGCAAAGTTCTTTCAGTGCCTTAAAAACATAATTACTCTGTGTGCTGGCTTTCATTTTTTCTTTTGAGAAAACAGCTATCTTATTTTTGCCTCTTAAGGTAATATGGTTTTTTCTTTCTCCTTTTAAGATTTTCTCCCTCAATTGGTTTTCAGTTCTTTTACTATTATGTGCTTTGGGGTGGTTGTGATATGATTTGGATGGTTTGTCCCCTCCAAATCTCATGTTGAAATATGACCTCCAATATTGGAGGTGTACTTAGTGGGAGGTGTTTGGGTCATGGGGACAGATCCCTCATAAATGGCTTGGTGCTGTCTTTGCAGCAATGAGCAAGTTCTCACTCTACAGGTTCACACAAGGGCCACTCATTTAAAAGGGCCTAGCATATTTTTCTTGTCCCTGCTCTTGCCATGTGCTATCCTGGCTCCCCCTTTATCTTACGCCATGATTAGAAGCTTCTTGAGCTCTCATTAGATGCAGATTCCAGTGTCATACTTCCTGAACAGCCTGCAGAACCATGATCCAAGATAAACCTCTTTTATTTAAAAATTACCCAGCCTGAGGTTTTTCTTTAGAGCAATGCAAAAACAGCCTAACTCAGGTTGTCTTTGTAGTTATTCTACGTAGTGTTTACCATGCTTATTTACAATGTGGCTTGATATCTTTTAATAGTTCAGAAAGTTCTCAGCCATTATCTTTTCAAATATTGCCGCTTTCCTAGTTCATCTCTACTTTCTCTTCTACGAATGTATCTGATATACCTTTTATGCTTCTTTTCTATATTTTCCATTCTTTTGTCTCTCCATGCTTATCTGATGTTTTTTCTTGAGCTGTCTTCCACTTCATAAATTCTTTCTTAAACTGTGTCTAATCTGCTATTAAACCCAATTATTATATTTTTATTTCTAATTTTTCTTTTTTTGAGATGGAGTTTCACTCTTGTTCTCCAGGCTGGAGTACAATGGCACAATCTTGGCTCACTGCAACCTCCGCCTCCCAGGTTCAAGCAATTCTCCTGCCTCAGCCTCCCGAGTAGCTGGGATTACAAGCATGTGCCACCACACCCGGCTAATTTTGTATTTTTAGTAGAGATGGGGTTTCTCCATGTTGGTCAGGCTGGTCTCGAATTCCTGACCTGAGGTGATCCGCCTGTATCGGCCTTCCAAAGTGCTGGAATTACAGGTGTGAGCCACCACGCCCGGCCTTCTAAAATTTTTATTTGATTTTCTTTTATAGTTTTCAATTTCCTATTAAAATGCTTCATCCTGCCTTTTAATTTCTTGGACATATGGAACATAATTATTTTTAAACTTATGTCTGATAACTTCATTATCCATATCTCCAGTGTATTTATTTCTAGTATCTACTTTTTGTCATGTCATATCTTCTCATCTCCCTCATTAATATTTTAAAGATATTTTGAAGCTTCTGATAACATTATCTTTCTTTAGTGACAAGTTACAATTGTTTCTGGCAAAAATTTAGGCTATGACCACCCCTGATCTCGTGTTACCTTGAAATGTGATGAACTAGGAAATAAATTTATTCAAAGCTTGGCTTTAATCCCTGTAACCTAGTTCTAGGTTAATCTTACTCTAATAACACAGACTTTCTGGTTCACAAACCAAAGGCTTGGGTTATTATCAAGGTCTTGCCTCCTTGGTGGGCTCTGAGAGTCCTGAAAGCTTTGCACAGCTTCTCGGACTGTTTGCAATGCTTTTAGAATTGGCAAACACCTTGAAGGGGAGAGCCAAACAAATGTTGGACTCAGTTCTCTAGGTTTCTTCTTTCCCTAGATAGTGGACCCACAAATCTTCACTTTCTTGAGGGCTTCTTAAATGTTTTTTCTGGATTCAAAAAGTATATTTTGTCCTGTTTAACCAGTCATTCTCAGCAGGAAAATTGATCCTAAACAGCTTAGACTGCCATTTCAGGCAGTGTAAATTCCCATCATCTCTTGCCAGTTTTATTACAATAGACTTAACTATTCTTCCTGCTTCCACCCCAACCCACTTCTGTCTATTCACACAACAGTCAAGGTGACTCTTTTGAACATCTGTCATATCATGCCATTTTTTTGGTTCTAAATCCTCTAATGGTTTCTTATCTCACTAAAAGAAAAGCTTAAAAAAAACTCTTTACTTACAAGGCTTTGCATGACTTATCTTCTCTCAGGGAGCACACTCATCAGAAGAAAGCTGGTAAGACAAAATAGAATTTCAACTAAAAGCATTATTAATGATAGATTGGCATTCCACATAATAATAAAAAGAGCAAACCCTTGAAAAGATATAACAATAATGCTGTTATGTACCCAGCATCACAACTTTAAAATGTTCCAAACAAAAAATGACAAATTACAAGTAAAAATTGGCAAGTGTACATTTTTAGAGTGATATTCTGAGACATTTCTTTTAGAAATGTATGGATCAAGCAGACAAAACATTAACAGCAATATAAAAGATTTGAATGCCAAAATAATAAATTTTATCTAAGACACATAGGTTTCTTCTTTCCCTGGATGTTGGACCCACAAACCTTCACTTTCTTGAGGGCTTCTTAAATGTTTTTTAAAAACATTAAAAAATAAGATAACTGTTTTCTCAAAAGAAAAAATGAAAGCCAGCACACAAAGTAATAGCAGATTAGACACAGATTAGGCACAACATCTAGTAAATAAAATAATGTCCAAGAAAACTTAAAGCATAATAATAAAAAAAATAAAAACTAAAAAAAAGAAAATTAGCCCTTTATGATATAAAAAAATAATAATAATGTCCAAGGGCATGGAACGTTTATGAAAGTTGTCCATTTACTAGGTCACAAAGCAAACATCAAAAAATGTCATCAAATAGATACGTTACATGTCTCCAATCATAATGTAATTGTTACAAAGGAACAACAAAAACACTTTTACAAAGTGTACATTAAAAGACTTTAAAATATAACCATAAATATTTTTGATTTAAGGCATAAATCTCTTGTAAATATAAAAAGATTTTGAAGCTAAAATTTCTGAAAATACATGACTTGAGAGATCAAGAAGCTGGAAAAAACAGAGTAAATTCAATGAAGTTACAACAAAAGAAAAACCTGTAATAATGCTAATTAGCTTGATTGTGGTAATAATATCACAATGTATACATATACTAAATCATCATATGTACACCTTAAATGTATACGGTTTTTATTTGTCAGCTATACCCTAATAAAACAGAGGAATAAAAAGAAATACAAGTAATAAGAACAGATATCAATGAAATAAAAACAAAAACATTAGTGAGAATTGACAGAACCTGGTTTTTAGCAGGAGAGATGGGGGGAGAGAGAGAGAGTGAGAGAGAGAGAGACAGAGACGGGGGAAGGTGCGCAAGCACATATTCAGGCACAAATAACATTAGGAATAAAAAGGAATCAATTAAATATTATGGTAGAGTTTTTTTTTTTTGTTTTATGTTTTTTGTTTTTTTTTTTGAGACAGGGTCTCTCGCTTTATCACCAGGCTGGAGTGCAGTGGCATGATCTTGGCTCAGTGCAGTGAGCCTCCCAGGTTTAAGCAATTCTCCTGCCTCAGCCTCCTGAGTAGCTGGGATTAGAGGTGCAGGCTGCCAGGCCTGGCTAATTTTTTTGTATTTTTAGTAGAGACGAGGTTTCACCATGTTGGACGGGATGGTCTTGATCTCCTGACCTCGTTATCCGCCTGCCTTGGCCTCCCAAAGTGCGGGGATTACAGGCATGAGCCACCATGCCCAACCAAGATTATTAAAAAATAATAAATACTATACTACTGTTTTCCATAGTGGTTGTCCTAGTTTACATTTCCACTGGCAGTGTAGAAGTGTTCCCTATTCACTGCATCCACACCAACATCTATTATGTTTTGATTTTTTGTTATGGCCATTCTCGAGGGAGTAAGGTGATATCACATTGTGGTATTGATTTGCATTTCCCTGATCATTAGTAATGTTGAGCATTTTTTCATATGTTTGTTAGCCATTTGTATATCTTCTTTCGAGAACTGTCTATTCATGTCCCTAGCCCACTTTTTGATGGGATTGTTTGTTTTCTTCTTGCTAATTTGTTTGAGTTTTTTGTAGATTCTGGGTATTAGTCCTTTATTGGATGTATATATTGTAAAGATTTTCTCTCACTCTATGGGTCGTCTGTTTACACTGCTGACTGTTCCTTTTGCCGTGCAGAAACTCTTTAGTTTAATTAAGTCCCAGCTACTTATTTTTGTTTTTATTGCATTTGCTTTTGGGTTCATGGTCATGAAATCCTAGCCTAAGCCAATGTCTAGAAAGGTTTTTCCAATGTTATTTTCTAAAATTTTTATAGTTTCAGGTCTTAGATTTAAGTCCTTGCTCCATCTTGAGTTGAGTTTTGTATAAGGTGAGAGATGAGGATCCAGTTTCATTCTTCTACACGTAGCTTGCCAATTATCCCAGCACCATTTGTTGAATAGTGTGTCCTTTCCCCATTTTATGATTTTGTTTGCTTTAAAGATTGGTTGGGTAAATATTTGGGTTTATTTCTGGACTTTCTATTCTGTTCCATTGGTCTATGTGCCTGTTTTTATAAGTACCATGCTGTTTTGGTGACTATGGCCTTATAGTATAGTTTGAAATCAGGGAATGTGATGCCATCAGATTTGTTCTTTTTGTTTAGTCTTGCTTTGGCTCTGTGGGCTCTTTTTTGGTTTCATATGAATTTCAGGATTATTTTTTCTAGTTCTGTGAAGAATGATGGTGGTATTTTGATGGGAATTGGGAAAAAAGTATGGAGATTCCCTAAAGAACTAAAAGAAGGACTACCATTTGATTCAGGAGTCCCACTACTGTGTATCTACCCAGAGGAAAAGAAGTCATTACATGAAAAAGGCACTTGCACATGCATGTTTATAGCAGCACAATTTGTAATTGCAAAAATGCAGAACCAGCCCAAATGCCCATCAATCAACGGGTGGATAAAGAAACTGTGGTATATATACATGATGGAATACTACTCAGCCATAAAAATGAATGTATTAGTGGCATTTCTAGCTACCTAGATGGGATTGGAGACTATTATTCTAAGTGAAGGAACTCAGGATTGAAAAACCAAACATCACATCTTCTCACTCATAAGTGAGAAGTAAACTATGAGGATGCAAATGCACAAGAATGATAAGATGGACTTTGGGGACTTAGGGGGAAAGGGTGGGAAAGGAGTGAGGGATAAAAGACTATAAATTGAGTTCAGCATATACTATTCAGGTGATGCATGCACCAACATCTCACAAATCACCACCAAAGAACTTACTCATGTAACCAAATACCACCTGTTCCCCAAAAACCTATGGGAATAAAATAAATATATTATAAATAAATAAATAAAATAAAGATGGAGAGAAAATAGAAAGCAAAAAATTATAAATAAAATAAATTACTTAGGCTGATTTTATTGAAAACTTAGATGAAGTGAATATTTTTCTAGAAAATATAAATTTCTAGATTGACTCATGAAGCAATAGAAACTCTTAATAAATTAATAACCATTAAAAATACAATAGCTACAGTTCATATAAAGAATTAGTAACCATTATGGCCAGGTGTGGTGACTCTTTTCTGTAATCCCAGCACTTTGGAAGTCTAAGATGGGAGGATTACTTGAGACCAGAAGTTGGAGTCCAGCCTGGACAACATAGAGAGAACTCATGTCTAAAATACATATATATATATATATATATATATATAGAGAGAGAGAGAGAGAGAGAGAGAGAGAGAGAGAGAGAGACTATTTACAGAGGATTAACTACTAGAGGGAATGAAAAAGAATTCTATAAAGAATGCTGTAGGGCTAAAGGAGAGTGCCCAAGGAAATAACAAACTTAAAAGGTGGTTGGGAGGGGGGACTTCCCTAGACCTCACTGGAAAAGTTGTAGTTGCACTGGATGGAAAACAAGATTGCAGAGTTGATCTTGATCAAAGCTGGTTCCCAGATGGCAAGCCCAAAGCTATCCTTAAGCTTTCAGGGTAGAGTGTTCATGGACCTCTCTGGGAAGCTTGTCATAGCAGGTCTCCTGAACTCTCTGGGAAGTTGGTTAGAGTGACTGTGGAACTTATCAGGAACATCCCCACTGGGACAGCTGCTGCACTTGCTGGAAGCCACCCTCACAGCAGCGGGGTGTCTAAAATTTTGGGGGGGCTGAGCTCCACTAGGTGTACAAGAGTACACCCACTGAGCACCGCAAGAGTAAAAAGGAAGGAAAACATCCTGGAACCAAGAAGAGAAGTTTGCCACATTATTTATATTACCAAAAAGTTGAAAATATGTATATAACAGTTAAATATAAAGTTAAAATGAATTCATCCTACATGTATCAACATAAATATATCACAAAATGTAATTTTCAGTGAAAATTTGCAAAAGTTTTTTACAATATTATGCAATGTATAATAACTTTTAAGGCATGCGATACTATATACATGTATTCTATGATAGTATGTGTGGGAATGTATCAATTTAGAATGTTGATTGCCTTTGAAAAGAGTAAGAAGGGAATGGAAGTGGGAAAAAGTATAGAGGGACATTTAATTGAATGTAATATTTTATTACTTTATAATAATTACTTGTTTAATGTTTCTCATAATCACTGCACTGGTCAAAAGCTTTATTTTTCTTGTTCACTCCTGTTATAACCATTAATGTAATAAAATCATTTTCATTACAGTAATAAAATATTACATAATGTAATAAAATCATTTATTGCAGTAATAAAATCATTAATTTTATTACTTCTTAAAAGATATTATAAAAATGGGAAATGTAGATTGAGTTGAGTAGTGAGTACTTAAATGTTTGATAATATTACCCTTTATGAATTGACTGGTCACAATATGTTCTGAAGGGCAGATTTTAAAATCTGTTCAGCCCAAAATTTTCCAAACTTTTCTGACCCCAAATTTTCTTTTCAACAAAACACCCATTGATATTTTACTGAACCCTATTCCATATAGCACAGATTAGAGAAATGAAGATTTGCTCAAATGAAACTGGTTATACATAATTCAATCAGTAAATTTATGAGAAGGAATTAGTCTGTTAAAGAAATCATTCCTTTATTTAAGCTGAGTCTGATCTGTTAAATGATAAACATAGTTCTCCCGATGTTTGATTTTCGAGTCATACTTTATCAAGTCATTTGTGATACCTTAGCTCAAGCCTTGATTTTTCAACTGAAGAATCATTTGCAGTAGAAAATATTACAAAAGAAAAGTGTTGTGAACTATATGTCCATCCAATCCCACCAATTTTCCTGATTCTACACAAGCTCAATCAGTTGTAACACCCTTTAATTATCCACTAAAATAGTCGTTTTCCAGTTCAAAGCATTCAAAACCTACAAAAGCTTGTGTTTTAGGCAGTGATTGACAATACTCCTTTGGAGGTGGGGACCAGAGAAATGCAGCTAATTCTTCACTATTTCTTCTTATGGATGTCTTTGTAACAGAAAAACATAAACTCAGATTTTGTAAATATCACTTGTCTAGTCAGGATGCTTGATTCTTAAGTAAATCAAGGAATTAATAAAAGCAATTTAAATAAAAATATACCATCAAATCACTGGCTGGTACCATTTGGTGTAATTTGCTGACCTCAATATTTGTCAGTTTTTCTACAAACACATAAATTTTAGTGCAATCTTAATTTGTAAAATTGTAAGAAAACCTTGCCAGGGGTGACTATTTCAAGAATTGAAAATTGGCACTACATTTAAGCATTGAAAAGAATTATCTGTTCTCCCTTTAAGATCTGTCTTTCCATAAACAGAGTTAACTCTCTTTTTCTGTGTCACAAAAATGTTCATTCATTTATTTATTTATTTATTCAACAAAGGCTTTTTTAAATTTAATGTGCCATATGTTGAATAGCTTTAAGCCAATATTGGCCAACTGAGCTCCTTTAATAAAAAATGACCAATGAGGCAATAGAAGCTGTATGACTTTAGAACGGCAAGTCCCTTTATTCAATGAATATTTATTGAGCACCTACTATGTTCCTGACATAGTTCTAGGCATTAATGATTATAACAGGAGTGAACAAGAAAAACAAAGCTTTTGAGTGCAGTGATTATGAGAAACATTAAACAAGTAATTGTTATAAAGCACAATGAGTATGACTATAGGAGAAATACAACTTGATCTTTCAGAAGCTAACTGGCTTTTATTTATTTTAAAATTATGTTTCAGCACCTAATATTTGTAGGCATTGTTCTAGGAGTTGGAGTACAGAAAGAAAAAAATCAAAGTACCTGTTCTCACAGAGCTTCTGTTCTCATGGCAGTCAAATCTGCAGCAGTAGTTTTTATCAGCACCATACACAAAACCAGTATTTGCCGAAGAGTGATACTTTTACTGCCCGTAGAACATGAGATAATGTAGGTGGTTATATAACAATAATAGTTATATACTTATATTTATAATTGTTTTTTATTCATAGCTTGTGATACAGGCTTTCTGTTTGTGGTAGTAAATCTAATGATGCCTTTCTAACTGAATTTATTTAATTTTTTTAAAGCTGAGTTCAAAGAAAAGTTATTTAGTAAGTAAGAATAGAGTGTATATCAATTTGGCAAAAAAAAAAAAAAAATGTTATGGTGATGCACATATTACCAAAAATTGGGAAACACAAAATAAGATGTTATCTGGTTGCCAAAGGTATTATTCCATCACCCAAATCCTCAATATAAACTTTTTATTATTTTAAAGTGTTAGTAGATATATGACATAAACTCAATTTGGTGGCAGTGGGGAGTGGCGCGGGTAAGAAAGAAGACAGATTTAAAATATTATTTACTCCTGTCTTTTGTAAACTGCTTGAAAGTGGGGAAAGTCTTATTTATAGTTCTCAACATACATGTGCTTAGTAGGCACTAAATAAATGCTGCATAAAGGAATGAAAAAACAATTAATGAAATGAGAAATGCTCTTTTGTACCATTCAAACTATAGTGAATACTCTGGACTGACTGAATGTAATTATCCATAGGATATGAGAGGGAAGAGTCTCTGTGAACCAATCCATCTATAAGAACAATTTAGGACTCTGCCCCGAAGATTCAGATCTGCCTTTCTAATAAAAGGAACATAAAAGAGATTAACCTTTATGCTGTGTAACTGCAGACCAATTGGTACAGCTTGCCTTATATCACTGCCGTAGAAGAACAGTGATAATGAAAAACTCTTACCAAATTGTATGTATTTTTCAGAAGCCTGTCTAAATTAAGATCCCATTAAATAATATTTTACCACCAGTGGGGTCTCAGTATTATGCTAACAATTGAAAGAGAACCCATGGAAATTGCCAATCATGGAGAGTTCTCATTGAACCTATAGAAACTAAAAAAAAAAAAAAAAAAAGGTGGGGTGAAAGCAACCTTTAAAAAATGGCATCCTGATAATTTTGTGTAGGGGAAAAATACTAAAATGCTAAAATATTGTTACTTTCCACATTTTCTGCAGCTTTAGAATAAAGTTTTATTTCTCTTATTTCAAAATGTTAATTCCTGTCATTTTCAACTACTGAGGAAACTATTTTCTATGTTGAGACTTTGAAGAATTAAAAGATTGCTAAATTTTTTGCTAATAGAAGAATCTAAGAAACAGTTTAATTTCAAAGAACTCAAGATTCACTTACAACAAGTAGCTCCTACTTTTATTTTTGCTGTGACAATTTTAAAGAATAACTCTACAATAGGCAGTCTCTCACTGCCATATGAGTTCAACCAGGGATTATTCTCTTTTCCTTCCCAAACTGTGATTGGCGCACAGTTAGCAACACACAAATAAAGTTAGTATTCTGGTCCTGTTGATATCATTCTCGGATTTTCTTGTCAAGTGTCGTCAGAAATATTGGCATTCGGCAGGTTGGTACATGCCCACTGCCAAGTCCTCTTACTGCATCAGACAAACTTCTTAAGCCTTCCTGAATCTATTTGGTAGAAACAGGATCAAGACATCTCTGTATGAAACTAAATTCTCCCAGCAGCTACACCTGAAGCAGTGGACATCTATTTGCTTTCTCCCTTGCCAGGCCGTGGTGTGAGTCAAGTAGGATAGGACAAAGGTGACCTGCTGAGTTATCAAACTTGCTATTCTCCAAGAAACACACATATGGTTTGCTCAGTTTGAACAATTTCCTGGGAACAGGATTCAGTTCTCGATCCTGCCTAAGTTCATTGTAAATAGTTTGACAAGGGGAAAAATGGCTTTCTTCTTCTTGCTAATGCATCTTTGATATGTACTACATCTAGATCCACTTACAAGTAGTTGCTATGTCAGTCCTTTGACTTCCCTGGCAAATCAATCAAAGGATCTACCATTTCTCTGCCAAAAAAAATTAAGAAAAATGATTTCTTAGTGCTGAGCCTACACTTCCATGATCAAAGACCCTCTATGTGCATGCATTTTGTGAAGCAAAACTATGGTAAATACAGCACAGAGAGTGTGCTTTCCAATGACCAGGTAAGCAAGGATTATTTATTCATTTATTTATTTGCATATTTACACTTCCATTTTTGTGTGGGAGCGTGTCAAGTCAGAGATTAGAAGGCAATTTTCACATAAAAGCTCCAAAGAAACATCTTGTTATTCTGTGGAAGTTATTTGATTGTTCCTCATAGTCTTTTCGTTTCAATTGGCATTTAGAGAACTAGCCACACAGGCTGCTGCTCCCCACCTTCCCGCATGGTACCATTTCTTCCTGTTCTCCTTATCTATAGCTGTGATGATGCACAGCTTTCTCTTTTTTCTTTCTTGTGGGTTTGTGCAGTTTCTTGATGTTTGTGACAGGCCACGATAGGGGAAGCTTTTATCACCGTGGGGTTTGGAGGCCTCAGTAAATTGAAAATTGCAAATGAAATCCACTGGGCTTGAATTCATCAGCTATTATGTCAGATGACCTTTGGCAGCTGCTGATAAAAATGAGAGAATGTTAGCTCTGATCCAATTTTCAGCACTAACCATTCCTTTTCAAATCCATTCACAGTCAGGCAGCAGACACATGGGAAGTGAAAATGATAGGGTTTCAAGAGAATGGCATTGTGTTGCAGATTAAGATTTTCTCCCCCTATTTCTAGAGGTCGGCCCCCAGGCCCCTGTCTGGTATCTACCTATTGTCCAATCAGTTTCAATATCTGCTTCAGAGGACATGTTAGCCATCCTTACAGATAAGTGCTTACAGGAGAGAATGTTGGACTTAATAGTTTTGCTTAGGAGGCATCAAGGGTCGCAGTGTAGCAATATTGACTGGCACATGTTAGTTTAATCTGACATTCTAAGGAATGTGACACTAGATTCTTTCAGAGTTGTTGATCTCTAGGTGATTTTTGTTACCAGCTCTGGTTTTATGAAATTTATTTTTGCACGACTATTTATATTCATGAGTCAGAGATATTCTAAAATATCTATCATAGCCAAGCAAAGGCAGCCTAAGCTTGTCTAAAAAAAATATATGGATGCCAAAATTATGAAACTGGGAAAAAATGAGTTGTGCGTATTCTGTTCTTGCAATCCAGCTAAAGGTCAATGTCATCGATAGTATTTTAGGAGCTAGATTATCCTGAAATAAATATGTGTCTATTGGCTGGTAGGCTTCTCAATAAACGTAATAGATTTTTATCATGCAGAGAAAAAGAATTAGCCTTGTTACTTTCCGCTGAGGTAGCATGAACCAGCAAAATAATGCTATATATGGTTGAGTCATCAGTATGATTTCCCATCTATGAAACACAGGAGCAATCTGAAAATAAAGAAAACTGAAATTAATTTTTTCTCCACACTTCTCTGTGTTCAGAAAAGAAAAAAAAAATCTCCTTTGATCCTTTGAAAATGTTGAGTTCATTGAGTGAATAGTCTCAAGCAAATGCAAAGTTGAGAAACACCAAATAATTGAAAACCATGTGTCATTATAAGCATTCACCCAAAAATACGATAAACTGAAAAATATTAAATCTGCATTTCTCTAAGTTTTCCTGGTATGCATATTTTTTCGTTTTTTCTCTTGACATTGGTTCACATTATATGAAAATAGTTGCTCATATATGACTAGGGTTGCAAAAATGCTTTTTATGGCATAGCAATTCCTTTCTGATACACCAATCCATAGCATTATGGAGCTCTAAAAATGCTTAGATGGCCGGACGTTGTGGCTCACGCCTGTAATACCAGCACTTTGGGAGGCCAAGGTGGGCGGATCACCTGAGATTGGGAGTTCGAGACCAGCCTGACCAACATGGAGAAACCCCGTCTCCACTAAAAATACAAAATTATCTAGGCATGGTGGCACATGCCTGTAATCCCAGCTACTCGGGAGGCTAAAGCAGGAGAATCGCTTGTACCCGGGAGGCAGAGGTTGTGGTGAGCTGATATCGTGCCATTGCATTCCAGCCAGCTTGGGCAACAAGAGCAAAACTCTATCTTAAAAAAAAAAAAAAAAAAGTTTAGATGACTTCTAAATGCCAGTCTTTGGAAAGAAAAAATATGGTTCTATAAGCTTCCTTCATAAGAAAAACAATATAACAAATATATATATGTAAGTTATCCATATATTACATCTTACTTTTAAAAACTAACTTAAAGTTAGTATCCCACTGTTTGCCTTACTACCTTTTGTTGATATTCACAAGTTCTTTTAAGAGAGGGCAATTATCTGTTGTCCAGTGAGCATGTATAAATAAAATGCTTAATGATAGTATCAAAAAAAATACCATATGTACTTTTTTTGGAGGTGGGGTCTCACTTTGTCTCCCAGGCTGGAATGCAATGATGCAAACACAGCTTACTGCAGCCTCGGCCTCCCAGGCTCAGGCAATCCTCTCACCTCAGCCTCCTGAGTAGCTGGGACTACAGGCATACACCGCTATGCTGGCTAAGTTTTGTACTTTTCGTAGAGATGGGATCTCAGCATGCTGCCCAGGCTTGTTTCAAACTTATGAACTCATGCAATTTGCCCTCCTTGGCCTCCCAAAGTGCTGGGATTACAGGCATGCACCATCATACTGGCCTCCATATGCACATTAAAAGTCTGTTTTTGTTGAGTAATATTTTAAAAGACTCAAGTTATAAGCAATAATTGGGTCTAAAAGTAACAGAGGAACCAACCAACCAAAAAATATGGATTCAACATATTCTATGATTTCCCCAAATAATCGGATTTTCTGCCTTCTTTTTTTCTTTTTTAACCAATGAAGGGACACCTTTTAGAGTCCCATAGATTTCTTTTTCTATTTTTTTTTTAGTCTATATTTTCCAATTTATTTTAAAGAACAGAAACTATGCTGATAAGTTTCACTTTACCTAAATTTACGAGTACATCCATGAATCACACCAGAATTAGGACAATTTGATTATCTTAATGATTCTGTCATGAAACTTGCACACTGTATCCAAAGGTAAAGACCAGCGGATGGAGCCTCCCACAAGTTCTGTGCACAAGGACTTTCTTCTTGGGAGTTCAGGTATCTGAGAAAGTAGTTCTACTCCCAGATTAAGTCCTCAAAAACCCATAGATTTCTTAAGCCTTGTTACATGGTTTCCTGGCCCTATTTGTACCTCAAGGAAAATGAGACCTTTGCCTGGCTGTCTTTGTAAAAACACCACTACAACTTTAGGAGGCTGAGCCAAACCTCCCCTCTAACAGAACAAACAGAAGCTCTTATCAAAATGATGAAGTTTGCACTTCACAAGTTTATCAATGATTGTGGTCACACATTGCTCAGTTCATCCATATTCACAGAACAGGACTTGTTTCTTAGAGTTTAGTTCCTCAAGTGTCTAACTACCTTTTAGGCTTGCAGTGGATGCTGTCACTATTTCCAAAGAAGTAAATAATTTAATAATGAACATGCTCTTAGTGAACTGCAACTGTGACAGCCCCAAGTCATGCAGCATGGACCCACTCAGACAACAGGTTCCTGCCAGAAGAAACAGCAGCACCCACATTTGGCTGTGCCCTAGGGCCTGGCTTTCAGCCACTGTGATCTGCATGCTCAGATAGATGAAGCAATTAGATAAGCCTGTTAAGTTTTATGTCTTCATTATTGATTTATAGTATGAAATCAGCATGATTATTGAACCAGACCTGCCACTGAAACAATTGAGTCATTGATCCTTACATAGGCATGTATTTCCAATTTAGATTTGGGGAGGAAATACATGGATATATCATTATTTCTGATGTTTTATCTAAGGGCTTGGACAGAAATTTAGATAATTCATTATTTCCACCTCCTGACCTTTCTTCATTCCCACTCCTGTAGCACCCCTTCCAATAGATACTTCTGTTATGATAAAAATGTTCTACTCTGTGCTGCTCAATATTATAGCCAATATCATATCATGGCTATAAAGCATTTGAAAGGTGACTAGTGTGACCAAGGAACTGAATTTTTTATTTTGTTTAATTTTAACCAGTTTAAGTTTAAATTTAAATAGCTACATGTGGCTGGCGGCTACCATATTGGACAGCGCAGTAGCTCTGTATTATACGAAACTTTTCTAGTCCCTGCAACAATAGCACTTGTCAAAATTCTACTTACTTTTCAAGACCGTGTTTACATACTACCTCTTTTACAAAACTTTGATTACTTCTATCACTTCAGCATTACCTTTCTCTAAATACATATCATTTGAAAACCATGGATCATTTTCTGCCTTGTATTATCGTTATCTGCTCTGCTATACCACAAATTGCTAGAGGACAAGGACTGTGTCCACCTAGTGATGTGCTGTGTCAATAACAAATATTTGAGGAATTAAAATGAGTTGCAGGTTTTGCAGAGAGAAGGACAATTATTTTGTTGTTGTTGTTTTAGTACATGCTAATTAGAGAAGCAATAACACTATCATCCTTTTCACACCCTCTTTAAAAAAATAATTTAGGAAAAATTCAGTTATTTTTCTCTCATTTATTGTTAACACTGAGATGGAAATTTCAAGCAAAATTATTATGTTTTCTGCTTTTGAAGTCAGGAAACTTGAAGACACTTTTCATCTTCATAGAGAATAACACAATGCTTACATGTAGAAGAACTCAGTAAATACTTCTTGAGTGAATAAATCAATGAATAAGAATTATTATCCAATGAACAGTCATATGTATGTGTCTTTATGATGAATGATTTATATTCCTCTGGGTACTGGAAAAACAAAATGCAGTACATATACACCATGGAATACTATGCAACCATGAAAAAGAACAAGATCAAAGTATAATAATTTTAAAAAAAGAAAATAAATAAAAGTACCAAAAGAATGGAAAAAAAGAAGAACAAGATCATGTCTTTTGTAGGAACATGGATGGAGCTGGAGGTCATTAACCTTAGCAAACTAAAACAGGAACAGAATACCAAATACCACATGTTCTCACTTATAAACAGGAGTTAAATTATGAAAACTCATGAACACAAGGGAACAACACACTGGGGTGTACTTGAGGGTGAGGGTGGCAGGAGGGAGAAGAGCAGAAAAAAACTATTGGGTGGTGGGCTTAATATCTGGGTGATTAAATAATCTTTACAAACAAACCCCATGACACGAGTTTACCTATATAATATAACAAACCTTCACATGGTCCCCCAAGCCTAAAATAAAAGATTTTTTTATAAAGGATTATTATTCAGGTTTCTGAGTAGTTTTAAATCCCTGAATCAAGATGTGCTTATATTGACTTCTAATGTTAGAAAAATTCCTTCCAGAATATTCACAGGAAACTGTACTTAAGGCTTTGGGAGGCTAAGGTGGGATTGCCCAGGAGTTTGAGGCTACGGTGACCACTGAACCACAGCCTGGGTGACAGAGTGAGACCCTGTCTCTTAAAAAAAAAACAAAAAACTCAAAAGTAAACTAAGAGAATGAATTTTACAGTTTATGAATCTTTAAAGGTGAATAAAAATACCATGTACATTAGTGTATGTTTATGATATTTAAGTAGTTGTTTAGTATTTTAGCACTAAATTGTTGATATTGATATAAGACATAATACTAACTTTATTCTGTGGGGTCATATGACACCTAACTGACTTTGGGGGAATAGTAATGTAGTCTGAGACAGCTGTGCTATGATTGAAAGAACACTGGATTTGGAGTTAGAAAACCTTGTTTTGAAACTAAATTCTTTTACTTACTAATTAGGAGTAATAATTTTTATTACCACAATATATTATAACTTATACTTATTGAATGCATAGTATGCCCCAGAACTGTTCTCAGGACACTATATAAGTTAACTTATTTAATCCTCCAGCAACCCCATAAAGTCAGTATTATTATTCCCATTTTACAGCTGATGAAACTGAGGCACAGACAGATTAAGTAACTTGCCCAAGGTCACACAGCAATTACAGTGGAACCTGGCCATAGTAGGTTCTTCATACTTTTTGGAATATTAGCATGGTGTAGATTCAGGTTTAAGCAGAACATACTGGCTCTTGTCTTACCATCTCTGATTGTATTCTCTTCAATAAAAGGAAGATAATACTATTTTCCTCCCATGTCACAGGAAAGGCTGCTATGAGGGTCAAATGAGATAATAATATGAAAATGCGATTACCCATTTACTAATTGTACTTAGTAGTTGTGCCTGGTGTCTTACATTAAGTTTGATGCGCCTTTTTGTGAGTAGGAAAGCCATCAATCCCAAATATGCCTCATTTGCTGACAAGAGGTCCTCCTCACTCCCATTTTAATAGTCAATTAGTCATGACCACACTAAAATAAATCCAGGGAAAGGGATCCATCAGTACTTCAGCCTCCCAACACCTAGTTATACAGCAAAGCCCTTTGGGCCATTTTTGCCTTTGTGAGAAATCTGGGAAAGAATAGATGAGATGGGAAGGAACTGGTGGATTGAAGGAAGAGTAGAAGAATCCCCCAGAGGTCACTGTGAAGAAACGTAATTTAATTCAACCAAGAACAACCAACCATCCCATCCATTCACCTCAGCTGGGTACTGTGAGAGTCACAAAATGCTAGCCACTAAATGGGTCCTTAGTGTAAAACCTTTAAAAAAAAAAAAACAGAATACTTGATATCAGAACACTTTGAAATTATTTCTCATTCCCAGAAATATATACGTGGAATATGTGGGGCTTTTTAAATGAGGTTAAATTTTTCTACTTCATACTATTTTAGGCCTCTTATACCTACTCATTTGTCTGTGAATAATTTGCAATACTTCAACGGAATCGCATGTCCATGCACTTAAGTTTGTTAGTCTCTACATACTCAAAATTATGTCCAAACAGATTTATGACTATAGATCAAACATTACTAATAAGTACCTTCCACCTACATATTGTATTAATTTCTTTTTCATAAAAGCAATCATGCAGATGAATAAGAACCAGTGGCTTTAAGAAGTACAGGTTAGATGGAGACCTTAAAGAAATGGAACTGATTATAATAAAATATAAAATACTTACTGTACTTTATCATTCTTATGAACACAGCCTCCTGAGGACATACAATGCCTTTTTTAATGAGGTAAGGGTGAGTCACAGCTGGAAAAAAAAATGAGGTAAGGAGAGAAGGTTTTCAGAGTGAAGGAAATTTTTTTAATCCATCTGACCAATTAATATTAAGTATGATTCAAGTCTAAAGCTGGCATTGGCCATCACTTTTTATTGTGAATAATAATAATAATGTCAATAGCTTCTATTGCTGAAGTATTTACCATGAGCAAATGCATTGCAGAGTAAATAACTCTAGCTGCTACAATCAATAAACCCCCAAATCCCAGTGGCTTTATAAAAAAAAATTGGGTAGATATTAGTAGAATCTGGTATGAGTCAGGTGGCTTTTCCATGTGCCTTTCCTCTAAGTGATGATTTGGGGAAACACCTTCTTGCCATCCTGTAACCTTTTCATCTCAGAGTCATTCACTTCTAGCAGTGTGGATGGAATAAAGAAGACTTACCTGCAGCAGTCTACAAGTGACACATCACTTCTGTTTACATTCCACTGCCAAGACTTAGGTGACCTTACCTAGATTCTTGGGGAGCTGGAGTTTATGAATACATTTAGCTCCATGTCAAGGAAAGTGAAATGGATGGTGAACACGTAATGTGCCTACCACAGCCAGGCACTGTGGTTTACATATTTAATTCATTTAATGTTTATTGAGCCTTGGAAGGTAGATGCTACTAACCTCATTTCATAGATGAGAAGCCAAAAATGCAGAAAGCTTAAAAAAGCTGCCCAAGACACACAGTTAGTGAATGGTGGAACCAAGATTCAAACACAGGCTGTCTCTAATGGATGAGAAAAACAAAATTTTATACAAGAACATGCAAAAAAATATATCATATGGACAAAGAACAAGAAAAAAGCAAAAATAGAGCCTGTAATTTGTTTAGGAGAAATACTCAGGCTCAATAATAATTAAAGAAGTGGAAATTTAAGGGAGTAAAGGTTTTACCTATGAAATTAACAACAGGAACAAAAAACTTAATGTTATACTCAGTGCTGTAAAGGTATGATAGAAAAAAATATATTGCAAGAAATGTCACTAAAGTATTAATAGTGGTTGTTTACAGTAGTGGATTTATGGGCGATATGTCTCACTGTTTTACCTTTAAACATTATTTTATCTTATAAACACATACACACACATATGCATATACATAAACACATAGCCTGTAACTGGTTTACAGGAAATTCCAGTTTGGGCTATAGCCTGGCAAGAAATATAGTTAGTCCTCATGTGAAACATGGACTAGGCCCATGCAGGTAAACATAAGTATTTTTTTAAAATATGAAGGCATTTACGGCCCCCAAAACTTCTACCATCTCAAAGCGAAAAACTTATTTGTGATATGACTATGAGAGAATGAAACAAATTTATTTCTGTGGCTTGTGAATTCTGTCATAATTTTATGGTCACTTATGGAACTTGTGTCTCTTAAATTCATTTCTATAAAGAAATAATGGCTTTGACATTTATAAATCTGTCAGAACATTAGTGGAGAAAGAATATTTTCACAGAATCATATAACTTTTTAAACTGCTATTTAAAACTGTTACCAGTCATATAGAAAGCAATATAAAAACTGTAAATATAGAATACAGTGGTTTAAAAGGACCAGATCCTGAGAAATAGGGCATAGGGTTATTCAGGAGAGTAGGGAGCAGAGGGTGGAATTTTTCACAGGGCTCATATTTCTGACAATTTTGGGAAATCCATTTTCAGTTCAGCAACCAATTCAGTAATTACTCTTTTAGCCAAAAAGGGAGGATCTAACCACCTCCCTTCTCCATCACTGAGGCATCCAGAGAACAGACTCAAGCTGCTTATACATATTTAAAGACAAGTAAATTTTTCTGTCGTATTTTCTGTATGGAAAAAAACTCATGAAAATCAGCTGATGAAGATGAGCTCTTTTAAGTGAATTTTGAAAGATTTCATTAGCTGAGCCCCAAAATAATCTGTAAGCAGTAAAATGTCCTGAAATAAGAAACTGACCATAGCCAATACAGACTAACATAAGACCAGAAGAATATGAGAAAAGCAAAATAAAATAAATGCAGATAGAAAAGAGATATCTAAGCCTAGAAAAATTAATGGGTAATGGGTTAATTAATGGGCTAATGTGTTAATTGATAAAAATAATTAATGGATTAATGGGCACAAAAACACAGAAAGAATGAATAAGACCTACTATTTGATAGCATAACAAGGTGACTATAGTCAATAATAACCTAATTGGATTGTTTATAACTTAAAGAATAAATGCTTGAGGGGATGGATACGTCATTCTCCATAATGTGCTTATTTCACATGGAATGCCTGTATGAAAACATCTCACGTACATGATAAATGTATATACCTACTATGTACCCACAAAAATTTAAAAAAGATTTTTAAAGAAAAATCAAATTTGGATAATATTTTCTTGATCAAGGAACAATGTAC
The DNA here is from genome assembly GCF_028885625.2 of Pongo pygmaeus. Lineage (NCBI taxonomy): Eukaryota > Metazoa > Chordata > Mammalia > Primates > Hominidae > Pongo > Pongo pygmaeus. The sequence continues at coordinate 190,742,662 of NC_085930.1, forward strand.
GGTATTATCTTTAAGCCTCATTTCACTGAATCTAAAGAATGGGTCTGCCTTGCTTACTACATATGATTCTCAAAATTAGGCTTCCAGGTTTGCATTAGTCAAAGAAACTGTTAGCAACAAGTATTTTTGGAGTATGGCCAGTTATTACCACAGTGTTTTTATTTTTTAAGGCAGTATTTCTCAAAGTGTAACCCATATAATACTGATTTTGAGATACAGTAATAAGATATTATACAAATGAAGATCCTGTGCTGGGTGTACCAGTATTATTAAAAGATTTATTTATGACAAAACTTTCAGAGCCTTTAATACTAGTACTTACTCTGGTTCTGCAATGGATGGGGGGAAGAGGGACACGTAATACTCAGCATTTCACCAGTGCCATGAAACGTAGTGAGGGACCAGTGTCTTCTGGATCACACTATGCAAGCACTGATTTGGCATCATTTCTTTGCACCAACCAAGGCCTTTCCTTTTAGTTGTGAGAGGTGGGATAATACAGCAGTTAGGAGTACGGACTCTGGATGTAGACACTGGTGTTTCAACATTGACTGTGGCTTGTTGTGGGCTCTTTGGCAAATTGTTTTATCTCTTGATGTTTCATTTTCTACATCTCTAGGGTGGAGATAATAGTAGTACCTGGCTCAGAGACAGCATTAAATAACTTGATACACTTAAAGTGCCTGGAACATTTCTGAGCAGGATACACTTAAAGTACCTAGAACATCTCTGAGCATACAGTAAACACTCCATGTAGCTCTTGGCTACTAAGGCAAGTGAGCATATACATCAAATAAGTATCCTTCTTTATTAGAACAACCCCAAATCTATTTTGGGCTATGTTATACAGAGCATCTTCTTTATTTTGTGGGGAATACTTTTTCCTGAGACTACAAATGATAAACTCATTTTTTAAAGTCTAAAATTTGTAATTAAAGCAGGAAGATTTTCTTTTTTCTAGATTAAAAACATAGCATTTGAACCTTTGTTTTTTCCCTCTTAACACTCCCATTCTTGTCATGTTGATTTAATATAGTGATAAATGAAGATACTTTCGTCTTTGTTTTGCCAACAGGGCTTCCAAGATGACCATAACATTTTACTAAGGAATATCTCTTAAATTCTGCATCAATGAACAACCAGAGCACTGAGGTTTAATTAGTGCCTTACCACAGACAATGTTTTCACAAACATAAGAGCACTTTCAATTCTTCCTGTACCAATTTCCTTTAGCCCAGGCTCTCTCCTTGCTCTCACCTGTAGGTTCAACCATATTTATGTTCACTCCCATGCAGGAAGCATTGTTTCTCATTTATTTAAATCCATTTCATTCTTTAAGAAGGATTTCAGGCAGATCACAAGAGACTGACTGAGTACCCACATTAGCTTTGCTACTTGTCATCCTCCTCTCTCCCAGCAAATGACCTGCTGCTCAGGCACCCAGTAGCTGGGTTCTGCCTAGCTGCCCAGATTTCTCATAAAGGGCTCACGCACTACCCAGCACCCATTGCCTCTATCCTGTCTCAGCCTCAAACATCCTTTTTTCCAACCCCTAGGACCCAGCCAACCGGATTTCCTATATCACTATCTGCTCTAAAAGCTCTTGACCAGGCCGGGCGCCGTGGCTCACGCCTGTAATCCCAGTACTTTGGGAGGCCGAGGCGGGTGGATCACGAGGTCAGGAGATTGAGACCATCCTGGCTAACACGGTGAAACCTCCTCTCTACTAAAAATACAAAAAATCAGCTGGGTGTGGTGGCGGGCACCTGTACTCCCAGCTACTCGGGAGGCTGAGGCAGGAGAATGGGGTGAACCCGGGAGGCAGAGCTTGCAGTGAGAGGAGATCGCACCACTGCACTCCAGCCTGGGCGACAGAGCCAGCCTCCATCTCAAAAAAAAAAAAAAAAAAAAACTCTTTACCAAACTCCTGTTTATAGACCCTCTTGAAGAAAAACATAACGAAAACAATAAATGATAATGGTTAATATTCTCAAGGAAGTCATGCCAAGTTCCATGTTCACTTTTTGTTCAGAAAGAAAAATTTCACGTTACAGAATTCATAGAAAGGATAACTTTCTTATGGGAAATCTATGTCCAAAAGTTTCTCAGCTTTCTGTTTGATGTTGCAACTAAATAAGTGGAACCTGTTCATTAAGCCCCACCAATGAAGTAACAGATGCCATCACTGTCCATCAAAAATGGCCAGAATATTCCACAATTACACAGGCAGTAGGAAGAAAAAAAATGGCCAGAGTAGCTCACGTTCCTTTGAGGCCTAGACCTTTTCGAATCCAGAGAATATAGATATACTTAGACTCATGAATAAAAAAGAAATCGGCTGGGCGAGGTGGCTCACGCCTGTAATCCCAGCACTTTGGGAGGCCAAGGTGGGCAGATCACGAGGTCAGGAGATCGAGACCATCCTGGCTAACACGGTGAAACCCGTCTCTACTAAAAATACAAAAAATTAGCCAGGCATGGTGGCGGGCGCCTGTAATCCCAGCTACTCGGGAGGCTGAGGCGGAGCTTGCAGTGAGCCGAGATTGCGCCACTGCACTGCAGCCTGGGCAACAGAGCCAGACTCCGTCTCAAAAAAAAAAAAAAAAAAGGAAAAAGAAATCAAGGGTTCGAAACGTGATGATATCTGAATGGTATATAATAATGTTTGGGGTTTTTTTTGACTGAATGATTTATTTCGATTTTCTCATCTTAAAATTATAAGACCCTAAAACACAGATTAATTTTTTTCTGATATTTATCTGCTCTCTCAGCTTACTTACGTAATATTGCCCAAACTTTTTCTACATTTTTATTGTACAAAAATATATGGTGGTAAATACCTAGAGCATATAATTTGCAATTTTTACTAATTTTAAGTGTACAATTCATTGGCATTAATTACATTCACAATGTTATGCAACTGTCACCACTATTTTCGAAAACTTTTTTTATCCCAAACGAAAACTCTGTATTCATTCATTAAGCAATAACCTCCCATTTCTCTTTCCCCTCATTACCTAGTAACCTCTATTTTACTTTCTGTCTCCATGAATTTGCTAATTCTAGATATTTTATATACATGGAAGCATATAATATTTTTCCTTTTGTGTCTAGTTGACTTCAGTTAGCAAAATGTTTTCAAGGTTCACCCCTGTTCTAGCGTATCATTCCTCTTTTTCTGGCTGAATAATATTCCATTGTACGAATATACCACAGTTTGCTTATCCATTTATCTGTTGATAGATAGTTGAGTTGTGTGGCCTTTTGGCTACTATAAATATTACTGCCATGAACTTTCACATACAAGTGTCTATTTGAGTTCCTGTTTTCAATTATTTCAGGCATACACCTAGGTACTAGAGGTGGAATTGCTGAGTCATATGGTCATTCTGTTTGGCTTTTTGAGGGACCTCGAAAACTGTTTTTCACAATGGCTGTACCACTTTATATTCCTACTAGCAATATACACGGGTTCCAATTTCTTCACATCCTTGCCAACACTTGTTATTTTCTGGGAGGTGTGTGTGTGTGTGTCTGTGTGTGTTATAGCTATCCTAGTAGGTGTGAAGTGGTATCACATTATGATTTTTATTTGCACTCCCCTAATGGCTAATGATATTGGGCATCATTTCATGTGCTTATTGATCATTTGCATATCCTCCTTAGAGAAGTATCTATTTAAGTCCTTTGTCCATTTGTGAAATTGGATTATTTGTCTTTCTGTTACTGAGTTGTAGGAGTTCTATATTCTATATATTAAACACTTCTCAGATATATGATTGGCAAATATTTAATATTTTCTCCCATTCTGTAGGGTGTCTTTGCACTTTCTTGATAATGTCCTTTGATTCACAAATGTGTTTAAGTTTGATGAAGTACAATTTATCTGTTTTCTTTGTTGCTCGTGTGTTTTGTGCCATATCTAAGAATTCATTGCCAAATCTAAGCTCATGAAGATTTATCCCTATGTTTTCTTCTAAGAGTTTTATCATTTTAGTTCTTATATTTAGGTTGTTGATCTATTTTTAGTAAATCTTTGTATATAGGATAAGGTAGGGGCCAAACTTCATTTTCTTGCATGTGGACATCTAGATGTCCCAACACCATCTGTTGAAGAGATTATTATTTCTTTATTAAATGATCTTGGTACCTTTGTCAAAATAAATTGGCCATAAATGTTTGGGTTTACTTCTGGACTCACAAGTCTATTCCATTGGTGTATATATTTATCTGTTTTTATGCCAGCACCATACCATTTTGATTTCAATGGCTTTTAAATCAGAAAAATAATTTTTTTTTATTATTATACTTTAAGTTTTAGGGTACATGTGCACAATGTGCAGGTTAGTTATGTATGTATACATGTGCCGTGCTGGTGTGCTGCACCCATTAACTCGTCATTTAGCATTAGGTATATCTCCTAATGCTATCCCTCCCTCCTCCCCCCACCCCACAACAGTCCCCAGAGTGTGATGTTCCTCTTCCTGTGTCCATGTGTTCTCATTGTTCAATTCCCATCTATGAGTGAGAACATGTGGTGTTTGGTTTTTTGCCCTTGCGATAGTTTACTGAGAATGATGATTTCCAATTTCATCCATGTCCCTACAAAGGACGTGAACTCATCATTTTTTATGGCTGCATAGTATTCCATGGTGTATATATGCTGCATTTTCTTAATCCACTCTATCATTGTTGGACATTTGGGTTGGTTCCAAGTCTTTGTTATTGTGAACAGTGCCACAATAAACATACGTGTGCATGTGTCTTTATAGCAGCATGATTTATACTCCTTTGGGTGTATACCCAGTAATGGGATGGCTGGGTCAAATGGTATTTCTAGTTCTGGATCCCTGAGGAATCGTCACACTGACTTCCACAATGGTTGAACTAGTTTACAGTCCCACCAACAGTGTAAAAGTGTTCCTATTTCTCCACAACCTCTCCAGCACCTGTTGTTTCCTGACTTTTTAATGATTGCCATTCTAACTGGTGTGAGATGGTATCTCACTGTGGTTTTGATTTGCATTTCTCTGATGGCCAGTGATGATGAGCATTTTTTCATGTGTCTTTTGGCTGCATAAATGTCTTCTTTTGAGAAGTGTCTGTTCATGTCCTTTGCCCACTTTTTGATGGGGTTGTTTGCTTTTTTCTTGTAAATTTGTTGGAGTTCATTGTAGATTCTGGATATTAGCCCTTTGTCAGATGAGTAGATTGCAAAAATTTTCTCCCATTCTGTAGGTTGCCTGTTCACTCTGATGGTAGTTTCTTTGGCTGTGCAGAAGCTCTTTAGTTTAATTAGATCCCTTTTATCAATTTTGGCTTTTGTTGCCATTGCTTTTGGTGTTTTAGACATGAAGTCCTTGCCCATGCCTGTGTCCTGAATGGTATTGCCTAGGTTTTCTTCTAGGGTTTTTATGGTTTTAAGTCTAACATTTAAGTCTTTAATCCATCTTGAATTAATTTTTGTATAAGGTGTAAGGAAGGGATCCAGTTTCAGCTTTCTACATATGGCTAGCCAGTTTTCCCAGCACCATTTATTAAATAGGGAATCCTTTCCCCATTTCTTGTTTTTGTCAGGTTTGTCAAAGATCAGATAGTTGTAGATAAACAGCATTATTTCTGAGGGCTCTGTTCTGTTCCATTGATCTATACCTCTGTTTTGGTACCAGTATCATGCTGTTTTGGTTACTGTAGCTTTGCAGTATAGTTTGAAGTCAGGTAGCATGATGCCTCCAGCTTTGTTCTTTTGGCTTAGGATTGACTTGGCGATGCGGGCTCTTTTTTGGTTCCATATGAACTTTAAAGTAGTTTTTTCCAATTCTGTGAAGAAAGTCATTGGTAGCTTGATGGGGATGGCATTGAATCTATAAATTACCTTGGGCAGTATGGCCATTTTCACAATATTGATTCTTCCTACCCATGAGCATGGAATGTTCTTCCATTTGTTTGTATCCTCTTTAATTTCATTGAGCAGTGGTTTATAGTTCTCCTTGAAGAGGTCCTTCATGTCCCTTGTAAGTTGGATTCCTAAGTATTTTATTCTTTGAAGCAATTGTGAATGGGAGTTCACTCATGATTTGGCTCTCTGTTTGTCTGTTATTGGTGTATAAGAATGCCTGTGATTTTTGTACATTGATTTTGTATCCTGAGACTTTGCTGAAGTTGCTTATCAGCTTAAGGAGATTTTGGGCTGAGACAATGGGGTTTTCTAGATATACAATCATGTCATCTGCAAACAGGGACAATTTGACTTCCTCTTTTCCTAATTGAATACCCTTTATTTCCTTCTCCTGCCTAATTGCCCTGGCCAGAACTTCCAACACTGTGTTGAATAGGAGTGGTGAGAGAGGGCATCCCTGTCTTGTGCCAGTTTTCAAAGGGAATGCTTCCAGTTTTTGCCCATTCAGTATGATATTGGCTGTGGGTTTGTCATAGATACCTCTTATTATTTTGAGATACGTCCCATCAATACCTAATTTATTGAGAGTTTTTAGCATGAAGGGTTGTTGAATTTTGTCAAAGGCCTTTTCTGCATCTATTGAGATAATCATGTGGTTTTTGTCTTTGGTTCTGTTTATATGCTGGATTACACTTATTGATTTGCGTATATTGAACCAGCCTTGCATCCCAGGGATGAAGCCCACTTGATCATGGTGGATAAGCTTTTTGATGTGCTGCTGGATTCGGTTTGCCAGTATTTTATTGAGGATTTTTGCATCAATGTTCATCAAGGATATTGGTCTAAAATTCTCTTTTTTGGTTGTGTCTCTGCCCGGCTTTGGTATCAGGATGATGCTGGCCTCATAAAATGAGTTAGGGAGGATTCCCTCTTTATCTATTGATTGTAATAGTTTCAGAAGGAATGGTACCAGTTCCTCCTTGTACCTCTGGTAGAATTCGGCTGTGAATCCATCTGGTCCTGAATTCTTTTTGGTTGGTAAGCTATTGATTATTGCCACAATTTCAGCTCCTGTTATTGGTCTATTCAGAGATTCAACTTCTTCCTGGTTTAGTCTTGGGAGGGCGTATGTTCGAGGAATTTATCCATTTCTTCTAGATTTTCTAGTTTATTTGTGTAGAGGTGTTTGTAGTATTCTCTGATGGTAGTTTGTATTTCTGTGGGATCAGTGGTGATATCCCCTTTATCATTTTTTATTGTGTCTATTTGATTCTTCTCTCTTTTTTTCTTTATTAGTCTTGCTAGCGGTCTATCAATTTTGTTGATCCTTTCAAAAAACAAGCTCCTGGATTCATTAATTTTTTAAAGAGTTTTTTTTGTCTCTATTTCCTTCAGTTCTGCTCTGATTTTATTATTTCTTGCCTTCTGCTAGCTTTTGAATGTGTTTGCTCTTGCTTTTCTAGTTCTTTTAATTGTGATGTTAGGGTGTCAATTTTGGATCTTTCCTGCTTTCTCTTGTGGGCATTTAGTGCTATAAATTTCCCTGTACACACTGCTTTGAATGTGTCCCAGAGATTCTGGTACGTTGTGTCTTTATTTTTGTTGGTTTCAAAGAACATCTTTATTTCTGCCTTCATTTCGTTATGTACCCAGTAGTCATTCAGGAGCAGGTTGTTCAGTTTCCATGTAGTTGAGCGGTTTTGAGTGAGTTTCTTAATCCTGAGTTCTAGTTTGATTACACTGTGGTCTGAGAGACAGTTTGTTATAATTTCTGTTCTTTTACATTTGCTGATGAGAGCTTTACTTCCAACTATGTGGTCAATTTTGGAATAGGTGTGGTGTGGTGCTGAAAAAAATGTATATTCTGTTGATTTGGGGTGGAGAGTTCCATAGATGTCTATTAGTTCCACTTGGTGCAGAGCTGAGTTCAATTCCTGGGTATCCTTGTTAACTTTCTGTCTCGTTGATCTGTCTAACGTTGACAGTGGGGTGTTAAAGTCTCCCATTATTATTGTGTGGGAGTCTAAGTCTCTTTGTAGGTCACTCAGGACTTGCTTTATGAATCTGGGTGCTCCTGTATTGGGTGCATATATATTTAGGATAGTTAGCTCTTCTTGTTGAATTGATCCCTTTACCATTATGTAATGCCCTTCTTTGTCTCTTTTGATCTTTGTTGGTTTAAAGTCTGTTTTATCAGAGACTAGGATTGCAACCCCTGCCTTTTTTTGTTTTCCATTTGCTGGGTAGATCTTCCTCCATCCTTTTATTTTGAGCCTATGTGTGTCTCTGCACATGAGATGGGTTTCCTGAATACAGCTCACTGATGGGTCTTGGCTCTTTATCCAATTTGCCAGTCTGTGTCTTTTAATTGGAGCATTTAGTCCGTTTACATTTAAAGTTAATATTGTTATGTGTGAATTTGATCCTGTCATTATGATGTTAGCTGGTTATTTTGCTCGTTAGTTGATGCAGTTTCTTCCTAGTCTCGATGGTCTTTACATTTTGGCATGATTTTGCAGCGGCTGGTACCAGTTGTGCCTTTCCATGTTTAGTGCTTCCTTCAGGAGCTCTTTTAGGGCAGGCCTGGTGGTGACAAAATCTCTCAGCATTTGCTTGTCTGTAAAGGATTTTATTTCTCCTTCACTTATGAAGCTTAGTTTGACTGGATATGAAATTCTGGGTTGAAAATTCTTTAAGAATGTTGAATATTGGCCCCCACTCTCTTCTGGCTTGTAGGGTTTCTGCAGAGACATCTGCTGTTAGTCTGATGGGCTTCCCTTTGTGGGTAACTTGACCTTTCTCTCTGGCTGCCCTTTACATTTTTTCCTTCATTTCAACTTTGGTGAATCTGACAATTATGTGTCTTGGGGTTGCTCTTCTCGAGGGGTATCTTTGTGGTGTTCTCTGTATTTCCTGAATTTGAATGTTGGCCTGCGTTGCTATGTTGGGGAAGTTCTTCTGGATAATATACTGACGAATGTTTTCCAACTTGGTTCCATTCTCCCAGTCACTTTCAGGTACACCAATCAGATGCAGATTTGGTCTTTTCACATAGTCCCATATTTCTTGGAGGCTTTGTTCGTTTCTTTTTATTCTTTTTTCTCTAAACTTCCCTTCTCGCTTCATTTCATTCATTTCATCTTCCATCACTGATACCCTTTCTTCCAGTTGATCGCATCGGCTCCTGAGGCTTCTGCATTCTTCACGTAGTTCTCGAGCCTTGGCTTTCAGCTCCATCAGCTCCTTTAAGCACTTCTCTGTATTGGTTATTCTAGTTATACATTCGTCTAAAGTTTTTTCAAAGATTTCAACTTCTTTGCCTTTGATTTGAATTTCCTCCTGTAGCTCAGAGTAGTTTGATCGTCTAGAGCCTTCTTCTCTCAACTTGTCAAAGTCATTCTCCATCCAGCTTTGTTCCGTTGATGGTGAGGAACTGCATTCCTTTGGAGGAGGAGAGGCGCTCTGCTTTTTAGGGTTTCCAGTTTTTCTGCTCTGTTTTTTCCCCATCTTTGTGGTTTTAACTACTTTTGGTCTTTGATGATGGTGATGTACAGATGGGTTTTTGGTGTGGATGTCCTTTCTGTTTGTTAGTTTTCCTTCTAACAGACAGGACCCTCAGCTGCAGGTCTGTTGGAGTTTGCTAGAGGTCCACTCCAGACCCTGTTTGCTTGGGTGTCAGCAGCGGTGTCTGCAGAACCATGGATTTTCATGATCTGCGAATGCTGCTGTCCGATCATTCCTCTGGAAGTTTTGTCTCAGAGGAGTACCCGGCCGTGTGAGGTGTCAGTCTGCCCCTACTGGGGGGTGCCTCCCAGTTAGGCTGCTCGGGGGTCAGGGGTCAGGGATCCACTTGAGAAGGCAGTCTGCCCGTTCTCAGATCTCCAGCTGCGTGCTGGGACAACCACTGCTCTCCTCAAAGCTGTCAGACAGGGACATTTAAGTCTGCAGAGGTTACTGCTGTCTTTTTGTTTGTCTGTGCCCTGCCCCCAGAGGTGGAGCCTACAGAGGCAGGCAGGCCTCCTTGAGCTGTGGTGGGCTCCACCCAGTTCGAGCTTCCGGGCTGCTTTGTTTACCTAAGTGAGGCTGGGCAATGGCGGGCGCCCCTCCCCCAGCCTCGCTGCCGCCTTGCTGTTTGATCTCAGACTGCTGTGCTAGCAATCAGCGAGACTCCGTGGGCGTAGGACCCTCTGAGCCAGGTGCGGGATATAATCTCCTGGTGCGCCGTTTCCTAAGCCCATCGGAAAAGTGCAGTATTCGGGTGGGAGTGGCCCGATTTTCCAGGTGTCGTCTGTCACCCCTTTCCTTGACCAGGGAAGGGAACTCCCTGACCCCTCACGCTTCCCAAGTGAGGCAATGCCTCGCCCTGCTTCGGCTGGCGCACCATGCGATGCACCCACTGTCCTGCGCCCACTGTCTGGCACTCCCTAGTGAGATGAACCCAGTACCTCAGATGGAAATGCAGAAATCACCCATCTTCTGCCTCGCTCACGCTGGGAGCTGTAGACCGGAGCTGTTCCTATTTGGCCATCTTGGCTCCTCCTCCTTCAGAAAATTAAATTTTAAAGAGTGTTTTTAAGTCAGAAAGTGTGAGTACTCTAACTTTGTTCTTCTTTAATAGAGATTGTCTTAGCAACTCAGGGCCCCTTGCAATGCCATATGAATATGAGTGTAGGCTTTCTCATTTCTGCAAAAAAATAAAAAGCTATTAAGATTTTGATATGAATTTCATTGAATCTGTAAATAGCTCTGAGCCATATTGACATCTTAGCAATATAAATCTTTCCATGAACGTGAAATGTCTGTCCATTTATTTAGGTCTTCTTTAATATAGTTCAGAAACGTTTTCTAGTTTTAAATGTCCAAGTCTTTTACCTCCTTGGTTGAATTTATTCCTAGTTCCTTTATTCTTTTAGATGCTATCTTAAATGGAATTACTTTCTTAATTTCCTTCCCAGACTGCTCATTCCTCTTGCATAAAAACACAATTGATTTTTTTTTGCGAACTGACCTTGTACTCTGTAACTTTCCTGAATTTGTTTGTTAGTTCTGGTGGTTTTCTTCTTCATTATTTGGGATTTTCTATACATAGAATCATGACATCTGTGAATAAAAATAATTTTACTTATTTCTTTCCAATTTGGATGCCTTGTATTTCTTTTTTTCATCAAATTACTCTAGCTAGAATTTCCAGCACCGTGTTGAATAGCCCGGGTGTCAGTGAATATTCTTCTCTTGTTCCTGATGTTAGTGGGAAAGTTTTCAGGCTTTCGCCATTGCCTATGATGTTAGCTATGGGTTTTTCGTAAATGACTTTTTTCATGTTACAGAAATTTTCTTCTATTCCTAGTTTTCTGAGGGTTTTTATTCTAAAAGAGGGTTGGATATCATCATGTTTTGAGTAGACAATAACTGGAACACAAAATAACTCTTTGCTTGGTCTCTGGTTCTCTTATCGTACTGAAATTTATGGGTCATTGCTCATCTAACAGGAAAAAGAATTAGACTTGGCCACAAGAGGGAATCACTTCAGATTCTAGCTAGTATTTGATATATAATCTTTGCTGCTGAGCTGGACAGTTCTGCTTTCTTAGATCATGATCTTCTGCCTATGAATCCAGACTATACACATGCCTTGGCCCTGCACTTGGGACTGGGTCTTTTGACTCACCACAGACACTCTACAGTCTCTCATCTCAGCCCTAATCACTACATTGACATTAAATGCATGCAGAACCCCAGTTTCTACAGTAACTGATTCCTTTCCACCTTCCCCAAGCTGTGGCCCGTTGCTCAGTCCGTCATAATCTACCAAGCCTTAAGTCAACCTTTCAGCATGTCTTGTCAAGCCTCTACCTCTCTCTTCCCCAGGCTTTCTGGGCATTCCTGCTAACCTGATGGTTGTGGTCACTCTGCCTTGAGAGCCTGTCTCCACAGAGTTCTCACTGTCACTCACACGTCACCACTCCTACTCTCTTCTCTGGGCTGATCCCATAATAAACTCCAGCCATCTTTGATTTCCACCAAAAAAAACCGCTTCATACAAGGTATATGTGTAGAGCAGACCACTAGAGGTTGGAGGAGATGCTCTGTGTTCATAGCACAGTAACAACAAAGCAGAATCTTAGATGTCACCATTCTTAAAAAATACCCTCAGCTATCTGTGCTGCTTCAGGGTTCAAGTCTCCCACAATATTGCATATGCCTTTCTCTCTCTCATTTCACTGCTCACTTTATTATGCAGAAAAGTTTAGCTCCTTTTTAAAAATCTATTCTGAAGTAGATTCTGGCAGCCCCATTGCACATCAGCAGACTTATTCTTGTGCTATGTCTCACTCTTTGTTCTTCCCTCCAGCCACAGGAAAAGAGCAGAATAGTATCGATGTTTTCCCCTACTCTTATCAATTAGCCTGCTTCCCTTAGAAGAGGAAAAAGGCTGCAGTCATCTTGGGTTTTAAATAGCAGGGTCTCTCTCTCTCTTTCTCTCTCTCTCTCTCTCACGCACACACACACACACACACACACACACACAATACAGTTTGAATACTTAAATACCTTATACTAAAATATAAGATATTGTATATAATACCCTAATCCCATAGTCTCCAAACTGTGTACAGAGGTGGCCCAGGGCACCACAAGTGAATTCTCAGAGGTGTCATGAGATATTTTATATTTTTGAGGGAATCAGACACTGTGCAAACTGCCATCTCTAGGTGGTTCATAGTTTCAATATTAGATCATACTACATTCCTTTTCATAATTTCATATCTTTACAACACTGAGTTTTCTGTGGTTGCTTTGATAAAAAAAAAGCAAGTAACATTCTAAAATCAATGTGTAACAAGAAATTAGAATGTTGGAAACCGATCTGATTCCAAGGATTGAGAAGTTTTGCAGTGGTCAACTGGTATAGACATCCCATTAGTAAGTAGTTACAAATATTTTGGAATAAAATATAAATATTTTTCTTCATATATGTACACACACATACACATGTACATAAATATATATTTATATATAACCTTTTAAAAGATTACTAAGTTCTTAGGACATACTTATTAACTTCTTAGGACCTTACTATTTAATAAAATAATCTACTAAGTATTTCCTTTGGCCTGGGGTGTTGTGAAAAAGATACCAAGAAAGTCTGAGGAACTTTGGCTCTATTTTTTATACATATGACAGCTAAAAAAAAAAAAAAAAAAAAAAAAAACCAAAAACAACCATATTTAACATTACAAAAAAAGGTAACTAGAGTAATTAATACAAACATCTAGGAAAATCATTACTATAGAAAGCGTTAGTTTATGAGAACATTATTGTAATTAACATTACCTCCTTTTTAATGTAAGCACCTGAAAAACTTTAAAGGGCATTTCTATTTGTGCTGCTATAGCAAAATATCTGAAACTCGGTAATTTATAAATAATAGAAATTTATTTTTTCATAGTTTTTGGAGGCTGCAAAGTCTAAGATCAAGGCATCAGTGGGTTCCTTATCTGGTGAGGGCCCAATCTCTCATTCCAGGATGGCATTTTGCTGCATCCTCTGGAGCAGTTGAACATTATATTTTCACAGGTGGAAAGCAGAAGGGCTAAAGAACAAAAAGGGGTGACAGCTCCCTTGAACTTCTTTAACAAGGAAACTCAACCCATTCGTGAGGGATCTGCCCTCATGACTCAGTCACCTCCTAAAGGCCCCACCTCTTAACACTGTCACATTGGTGGTTAAGTTTCAACATATGAATTTTTGAGGGGACACAAACGTTCAAACCATAGCAGGTGTAAATCAGGAAAGTCGCTGGAGAAAGTCAAACACTAATTAATAAAACTGTTTGGAGAAACAAGACACTATGGTTAGTTAAATCTTTTCTCATTAACTGAATGTTAATGAAAAATATTATGTTAATCCTTTTTCTGAAAGTTTAAACAAAAAACATGTTGGCCATTTGTCTGTCTTTGTGTGTACAATTTGCTAAATATAATTTAATTTTCTTTTGGTGACAAAGTAACTTAATAGGAGGTTAAATTATTTTCCCAGTGCTAAAACAATAGTGAGTGGCAGAACTAGCGTTTGAAACCAGACATTCAGGCTCAAGCATTTGGATGCTGAGCTCCTCTCATTAGCGTCAGGATCTTTAGTCTCATCAGCAGTTATTTCTGGACCATAGGTGTTGGAGGTATTAAACACTGGGTTGAATATTACTTGATTAAAGGACACCCCCTTGGAATTCAATTTTTGAAAGTACTAGTGGAATTGTAAAAAAAAATAAATAAATAACCAAACTAGAAGTCAGAGCCTTAGGTTTTAATCCCAGGTCTACCACTTTCTAGCATTTAAACCTTTTTGGTCTCATTACCTTTCCTATAAAGTGGGTTGCTGTTAGAGTCAAATGAGACAATACATAAAAGAGTTCTCTGCACATTGTGGATATTGAGCATTAACATCATTTCTTTTTCTTATTTGACTCTTTCTGCTAGAAGTGGAGTGTAGAAAGAAAAAAAAAGGCTGGGTATGGTAGCTCATGCCTGTAATCTCAACACCTTGAGAGGCTGAGGCAGAAGGTTCACTTGAGCTCAGGAGTTCAAGACCAACCTGGGCAACATAGTGAGACCCCATCTCTACAAAAAATAAAAAATTAGCTGGGCATGGTGGCATGCACCTGTAGTCCCAGCAATTTGGGAAGCTGAAGTGGGAGGATCTCTTGAGCCTAGAAGGTCAAGGCTGCAGTAAGCCATGATCATGCCACTGTACTCCAGCCTGGGTGACAAAGTGAGACCCTGTCTCAAAAAAAAAAAAAAAAAAAGAAAGAAAGAAAGAAAAGAAAAATAATAATAAAATAGTCAATTACGTGACTCTGTCTACTCTATATTATAGTTATTCACATACATTTCCCCCGCTCTATTTTCTAAGTCATGCTATATTTCCCATCACCCCTTGAGCCCATCATTAACCTTTGCGATTCTCATTTGCTGAAGAATAGTGACTTATTCATAATTTTATTTTTTTTTCTTTTATTATTATTATTATTATTATACTTTAGGTTTTATGGTACATGTGCGCAATGTGCAGGTAAGTTACATATGTATACATGTGCCATGCTGGTGCGCTGCACCCACTAACTCATCATCTAGCATTAGGTATATCTCCCAATGCTATCCCTCCCCCTCCCCCCACCCCACAACAGTCCCCGAAGTGTGATGTTCCCCTTCCTGTGTCCATGTGTTCTCATTGTTCAATTCCCACCTGTGAGTGAGAATATGCGGTGTTTGGTTTTTTCTTCTTGCGATAGTTTACTGAGAATGATGATTTCCAATTTCATCCATGTCCCTACAAAGGACATGAACTCATCATTTTTTATGGCTGCATAGTATTCCATGGTGTATATGTGCCACATTTTCTTAATCCAGTCTATCATTGTTGGACATTTGGGTTGGTTCCAAGTCTTTGCTATTGTGAATAATGCTGCAATAAACATACGTGTGCATGTCTCTTTATAGCAGCATGATTTATAGTCCTTTGGGTATATACCCAGTAATGGGATGGCTGGGTCGAATGGAATTTCTAGTTCTAGATCCCTGAGGAATCGCCACACTGACTTCCACAATGGTTGAACTAGTTTACAGTCCCACCAACAGTGTAAAAGTGTTCCTGTTTCTCCACATCCTCTCCAGCACCTGTTGTTTCCTGACTTTTTAATGATTGCCATTCTAACTGGTGTGAGATGGTATCTCATTGTGGTTTTGATTTGCATTTCTCTGATGGCCAGTGATGGTGAGCATTTTTTCATGTGTTTTTTGGCTGCATAAATATCTTCCTTTGAGAAGTGTCTGTTCATGTCCTTTGCCCACTTTTTGATGGGGTTGTTTGTTTTTTTCTTGTAAATTTGTTGGAGTTCATTGTAGATTCTGGATATTAGCCCTTTGTCAGATGAGTAGGTTGCGAAAATTTTCTCCCATTTTGTAGGTTGCCTGTTCACTCTGATGGTAGTTTCCTTTGCTGTGCCGAAGCTCTTTAGTTTAATTAGATCCCATTTGTCAATTTTGGCTTTTGTTGCCATTGCTTTTGGTGTTTTAGACATGAAGTCCTTGCCCATGCCTATGTCCTGAATGGTAATGCCTAGGTTTTCTTCTAGGGTTTTTATGGTTTTAGGTCTAACATGTAAGTCTTTAATCCATCTTGAATTAATTTTTGTATAAGGTGTAAGGAAGGGATCCAGTTTCAGCTTTCTACATATGGCTAGCCAGTTTTCCCAGCACCATTTATTAAATAGGGAATCCTTTCCCCATTGCTTGTTTTTGTCAGGTTTGTCAAAGATCAGATAGTTGTAGATAGGTGGCATTATTTCTGACGGCTCTGTTCTGTTCCATTGATCTATATCTCTGTTTTGGTACCAGTACCATGCTGTTTTGGTTACTGTAGCCTTGTAGTATAGTTTGAAGTCAGGTAGCATGATGCCTCCAGCTTTGTTCTTTTGGCTTAGGATTGACTTGGCGATGCGGGCTCTTTTTTGGTTCCATATGAACTTTAAAGTAGTTTTTTCCAATTCTGTGAAGAAAGTCATTGGTAGCTTGATGGGGATGGCATTGAATCTGTAAATTACCTTGGGCAGTATGGCCATTTTCATGATATTGATTCTTCCTACCCATGAGCATGGAATGTTCTTCCATTTGTTTGTATCCTCTTTTATTTCCTTGAGCAGTGGTTTGTAGTTCTCCTTGAAGAGGTCCTTCACATCCCTTGTAAGTTGGATTCCTAGGTATTTTATTCTCTTTGAAGCAATTATGAATGGGAGTTCACTCATGATTTGGCTCTCTGTTTGTCTGTTATTGATGTATAAGAATGCTTGTGATTTTTGTACATTGATTTTGTATCCTGAGACTTTGCTGAAGTTGCTTATCAGCTTAAGGAGATTTTGGGCTGAGACAATGGGGTTTTCTAGATATACTATCATGTCATCTGCAAACAGGGACAATTTGACTTCCTCTTTTCCTAATTGAATACCCTTTATTTCCTTTATTTCCTTCTCCTGCCTAATTGCCCTGGCCAGAACTTCCAACACTATATTGAATAGAAGTGGTGAGAGAGGGCATCCCTGTCTTGTGCCAGTTTTCAAAGGGAATGCTTCCAGTTTTTGCCCATTCAGTATGATATTGGCTGTGGGTTTGTCATAGATAGCTCTTATTATTTTGAGATACGTCCCATCAATAGCTAATTTATTGAGAGTTTTTAGCATGAAGAGTTGTTGAATTTTGTCAAAGGCCTTTTCTGCATCTATTGAGATAATCATGTGGTTTTTGTCTTTGGTTCTGTTTATATGCTGGATTACATTTATTGATTTGCGTATATTGAACCAGCCTTGCATCCCAGGGATGAAGCCCACTTGATCATGGTGGATAAGCTTTTTGATGTGCTGCTGGATTCGGTTTGCCAGTATTTTATTGAGGATTTTTGCATCAATGTTCATCAAGGATATTGGTCTAAAATTCTCTTTTTTTTGTTGTGTCTCTGACAGGCTTTGGTATCAGGATGATGCTGGCCTCATAAAATGAGTTAGGGAGGATTCCCTCTTTTTCTATTGATTGGAATAGTTTCAGAAGGAATGGTACCAGCTCCTCCTTGTACCTCTGGTAGAATTCGGCTGTGAACCCATCTGGTCCTGGACTTTTTTTGGTTGGTAAGCTATTGATTATTGCCACAATTTCAGCTCCTGTTATTGGTCTATTCAGAGATTCAACTTCTTCCTGGTTTAGTCTTGGGAGGGTGTATGTGTTGAGGAATTTATCCATTTCTTCTAGATTTTCTAGTTTATTTGCGTAGAGGTGTTTGTAATATTCTCTGATGGTAGTTTGTATTTCTGTGGGATCGGTGGTGATACCCCTTTATCATTTTTTATTGCATCTATTTGATTCTTCTCTCTTTTTTTCTTTATTAATCTTGCTAGCGGTCTATCAATTTTGTTGATCCTTTCAAAAAACCAGCTCCTGGATTCATTGATTTTTTGAAGGGTTTTTTGTGTCTCTATTTCCTTCAGTTCTGCTCTGATTTTAGTTATTTCTTGCCTTCTGCTAGCTTTTGAATGTGTTTGCTCTTGCTTTTCTAGTTCTTTTAATTGTGATGTTAGGGTGTCAATTTTGGATCTTTCCTGCTTTCTCTTGTGGGCATTTAGTGCTATAAATTTCCCTCTACACACTGCTTTGAATGCATCCCAGAGATTCTGGTATGTTGTGTCTTGGTTCTCGTTGGTTTCAAAGAACATCTTTATTTCTGCCTTCATTTCGTTATGTACCCAGTAGTCATTCAGGAGCAGGTTGTTCAGTTTCCACGTAGTTGAGCGGTTTTGAGTGAGATTCTTAATCCTGAGTTCTAGCTTGATTGCACTGTGATCTGAGAGATAGTTTGTTATAATTTCTGTTCTTTTACATTTATTGAGGAGAGCTTTACTTCCAAGTATATGGTCAATTTTGGAATAGGTGTGGTGTGGTGCTGAAAAAAATGTATATTCTGTTGATTTGGGGTGGAGAGTTCTGTAGATGTCTATTAGGTCCACTTGGTGCAGAGCTGAATTCAATTCCTGGGTATCCTTGTTGACTTTCTGTCTCGTTGATCTGTCTAATGTTGACAGTGGGATGTTAAAGTCTCCCATTATTAATGTGTGGGAGTCTAAGTCTCTTTGTAGGTCACTCAGGACTTGCTTTATGAATCTGGGTGCTCCTGTATTGGGTGCATATATATTTAGGATAGTTAGCTCTTCTTGTTGAATTAATCCCTTTACCATTATGTAATGGCCTTCTTTGTCTCTTTTGATCTTTGTTGGTTTAAAGTCTGTTTTATCAGAGACTAGGATTGCAACCCCTGCCTTTTTTTGTTTTCCATTTGCTTGGTAGATCTTCCTCCATCCTTTTATTTTGAGCCTATGTGTGTCTCTGCACGTGAGATGGGTTTCCTGAATACAGCACACTGATGGGTCTTGAGTCTTTATCCAATTTGCCAGTCTGTGTCTTTTAATTGGAGCATTTAGTCCATTTACATTTAAAGTCAATATTGTTATGTGTGAATTTGATCCTGTCATTATGATGTTAGCTGGTTATTTTGCTCGTTAGTTGATGCAGTCTCTTCCTAGTCTCGATGGTCTTTACATTTCGGTATGATTTTGCAGTGGCTGGTACCGGTTGTGTCTTTCCATGTTTAGTGCTTCCTTCAGGAGCTCTTTTAGGGCAGGCCTGGTGGTGACAAAATCTCTCAGCATTTGCTTGTCTGTAAAGGATTTTATTTCTCCTTCACTTATGAAGCTTAGTTTGGCAGGATATGAAATTCTGGGTTGAAAATTCTTTTCTTTAAGAATGTTGAATATTGGCCCCCACTCTCTTCTGGCTTGTAGGGTTTCTGCTGAGAGATCCGCTGTTAGTCTGATGGGCTTCCCTTTGATTGTAACCCGACCTTTCTCTCTGGCTGCCCTTAACATTTTTTCCTTCATTTCAACTTTGGTGAATCTGACAATTATGTGTCTTGGAGTTGCTCTTCTCGAGGAGTATCTTTGTGGTGTTCTCTGTATTTCCTGAATCTGAATGTTGGCCTGCCTTGCTAGATTGGGGAAGTTCTCCTGGATAATATCCTGCAGAGTGTTTTCCAACTTGGTTCCATTCTCCCCATCACTTTCATGTACACCAATCAGACGTAGATTTGGTCTTTTCACATAGTCCCACATTTCTTGGAGGCTTTGCTCGTTTCTTTTTATTCTTTTTTCTCTAAATTTCCCTTCTCGCTTCATTTCATTCATTTCATCTTCCAGGGCTGATACCCTTTCTTCCATTTGATCGCATCAGCTCCTGAGGCTTCTGCATTCTTCACGTAGTTCTCGAGCCTTGGTTTTCAGCTCCATCAGCTCCTTTAAGCACTTCTCTGTATTGGTTATTCTAGTTATACATTCTTCTAAATTTTTTTCAAAGTTTTCAACTTCTTTGCCTTTGGTTTGAATATCCTCCCGTAGCTCGGAGTAATTTGATCGTCTGAAGCCTTCTTCTCTCAGCTCGTCAAAGTCATTCTCCATCCAGCTTTGTTCCGTTGCTGGTGAGGAACTGCGTTCCTTTGGGGGAGGAGAGGTACTCTGCTTTTTAGAATTTCCAGTTTTTCTGCTCTGTTTTTTCCCCATCTTTGTGGTTTTATCTACTTTTGGTCTTTGATGATGGTGATGTACAGATGGGTTTTTGGTGTGGATGTCCTTTCTGTTAGTTTTCCTTCTAACAGACAGGACCCTCAGCTGCAGGTCTGTTGGAGTACCTGGCCAGCCGTGTGAGGTGTCAGTCTGCCCCTGCTGGGGGATGCCTCCCAGTTAGGCTGCTCGGGGGTCAGGGGTCAGGGACCCACTTGAGGAGGCAGTCAGCCCGTTCTCAGATCTCCAGCTGCATGCTGGGAGAACCACTGCTCTCCTCACAGCTGTCAGACAGGGACATTTAAGTCTGCAGAGGTTACTGCTGTCTTTTTGTTTGTCTGTGTCCTGCCCCCAGAGGTGGAGCCTACAGAGGCAGGCAGGCCTCCTTGAGCTGTGGTGGGCTCCACCCAGTTCAAGCTTCCAGGCTGCTTTGTTTACCTAAGCGAGCCTGGGCAATGGCGGGCGCCCCTCCCCCAGCCTCGCTGCCGACTTGCTGTTTGATCTCAGACTGCTGTGCTAGCAATCAGCGAGACTCCGTGGGCGTAGGACCCTCTGAGCCAGGTGCAGGCTATACTCTCCTGGGGCACCGTTTCCTAAGGCCGTCGGAAAAGCACAGTATTCGGGTGGGAGTGGCCCGATTTTCCAGGTGCCGTCTGTCACCCCTGGAAAGGGAACTCCCTGACCCCTTGCGCTTCCCGAGTGAGGCAATGCCTCGCCCCTGCTTCGGCTGGCGCACGGTGCACTCACCCACTGACCTGCGCCCACTGTCTGGCACTCCCTAGTGAGATGAACACGGTACCTCAGATGGAAATGCAGAAATCACCCGTCTTCTGCGTGGCTCGCGCTGGGAGCTGTAGACCGGAGCTGTTCCTATTCGGCCATCTTGGCTCCTCCCCCCATAATTTTAAAAAGAATCAGTGGAAAGCGTAATTGGGTTAACCCAACAATTCTGCTTCTAAAAATACATACTAAGGCAGTCTTTCCCAAAGTGCTAGGGGGAACATTAATTATATGAGAGATCAATGAGGATCAATATGTTTGAAAAAATCATATGTTAGATTCCACCTTAGAAAGTCAATGTTAATGGGCATATGTATTAAATGCTCTGAGAAATACTGCAGGAAAAAAGTTCGTTCAATTTGTTCTACCTCTTCATTTTTGAATTCATTGATCACCCTCCTCCCCACCAACAAATGATTTTTTACCTAACAGCTATGTTATACTGTTTAAGAGTATGAGCTCTGGAGTCACATTGCTGGGTTCAAATTCTGCCCAGTACAACTTTTAAACCATGTGACCTGACTTCTCTAATCCTCACCTCTCTCATCCATAAAATGGAAATAATACTAAGCAAACTTTAAAAATTTGCGAGCATTAGATAAGAAAATGCATGTAAAACACATACTAAATGTTCAATACATTTAGGTAAACTTGTTAACATTACTCAAAATTAGTGTTTGTAGACTATAATTTGAAAATGCCATCATAAGTAAACAGATAAAAGAACAAAAATGCATATACATGTAATTGCTGAGGACTATAAAGTGCTACTGAAAACAGGAAATTTATTGTAAGGCTTCCAGGTAGCATATGTCTGTGAAAAGGAAGGAGATTATTTGCAATCTTGGCAATTTGAGTTTTCATTCAGTTAGGAAGGACCAGGCAGCTGCTGTGGCCATTGCTGGGATCTGCTGATGTCTCTGTAGATGTTTGCAGGCACACAGATGGTCCACAGGACAAAGGAAAAGCTGGTGCTCAAAGACAGATAAAGGAAAGGCAGAGAGAGAAGGGAGTGCTGACTGCTGCTGCTCCTCTTACCCCGATCAGTGGAAGGGAACACCTGTATCTCCATTAATTCAGTCTCCTTCCTTAGCTCATGGAGAGAAAAGATGTTCTTCTCAGAAGGTACTATTGTCAAAGAAAGATAAATCATATTCTCTATCTTTAAAAACAAAGTAGAGAATTATGTAGTAAAAACAAGAACTGATTTTCTTCTAAAATACAGGGTTAGGTAAAATCATAAAAGAAGACAATACAGAGTAATACAGTAGTCTTCTTTTAGATTGGTGGGTTAGAAAATTTCTAAAGAGAAATTAAACAACTAATCTTGCTGTTGTTCATGTATTCGTGTGACCATTACTTTTCCCTACAGCAAAGTATTTTACATGCTACTGAAGAACTTTAATTACAAAAACACTTCAATGTAATTAATAACAATTTCTTCACATTTACGCAATGGGAAAATGGAAGATTTTCTCTATGTTAATGCATAGTTGGCAAACAAATAGTTATACTTGACTGTAATAATCAAATAGACCTTTTATCTTAAACAAAATGAAATATTACATTTTCTACAATGTACTTTGGCTACATGCTTTTCTATGATTAAGCTGTCTCTTCAATGTGTTAGTCACACAATTTATACCTGGATAAGGTTGTATGGCTCATCAAGAAATCTTTATGTGACACAGAGTTACATAAGTAGGCTGCCTGATGTATTATTTCTTTTCTGAGTGTGATGATGAGCATTTGATTCATTTGTTCATGTCTCTCTAAGGATGATTTATCAATGTCAATGACACTTAGATATCTGACAGCAGTTAATGTTGCTTTAAGTAAATATGGCAGCCCTACTAAAGGTATCCAGGGAGAATATTGCTTCTTATGTGGCTAAGTTCATTTAGTTTGTGACTGAACCTCTAACAAGTCAACCTCAAGAGCTTATTGTGTTTTTTGTAAGCAAACTGGAGAAACTCTCTGGAGTATGCAAAAAGTATTCCCTCAGTTCAAATGTTACAGTTGTATAAATCAACTAGCAGAGCCAAGAAAAGTAATGTAAGCCTGAACTCTTGTTTTTTTCCTTTTTTCTTGCATGCAATAGCAGTTTGGTGTTTTGTTCTGACATTAAAAGCATCTTAAATTAGAAACTACTGTTTTTGTACAAATTAACGTACGTAATTTTAACTATGGCATCTTTTTTAATTCATCAATATAATCAGATATTATGCCATCCTCTGATAGTTCTGTCTTGAATCAGGTCAATCTCAAAACTTTGCTCCTGCAAAGTGCTGCAGAAATGAAACCAGATCCTTCAGCAGGATCTGTTTGGCTGCCCAGCCTCACTGATGTGAGGGAAGGGAAAAACAGGCAGTGTAGAAGCCTCTCCAGGTGGGAGGGCTCAGGAGTTGATAGGTACAACCTCACAATGTCAGAAATTGGAATTTGTTGAGATTACAGGTGAGGAGATAGTGCTCATGTTAATTTTTTTTTCTTGGAAGTTAGTGCTGCATGCAAACAATCATGGATGTATATTGGTACTTATTCAATTGTCACTGAAAAAAAAAGTGTTCTTATTGCATTCTTCTGACCAGAAGGAGATTTTTCAGTGGGCACTTTTGCTAGGGCTGAAGAAATATGAATACTGTCTTTCACTGTCCCAAAAATACCAATATATTTTATTTCTTGGTCTTTTGTTATCTGTTATTCTCTTTCCTTTTTACCTTTTTTATTTTAAATACTCTCAAGGTATTTCTGGGTTGAGGAAAGTTGACTCCATGCAGAAATCAAAATGTGTCACTCTTAATTTCCAAAGCAATTGCATTTATCTGTAGGCAAATACCTAGAAGTCAGGTTTCTTTGACAATTAAAAAAATAATAATGGGTAAAAACATTCAAATAGCATAAAGGGCTTCTGTGGCACTGTGTTCTGTGTTGTTGCAGCATATTAATACAGAACTCTTCAGAGTCTTAATTCACTTCAGCAGCCCCTGTAAAAATTCATGCCAAAGAGTGGGAGAGAAGGTTGGCAGCCAAAGGACTAGAAGCCAAATGCTTCCTCACTGGCAGTGGCATCTGGATAGGAGGTTGGCCTGCCTCCGGGACTCTTGGCCAACAGCACTGTTGTCTATACAGACGGCTGTGTATCTGTTCAAGAGTCCAACAACTGTGTGTGTGTGTATTTTGGTAAGCTATTATTTCTGGGCCAAAGATTTCCATGGCATTTTTGCATCTGTTGGCAACAATTCTATATTTGGCTCCCTTCATTCCCACCCGCTGCTACTTTTTAGTTTTCTGATCAAAAACATTGCACATAAATGGAAATGTATTAAGGGGAGAAAAAATATTTTAAAAGATTTTTCTTAAACCCAACAAAGCATATATAGACATGACATGGACATTATCCCAGACAGGACATTTTCCTTTCCACAAGCTATGAGTAATGTTAAAATTCTAATCTCAGTGCAAACATTTTTCTTGATCCTTTAGATAGAATCTAATTATAGAATTATCAGAAGTTACTTTCATCAGCAATATACTGAACCATTAAGAAATGCAAAGTCAAGCTACTCTTTCAAGGTTTCCAAAGGAATAATCATTTTATAATTTTATAGAATATAGTTAATGCAATATGGTACCAAGAGTTGCCAAACATCCAATCAACTGGCTTGTCAAAATCCTTTACTGTGCAAGGTTACAACCTCTTAGCCTTTTAAGGTTCTACTATCCCAAACTTATTTGTTTTGAGGATATTTCCACACTAATTCAATTCAACTAACATCTCTTGGATGGTCCCTTTATGTAAAATGCTAGGAGATGCAAAATTGAATAAGACGTCTGCCTTAAAGCGTTCTTTTTTAATGAAAACTGAGGACAGACTTGTCAACAAGTAACAAGAACATCAGAAAAAAAGACATAAAAGTCAATGGAGGTCCAAAGTACAATGCAGCACATACCAGGAATGTGGCAATAAGGAAATGAACTCCATTTTTATGTGTATCTTATGGAAAAATTTTAGTTGAAATTAGTGTTTTAAAACCGGAACAGTCCATGGGAATCAGGTAATTCTGAATCTCTCCTCTACATTTTATTGACGAGGACACTTATTTGGTCATGGTCTCACAGTGATTAATACTAGGACACAGGTCCAGTTCTCTCTCAATGCTACTCCTCTTGATTTTAGAGTTAAGACGTACTTAAAATGAAATTTGCAGGAAAATCTTTTAAAATGCCATGGCATAATTTCATGGAATAATAATAAACAATAAATAATTCCCATGACTAGGGAATCACTATGTGATGTAAATGAGAAATGGAATAGAGTTCCTGCAATCACAGACAGTTCTCTTTGGCTAGAGTGGCTAGAGCAGGACTCCGAGAAAGATCACTCAAAAATGACTTATAGAGGGCCGGGAGGCTCACGCCTGTAATCCCAGCACTTTGGGAGGCCATGGCGGATGGATCACCTCAGCCTGACCAACATGGTGAAACCCCATCTCTACTAAAAATCCAAAATTAGCAGAGCGTGGTGGTGCATGCCTGTAATCCCAGCTACTTGGGAGGCTTAGGCAGGAGAATTGCTTGAACCCAGGAGGCGAAAGTTGCAGTGAATTGCACTTTCGCCATTGCAATCCGTCCTGGGTGAGAGAGCGAGATAAAATAATCTTCTGCTCTAATTCAGCATACCAAGCGCCATGTCTATAGGAACAGAATATTCCTATTGTATTTCTCATTGATGGGTTAATAAATTAGATTTTTAGGCTTCTGCATCAACCTTGTGCACTTAATTAATATGAGTTCATTCCTAAAAGATCTGTTCTTGAGCAGGCTAACATTAGGCTTCTGCGTGTTTATGATGAGGGTCACAGTTTAACGCCTTGCTTCTCAAAGTATGGTCCTCAGGCCAGCAGCATCGGTATCAGTAGGTAGCCTGCTGGAAATGCAGAATAGACCTACTAAATCAAGAATTTATAGTCTAACAAGATCCCAGACAATTTGTATGTATTTGTCCCAGGTATTTCTAAAATTTGAGAAATTTTAGAATTTTGCTTGTTTGAGAAATTTGCTTGTTTGAGCAGGAACAAGCAAAATTTTTCTGGAGAAGACCGAATAGTAAATATTTTAGGTTTTGTAGAATATATGGTCTTTGTTGTAACTACTTAACTCTGCCGTTTTAGTACAAAAGCAGCCACAGACAATATGGAAACCAATGAGCATGGCTATGTCCCAATACAACTATATGTGGACACTGAAACTTGAATTTCATATAATATTTATATTGCAAAATATTTTTATTTTTTTAACCACGTAAAAACCTTTTTTAACTTGCAAGGCCTTACAACAATAGAGGGCAAGCCAGATTATCCTACCGGTAGTAGTTTGCCCATGCTTTGCTCTGGACCAGAGAAAACTCCATTAGGGTCAAGTCATCCTGTGAAGTCAGGCATTCCCTATTGACCCATCCCCAATTCCCATGTGCCAAGCGAGACTTTTCCTCTTTAAATTTTCAAAGATGGGCTGGGTGTGATGGCTCACACTTACAATTGCAGCACTTTGGGAAACTGAGGCAGGAGGATTGCTTGAGCTCAGTTCGAGACTAGCCTGGGCAACATAGCGATACCTCATCTCTACTAAAACTGAAAAAAAAAAAGAAAGAAAAGATGTGGTGGTGCAAGCCTGTAGTCCCAGCTACTTAAGAGGCTGAGCTGGGAGGATCACCTGAGCCTGGGAGATCGGGTCTGCAGTGAGCCATGATCATGCCAGTGCACTCTAGAGTAGGTGATAGAGTAAGACCCTATCTCAAAATAAATAAATTTTCAGAGATAGAATACCTTTTTTGTTTTTATCAAACTTGATAAAGTATAATTCAATACTTTTAAATAATTTAACATTTAAATTAAGACGTTATAGGACTACAGGAATTCTGGAATGTAGATGCAGAACTTGATAGAGAATGAGCTGATTCTCTGGGAACTGTAACATAATTTGGAATATCAATGTTCTAGTCAAACGAGCAATATCCACTTTGTTTCATGTGGTTGCCTGGGTTCTCTGACCACAAGCAGCAATGAAGAAGTGATAGACCAATGAACCCTACTACAACCATAGACTCATATGCACCAAGGATGAGCAAAGTTTAGGTAACAAAGTGCAGAAAGAAGCAGGCGTAGACTACCAATTACCTAATTTTTAATCCATGTTTATATGTCCCAAATGGCAGGAATATTTGGTCTCTTAACTCCCTGTCACCATTTGTGCGGCAGGATATCCACTTGGAAGCATGCCACAATCACCAGTCAGCCCTGCCACCACTTAGTTCATCTGTCAGCCACAGAAATGTTTTGGCCACCACCACTGGGTTTATTTTTTCCAGTGAGATAAGGCAATTGACCCCGCACTTCTAATGAGTGGTATAAAGTAAGCTGATAGATTCTGAATATCATTCTTACTGTCTGAATTATTAGATCTTTTTCTCCTCAACTGGATTAACTAACAACAAAAAAAGTGTTTCAATCATGATACTTTAAGTAACAAGTTTAGATAACGATAAAGCTCCCATATGTGATGGATGTAAGTTTCTAGACATCCATTTCACATTAATAGTTCTATCATCTGAAGCAATGTTTACTCTTTTTATTGTCATGACACAAATTTCTAATTTTATGTATTTATCCGCAGTTCTAAAGTTTGAAGACACACACATAATCACCTGAAGAACTTTTTTTTTTTTTTTTTTTTTTAAGACAGTCTCGCTCTGTAGCACAGGGTGGAGTGCAGTGGCGTGATCTCGGCTCACTGCAACCTCCACCTCCTGGGTTCAGGCAGTTATCCTGCCTCAGTCTCTCAAGGTATCTGGGACTACAACTGTGCCACCATGCCCGGCTAATTTTTGTATTTTTAGTAAAGAGGTTTCGCTATGTTGGACAGGCTGTTCTTGAACTCTTGGCCTCATGTGATCTTCCTGCCTCGACCTCCCAAAGTGCTGGGATTACAGGCATGAGCCAACGCACCTGGTCCAGGAACTTTTTAAACGTGCCCATGAGCAAGGGGCTCCCCAAAATGAATAGAATCAGAGTACCTAGTGGTGGGTCCTGGCATTTCTATTTAAAAAAAAAGTTTACCTCGCTTGACCAGTTGCAACTTTTGTGCCTCTAAGAAGTATCTGAACAGCTTAGAGTAGCACTTTGGGATATCTACTACCCTGGGATATTACTAATCTTAGTTTTTACTCAGGAACAAATGAGCGTAATCTTGTTTTGCTTTTTATTTATTTATTTATTTTTTAAATTTTATTATTATTATACTTTAAGTTTTAGGGTACATGTGCACAACGTGCAGGTTTGTTACATATGTATACATGTGCCATGTTGGTGTGCTGCACCCATTAACTCGTCATTTAGCATTAGGTATATCTCCTAATGCTATCCCTCCCTCCTCCCCCCACCCCACAACAGTTCCCGGTGTGTGATGTTCCCCTTCCTGTGTCCATGTGTTCTCATTGTTCAATTCCCATCTATGAGTGAGAACATGCGGTGTTTGGTTTTTTGTTTTGCTTTTTAAATTTCATTGTTATTTTGGAGTCTGTGGAGAAAAAAAATAATTTAATTGGTGTTAAAGCAATTCATCATATGAAACAGAATATGAGAATAATCTGACTATTCAAATTTCAAACTGTTGTGTTAATAGTAATTAAATTGTTAACCACTGAGTCATGTCTATGCCAGGCACCACGCTAGGGTGCTTTACATACATTATCTCATTTAACCTTCTCAGTAACTGCATAATACAAGTTGGAAATGCCCTCACTTTGCACTGCAAAAACGGAAAGATCAGACAGATTAAGTAACTTATCCAAACTCACAGCTAGTTAGCAGGACCACAATTTGAATCTATGTCTTTAGGATTCCAAAAATCCACAATTTTAATCTCTCCATATATAATTCAAGAATCCAAAAGAACCACAGTTAAGGCAAATAGCTTCTTTGACTATGACCTAAAAAAAAATAATAAATTAAAAAAATAAAATAAATTGGGTTCCTTTCATTACTTACACTTTGCTTGCCTGTGCACATAACTGGACTCTTGGTTAATCACCAGTTAGCTCAAACAGGTTAATCACCTCTTGACCAATCTGTTTGAAACTGGTCAATTCAGTAGAAACAATCAAGCTGGCAGCAGTTTTGAATAGCTGCCTCAGGAAAACGGTCCCTTCAATTCTGGATTGAGACATGGGGTTGGGATAACTCACACTGCCAATGTTTCCAGGGAAAATATCCAATGCAAGGAAGGAGGAAAGAAACAATTAAAACTAAAAAACAAGGGAACATCACATATCTATATGTTTGTGACTATGGTTTTTAGCATAAATATCCCTTAATAGTTATTGTACATACATGTAAATGGGTATAATGAATATATGTATGTATGTGGATATGTATACACACACACATACACACACAGATTACCAGCAGGTGAGCATAAATTAAACCAAATGTGAATCCTGTTATTTTTTAGTCTTTCTTCCACACCTGGTGAATTTAAACCCCTATAGGTCATCTTGTCAAAATACAATTTAGTTCTGAAATAAAATAACAGAACGGAAACAAACACGATCCATTAAAACTCACTGCCAATGTTGCCAGATAACTACAAAAAAATAGAGTGTCTCAGACAGAAATATCAATAACTTTAATGCGTGCGATTTGTTAACAGGGAAGAAAACAAGCAAACTTGCTCTCCGCTGACTGTCACTAATATTTATTCGTCCAGTGACTGTTAATCAAACCAAGTTTACAGTCCCGTACAGCACCTGTCACAGGTGCTGATCATTAATCAGCTATTACAGCAGTTTATTCTGCTGCTGACAACTCGCAATTTTCCACTGATTCAGCTAGTTTGTCAGGTGGGAATTATGGCATAGCGCATGTGACAAAACACATCACCCTTTTTTTTTGCATTTTCAGGCTTCTCTCTCCTGCTTTCTCCCCCTTTTTAGACAAACAATATCTGGGAACTCAGAAGTAATAAGGCGGAATGCATAATTAATTACCCAGCTTGCTCTAATTAGGGATGAATAAGTTGTGTCCCTCTCATCATCACAAATGTGGTGATGGGTAATACCAGTTTATGCTGTATTAACTGCAAATATGCAATCCTTCTGAGAGCACTTTTGTTGATGAATTTGATGAATGTGACAATAATTAGCAGAGACAGATGAGAGCTAAATTACTACTGACAATGTAATGCTATCCTGCTCGAGGGCCTGGGAACGTGGCAGGATAACATGGCAGGGACCTGGGCCTCATTTCTAATTAATAGTCTTTTTTTCTTTTTCCTTTTTTTTTCTTTTTTCTTTTTTCTTTTTTTTTTTTTTTTTTTTTGCCAGTGGGGGAAAAAAGGAGTAACGGTAATTGTTTTCCTCAAAGGCTGCAGGGAGTTATCAGGGTAATAAAGTTAATTAGCAGAACAAACATCCTTTCACTGCCTTACCAGTCTGAGGAAAAGAGGGTAATTCAGACTGCAGAAAGATATGACTAGATGAGATGATAAGAAAAGAAATTTTACACAGGAGGCCAACAGAGAATGATTTTCTGCCTTCATTTATTTGGCTTGATGCATGGAAAGAAATTAGACAGCCTCTTCTTTTAGGTCACAAAGTTGCTCATGTAAAGGACTTTATTGTTATGATTTTGAGTTTGGGAAATAAAGTTAGCTTAAATAAACTCCACTGTTTACTTCTTTCTTTTCTAGGTAGTGATAGGTTTGTTCAATTTTATCTTTATTCAAGTGCATTTTCCTAATGTCCCAGGCATAGAAGTGAGTTCTAATATTTGCCAAAGAGAACATTTGGCTGCACTTTGTCTTACAGAAATCTGTTTTGTTATCTGAATCTTTTGGAAAAAGTAAGAAATTGTTCAGCAATTTCCACGAAGTAGTACTCTTTATTTTCTTGTGTAAATTTAAAAATTAAAATGAGATTTTTTAAATGTATGTAATCTAATTCTATTTTTGTAATCTCAAAAGTCATCTTTATTAAAATGTGGCAATATTATTTGTCATTTCTGTCGCAGCATTGTAGATATATGAGTAATCAATCAAAAAGGTGAATAGTTCAATGAATCTCGGTTTTACATATAGCTATATTCAGTTCGGTCACATTGCTTAACAAAAGTAGATTCAACATAATGGGAAAACATCCACCAGACGTTCTGAAGACTTTGCAAGTTTATTTTTTCCTATGAAGATCATAAGTGGTTGGCCCCCTTCAGACATCATACATCTGAAATGACTGTTTAGTATGAAGTAAATAACACTAGGATGAAAGCCTGAAGCTTTCTAAAATAATATCCACAAGGAAGTGTCTATGATTTTTGTTCCTTTTAGGTACATTTCCAAAAATTTTCATTTTATGCTTCATAAATCATTACATATCTAAGTTCTACATATTTACCATGCATATAAATGTGCACACATTCATTTATTGTTAGAGCTAAATGAAACACCTTTCACATGACTCTGTGTTTAATTCTAAGTTAAGGACATAAGGAGTTAAGTGGTGAATTTCTACTTCTGTGTTTGACAGTATGGCACCAGGATGACTTTTCAACAGAATCCTATATGGATAGACTTCCATGAAAAATGGGTGAAACTTCTAACAAAATGGCCTTTATTCCTAATATCCACATTGCTAAAGTACTGTACTAGTCCCTAAGGACAAAAGTAGTATAGAGGACATAACACTGAACTGACTGAGTTGTTTACTGGCTGTGCTACCACATGTGTATGATTTGCATTGTCCTGTCATGTTCCTTATCGTTGATTTGCTCATCTATAAAACTGGTTACCCTGCCCTGCCAGCCTCATAGGATTGCTATCGAGCATGCACACACACACACTCTTTCTCTCTCTCTCTCTTTTAGATTGCTATGTTTTACCTTGTATCCTTACCAGCATTTTTAATTTTTTGCCATATAATCAAACTTTACCTTTAAGTAGGAAAATTCTAGAACTAAAAGAAGCATTCCATGCTACTTTCCAACAACATCTAACATTTTAAAACAAGTTCACTTACCAAAAGGGAGACAAACTATGAAAGAAGTAACACAAAAATACAAATGCAAAATTGCTTTTTTCTAGAAATGGTCTAAAATTTTTATTGTGAGAGAAAGAGTAACAGGGAACACATTTGTTTGTTTCCTTTGGGACCTAGGACAAATGTATTGAATATTCTGGTCCTTTCCCCTCTAGCCACTACTTC
Source organism: Pongo pygmaeus (assembly GCF_028885625.2). Taxonomy (NCBI): domain Eukaryota; kingdom Metazoa; phylum Chordata; class Mammalia; order Primates; family Hominidae; genus Pongo; species Pongo pygmaeus. The sequence continues at coordinate 190,774,747 of NC_085930.1, forward strand.
CTTCATTGGACTGCAAGGTATTTCTGTTTGGAAAAGTAATGGAGTCCAGTCAACTTCATTGATCTCCAAGGACTGTCAAAATTATAAAACTTGCTGTGGAGCTCTGACATGCCAGAAGCTGCTAGAAAAAGAAGTTTGACATTCAGAAACTTATCAAGAGGTTCTACTCTTTGGATAGAGACCAAAATAATACTTTGAAGTAAGTAGTAATTTCCAATATTAGCCCATTGGGTGAGCTAAAAATGCCTTAGTTAGATTTGCCAGAATTAGACATTAGATTTGTTAGAATTAGGAGTTCACTAATTAGATGCCCTAGGCACTAGCCATATGTACTATTGGTATTATTATGAATCTTTAGGAATTTAATTCTTTCTTTGCCTTTTTTACTCTGAATTCCTAAATCATTGTTTGAAAGAGTATTTTGACCAATTCCCAGTTTATAAGGGTTCTGGGGCATTTTTCCTTCTTGTATGAGTTCAGAGGAGTGTTAGTTGGCTAACTAATTACAAGGGACTAAAAATAAACCATGGTTTATTATTTTCCAATTTTGAATTACAAAATTATTTAAATGTCTGTAATCGAAGTGCCACATTACTATGTAATGAAATTACAATACTGCTTAATGACATTAGGAAACTGCATGCAAAAAAATATTTGTACACAAGGTGGTGATGTTAGCAACCAACTACAGTACTTTTATTCTGCTAAAAACCACAATAAATAACAACAGATTGCTTTCCCTAAGTGATCCCCAAAGGGCACATTTAGTTGTTCATATAATGATAACATGTAAGGGCACAGAGCCACATGGAAAACCTGTCAGCACATGTCATTAGAGTAGCAGAGAAAAAAGAGAAAAAGGAAAAATCACAAAATAGAGAATAACTGCTAAAGAATAAAATTATGTTTACAAGTAGTAAAGATTCAAGAATTCAGCTCTTAATACATAAGTTTCTATTGACTCCTATTTAGATATATATGTCCAAAGAGTTACATTCTAAGTGTAAAACTGTCTCTGTAGCTCTAATAAAATATACCTACTTTCCAGACAGCTTTCTGTCTGAAAACTTTTGCCTCCCAAGCTTCCCCCTGCCTTTACAGTTAGGTTTCCTGATCCCAATCCTAACTACAACCTTGGTCCACTGAGGACAATATCTTTCCCTCTGTTCATATTCCTTGTGCACAAATTCAAGTTTTTATGTTTCTATTAGTATAATTCAGAGCAATTAAAAATTGAAGCTGCGAAAATAAGTCATAAACATTATTTCTCATGAAATATTTGACCTTATCAATTCTAAAATAGAAATTAATACAAGCCAACATTAAAACCAGCTCATATTTCTTGTAAAGTGGTACATTAATAATGACCTCTCAGGCATAAGTAATTAATTTTATTATATTTATCCCCAAAATTCATGTATTTGTTATAGTGAAATGTATTTATTCTCAGATACTTTTTTAAAGTAAATGATGTCATCAGCAGGAACACAGAACTTGTTGGCTGCCAGGTAGAAAGCATATGTGCCGTGAACCAAAAAGGTAGGAAGGTGTATTTTCAATTTGAAGGTTCTTCTCCTAAGATGAAAAGAGCTGCAACTGTTTTTGCAAGTAAGAAAGCAAAATATCTGTTCTTGAATTATCTAAGGATGAGTCAGAAACTTAAAGCCAAAGAAAAGTAATAAATAATGACAACAGATGTTTGTAAACGTGTGCTCCCCTGTTCAGTGTTTGTATGTGTTGTTTTGCCTTGATGTGCTGTCAGCAGCCTCTCACCTGGGAGTAGTGATATCTTATCAAAGCCCAAACAGTTCCTCTTCACAACAGACAGATAATAGTCCCTTTCAATTTATCATACTGGAAGTCTAAAAGAACCATGGGAACGATTGGTCAGGTGACAGTTTGACGGACAGTTTGACAGCCCTTAAAGCATCATGGGAAATGGTTGTCACCTGATTTTCAGAGCAACCAGAGAGATAACCTTCAGAATGATGAGGGAAACAAAAATCTGAATATGTGTATAAGATCCAGTGCCAGCATCAGTGCTCACTTAAGTGATAATAGGTATGAATTTAGATGACTCAAAATGTTGTTATCAAACCTGAGGGGTTTTCCAAGTCCAGAAGTGCCCATCATCTCTTTAGATGCCTTTTATATTTTTATTCAAATGTCATTTCAAAATATATACATAATATAAGGCTTTCATTTTAAAGAGACACAATCAAATGTACTAAATATTTAACCACATGTTAAATATATTAGCTGACCACTAATATTCTCCAGATTTCGAGTCTGCTTTCCTTTTGACAAACTCCTTGTATACCATATCCTAAATATAGTTTGCATACTGCAGTTCTAATTAAGAAAGCTATTATAAAAAAATCATATAGGTCAAATTTTACAGGTGGGACTAACTCAGACTCACGAAGATCAGTGTAGTGTTAGTGCAAAAAAATCAAAATAAAAGAAATCAATTTGAAGATCTCAGGCACAAAAACCTTTGAATCTATATTAATTCACTCATGGAGCCAACAAACATAAACTGAGCACTTACTACATGCAAGGGTCTCTGCTGGACATATAAAGATGAGAAAAATAAAAGCCCAGTTTTCAACAGCTCACAGTTTGTGAGTGAGGATAGACAGTTTAAATGATAGTAGATGGCAAAAGAAATCATCAGTCCAAATCCACTGCCTTTTAGTTGGTGAGGCTTACACACGATTGCTGACAACAGTGTCCCTTCCATATTTTCTCTTGTATATTGTATACGCAGTTTACAATAGTTCTGTGGTCTGACCTAAAGACATAGTCCCTGGAAATTGAGATTCCAAAGGGAAAAAAAATAAGGATTCATTTTTTATACATTTATTGAGTGCACTCCAACTTTGAAGAATGATTTCAGAAACGGTAAGGAAGTAAAGAGACTTGAGATGAAGTTCCCACAATTGAGTAGGACCTAAACCTCACAAACTCTCTGTTCCTTAGATATTTGAGCTACTTTTTTTTTTCAGAGCAGACACTCAAAAACTTAATTTTAAAATTATATCTAATATACAGAAAATCTAGAATAATACAAAAAGCTCCTTTATACTCTTATTTCAAAATTTATTAATCATTAAGATTTTGCCACATTTGTTTTTATCATTCCTGTTCTCTCTCTCCTTCTTTCCTTCTTTTATCCCCATTTAGCTATCTGTATATTTTTCAGTAATGTTAATAGGAAGAAATGAGAATAGATTTGTGTCTGATTCATCTTTATACTTCTTCACAAAGCCTGGCAACTGCCTTGTATATATGTAATAAATATTTATGAATGAATGAATGATGAATAATATTCAACCTAGATCTTGTCTTTGATCTTTTAGATTTGTGTTTATGCATAAATATAAAATGTACTTATTATTTTTCTAAACATATGTAATATTTCATAAAATACTAATCTACCCCCCAAAACTATGTCCGATCAATGGGTGTAATAAACAAATAACAAAAAAAATTTTTTTAATGCAGCAGGAATGTCAAGTGACTTTCCAAAGAAAGTAAAAGATAAAAGCTTTAGGTGCTGCTGGCTCTTTGTCCTGCTCTGGGACAACTATAGATGCTGGACAAAAAAAAAAAAAAAAAAAAAAGCAGGGATTTAAAACAGAAACTATCTTTCTGAAAAACACTCTAGCACCATTGTTGAAATTGGTACCATTTGGCTGCTTGACACTTTTGGGATAACATTCTGCTTTCACAAATTTTGATGCTTTGGACTCACATTCCAACATGATTTTTCAAATCTAGTTGTGCAAAAGCCAGACAAGCCAGACAAATAGTGAGAGCACCCTCCGTGTTTTCCAGGGAACTGAAAAAGAGCCAGTAAATAATTTAAATAACTCTTACCAACAGAATATTCTACATGTAATTCTTCACACGAAGACACATTATTTGGAAAAATATGAATCTGAAGTTTGCAAATGAAAAACAAAATGCTTGTAAGTACCATATGCAAATTTAAATACTTGGAGAGTGATAAAAACACATTGTGCTTATTTCAAATTGGGAGGGCAAGATGTGGGAGGGAGATGTGTCATAACTGATACATGGACAAGGTCCAAGATGCTACAGAACAACTGAATTCAGAATCATTTCTGAATCAGAGCTGTGGTTTAAAATGCTTTTCCTTTCCTTGTTGAAATAAACCCATGGAACATCAAGTTACAACAAGTCCCAGATGTAGTCCCTAGTTCACCTGATATGAATTAAGTTTCATTGTTAACAACTAATGTACTTATTTAAGCCAACGAAATAAGCTAAATATAAAGCCAGTACCAAGCCTCATAACATATTTCATAGTAATGCCAAAATCTGTGGTCTGGAAACTTAGAATAAATACAAAATGTGAAATTTTCAATCAGACACACATTTTCTCAGAAAAAAAATCAGACAAAAAGTTCCACAAAAAGAAAAAAAAAAAAAGATGTATTAGTTAATTCATAAAACCATACGACTTGAAAAATATTACATGCACTTTTCCATTATACATTTCAAAATAAAAGGTCAGCTTGACTGTTAAGCACCATTTTGGAGGGCATAAAAGTCTTACATTATTGGCTAATGTAAGTTATATGAATTGCGGACTTTTTAAGCACCATGTGTACTTAGAGTGTATAAAGTTGGGGATCTTTTGATTCAAAGCATGTAAGTTCCACTGTTTAGATTCTTCCACTAAGGTATAACAGAGTCTCTGTGTGAGACACAAAGGAAACCGTGTGTCTTGTGACTCAGATTAGGGTTTTTGAGTTATTTATATAACCTCTCTTCTGTCAAGGCGTGTACACTGTGCTTCAAATGTGGGAAATTCTGGATTCATTTCTCTTATTTTTCTGATTGCATCTTTCCAAATTTGGTAAGTCTTGGTATTCTAAATGCAAAAAGCTTTTTGTTAGGTACCTTATTTTATATAAACTTTTTTGTCATTTAATTACTTTTAATGATTAAACAACATGTAGCTTACACAATTAGAAAATGGTTTTAAGGTTTCAAAATCCTCTGAACTTGTCTTATTTATTCCGTACCTTTCTAGTAAACTGGAGGCTTGTCAGAGTAGTGAATAAATGAGTATGCTGTTTTTTTAAAAAAAAAGATATTTAGAAATCCATCTGATTTCCTCAATGCCAAAAAGTAACCATTAAGAACCATTAAGAATTATACCTGAGACTTAATACCTAGGTGATGAAATAATCTGCACAACAAACTCCTGTGACACAATTTTACCTGTATAACAAATCTGCACATGTACCCAGAAACCTAAAATAAATGTTTTTTAAAAAAGAATGTTACCCTGTTGTTACAGCTTTTATGACTTCTTTACCGCTAAAAATGTTTAATTTTTGTCATAAAAATATGAAAATTGAGAAAAAACAGGGGGCTATGGCAGGATATCTCACTAATACTATTTTAAACATTTGCTCTTACATTATTTAAGCTACATATTTAAATTAATAAGCCCATGTTTTGAGTGCAGAAAGGGGATTCTAGCTTTTAATCCAATTACTCCTCAGAGTTCTGATTTATAATTATTCAGAGATTTATGATAAAATGTCTGAACTTCATATATGCTGAATTATCATAGGATTATCAAACATAGCACCTTACATGGTTCAACTTTCACTTGTACTAATTCATTCTCATACATTACTCTTTTGAAGGATGTGAAAGGGAAAAAAAACGAAGTTAGGTTTAAAGTAATTCTTAGAATCCAAGTAGTGTTAGTACCTACATTAGCACATTTTTTTTTTCTAGACCATTTAACTATAATGAAAACTCAAAGTGGAAAGTGAAATTATGCCCAACCAAGTGACTATTTTGTGTGCATTATATCAAATAAATAGTTTGACTTTTTCCACTGAGTATGCTTAACTGACAGTTGTTTTGGAATTTTACAGGCACAGCCATAGTGTTTTTACAATCAAGCTGTGCTTCCCATTATCTGTTCTATATGGCACTTTCAACTCTCCATTTTCTTTCTAGCCTTATAGTTAACAAAGAACAAGTGAACGTCATTACATTCCACCCTTGTAATGTTCTTTATCTGTCATCTTTGAAAATTTCTCTCACCTCCTCTTTTGTCAGCCAAAAAAGATTTAATTTGTTCTTATTTCTTCCTCTTCACCATCTTAGGAAAGTTACTTAAAGTTCTCTAAGACTCAGTTTCCTCATTTATAAAGTCGAAATAACTATACGTACTTCGATTTGTTAGGAAGATTGAAGATTACTATAAGCAACTGCATAGTACATACTGTGACACAGTCTGCTCTCAATAAGAGGTCATTCCCTCATTTTGATTAATATTGAAATTCTTATTGACTGACTTGTATCAAAAGACATTATTCAATGTCTTAAACAAACGTCTTTTCTCAATTATACTGAAGCCAAGGTGTCAGCAGGTACTAATATTTCTTCTGGATCTATTCATTAAAAAGGACTGAACACAAACATAATCCTGAATCATAAGACTGAACATTGCCAATGCTCAGAAGGCAGAATCCTCCCCAAAGAAAAAAAAAAAAAAAGAAAGAAAGATTTTTGGCCACCTTATTTTAAAAGACCAATAAAAATCTTCACTTAAGAGGTTTCACCTACAATTCCATGAAGCAGTAGTAGAAGAACATCTGGATTATGTTGTCCGAGACATTTATATGGATATCCGAAAACTTCAAAAGATATTCAAGGTATTATTAACATTTTGTTACTATGACATCAAGGAGGAAGCTGTCACAAAACGGTAACAACACAACAAATGCTTATTCAGTGCCAAGTATTGTGCTCAAGAATTTGACATGGATTATTGTATTTAATCCTCACAACCCTACTGAGGTTGGTATTACTATTAATGTTATTTTATTATCATTTTACAGATGAGAAATATAGTCACGGTTAGGGCTAGCAGCATGGTCAAGCATGGACGTGAGTGTTGGGGCTGAAAATTGAAGTGATCTGCACAAAACCCATTATGCTCATTTGGACCTGAGCTTAAAAAATAAATCTATTTTATTTTTCTTAAAGAAAAAGATATTCTTAAAGAAAAAAGGGAAAGAAAAAAATAGCATGCAAAATTTTGGCTAAAGAAGAGGAATAAGTTAAAAAGATCTGTTTTATAACATGGTGACTATAGTAAATAATGTTTTGTATACCTGAGAACTGCTAAGAGAGTGGGTTTTAGGTGTTCACAACACAAAAAAGTGATAAGTATATGAGGTAATACATATGTTAATTTGCTTAATTTAGCCATCCCACAATGTGTACATATATCAAAACATCATGTTGTACACCAAACAATATTGCCAATTAAAAAACAAATTTAAAAAATCTAATTCAAGTTGTGAGTAAATTCTCTTTTAAAATTCACCTGATTATTAAATAAGTTAAAGTTTATTTTTAAAAACTTACAACTTTTTATGAATCTTCGAGTACAGAGTTCCTAACAGTGTAACTCAGATATTAATGGGTTGTGTATTAAATGGTTTTATTTTCAGTTTTGCAGCACAGAAAACTGTTGAAATACCCATATCAACTTGATTTTTTTTAACCTAATTCAGGTGTCCTTTGACATATCTTAAATGTTGGGGGTAGGGGTCAGAGCCAGTTATCCGGCTTCTATTTTTGTCGATTGCTTAGATTTGTTCCTGTAGTCAAAACTGTCACCTCCAAAACTGGTGTGACACATGCTCGTGCATAAAATGTTAAAATGAGTACATCCTTGTATTTGTATTTGTTTTCAACATCGCCAAGGTGCCATGGGAAATAAAAGTAACAAAATTAAAAAATAAAATAAAATTATTAAAAAGCCAAAAAAATCTAATTCTAAATATTTAAAGCATTTATTTAAACTAGTGGTTCTCATTTTTTTGGCCTTAGAACTCTTAGAAACAGTCTTTAAAATTACTGAAGACCTCAAAGAGCTTTTGCCTATGTGGGTTATATTTAACAATATTTATCATATTAAAAATTAAGACTGAGAAACTTCTAAAACAGTTAACAATTTATTTTAAAATTACAATTTAAAAACTCATTTCATGTTAACATAAATAATATATATTTTAAAATAACTATAATTGTTTCTTGAGAAAAGTGGCATTATTTTACATTTTTTCAAATCTCTATAATATGTGGCATAACAGAAGATAGTTAAATGTGCATACCTGCTTTGCAATTCATCTATTGTGATATGTTATTTTGAAGTCTGTTTTTTAAAAACTAACCTCATACAAATGTGGGTGGAAAAAGAGGAATATTTTAATAGCCATTTCGGATAATTATGTCTATTGTTTATTGATACACCACTGAAACTTTATGAACATGGTTTTTAAAGGTTAGTTTCAAAGTGGAGTTTGAAACAATATCAACAAAATTTTTATTTTTTTTTTAATTTATATTTTGGAGCTTGGACCACAGGCACACGCCACCACAACTGCTAATTAAAAAAAAAAAATTTTAGAGACAGGGTCTTGCTATGTTGCCTAGGTCTTGAACGCCTAGCCTCAAGGTATCCTCCTGCTTCAGCCTCCCAAAGTGTTGAGATTACAGGTGTGAGCCACCACTTTTGGCCTGAAATTCCTATACACTGTATTTTAACACCATTAGTTTATTTGGCACTTAGAATGGATCTTTTACATACCGATGATTTTGAAGTATTACGTGTTAGACACATTTGGAAAATATCTGTTCACTTCAAATCTTAATACATTTTATTATGCAATATTTAAAAATTAAACCACATTGGTTAATACCATCACTGGTTTTATTAAGTCTGCTGGTGACTCAAAAATTGCACCAGTGCTTTCCTTGAGATAGTCATCTGACTTCAATATACACAAGTGCTTTATGCAGATTTCCCATTTCGTCAAACAGAATGTTAAAGACATGCCCTCGAGAGTCAAGGTTTAATAAAATTAATGACTTCTCCTGTTTTATCAAGAACATTCCTAAAGTGAAACTGGCTATTTATTATTTTAGTGTAAGTGTGTGTAAGTGAGGAATACACTGACTAGTAGTATAGCTTAGTGCCAGTACCTTAAGTTCATGAGTAGTTTTATCCATTATTGCTTGTGCACCATCAGTGCAAAGTGCCAACACAGTAAAAAAAAAAAGCAAGTAACATTTTAATATCGTTATAAAAGTAAATTTGACTTTGTAGACCCCCTGAAAGGGCGTCAAGGATCTGTAGAGCACTTTCCGAACCATTGATTTAATGTTGTACTCTCCTTCTGCCACTCAAATATTCCATAGGTGATTCTAGAAGATGAATTAAAATGCAATAGAAAAGTTGCATGTAAAAAACTATTCCTTAAAGTAAGATAAATAAAATAGATTTTTTAAAAAGAGAAAAAAACTATTCATTTGATTCTTGATTCTACTTGTTGTACTATAAAAGTTAAGCAAAACTCGTCCTTTTTTCATATGCTATATAACTCGGAATACACTTCTTTTTAATTGCTTGTCTGAATTATTGTGGTCCCATGTCTATGCATACTGGTGATTACACTGTTTTGAAAGGCTTTTTGAGCAATATGTTAGGAGGAAGACAGAATAAACAATAAGATTTTCAGTCTGTAAATTCATCACTGTGTATAAATCACACAGCAGGTGAAGTCATTCAGGTCAATAGGGTATCTTTCACTAATCAACCTCTACATTAATTTACTAATTTCTCTGTGCCTCCCCAAAGTGAGAACTCTATTCAGATGCATTATTTGTATTTCCCATTTTGAATAGATAATGAATATATTATGATGCAATTAAAGGTACACAGATTGTGCGTATTAGATTTTTTCCGTAACTAATTCAAGAATGAAATAATGTATGTTGTTTTGAAGTCAATTGTCATGCATAAATGAGAGAAGCTGGCCATAATTGAACCTGAGGTGAATTCCTTTAGACTGGGCCATTGTAAACTACTTAATTCTGAAAATATCTCTTTAAAATAAATTTTAAACTTTATCCCAACTAATTCGCTATGAATAAAGGCTAAAGACTTAATCCTATGATTTTATAAATCCATGTTGTTTAACAAATTACATGTTTGTTTTACTCTATTATCAAAATCGGTTCGTAAATGAATCTTCTTCAACAAGAAGGGTTGGAGCTTAGATAAAAGATAACTTGTAATCTGTGAACCCTTTATTGTAGTCATTTTAGATTTTTAATATGTCACTAGTTTCTTTATTAGTTTCTTCCTTTTTTGGTTGGACTCTAATAGTAATAGACATGTGATAACTTTTACCATATTTCCTTCATATTATTTAAATAACTTTATTTGGGGTAAAAATAAAACTAAGATATTCATTACAGGAGAGTGGTATGAGTGGGGATAGAGTGAAGGTGGTATATTTGCCTTGACCTTTCAAAAATCACCTGCCATTTCTGTACTAAGGTCATGCTAACCAGGGACTACCTTTGAGCTTGCCTGTTTCACTCTTTCCTAGTACAACAGTACCCCTCAACCTCCTTTATCTTTTCCTTTAAATGCTACTCATTCTTCAAGGATCTCCTCAATAAAACCTACTGATACAGGTGCCATACTTAGCTTCTTGTTTATTTACAGTCTAGAGGAATTGCTTGTGTTTCTTCAGCATTTCTTCTAGCTCATTACCATAGAGCTAAGTTCTTAATAGGCACCCCCGAAAAAATTGTCATGATCAAGTATAAACTATTAGAAGGAAACAAATGAAAGTTAGTTTGTTAGAAGGATGCTTTTCACAAGTGATTTGCTACGTATCATGATTTTGGGAAATCAACACAAAATTAGAAATGGAAACAGTTTAAAACTCAGAAAAACAATTTCCCTAAGGAAATTATAAATTATTTTGCCCTCTAAGCACTGAATAATGTTGAGTAAAGGTTTTTTTTGGTTGGTTGGTTGGTTGGTTGGTTGTTTTTTTTTTTTTTTTTTTAAGAAAGAGTAAAATGTTAGCTATAAGATTGCTATAATTTGGTAATGGACTAAGCAATATTCATAGTAAAGAAGAAAAGAGACAATGTCTGCTTTGCTTTCTTAAAAGGCCATGTATTAAGAGGCATAACACAAAACTTACAGGTTTGGAAAAGAAGTAAAATTGGAACTCAGCTCAGTCCAACTCTATGTGCTTGAGATCTACAAAAAATTCTGTACTCACCTCTGTCACAAGTATTTAAAATATCTGTTTCTGTTGAAATATGGCCCTCAGTTAGGCTGCCATTACTGTTTTCTTAACTGTATCATTAGCTTTTAACAGAAATATGAATTACAAATATTAGAAGACACCACTTCCATTTTTATAAATGTTATCATTAGAAAACTTAGAAAGGCCAGAAAAATGAAAATTTAATATACATTAAATAGAGAAAAAACAATAGCATATGTGTATGCTAGCAACAACTCAACAACTCATTAGAAAATAGAAGTTTTAAAGAAGTCCTATTGGAAACACACACACACACACACAAATATACTTTTAAATCTCTAGGCTGGGTGCAGTGGCTCATGCCTGTAATCCCAACACTTTGGGAGGCTGAGGTGGGCTGATCACCTGAGGTCAGGAGTTCAAGACCAGCCCAGCCAACACAGTGAAACCCCATCTCTATTAAAAATACAAAAATTAGGCTGGCGTGGTGGCACACTCCTGTAGTCCCAGCTATTCAGGAGGCTGAGGCAGGAGAATCGCTTGAACCCAAGAGGCAGAGGTTGCAGTGAGCCGAGATCGCGCCACTGCACTCCAGCCTGGGTCACAGAGACAGACTCTGTCTAAAAAAACAAACAAACAAACAAACAAAACTCTAAATAGCTCTATAAAACTTTCACAAGAAAAGTGCATTACTTATATGAAGACAACTAAAAAAATTGTTAAAAGATAATTTTTAAATTTTAATAAATGTACAACTAATAGGGCGGGCGTGGTGGCTCAGGCTTATAATCCCAGCACCTTGGGAGGCCAAGGCAAGCGGATCATGAGGTCATGAGATCCAGACCATCCTGGCTAACATGGTGAAACCCCGTCTCTACTAAAAATACAAAAAAATTAGCCAGGCGTGGTGGTGGGTGCCTGTAGTCCCAGCTACTCAGGAGGCTGAGGCAGGAGAATAGCATGAACCCGGGAGGCGGAGCTTGCAGTGAGCAGAGATTGCGACACTGCACTCGAGCCTGGGCAACAGAGCGAGACTCCATCTCAAAAATAAATAAATAAATGTACAATTATATCATATGCATGATTAGGGAAACTAAACACTACAAAGACAATAATTTTGCCAAATTATAGATATATATTCACATCTAATGTTATTACAATAAATATCTTAAACAAATTGAGAGCTGGGGGTCCTAAAATGCACTGGAGTACTAAACGTGGGAAAATGGAAAGAAACTTTTGAAAAAGAAATGTACTAAAGGTAAAGTAACCATACACATTTTTTTTTTCTTTAGCGACAGGGTCTAACTCTGTTGCCCACACTGGAGTGCAGTGCCCTAATCATGGCTCACTGCAGCCTCAGCCTCCTGGTCTCAAGTGATCCTCCTGCCTCAGCCTCCAGAGTAGCTGAGACTACAGGTGCACACCAACACACCTGGCAAATTTTTAAAAATTTTTTAGAGACAAGGGTCTCACTATGTTGCCCAAGCTGATCTCAAAATCCTGGCCTCAAGCAATCTTCCCTCCATGGCTTCCCAAAGTGCTGGGCTTACAGGCGTGAGCCATTATGACTGGCCAAACCATACAAATTTTTGGGGGTTTTTTGTTTGTTTGTTTGTTTGTTTGTTTTTAGACATGGTCTCGCTCTGCCATCCCGGCTGGAGTGCAGTGATGCCATCATGACCTCCCAGGCTCAATGGATCCTCCCATCTCAGCCTCCCTAGTAGCTGGGACTACAGGTGCATGCCACCACACCAGGCTGATTTTTGCACTTTTTGTAGAAACAAGGCTTTACCATGTTGCTCAGACTGGTCTCTAACTACTGGGCTCAAGTGATTCTCCCACCTTGCCCTCCCAAAGTGCTGGGATTATAGGCATGAGCCACCGTGCCTAACCGCACCTGGCCCCATACACATTTTTTTTTAACATACTTCAGCTACAATAATTAAGAGAGTAAGGCTGAAGCCAGGCATGGTGGCTCACACCTGTAATTCTAGCACTGTGGGAGGCCGAGACAGGTGGATCACCTCAACTCAGGAGTTCAAGACCAGCTTGGGCAACATAGTGAAACCCTATCTCTACCAAAAAAAAGAAAAAAAAAAGGAAAAAAAAAGAATAATGCTGAAATAATAATTTAGCCTAGTATATAATAGCTCAGATATTATGTATGTATACATCATACTTATGTATATATTATATATTACATATGCAATTTAATGTATAATAATGTATAACATAAGTAGTCAATGAGGGAAAGGAAGGATTATTTAGCAAGTAAGAATGGAAAATAAACTAAGAATTTGGAAAAATCATTACTCTAGATGGTTACTACATGCACAAATAAAGTATGCATGTTTTGAGGAGAAGAGCTAAAAGGAAAAAACTCAAAAATTTTGCAAAGAGAAGATTCTAAATATTGCTCATTTGTTTAGTGTTTATTGATTTTAATTTCTAATGGTTTTTATAACATATGCATCTTTGTCTCCTTCACAACTAGCACTAAGTTTTCCATACTATTGAGTATGCAGTGCACTTTTTGCAAAGCTAGTTAGTTGATAGAGTCATTCATTCATTCATTCACTCATTCAAATATTCACTATTTAAAAATATTTGGCCACATTTCCTTTTTAAAGGTACATTTTTTCCTCTGAAGGAGTATATTTTGATCCATCATCTTTTTATCTGTAAAGCTTAAAGTTGTATTTGTTTTGGTTGGGCCATATTTTCCTATAAAAATAACAAGAATCCAAAACTGAAAACAACTTTATGCCTTTAGCTTTTGGGTTATACCATGATTTCCACCACTGGAGCAGTTGAATAAAACAGGATTTAAGATAATAGAAACCCAAAGAACAGTTTTTCAATGACTTTCTTCATACCTTAATTCAAACACACTAGTCTGAACTTCATTTTCCCAGTGTAATGATTTTGGTCCTGGCTAATTTGTAACCGAGGGTTGATATTGGAATTGGTCTCATTGCAGGATGAGAGTAAGATTTATATGAGAACAGCAAGATGGTGGTCAAAATAATCTTTCAAAAGTCAGGAGATAAGCTTATCTCAAGAGAAAAATACTGTCCAGTGACTACATGTTCTAAAATAAGGGTCTTGCTCCTGATCTCGTCAAGGAAACTGTAAAAATATGATAAAATGGAAGCTATTACATGAGTTCAGGGAAAATTGAAGGTATTTTATTTAAATGTTGCTCTTTCCCCAGTCTGCTATTTGTTGTTGATTTTTTACATTATATTATTTCATGGCATTTTGTTCGAATTTTGTACCTATAAGAAATATTAATATAATTTGTATTATTGACCTGAAAGTTCAGAGGCAACATTTTCAAATAGTAAGCAATGTCTGAGTAAAATTTTATTACTTATGACAAAGGCATCCCTGTTATTTGTAGATATATTAGTCAATTGTACTAAAAGTACTCTCTCTAGTACTCTGTAGATTGTGTTTATTTCTTTATGTGTGTATTCTATTCTTTTAGAAACCTTAAGTCTATAAATAATTTTTTTCCATTTGAGTAAAAAATCCATTTTTTTCTTTTTCTAAATGATTGCACAAGGTTCCTCTCAGTTTCATGAACCTATGATTGTTTAAAAAAGCTGAATCTACTTTGATTCCTGATGGATGCTCATGTATTACTTCGAATTTCCAGAAACATTTATGAAATAGAAACTGATGATATATACCAGCAGTCTTGTAGAGGGCACTCACTTCATGTAGTCCATTTTGCTGAGCACTTTAGGGCCTGTGATACTTAAGAGCTGGTAATTTTTTAATATATTGATAGGCAGACAGACAGATATGGATAGATGGGTGAATAAATGGATGGATAGATGGATGGATGAACAGATGGTCATGGAGGTGACCCTATTTGTATAGTTTGGTCTTTTCTTGATGAGGCCAAAGCCTCAAACTAATTTCTTTCCAAGGCCTTTGTAGGACAGACATCATCTGTCTTGCTGAGTGCTTCTGTAGGAGCCTGTCCAACACTGTTCTTTTATGAATGGCCTCCCAGGGTCCTCAGGAACCATGCCAGAGTTTTGCTAACTTAGATTATCACTCATGAAGATCCCTCCAGGCTTTGGTTATTTCCATGGCTGCCGATTTTTACATTTCTTCCCCCTCAGAGCAGCACTGAACTCATCAAATACAATTTAATTCTCTGTTGTTTTCTGAAATGAGCTAAAAAAAACCCAAAAATTTCCCATATAGTATTTTGAAAATTATGTAAGGAATAAGTATTGATAGTTCATTTTTAAAGGAATTTACCTGTATATTCTAAAAAAAAAAAAACAAAGGAATGGTCTACAGGAAAGGATTTATTTTTCTGTGTAAAAATTTCATAAGCACTAATTCTTCTTTAAAAAAAAAAGCTAGAATCAAGTGGTAGCACCGTGAATTACCAACATTCCTCTGAATACATTCTGCTACCAGATTAAAATGAAGCATTTTGCCTCTGCTTTCTCTCTGACAAATGGGAACAATCCTAGCCATTTGGCATTAAGGCTTCTGAAAGCTGACATTAATGATCATTCTAAAGATTTGTCAGAATCAGTCTGGATGTACAGGCTAATACACACATTGACATTACATGGGGTATGTTTTTTTTTCTCTGAGAGATGGGACATGAAATAATCTTGGCTCAAGGATATATAGGATGGCATTAGACACTAAAAGAATGTGAAAATAAAGACAGGGCTATTTTCACAGTAATAAATTATCTCTAAAAATAATCTCTAACTTCTGGCAATCCACATGGGCAATAGCTCTAGTTAAAAGTCTTCATGGTATGATTTTTCATAGGGGAAACGTAAGATACATGCAAAATACATTCATTCAATGATAAGTTTAAGAGATAGAATCATAAAAACAGAATGAGAGCCCAACGTGGTGGTGCACGCCTGTAGTCCCAACTACTTGGGAGGCTGAGGCAGGAGGATCCCTTGGGCCCAGGAGTTGGAGGCCAGCCTGGGCAACATAGTAAGACCCCATTTCTAAAAATAGTGACAACAATAACGACAACAAAACCATAATGAGAATAGTTTGGCCATTAAAAGATTGAGAAACCAAAAACCTACCTCAATGCAAAATATTTTCTAATACTTGTGCCATTTAATAATAAACTTTCCTGAGAATACTATGGAAGCAACAAGTTAGAAAGACATTGATACACATTAAACCTATGCAGAAAGAGCAGAGTTTCATGAATACAATAGCAACAGCCAGTCATTTCAATTAAGCTGTGTAATGGGGATCTTTGAAGTTTTCTGGCATAGCTCAAAGCAGTGAGAATGAGTGGACCTAACATTTGATGAACAGCTGCACAGGCAGGCACTATGAAGATATTTTGAAAATTTGAATTCACTGAATGCTTAAAATATTTATTGCAAAGTAAATTGTTTATTCCCATTTCTCAGATGAGAAACTGAGTCTCAGGCTAAGTGACTCTCTTAAGCATAACCAGAATGTAGAAAGGATTTGTTCTTTTGGCTATATTTGATATAGCCTAGGAGTTGTAGAGAACTATGGAGATGGATAAAAACTTTTTCCCTCTCACCAAAAAATTTTCAAGTTGATGAGGTATATATAGACATGTATATAAATGTAATAAAAATTGTGCTAAAAAAGGGATTAGGAAAAAGTAGCTAATGGGTACTAGGCTTAATACCTGGATCATTAAATTATCATCCATGTTTTTATACACCAATAACAGACAAACAGAGAGCCAAATCATGAGTGAACTCCCATTCACAATTGCTTCAAAGAGAATAAAATACCTAGGAATCCAACTTACAAGGGATGTGAAGGACCTCTTCAAGGAGAACTACAAACCACTGCTCAACGAAATAAAAGAGGATACAAACAAATGGAAGAACATTCCATGCTCATGGGTAGGAAGAATCAATATCGTGAAAATGGCCATACTGCCCAAAGTAATTTATAGATTCAATGCCATCCCCATCAAGCTACCAATGACTTTTTTCACAGAATTGGAAAAAACTACTTTAAAGTTCATATGGAACCAAAAAAGAGCCCGCATTGGCAACACAATCCTAAGCAAAAAGAACAAGGCTGGAGGCATCACGCTACCTGATTCAAACTATACTACAAGGCTACAGTAACAAAAACAGCATGGTACTGATACCAAAACAGAGATATAGATCAATGGAAAAGAAGAGCCCTCAAAAATAATGCCACATATCTACAACTATCTGATCTTTGACAAACCTGACAAAAACAAGAAATGGGAAAAGGATTCCCTATTTAATAAATAGTGCTGGGAAAACTGGCTAGCCATATGTAGAAAGCTGAAACTGGATCCCTTCCTTACACCTTATACAAAAATTAAGTCAAGATGGATTAAAGACTTAAATGTTAGACTTAAAACCATAAAAACCCTAGAAGAAAACCTAGGCAATATCATTCAGGACATAGGCATGGGCAAGGACTTCATGTCTAAAACACCAAAAGCAATGGCAACAAAAGCCAAAATTGATAAATGGGATCTAATTAAACTAAAGAGCTTCTGCACAGCCAAAGAAACTACCATCAGAGTGAACAGGCAACCTACAGAATGGGAGAAAATTTTTGCAATCTACTCATCTGACAAAGGGCTAATACCCAGAATCTACAATGAACTCCAACAAATTTACAAGAAAAAAACAAACAACCCCATCAAAAAGTGGGCAAAGGATATGAACAGACACTTCTCAAAAGAAGACATTTATGCATCCAAAAGACACATGCAAAAATGCTCATCATCACTGGCCATCAGAGAAATGCAAATCAAAACCACAATGAGATACCATCTCACACCAGTTAGAATGGCAATCATTAAAAAGTCAGGAAACAACAGGTGCTGGAGAGGATGTGGAGAAATAGGAACACTTTTACACTGTTGGTGGGACTGTAAACTAGTTCAACCATTGTGGAAGTCAGTGTGACGATTCCTCAGGGATCTAGAACTAGAAATACAATTTGACCCAGCCATCCCATTACTGAGTATATACCCAAAGGATTATAAATCATGCTGCTATAAAGACACATGTGTACGTATGTTTATTGAGGCACTATTCACAGTAGCAAAGACTTGGAACCAACCCAAATGTCCAACAATGATAGACTAGATTAAGAAAATGTGGCACATATACACCATGGAATACTATGCAGCCATAAAAAAGGATGAGTTCATGTCCTTTGTAGGGACGTGGATGAAGCTGGAAACCATCATTCTCAGCAAACTATCGCAAGGACAAAAAACCAAACACTGCATGTTCTCACTCATAGGTGGGAATTGAACAATGAGAACACATGGACACAGGAAGGGGAACATCACACACCGGGACCTGTTGTGGGGTAGGGGGAGTGGGGAGGGATAGCATTAGGAGATATACCTAATGTTAAATAACTAGTTAATGGGTGCAGCACACCAACATGGCACATGTATACATATGTAACAAACCTGCACGTTGTGCACATGTACCCTAAAACTTAAAGTATAATAAAATAAAAATAAATAAAAATTATCATCCATGTATTTCAAACCCCCATGACACGAGTTTACCTATGTAACAAAGCTGCACATGGACCCCTGAACTTAAAAAATGTTTAAAAAGGAAAGAAAATGAGAAATGTGAAATTCAAGAGTATTTTTGTCTAAGGGGAGAAAAGAATATGATCGGGAAGGACACTTCTACCTCTGAAGTAGAGGGGAGGGAACATGGGTTCTTGTTTTATAACTCTTTATGATAACACGCACATTTGTATTATACATACAAAACAATTTGTATTATACATACATACAATTTGTATTATACATACAAAACAATATAATATATACTTTTGTCCTGTATATATAGTTTTGTATGTATAAAATAAGGGACTTCATGTTTTTAAAAACATAATTATAAATAGGTAACTTGTTGGAAAAGTCAAAAATATAATTTACATATCAATCAAATGCAAGATAATTTGTAAGAAAATAACTTTCATGTCCATCTGTAACTAATGGGCTCAATGTCAGAATAAGCCCTGTGATAATTGGTGAAAGTAGTAAATGCTTAGAAGTGATTAAGCACTTTATCCTCAAACCATTTTAGGGGTATTATATATTTGTGACAGCTGTTAGTGCCACAAGCTAAGAATATGAAAAAACAGTGGCTAGTACAGTGATATAATAACCTCCTTCATCATAATACAAGATATTTTCCAGCCATACTGTAAATTCACATCTTCCCTACAGCACATATCACAGGGCATTAAACGTAGTAGATACATAAATGAGGGCTTACTTCAAAATAACTTCCATTAACTGAATATTTAACATGGTCTAGATAATTCTCATACATTATTTTTTATTTTCACATCCACCCTGAAAGGTAGGTAAACTTTTTTCATTTTCAATAGCAGAAACTATGGCTCAGAGAAATTCAAGATTTTGCCCAAGATCACAAAGGTAGTGTATGGCAAAGGCAGAATCTGAACCCAGGTCTATTCTATTCCAAGACATGTTTTCTCTCAACCATACAAACCATCTAATGGCAGATAAAACTGATCCTCACAACCACCTTTTGAGGTAGGTTCTATTGTCTTCCTAAATTTACAGATGAGGAAACTGAGTCATGAAGAGATTGTCAACTTACCTAGTCACACACTTGACTTGGGCTTGGGGAGAAAATAAGTGGGAGGGAGACGGGATCAGATCCCGTATCCTTAGACCTGTATTGGTGGTGACTGTTGTGGTAGAAGGATGCATCTTATGCACAAACTTTTCCAAGGCAAACTAGCGAGGAAGCCTTGCTGAAGGGTAGACCTTACTCGGGTGGCCTGACACTGACAAAAATGCCCCACATTCTTAGACCTTTTATGATCCTCTTAAGAGTAAGAAGAATCTCCACATGTGGCCCAGAAAACCAAAACCCAGTTATATACACTTAACACTTAAGGAATTCGGTGCCCCCTCAAAGTGTGGTGAGACAAGAATCTACCCTAAAACTATCTCTGTTCCTCTTTCTCCTTCTCATAACTAGGCTTCTGACATCAAAGTTTATTGTTAAAAGCATCCTTAATAGAAATATTACTGTATATATTTTCACCAGAAGGAAAAATGTCAGGGGGATTTGGCATGATAGGTGTTTACCATAAGTTTGACATGCATTATTGTTAGATCATTCTACTCTCCCTCCATAATTTTTCTATGCAATTTATTTATGTGCATATTTAAGTGGTGTGCCACTTAATTGAAATTATAGTGTGTTCAAGCCAGATTTGACACTGACTGGCAGTTGCTGTTAAGGAATACTTGGAACCTATGAAAGGGTCATTTTCCAAATAGTGCAGATATAACTCTATTCGTCCAGCAGAATATTTTAGGAAATCAAATAGCTGATAGTGCCAGTACAACTACCCCATTCATTCCAGGCAGGATTATGTCTTATTTACCTCTCACAACCCCAGAACCACATATGACCTATTAGGTAGTATTATAGTGCCATTAGCTTCCTCACCTTCTCATACAAAGACTCTGCCTACAGATTCAGGTGTCTTGAAAATAACTGTTTAAAAATCACTCAATCCTCAGAAGACTTTTAAAAACGGTGTTGGGCCGGGCGTGGTGGCTCATGCCTGTAATCCCAGCACTTTGGGAAGCCGTGGCAGGTGGATCACGAGGTCAGGAGACCAAGACCATCCTAGCCAACATGATGAAACCCCGTCTCTACTAAAACACAGAAAATTAGCTGGGCGTGGTGGTGCACCCACCTACTAGCTACTCAGGAGGCTGAGGCAGGGGAATCCCTAGAACCCTGGAGGCGGAGATTGCAGTGAGCCGAGATATCACCATTGTACTCCAGCCTGGCGACAGAGCGAGACACTGTCTCAAAAAAAAAAAAAAAAAAAAAAAAAAAAAAAAAAAAAAAGTAGGTGTTTATATTGTGCATAAAAACAACCCAGTATTTAATTCAGTTTTCTGTATTTTATATCCAGATATTTATTGTTAGAAAAGTACAGCCCATAGCAACAGGATGCAAATCCAGACTATTACAGATAGAAGATTCTTAATAGGCCAACAGCCAAGCAACTTCAAGGAACCAACAAAAACAATAAATAGCCTCAGATTTTACTTTTCAATTCAAAAGGGCTAACATTTTATAAAGAGTAACTGATAATTTATCTTCCTTTTTCTCCCCTTTGTGTCTCCTACTCTACTTAGCTCTTGGACACATCATTAACCCCTCTCTGCCTCAGTTTCCTCATCTATAAAATAGGATAATAATAATACCCTCTCTTTGGTTGTTGGGTGGATTAGATAAATTAATACAGTTAAAATGCACACATCAGATACTTGGAGTGTAGTAAATGCTACATTTTAGTTCACATTATTATTATTTATAATTGCTGTTTCATCGTTAATATTCCATGACTAAGTTACATATCATGCTTTATCTTATAGTAGCTTTTAAAATAATAAATTGACAACATTTTGGATACCTCTATGAAAATAAAAAAAAAAAGTAGAAACACAATTAAATGAGAATTAGTGTATATCCAAAGATCACCATAGTGATAATACTCATTAAAATTATAAAATTGAGACCCTATCAAAATGTCCTTTATTTTCCTGCAGACTGGATTACATGACATCATAAGTGTGTTCTGCAAAGAAACTTCAACTGTAGATCAAATATGCCTATAATGCAAAGTTCTTCATTACAGGAAACAACTGAATACCTTGCTGTCTTTAGGACTATATTTTCCCCTGTAGCTTTTGTGTCAATTAGAAATCAAGTAAATAGGTAAGTAATCAGTATATTGAAACTATTTGGGATACTAAAGGAGAAAAAATCTAACATTTATTGAATACCTTCTAAGTGTCAGAAAGTTTTGTAAGTGCTTTATAGGTGATCATTATTTTATTTGGTCCTCATAACTGTCCCCTGAGATACTATTCCCTGGTTTACAAATGAGGAAATATTTTCTCAGAGAGTTCTTTATTTGATAGGATTAGTCAGCTAAGAGGGAGTGGATCAGGATCTAGGACCTAGATCAATCTGTCTCTCAAGCCTGTTCTCTGTAGACTATGTTTATTTTGAGCAACTACTTTTGACTGATTACTCTTATATACTGCATAATAACATATTCCCAAAATTATCTGATAGTCGTCTTTAGAATATGACATCATGACCTTATGATAAATGCTAACAAAATTTTCTTACTTGCTGACTCTAATTAGAAGGACAGTTCTGTGTAATTTTTGGGAATCCTGGCAACATTTCTACAAAGGAGGGGTTCCTAGCTAGCAGCTGTAGAAAAATCTCCATAAACATTTCATTTGATATTCTCATATTTTACATTACTGCAAGTGTTTTGCACACCCCAGGGATGTGAAATGTGCCATGAGAAATGCAGTGAGCTGCCAGTCAGTGCCCTGCAGGGGGATTTATGAAATGGTATCCTGCAAATGTTGTTTGTTTCTTTTCAGCCCAAGCTGCATGAATTATTTCAACTGAATCGGGAGGGTAGATGAAGGGGTGCAGGAAGCTAATAGAGAAACCAGCACCCCTATTGGTGCTGAATAAGTGGTCTAAATGATGGACTACTTATTGCGAAAGTCTGTAACTTTTTGTTTTGAGATACTGGTTTTATGTGGCTCCTGAAATTTTTTGAGCAATTACTCCAATCTTCATTATCTTCCTTCTTAAGGCAAAGCCATACTTGACTCTTTGACGTGCCCATCTCCCTACAGCCAGGAGACAGGCTGCTTGTGAGGTGCTGATTGTTTTGTTCTGCTCGGGTTCTCTTTCCATGACAGAAGAAGAAGGCATAGTCTCAGGAGGTGGAAGGAGCTCGGTTGATTGGGAAGCATCATGGTTTCATAGAAAAACCTTGATATTTTAAGAGCCTGAGTGTTAGTGGCAGCTCCTCTGCTTTCTAATTGTGTGACTTGGGCAAGGTTACTTCTCAGAGACTCCATTTGCTCATCTCTAATATGGGAGACATAATATTGTAAGGAGTAAACGAGATGGTATTTCTAAAATACTGGGTACTAATTATCATTAGTATCTAAAATATTAATGATAATTAGTAAAATATTAATGATAATTAGAAAAATGTTTTCATCATTGATGAGGCAGTGACACAAAATTCCCATTATGTTCTAAATACATACTGTTAGATGTCTGAGAGGTTTTACATAATTGTTTGCTGCTTAAACAAAGACCATTTTTTTTTTACTTTAGATATTGAAAGCAACCGGGTAGTGTTCCCTTTTCACTTAGTGGCTGCGCATACCAATCATTTGAATGAAAACTCACATACTCTCCTAGGGGCTGTGTAGTACAGTGCCACAGATTATCTTACTAATAACTGAAATCCTGCTGTCTTCATATGAATTTGTCAAATTATCTACTTTTATAAACATAAATGAGATGATATTAGCAGTGTACAGGTGAAAATTTATTTTAAAATATATTTAAAATTTATTTTAATATACCTTCAGATGAGCCCAAGATCAAGAGTGGATATATAGTAGTATTTTTCTTCCCTCTTCTCAACAGAGATAGAAGACAATAATCTTCTATCTGCAATAGTCTGGATTTGCATCCTGTTGCCACTCTAATAATAAAAAGCTGGATACAAAATACAGAAAACTGGATCAAATACTAGGGTTGTTTTTATACACTATAGAAATACCTACATTTTAAAAAGTCTTCTGAAGAGTGAATAACTTTTTTTTTTTTTTTTGAGACAGAATCTCTCTGTGTCGCCCAGGCTGGAGTGCAATGGCGCAATCTTGGCTCACTGCAACCTCTGCCTCTCGGGTTCAAGCAATTATCCTGCCTCAGCCTCCCAAGTAGGTGGGATTACAGGTGTCTGCCACCGTGCCCGGCTAATTTTTTTGTATTTTTAGAAGAGATGGGATTTTGCCATGTTGGCCAAGTTGGTCTCAAACTCCTGGCCTCGGGTGATCCACCCTCCTCGGCCTCCCAAAGTGCTGGAATTACCGGTGTGAGCCACCACGCCTGGCTAGATTGAATAATTTTTTAAGGTTATTTCCAGGAGCCTTCAATTTGAAGGTAGAGCCTTCATATGAGATGAGGAAGCTAATGACACCACTATATGTTTACACATGTCTGCATTAAATCTCAATCTCAGCGCCTCATGCCAATGCAAATATGGCTGGAGCAGATGATCAAGGAAGAGAGTGGTAGGAAACGAGTTTTTAGATAGAGCCAGAGGTCAGACCTTTTAGTCCTTACAAGCTATATAAAATAATTTGGACTTGTATTATATGGAGCCACTAAAGACTTTTATTTTTGAGCATGTCATTTTTTAAAATTTCAACTTTTATTTTAGATACGGGGATATATGTGCAGATTTGTAACATGGGAGTATTGCATAATGCTAAAGTTTGGAATATGGATTCCTACATCTTAGTAGTAAGCACAGTAACCAATAGGTAGCTTTTTAGCCCATCCACTCCCTCCACCCTCTAGTAGTCCACAGTGTCTACTGTTCCCATATCTATGTCCATATGTGCTCAGTGCTTAGTTCTCACTTATAAGTGAGACCATGCGGTATTTGGTTCTTGTTCCTGGATTAATTTGTTTAGGATTATGTCCTCCATCTCCATCCATGTTGCAGCAAAGGACGTGATTTCATTCTTTTTATGGCTGTGTAGTATTCCATGGAGTATATGTGCCACATTTTCTTTGTCTAATCTTCCATTGATAAGCACCTGGATTGAGTCCATGTCTTTGTTATTGTGAATAGTGCAGCAATGAACATAGAAATGCATGTGTCTTTTTGGTAGAATGATTTACTTTGGGTATATACCCAGTAATGGAATTGCTGGTTTGAATCGTAGCTCTGTTTTAAGTTCTTCGAGAAATCTCTAAACTGCTTTCCACAGTAGCTGAACTAATTTACATTCCCACCACAGTATATAAGCATTTCCTTTTCTCCACAGCCTCACCAGCGTCTACTGTTTCTTTTTTTGTTGTTTTTTTTTAATACTTTAAGTTCTAGGGTACATGTGCACAGCATGCAGGTTTGATACATAGGTATACATGTGTCATGTTGGTTTGCTGCACCCATAAACTCATCATTTCCATTTGGTATTTCTCCTAATGCTATACCTTCCCCAGCCCCCCACCCACCAACAGGCCCCAGTGTGTGATGTTCCCTGCCCTGTGTCCAAGTGATCTCATTGTTCAATTCCCACCTAAGAGTGTGAACATGCAGTGTTTGGTTTTCTGTCCTTGTGATAGTTTGCTGAGAATGATGGTTTCCAGCTTCATCCATGTACCTGCAAAGGACACGAACTCATCCTTTTTATGGCTGCATAGTATTCCATGGTGTATATGTGAAATCAGATAGCGTGATGTCTCCAGCTTTTTGGCTTAGAATCGACCTGGCAATGCAGGCTCTCTTTTGGTTCCATATGAACTTTAAAGTAGTTTTTTCCAATTCTGTGAAGAAAGTCATTGGTAGCTTGATGGGGATGGCATTGAATCTATAAATTACTTTGGGCAGTATGGCCATTTTCAGGATATTGATTCTTCCTATCCATGAGCATGGAATATTCTTCCATTTGTTTGTGTCCTCTTTTATTTCGTTGAGCAGTGGTTTGTAGGTCTCCTTGAAGGGATCCCTCACATCCCTTGTAAGTTGGATTCCTAGGTATTTTATTCTCTTTGAAGCAATTGTGAATGGGAGTTCACTCGTGATTTGGCTCTCTGTTTCTCCGTTAGTGGTGTATAAGAATGCTTGTGATTTTTGCACACTGATTTTGTATCCTGAGACTTTGCTGAATTTGCTTATCAGCTTAAGGAGATTTTGGGCTGAGATGATGGGGTTTTCTAAATACACAGTCATGTCATCTGCAAACAGACAATTTGACCTTCCTCATTCCCTTTATTTCTTTCTCTTGCCTGATTGCCCTGGCCAGAACTTCCAACACTATATTGAACAGGAGTGGTGAGAGAGGGCATCCCTATCTCACCACTGAGAGTTTTTAGCATGATGTGCTGTTGAATTTTGTCAAAGGCCTTTTCTGCATCTATTGAGATAATCATGTAGTTTTTGTGGGTGGTTCTCTTTATGTGATGGATTACATTTATTGATTTGCGTATGTTGAACCAGCCTTGCATCCCAGGGATGAAGCTGACTTGATTGTGGTGGATAAGCTTTTTGATGTGCTGCTGGATTTGGTTTGCCAGTATTTTATTGAGGATTTTCGCATAAAAACCCAATTTTCATCAGGGTTATTGGTCTAAAATTATCTTTTTTGTTGTGTCTCTGCCAGGCTTTGGTATCAGAATGATGCTGGCCTCATAAAATGAGTTAGGGAGGATTCCCTCTTTTTCTATTGATTGGAATAGTTTCAGAAGGAATGGTACCAGCTCCTCTTTGTACCTCTGGTAGAATTTGGCTGTGAATCCTTCTGGTCTTGGACTCTTTTTGATTGGTAGGCTATTAATTATTGCCTCAATTTCAGAGCCTGTTACTGGTCTATTCAGAGATTCAACTTCTTCCTGGTTTAGTGTTGGCAGGGTGTATGTGTCCAGGAATTTATCCATTTCTTCTAGATTTTCTAGTACATTTGCATAGAGGTATTTATAGTATTCTCTGGTGGTAGTTTGTATTTCTGTGGGATCAGTGGTGATATCCCCTTTATCATTTTTTTATTATTGCATTTGTTTAATTCTTCTGTTTTTTCTTCTTTATTAGTCTTGCTAGCAGTCTATCAATTTTGTTGATCTTTTCAAAAAACCAGTTCCTAGATTCATTGATTTTTCTGAAGGATTTTTTGTGTCTCTATGTCTTTCAGTTCTGCTCTGATCTTAGTTATTTCTTGCCTTCTGCTAGCTTTTGAATTTGTTTGCTCTGGCTTCTCTAGTTCTTTTAATTGTGATGTTAGGGTGTTGATTTTAGATCTTTCCTGCTTTCTCTTGTGGGCATTTAGTGCTATAAATTTCCCTCTACACACTGCTTTGAATGTGTCCCAGAGATTCTGGTACATTGTGTCTTTGTTCTCATTGATTTCAAAGAACATCTTTACGTCTGCCTTCATTTCGTTATTTACCCATGAGTCATTCAGGAGCAAGTTATTCAGTTTCCATGTAGTTGAGTGGTTTTGAGTGAGCTTCTTAATCCTGAGTTCTAATTTGATTGCACTGTGGTTTGACAGAAGTTTGTTGTGATTTCTGTTCCTTTGCATTTGCTGAGGAGTGCTTTACTTCCAATTATGTGGTCAATTTTAGAATAAATGCAATGTGGTGCTGAGAAGAATGTATATTCTGTTGATTTGGGGTGAAGAATTCTGTAGATGTCTATTAGGTCTGCTTGTTGCAGAGCTGAGTTAAGGTCCTGGATATCCTTGTTAACCTTCTGTCTCATTGATCTGTCTAATATTGACAGTGGGGTGTTAAAGTCTCCCATTATTATCGTGTGTGAGTCTAAGTCTCTTTGTAGGTCACTAAGGACTTGCTTTATGAATCTGGGTGCCCCTGTATTGGGTGTATATATATTTAGGATAGTTAGCTCTTCTTGTTCAATTGATCCCTTTACCATTATGTAATGCCCTTCTTTGTCTCTTTTGATCTTTGTTGGTTTAAAGTCTGTTTTATCAGGGAGTAGGATTGCAACCCCTGCCTTTTTTTGCTTTCCATTTGCTTGGTAGATCTTTCTCCAACCCTTTATTTGGAGCCTATGTGCGTCTTTGCACGTGAGATGGATCTCCTGAATACAGCACACTGATAGGTCTTGACTCTTTATCCAATTTGCCAGTCTGTGTCTTTTAATTGGGACATTTAGCCCATTTACATTTAAGGTTAATAGTGTTATGTGTGAATTTGATCCTGTCATTATAGTGTTCGCTGGTTATCTTGCCCATTAATTGATGCAGTTTCTTCATAGCATCAATGGTCTTTACAATTTGGCCTGTTTTTGCAGTGGCTGGTACCAGTTGTTTCTTTCCATGTTTAGTGCTTCCTTCAGGAGCTCTTGCAAGGCAGCCCTGGTGGTGACAAAATCATTCAGCATTTGTTTGTCTGTAAAGTATTTTATTTCTCCTTCACTTATGAATCTTAGTTTGTCTGGATATGAAATTCTGGGTTGAAAATTCTTTTCTTTAAGAATGTTGAGGGGGAGGAGCCAAGATGGCCGAATAGGAACAGCTCCGGTCTACAGCTCCCAGCGCGAGCGACGCAGAAGACGGGTGATTTCTGCATTTCCATCTGAGGTACCGTGTTCATCTCACTAGGGAGTGCCAGACAGTGGGCGCAGGTCAGTGGGTGAGCGCACCGTGCGCCAGCCGAAGCAGGGGCGAGGCATTGCCTCACTCGGGAAGCGCAAGGGGTCAGGGAGTTCCCCTTCCAGAGGTGACAGACGGCACCTGGAAAATCGGGCCACTCCCTCCCGAATACCGTGCTTTTCCGACGGGCTTAGGAAACGGTGCCCCAGGAGAGTATAGCCCGCACCTGGCTCAGAGGGTCCTACGCCCACGGAGTCTCGCTGATTGCTAGCACAGCAGTCTGAGATCAAGCAGCAAGTCGGCAGCGAGGCTGGGGGAGGGGCGCCCGCCATTGCCCAGGCTCGCTTAGGTAAACAAAGCAGCCTGGAAGCTTGAACTGGGTGGAGCCCACCACAGCTCAAGGAGGCCTGCCTGCCTCTGTAGGCTCCACCTCTGGGGGCAGGGCACAGACAAACAAAAAGACAGCAGTAACCTCTGCAGACTTAAATGTCCCTGTCTGACAGCTGTGAGGAGAGCAGTGGTTCTCCCAGCACGCAGCTGGAGATCTGAGAACGGGCTGACTGCCTCCTCAAGTGGGTCCCTGACCCCTGACCCCCGAGCAGCCTAACTGGGAGGCACCCCCCAGCAGGGGCAGACTGACACCTCACAGGGCCGGCCAGGTACTCCAACAGACCTGCAGCTGAGGGTTCTGTCTGTTAGAAGGAAAACTAACAGAAAGGACATCCACACCAAAAACCCATCTGTACATCACCATCCTCAAAGACCAAAAGTAGATAAAACCACAAAGATGGGGAAAAAACAGAGCAGAAAAACTGGAAACTCTAAAAACCAGAGTACCTCTCCTCCTCCAAAGGAACGCAGTTCCTCACCAGCAACGGAACAAAGCTGGACGGAGAATGACTTTGACGAGCTGAGAGAAGAAGGCTTCAGAAGATCAAATTACTCCGAGCTACGGGAGGATATTCAATCCAAAGGCAAAGAAGTTGAAAACTTTGAAAAAAATTTAGAAGAATGTATAACTAGAATAACCAATACAGAGAAGTGCTTAAAGGAGCTGATGGAGCTGAAAACCAAGGCTCGAGAACTACGTGAAGAATGCAGAAGCCTCAGGAGCCGATGCGATCAAATGGAAGAAAGGGTATCAGCCCTGGAAGATGAAATGAATGAAATGAAGCGAGAAGGGAAGTTTAGAGAAAAAAGAATAAAAAGAAACGAGCAAAGCCTCCAAGAAATGTGGGACTATGTGAAAAGACCAAATCTACGTCTGATTGGTGTACCTGAAAGTGATGGGGAGAATGGAAACAAGTTGGAAAACACTCTGCAGGATATTATCCAGGAGAACTTCCCCAATCTAGCAAGGCAGGCCAACATTCAGATTCAGGAAATACAGAGAACGCCACAAAGATACTCTTCGAGAAGAGCAACTCCAAGACACATAATTGTCAGATTCACCAAAGTTGAAATGAAGGAAAAAATGTTAAGGGCAGCCAGAGAGAAAGGACGGGTTACCATCAAAGGGAAGCCCATCAGACTAACAGCAGATCTCTCGGCAGAAACCCTACAAGCCAGAAGAGAGTGGGGGCCAATATTCAACATTCTTAAAGAAAAGAATTTTCAACCCAGAATTTCATATCCTGCCAAACTAAGCTTCATAAGTGAAGGAGAAATAAAATACTTTACAGACAAGCAAATGCTGAGAGATTTTGTCACCACCAGGCCTGCCCTAAAAGAGCTCTTGAAGGAAGCGCTAAACATGGAAAGGCACAACCGGTACCAGCCACTGCAAAATCATACCGAAATGTAAAGACCATTGAGACTAGGAAGAGACTGCATCAACTAATGAGCAAAACATCGAGCTAACATCATAATGACAGGATCAAATTCACACATAACAATATTAACTTTAAATGTAAATGGACTAAATGGTCCAATTAAAAGACACAGACTGGCAAACTGGATAAAGACTCAAGACCCATCAGTGTGCTGTATTCAGGAAACCCATCTCACGTGCAGAGACACACATAGGTTCAAAATAAAAGGATGGAGGAAGATCTACCAAGCAAATGGAAAACAAAAAAAGGCAGGGGTTGCAATCCTAGTCTCTGATAAAACAGACTTTAAACCAACAAAGATCAAAAGAGACAAAGAAGGCCATTACATAATGGTAAAGGGATTAATTCAACAAGTAGAGCTAACTATCCTAAATATATATGCACCCAATACAGGAGCACCCAGATTCATAAAGCAAGTCCTGAGTGACCTACAAAGAGACTTAGACTCCCACACATTAATAATGGGAGACTTTAACACCCCACTGTCAACATTAGACAGATCAACGAGACAGAAAGTCAACAAGGATACCCAGGAATTGAACTCAGCTCTGCACCAAGCAGACCTAATAGACATCTACAGAACTCTCCACCCCAAATCAACAGAATATACATTTTTTTCAGCACCACACCACACCTATTCCAAAATTGACCATATCCTTGGAAGTAAAGCTCTCCTCAATAAATGTAAAAGAACAGAAATTGTAACAAACTGTCTCTCAGATCACAGTGCAATCAAGCTAGAACTCAGGATTAAGAATCTCACTCAAAACCGCTCAACTACGTGGAAACTGAACAACCTGCTCCTGAATGACTACTGGGTACATAACGAAATGAAGGCAGAAATAAAGATGTTCTTTGAAACCAACGAGAACCAAGACACAACATACCAGAATCTCTGGGATGCATTCAAAGCAGTGTGTAGAGGGAAATTTATAGCACTAAATGCCCACAAGAGAAAGCAGGAAAGATCCAAAATTGACACCCTAACATCACAATTAAAAGAACTAGAAAAGCAAGAGCAAACACATTCAAAAGCTAGCAGAAGGCAAGAAATAACTAAAATCAGAGCAGAACTGAAGGAAATAGAGACACAAAAAACCCTTCAAAAAATAAATGAATCCAGGAGCTGGTTTTTTGAAAGGATCAACAAAATTGATAGACCGCTAGCAAGATTAATAAAGAGAAAAAGAGAGAAGAATCAAATAGATGCAATAAAAAATGATAAAGGGGATATCACCACCGATCCCACAGAAATACAAACTACCATCAGAGAATATTACAAACACCTCTATGCAAATAAACTAGAAAATCTAGAAGAAATGGATAAATTCCTCAACACATACACCCTCCCAAGACTAAACCAGGAAGAAGTTCAATCTCTGAATAGACCAATAACAGGAGCTGAAATTATGGCAATAATCAATAGCTTACCAACCAAAAAAAGTCCAGGACCAGATGGGTTCACAGCCGAATTCTACCAGAGGTACAAGGAGGAGCTGGTACCATTCCTTCTGAAACTATTCCAATCAATAGAAAAAGAGGGAATCCTCCCTAACTCATTTTATGAGGCCAGCATCATCCTGATACCAAAGCCTGGCAGAGACACAACAAAAAAAGAGAATTTTAGACCAATATCCTTGATGAACATTGATGCAAAAATCCTCAATAAAATACTGGCAAACAGAATCCAGCAGCACATCAAAAAGCTTATCCACCATGATCAAGTGGGCTTCATCCCTGGGATGCAAGGCTGGTTCAATATACGCAAATCAATAAATGTAATCCAGCATATAAACAGAACCAAAGACAAAAACCACATGATTATCTCAATAGATGCAGAAAAGGCCTTTGACAAAATTCAACAACCCTTCATGCTAAAAACTCTCAATAAATTAGGAATTGATGGGACGTATCTCAAAATAATAAGAGCTATTTATGACAAACCCACAGCCAATATCATACTGAATGGGCAAAAACTGAAAGCATTCCCTTTGAAAACTGGCACAAGACAGGGATGCCCTCTCTCGCCACTTCTATTCAACATAGTGTTGGAAGTTCTGGCCAGGGCAATTAGGCAGGAGAAGGAAATCAAGGGTATTCAATTAGGAAAAGAGGAAGTCAAATTGTCCCTGTTTGCAGATGACATGATAGTATATCTAGAAAACCCCATTGTCTCAGCCCAAAATCTCCTTAAGCTGATAAGCAACTTCAGCAAAGTCTCAGGATACAAAATCAATGTGCAAAAATCACAAGCATTCTTATACATCAATAACAGACAAACAGAGAGCCAAATCATGAGTGAACTCCCATTCACAATTGCTTCAAAGAGAATAAAATACCTAGGAATCCAACTTACAAGGGATGTGAAAGACCTCTTCAAGGAGAACTACAAACCACTGCTCAAGGAAATAAAAGAGGATACAAACAAATGGAAGAACATTCCATGCTCATGGGTAGGAAGAATCAATATCATGAAAATGGCCATCCTTCCCAAGGTAATTTACAGATTCAATGCCATCCCCATCAAGCTACCAATGACTTTCTTCACAGAATTGGAAAAAACTACTTTAAAGTTCATATGGAACCAAAAAAGAGCCCGCATCGCCAAGTCAATCCTAAGCCAAAAGAACAAAGCTGGAGGCATCACGCTACCTGACTTCAAACTATACTACAAGGCTACAGTAACCAAAACAGCATGGTACTGGTACCAAAACAGAGATATAGATCAATGGAACAGAACAGAGCCGTCAGAAATAATGCCACATATCTACAACCATCTGATCTTTGACAAACCTGAGAAAAACAAGAAATGGGGAAAGGATTCCCTATTTAATAAATGGTGCTGGGAAAACTGGCTAGCCATATGTAGAAAGCTGAAACTGGATCCCTTCCTTACACCTTATACAAAAATCAATTCAAGATGGATTAAAGACTTAAATGTTAGACCTAAAACCATAAAAACCCTAGAAGAAAACCTAGGCAATACCATTCAGGACATAGGCATGGGCAAGGACTTCATGTCTAAAACACCAAAAGCAATGGCAACAAAAGCCAAAATTGACAAATGGGATCTAATTAAACTAAAGAGCTTCTGCACAGCAAAGGAAACTACCATCAGAGTGAACAGGCAACCTACAAAATGGGAGAAAATTTTTGCAACCTACTCATCTGACAAAGGGCTGATATCCAGAATCTACAATGAACTCCAACAAATTTACAAGAAAAAAACAAACAACCCCATCAAAAAGTGGGCGAAGGACATGAACAGACACTTCTCAAAAGAAGACATTTATGCAGCCAAAAGACACATGAAAAAATGCTCACCATCACTGGCCATCAGAGAAATGCAAATCAAAACCACAATGAGATACCATCTCACACCAGTTAGAATGGCGATCATTAAAAAGTCAGGAAACAACAGGTGCTGGAGAGGATGTGGAGAAATAGGAACACTTTTACACTGTTGGTGGGACTGTAAACTAGTTCAACCCTTGTGGAAGTCAGTGTGGCGATTCCTCAGGGATCTAGAACTAGAAATTCCATTCGACCCAGCCATCCCATTACTGGGTATATACCCAAAGGACTATAAATCATGCTGCTATAAAGACACATGCACGCGTATGTTTATTGCCGCATTATTCACAATAGCAAAGACTTGGAACCAACCCAAATGTCCAACAATGATAGACTGGATTAAGAAAATGTGGCACATCTACACCATGGAATACTATGCAGCCATAAGAAATGATGAGTTCATGTCCTTTGTAGGGACATGGATGAAATTGGAAATCATCATTCTCAGTAAACTATCGCAAGAACAAAAAACCAAACACCGCATATTCTCACTCATAGGTGGGAATTGAACAATGAGAACACATGGACACAGGAAGGGGAACATCACACTTCAGGGACTGTTGTGGGTTGGGGGGAGGGGGGAGGGATAACATTGGGAGATATACCTAATGCTAGATGACGAGTTGGTGGGTGCAGTGCACCAGCATGGCACATGTATACATATGTAACTTACCTGCACATTGGGCACATGTACCATAAAACCTAAAGTATAATAATAATAATAATAATAATAATTACAATAAAAGAAAAAAAAAAAAAAAAAAAAGAAACTACATGAAAAAAAAAAAAAAAAAAAAAAGAATGTTGAATATTGGCCCCACTCTCTTCTGGCTTGTAGGGTTTCTGCAGAGAAATCCGCTGTTAGTCTGATGGGCTTCCCTTTGTGGGTAACTTGACCTTTCTCCCTGGCTGCCCTTAACATTTTTTCCTTCATTTCAACCTTGGTGAATCTGACAATTATGTGTCTTGGGGTTGCTCTTCTCGAGGAGTATCTTTGTGGTGTTCTCTGTATTTCCTGAATTTGAATGTTGGCCTGCCTTGCTATGTTAGGGAAGTTCTCCTGGATAATATTCTGAAGAATGTTTTCCAATGTGGTTCCATTCTCCCCATCACTTTCAGGTACACCAATCAAATGTAGATTTGGTCTATTCACGTAGTCCCATATTTCTCGGAGGTTTCGTTCATTTCTTTTTACTCCTTTTTCTCTAACCTTGTTTTCTCACTTTATTTCATTAATTTGATCTTCAATCACTGATAGATACCCTTTCTTCCACTTGATCGAATCAGCTACTGAAGCTTGTACATTTGTCACGAAGTTCTCGTGCCATGGTTTTCAGCTCCATCAGGTAATTTAAGGTCTTCTCTACACTGTTTATTCTAGTTAGCCACTCATCTAATCTTTTTTCCAGGTTTTTAGCTTCCTTGCAATGGGTTCGAACATCCTCCTTTAGGTCGGAGAAGTTTGTTATTACTGACTTTCTGAAGCCTACTTCTGTCAACTCGTCAAAGTCATTCTCCATCCAGCTTTGTTCCATTGCTGGCGAGGAGCTGTGATCCTTTGGAGGAGAAGAGGCGCTCTGATTTTTAGAATTTTCAGCTTTTCTGCTCTGGTTTCTCCCCATCTTTGTGGTTTTATCTATCTTTGGTCTTTGATGTTGGTGACCTACAGATGGGGTTTTGGTGTAGATGAGATTTTTGTTGATGTTGATGCTATTCCTTTCCATTTGTTAGTTTTCCTTCTAACAGTCAGGGCCCTCAGCTGCAGGTGTGTTAGAGTTTGCTGGAGTTCCACTCCAGACCCTGTTTGCCTGGGTATCACCAGCAGAGGCTGCAGAACAGCAAATATATCAGAACAGCAAATATTGCTGCCTGATCCTTCCTCTGGAAGCTTCGTTCCAGAGGGGCAGTGGCTTATGTGAGGTGTCTGTCAGCCCCTACTGGGAGGTGTCTCCCAGTTAGGCTACACGGGGGTCAGGGACCCACTTGAGGAGGCAGTCTGTTCTCAGAGCTCAAACGCCATGCTGGGAGAATCACTGCTCTCTTCAGAGCTGTCAGACAGGGACGTTTAAGTCTGCAGAAGTTGTCTGCTGCCTTTTGTTCAGCTATGCCCTGCCCACAGAGGTGCAGTCTAGAGTCAATAGGCCTTCTTGAACTGTGGTGGGCTCCACCCAGTTCGAGCTTCCCGGCCACTTTTTTTACCTACTCAAGCCTCAGCAATGGCGGATGCCCCTCCCCCAGCCAGGCTGCCATCTCGCAGATCCATCTCAGACTGCTGCGCTAGCAGTGAGCAAGGCTCCATGGGTGTGGCAGCCACAGAGCCAGGCATGGGAGATAATCACCTTGTGTGCCAGTTGCTAAGACCTTGGGAACAGCACGGTATTTGGGCAGGGAGTGTCCTGTTTTTCCAGGTAGTCTGTCATGGCTTCCCTTGGCTAGGAAATGCTTTCGCTCGCCCTCCGTGGGCTGCACCTACTGTCCAGCCAGTCCCAATGAGATGAACCAGGTACCTCAGCTGGAAATGCAGAAATCACCCATCTTCTGTGTTGATCACACTGGGAGCTGCAGACTGGAGTTGTTCCTATTTGGCCATCTTGGAACCTACCCTGTATTGTTTTTTTGACTTTTTAATAATAGCTATTCTGACTGGTGTGAGATGTTATCTCATTGTGGTTCTTATTTGCATTTGTCTGATGATTAGTGATGCTGAGCATTTTTTCATATGTTTGTTGACCACTTGTATGTCTTCTTTTAAGCAAAGTCTGTTCATGTCCTCTGTTCATTATTTAATGAGTTTATTTGTTTTTTGCTTGTTGATTTGTTTTAAATTCCCTAAGGATTCTAAATATTAAGTCTTTGTTGGATGCATAACTTGCAAATACCTTCTCCCATTCTGTAGGTTGCCTGTTTGCTCTGTTGATAGTTTCTTTTGCTGTGCAGAGTGTTCTTTAGTTTAATTAGGTCCCACTTGTTTATTTTTGTTTTTGTTGCAATTGCTTTTGGGGACTTAGCCAAAAATTCTTGGCCAAGGCCAATGTTGAGAAGAGTATTTTGTAGGTTGTCTTCCAGAATTTTTATAGTTTGAGGTCTTACATTTAAGCCTTTAATCTATCTTGAGTTAATTTTTGTATATTGTGAAAGGTAGTGGTCCAGCTTCAATCTTGTACATATGGCTAGACAGTTATCTCAGAACCATTTATTGAATGAGTCCTTTCCCCATTGCTTGTTTTTGTCAGCCTTGTCAAAGATCAGATGGTTGTAGGTGTGTGGCTTTATTTTTGAGTTTTCTATTCTGTTCCATTGTTCTATGTGTCTGTTTTTGTACCAGTACCAAACTGTTTTGATGACTGTGGCTATATAGTATAGTTTGAAGTTGGGTAGTATGACACATCTGGCTTTGTTATTTTTGCTTAGGATTGCTTTAGCTATTCGGGCTCTTTTTGGTGCCATATGAATTTCACAATAGTTTTTTTCTAATTCTGTGAAAAATGACATTAGTAGTTTGATAGGAATAGCATTGAATCTGTAAGTTGCTTTGGTCAGTATGGCCATTTTTATGTCATTGATTCTTTTAATTCATGAGCACAGATTTTTTTGCATTTATTTGTGTTGTCTCTGATTTTGATTTGTTTCAATAGTATTTTGTAGTTCTCCTTGCAGAGATCTTTCACCTCCTTGCTTAGCTCTATTCCTGGGTATTTCATTTTCTTTGTGGCTATGGTAAGTGTGATTGTGTTGTTTATTTCACTCTCAGACTAGATGTTATTGGTGTATAGAAATGCTACTGATTTTTGTACATTGATTTTATATCCTGAAATTTTACTAAAGTTGTTTACCAATTCTGGGATCCTTTTGACAGAGTCTTTAGGATATCCTAGATATAGAATCATATCTTCAGTGAAGAGAGAGAGTTCGACTTCTTTGCCTATTTGAATGCCTTTTATTTTTTTCTCTTGCCTGATTACTCTGGCTAGGACTTCTGGTACTATGTTGAATAGGAATGGTGAGAGTAGGCCTCCTTGTCTTGTTCCAGTTCTCAAAGGGAATAGTTCAAGCTTTTGCCCAGGCAGTATGATGGCTGTGGGTTTGTCATAGATAGTGCTTATTATTTTGAGGTGTGTGTTTTTGAGCAAGTCTTAATGTGACTTGATATCTTAGTTCATTTGGGCTGCTATTACAAACTACCATACACTGGCTAGCTTGTAAACAACAGAAATTTATTTCTCACAGTTCTAGATGCTGGGCAGTCCAAGATCAAGGCACCAATAGAGTCGATGTTTGGTAAGTGCCCATTTCCTAATCATAGATGGCGCCTTCTTGTGTCTTCACATGGTGGAAAGGGGTAAGACAGCTCTCTAGGGGCCTTTTTATAAGGGCACTAATCCCATTTGTAAGGGCTCTGCCCTTATGACCTAATCAACTCCCAAAAGGCCCTGCCCCCTAATATCATCACCTTGGGGTTTAGATTTTAACATATGTACTTTGAAGATACAGAAACATTCAGACCATAGCACCTGATATAAATGTTTAAGTTACAAAAGTCTACTTGGCCATTTTCTAAATATCCATGGTATTTTCTATTTTAAAATAACAAACAATAGTACTTATTGTTTTATTTTAAATTATGAGGGTAATTTTTGCTTTTCTCACTGAAAAAAAATTTAGAAAATATAGAAAAATATTTAAATGAAAATAAATACACCACAAATTTAACCCAGGGGTTGACAAATTATGGCCAGCAGTTTGACCAACTGTTTTTTATGAATCAAATGTTATTGGAAGAGAGCCACACCCCTTTGTTTACTATTATCCATGTCTACTTTCCACACAACAATAACAGAGTTGTTTAGTTGAGACAGAGACTACATGCCCCACAAAACCTAAAATATTTACCACCTGGCCCTTTATAGAAAAAGTTTGCTGGTCCCTGTTTTAGCCTTCTGAAATAATCTGTTATTACTATACTTTTCAAACGGGTATTCTAGACATATTTTTAAATAGTCATATTGTAAATTATGATCACATTATAAATAAAGTTATATATCTTTTGCTGATTTCACTTACCTCCATACCATCAGCATGTTACATATAATTATGAAAGATAGCCAGAGGCCAACATTTTTAATCATTGTATAATATTTCATCTTATAAAAATATTATCATCCATTTAAATAATTTACTATTTTTTCCTCTTTTTTCTGACATTTAGACTTTCTAAGTTTTTGGTATTTTGTTTTTTGTTGTTTTTTTTTTTTTTTTTGAGATGGAGTCTCACTCTGTCACCAGGCTGGAGTGCAGTGGCATGATCTCAGCTCACTGCAAACTCTGCCTCCCGGGTTCAAGCGATTCTCCTGCCTCAGCCTCCCAAGTAGCTGGGATTACAGGTGCGTGCCACCACACCCAGCTAATTTTTGTATTTTTAGTAGAGATAGGGTCTCATCATGTTGGCCAGGATGGTCTCGATCTCTTGACCTTGTGATCCACCCACCTCAGCCTCCCAAAGTGCTGAGATTACAAGCTTGAGCCACCGTGCCTGGCCTCTAAGTTTTTTTAATAAATAATACTGTGGTGAATATCTTTGTATACAACTGCTTACATTTTTATCATTTCCTTAGACTAGAGAATGTTAAGTGTAATTATGGAATTAAAGGGTATCGACATTTGTAAGGCTTTGGATGAACATGCTGAGGTTTTAAAACGCCATTTCCAGAAAACTCTGGGCCTCTTGCAAGGTTGTATAACATCATTTGAATAAGCTACCACAGTGGAGCTGGCTTTGGACTTGAAGAAATTACTATTTTCTCATACTTTAAATGCAAATGAGGATAATTATAAAAATAACTAAACTTTAGTTTGGATAGAGCATTGTTCTAAGTGATTAACATATATTAAATCATTTAATCCTTACAACAATCTTTTGGGATAGGTCTCGTTACCCTATTTTAACAGTGAAGTAAGGATTAAAACTTAGAGTGACTCTGAAGCTCTTGCATTTAACCACTGTGCTTAACTGCTTGAATATTTCTGTACGTGTTCCTTTTTCTTTTCATATTCACTCTGTGATTCTACTACTATCAAGGATTG
The DNA here is from genome assembly GCF_028885625.2 of Pongo pygmaeus. Classification (NCBI taxonomy): domain Eukaryota; kingdom Metazoa; phylum Chordata; class Mammalia; order Primates; family Hominidae; genus Pongo; species Pongo pygmaeus. Next base: position 190,814,424 of record NC_085930.1, read on the forward strand.
TGTCCTGTGTTAGGTTTCTAGAAAATATGTTTCCACCCTAAAGGTTCTGTGACTTCTAAAAAGTTAGAAACGCTTTCACTTTATGGACTCCATCCTGTCAGCAGAGAGTAGTTTAATTCACATTTTATATTTCTTTTACTTTCTTGGGCTTTCTCAGTGTTTGTTTTCCTCATTTTCTCACCTCTCAGTACTTTGTGTTGTCAAAACTTATCTCCAAAGTTTAAAGTTTACATATCATGCTGTTATTTTAAAAAGTAGTCTGGTGGTGCTTCTAATTATTGCTACTGCCATGAACACAGAGGCAGGCAGAAGCAGCTTCCAGAAGCTTAACGAAAATGTTATCTCCTATTTTTAAAAAGGATAAATGCAGACACAACTTTGGCTTGATGTTATAATTACTTCTTTTGGATTTCTAGCTATTTTTAAAACAAATTTACACCATTTTGTGCTTGTGTGAAACCTCAAGGATAATGTTCACTAGAGATCCTCCAATTATTTTTCCAGTGAGTAAGTTCCACCTCTTAATTGTTTTAATTAGCAAACCTATGAAAATTAATTAAAATTGTTATTATACTTCCAAAATTACATACCACTGGCTGCTGAACATAAAATCTTAATCAAAATATTGAAAAGGCTGGAATCCAACTTGCTTTAATTGTCTAATATGCTTCAAGGAGAGAAGCGATGAAAACAATAAGGTGAATAAAAAGAAGATGCTTTTTCAGGGAATCTACAACACCTTTTACATAGATGTTTCAAAACGATGATGATGATGATTCAGCTAGTGAAAAATTATCAGAAAGATACAAAAAATGATGACGATGATGATGATCATCATCATGATAATGCTGGTTTCTTTCTTATTCTACTGAGGAATAGAGTTGGTTTTCAGTAGAAGTGTCTACTTTCATGACGGGGAAGTAATTCCTTTATAGCAAGTCCCTTGAAGCACTGCATGGAGATTATATGTGGCCACAGCCTAAGGAAGGGGCCTCAACTAGTGTTCAAGCAGAGAAAGAAAGGAAGAAAAAAGAGAAGCAGATGGTTTGACTGACAGCAGGTGAGGAAACTGGTGCTCCTACTAAGTGCTAGCCTCTGGGTTAGGAGCTTTCACATAGGCTTTTTTTTTTTTCTTCCGGAAAACAACCAGGTAGAAATTTGTAAGCATTAACCTCATTGTACAAATCAGATTTAAAGGGATTAACTAAACTGCCTAAACCCATTCAAGGCCTTCTAGCCTCAATCCTTCTCTCTCCCTTTGATGCACAGGCTAAGGTATGCAGTTTGGGTCATGTCTCCTCATCAAAGCCTAATCCAAATTCCATCCCTCCTATGGTCAGATCCAGGATGAAGGTAGTTGTTTAAACTGGCTTTTAAAGTAAAATTAGGTAACAACAATGGCAACAACAGCAACTAACTGAGTAACAACCACAGTGACAACAGTAACTAATTGAAAATTAGAGTTTATTGTATGCCAGGCTAAGTATTTCCCATACATTATCTAATTTTTGCTCCTAACAACTGAATAAGGAAGCTACTATTATTATTCTCTTCCACATAGGAGAAAACTAAGTCATCCACAGTTTAATATTGGAGTTATGTAGTTAGTAAATGACGGAATTTTTATTTAAACCTAGGTCTAATTTTAGAAATAATTTTAATCACTACTTGGAAAATACACACACATGCAACTACGCGCACGTGCGTGCGTGCTCACACACACACACACACACAGACGCAAAGCATGAACACCATCACAGAGGTATGACCTTAAGCAAGCAGATGTATACAGCTTCTTCAATTAAAACTAGATGGGGTGAGGTAAGGAAGATGTTGTAACAGATATTGATACTAGTAAGTTATAATAGGGCCAGATATTCAACTTTTTAAAGGCTCTCATTTATTTTGTTTCATGCATCGAGTCTCAATAGTGTTCTGTTTCCCTTCTAGTATTTCATCTTTTGTTGTAAACATTATAAAATTGGGCTTTTTTCAGCTGGTGAAAAATTATCAGAAAGATATCAAAGCTGGCACAATTATTGTACCACTGAGAAAGATGTAGCTAAATGTGGATTATTGTTTATTTGAAATATTCATATCAATACCTTGTTGGGAGAGGGCCAGCAAATTTCATTTACCAAAATGTGAATTTTGAAACAGACTACATTATCTAGTACACATAGTAGGTAGTTGATAAATGTTGAAAAACTGTGTGAAAAATAAAGAGTCTTTTATTTAATGACTCCACCTTTTAAAAAATTATTACGAGTACATAATGGTTGTATACATTTATGGGACACGTGATTTTTTTTTTCCGACTTCAATCTTTTTATTTTCTGCCAGAAAGATTAGGGGTAGGAAGGGGTAGGAACAAACACATCTTATTCACAAACAGCAACATCATCAGTAAACAAATGTGGAAAAATTGTCCATACTCATAATTAAAGTAATGCAAATTAAAGCAACAATGAAGTCGAATTTTTCACCTATTAAATTAGGGATACATTTTTTTTCTTTTGTTAATTTTTTAAAATTATACTTTAAGTTCTAGGGTACTTGTACACAACGTGCAGGTTTGTTATATATGTATGCATGTACCATATTGGTGTGCTGCACCCATTAACTCGTCATTTACATTAGGCATATCTCCTAATGCTATTCCTCCCCGCTCCCCCTACCCCATGACAGGCCCCGGTGTGTAATGTTCCCCTTCCTGTGTCCAAGTGTTCTCATTGTTCAATTCCCACCTATAAATGAGAACATGCGGCGTTTGGTTTTTTGTCCTTGCGATAGTTTGCTGAGAATGATGGTTTCCAGTTTCATCCATGTCCCTACAAAGGACATGAATTCATCATTTTTTATGGCTGCATAGTATTCCATGGTGTATATGTGCCACATTTTCTTAATCCAGTCTATCATTGTTGGACATTTGGGTTGGTTCCAAGTCTTTGCTATTGTGAATAGTGCCACAATAAACATATGTGTGCATGTGTCTTTATAGCAGCATGATTTATAATCCTTTGGGTATATACCCAGTAATGGGATGGCTGGGTCAAATGGTATTTCTAGTTCTAGATCCTTGAGGAATCACCACACTGTCTTCCACAATGGCTGAACTAGTTTACAGTCCCACCAACAGTGTAAAAGTGTTCCTATTTCTCCACATCCTCTCCAGCACCTGTTGTTTCCTGACTTCTTAATGATCGCCATTCTAACTGGTGTGAGATGGTATCTCATTGTGGTTTTGATTTGCATTTCTCCGATAGCCAGTGATGATGAGCATTTTTTCATGTGTCTTTTGGCTGCATAAATGTCTTCTTTTGAGAAGTGTCTGTTCATATCCTTTGCCCACTTTTTGATGGGGCCGTTTGTTTTTTTCTTGTAAATTTGTTTGAGTTCTTTGTAGATTCTGGATATTAGCCCTTTGTCAGATGAGTATATTGCAAAAATTTTCTCCCATTCTGTAGGTTGCCTGTTCACTCTGATGGTAGTTTCTTTGGCTGTGCAGAAGCTCTTTAGTTTGATTAGATCCCATTTGTCAATTTTGGCTTTTGTTGCCATTGCTTTCGGTGTTTTAGACATGAAGTCCTTGCCCATGCCTATGTCCTGAATGATATTGCCTAGGTTTTCTTCTAGGGTTTTTATGGTTTTAAGTCTAACATTTAAGTCTTTAATCCATCTTGACTTAATTTTTGTATAAGGTGTAAGGAAGGGATCCAGTTTCAGCTTTCTACATATGGCTAGCCAGTTTTCCCAGCACCATTTATTAAATAGGGAATCCTTTCCCCATTGCTTGTTTTTTTCAGTTTGTCAAAGATAAGATAGTTGTAGATGTGTGGTATTATTTCTGAGGCCTCTGTTCTGTTCCATTGGTCTATGTCTCTGTTTTGGTACCAGTACCATGCTGTTTTTGTTACTGTAGCCTTGTAGTATAGTTTGAAGTCAGGTAGCGTGATGCCTCCAGCTTTGTTCTTTTGGCTTAGGATTGTCTTGGCAATGTGGGCTCTTTTTTGGTTCCATATGAACTTTAAAATAGCTTTTTCCAATTCTGTGAAGAAAGTCATTGGTAGCTTGATGGGGATGGCATTGAATCTCTAAATTACCTTGGGCAGTATGGCCATTTTCAGGATATTGATTCTTCCTATCCATGAGCATGGAATATTCTTCCATTTGTTTGTGTCCTCTTTTATTTCGTTGAGCAGTGGTTTATAGTTCTCCTTGAAGAGGTCCTTCACATCCCTTGTAAGTTGTATTCCTAGGTATTTTATTCTCTTTGAAGCAATTGTGAATGGGAGTTCACTCATGATTTGGCTCTCTGATTGTCTGTTAGTGGTGTATAAGAATGCTTGTGATTTTTGTACATTGATTTTGTATCCTGAGACTTTGATGAAGTTGCTTATCAGCTTAAGGAGATTTTGGGCTGAGATGATGGGATTTTCTAAATATACAATCGTGTCATCTGCAAACAGGGACAATTTGACTTCCTCTTTTCCTAATTGAATACTCTTTATTTCTTTCTCCTGCCTGATTGCCCTGGCCAAAACTTCCAACACTATGTTGAATAGGAGTGGTGAGAGGGCATCCCTGTCTTGTGCCAGTTTTCAAAGGGAATGCTTCCAGTTTTTGCCCATTCAGTATGATATTGGCTGTGGGTTTGTCATAGATAGCTCTTATTATTTTGAGATACATCTCATTGATAGGACATGTGATGTTTTGAAACAGGCATACGATGTATAACAGTTGAATCAGGGTAATTGGGGTATCCATCACCTCAAGCATTTATTCTTCCTTTTTGTTAAAAACATTTCAACTCTACTCTTTTAGTTATTTTTAAATATCCAATAAATTGTGATAAACTATAGTCACCCTATTGTGCTACCAAATACTAGATCTTATTCATTCTATTGTTAAAAATAGAATGTTTTTGTACCCATTAACCATCTCTACTTCCTCCTTCCCACTTGCCTTCCCAGCCTCTGATAGATTGTTTCCATATCTTGACTATAGTGAATAGTGCTGTAATAAATATGGTAGTATAAATATGTCTTTGATACATAGATTTTTTTTCTTTTGGATATATACCCAGCAGTAGGATTGCTGGATCATATGGTAGTTATTTTTTTTTAGTTTTTTGAGGAACCTCCATACTATTCTCCATAGTGGTTGCACTAATTAACATTCTTACCAACAGAATATAAGCATTCCCCTTTCTCTACATCCTCACCAGCATTTGTTATTACCTGTCTTTTGAATAAAAGCCATTTTAACTGGGGTGAGATAATATCTTATTGTAGTTTAATTTGCATTACTGTGGTGATTAGTGATGCTGAGAACTTTTACATATACCTGTTGACCATTTGTCTATCTTCTTTTGAGAAATGCTTATTCAGATCTTTTGCCCATTTTTAATCAGGTTGTTTTTTCTTATTAAGTTTGAGTTTCTTCTATATTCTGTTTATTAATCCCTTGTTGGATGGGCAATTTGGAAATATTTTCTCCCATTCTGTGGATTGTCTCTTCAATTTGTTGATTGTTTCCTTTGCTGTGCAAAAGCTTTTTAAGTTGACGTGATCCCATTTGCACATTTTTGTTTTGGTTGCCTGTACTTTTGAGGTCTCACTCAAGAAATTTTTGCTCAGACCAAGGTCCTGGAGTATTAAAGACTATGTCTTAGTAAAATTGTTGATCTGCACAGAATAAACAAACTGGCTTGAAAAGAAGGCAGCACTTTTCTTAAGGGCTAATGCTTGCCTATGCAAATTAAATGATTAATCAAACACATTATCAGTAATAACTTTTATAAAAATCACTACTCCTGCTATTTTCTCTACTATTGTTTTTGTGCCAAAAGTACATATACAGCTTTCTACATTCTTTCCACCTGATTTAATGTATCAAAGCTGATCTAAGTACCTTCTCCTGTTACAAATATGTTATATATTTTATTTATAATACATCTCTTTTTGCATGCAAAGATATGCAAAATAGAGTAATTGGCAATATTGGATTTTGGTCCAGTTGGTTTGGAAAGTTTTTGTGCCTTCATGCTTATTCTTTAAGCATCATGGATGCATTTTTAAAATTTTTCTCTGGATGCATTGTAAGATAATGGTATCAACTATTTTTCTCTAATAGTCTATTTATCTCGTGACTTGATGTACAGACAGTCTCTGACTTACAATTGTTTAACTTAGAGTTTTTGACTTTACAACGGTGAGAAAGCATGTGTATTCAGTAGAAACCACACTTTAAATTTTGAATTTTGATTTTTTTCCTTGGCTAGTGATATGCAGTACAAGACTCCCAAGATTCTGGGCAGTGGCAGGGAGGTGCAGCTTCTAGTCTGCCACATGATCACAATGGTAAGCAACCAATAGTCTCCAATGTACTGTGTTGTCAGATGGTTTTCCCCAACTATAGGCTAATATAAATGTTCTGAGCACATATAAGATAGTAGGCTAGGCTAAGCCATAATGTTCAGTAGATCAGGTATTAAATGTATTTTTGACTTATGGTATTTTCTTTCTTTCTTTCATTTTTTCTTCTTTTTTTGAGACAGAGTTTCACTCTGTCACCCAGGCTGGAGTGCAGTGGCTTGATATGGGCTCCCTGCAACCTCCATCTCCTGGGTTCAAGCGATTCTCCTGCCTCAGCCTCCCGAGTAGCTGCAATTACAGGCACCCACCACCACGCCTGGCTAATTTTTTTTTTTTTTTTTGTAGAGTCTTACTCACCCAGGCTGGAGTGCAGTGGTGTGATCTCAGCCCACTGCTGCAACCTCCACCTCCTGGGTTCAGTGATTCTCCTGCCTTAGTCTCTCGAGTAGCAGGGATTACAGGCACACACCACCATGCCTGGCTAGTTTTTGTATTTTTAGTAGAGACGGGGTTTCATCATGTTGGCCAGGATGGTCTCAATCTCCTGACCTTGTGATCCACCTGCCTCGGTCTCCCAAAGTGCTGGGATTACAGGCATGAGCCACCACACTTGGCATAATTTTTGTATTTTTAGTAGAGTTGGGATTTTGCCACGTTGGCCAGGCTGGTCTTGAACTCCTGACCTCAAGTGATCTGCCCGCCTCAGCCTCCCAAAATGCTGGGATTACAGGCATGAACCACCGCGCCTGGCCCGACTTATGGTATTTTCAACTTACAATGGGTTTATCAGGATGTAACCCCATCATGAATCAAGAAACATCTGTACTTCTCTCCACTGATAAGTGCATCTCTATCAGGTATGATATAGTAAAAGACTGTGATTAATGATATAAGTTCATTTTCATGATCAGATTTTTAATTTGAGGTCCTTAAAACATCTCTAGCAAACCCTGAGTTCTTCAGAACACTATGGAAACCACAGCTGTAGGACATGGAAAAGTGAGAGGCATACACAGATCTGCATTGTAGAATGAAATCTCCTGTCATAAAATGGAGGATGGGTTAGTTAAAGAAGGGAAATGTTAGAACCAAAGAGATTTGCAAGAAGGTTATTATGTAAGAGGATGGAAAATTAAACTTTGATGTATGTCCTGCACATGTACCCCTGAACTTAAAAAAAAAAGTTGGAAAAAAAACCACTTTGATATATGAATCAGGAAAAAAATGCAACATTTGATAAATAAAATTGATTTTTAAAATTAGACAATTGTTAGTTGTCAGGACTGATGAGTAAGAAGAGATCGTTGATGGCTTTTTGCTTTGGAAACTCAAGCAATTAATGGTGAAGCTGTTGAGATAGACAAGCATGCTGAAGTCAGAGGTACATGTTTAAGTTAGTTTACAGTAAAGTGGATGAAGAGTTTGATTTTACACATAGTGAAACTGAGATACTAAAAACAGCTAAGTGCAGATCTACAATTCAAAAGAAAGATTGGGGCTGCGTATGAATTTGATAACCAAATTGACAAAGCTACAGAAGCAGAGCCAGGAAAGAAGTGCAGACGGAAAAGAGAAGAGGGCTAAGGGCAAACAAACCCTGGGGATCATGACCTGTTATGGAGCATGTAGAAAAAGAGCCACCAAAAGAGTCAGGAAAGCTAAGTTAAGCAGGAGACAGTTAACTTTATAGAAGTATGCAAAAGAGAGACTTGTAAGTAGAAAGAAGTAGCCAGTGTCAGGCCATAGAGAAATGCAATTTTGGCTCATTGTAGTTTTTTTCCTCTTGTTAATCCCTATGCACCTCTACTTTCTGCCATCCTTTATCCAATAATTAATAATAATAATAATAATAATAATGCCTCAGTAAATGATTTTACTCCTACTTCACAAATAAGTTGGATGCCATCAGGCATGACCTATTTCATACCCATCATCTTTGCCTTCACAACCCTTCTGCATGAATCCTTCCCTTTCTTTTTCTATTCCTAAGGCATCTCTGAGTCCTTTCACTTCTTTTCTACTCCTGACTTTGTTCTCATGATAGCTCCTCTTCCACATTCTTTAACAAATACAATCTCCTGAAGGCCTCGTCCTTTATTTCTTAAAATATGTACACTTCTCCCAACTTGCACTGGCTTCCTTGAGCCTGCTGCTCCCAGTAACTGTCCTCCTTTCTTCTTTCTGAGCCAACTCCTTAAAAGACATTGTTTATACCCACTAAGTCTCATCTATCTCCTCCCATTCTCTTCTGAATCCCTGCAATCTGACTTTACCTCTATCCCACTATTAAATTCCTCAAAAGCTATCAATGACTTCCTTCTAGCCCAGTGGTCCCAACCTTTTTGGCACCAGGGACCAGTATTGTGGAAGATAATTTTTCCACAAACCAGGGGTAGGGGGGATAGTTTTGGGATGATCCAAGAGCATTACATTTATTGTGCACTTTATTATTACACAACATGCCATAATGTAGAATCAATAGGAGCCCTGAGCTTGTTTTCCTGCAATTAGACAGTCCCACCTGGAGGTGATGGGAGACAGTGACAGATCATCAGGCATTAGATTCTCATAAGGAGCACACAACCTAGATCCCTCACATGTGCAGTTCACAATACTGTTCACGCTCCTGTGAGAACCTAATGCAGCCGCTGATTTGACAGGAGGCAGAGCTCAGGCAGTAATGTGAGCAATGAAGATCGGCTGTAAATACAGATCTTCACTTACCTGCCACTCACCTCCTGCTGTGTGGCTGACTGGTACTAGACTGTGACCCAGGGGCTGGGGACCCCTGTTCTAGCCAAATCCTTTTTCAATTTCTAAGATCAAGTGAATCAATTTCAGGCCCCATTTTAAACTGCAGATTGACCAGCCTGTCTTTAGGTTTCTGTGTCACTGCCTCATTCAGATTTCCTTCCCATCTCTCTGCCAGTTTTCTCTCTCTTTTCTGCTAGTGTTTCTTCCCCATCTTGTCTCCAACTGTAAGTATTCCCTGTATTGTAGCACTTGGGCTCATTTCTCACTGTACATGCTGCATACTTTCAGATAATTCATCCACTCTGCTAGCTTAAATTGCCCTTTCTATTACAATGTCGCTCATGTTTATATCTCCTGTTGACAGAATGATTACCTCTGTGCTGCCATCCCTCTTATGCCATCCATACATTAAAACAACCACTAATTCACAAAGTGATCACAACCTTGAGAACCAGTCAAGTATGAGGCCATTGCCATTGAGTTGTTTCTCAGAGTTCCTAAGGTCTCCGCTTAGAACAGCAGTTCTCAAACTTAAGATTTCATCAGAATTTACCTGGAAGGGTTGTTAAAAGACAAGTTGCTTGACTCTATACCCAAAGTTTTCTGATTTGGTAGGTCTGTGGTGGGTCCAAGAATTTGTATTTCTAACAAATTTCCAAGTGATGCTGATGCTGCTGTTTCAGGCACAGTGCTTTGAGCATCGCTGGCTTAGAAAACGGTTTTTAAACATAACTGCACAACAGAATCACTAGGATAGCCTTTTGAAAATTACTGCTACTCTGGTCGGGTGCGGTGGCTCACGCCTGTAATCCCAGCACTTTGGGAGGCCGAGGCAGGCGGATCACAAGGTCAGGAGATCGAGACCATCCTGGCTAACACGGTGAAATTCCGTCTCAACTGAAAATACAAAAAAAAATTAGCCAGGTGTGGTGGCGGGCACCTGTAGTCCCAGCTACTCAGGAGGCTGAGGCAGGAGAATGGCGTGAACCCAGGAAGCAGAGCTTGCAGTGAGCCGAGATAGTGCCACTGTACTCCAGCCTCGGCGAAAGAGCGAGACTCTGTCTCAAAAAAAAAAAAAAGGAGAAAATTACTGCTACTCAGGACCCACTACTGGCCTATTACATCAAAATATCTGGTAATGGGCTCCCCAGTTAACTCTAACATGTAATCATAGTTAAGATACATATGTTTAGAAGCAGAGGAAAGGAAATACCACTCAGAAAAGCAATAGCCTTGGGTAGGGGTTTGCCCCATGGTTTCCTCCAAAGTCCGTTAATTCCATAAAATAATAAGCAAAAAGGTCGTGTGTAGCCAGGGAGGGAGTGCATAGCCTTCAACATATTCTCCAAAGGATCTGTGACTGCACCACCCAAATTAAAAATCACTAAGGAAGCTGATTCTTAGGGAGGCCTGGCCTGCTTACACAATTTCTTACATTCACACATATCACCATCATATATGTTTCAAACTCCATTCTGTTCATACATTAAGGCTTCTGTGGGAAATACCTACTTTACTTTGCATAGCTTCAAGGCTTGAAATGTTTATCCTTGCATATTTACTCAGGTTAATAAGCATTTGTTTCAAAGTGCTTATTAAGAAGAAGAATCCAACATCCATCCATCATTGACATATTGGCAAGAATCACTTTATCTAGGTTAGTTTTATATTACCTTATGGCCTAAAGTAATAGGTATTTTTAATGAGCAAAGAAGGGAGTATGAAGAACATTGACAGTCTAAGTAGAGGCCCACAGAGAAGTTTTCAAAAAAACCAGGACAATGGGAACCTGAAAGATTGAGAAGGGTATCTGAGTCACTAAGATATGTGTGAAGAAAGAAAAATCAGAATACACAAAGAGTAATTTTTAACTATGGTACCTGAAACTCATTGTACGATGAAGAAATGAACAGAAAATCATCTTCCTCTTCTTTTCTTCCCCTATATTCATCACATACAGATTCCTCAGAATCATTAACTAAGGACTAACATGATCTCTACTAGTGGGGTCAGTTTTGAGTAATGTAAAGCATGGGAGCCTTAGAGCCAATCCCAGCTCTGCCATTCACTGTCTAGGTGGCCTCGAGCAACTGTTAACCTCTCTAAGTCCAAGTTTCGTATCTGTAAAATAGCAATGATAATACCCACCTCATGAGGTTATCTTGAAAAGTAAATGAAATGATTTTTAGTACTTATTACAGTGCTTCAAACTACCAAGTGTTCAATAAATGGCTGTGTTACTACAACTTAGCTAGGTTATAATCAAATAGGCATTTTTTGGACTAGCCTAAAAATGCAACTATGTATCAATTGCTATTGTCTATGTTCCAAGTGATTGGCTTTGAGATAGTCTTCACTATGAAAACATTCAAATACTCACTTTACATTTTCAATTTACTTTTTAAACGAACTACTTGTTGTTCCAACTGCCAATACTTTTTGTTTAGCTACTCAGTTACCATCTTAATCTCACAGCTAATAGACACTTCTCCCCGAAATGAGAGTTTCTTAGGAACAAGAATCATGTCTTTATCAAATAACCATTAATTGAGCATCTATATGTCAATAACGGGACATAAAAAGATACATACGATTAGTTCCTTTCTTCATGGGGCTTAACTTCTACCTGGGAAAAATAATATGCAAATACAATTCAAGATTATGACTGTTATAATAAAGATGTGTGCCAAGAACTATTGAGTCTACTGGAAGAACAGATTTATTTTATCTCATTTGATAAGGAAATCTTCGTAAGAGAGGTGGCGTTAGAACTGAGCCAAATGTATATCAAACTCAATAATAAATGAAGTAATTCCAGCACTTTGGAAGACAGAGATGGAAGGATCACTTGAAGCTAGGAGTTTGAGACAAGCCTGGGAAACACAGCAAGACCCCTGTCTCTGCCAAAATAAATAAATAAAAATAACATTAGCCAGGCATGGTGGCACATCTTTGTAGTCCTAGCTATTCAGGAGGCTGAGGCAGGGTAATCACTTGAGCACAGGAGTTTGGGGTTACAATGAGTTATGATCATGCCATTGCACTCCAGCCTGGGTGACAGAGCAAGACCTTGTATCAAATAATAATAATAATAACACTAATAATAAGTGTAAAACATACGTAGGAATAGAGAGATCTGCATGGATGCTACTGCAGGACAAGATTCATAAGTGTACTATGGTATATTTGGACCTTGAATATATAGGATAAAGATAAAAGATGAAATTTCATGGTGTGCATCTAGGCATGTATGTAATAGTAAGAAATATTATTAATAAATAGCAAGCTCGTTGATGGAAAATAATGTTAGAGAGGTGCCACCAAGAAACTGTATTTTGTAGAGCCCTGGGAACTGAGCAGGGAAGTTTAGACCTCATGCAATAAGCAAAAGAAAGAAAAAAAAAGGCATTATAGATTCTAGAACCAAGGTATACGTAACATGATGAAAGCTGAGTTGTAGTAAGGTTATTCCAGCAATCATGTTGTGGGTAAAGGATCAAGGCTAAAGATGGTAGACTAGAGCATCTTGAATCAATTTTGTTAATGCAGCTATGACCCGTGGTAGGTCTAGATGAGTACAAGTATGTGTTTAGAGATCAACTATAGATATAAATGTGATATTTCATGAATGTCACCTGGGATATTTGAATAATAATATCACTGACAAATACTGCAAAGGTAAGGTGAAAGATTATGAATCATCTTTAAGTGAATAAAATTTAGCGTCATCTTTATGCCAAGTATGTGAAAATATATAATATTTCATGTATATGTATCTACATAATATGTACATCTTCATTCAGTATCTATTTCCCACATTATATCTTGTTTCCACAAATAAATTATCTACTTCTGCTGGGCAGAATCTCATCTCATATTTCTCATGCATTCTATAGAGCTTACCATGTAAAAAACATAAAGTTGGTACTTAATAAAAACTTATTTGATTAAATAACTGAGGTCAGAAATAGCAGAAAACTAGCACATCTTAGATGGAGTCATTAGTGAATAAGAATTATTTATTCCTAATGATATTGATGAAGCGGGAAAAGTTTAACTGTGCCAAGTAATTCTAGACAATGAAACTATAGTTCGTTTTTTTTTTAATATTCAGTAGAACAAATTTTATGGACCTGAAATGTCAAGGGAAATAGTGAAAAATCATCCTTCTCATCTACTCAGGTGTGTGTAGGTTTATTTTTTTTCTTTTTTCACTTTAAAAATGTGATCTTAGGCTGGGCCTGGTGCCTCATGCCTGCAATCCCAGCACTTTGGGAGGCCAAGGTGGGCAGATCACGAGGTCAGGAGTTCGAGACCAGCCTGACCAAGATAGTGAAACCCTGTCTCTACTAAAAATACAAAAATTAGCTATGCGTGGTGGCGGGCACCTATAATCCCAGCTACTCGGGAGGCTGAGGCAGAGAATTGCTTGAACCTGGGAGGCGGAGGTTGCAGTGAGCCGAGATCACACCATTGCATTTCAGCCTGGGCTACAGGGTGAAAAATCCATCTCAAAAAAAAAAAAAAAAAAAAAAAAATGTGATCTTAAAGTTGGGGTGGGAGAATAAGACAGTAAATCAGCCCAATCTTTTATAGCAGCATATTCACTTCACTTAGAAAAAATGACTTTAATTGCACAGGGATAGAAAAAAAGATATTTGAATACCTTTCCTTGACAAGATTCAGAGCTTTCATGTAAGAATAAAATATACATTTACAGTAAATTTAGATTTGGGGTAGAATTTAAAGCTCTTGTCCATCAACATGTAATGAATGAATGTGACACTTGCATAATAGCATTTTTTGGAGCACTGTTAGAAAGAGCAAGGGAGTCTTTGCAATGCTAAAGAAAAAAGGAAGTTAAAAAATTTAAGGATGTTTCACTTTCAATAAAAAAAATCCTAGTCGAAATAAGTTGGCAACTCCATGTTCAGAATCTATGTTGTTTCTCTAATGTTCAGGAATGGTTAAGGCAGGAAAGAGAATCTCAAGGTCACCAGGAATAGTCCTTAGAGTATTCTTATAGGGCTTATCTGTGCTCACATGCCTAATTTTTTTCCAAGTGCAAAAGAATGGCCACTTGCTTGAGACAGGCCCAGTGCCATCCTTTATTCAAGTTCCTTTATACTCCTCTTTTTAAAGAAGCTGTCAAGTTCTTTTTTTGCAGTTGACAGGAAAGGCCAAATCTGTGGTACAGGAAAGGAGGCACAAAAAAAGAAACTTTTTTGTGTTGATGTTTTACTAAGTGAGCTAAGGAGAATTTTAGAATCATGCAATTTACTCTGGAGGCATTTACTGTACATAGCTATAGTGATGGTAATTTCTTTCATTGTTGAAGTGAAAAGATAACCATCAATCAGTTGTCAATTGGTCAATTGCAGAAGTGATGAAAAGAAACTGGTAGGAACAATCACTTCTGTGGCTACCTAGACCATTTGGAGGCATAAGAAAAGTATGGGAACTGGATTGCATTTTAAAAAGGGATTGGACCAGATTTTCAAAAAGGTTAATCGGCATAACTTCCTTGTAAAGGATGGCTTTGCAGTTATGCATAATCAGGAAATGCATTTTAAAAATGAAAAATTTTAAAGACAATGAAAAGTTTAAAAGTAAAAATTATTTATTTAACTAAATAAGGTAAATAAGCCCAGAAGACCTTGAATTTCAGTGTGTTCCTAATGGAGGAATAAATATAGTTTACTAATAACCCAACACATGCATTTAAAACAAATTAATGAAAATTACTTTGTACTCATGCCTTAGGTTCTAATCTTGGACACTTTGAAATAAATAACTTTCCAAGTATTTATTATGAGAAATAGAACATACAAGCTAATTGTGAACACTGTTTTTAAGCAAATATTTACAGATAATTTAATTTTTTTGAACCTATGGAAGTTTATATAAAGGTTAAGATAAGAGGAATTTAAAAAATAATTAACTTGCATAAAAGGCAAATGGCACTTAGGGACTTAGTGCTGTAAGCAAGATTTCATTTTGATTTATCCTATTTTCCTAAGAATGGCAATGTTATTGATTTAGTCTGAGAGAGTTCCCCACACACATAGTGATTTTTTTTTTTTTTTTTTTTTTTTTTTTTTTTTTTTTTACTGTGGTAGGTAATAAAAAGGATTACAGGCCCCCAGAAGGATGAGATATCATCAGTTTGTAATCCAGCCCATGGTTTCCTAGATACCGTATTGTCTATTCTGTTCCGCTATGTGAAAAATGTTGAATATCAACAATGGGTTTCAGTGCTGTATTGTTGAGTTTTGTATGAACTAATCTAGCTTCCCTAAAAAAAAAAAAAAAAAAAAAAAAAAGAAAAGAAAGAAAGAAAAGAAAGAAAGAAAGAAAAAAAAAGAAAAGAAAAAAAAAGAACCACAGCTTTGGACAAAAGTCTATAGCCAGTGCATTTGAAACTCCCCTTGCACCAGGGCTGACTGTAGCTGGGGGAAGACATTTTACTCATTTGCTCTTTCCTTTCATACAGTCAGCTGGTCCCTCTTCTCAGGTGTAGATCACCTATTATAATTTTACCTAATTTTGATACTCTGATAAGGAAAGTCCCAGGACTTATCAGCTGGGATAGGCCTCACTTACAAGACAGCTCTGTTCAGTATTTGGAAGGTAAGCTATTTGCACAACTTCTCTGCTGTAGTGTACTGGCCTAGCTCTAAAACTTTGCAGTACATCACTTATTTTTAACTTTCACTTTTTTCTCTTTTCTTCTTTTGGAGAAAGAAAGCCTGACAGGTTTCTTCGGAAAAGTGGCCATCCATGGAATGAATGAAATGTTCTCTTTCTATTCCAGTAAGTAATTGACTTGTAACTAAAAATTGAACTAGCTGCTATGTCAGCTGCAATGTGAGCTGCTGCTGGCACAGGTGTTGCTTACTCTTTAGCCTGGAAAGAAAAGGGGCTTAAACTGTGATTAAATTTCAAGTCAATTGACCTCAACATGATAGTACATAATTCTTACTTGCCTACCGAATAGCCTGAGTTCTCATTTTGACCCTGATTCTGACACCTGCGTTTTTAATGTTTGGTGTAGCTAAAGCTATGGTTGCTCTTTTGTTTAGAAATAAAGTGGGTAGAGAACAGTTCTAAGTAAATAACAAATGGTAGCCAGCCGAATGAGTCTTTAATACAGTGCGCAACATGTTCTATTTTTTTAATGCATTAACTCTAAGTTCATGTAAATTATTATTCAATCTTTTCTTTTTAAACAGTATGGATTTATGGGTAACAATTTACTAACTATGGATACACAGTAAATCCAAATCAGTGAATTACAAATAAGTAAAGGATGTGAGAATTTTGATGTTAAGTGCTTTCAAATTAATTTTGATTATGTAACATATCATAGGCTAAATATGTCTTGCCCTTCAATTATTTTTGAGCCCTAGGAATGAAATAGCAGCATTGTCTTTCTTCCTTAGTATAAATAGAACAAAAGTCTCCTTAACTTAAGCAAGACGACTGTATTTGAGTTTGGGAGACAAACCTTTATCTTTTCCCAAAAGCAAAATAAAAATCATCTAAAATTTAGTGACATCTAAAATTACAATTTACACTTAAGGCTATTCTCCATTCATTTTTTGTAAAATGGTTGCATGCTAAGGATTGATCTGTAAGATGAGAGCACCCATGGATTGTTGTTTTTTCCTCCTAACTTTCTTTCTAACCTGGGAATTAGGAGAACTTGCTGATGATGCTTGCTTAACCCTGCTTTTAGTACCAGGCTGTAACTAGCTTTCTGTGAAACCATTTCTGACTCTCTGCTTGCAGTGGTAAGCCTGAATTTTTCCCCCTCCTGGCCCATCACTGTCAGTCAATTATAAGATTGAACTGAACCAGAAAATCTGGTACAGTCTGGTAATTAGTACAAAGGGTTTCCAGTCTAGTGTAAAGACAGAGATGCAAGAGCCCCAGCAGTCACAGAAATCGTTTTGATTGGCCATGGACATTGCCTTTTAGTGCTGCTTGGTGACTTCCTAAAGATATTGCCTCCTACCCTACAGGTCTTCTCCTTCAAGTACATTATGGGCCTTTTTTAAAAGTCGTGCGTGCGTGTGTGTGTGTGTGTGTGTGTGTGTGTGTTTCTTTTTTTAGATTCAACTTCTCCCATTTTTAGTCTGTCATTTTTGCCTATCAAACAGACACATTTTGACTTGCCCAACAAAGAACCAAGTTATCAACACTCACAGAAACTGACATTTTTAATTCAGGCTTCATTATGTCTTTGAATTATGACAGTGACGTACAAAGACATTTTAAGGGTTTTTCATTATTTTTTTAAAATCCAGCATTGGGATGTTTATCTTTCTTTAGTATTCATATTTCCCTTTCTACCTTTATTCTCAATAATATATAATTAGCATTATCAAAACCATCAGCTATTATCCTTTCTGACTTTTGACCTCTATTTTTTAAATAAGCCTCAAGCTAACATTCTCTAGAAAAAGAAAAATTCCCTAACAGATTTTAATGAAATATTTTAGGATTATTTGAAAACATGAATCCCTTTTAAACATCAACACTACATGACTAGACAAGTAATGGGTCTTATAATAAAACAATAGCAACAAAATAAATTTGATGAAAAATTATTTTGTAAATCTAACTTGAATTTGATGGTAAGTGCGATTTTATAGTGTGTATTTCATCAGACATTTTAAACCACTACTTTGGAGTTCTTTGCTTATTATGAAAGCTAGTTTGGGGTAAATTCTTATTTTTTACAGAAGCAAACATTCTTTTTGATTATAGATTACATCTCATTAGTCATATCAGATATAGTGAAAGTGTTTGGTAATTTGTCAATATAACAAATGCCTATCCCAAAAGATAGATTATGTCTATCTTATTTTTTTAAATTTGCTTTAAGGACAAGTTTAATGTCTGACACCCTGCACAAAATTGCAAAAGCAGCAGTGCCCAAATGAAAAACAATCAAAAGAAAGCACACGGTTTTCATCTCCAAGAATGCTATCTTTAGGACAATCTGCAACATGATTTTAGTTGTGATGTGTGTTGTGAATCTTCTAAAGGATCCTTTATTTATCTATACCTTAATGTAACTTTAAATATCTGCTTTATTTCTATGTATAATCTTAACAAAAGTAGTTACATTACCATGTCTGGTACTGATTTTTACATCTGACTTTGCTGTTACATTTCAAGAAGGTTAATATTGCTTTTGTAACCCTGTCATGAGTAATGCATTTTCCCAGTAAACATGTCATAATGTTAAAGGCTGTTCGAGAAGCAGGGTTTCTGTTGAAACAGTTTTGTATTTATTTCTCTATTGTTTATTATCCATAATATGGTGTAAGGCTTTGAAAAGAACACGCATATTTATGTAATTAACACTTTTTGTTATTAGGAAAGCCTTCCCATTAAAAACTAAGACAGTCTAAGAAAACTATATAAATGGGCAACTTTTCAGGAAAAATATTTGCATTCGATTTTAATTTGCCATCAAGCTTATATATTAAAATGTATACATAAAGTGACTGAGGGAAGGGTACTTTCTGGTGACATTTTTCTTATTTTTTAATCTAAAATATATGTTGAAATTCAAAAGGTGCTCACCACATGCAGTGTGGCAGCGTTCAATATTCTTTAACAGCTGTATACTCTGTGGGTCTGTATGAAGTTACAGGGGCTCACAAGCATTATAACGGACACAAACATTCTTTTCTATTTTGGTCTTAACTCCTAGAAGCAGGAGTAACTTGGAAAGAACCAAGCAGCCTCCTGCCCCGTTGAGACCAGAGTACCTCTGCTATTATCTGCTGTGTGTATTAGAGTTCCATTAAGATTTACTCATGAAAATCCCATGCTGGAGAGGAAAAGGTGAAACATTACTGACTGAGTCTATCTTATAGAAAAGGAAAGCAGGGTTTACTCCAGGTTGTACACTGAGTGAGTGACAGTGTCAGTTTTATCACCCAGTTTCTTGTCTCCTGGTCCCAGGCTTACTCTCCTAACCAGACACAGTCATGGCTCTGTATGTGCAGGCCTCCTAAACTATATTGCTAAAAGCTCACACCAAGAGATTCACAGCCATATGTTCAAAATCATGATGCTTCCTGAAGATATAGTATCTAGGTGGTAAATGGAATTTTATAACATTATAGACCAAAATCAAGCCCTTTATTTGGCAATATTATTCATTCTGGCTGCATTGTTGTAGTCGTTAGGGAAAAGATTGATTCCTCTTACTACTTAGTAAAGTAATATTTCGGAGATTTCTTAATGGTATTTCTAATTGTGGTAAAAAAATAAAATTTACTACCCTCACCATTTTTAACTGTATAGTTCAGTAATGTTAACTTAAGTGGTATTTTTTACAGTAGAAAAATAAATAATTAGTACTTAAATCCAAAAGAAAGAAAATTTTTTTAAAAAACTGAATTAAGATGCTAATTTTTCAAAACATGTTTTATGGAATACCATCCCCATAAGCTATGCCAGGTAAAAAAAAAATAACACGGTCAAATAATTTATGCCCTTCTCTAAGAAATTCACGATGAAAATTTGTACTTGAAAAACTCTGGTAAATCATAAAGATCTCTTTGAACCTTGTATAATATAGAGAATCCCAAACTATTTTTCCATAGGTTTCCCCCAACCTATTTTGCCAAAAAGTCTATTTTTATTCTTCAGAGCTAATATTTTTAACACATTTTAGGAAATTTTCCTCTAATCAAACCTTTGCAGATTAAAAAAGATCTATAAAGTGATGTTTATACTATTTATGTTCACTGGCTCTGTGTTTACAAATCTTTTATCTTTATCTTATGGTAGTAAATCTCATTAATTCAATCACTCAACAAATATTTAGGCATGGGCTAAGTGCTGGGAATACAGTAATGAGTAAATCGGTCAGAACCCCTGACCTTGCAGAGCTTACAGTCTGGGAAAGAAGTCACTGCAAGTGCTCTAATGTGAAAGTCAGAAGAAGGGAAGAAAGAAAGGAAGAAAGCAAGAAAGGGAGGAAACAAAAAAGGAGGGAAGGAAGGAGGGAGGGAGGGGTGGAGAGAAGGAAGGAAGGCAGGGAGGGAGGGAAAAGGAAAGAAAAGAATGAATGAATACAGGAAGCACAAGTAATATTAGCTGTTTCTGACACTCATAGCTTATCTGGCTATTTTTTGTTGTTGTTTTTCCTCATTCTGAAATGAGAGAAGAGGGAAAGGGGGAAAAACCCCACCAGTTCAGTGGTCTGGTCTTTGAATAAAGATAGAAATAATATTTCTTTGAAAGCTACGTATGTATCACCAATTGAGTCTATGATAGTTCTCTAGCAATTCAAAGATGGGCTTCTATTGCTTAGAAGGGAAGGAGATAGGAAGAGAAGGAGAGAAGAAAAGGAGAGGAAGGGAGGAAAGGAGGAAGGAAAAAAGAAAAGAAAACGCATTTTCTGGTCTTCCCTCCTAGTTGATGTTACCTTCCATGTAAGAAGATTCCTTTCAAGTGTCAGCAGAAGACCTTATTTGATGGTAACCATGGGTCCTACCTTTGTCAGGACATATTGTCTCTGACTATCTATCCAACCTTCTCTCTCAGGCTCTGACCTTCATGCTGGGAACCTTTCTTCATGGGAGTGGAATGTGTCTCCTAAGCAAAGGAAAAGGATAGGCCCATGGGCATATCATTGTTCTCCAGCATCTTACTCATCCTTAGAGCTCCTACACAAAAATACAAATCATGATCCTGCCAAAAAGGAGCACTTGAAAGGCTGAAGAAGGGCCTCATCTTCTTGTTGGACTGTTGTCCAGTGTTCCACTTTCTTGTATGAAACTGAATGCCTTGCATCCTAACTCCTGCGTATACCACTTGAAAATAAATATTGTAGGTGACTGCCCTTTGATCACAGAGATTAGGGAAGCAGGAAAGATTACAAAATCTAAAAGAAAAAAAAAAGGCTTATAACTAAGAGAAAAAGAAGGTGGGCCTTATGCCAACTCTGGTTTCTTACCTGCATTTTTCATCATGGATGTGTCACAGGTGAGTTCTGTGAATCAGTGCTAAGCTGAATTCTCTGGGATATTGCAACTTTGTTTTGCTTTTTCTTTCTTTCTTATCCCAGCATTTCCTTCAATGGGAACAATATGACATAAAATTATTATCAGAATACTGTGAGGAAAAGAACTTAGAAAATAATTTGGAATTTTCAAGTTAAAATTAAGAGCTGTGTTAGTCGGCTTCCTTCTTCTAGTTAGCTGGGAATCAATTTTCTAATTCAGTCTCTCCTCTCTGTCATTTGTCTATTGATATATGATAGGCCATGCAGTACTTGCCTCTTTTTATTCCTTTTAATTAACTTTTTAATTTCAATTATGATTATTTGTATGGATTCCTATTCTCTCTTCTCATCAAATTTGTTTGGCTTATTTTTTATTTACATGCCACTACCCACTGCTGTGAATTAACAATAACAAAAAATCTGCACTCTTCCCTTCCACCTCTTGAACTGGAGAAACAGTTAGCTAATAAGAGGCTAAATGAGCCTTAGAGTATAGAGAAGCTGGAATCCTTAAATTATTTAAATTGAAAAATGGCTGGTTTTACAATCAGAAAAACTCAAGTGGACCGTAAGCCCCTACTTGATTGTTCCCCCTTATCTGGATGATCTTGTAATGACAGCTGGAGTTATCTGCCATCAGCATCACTGTCCACAAAAGCTTCTACTCTCTCTGCTCAACTCTTCAGCAGCCCTGGGGAGCTGGGGCTGTTTCAGGGGAGAGGGCCCTAGAGGATTGGAAACTTTATTAAAATGCAAAGCTGTCTCTAGTGACATAAAAGCTCAGTAAAGGGTAATGGATCTAAAATCACAGAGCCAGAAATTATCTGCAGAATGAAAAAAACTGAGATTTCATATACTGTAGGCTAGGGTCAGTGTAAAATAAGGGGCAATATAAAATAAATAGCAGTTTAAAATAAGGAGCAAAAGATAGAAGGAAAAGGAAATGTAGTGTTTCAACATCAATAGTGCAACAAACACCACATGTATCAGACTGGCCCTTGTAGAATTCTGTCTCAGGAGGTGACCCAGTGAAATGTATTATGGGAAGTCAGGATAGTTGTCTGCTTCAAAAGTTTAGAGAAGTACCCCCAAACCTTCCTGATTTTCTCTTGATAAGCAATTCATTCTTGGGCTACCACCCATTAATTTTCTGAAACTTACTGTTGCTAATAGAATTGGTACTAACAGATAGTAATAGGACCCCCATCACACTTTTGCTTGACGTCTGAATGTGGGCTCTCGCTTCACTGGCCATATGAAAATGAGGAATCTAATTCACAAACTGTATATTTTAAATGTGTTTGCTCATTTTGATCCATTTTACTTTAAAAATTAAAAAGTAAGATCTTAATTCATTTAACTCAAAGGACTGCATATAAGATTACTCACTAATAAGTTAAATGTTGAAATGAAAATTGAGGCACTAAAGGATAGAACAATTATATAATTTGTCTTAAACAATGGCAATTAGTGGCAGAATGAAAAACGGCATCCAGGTGATTTCAATTTGCATATACTAAATTCTTCAAAAATCCTTTATTTTGTATTCTAAATTTCTTACTAGAAAAAAATGACTGTCAGCACAAAAAAGTCATAAGTAATATTCAAAATAGCTCATTGCTCTTAAAAGGCAGAGTAGTATATTCCCTTCTGCACATTACTACTTTGAAAACACTTCTCAGGGAAATTTATTATCATCATCACTACCCTGACAACTACCTACCGACAATCATTTATTGAGTGCTTACCATATTTCTCCTTTCTCCAGGCCTCATCTTCAAGCCTCGTTTTCCCTTCTGCTCAGAACCTTAAAAAAAAAAAAAAAAAATCAGTGTTGGGTTAAATTACTTAACTGATAATTTCTCTTTTCATGCAACTAGCAAGTTCAGTTAGCAAATGAAAAAGCTAAATGAAGTATTCATTCCTTCATCTTCAGCAGAAGACATTAAAATTACCAGTCAGATCACAAGTACTTCATATATCAGGAGAATTCCCACCCCACACGTATATATAATGATTTGGCTTTATTTTTTCCTAAAAATTTTGTATTTACACTTCACACATTTATAAACTGATTTTTAGTGATGAGAAAAGGTTGATAGAATTACTTAGGACTTTTTTTTTTCATTTTTAGTGCAGAGCTAGCTTCAGGTGTGACTTTATAAACAAGCTTTCATCTCCAATGTAAGAAAACAAGGTTCTCTCTGTCCCCCAAAAAGAGACTGGGTACTGGAACACAGAGAAGCTCCTTTGTCCGGGTCTCCCCTTCACCCTCCATTAGTATGCACTGCTGCAAACTTGAGGCCCAGTGAAGAACTTCTTTGACTTGGGAGGGTGGTTTTTATAAAACTCCAAGCTTTGTTCCACAGGGACACTCATGTCAAATAGCAGTCCCCCATAGTAATTGTAACTCCATCATATTCTCCCATTCAAAACAGTGTACTGGGGTATGAGTGAAAGCAATACTATTGCAAGGATAATCTTGAATTTGCTGTAATTAATTCTTAAATACATTGTCTGCAAACACCAGAACTTTATTGTTATTTCATATTTCTTACAACACATCTCAATCACAGCTGATCGTGGCACATTAATCTCATGAAACTGGGATTAAAACATATCCTTTTAGTGAAATTGGCAACTAAATTGGCAGAGCTACTAAGAAATGAGAGATTCTTAGATCTGTGGAGCTGACACTTGAGAAGGTACTCTGACCAACCATTGGCTCTTGGGACTATTTCAACAAATGATTGGAGCATATCATACTGCTTTTCTCCTTCCAACCTGATGTCTCCTCACACCAGGTTGACTCAACAGCCTTATGTTTATGGAGCAAGACAGGACAGAGTTATTGTTTACCTTAAACTAGGATCTAAATAATCATAAAATGCCAAAATATGATTAATAGCATAAAACTAATTTTATGTGTCATAACTAAATTTCCGTCTTTTTACTAATTGCATTATTGGCATGTGTTAGCTTAGGCTTTACATTGAAAACTAAATTATTTTTGAAGTTTTTAGTGTTCAAAGTGTGATGATTTTCTGGGGAATTTTTTCAAAGCCCAGTACTGAGACTATGCTCCAGACAAGTTAAATAAGAGCTTCTGAGGATGGGACCCAGACATCAGTATTTTTTAAAGCTCCACAGATTATTCCAAAGTGCAGCCAAGGTTAAGAACCACTGGTTTAAAGAAGGGAAAAAGGTGGGAGAAGGGGGAATCAGTATAGGGAGATATTAGGAAACGAATTTAGTCATGCAGTTATAATTGGTGCTATTTTGATTTGTTAACCTGATAGTCTGAGAGCGTCCAGTGACCACTAGATGAACCTGAGACATCCCCAGTTATCACTCCCTGCTTCTGTGCATCTAATCCTGTGGAGATTTATAATCCTGGGAACCAAGGGCAAGAAGGAAACTGTGACATCTCTATAGCTGCAGGATTCTTCGCTCTTTAATAAAGTCAGGGCAAGCTTAATCCCACATAGTTCACAGGGAGGCTCAAAATGGATGCAGGAAAACCTCTCTCTATCCCTTGCTTCAAAGGCAGGTACAAATAAAGAGCCCTAGGATTACTGCAAATTTCCTAAGAATAAAAAACATTCAGACAAGAGTTAAAAAATATTACAGTGTCTATTGTGAGCAAAGTGCTAACCTAATCCTTACTACAACTCTGTGAGGCAGGTATTAGATGTGCTCCCATTTTACAGAGGAAGACACTGAGAAACAGTAACAAGAAAGCTGCCCAAGGTCATACAGATAATGTGTGCCTAAGTCTGGACTTTTTACTCTAAGACAGATGGAAAACTGACCAAAGGTCACCCTAGCTATTCATGGACAGCTGTCTGTGTCAAAAGAATCTTCCTTTCTTTAGATAAAGAATCAAATTAGTATGCTAATTGTGTTCTTTGCTAGTATGTGTAAGCAAGCATTATACTCACAGACATGGAAAAGAACCTTAGTATTCAGACATCAGTATGGCATTTGTTGTCTTTTGAAACATCACCACTAGTTCTCATGACCAATTTGAGTCTATTGGAGTTTCTTCAATTAAAAAAAAAAAAAAAAGTTGGAATAGCTAAGATAACCCAGCATATGCATCTAAGCTGAAGCTTACATCAAACCTTGAAAACAGGATACAACTCCTTCTTATAATATTTCTGAAAATGGAAATCCTCTTGATTTAGTGGTAGTAAAAAAGAAAAAAAAAATTTTGTATGTTCTCCCTCTAAAGTCTTAGAATGTGATAGTGTAATTGGGATTTGGCATCAACCCCAAACAGCTGCAGTTATCTGTTTCATATTTTGTAAACTTTTTCTGAACCAGAAATTGCTAGTTACCTAAGGAAACAGCCTAAGGTAGGGCCAACCCTCAACCAATGTGAAGAAAGCAGTTTATCTTTTATTTACTCAACCAAGCGTTGTCTTGTGTCTATTATGTGCTAGGCACTATTCTTCCAGATCTTTCCCAACTTACTGACATTTCTTGTCCCTCTTCCTCTCATGCTCCCAACATCCGTATTCCCTGTCCCTGTACCCTCTGGGTCAAAACCCACTCTGAGATACCTCACTCCCATGAAGGTAAATGTGGTTAATAACAGCTTTAACAAGTTATTATTTCCAGGATGATATGTATTATAACAGGGACCAGATCATTTAATCTAAAAGGGTGATGTTCTTGTGGTGTAATTATAGGCAGGGGTTTCCTGAAGACAGTTGAAACCTTCTCCAGTCTTGCAACTCAGGTGGCAGCCTGCGACTCTCCTGAGGTCAGGGCCATGACTTTTCATGTTTTTATTTTTGTATTTATTTATTTATTTATTTATTTATTTATATATTGAGATGGAGTCTCGCTGTGTTGCCCAGGCTGGAGTGCAGTGGCGGGATCTTGGCTCACTGCAACCGCTGCCTCCCAGGTTCAAGCAATTCTCCTGCCTCAGCCTTCTGAGTAGCTGGGATTACAGGTGCCCGCCAGCACGCCTGGCTAATTTTTTTTTGTATTTTTAGTAGAGACAGGGTTTCACCATCTTGGCCAGGCTGGTCTTGGACTCCTGACCTCGTGACCCACCTGCCTCGGCCTCCCAAAATGCTGGGGTTACAGGTATGATTCATGTTCTTATCCCAAATGCTTGGCACAGTGACTTTTCCAGTTGGAACTCAATAATGAAGGAAGCTCTGGCCTGAGGAAAGCAAGTTGCAATAATAAAGATGTCCTCACACAGATGAATGGGAAGATGTTGGATTCATTTTGAGCCAAACTGGTATGAGGAGGTCAGCTAAAAGCATTAAGAGGAGATAACCTAGTCCCATCAATTGAATTCTCCTAGGAGCCAGGGTCAGATTTGAGAAACTTCTGGAGGATCCAGTTAGCTTTAGAAGCTGTAGATCTGGTTTTACTTAGCAGTTCTGGTCCATTTTAATTTGTTACATTTGAGTTTCACTGAAATTGGTATAAAAAGTAAATAAAACATTCAAAAAATATTTATTGAGCACCTACTATATACCAGAAATGTGGCTAGGCATTGTGGATATTGCTGTATAAACCCCAGTTCCTGCCCTCTTGAAGTTAACATTCTACTTAAAGAAACTGATGTGAAACCATTAATTACATAATTCAGTATTTAATTGGAGTCATATTAAATGCTACAAAGGAAAAATGCAAAGAACTGAAAAAACACACAACAGAAGGATGTGCTCTAATATAGAATATCAGGCAAACCTTCTCAGAAATAAAAATTATATATATATATATATAGAGAGAGAGAGAGAGAGAGGAATATAAAGATAAATGAGACATATCTTTAGAGAGAGAGAGAGCAAGAGAGTTGATACCTAAAAGATGAGTGGGAGTTAGCTAAGCAGAGAATTTATAAATGGAGTGGACATTTCTAATAAACACCTTTAACATTCAATACGCTAGAGCTAATTCTCAGATCAATCTTCTTGCTAACAATTGTCTTGGTTCTTTTCTTGAGGTTGTTCATGTAAGAAACATTTTGAGGTCTTTGTGACAAGCTGCTTATTCTGGGCTCTAAATTCAAATAAAACATTGGCATAGAGAAAGAAATCATTTCCATAGATGTCAACATCTTTGTGAGACACACACAAGTGTATTATGATCTCATCCATTACTGTTTCACCTAGGTCGTTAGCATGAATACCCATTTGACATACCCCATCACTACACTCTAGGCCAGAAGCTTTCAAATTCTGAAATGTCCACAGACTAGACTTTCTATTTCACTCTGTCCAGAAAACTTGAGTAAAAGAAAAGGAGCTAGGAAAAGGAAATGAGTCAGGGAACTGAAAACACCAGAGGGAGCCTGGTCTGTGTAAGGGATATTTTAACCATCCCCACCCTGTTAACTCAGTACTTTGTACGTTCACAAAAAGACATTACCAAGTTCATCATGCTATTTTATGCAGCACCTTCCTTTGGCCTGCTTCTTCAGCTAATTAAATTCTCATTCCTAAAAACTCAGTTCTGGCATGTTATCCTCTCACCCCACTGTCCCAGTCTAATTTAGATACACCTCCTTTGTGCTCTCATAGCTTGCTACACTTTTATATCTTATCATGGCTGTATAATAATAATTGATTTACTTATCTAACTTATCTTCTTCGTGAGAGAAGTAGTTCCTTGAGGGCAAGGCTCATGTTTTAATCATTTTCGTACCCCTCATTTCTAGCGGAGTACTTAAAAAGAATCCTTTCAATGACTTCATATTCATGCATGATAGTTACTTTTCCTTCCTTAGCCTCTAGAGAGACATGGAAAATTAGATTTTGTTTATCCAGTAAACAAGGCTGGTTTTGTAGGTAGGAAACTTTTGACCCATCCCAGTCTGAAATTCTTCTCCATTTACAGATAAGCCTATTTTAGTTACCTTGACTAAGGTATTGCTCTAGTCTTCCTTTGAAAAACCTCTTCATAAAAAACAGACCAGTCTACATGATCCCACTGACCAATACATTTGTCAGGAACAAAATTGAGCTGGGCGTGGTGATGCGTGCCTATAGTTCCAGCTACTAAGGAGACTGAGGCAGGAGGACTCCTTTAGTCCGTCTCTAAAAAAAAAAAAATTAAATTAAAACAAAAAACAATATGGGTTTTGATGTTCTATTCGGTATAGGACACAACCATATACTTAAGTGTGATCTTTTAGTCAGTGTATTTAGAATAATTTCCATGTTTCATGTTAGAAAGAAAGGAATAAACTATGTCTAGCAGAATATTTGTCAACTAGTAAGATGAGAAAAGGAAAGGATACATTAATGAAGGAATAATTGAATGCATGGATAAACACAGTACAACCCAAAAGAATCATCAAGCCATAAGCTAGAATAAGACCTTATCATTGACAAAAACGACAAAGCCATCAAACAAAAAATAAAAGCTATTGGAAGATCACATTTTCCAGTCAAACAGGACCCAGATATTATTCAAATAGCTAAAAACAAAAGAATATGTTTTTTAAAAATACTAGTGTATAGAGACAAAAGTTTGAGACATGAGGAGGAAGTATTATAAATTCCAGAAAAATCCTCTTCCCACCCAATCTTTCCTCTCACACCCACCACTACACACACACACACCATTGTGGTATATATACACACAAGTCATAGTTGTCTACTTGCTTTTCCTGAAATAACCATGATTTGAAAAAGAGGAAGTTAGGGTAAGAGAAAGTTCCTTCCCACTGAAATTTCCTCCTTCTATTCCTGCCTGTCATTCTTCAAGATAAGCATAAATGCTACCTCCTCTCTGAAAACCTGTTTTTGATTTACTGTAGCCCCCAGCTAATTGCTCCTTTCCTCTGCACTACCACTACAGCTTACCTCATCCCTCTTTTACACTTACGTCACTATCTTTTATTAGAGTTAGCTGCGTACATCTTTCCTTCCTCTATCATAGGTGCTTTGGATAAGGGGCTATGTCTCATTTATCTGTATATTCCACTCTCCCTCTCTTCCTTCTCCATTCCTATCGCAGTGCCTGGCAAAAGTAAGAACTCAGAAAATGTTTGTGGGATGGAAGGAAGGGGGAAAGACAAAAAAGGAACAAAGTTTATTTCTGAAGAAAATGCCGTTTGTCTCCCTTCTCCAAAGTATTTTCTTTTTCTAAAATCAGGGAGCAGCCTTTGTTTTTCCCCTAGGTATTAGGGTGTGTGCCCTTGAATACCTTACTTTGGCAAAAAGCCAACATTCCATCTCCAACCAGCTGAGTCATTTTCAGTTTTTTTGTGGTTCATTCATGCTTTTCTCCTTTATTGACACATTAACATTTCATGGTGAGTGGGTCCTGTTCAGCTGGCAGCCCCTCTCAGCCCCAACACCTCTAAGCTGTCCTCACTTCGCTAGTTCCCAATTGCCTGTCTCTCTGGGAGCTCTCTGTCATCATCATCAACTGGCAGCAGAAGAATTGTTTGTTTGCTGTTGCTATACCTATGTTTTGATAATTAACATGAAACAAACTCAGAGAATGAGAGACCTCTGTTAGCAGCTCTCTTTTCTTATGTGTTCTTTTCAAAAGCTCCCAGTTTGTTTTTAAGAAAAAGAGAAAAATATGGATAATGAAAACACTAGATAGATCTAAAATCTGTTTAATTTGATATCTTGTCAAAATCCTTCCTTTTAAATTTTTCTCCAATACCTATACATCTATTACTTCCATGCCATCTGCAATAGTGACTCTCAATGAGTTTCTAGTTTGCTCTGTTTTGTAGGTCATCAATTTGTACCTTAACCTAAAAAATAGTATTAATCCTAGGCTAGGTGTGGTGGCTCATGCCTATAGTCCCAACACTTTGGGAAGCCAAAGTGAGAGGATCACTTGAAGCCTGGAGTTTGAGACCAGCCTGTGCAACATAGTAAGACCCCATCCATACCAAAAAAAAAAAAAAGTTTTTAAATTTAAAATATCATTAATCCATGAGCAAATTTAGTAATTAAAAATCTAGTCTCTCTAAAGCATGGCATACAAGGGTTGTTGTTTATTGGTTTCTGAGAGGAAATACCACACAGAAAAAATTATGTTACAAGGTTACAAATTTACCTTTGCATCTTGCCCTTAGTAGGTGCTCAATAACTTTCTGCTGACAGACTGATTAGTTTTAGTAGCTGCCTGTTATTTCCAAAAAGACAACATTTTTCAGACTTTTCTGATCCACAATGAAAAATACTTTTTCTTAAGGCTGTGGAAATAGAATAATTCATATTGTGAGGTTATTTATTACCAGCCAGACCCTCATCTCGCTCTACGGGGCTCTGATAATCACCTATTTCAGAAGCCATTAGCCTTCTGTGTGTTGTAAAGCACTCTTCACTATAACATATCTATGCCTTTGTATTCTAAGGGGAGGAATGGTGTGTACTGAAGTAACAGACCTCTGTTGACCAAGTAAGAAAGTCTTTGATGCACAAATAGTAAATTAAATTGCTTTTATTTGATAGTGTTGAAATTAGACAGTGTGTGGAACCCATGCCCAGGCATGAGAATATGTACATTCTTTCAAACGTTCAATATTACTGAAACAGATGTATAAGAAAAATACACATTAAAAAAATGTAATACTCAAGGTTTAGGCACTTACAGGAGGACAGCAGGAGCTGGATTTAACTTATTGATTTTAGAACCACTGTTTTTTTAAAAAAGAGGTGAAATATTGCTTTTACTGTTTTCACATAATAGTGACTGTTGTTGCAAATTATAAAATTTAATTAGCTATATAAATGCCAGAGGAACAAATAATGTGCTATTGTCTTGATATCTTTCCAGAAATTAGTCTTTTAAAATAAATTTGCCATATTAATCATCTAAAAATATTTTTGATCACTGAATTAATAGTTTGCAGCCTGTTTTCAGGTACTCATTGCCATAGGTGATTGCTTCTTAATTACTACATGGGCTTTTTCTATTCACTCATATTAATTCATGTTTTCTGGCACAGTCCCAAAAGGCAGCTTGCCCTATATCTTCTAATTACTTCTATAATTGAATTTGCCCACTTTTTCTAACCTATTTTTTAAACTGACTGTGTTTGTTCATGGTTTATTGTGTCTTTTTTGTGTCAGTTCTCTGCAAGCAGAATGTACATTGATTCTTTCCTCGTTTCTCATTAATTTTCAAGAGCTTTGCTGCATGTCTGTTTTTTCAGTCTGTCAAACCTATTGCTAGACTCCCCCCTCAAAAAAAGGCTCTTATTATTAAAGGTTAGGTAAAATAGACTGAAGTTAATTAATTCATTAGTAACTCTGAGCCAATTACTGAAGCCTTCTCTTATTTATATACTTGTTAACAAGACAGAAATAAGAAAGGCCAATTACAGGCTCATGTCCTTCAGAAGTTCAGCAAACCCAGAGCTTATGCATTTATTGACATCACTTCAAAAAATTCAGTTTGTATATCATATGTGTGAAATTTCTTTTTAAAAAATTGTTAGTTAACACTCTATTCTATCCCTTCCATTAATAAATTTTAGAGGTTTTTTTCTGCCATCTAGATATCATAAATATATCTAATGTTACTACATCCTCCTAAAATCTTTCTAGGGAGTACTGCTTAGCCTTAGAGCAATTACAGAAATAAAAGAAATTTGGCATATTTTCTGATTTTCATTATTCTCCTTGTCTAAACTATTAAGGTTTTAATTCTTGAAATGGGACAATTCATTAGCAGATCTCACAACTGTAATCACTTGACATATGTTTTACTTTTTTTATTGAATATACCAAAGATTTACAACATGTGGAAAAGAAGCTTTTTTTATATTTTTCTTCGTGACCAGTATAAAAAATTTTAATTGTCTCATGCACACAAACTACCTGCCCAATACATACTACAACTATTACTTCTCCTTCCCTGCCTCACAAATATTTTGTTAATTTCACAGGGGTTACGAAGAAAGGGGGTGGATAATTAACCAGTTTTCTATCCATCGATACTGTCTCCATATGTTGATGTCAGCATGAGGCCACAAATCAATGAAGAGTCACTTGATGCTAATGTTTCAATAAATTAATTGGTTGTTTGAATTAAAACCAATTTGAGTTTTTTTTTAAACTTTTGAAATATGATATGGATTTGGGTTATCATAGTACAGTGATGCCAAAGTAATGTCACAGTTACTATTATCTAACTTTTAGTTTTTTCCTCAGTCCTAGGTATATTAAAATTTAATTAGTTATTTCATTTCATAATAATGACAATCACAGCATCATCGAGCAAGAAAAGTCTCACCAGATTATTTGATAATAATATCAATATTTGATAATGTCCTTGATTCTTGGAAAACTAATGGAAAAATAGTTGTCTACCTAATACAGGAAGCCGTTCTTAATACGTCTTATAGCAACGTAAACACTTTCTTGCCCCAGAATTCTCATGCTCTCTTATTTATTTTATAGAACTTTTCACTTTCTACTATGCATTATAGTAACTGTTTCTCTGCTGAATTATTAGCAAATTGAAGGCAGTAACAGTGTTTTATGTACTTTGTAGCCCCAGAATTTTAGCCCAATGCCTGCAAATAGTAAGCTCTCAATCAGCATATGTCAAATGAATTAGGGATGAGGAGTCCTAATCTCTCTTTAACTTCAGCGTCTAACCTCCCTCACTACTTTGGCTAACTAAAGAATCTCTTGCTTGAAATCAGTTAATGTATCTTAATTTTCTGTGGTAACTGCAATACATTGGTAACAGATGTTCCATTATTAATTCATTATGTAGGCTTCTTTGCTCCAAGATTTAAAATCTGTACTAATTTTTCCTCAGATGAGCTGTTTTTCATTTCTTTAATTACTATATAACTATATTTTTAATTTTTTATGGCTTTACCGACCTCACGTCTGTGACTTTGGGCCAAGACCACACAGGCCCTTGTTACTCTTCCCACTTCCATGTGTGGCACAGTCTCTGTATTTTCAGAAACACCTATGAGAATCGGAAATTAGCTTTCCTGGACTCCTTCACTCCTTAGGGCTTTTACCCACCAGCTCTTCATGCTCCTGCTTCAGTGAGGCTGGTTTTCCTTCAGCTAACTTTTGTATATTATCCCTGCCTTTCTTTCTTTTTGCTTCCTTTTTCTTTCTTCCTTTCTTCTTTCTGTCTCTTTTCTTTCTTCCTATTTGTTTTTTAAAATAATATATTTTATAGCCATGTCTCCTAATAGCAGTGCTTTATATGTTTATAATGAGTTCCCTGTGCTTTTGTCACAGATAACTTCTCGCTTGATTCTTACAGGCCAAGTTCTATGCAGATGAGGAAACTAAAATTCAGAGAGGTTAAGTGACTTGCCCAAGGTCACACAGCTAGGTTACAATTTCAGTTTTTACATTTTTAACTTGTTTGCCTCCTTATGAAAATGAAACACAGAAGAATTCCTTTTCTTAGTTAAGTCTTTTCTTTCATGTGAGGAAAATACCTAATGTAGACCCCCAAAAGCTACATTTGTAGCCAGGTGAATATTTTTCCAGTAATTATCTAGATCATTATAAAAAGAAAATGTAGCCTAGTCTAGTGCTTCTCAAACTTTAATGTGCATATAGGATCCTGTGAAAATGCAGATTTTGATTCAGTAGGTCTGTAGTCCTCACAAGCTCCCCAGGGAGCCAAAGCCGCCAGTACACAGACCTTACTTGGAGTAGTTAGGTCGAATGCACAGAGTAGGGCTTGAGAGCCAGAGATGCTTGATTCACATCCTAGCTCTTCTGTTTACTAACCATGATCTTGGGAAAGCTCCTTCACCTCTCTGAGCCTGTTTCTTCATTCTTAAAATGAGAATAATAATATATATCTTACTCGCTGAAAGCCAAGCTGGCTTGCAGGGAATTGACTTTTAGTGACTTGGCCTGCTTCCACTACACACTACTACCAGATTAATCTTCCTAAAGCCTCTTTCACTCAGAACTTTCCAGTGAGCCCCATGGCCTGGTGAATTACATACACACTCCTCCTCCCCTTGAGCCTCAAATGTCTGATGTCATAGTCACAAGTCATATTTCTAGCTTGATCTCTTCCTGCTTCCTTCTGACACTCATGTGTTACTAACACAGAGATTTCCTGTTTCATCTCTCTGGTTCACTTTTGTCCTACCCAACCCTTCACCATATCCATAAAAATCTCAGCCTTCCATTAAGTCCCTTCTTTCATCCAGGCTCTAGCTGGAAGCATTCTCCCTATTATCTACCCTCTATCGCTCCCCAAAACTCCCACACATATCTAGTTAGGTCTCACTGGTACTTGAATTTTTCTAACAGTGTGTTTATATCTCTGGACAGTTTCTTTACATTTTTATCTTATATTCTAGTATTTCTATAATGGTGTCTAGGTTCCATGAGGATGTGGATCTGATATCATTCAGATAGCACAGTGGCAAGAACTCAGCCCTGAGGCCCACAGACCTGAGCATGTACCTCAGGTCAGCTCTACCATTTGCCAGCTTGTTTGCCTTAGACAGGTCTCCTAAACCATCTGAGCAAAAAGTAGGTGCCAGTAATACCTAACTTGCAGTTACTAGGAAGAAATTTTGTATTAAAAATACTTTACATGGTATCCAATGCACAGGAAGGGCTCCTGTCAGTGAAACTGAATGAATTAGAACTGACTGTTTAATCCCAACACAACTCAGACATTCATTCTAGTTGTGTTAACACTGGATTCAAGCCCAGACTTCCAATTTGTATGAGTATTTTAACATTTTCTTTTCCGGTTATGTTTATGTCAGTATTAAGTCTTATCAGACTATTCCATATTCTGCCTCTTGAAATCAAAGCACATTTGTTGATCTAGCTCCAATAGGTATAACTTAAATGTGATAATGAAAAAGTAACATAGTGTGCTTTTATTTTAAAGCATGTAGTTTATAGTTAAACCTGGGTTTGAATCTAAACTGTCACTCTGTAGTGGTTGCCTTAACCTCTCCAAGCTATGGTAATATCTAAGTTGAATTTGGGATTTTTTTAAACTTTTTTTACTTTTAAAAATAATTAGAGGAAGAATATATGAAATAGAAAAATATTTATAGAAATAAGTAGCATATTAGTTCTACAGCCCAAAACACTAATAATATTATAATATTATCATGGATGAGGGGGATAACTCTAAACACCCCAAATAGCCCCCCTTTTGTAAGTTGAATTTACGTATATTTATCCTAGAGAATTTAAGTATTCTGTTTATTTCAGTAATTGGTAAGGAGCAGTACATTTTTTTAAACTTCTTATCAGCTAATTTCAAAAAGAACTATATTTAATAAGCTATATCATCATTTATTTTAACTTTTTGGAGAACAAAACTAAATGATTTTAAAAGTAGAAGTTAAATGATGCCAGCGTAATCAAAGTTGACTCAATGCTTGGACACAGTGTAAGAGATGAATCAAAGTTGCATCTGAACTTAGGGCAACAGAACCAAAGTCACAGCTATAGTCAGTATGTTGTTTTGTTGATGTGGGTAAAGAGGGTTTTCAAAAAAAAAAAATAGAAAATGGGGCAAACCTTGTTTTAATCAGGGAGTATATGGAAAGAAAATTAAATGCCTATATTAAAACCTATTCTTTCAGACTACCAATAACATTTTTCCTTAGCCTCAAGAGACCATCAAAAAACAATGGCTCATAATGCTTTTAGAACAGAAACTGAAGTTGTGTACTGTGCATGTATAATCCTACACAAGAGGAAGGCAATGTTTAAAGCTGCTGTCACCTCTTAGGGAAAAAACTGGAATTCTGAGTCAAGTATGTATGCATTTTCTGTTTTCCTGTCTTGTGGGTCTTTATGACTAAAAATATTTTTATGAAATTGCTCTCTGCTTCTTTAAGCTCCGTGTGGTCTTGTTTGTTTGTTCTCAAATCTCAAACCATGCCATAGTTAGGAAACATCTTGAGTTGTTAAAAGTTAAAGAAATTGTATTTTGTTTGTGAGCTGAAGAGCAGGCCAAGCAATGTCTTCAGAAACAAAGATCTTATTTTATATAAAGAAGTTCCTTTTTGTTATAAGCTAGAATGAAGAATGATTTCAGGACAATGAGACAGAAACTACCTCTTGAAAGCTGTAATGTTGAAGCTGGCTACATAGCTAAAATAGAGTAGACTGATTTTCTTTTCTAGGCCTCTTTGGTCAATTTAAACCGTATTAATGGGTGATCAAACCCTGAAGTGTTATCTCAGGATTTAAGTTACCAGCCCACAATATACTGACGATCCACTGAACAACAACAAAACAATATTTAGTTTCACTTTATGCAGCACAAATGCAGACTGAGACACTCTATCAAATGGTTAAGAGCATGGGCTTCAAGTCAGATCCACCTGGATGTGAGCTCTGGGTCTAGCACTTGCTAACCATGTGATCTCAGGCAATTTAACTTCATGAAGTCTATTTCTTCATCTGTATTATAGGAATGAGGCCATATTTCATGAGAGTAAGATGCATTTTTTTTCACATTTTAACATCTCTGATGTTAGAATGCATGTTACAATTGATGGTGTGTCTTCATTCAATTGCCAACACTTTTTCTTTTCTTGCTAGTACATAACTGTGTAATTACAACCTATGACATTTGAGATTCAATTAGTTAACATATACCTCATAGAGTTGTTCTGAGATATAAATAAAATAATGATGTAGAACCTTATGTCCTATAAAACCTGCCCCACAGAAGACTTCTAGTAAATAATACCAGTTAATGTTGTACAGTGTGATGTTTGTAAAGTCTGGCATTTTCCTGTCTTGTTAGTCATAATTTCTGTTTGCCAACTCTAAAAGTTAATTTCTTTGCAGAAATCTTTTTGTTGGAACAGTCTGCCTACTGAGTAGCTCATCAAATTTCCTCTAATTGTTCTGGCAGCATGACATTGACCCTACGGGTTTAAATATGAAATATGGTCAAAATAAAGGTTTTATGAAAGTCCATATTGACTTGTCTGATGAGTTGTTTGTGGACAAAAAGAAGAGTATGTAGTGTGCATGCTTCAACAGTGCCTGGCCCACAGGAAGCACTATAGAAGTGGTGTTGAGAGGCAGCAGCATGCAGGAAGGTTAAAGGGACAGGCTCTCGAGCCAAATTGGCTGCGATCAGATCCTGGCTTCTCCCCTTACAAGCAGTGTAACTTTGGACAAATAACCTCTCTGTGGCCTCCATGTTCTCATACAGTTGTGAGAATTAAATGAGCTAATATACTGAAAGCAATTGTACAAAAAAGGTGCTAGATAAGTTTTCTGCTATTGGAGGAAATACACCTTTCTTTTATTTAAGGAGCTTTAAAAGGTCTGAGGTTTTTAATACTGAAAAGGAATATTCCAGTAAGTTTACTTTTTTTTTCCTTTTTGAGACAGAATCTCTGTCACCCAGGCTGGAGTGCAGTGGCACAGTCTCCGCTCACTGCAACCCCCACTTCCCCAGTTCAAGCAATTCTGCTGCCTCAGCCTCCTGAGTAGCTAGGATTACAGGCATGAGCCACCATGCCTGGCTAATTTTTCTATTTTTAGTAGAGATGAGGGTTCACCATGTTCACCAGGCTGGTCGTGAAAGCCTGACCTCAGGTGATCTGCACGTCTCAGCCTCCCGAAGTGCTGGGATTACAGGTGTGAGCCACCGTGCCCAGCCAATAAATTTACTTGTCAAGCAGGTGATTGTTCTAATTCTGACTGTAAGAGGCTTGTAGTGTATAAAACACATAACCTATAAACATGCCATTGAGATATTTGTGATCATGTGGCACAGCTGTTAAAACTGGTCTATCTAGCAGTAAACATATGACTGAAAACAAAATATCAGGTAAGACTGAGATTGCTTCTAACAACCTCTAGAGTGTCTGTATAATATTATCTTGTATGGCTTAAAATCCGGTTAGTATAGGTCAGCCTATACTCCAAGAAAGGGTCATTATGCCTAGGATTTTCAGAAGGGCTTCCTTCTAGCATTTATTCACTGGTAACCCATATTGTTCTAATTTTTTAAGGTTGCAAACTGGCTACTATGCTGGAATAACTATGGCCATCAAGCATGTATCTCTAAGCATCAACACTGGTGCTTAGTTGGCTTTTAACTTATTGATCACACCTTTTACATATAGAGAACTTCAAAATGAAATAAAGCTTATCTATAGTTTTTCATTATTTTTGAGTGGTAATTATGTGTTAGTTCACCTGAACAATTGCAATTAGTATTATTTCTTTGTAACCAAGACACATTTTTTACTTTTCTTTTCTCCCTTTGTTTGCATTTTATTCACTCTCTAATGTCAATATCAAGAAACTATAGGCTGGGCATGGTGGCTCATGCCTATAATTCTAGCGTTTGGTGCGGGGTTGGGGGCGCCAAAGCAGGAGGATTACTTAGTCCAGGAGTTTAAAACCAGCCTTGACAACATAGCAAGATCTTATCTCTACAAAAAAGTAAAAAATTAGCTGGGTGCGGTGGCATGAGTCTGTAGTCCTAGCTAGTCAGGCGGCTGAGGCAGGAGGATCACTTGAGCCCAGGAGTTCAAGGTTGCAGTGAGTCATGTGCCACCACTCCATTACAGCCTGGGTGGCAGAGTAAGGCCTCAACTCAAAAAAAAAAAAAAAAAAAAAAAAAAAAAAAAAAAAAAAAAAATTAAAATTAAATAAAAACCTGTGTGTCCAGTGTGTTGAAACATTGATATCCAGACAACTTGACTCTAAAGTTCAGTTCTGTTGCTCAGCTCACCCCCAAATATCCAATGAGTTAATAATAACTTATGTGACAAGGTTAATAATAGCTTATGTGATAATAATAATCACTTAAAAATAATAATAACTTATGTGATAAGTGAATAATAGCTCATGTGATAAGGGCTGGGTAGCCCTCTGTATCCTGTGGCTCCGCCACAGAATACATGTTTTCCAAGACCTCCTTCACAGGAAGAGCAAGACCTGAAGCAACCCTTTTGGGAGCCACTCCCAGAAATGGCTTACAAGACTTCTGTGCCCCAATTCCTTTGGCAAACATCCAGTCACAAGGCCCAATCAAATTACAAGGGAGGCTAGGAAATATCTTCCCTAGTGTCTAGGAAGAGAAAATCATGTAGTGAAGAGCATTTTCTCCACCATAGCCACACAGCTGTGTAACTTGGGTTACTTAATCTCCCTGAGCCTCAGCTTAGATAATAATACTTACCTTGCAAAGCTGCTGTGAGGGTTAAATGGGGAAAAGCACTTAGCATGCAGTAAGTACTTTATTAACTTGTTGTATATTATTACTAATTATTAATAGTTTCTCCCTAAACACACAAACATACACAGGACCCAAGTCATTAGCACCTGAACCTCTGGTCCTCTTTAGTCTGACCTTCTGCTGACCCTTTGGTTCCTATCCAGCCGGGGTGCAGGACTTAAGGCAGGCAAGACTCTTGCCCATGAGATGTGACTGTGACTAGCATCATACTCCAGGAGCTAGGATATGGGAAATCAAAGCCAAGGATGCTGAAAATGAACCCTAGTTCCTTCAGGAGTCTTGGGGGAAGGACTGTAAATACATTAACGTGGTAGAAGACAGAGAGGAGAATCATCAGTTGCATAAAATTATGCTTAAAAGAGACCAAGTCTTAAGATAGCAGCTGAGCCGGATGTATAGGTACACACCTGTAATCCGAGCACTTTAGGAGGCCAAGATGTGTGGATCACTTGAGGTCAAGAGTTTGAGACCAGCCTGGCCAACATGGCAAAACCCCATCTCTACTAAAAATACTAGCCAGGTGTGGTGGTGCATGCCTGTAATCCCAGCTACTCAGGAGGCTGAGGCATGAGAATCGTTTGAACCCGGGAGGCGAAGTTTGCAGTGAGTAGTGATTGCACCACTGCACTCCAGCCTGGGCGACAGAGTGAGACTTCATAAAAAAAAAAAAAAAAGGCAACTAAAAGAAAGGAATAAAATGAACACATATTGATATTTCAAATTTGGCAGGCATCATCATGCCAAGGCTTTCACACAAATGGCCTCCTTTAATTATCACAACGATCCTTAGGTAAGATTCATTAACCCCAGTTTCCAGTAGGATTAAAGTAACACACCCGGGCTTACATAGCTAACAAGTGACATATTTAAAATGGAGTCTTCAGAGTCCTAATGTTCTTTGTTCCATAACAGCACTTCACACCTCTTAGTCATGCTGAATCGTGCTAAGGACCAATAGATCTCAAGGAATATACCGGAAGTGTTTCTTGCCCAGGGGAAAGGGAAGTAGACCCATTATCTTCAAGCAATTCTCCTTCTCCTACTACCCACAAGACCGAAAGCGAAACTCAGAATCAGCATAGGGCACAATATATTTTAGTTAACCTCTCCCAAGCACAGACAAGTACACCCTTATCTGTTTGCTAATGTTTGAAATTCATTTCGCTGAGGGAGGTTATGTGTATGTGGATGGATTTCCATTAACATACATGTAAGACCATACGTCTCATTTGGGGCATATAGAAGATGGAAAGATTTTACTGAGTAAAGCAAGAATTTGGATGAAGAAAGCTTTCAAACCAGGGCCACAGCTTCCTGGCTTCAGTCTGACAGCTGCCTTCCCCTGTGCAACCAAAAAATGGTCCAGATGTAGTCTGGAGTCCTCTGTAGCCACGCAGGCTTAGAATATGGTGGGAACTGGTCCCATGGAACAGTCCCATGAACTGAACTCTGAGTACCATGCCATAAAGTGCCCTCAGGGCATCCAAATATATCCAAACAAACCAAGGGATTTGGAGCTTAGCATTTTACAGGAACAGTATTAAAACAAAACTACATCTGCAGCAGCAGGACTGAAATGAATATAAGATTAGTTTCTTCCAATCTGTCAAAATAAATTTATTTGGAATTGTGAGCAATATAAATGCTGTAAGTTCCAGTCTCTGACTCTATTTCTAATACATGTTAGGATTCTACCCAATGATTCGGGCATGTGTAAGAAGTAGTTTATGATGCCACATGCCTCTTACTTTCAATGTATTTGGGACTCCTTTGTCAGTTCTATAAGGTGGTGACTTCTTTACATTAATTTTCATGAAGAATACTTAGAACAGTGTTTTCATAATCTGAAAGGCAATACAGTGGAGTGGTTACTAGTTGAGAGTATGGGCTCTGCAGCCAGAGTAACTTTGTTTGAACCCAGGCTTCATAATGTACAAGCTCTCTAACTTTGGGCAAGTTATTTCTGTGTGCCTCAGCTTCCTTATCTGTCAAACAAAGAGGTTACTAGTGCTGCCTTGTAAGCTTGTTTCAAAGATTAAATAATTTATTCTATATATAGCACGTAGAAAAGTGACTGACATGGTAAGGGCTTCATTCTCTAGCAAGGACCTCAAGAATAAGAGAAAAGGGCAAGAAGGAGACAAGAGCCAAGAAACCACCACAGTCACTGTTACCATGCAGCGGAATGGAGGAGAACTAGCTAATATTTGTCTCACCAGTTCATGTCTCAACAGTTGAGAAACAGAGATCAGTGCTTCTCAAATTTGAATGTGCTTATGTCACCTAGCGAACTTGTTAAAATGTGGATTTTTATCCATGAGGCCCAAGGTGCAGCTGGAGGTTCTAAATGTCTTTTTCTTTTTTTCGAGATGGAGTGTCACTCTGTAACCCAGGCTGGAGTGCAGTGTCATGATCGCGGCTCACTGCAAGCTCCACCTCCCGGGTTCACGCCATTCTCCTGCCTCAGCCTCCAGAGTAGCTAGGACTACAGGCACCCGCCACCAAGCCCAGCTAATTTTTATGTAGTTTTAGTAGAGACGGGATTTCACCATGTTAGCCAGGATGGTGTCGATCTCCTGACCTCGTGATCTGCCCGCCTCAGCCTCCCAAAGTGCTAGAATCATAGACGTGAGCCACCGCGCCTGGCTGAGGTTCTGCATTTCTAATAGGCTCTCAGGTGATGCTGATGCCACTGGTCTGAAGATCACCCTTTGAGGAGCAAGAGTTTAGAGAACACCTGTTCCTAAATGCCACATGGTCTCTTTCTTAAGGTTGAGCTCTCCAAGGATCTACTTAGGAAACCCTTTTGTTATTTTTGGTCATGGGTCATGAGTCAAGAAAACATTTGAAAATAGATGTCGCTTCAAGGAAAATGGCATAGGTATTCGATATTGCATTACATGAAATATTTTGAATTCTTAAGCATTTGGTCATTTTCCCCACTCAGGATCCAAAATTGATTTTTCCCTTTCAGATCATTAATTACAAAATAAAAGATTGAGGTTTTTTTAAGGTAGGCAGAATGTCTCCATTTGCTTTCCAAATAGGGATGGAATCAGCAAAAGCAAACATCTTCTTGTCATATGATGACTGTCCCCTTCCCAAACAACCAGTCCTTTAATTCTAACCTCATGCACATTTCAAGAGAAATGTAAAGCAGATGGTTGTGTTCCACTGATACATAAATCACAGAAATTTCTCATAAATTCTTTTGATTGTTAAAAAGCTTCAAACTGCCAGGCAGTGTTTTGCTTAAACCAAAGACGGGCCTGAGCAAACAGCTAAGTGGAACAGCATTCAGGTTTGAAAAGCTTAAGTTTAGTCAGATGATTTCCTTGCTATCTCCTATAGACACTTCTTCATAGAAATTCAAGATATGCAAAGACTTGAACACTGTGTGTGTGTGTGTGTGTGTGTGTGTTTTAAAATGTCTACAAGCGAAATCAAGTATCATTCCTGTTCTTGAACAGCAGAGAGACCTCCATATCCCACCAAGTTACTTGTGACAGATTCTTACTTACTAATTCCACCAAGATCATAAAACAGTGCCTTACAGTAAGAGTTGGCAAACTTTTTATGTAAATGGCCAGATAGTAAATATTATAGATTTTGTTGCTCATTCAGTATACTAGTTTGCTAAGGCAGCTGTAATAAAGTACCACAAACTGGGTGGTTAAAAGAATAAAAATGGGTTGTCTTACAGTTCTGGAGGCCAGATATCTGAGATCAAGGTATTGGCAGGGTTGGTTCTTTCTGAGGGCTGCCAGAATCTGTTCCATGCTTCTCTTCTAGCTTGTGGTGGTTTGCTGGTAATCTTTGACATTCCTCGGCTGCCTCACTTCAATCTCTGTCTTTCTATTCACGTGACGTTATCCCCGGGTGCATATCTGTGTCCAAATTCACCC
Organism: Pongo pygmaeus; assembly: GCF_028885625.2. Taxonomy (NCBI): domain Eukaryota; kingdom Metazoa; phylum Chordata; class Mammalia; order Primates; family Hominidae; genus Pongo; species Pongo pygmaeus. The sequence goes on from NC_085930.1 coordinate 190,857,689, forward strand.
TTTTTAGAAGCATACCAGTCACGTTGAATTAGGGGCCCACACTACTCCAGTATGACCTCATCCTAACTTAACTAATTACATCTGCAAAGACCCTATTTCCAAATAAAGTCACATTCAAAGGTATCGGGGGCTAGGACTTCAACATATGGATTTGGGTGGGGTTTGGGAAGGACACAATTCAACCCATAACAGTATCTGTCAATAACATATGGTATTTGTCTCAGCTGTTCAACTCTGCCCTTGAAGTGCAAAAGCATCCATGGAAAAATACATAAACCAATGGGCATGGCTGTGTTACAATAAAGCTATACTTACATATTTTTTAATAGATGGCAAGCCTGTAGGCAGTAGTTTGTGAACACTTGCCTTAGAGTATCTCTGATTCTTTGTGAGTATGAAAAAGAAAAAAAAACACATGAGGTGATTTGGCACTTGGCATAGAAGAAGAGAAAAAACTTTGCAAGTCTTCAAAATGCCTATTTTATATTTGGAATTTTAGTCATAATGCTTTACATTTAGCTTTAATATCTTATCTCTACATTCAAATATACTCTGGATTTGTGTACACAGTTTCAGTTAAGCAAACTGATATAAATTTTATAATGGTGACTCTAGTAAACATGATATACTTTGTCTTCAGACTGCTACTAAGTTCTAGAATGACAGCAAAACAGGCTTTTCCATTTAACATTATACCTGTATGCTTTGATTTTTTTTTGTATAAATATGTCTGAAACATCAACAATTGCTTATGATTTGGAATTTCTTTAGCAATGTATCCATGTTTATCCTCTGTGAATACATGTGTATATTCCTTTCCCTTTAATTAATATTTCTAGAGTACCTACAGGCAGTGTATTAGGCTGTAAACAATGAATCCTGCACAAGACACATTGTTTCCAAAGACGTATACCCTCTGGAAGATATATACACAAAGAAAACAGACAGCATATGACATATGTTCAAGCATCATCCAAAGATTTACATACACAACTGCCATGTAGAGGACATTGCTTTGTTCTGCTTGAGTCCATATAAATGCATATATGTAAATCTCACATCTCCATTTATAATACATCTTCACTTGGAACCTTCATGGAACCAAATTAGAGAGTTCTGTATAGGGTCATAGATGTAAGAGCACTTTAAAAGGCTTTCATGGAAAACTTGAAGATTGACTATGTCGTGAAGAAAAGACTCAATCAGGCACATACTGTATGTTTTGCAATAGTAACAAAGGTCATGCTACCATTATATTAAAACTTAGATCCAGCTTATTTTATATTAAAATGTTAGGCCTCTGGAACTCTTCCTCCACATGGTTATAAAGATAGCTAGAGTCAGGGGCCAGCATCTGCTTGAAATTTTAAAGTAACATATGTGCAAGTAGTGACTGGTGTTACTGAGGATGAAATGAACCCACTCACAGGTATCAGTATTGGATATTGGGGGCTCGTTCAGCTTCAGCTGAAAGGTGCCCCATAAAATCACTTATCTGGAGTGCCCCAAGATTGTGCCCTGTATTTAGAAGCTGAAAGAAAATACCCGCTAGATTATACAAATTATAAAATAGGTCAAATTGGGAGATCAAATGAGTAGATTATGTGCTTTTAATTAGGTTTTTACCTTAAAGGTTTTCAGTTCAGACAGATATTCAGAGCAAGTACCAACTGTGCTGACATATATGAAATGCTGTATGACCGGAAATGTCAGATGTATATGGCTTTAATAATTTTAACCATTTTAGGTCCAAAGAATACTTCTAAAATCATAATTCATAGAGTATTCTCTTTGGGAGTATAAAAACACTATCACATTTCCTGACTAAAGACCCATGACTTCCAATAACACAAGCCAACATCTGCCTTTACACATACGGTTGATTCCATAACCACATGTGGGTTGACTTTATATTGCTCAAATTAAGATTTGAACATTGGTAATGAAACTAGAATTTATCTTACAAATAAAACAATAAAGCATTCCTACATTATTTTTAACCTAGAAACTCTGTGAATCTCTTGGATTCTCTGGTCTGTAGTTTAGAAGCCATCGTCCTATCCTAAGAATCTTCCACACATTTGTTTGGAGATGGGGCAATTTCTGTCATTTCTTTCTGCGTTTACTTAAATAAAGGAAAGGGGCTTCCATCTTCCCATAGAACTAAAAAAGAAAATGAAACTAAATGGCTTTTTTCTTCTCAACACTTTGTAAACTTTGACTAGGAAATGAAGCACTACAGTGTGTCAATGAAGAATAATGATAATATTAATAATGATGGTGATGATGATGATAATGATGAATTAGACAGTATAATTCTCTTCTTATTCTAAGTCTGAAAACTGAAGCAAAATGATGAAGTGCCTTTCCCAAGATCAGCGGCTCCACAATGAGAACTTGGGCTTGTCCTCCCTCACACATCTTCTTCAGAGGAGAACAAATATCACTAATGTTCATCCGCACCAGGAGAAAACCATACTGGCCCATTCAATGGCCAATTAGAATAAATTGTATATTAAGAAAAATATGATAGGTAGTACAAAAATCAAAAGCTCTCCAAAGAAAAGGAACAAAAAACCTGAATACATAAGCTTAACAGTCCATTGTTTGTGGGGAAAATGATGAAATTATCATCAAAATATCCTATGAATTGAGAATGAAGATACATTTTTATGTAGAAAGATTTTTACAAAAAAATAAAAATAAAAAATTCTACCCAGAAAAGTAAGACTCTTCTAGGACAGGTATTAGTTTTCATTAAAGGGGTATCAGTCTCTTTCCAATAATAGAAACAAATATACTGTATATGAATCTTAGTAAACTAGTCAATTATGATTCTTCATCCTAACCCATATTTAAGAGAATGTTTGTGACTGTGCTAAAGATTTGTACATTAAAACTGTCTATACAGGAGAATGTTCTAATTATCACAGAATTGGCCCCACAGAATCTGAATCATTCAGGTGAAAACATTCTTTTTATTTAAGAGCAATTTAGAGACACAGGTTAACAATAAATACTATAACACAGCTTTTTGCCTGCAAAAAAAAAACCAAACTTGTCTAAATATCAATCTGCAGATGCCAAACCTGTGTTTAAACAATGTGTTAATCTGCTTCCCCTGACAAAACTCTGGGTGAGGTATTGTTTCCGCATTCAGGGATGTTAGCCCAGTAATGCAGAAAAAAAAAAATCTTCATTTGGACATTGCATCTTTCAGACATTCCCTTCTTTTATTGATTTGTTTTCTCCTGTCCCTTTTCTCCTTCTTTTGTTTCCTTATCATAGCTTCAGGTTATTACGTGCAAAGTATTGATGGGAATGGATGGTTTTGGTCGATGGAGAGCTAATGCATCCCTAATCCCACTATTGTTGTAGAGTTATGCTTTCCTCTGGTCTCTGATGGGGGAAAAGGTGCAAAGCTGTTGATCCTAGTTTTATTTGTCACAAACCCATCCATCAATCAAGCGCAAGCATGTCTGAATGCTGAATGGCATGGGGGTCTCAGCTGAAAAAATTCGATAACTGTATTGTCAGGTCTCTCACTCTTTTTTTGATAAGAAATACATTTGACTGAAATAGATAAGCATGCAACTACTAAAGACTTGAAGAGAGAGAATGACATATTGGCACCAAAGGTTATATATCTTTGGTATTAATGATACTTATGAGTAAATAAAACAGGAGGGGGCAGCTATAGCTAGAGACATACAACATCCCTAAGGCTTGGTGATGTTTAAGTATTGTCGCTCTACTATTATGTGGATTTTTGAATATTAATCTGACCATATTTCACAGTCGACAACTCTGGTTAAAATGCAAGTCAATCTGCAGTTGGTGAAGGTGGTGTGGTTCAGGGAATCGAATATCACTTGTTTACATGGATCTGGACATTACAGACAGATCCTTTGTTGTTATGTACAGTAGGTAATCCCATGGCATATTTTTGTGTATGTATGAACTCATACGTTCACAACTGTCTCATCTTGCAAGTGAAAGCATTTGGCGGGGGGGGAATAAGCTTTAATTATTTTAAACTGGGAATATATATGCATGTAATTTCAATAGTGAATTAACTTATAATTACAGTAACAAAAATGGTTTCTGGTGTCCCTTTTATTCTAGTTACTAAATTAGGTATTTTAATATAACATAACTAAAATTAATATTTTAATTATGAAAGCTTGTCTTTTCAATTAAATAAATTTTTCTACTCATAATTATTTCAAGATAATTTCATTTAGAAATAGCAAAAACATTAAAAACAACACCAGTATAATACAATTTTAGGGGCAAAATTAATCAACAAATCAGAACATTTTTAAAAACTAGTTTATTTTCTTGTCATAACATGTTAGAGAAGACAAGTATTTTTTAAATGACCTAAAAAAAGCCCATCAAGAAAAACAACAAAAAGACAGCCTTGAATTAGAGGGCGTGAAGATGAATGTTTTGTAGCCTTAAGTATCCCATGTTATGAAAGTAAGCTATTTTTCTCTCTGTTCAGTGACTGGGGGCTAGACAACTGCAAAAAAAAAAAAAAAAAAAAAAATCAATGTGGGAATGCTTTAGATTTGTTGGGTAAATTACATGTGCTTGGCTGCTCCATTGTATCTGCCCTATATTCTACACAAGATAACTGTAGATGGAACTGTCACATAATGCATATACTTCACATTGATTTTTATACTTTTAACAGAATTTCAATTGAACTCCATAGTAAAGCAAGAAGAGAAATGATATCTCCCTCACATTCCTAATACTTGAATTATTTTTGAAATTAATTAAGTAAAAGCTCCCAGTTTTGAAGTCATGGTGAGAGGCAAAAAATAAATAAATAAATAAATAAATCCATCAAATTTGGTTTCTAATTCTCCTCACCTTCTGTTTTTCTGTTTTTGTTTCAGTTATTTACATTTCATCTTAACTTCCCCACCTCTTTAAAAACATGTTAATTCTTAAAGACTTTCCAGGAGGGCCCATGAACCAGCAAATAAGAGACAGTTGAACCTTCGAGAATTGCAGGAGTAGCAAACATTGATCTTTCTGTTGACATCCTTTTGGGTTCCTAGCTTGCTCTAGTTTTGCCTCACTTTCCAGTGATTTTTCGCATTACTGTGAAGTCTGATCCTGTTTAAATAAAGTCTCTGATGCCACCATAAGGGTTTGAGCAAGAGTTCAAGGAGTCCTTGGTTATCCCAAGGACAACCTTTCTCACCCTGACCTTACCTGTAGAGACCCCAAACAATCCTAGTTGGAAAAGAAGCGAGTCAGCCCCTACTCAGAAAAATACTAGAAAATTGCTCCATCAACTCTGCATATCCAGGTGTTCGGCTCTAGACAGAAATGTAATGCAGCTTCTACATACCCTGAGAACAAGGTTTTACTGAATTTGGGGTGGCAGCTCCAGATTGGGTGCCCAGGGGGAATGTGGACTTTGTGATTTCACCCAGAATGATGAGAAACTGCAGCAACATCAAGAATTCAAGAAACTTGAGATATGGCAATGTTGGGACTCCTCTCATCCAGAAATGCCTTGGGAAGAAGGATAAAATGTGGGATGAAAGAGATTCATGTTCTTATGGCATTCTGAAACTATTATTGAAATAGTTTAGAAAATGTAAAATATTATAAAGAAAATAAAATTGACTGGGCACGGTGACTCACACCTGTAATCTCAGCACTTTGGGAGGCCGAGGTGGGCGGATCACAAGGTCAGGAGTTCGAGACCAGCCTGGCCAATATGGTGAAACCCCGTCTCAACTAAAAATACAAAAAATTAGCCAGGCATGGTGGTGGGCACCTGTAGTCCCAGTTACTCAGGAGGCTAAGGCAGGAGAATCACTTGAACCTGGGAGGCAGAGGTTGCAGTGAGTTGAGATCGCACCACTGCACTCCAGCCTGGGTAACAGAGCGAGACTACATCTCAAAAAATAAAAAAAAAAAAAAGAAAAGAAAAAGAAAAGAAAATCAGGCCGGGCATGGTGGCTTATGCCCGTAATCCCAGCACTTTGGGAGGCCAAGGCGGGTGGATCACCTGAGGTCAAGAGCTCGAGACCAGCCTGGCCAACATGATAAAACCCTGTCTCTACTAAAAATACAAAATTAGCCAGGTATGGTGGTGCATGGCTGTAATCCCAGCTACTTGGGAGGCTGAGGCAAGAGACTCTCTTGAACCCAGGAGGTGGAGGTTGCAGTTAGCCGAGATCGCACCATTGCACTCTGGCCTGGGCAACAAGAGTGAAACTCCATCTCAAAAAAAAAAGAAAAGAAAATCATTCATAGTGCCATCACCCTCAAGTGGCATTTGTTGCTCTTTTATAACATATGATATGTGATACAGTGTAATATTGAGAGACAAATAATTGATTTCATGTTTCATAGGAATATTTTAATTATGGCCAATTCCACATTAATAATTCTATTCCAAACATTCTCTGATTAAAGAAAAATCATTTGATAAGACTCCATATGATAAACAGATTAATTTTTCCAAGTAAATGTATAGATGTAAAACAAAAACTCTAATCCCATATTTAAACTTTATAGACTAATTGTAATGTTTATTTGGAAGAATAAATGTGTGATCAAAGCCCAAAAAGTGTTTAAAAAGAAGAAAAATGGGAAAGGACTGGTACCAGGTGGCAAGTATATTGTAAAGCTTCAGTAATTAAACAGTTTGTGTTCTAGGAATTTGTGTCCCCAGTTCTGATAATGTTCACTCTTAAATTGTAATGTTCTATACCCTAAAGCACTCTCCAAACCTTAAGATGAAGAAAATAGGCAAAGCAATAGCAGCAATGAAAAGAGACCTTTTTTTTCTACTAGCATACCTCGGATATTCCCCCGGCAGAGAACCAAAGGGAAATGACAGCCTCCATAGGATCACATAAAGAACTGAGAAATTTTTTCTTTCTTTCTTTTTTTTTTTTTTTTTTGACACAGGGTCTCACTCTGCCACCCAGGCTAAAGTGCAGTGGTACAATCACAGCTCACTATAGCCGCGACCTCCTGGGCTCAAGCAATCCTCCCACCTCAGCCTCCCAAGTAGCTGGGACTACAGGCATGTGCTACTACGCCTGTCTACTTTTTTAATTTTTGTAGAGACAGGGTCTTACTATGTTGCCCAAGCAGGTCTCAAACTCCTGGGCTCAAATGATCTTCCTGCCTCAACCTCCCGAAGTGCTGTGATTACAGGTATGAGTCACCGTGTCTGGCCAAGAAACCTTGATACCCATCTTTTGTCCCATCTTACAGAACTGATAGAATTCATTTCAAAAGGGCATATAGAGAAATTTTGTTATGTTCTCCCCAGTTTTTTTCTCTATTGTATTAGTCATAGTTCTGGTAGCTGTGCCTTAAAATAGTAAACAATGTTCCTCCAAAGAATTAAAACTCTAACACCTTTGTAATTCTTTTTTTTTTTTTTTTGAGATGGAGTTTTGCTCTTGTTGCCCAGGCTGGAGTGTAATGGCGCAACCTCTGCTCACTGCAACCTCCGCCTCCTGGGTTCAAGCAGTTCTCCTGCCTCAGCCTCCCGAGTAGCTGGGATTACAGGCATGAGCCACTATGCCCGGCTAATTTTGTTTTTAGTAGTGATAGGGTTTCTCCATGTTGGTCAGGCTGGTCTCGAACTCCCGACCTCAGGTGATCCACCTGCCTTGGCCTCCCAAAGTTCTGGGACTACAGGCATGAGCCACTGCACCTGGCTGTAGTTCTTTTAAAACTCAAACACCTTTGCAGAAAAGAGAGGAAGACAACTCTACACAAAAGGCTCACTCAAGCATTTTAGGAACTGATTATAGAAAAATAATTGCCTTATATGTTTATATATAAAGGAGTGGGAATTATTACATGGCTTTTAGGCCTGACCCTTGTTCATGAATTTTCCAAATTCTACCAAAACAGTGAAACAGACAAATCAGTAGAATAGAATAGAGTTTGGAAAAAGACTCTGGGAATTTGGTATTGGTAAAAGAGAGATCTTAAATAAGCAAGGTTGCTTTCATATACTACCAGTATGAATGTAAAATTGGTGAGCCAATTTAGAAGGCAATTTTGCAGTGCCTATTAAAAGACATGCATTGACCCAACAATGCATTGATCCAATAATTCCACTTCTCTATATCTCCCAGAGAAACACCGGCACATGTTCATAATAAGACAGTACAGTGATGTAGCAGTAGTTGAAATAGTAAAAAATTGGAAACTCCAAATGACTACCAACAGGGGACTGGCTTAATAAACTATGCCAGAACCATACTATGAATATGATGCATAAGTAGAAAAAGATAAGATAGGGCTGTCTGCACTGGCACAAAAAAACTTCCAAACCATATCAATGAGTGGGAAAAAAAAGCAAACTTCAGAATATTACTACACAAGGTATCATATGCTGAGGTAAATACACCTCATATGCACATGTATAACAACTACATCAAAACCATTAAAAAAATCAACTCTCACTAATCTTTGTCTACCCCAAATCATACATGAAAATATATTTTTATGAATTAAGAATTTAATGACATTTTTAAAACTATAAAAATTACTAAAAATAAATATACAAAAATATGTATTTAACTTTAGCATGACACCAAGGCCAGAAACAATAAAGAAAATTTCTGGCAGCATTAACTTTATGACAAAATAACAACAATAACAAACTTCTGTATATCAAATAATGCCACAGCAAAAATTAAAAAAAATTGTTGGAGGGAGTTTAAGTGGCTACAGTATCTCTTCAAAAAAAATTTATCAGTATGTATATTTAAAATGCACATACCTTGTACCCTAGCAATTTGACTTACAGGGGTTTATGCCAAAAAAAATTGTACACGTTGCCAATTGTGCGTGTAAAAGGATGTTTAGCACAGTATTTTGTGTTTATAGTTGCATATAAAAGGGGGAGGATTAAATGCCCACCAAGAAGAAAATGGCTAAATAGATTATGGTACTTCCATATGCTAGAATACAATACAGCCATTAAGATAGATAATAGTATAGTCAACCCTTTGCATCCAGTTCCACATCTGTGAGTTCATCCAACTGCAGATCAAAAATATTAAGGAAACACACTGAAAATAACAATACTGCAATTAAAAATATAAATCTTGGCTGGACGCGGTGGTTTATGCCTATAATCCCAGCACTTTGGGAGGCTGAGGCGGATGGATCACTTGAAGTCAGGAGTTTGAGACCAGCCTGGCCAACATGGTGAAACCCTGTCTCTACTAAAAATATAAAAACTAGCCAGGCATGGTTGTGGACGCCTGTAATCCCAGCTACTCAGGAGGCTGAGGCAGGAGAATCACTTGAACCTGGGAGGCAGAGGCTGCAGTGAGCTGAGATTATGCCACTGCACTCCAATGCATTGATCCAATAATTCCACTTCTCTATATCTCACAGCGAGATATAGAGAATTACAAAGGTGTTAGAGTTTTAATTCTTTGGAGGAACATTGTTAACTATTTTAAGGCACAGCTACCAGAACTATGACTAATGCAATGAAGACAAAAACTGGGGCGAACACAGCGAGACTCCATCTCAAAAAAACAAAAACAAACAAACAAAATATATACCTATATCTCTTAAAATATAGTATAACAATGATATTGTGTTAGGTAGTATAAGTAATCTAAAGATGATTTAATATATATGGGAGGATGTGCATAAGTTATATGCAAATACTTCCCCATTTTATAGAACTGCTTAACATCCTGAAGAATGGAGGCTTTCCTGGACCCAATCTCCAGCAGATTCCAAGAGACAACTGTATTAACTTTTACTAAGTTCCATGAGCAAAGGTCCATTTCTGAGTTAAATACATTATCTCATTCAATCCTTTCAATAATGCTTTGAGGTAGGTATCATCAGAATTTTCATTTTAAAGATGATAGGGCTGAGACTCAGAGAGGTTAAGTGCCCCCAAAACATACAACTGTCTCAATCCAAAACAGAAATTCTTGGAAGATTTGTATGTACTAACATAGAAAGATGTTAGTGAAACACTGATATAAAGAAAAAGAAATTATAAAAGAAGAAAAAGGAAGTTATAGTATGTATACGGTAATGACATTTATGTAAGACAAGGTAAAAGTGCAATGGGAAGGAATAAACATGTTAGTGTGGTTGTCTGTAGATGGATGAGGGAGTGATGGGGATTCCCTATCTTCTTTTTACTCAACTATATTTTCTAAATTTTTTTTCAGCAAGGTACACACGTTGTACTTTTAAAAATAATTAAAGTAGATAATTCTAGGATAAAACCAGTAATGTTGAAATGTAGAGCAATGAATATTATTATTATTGTAGCAAAGATAGGTATTTAAAATCCAGTGTTTTGAGACTTCTAATGATATTGCCTGGAGAACACATTCCTATCTGTAGAGGTTAGAATATGAAAAGGCAGCTGGCCTTTTTTAATGATAAAAAAATTAGTATATCAATTAAGATACAAAAATTATTTCTTCCTATGTTCTAATTACCTAGAAGTTCAGGTACTATTTTAAGTACTTTGGTGTTTCTGTTTATTTATTTATTTGGAGATAGGGTCTCACTCTGTCACCCAGGCTGGATTGCAGTAGCACTAATACAGCAGCCTCAACCTCCCTGGCTCAGGTGAACCTCCTACCTCCACCTCCCAAATAGCTGGGACTACAGGCATGCACCACCATGCCCAGGTACTTTTTTACCTGGAGTTTCACCATGTTGCCCAGGCTGGTCTCAAACTCCTGGACTCCAGTGATCTGCCCACCTTGGCCTCACAAAGTGCTGGGATTACAGGTCTGAGCCACCACACCCAGCCTGTTTTTAAGTACTGTAAAATAACAGTTTATGAGCAGACTAACATGAATTGTGTGTTTCTTAACAAAAAGGATGAACGAAGCAAGTTACCCTAAACCTGTTGTCTCTATTTTTCAAAAGCCATCCTTTGAGATCAGACACATTTTGTTTCCAGGCAATATGCTAAGTGGGAAATGCCTAGTCCAGTGGGCTGAGCCTGTCAGATCAATACAATGGAATTTGAACTTGTCACTTGCAGGGATGTGCTACCTGAGGCAAAATAACTGTCAAGCACCAACCTCTAACTCAACTATAATCATATCAAACACTCTTGCTTTTTCTTTGCTCTTTCTTATTCTTTTCTTTCTTTCCTTTTTTTTTAATCTTAGTGAAGTCAGGTTAAAATGGGTATCAAGAAAACTTGAAGGCTGTAGCAAGAAAATGTAATCCTATACTTTCTATGGCAGAAATATTAAATGGGACCCAAAGTACTGAATACCTTTTTTCGCTCTTGTTGCCCAGGCTGGAGTACAACGGCGCGATCTCTCCTCACCGCAACTTCCGCCTCCCGCGTTCAAGCGATTCTCCTGCCTCAGCCTCAGTAGCTGAAATTACAGGCATGCGCCACCATGCCAGGCTAATTTTGAATTTGTAGTAGAGATGGGGTTTCTGCATGTTGGTCAGGCTGGTCTCAAACTCCCGACCTCAGGTGATCCGCCCACCTCAGCTCCCAAAGTGCTGGGATTACAGGCGTGAGCCATGGCGCCCGGCTGAATACCTTCTTTCCTATAGTTAGAATAAAAGCTAGCACTGCAACCTGGGTTGCCTGATTCCTGCTGGCACAGAGTTCTTTGACGGGACAAAACTTAACATTCAGTCTGAGGGGGCTTGTGTCGGTAATAACACAGATGTTTTGCTTTTGTGGATAATGGCAGTGGAAGTGAGGGTGGGGTGAAGAGACGGGGATAAGGACTAACTACAGACATGTAAGCTTTAACGACAGCAATCGGAGTCACTTTCTTTTCCCTTAACCGCATTTTCCTGAGAATGACAAGCCAATGGTTCCAGTGTTATAGACTCTGAAATGCCACACCCTAAGGAAAGTTTCTATTCATGGAAAGCCAAGGGCTGGGAAAGAAAGAGTGCTTGATTTTTTTTTATTTTCATTTGCACTTTGACTAAAAAGATAGTGAATTGAGGATAAACAGGCACCTACACATGTGATTTGAGGAAAACAGTCCTCTTGCCTCAGAAATACGTCCTCTAGTGACTTTCTGGCATACTTGATATGCCCATAGTGAAGAATCATTTGTTGGAGGTGAAGAATTATCTACGTATTCAACATTGAAAAAATATTAAGAATGCATTTACCAAACCTGTTCTTCATGCCCCCCCGCAAAAAAAAAGTGATGACTGAATAGTAGAGTCTCTATCCCAAAGAAACTTAAAATCTAGATAGGAGTCAGACAAGAAATAAGACAATTTAAATAAAGAGTGATGTGGGCCAGATGCAGTGGCTCATATCTATAATCCCAGCATTTTGAGAGGCCAAGGCAGGAGGATTGCTTGAGCCCAGGAGTTCGAGACCACCCTGGGCAACATAGTAAGACCCTCAACTCTACGAAAAATTTTTAAAATGAGCTAGGCATGGTGGCATACACCTGTAGTCCCAGATACTCAGGAGGCTGAGGCAGGAGGATTGCTCAATCCCAAGAGGTCGAGGCTGCAGTGAGCTGTGATCACATCACTCCAGCCTCGGTGACAGAGTAGGACCTCGTCTCAAAAGCGAAAGAAAGAAAGGAAAGGAAGAGGGGGAGGGGAATAAAGGGAAAAAGAAGAAAGAGAGAGAGAAGAAGGGAGGGAAGGATAGAGGGAGGAAAGGAGGAAGGAAGGGAGAAGGGGAGGGAGGGAGGGAGGTGTTAGCACAAGGTGAGGATATTTATCACTCAGGAGAAAGGAAGATAAGACATACCAATCGATGAGCATAGATATGGTGGAACCCAGAACTGGAAGAAGTGGCAAGAGGCTAGAAAGTAAATAGCAGAGAGTAAGGGCTAACACAAAGCGCCCTTTTTATCCTGAGGAGAAGGAGGAGAGCCTTTGAAGGGTTTAAGCTGGTGAGGAAGGGTGGAGTGAGTAGGGATGAGAAGAAATGTGATATATGAATATATTATATTTATGCTTATATAATAATGGAGAGAAAAATGCATCAAGCCATTAACAGTCATAAACATACTTGAAGAATTTGTTTTAAAAAAACAATTGGCAGAGGGAAGCATTCAGAAATTCATCTCAAAATTACATTCTTGCTCCAAAACTGTGGAAAACCCAGAGATACAAACTCTTGACAGAATATGTATCTATTTGAGAAGTCAAAACTCCTGTACACACAAAAAAATAAAGTGCACCTATTAACCTATGGGGTGGGGATTTCTATGTAGCAGCGGCTTAGGAAAGGGCACGTTCCAGAAAAAATTAAAGCAGCCTCCAAAGGCCTCATGGAGGAGAGGAAAGAAGACTTTCTGAGGAGAGATAGTGAGGACCCTCTTGGGAGGGTGGGGCGGGGTAGATGGAATTTGTGTTCAAAACCAAAGGCTTGTGACATTTGTTGTTTGTTTGTTTGTTTGTTTTTGTTTGTTTGAGACAGGGTCTCACGTGTTGCCCAGGCTGGAGTACAGTGGTGCAATCACAGCTCATTGCAGCCTTAACCTCCCAGGCTCAAATGATCCTCCCACCTCAGCCTCCAGAGTAGCTGGGACTATAGATACATACGCCACCACACCTGGCTTTTTTTTTTTGGAGAGACAGGGTCTCACTATGTTGCCCAGGCTGGTCTCAAACTCCTGGGCTCAAGCAATCCTCCTGTCTCAGCCTTCCAAAGTGCTGGAATTTCAGGCATAAGCCACCACACCCAGCCTTGACATTCATTCTTGAAACCTTAACTGAGCCCTGGACCAGATGGTTTTGATGTATACAGTAAAAATAGGTGGAAATGACTTGTCTCCAAAGACCTTCAGTTTAGTTATCTGGTAGGAAAAGAGAAGATACTGTTTTGAATGGAATAGAAGCTTTGTTGTAGGGTGGTTCAGAGTAAGGGAATCTCCTCAGGGTAGGGGGTGGGGGCTGGGACTGGGAGGAAAGGGACCCGCATGACCAGGGTGCAACTTGAGGATTCTGAGAGAGTAGAGACCAATCAGAACTCTGAAGCAAACTTGATCACTTCACAGTATTTGTCCTACTGACAAAGATACACACACACGTGCATACACACGTACACACACACACACACTTAATGCTTACTGACTGCAGTGTACCCTAGAAGTATACATAGATTGTCCTTAGATGGAAAAACAGCCTATAGAATGCTTCGTTACAATGTGTTTGTATTTTAGCTAGAGTTGCCTTCCAAAGACCTTATTGCTAAGAAATAATCAAAATGAGAGCCCTCCTTTGTTACGAACAAAGAAGTTTGAAAAAAGATTCCTTTGGTTCGTGTGTCATTTAGTTGAAGGATGTTTGTTATGGCAAATGTAGTTGTGAAAGTCATAACAGGCATCCTAAACCTTGACTTAAAGGGTTTGCTTTCTACATAAGAAATCGTTATCTATTTGTTATATTACATTTATTTAAATCATTATCTATTTATTATATTGAATTTGTAATGTATAGAAAAATATAAATGAAAAATTATTCATAGTTGACCACAGCTAACATTTAAATGTAATTTCTTTCAATTCTATATATTTTAGCCAGTTATCTCATTGAAGCTGAGCTTTTTATTTATTGATAGATACGTTCAGGTTTCCCCTCTGATCACAAAGGCCAGAGGACTCTGTTCACTGACCCAGGTTTCTGGCCTGCTAACCTAAAGTCCTGTGTTAACGTTCTGGGTAACACAGATTTTAGGTTTTGAGCTGAAAGGAACCTAAGGGATTAAGGTAATTGCCCTAGAACAGTGGCTCTCAAAGTGTAGGCCTCAGACATGCAGCTGTGACTTTACCTGTGAGGTGGTTGGAAATGCAAAACCAAGGGTTCCTCCCAACTTGCTGCATATGAAGCTCTGGGGATAGTGCCCAGAAAAGACTGGGGTCTTGGGTAGGGGTGGGGTGTTTTGTTTTGTTTTGGTTTTTGAGACAGAGTTTCCCTCTTGTTGCCCAGGCTGGAGTGCAATGGCGTGATCTTGGCTCACTGCAACCTCCGCCTTCCAGGTTCAAGCAATTCTCATGCCTCAGCCTCCCGAGTAGCTGAGATTATAGGCACCTGCCACCACGCCCAGCTAATTTTTGTATTTTTAGTAGAGATGGGGTTTCACCATGTTGCCCAGGCTGGTTTCGAACTCCTGACCTCAGGTAATCCACCCACCTCAACCTCCCAAAGTGCTGGGATTACAGGCATGAGCCACCTGACCTGACCAGAAAAGAGTGTTTTAACAAGCTCTCCAGGTAATTCTTGTGCATGTTCAAGTTTGAGGACAAATCCCAGAGAACACACAACAAGCTAGTAATCATCACAAATCCACAGCAAGCCCTAGGAATAACGTGTTCCATGGTGCCTCCTCTCACTCACACAGTGACTTGCAAAGAGTAAGTACTTAAAGCTTGTTGGCCGGGTGTGGTGGCTCACACCTGTAATCCCAGCACTTTGGGAGGCTGAGGAGAGCAAATCCCTTGAGTCCAGGAGGTCGAGACCAGCCTGGGCAACACGGTGAAACCTCTCTCTACAAAAATACAAAAAGTTAGCAGGGCATGGTGGCCCATACCTGTAGTTCCAGCTACTCCGGAGAATGAGATGGAGGATCGCTTGAGCTCTGGAGCTCTGGAGGGTTCAGTGAGCCATGATCATGCCATTGCACTCCAGCCTGGGCAACAGAGACTCTGTCTCAAAAAATAAAATAAAATAAAATCATAAAATAAAATAAAATAAAGCATGTTGACTAAAAGAACGCTCTCCTAAATTTCCCCAAATCTGTAAACCATTTCCCATGCCCTTCTGAACAGATGCCACCTAAATTTGCCCTTGAAGAAAACCTTTTATTTTTCCCAGACTTTCCTTTGACCTCCTCTAAAGAAAAAACTAAATACCACAGAATTTTCTTCTTATCTTTCCTGGTTGCAGGCCCTTGCTACTCAAAGTGTAGGCAGCAGACCAGCAGCAGGGCATCACCTGGCAGCTTGTTAGAAATGTAGAATCTCAGACTTACTGAATCAGAGCCTGAATTTTAGCAAGACCCCTAGGTGATGCATTCACACAGCAACATTTGAGAAGCAAAGTTCTAGAAAGCCAGTTGCTGCTCATGTTCCTGCTCAAGTGAGTTTCATAATAAGTAAATTTCATTTTTTTTTTTTTTTTGACGGAGTTTTGCTCTTGTTGCCCAGGCTGGAGTGCAATGACACGATCTTGGCTCACCACAACTTGAACCTCCCGGGTTCAAGTGAGTCTCCTGTCTCAGCCTCCTGAGTAGCTGGAATTACAGGCATGCCCTACCATGCCTGGCTAATTTTGTATTTTTAGTAGAGACAGGGTTTCTCCATGTTGGTCAGGCTGATCTCAAACTCCCGACCTCAGGTGATACGCCTGCCTTGGCCTCCCAAAGTGCTGGGATTACAAGCATGAGCCACCGCGTCTGGCCTCATAATAAGTAAATTTTAATAATTACACTATGTGGCACTAACTTATTCAACAAGTATTTCCCGAGTACCTACTATGTGCAAAGATTGGTGATATGGAAACAACATTGAACAAGACATGGTCTCAGACTCCTTGAGGAATGTATAGTTTACAGAAGAGATAGACTGTGGCCACCAATACCTGGGATACCAAGCAGGGCGTGGTAAGGGCTTCTGAGTGGCCTAAGGCATTGCTATTCAGAGAGGACAGAGAATACTTCCTACTGGAGTGATGACAATGATTGCTTTTACATGTAGAAGAGGATTTTAAAAGTCATAAAATTAGCAAATTCTATTATAGTATAAACATAAGAAGTTCAGAGTATCAGAAATGACTTTAGAAGGTCCCTCATCTAAAGACATAGCAGAATATAGTGAAAAGAGCTTCCGCTTTGAAAACAGAAAGACCTGAGTTCAAGTCCAACTGGTTAATCTTGGGAATGTTACTTAGACTCTCTGAAACTAACTTCCTCATCTATAAAAACATAATACCAAAGTTTCAGAGTTGTTCATAGGATTAGTGAGAGTGTGTGTATAGTGTCTGGCATACAGTAGGCACTCAACAAGTGGTATGACTGTTCTGTTCTTGTTCCTGAGGTTCTGTGTGACCTATACCCTGTCTCCCTTTATCTCAGGCACGTGGCAGGAGCTGCTTGAAAGTGTCCACACTTGGGAGTGGTTGGATCTGGCCTAGAAAGGTTCTAGCCACTAGTTCCTAGTCATTGCTCTGAATTGTAGCACTTTCTTCATACTTCAGTCTTGAGTGGTACATGAAACCTGAAAATTATGTGTGTTTCTATGAAAATCACTTATTGATCTGCCCAAGACCGAGAGGATATTATTAAGTTGATTTATGTTTATGCAATAATGTAGATCAAATTATTTTGAAATATTTTGAGTCTAGACTGAATAAGTGAGTTTTCCTTTGAATAATTGGTATTGTGTAGATAAGGCCTTTATTCCTCTCATTCAATCTAGACCAATTTGAACCTGAGTTTATCTTGTGTCTGGTAATGTCAGGAGCCATCAGGATCCAGAATAAAGAATGAATCTTAACTCTCCTCTCCTCTCCTCTCCTCTGCCCTTCTTCCTCCTTCAACTCCTTTTTTTCCTTCTCCTTTTTCTATCCCTCCCTCTCAAGGCTATTAAATTTTTTATTTGCTTCTCTTAGGAACTGAGCCTTGATACAGCTCTGTACTGCCGAGTAAATGACTAGATCAGCTTGAATCTTACGTAAATGATAAGATGTCAAAATAGTAGTCCAAAATAGTAGTTGTCTAATGCCTCTCATAGTCTTTAAGAGGTCATTATAATCTGTAAGAGAAACCTGAAAATATTTTTTCAATGTTAATGACTCAGAAAACAGTAGATATTGTACCCTCCTATTTCTCTGAAGGAAAAAAGAAAGTGTCTCATAGCCCAATAGATTCTATAAAACAGAAGGCAAGAAAAAAAATCTTAGAAATTACTCTTGACTACTAAGGGCTTAAAGCTCAAAGTGCCTGATTATCCAATGGACAGATCCATACAAGAAGGAGCTCCACAAAATCAGTATTGCCATAAAGCTAGAGTGATCATATACTTTATCACTTCTAACTCATTTAACAATTAAAGGGTGCTATTAATAACTATTAATTATAATCATACATACTTATAATAATTATTAATGTAAAATAGTCCTGGGAAACAGGGATGTATAGCTATCCTTCCTAAAGGCATGCAAGAATAGGAATATGATTTGGAGCAGAGGTAATGGTAAAGAGATAAGAAAAATATAATTTTTCTTCATTTAAAAGACAATGTTTGATGTGATAAGTGTATTTGTAAAATCTGTCCACTAGGCTATATAGCTTGATAGCTATGAATGCTTAAAAACATACCTCACCTTATTTATTAAGCAAGTTCAGCTCTATGAAACATAACGTAGAATTAAATCTCTGAGTGGCAAAGCACACCCATTAACATTTACGTGCCTCAAAGAACACGAAAAGAAGCCCCTTAGCCCTTCCCTCAAAGCTTATTGAATCCTCCTTGAAACACAGCTTGTTAACACATTTGGTTAACGAATTCCAACCCATAGTCCTAGAAATAAGAAGTCATATATAAGAAAATATAATGAGCCTGGCACACGCAAAAGCAGCAGAGGAACACTTGATAGCCTCATTACGAAAAGCCAGACAGAAGAGCTCCAAAGCACATTCTCTGTGGCCTATAAACCTATAGCCCCTGAAAATCCCACTGTTCTACAACACAGCACACTAACTGATGTTCATCATTACAATCTTGAGTCATCAATGAGAAAGTTATAATTTAAATGAGAAGTCATGGAGTTAGAAAGACTGGATTGTAGTTCTAACACTGCCATTCACTAGGTTTGACCTTGAGTAAATTATTTAACCCCTCGGTTCGAGGGATTTAACCCTTATTAGCATTAGCATCATCTGCAAAATGGGAAGAATACTTACCTGAGGATGATGATAATGATGAAATGTGATCATGCTTCTAAAGGCCTAGCACTGTGTTCGGTGTATGGGAGCTGCTCAATCAATGGCAGTTGTCATTCATCATAATAGGAAGTCCTGTGTGTTCTACATAACAAGAATGTTACCCTGCATGGCAAGAAACATTACAAGATTATCACTATTAGGGTTTTTACCAATGAGGTGCTAATTGGGTCAGTTTATGACAGCAGATGTTATGGCTTGTTTGGAATGGTAGGCATGAAAATCAAATAGCCATGCATGATTACATAAGCAAGAAGAAGAATTTGAGAAGTAGATTATCACAGACTAGCAGAACAGAAAGTGTCATGTTCTTTTGGGGTCAGGATAGAAAGTGATATCTCAGGGGCTCAATTTAGGGAGGAGTACAGTACTCCCAGATACCCAGGTCCTCTTCCAAAGTTGGGGCCTAGGATCCTGTGGCAGACCATTTGACCAACATGAATAAAATTTGGAAAAAAATTAAAAGGTTTTCTTTTTTTTCCCATAAAAGATTAGCCTTCAGAAGTTCCCAAAGTAAAAATTGTTTATAAGTGGATTGCACTGCCTTGAGAAATTAGTGAGTTTTTCATCAACAGAAAAGTGTGTTCAAACATAACTTTAAAATCTCTTGAAATGACCGTTATTAAAGGATTTAAGCATTGTTTGGAAAGCTAAATTAAATTACTTTATCATGGTCCTTTCCAAAACTAAAACAATATTTCACTTATGTGGAATAATTTATAGATTCATTAAAAATGCTAAGTAAATGAAGTGCTATTGTAAATCATTTATTGTTCTGAATATAAATGAATATGTTAATTGAAGAAATTCATAAGGTATCAAATACATATATAAGAGAAAATAAACAATCATGATCCTGCTCATCTGTCATAAACATTTTCTTTCCATCATTTTTCCACAAGTTTTTCCAAAGTTGAGACTGTATTATACAGGCAATTTTTATCTTACAGTTTTTTGCTTTGTTATAATCATTTTTGTGTCATCAAAAAATGTTTTGGGGGGGCCAGCCACAGTGACTCACACATATATTCCCAGCACTTTCGGAGGCCAACATGGGAGGACTGTTTGAGCCCAGGTGTTCAAGATGAGCCTGGGCAACATAGGGAGACCCTGTCTCTACAAAATTTTTTTTTAATTATCCAGGTCTCCGTGATGTGATTATTATGCATTGCATGCCTGTATCAAAAGTCTCATCTACCCCATAAATATATACACCTACTATGTACCCACAAAAATTAAAAATTAAAATTAAATAAACATTTTTAAAAAGGAAGAAAATTAGCCAGGCATGGTGGCGTGTGCCTCTAGTCTTAGCTACCTGGGAGGCTGAGATAGGAAGACTGCTTGAGCCCAGGAGGTCAAGGTTACAGTGAGCTGTGTTCCAGCCACAGTACTCTAGCATGGGTGACAAAGCGAGACCTTGTCTCAAAAAAAAAAAAAGTTTTGGGCATTATTTTAAGGTTTACAAATATTATGTTATCTCAACACATCAAATTTGGGCTCCAAATCTACATGCCTCAGTGGAAATCCTGCTCTGCACTTACCAGCTATGTCATTTGCGCAATTTACTAACACCTCTGTGCCTATTTCATCATCTGTACAATGTGAATAATAGCACTACCTATCTCATAGCTTTATTATGGAGATGTAATGAGTTAATACATGTAAAATACTTAGTATCTGACACGTAGCAAATATTCAATAAATCTTAATTATTTTTGTTCTATTCATTTCCCTAACATGAGGCACTTAGATTACTTTTCATTTTTAACCATTACAAATAATTCTGATAAACATCTTTGTAGTAAATGGGTTTTGAAAGATATTCTTCACAATCCAAACTCTTCAGCCATTTTTTTTTTGTTTCAGCTGTTTGTTTTTAAGCATGAAACATTGGATGAACAGATACTATTTATTTGAAACCAGTAGCTTTGTCAATATGTTTTTAAAGAAAGAATAATAATGTATTTGTATTGTTTTCTGTCTTCCTTTTTTACAAAATTATGGTATAATACACACGAATTTTACCATAAGTGACATTTAGTGTGTTCCCAATGTTGTACAATTTGCCAATATGTTTTCAGGCCACTGATCTCAAAGATGGTCAAATAAAATGCATGGTAAGGAAGCAAGAAGAAGCAAACCTTATTAGCCTCAAAATGTCTTTTATGAACAAGGAAACAATATTTCCTTGTTTTCAGATTTCATTAAGAAACCATTAGGTCCAAGCACCAAGTTATAGCCACTTTAAATATTTTCTGGAAGATACATGCATCCTTAAAACTTTACTTCCATAATCTGTTCAGTCAGAAAGATGACAGAAGAAAAAGAATTAACATTTAAGGAGTCTTTAAGGAGTTTGGATATTGTGGAAGGTGGTTAACATAAATGACCCTATTTAGTCCTTATAAAGATGATGAGTTATAGCAATTGTCCTTCAGATTACAGATGAAGAAACTGAAGTTTGGAGAATGTGACATAATTTGTCTAAATGCACACAGCTAAGAAGTAACAGAGACAGGACTCAACTCAGACCTACCTGATTCCTCAGGTCCATGCTCTTTCCATATACCACTGCCTTGTTGAAACAAGAATGTACAGCCCAGAGTGGTGACTCATGCTTGTAATTCCAGCACTTTGGTAGGCTGGGACAGGAGGATCACTTGAGCCCAGGAGTTTGAGACTAGCCTAGGCAACAAATGAGACCCCATCTCTACAAAAAATCAAAAAATTAGCCAGGTGTGGTGGCATGTGCCTGTAGTCGCAGCTACTTGGGAAACTGAGGTGGGAGGATCACCTGAGCCTGGGAGATCGAGTCTGCAGTGAGCTGTGATCATGCCAGTGCACTCCAGCCTGGGTGACCCTGTCAAAGAAAAGAAAAGACAAAGACAAGACAAGATGAGACGAGACGGGACGGGAGACGGGATGGGACGGGACAGGACGAAGGGAGGAAGGGAGGAAGGGAGGAAAGTAGGGAGATGAAATAAGCATGTAATATTATCCTAAAAGAAAGAGATTCTCTGAAAGTTACAACAGAAACTTCAATAACCATCTAGATAGAAAATCTCAAGTCCGCTAACTAGGGAATCCAGTTTTTGCAGCTTTCCTTAGTAGTTGAGATAGTCCTTCTAATATTGCATCCTCTATTTCTGTCCATTTATCGCCCAGATGTGTCAACATCCCTGAAGGGGTTATCCTGAATGTGTTAGGCACTAGCGCTCAGTTCCATGTCAAAACACACAAAGGCTTGTTGACCCAACAAGAAATTGGTTGTAGAGCTGCTTTACATAAACCAAAATCACAGATCTCAAAAAGCTTTCACTCTTCTTCTATCAGTTATTTTTTTTTTCATATTTGACAACAAACACACAGATAATCAAGAAGAGAGGGAAAAAATGTTTTTCACTGGAAGAATCACCAGAATTTACTGATAGAAATTAGCAGTGGGAAATGGAGTCTTGTGTTCATAATCTCATCTTGTCCAAAGCCTTGTTTTTTATTTGCTCATGTCCTTGAGTTTTCTGTAAGGCTCAATTTTTCATTTGCAACACAGGAATAATTAAAACTTGTAGCTTTGGGACATGTAAAATTATATTCATCAAATGCTTTCATATAAAAAGTGTTTTTAGAAAGACATGCACACATATATGGAACACCTAGTACTGCACTGAGCATAATAAAAACAAAATGCTAATACTAAGTAGAAACCAGTATGAACGTGGCTCCCTCATCCAACCAGCCCTGAATGGATTAGTCTGTTGTGGTTGCTGAATTCAACTTCTCTGACACTAATACAGCTGGATTGCAGGAATGTCCTGTAATTCACTTGTATTAGAAGCCATTAAAATTTTGAATATGTTGCCTATTAAGTAGGTTGTATATTCCTACCACTCTACTTCTCTGTTACTTTTTTATGAAGAGGCCCATTTCTGCTTCACTTGTTCTTGCTTTACTTTCTTTGCACCTCTCCCTCCCATTTCACCCATACCACTACCATCTGAGGCAGTGTGTGGTATTCCTGAAACATTACTGACCTTCTTCAAAGTAAAAGAAAAAGAGCTAGCAAATACTGTAAACCTTAGAAGAGGGGGAAAAAAACTTCCTTCCTAAATGGCCACAATTGACAACCCTGCCATTTAGTCTAAAGAGCAGTGACCAATTTTAAGTCAATCTTCAACTTTTAAGTGGGGCCAGAATTCCCCAGTCCTGTATCTAGCTCAGTGCTTTGGTGGGATAGGAGCATGTGCCCGTAGAGCACAATACTCTTTTTTCAGAGTGACATTCATCTACTCAGACAAATTTAACTCCATCAGCAGAATCAAGTTCACAAAAGTGGCTGTGCAAATTCACAATGAAATCTTTATTAAACTCTAGAATCTTCCAGAGCATTTTACAGGAAAACTGTAAAAAGTTAACTTGCTTTTTTCCTTTCTCTCTCTTTCCCCCAGCCCCCACAATGATATCAGTACCTTATGTAACTTGGATGTTCCACAGCTTATAACAGTAAAGATATGTCAGTTTAGTCTTTAAACAGATAAGGAGGAAGTGTACACAAGAAAAAAGAAAGTGTTGGAGTGGCATTTTATAATTTCTCAAGTAATAAATACTAATAAATACTAGTAACTATTGTAACCAAAAAACAATGCATTGGGTATGGTTATCATATAAAAATCCTCTAAGGATTGCTTTTAAGGACATTATGACAAGCTGGTGATTTCCAGATATTTGTGCTAGTAGAACACTCAATACTCCATAAATCATTCCACCAAGATGATTGCTTATTATGGTCTGTAAGATTGCATTTTCCAGGGCATGACTATAGAATATCTAAAAATCAGCTTATAGAATACTTTGAGTCAAACAAATTGCTCAGAAAAAAAGTAATTAAATCTATCGGAGGGTATTTATCAAAATTATAAATGCATATACCTTTATTACAGCAATTCTACATCTAGGAATTTATTCTAATGAAGTACACATGTACAGAATGACTTATATACAAAATTACTCATACATACAAAATATGACATTATTGCTTGTAATAGTAACTATTGAAAATGATTTTAATTTCCATTATTAAGAAATAGTTTAAGTACATTATGATAGAACCATGCAATTGAATCTGAAGCAATAAAAAAGAATGAAGATGTTCTATATGTATTAATTCATTTAGAAAGCTGTGTAAGATACAGTGTTAAATTTAAAAAACACAAATTATCTCTGGAAAACTACACAAGAAGTTACTAACATAGTCTGTAAGTAGGGAAACTAGGTGTCTAGGGGTGGAGTCAAAAATGAGAGAGAAAACTTTTTATATGTTTTGAATTTTGAGTGATAGGGAAGAGTCTGGTCAGCTAGATCAAAAAAATGATGTAGAAAATGCCTTAAAAAGTAAAACATGGCTGGGCACGGTGGCTCATGCCTGTAATCCCAGCACTTTGGAAGGCTGAGGTGGGTGGATCACGAGGTCAGGAGATCGAGACCATCCTGGTCAACATGGCAAAACCCTGTCTCTACTAAAAATACAAAAATTAGCTGGGTGTGGTGGCACGTGCCTGTAATCCCAGCTACTCGGGAGGCTGAGGCAGGAGAATCACTTGAATCCAGGAGGCGGAGGTTGCAGTGAGCCGAGATAGTGCCACTACACTCCAGCCTGGCGACAGAACGAGACTCCATCTCAAAAAAAAAAGTAAAACATTACAATCCATGTATCCTTCAAACTGGCTTGTAACAGAAAAACTGCTATAAATAGTTGTCTTGTAAATGCTTTCAGACACCAAGATAACCAATTTAGCAAAAAGGAAAAAAATCAAATCAACAATAAAAAAGGCTTTAATTATATAATATACAATATACATATATACACACAGTGAATGGCAATTTAATTTTTTGGTTTTCACATGTTACAATCATATCATGTAGGCACCATTATTTATCTGATCAATTAAGAGATCAATGGTTATTCTTTATTATCTTAAATATTTTTTGCGCACCTATGATATGTAAGTACCAGGTTGATTCTGGAAATTCCTGTGTCGAATAAGACAGACATGGTCTCTGATCTCCTGGACAGTTCTGGTACTTCAGCTACTAAAGACAGAAAAATTTCCTTTTTTAGAATGATACATGCAACCCTCAATAGCTGCTTTCCCAGCTAAGTAAAATAGTAAACATTCAAATGTGAAATGAAAACAGCTGGAGCAGCTGGGTACAATTTAACTTTATATGAAAAAGTCCTCAGACATAGATTACTTATTCTCTCCATACACTTGAGTAACTTCTGTTCTGGGTCAGGAGGCTCAATGTGTAAGGATAGAGTCAGGAAAAGCTCTCCTCTTTCCTCACATCTCCATCTTCCTCTATATGAACACCTTCCTCAGCCCAGAAAGAAGGAAACACAGGAGGAGTGATTTTAACAAGATTCCATAATTTGCAGTTGATATAAGCTGTTTGCATGATGTGTGCTCTATTTTTAGGGAGTTTAGAAACATGTTGCTTAACACTTGTGAGAAAATGATTGCACAGTCTCTATTAGAATCTCATTAGCATACTTGCTCCATTTATTTGAGTGTAGACTTACAATTGTAAATCTCCCAAACTAGCAAAGCATACTTTAGTGAAAGGTGGGACAGGGGATGGTGTTTTCAAAAAGCAGGGGAAGTGAAGACAGAACAGGGAGAATGTAGTAAGAGTAACTCCATCCTCGAGTGCCTCCTTCACACATGAGACATTATACTTCAGAAATAAGATGCTTTCCCACATGAGACAACCAGAGTCAAGGGTAGAGAATAGTCTGCAAATGAGTGAATGAACAGGAGAAATCAATTATTAACTGATGTATATTCCATGCAAGTCTGGGTAAGTCACAGGAAGGAAACAGAGAGGCCCACCACCTGAGGAATACCTGGACTGCAAAACTGGAAGAACAGCATAATCACAAATAGAATATCAGAAAGATTTGGAATAGCTAGATTGGTCTCATCACTGACAATCTGATAAAGTGAACTCCTGTCTTTGCTTCCTTGCTCTTTTTTTTTTAACAACTATTGGACATACAGGTATGCACAAGTTTCAGGAAGCAATATGCCTTCAGAAGAACAAGATATACTTTGCAAACCTGAGTTCATCACTGAATCAAATAGATCATTTTTATATGTTTTTCAGGGAACTTTAATTATACATAGAAAAGGAAACAGCCTTGATTTCTATTGCATTTCTTTTGGCTACCAGAGTAGTAGATATAATTTTGAAGTAACCATATGTCACTAACTTTACATACAAAGAATTCCAATTTGCCTCATAGTTTGCAAGACCACACACTTTCAAATGTCTACCATACACAATAGAAAAAATTGGTGAGTGCTTTACCTCATACATTGAGACTAGGGTGGTGGGAGGAACTTAAATATGTTAACATAAAATGAACTAGTGAGAGCAAATTTACTGTTGAAAATTATAAAATTCTACAGAAATAGTCCTGTGTTGTCTGCTTATCACATATAAATTGTACACCAAAAATTTTTATTTATTAGAAACATATAAGCTTTTGTACACTTAAGGATTAAATCACCAAGATGCCAATGTATTTATCTTATGGCAATTGCTCATGAAATGACATCTCTTTTAGTAGATGAGGTAGTTAAATTCTTTGAAGACAAATGAAACCTAGATCTTGTTTTAGTCATACTTCAAAAGGCTAATCTTACAAAATGGCTAATCTTAGGAATCTCATTCACACTTATTCATTACCAAATTTTTACAGTCTGGCCAAAGAACTGCTAAGAAATAATAACAAGCAGTTTAGTTTTGATATTTATGAACAATCTAAAAATAGGCCAGATGCAATATAGCCTAGTGTGTCAATAAGATCTTTGAAATTTATTCTTTGTAGATAGAAAAAAGGATATAGATTATCTTTTGAATACTTGCTAATATTAAAGAGTTGACAGTCATTTTAGGTATAAATATGTAACTATAAGTGCAATTGTTTGTGTGAAGAATTCACTAAAGTTTTAGAATTTCTAAGGGATTGAGTACTATCTTAAATCTCAAATTCTATAGTCTTCTAGTTATGATGAAAATTATAGTGGTAGCAGCTAAGGACAAATACAAAATATTTTCAAATGAATAATTTTGAGTGTCATCATCTATATTATATTGGTAGAGCAAATGATAGCAAACAGATTATGTTGCCTGGATTTAAAGAGGCTTTCCAAAAACTTTTAATCTATTAGCTATTCCTAAAATTATTTGTTTTCTGCACAGTTCACTGCTGCTCTCCCATCAGCTACCTTCTTTTTTTTCTTTCATGTTCTTTATTCATCAAATACTTATGGAGCACCTGCTGGGCACTAGGACCAGAGTAGCAAACAAGACACAGCTTTTGTAGCCCAGGTATAGTTACCTTTGGGCCTTCATTAATCACTAGGTGCCTGTACCATTTCTAATTTATCAAGGATGCAAAAATGATAATCTTTTAATCCTAGATTTATTTGACTGAACGTAAAATCCCATTTCTTAAAGTCAAGCCCAGAAAATAATTTCAGAGTCATGGCAAGTGTGACCTCTCAGCCTATTAGCTTCTTCATTAGCCCATCCATCCTAGGTCATGGCCATTTTTCACACCTTTTTTACACTCTTCTGACTTTATCCCATCTTATATGTTTACTGCTTTGAGTGAATTTATTAATTAGTTAATTTTATATACATAATAGACTTTTTAACAGTTAATTTAAAGCATATGCCTCACTCTCCTGATGAAAAGCAAAATATAGGTAAATTAAATGCTTTTTTTTTTTTTTTACTAATTTCTGAATTCTCACTTTTTTTTTTTTTTTTTTTTGAGACGGAATTTTGCTCTTGTCACCCAGGCTGGAGTGCAATGGTGCAATCTTAGCTCACTGCAACCTCCGCCTCCCGGGTTCAAGCAATTCTCCTGCCTCAGCCTCCCGAGTAGCTGGGATTATAGGTCTGCCACTACGCCCAGCTAATTTTTGTACTTTTAGTAGAGACAGGGTTTCACCATTTTGGCCAGGCTGGTCTCGAACCCCTGACCTCAGGTAATCCACCCGCCTCGGCCTCCCGGAGTGCTGGGATTACAGGCGTGAGCCACCGCGCCCAGCCTGAATTCTCACTTTTTACGTAGCTATCTTAATATTGTATATGTGATAACCTCATTTCTGGATTTCAAAATCGATAAAACTTCCAAAAAACTAGAGAGATCTGTAGAAAGCTGCCACCAAAAAGATGTTTAAAACAAACTATTATCCAGCCCCTTTGTCATATAACAAAAGAACAAATACCTAAAAGTGTAAAATAACATAGTCTCAGTGTAAAGGATGGTCTTAATTTAAACTGGGGCAATTTTACTCAATTGAGCAAACTCACTATGTTGTCCTAATATTCCTATTTCATGCAGATGGGCAAAAATCATGAATTACTACTTAAGAATGTGAGCAAAGGTTATCTGAAAAGGAATTTGGAGAAAAGAGATTTCTTCTTTTTTTTTTTTTTTTTTTGTTGTTGTTGTTGTTTTTGAGATGGAGTCTCGCTCTGTCTTCCAGGCTGGAGTGGTGGGGTGGCGCGATTTCATCTCACTGCAACCTTCTCCTTCCTGGTTCAAGCCATTCTCCTACCTCAGCCTCCCAGAAAAGACTCTTTATCCCAGTGAACAGTTTGCAAACCAAGGAGATGCAGTTTTCAGTTTAAAACAAAGATGCATTCCAGAGAGCAAAGCGGGGGTGGTGGTTTACAGAGAAAGTTCCCACCTAGGTTCACAATCAGGTCCGTTCATACAAATAAACAATTCAAACTTGCTTAGGTTCTGATTGGTCAACACAGCTGTTTGATGGGTTGATGTAGCTAAATTCTGATTGGTCAATGCAGGTGAGCTCTAATTGGTTGGTTCTGGTGAGCTCTGAAAGTCCCAAAGTTGAACACAGGTTTGTGTTTTGGAGAAATGCAGAATACCATGTGTGACTTCTAGGCAGCAAATGGCTGCTTGGTTCTATTTTAAATTTAGGCCCAGTTAGCCACTTTGAATCCATCTTGAACAATTGGCTCTTTCAGGTTTACATTTGTTCACAGGAACCACTAGTATACATAGGTAATAACAAGTCTAGACATCTCAGCTATTTTAAGAATTTCATTTAAAAGATATTTGCGAAAAGTTCACTGCCTTTATTTTAAATTTTGCAGAAAATAAATGAGTATTACGCTTTGCCAACTAAAGTAAGTTAAAACTTTTAAAAAAAATCTTATTGCTGGCGTTTCAGTAAAGCAATTTTAGAAATCAGGGAATCTATCCTTTTTTAAAATAACTTCTAAGAGCTTCCATTACTTCTCAGGATAAATTATTTTGGGGATTTTTCAGCTGTGTTGGAGAACGTTGAAGATCTGATGCAGTTGTATCTAAGACCTCAAGTTGGGTCTGTAGGGGAGTAAAATGTCTGTTACCTATTCAGTAGTTGGATTTGTATTCACTTTCAAAAAATTAATTCCAGATGCAGAAATCACAAGCTTTCCATAAATATTTTCAAGCAGACAGACAATATAACGTTTCTGTTAATAATGAAAAAAACCTTTGACAGGCTACTCCGTAGCTGTGTTCCTGCTCCTCCCATGTATGAATGGGAGGCAGTTACTGCAAAGGAATTCTCATTCCAACCATATGTGCAAATAGAGCAGAGACGCCTCTAAGTTTGAAATTATGCCATTCTCAGAAAAGTCTGTGTGACACAATAAAGATAAAAATGGATTATGTACCCTTTTAAATTACTTCCGATTTTTCTTCTAGATATAACAGTTTACCTCCTACTTTCCCAAACATTAAATTTAATTTGAAATAAAAGTGAAGTAATTTGAT
Source organism: Pongo pygmaeus (assembly GCF_028885625.2). NCBI lineage: Eukaryota > Metazoa > Chordata > Mammalia > Primates > Hominidae > Pongo > Pongo pygmaeus. The sequence continues at coordinate 190,887,508 of NC_085930.1, forward strand.
CTCATCATATGGGATAAATTTAGGAGAATATTGACCTTGATTTTGTTCTCAAAGTTTAGAGTCTGTATTTTTATTTATAAAAATAAAGAATAATTTAATAATGAAAGTGTTACATCAAAAATAAATTCTTACAATTATGTCATTCATAAATATGCATTTTTATCAAGACCCCTTTTTAAAAAAGCTTTTTAAAAAGTGGTAGATTATTTTGTGTCAACATATGTATATGCCCATGAACACATATGCAAAATCACAAAATGCTTCATCAAACAAGCTAAATTGCATCTTTGCTCTGTTTTCCAATTATATGTCAGAAATTTGACACCATGTAATGTGTTCTGAAGCTCTATTGCTGATAGTAAAAATAAAAAGGAAAAACTACATGCACACGTATGTTTATTGCAGTACTATTCACTATAGCAAAGACTTGGAACCAACTCAAATGTCCATCAATGGTAGAGTGGATTAAGAAAATGTGGCACATATACACCATGGAATACTGTGCAGCCATAAAAAAGGTTTCATCCATGTCCTTTGCAGGGACATGGATGAAGCTGGAAACCATCATCCTCAGCAAATTATCACAAGGACAGAAAACCAAACACCGCATGTTCTCACTCATAGGTGGGAGTTGAACAATGAGAACACATGGACACAGGGCAGGGAACATCACACCAGGGTCTGTCGGGGGGTGGGACCTGGGGGAGGGATAGCATTAGCAGAAATACCTAATGTAAATGACGAGTTGATGGGTGCAGCAAATCAATATGGCATACCTATGTAACAAACCTGCACGTTGTCCCCATGTACCCTAGAACTTAAAGTATAATAAAAAACAAAAAAGGAAAAACTAATGGTAATTACAGTGTATCATAAAAGGAGTTTATAATAACTTGTATTATGCATTACAGTTCATGAGAGTTTAACTGAGAAAACAATGAAGCATCTTTTTCTGTTATTAGTCACGTACATTAAATATATATTTATATTACATTACATTAAGTATATATTTTGATTTACCAGACTGTAAGTTCTCATGGGACATTTCATATCTGAGGAAAGAATTCACTAGTATGGGTAAAGTAGGCTTACTCAGGAAACAACAGATTAATTATGAAACTTCAAACTCAGCTCATAATGTACACAAAAGTTTTGAGTAAAATTTCAATATTCAATCTGTTTACTTTATTATTTGTAAAAGATAACGGGCATAATTCTGAACTACTAGGATGTCATACAGACATCCATTCACATGGAGTAGTTCTTCCGTTAAAACATATTTTTATCTTGGTCTGGGTAGTGGAAGATGAGTAGAAGCTCATGTTTACAAAAACAAAAAGAAGGAAGAAAGGAGGGAGGGAAGATGAGAAAGATAATGTCCCAAGGAGAAAGGACAGTGAACTAAAAGTGAATTTTATCTCTTGTGTGTTCCATTATCTTAAAATCTACCTTACAGGCTGGGCGCAGTGGCTCACGCCTGTAATCCCACCACTTTGGGAGGCTGAGGCGGGTGAATTGCCTGAGGTCAGGAGTTTGGGACCAGCCTGCCCAACATGGTGAAACCCCGTCTCTACTAAAAACACAAAAATTAGCCCGGCGTGGTGGCAGGCACCTGTAATCCAAGCTACTTGGAGGCTGAGGCAGGAGAATTGCTTGAACCCGGGAGGCGGAGGTTGCAGTGAACCAAGACTGCGCCATTGCACTCCAGTCTGGGCGACGAGAGCAAAACTCCAACTCAGAAAAAAAAAAACAACTACCTTACAGCTATGCAATGTCATTGTTCATTTATTTCATTTATTTTTATCAATATATTAAGTGACTACTTAAGATAATTAGGCACATAATTTCAGTTATTCAATTCAGATAAAAAGACTTTTTAAAATCTTATTTCCTATCTGTCTAGTAACTATAAAGAGGAAATTTGGTATTTGCCAGGGAGTACAGAGTTTTTTTGTTTTTTAAAAAAGTTAATGGATAATATATTTAATTTTTTAAATAAAATATATGGGTAAAAATTCTCCCTCCTATTCCTGCCCCCAATGTGCCCCATTATCACTTTTTCCTTCAACATGTAATCACTGTTATTAGTCCCTTACTGATAGACAGCTAATTGTTTCTAAACTTTTGCAAATACAACCAATACATACAAAAAATACTTCATTTAAATGTCAGTGCACATATATGCATCTGCAAGTTCATCTCTAGGAAAATTTTCTAGAAGAATTGCAGGGCAAAGAGCAACTTGCAAATTCAATAGATGTTTCTAAATTCTAAATAGTACTTCTAATTTCTAAATAGTATATCCCCTTTCACAGGGAATATGCTAATTGATACTCCTACAAGCAGTGTACAACAATATTCTTTTTCCTACAGTCTTGGCAATATATCGCCTAATTTAAAGATTTTGTGAGTTGATAAGTGGGAAAAGGCATTTTATTGTATCTGTAATTTGCATTTATGAAGAGTAGGGTCAAGCATCTTTTAATACGTTAAGGAGACATTCAAAGTTCCTTTTCTGTGAAATATCTGTTTATATGTTTTTCCATTATTCTCTTATAATCTAGGAATTCTTTATATATTAAGGAGGTTAGTATTTTGTTTGACACAAGTTACAAATATTTGTCTCTTGATGTTATAGAATGTTTTTGTCATGCAGAAGTACTTTCGTTAAAAAAATGCAATATATTTTTTCTTCTGTAATTTCTGAACTTCTTATTAGAAATACTTTCCCCATTGTAACACTCCAACATCATTTATGTATATAAGTATGTATGTACTTAAATTTGAATATAGAGATTTCTAAAGCTGTGATACAGAGTAGAGAATATAATCCAAAGCAAATCTACCCTCCTTCTATCTCTTCACTTTCTTTTTTCTTTTTCTTTTTTTTTTTTTTTTTTTTTTTTTGAGATGGAGTCTCACTCTGTCACCCAGGCTGGAGTGCAGTGGTGTGATCTCAGCTTACTGCAACCTCCGCCTCCTGGGTTCCAGCAATTCTCCTGCCTCAGCCTCCCCAGTAGCTAGGAATACAGGCGCCTGCCACCACGCCTGACTAATTTTTGTACTTTTAGTGGAGACAGGGTTTCACCACGTTGGCCAGGCTGGTCTCAAACTCCTGACCTTAGGTGATCCACCCGTCTCTGCCTCCCAAAGTGCTGGGATTACAGGCGCAAGCCACCGCGCCCGGTCCCTCTTCACTATTTCTTATTTCTTCCCCTCTTTCTCAGGTAATTTCTTGATCCTCTTCCTAAGTATTGTTCTGAGTTCCTGGGAGAAGTTGAGCTATCCTAATTCACAAATCGTTCTTCAAATGTAGAAAATGAGAAGAGATGGAAGCCATGGAAGGGTGTGTGGAATCAAGCAGCAGTTCTCAAAACAGCATAAATCAAGACCTCAGCACATATCAAGACCTCAGCACATTTAAGACGGTGACACAAAAGCATCGTAGTGTTGTCATTCACCACTATGCAGGAGGGAAAGCCAATTTCATTTCAGAATGTCCTCAATTAATCTGTAGAAATTATTAATTTTATTAAATCCCAGTCCTTGAGAACAAGTCTTTGTAATATTCTGTTTTATAAAATAGGAAGTATGCATAAAGCACTTCTGCATATTGAACAAAGAACCACAAGTAATCCCATCACACTTTCAGTAGCAATTGAGTTGCATACCAAACCACTGGCACCTTTTCTCGTGAAATACCATTTTTATTTGAAAGAATAATTGGCAAACAAACTATGGTTGTTCAGACTTGCATTTTTTAAAAAAAATTTAATTAGAAACAAAATGAGTATGTAATCTTAAGGAGAAAAAAATGACAGCATTATTGACAGTAATAAATTTTAAGCTTTTGAATAGAAATTAGGATTTTGGAAAACTTATATCCACCACTGTGAGTTTCACATCTTCCCAATACTTAAGCACTTTTCTGATGAGATCAGTGTTATTGTTAACAAACATGATTTTTAAATATTGTATGCAATATGCATTACTCAGCGAACCAATATTTTCTAAATGACAAATGCGTAAAATTATAAAATTATAAATGGGTAAAAGATTCATCCAAGTACAAGACATGCCAATTAATTTTAATATAATAAACTTCAAAAAGTTCACTGACAATTGTTGCAGATTCTATGTTGCAAATAACCTTTAAGAAACTACCACTTGTCAATCTTTGGTGCAGTATCAAAGAAAAATATCCACAGGTATCTGAAAAGGCTGTTAAAATACTCCTCACTTTTCCAACTATATGTCTGTGTGAAGCTGGATTTTCTAGATATACTTCAATCAAAACAACATTTCACATGAGATTGAATGCTGAAGCAAATATGAGAATCCAGCTGTCTTCTATTAAGCCAGACATTAAAGAGATTTGTACATATGTAAAATGATGATGCTCTTCTCACTCAATGTTTATGTTGTAAAAGCATTATTTTTCATTTAAAAATGTTAATATTTTATGGTTTTATATTTATTTTTAATTATTAAATATTACAGTTTTCTGTTTTAATTTCTAATATGGTAAATAACAAAAGCTTTTGAGATCCTCAATAATTTTTTTTTTTTTTTTTGAGACAAGCTCTCACTCTGTTACCCAGGCTGGAGTGCAGCAGTGCAATCTTGGCTCACTGCAGCCTCAACCTCATGTGCTCAAGTGATCCTCCCACCTCAGCCTCCTCAGGAGCCAGGACCACAGGTGTGTGCCACCACGCCCGGCTAATTTTTGAATTTTTTTTGTAGAGATAGGGTTTTGCCATGTTGTCCAGGCTGGTCTTGAACTCCTGGGCTCAAGTGGTCCACCTGCCTCAGCCTCCCAAAGTGCTGGGATTACAGATGTGAGCCACTTGGCCTGGCTCCAAGATCCTCAATAATTTTAAGAGTATAAAAGGGTCCTGAAACAAAAATGTTTGAGAGCCGCTGAAATAGAGTTTATTTCTCAGATCACTGAAACTACAGAATAATCATAAAGGCCATGAAAACACCCTCTATATTTGCCAGGCATATAACTATAATTTGACCTTTGGCTAAAATACCCTGATCCTCTCTTAGGAAAAAATAGGAGTACAGGAGACACCCCCAAAAATGCATAGTACAAGAAAAATGTTTTATTTTTTTAAATTACAAAATGGTTCCAGGCATGATGGCTCACACCTGTAATCCATGCACTTTCGGAGGCTGAGGCGAGCGGATCACTTGAGGTCAGGAGTTTGAGGCCAGCCTGGTCAACGTAGTGAAACCCCGTCTCTACTAAAAAATACAAAAATTAGCTGATCATAATCCCAGCTACTCAAGAGGCTGAGGCTGAGGCAGAAGAATTGCTTGAACCCAGGAGGCGGAGGTTGCAGACAGCCCATATCATGCCACTACACTCCAGCCTGGGTGACAAAGTGAGACTCCATCTCAAAAAAAAAAGAAAGAAAGAAAGAAAAAGCCTGGCACGGTGGCTCACACCTGTAATTCCAGCACTTTGGGAGGCCAAGACGGGTGGATCACTTGAGGTCAAGAGTTCAAGACCAGCCTGGCCAACATGGTGAAACCCCATCTCTACTAAAAATACAAAAATTAGCTAGGCATGGTGGTGGGCACCTGTAATCCCAGCTACTTACACTGAGGCAGGAGAATCACTTTAACCCGGGAGGGAGAGGTTGCAGTGAGCTGAGATCAGGCCACTGCACTCCAGCTTGAGTGACACAGTGAGACTCCGTCTCAATAAATAAATAAATAGGCTGGGTGCGGTGGCTCACGCCTGTAATCCCAGCACTTTGGGAGGCCAAGGCAGGTGGGTCACCTGAGGTTGGGAGTTCAAGACCAGCTTGGCCAACATGGAGAAACCCCATCTCTACTAAAAATACAAAATTAGCCGGGCGTGGTGGTGCATGCCTGTTATATCAGCTACTTGGGAGGCTGAGGCAGGAGAATCGCTTGAACCCGGGAGGCGGAGGTTGTGGTGAGCCAAGATCGTGCCATTGCACTCCAGCCTGGGCAACAAGAGTGAAACTCTGTCTCAAAATAAATAAATAAATAAAATACATAAATAAAAATGAAATTACAAAATGGTATGTGACAGCCATTGCAGCATAATTTGAAATAGCAAAAGACTGAAATTGTAAAACACCTAAATCCGGTTTGGTTTGGTTTGTTGTTGTTGTTAGTTTTTTGTTTATTTTTGAGACAAGGTCTTGCTCTGTCACCCAGGTTGGAGTGCAGTGGTGTGATCATAGTTCACTGTAGCCTCTACCTCCCGGGCTCAAGCAATCCTCCCACGTCAGCCTCCAGAGTAACTGGCACCACAAGTGCACACCACTGTGCTTGGCTAATCTTTTTTTTTTTTTTTGAGATGAAGTTTTGCTGTTTGTCACCCAGGCTGGAGTTCAGTGGCATGATCTTGGCTCACTGCAACATCTGCCTCCCTAGTTCAAGTGATTCTCCTGTCTCAGCCTCTCAAGTAGCTGGCATTACCAGGCACCCACCACCACGCCTGGCTACTTTTTGTATTTTTAGTAGAGATGCAGTTTCACCATGTTGGCTGGGCTGGTCTCGAACTCCTGACCTCGTGATCTGCCCACCTCGGTTTCCCAAAGTGCTGGGATTACAGGCATGAGCCACCACACCCAGCCGCTAATTTTTTTTACTTTTTGTTGAGATGGAGTCTTGCTATTTTGCCCAGCCTGGTCTCAAACTCCTGGCCTCAAGTGATCCTCCTGCCTCAGTCCCCGATAGCACTGGGATTACAGCTGTGAGTCACCACACCCAGCCTTATTAGTTTTTGAACCTCAGATTCCCAGAGGCAGCAGGTTGATTAAATTATGGCCTTAATTTCTTAGTATACTGTCATTGGCCCATGCAAGATGCTTCTCCTTCACTTTATTTTGCCCTTTCTTCAATTCTCACTTTTATTTTCCTCCATCAAAGACTTGCCCATTTTAAAGAGATTGATGTGTATCTTTTAATGTGTACAGAATTAAAAGATAGTTATGGTTGTTTTGTAAAGAATGATGTGTTTTCTATTTAAATAAATAGCACTTGTGGCCAGACCCAGTGGCTCACCCCTGTAATCCCAACACTTTGGGAGGCCAAGGTAGGTGGATCACTTGAGACCAGCAGTTCAAGACCAGCCTGGCCAACATGGCGGAACCCCATCTTTACTAAAAATACAAAAATTAGCCGGGCGTGGTGGCACATACCTGTAATTCCTCTCCAATACTTGGTATTATCCACCTTTCTAATTGCTGCCATTCAAATACATATAAAGTGATAACTCATTGTTGTTTTAATCTGCGTTTTGCCTCTTTATAATAAACTTTAGCAACTCATGATATATTTGTTATTTATTTGAACCTCCTCTGTGAACTGTTTACCCTGTTAGGAATTTTTATTTTTGTTTCCTATCTTTTTCTTGTTAATTTAAGAAGTTCTCACATGTTTTGCATATTATCCCTGCTAGTTTTTAAATATTGGAAATAACAACATGTTTGTTAACTTTATCTATGTCACTTACATTGAACAAAATTCCTTAATTTTGGTGCAGTCAAATTCAACCACACTTTTTGACTTATAGTTGGTGCTTTTGAGATTTTGTTTAAGAAACTTTTCCCCACTCCTTAGTCACAAAAACTTTATTTCATATTTTGTTCTATCATCTTTATAGATTTATCTGTTACATTTAGGTCTTTCATCCATCAACAGGCAACCTTTGTGTAAGTTAGAAATCTGTATTTTTCTTCACATGATGAGACATGTATCCTAACATAATCTATTATGCTAAACAATTTGTCCATTTTTAATTCCTTTGTGATACAAATGTTTAGTGTTAATTTTTTTCTTTTGTAGAGATGAGCTCTTACTGTGTTGCTTAAGCTGGTCTCGAAGTTCTGGCCTAAAGTGATCCTCCCACCTCAGCCTCTCAAAGTGCTGGAATTACAGGCATGAGCCACTAGATGTTTATCATATAACAAGTCCTCACATTAACTTGATCTTCAGATCTATTTCTGAGTTCTCAATTCTGTTTTCTTTGTCTGTTTGCTTTGTTTTTTCTATTCTGTTTTATTGATCTATTTATATATTGCTGGGTTAACAACGTTTATCATCATTATCATCATTTATAGTACGCGTTAATATCTGATGAGTGAGATAATACCATCTATTTGGCCCATCGTTTTTTATGCTATTCTTTAGACATTTTGGGCTTCTAGCCATCCATATAAATTTCAGAATTTGTTGTGTTCTTTAAAAATTCAATTAAATTTTGTATTGGAATTTTATTTACTTTGTATGTATACTTACACAGAATTGGTAACTATACTAGGTTATGACATACCAACTGTAAACATAGTATATTTCATCACTTATTCAAATCTTATTTATGTCTTTTGCTGTCTTTCTACTAAAGGAAACAGTAGAATGAGGATTGTTTTTTAATTTTAATGCACATTTTTATTTAAAAGAGGTTTAGCCAGGTGCGGTGGCTCATGCCTGTAATCCCAGCCCTTTGGGAGGCTGAGGTGGGCGGATCACGAGGTCAGGAGTTCAAGACCAGCCTGACCAATATGGTGAAACCCCATCTCTACTAAAAATACAAAAATTAGCCGGGCGTGGTGGTGCATGCCTGTAGTCCCAGTTACTCAGGGGGCTGAGGCAGGAGAATCTCTTGAACCCAAGAGGCGGAGGTTGCAGTGAGCCAGATTGCGCCACTGCACTCCAGGCTGGGTGACAGAGCGAGACTCCGTCTCAAAAAAAAATAATAAATAAAATAAAATAAAATAAAAGAGGTTTAGTAGATAGCAAATCTGGTGACACCAATTTCACTCTCAGCAATGGTTTTTCCCCCAAAAATGAGTAACATACTGCCTAATAGGAATTATATAATAAGGAAGACACTTAGTAAGACACTTAAGAAAGAAATGGAAAAATATAGCTGTGATTATTAAATCACCCAGAAGGAGCTAATGCAAAGGAGGAGGAGCATCAGCAAAACTTGTTCTGGGATTGCAGTTTACTTTTATTTTTGTCTTTTAAACACCTATGCTTTGTATAAAGAAGAAAAGATGTCTCTTAGTAGAAGCCACAGAAAGAATGCAATGTCAGCTTGGGTAAACTTCTGATAGTAAGCTTGTGGGAGGCACTTAGTGTTTGTTGAATGGATAAAGAAAGAAATATAAAGGAACAACAAATAATCCTTCTTGATTTGCCTGAAATGTAATTACAATTCTTATTGGGGGGTGAGTAAGAACATTTAACATGAGATCTACCCCCTTAACAAAATGTTAAGTGTACAATACATTATTATTGACTATAGATAGTGTTTTACAGTAGATCTCTCGAGCTTATTCATCTTGCTTAGCTGAAACATGATGCCCATTGATTAGTAACTCCAATTTACTCCTCCTCTAGCCCTTGGCAACCACCATTCCACTTTCAGTGTATGAATTTAACTATTTTAGATTCCTCTTATAAATGGAATAATATGGTATTTGCCTTTCTGTGATTGGTTTATTTCACTTAGAATAATGTCCTCAATGTTGTTACATATTGTAGAGTTTGTTTTTTTAAGGCTGAATAGTATTCCATTTAGGTATATACCACATTTTCTTTATTCATCGATCTGGTGATGGACATTTCAGCTATTTCCACATCCTGGTTCATATGCATAGTGCAGCAATGAACATAGAGATGCTAATATCTCTTTGAGACCCTGACTTCAATTCTTTTGGATGAATTCCCAGAGTGGGATTGCTAGATTGTATGGTAGTTCTTTATTTTAAGGAACTTCCATGCTGTCTTCCACAGCAGCTGCACCATTTTGCATTCCCACCAACAGTATGTAAGAGTTCTAATTTCTCCACATCCTTGGCAATACTCGTTTTTTTGATAATAGCCATCCTGACAGGTGTGAAGTAATATCTTATTGTGGTTTTGATTTGCATTTCCCTGATGATTAGTGCTGTTGAGGATTTTTTTTTCTATGTCCATTGTCCATTTGTATGTCCTTGGAGAAATGTCCATTCAAGTCTTTTGCCCATTTTCTAATGGGGTTATTAGTTTTTTTCTAGCATTGAGTTGTAGAAGTTCCCTCATATTTTGGAGGTTAACCCCTTATCAGATATATGGTTTGCAAATATTCTCCCATTCCACAGGTTGCCTTTTAATTCTATTGTTTCCTTTACTGTGCAGAAACTTTTTTAGTTTGATACAGTCCCATTTGTTTGGTTGGTTTTTGCTTTAGGTTTTTGTTGTGGTGGTTGTTGCCTGTGCATTTGGTGTCATATTCATAAAATGATTGCCAAGACCAATGTCATGAGCTTTTTACCTACAATTTCCTCTAGGAGTTATATAGTTCGGGGACTTAGATTTGTCCTTAATCTGTTTGGAGTTGATTTTTGTGTGTGATGTAAGATAAGGGTTTGATTTCATTCTTTTGCATGTGGATATTCAGTTCTCCAAGCCTCACTTATTGGAGACTATCCTTTTCCCCATTATGTATTCTTGGCACCCTCATCAAAGATCAATTGACTGTATCTGCATGAATTTATTTCTGGGCTCTCTATTATGTTCCATTTGTCTATTTGCCTGTCTTTATGCCAGTACCATACTGTTTTGTTTACCATTGCCTTGCAATATATTTTAAAATCAGGCTGTGTGATGCCTCCAGGTCTGTTCTTTCTCAGATTGATTTGGCTATTCATTGTCTTTGGGGTTACATATAAATTTTGGAATTTTTTTTCCATTTCAGTAAAAATTGCCACTGGGAATTTGATAGAGTTGCCATTGAATCTGAAGATTGCTTTGAGTATGGAGATATATATATATATATTCGTTTGTTTGTTTTTTGACGGAGTCTTGCTCTGTTGCCTAGGCTGGAGTGCAGTGGCATGATTTCAGCTCACTGCAACCTCCATCTCTGGGGTTCAAGAAATTCTCATGCTTCAGCCTCCCAAGTAGTGGGCATTACAGGTGCCTGCCACCACAGCCGGCTAATTTTTGTATTTTTAGTAGAGATGAGGTTTCACCTTGTTGACCAGGCTGGTCTCAAACTCCTGACTTCAAGTGACCACCCACCTCAGCCTCCCAAAGTGCTGGAATTACATGTGTGAGCCACTGCTCCTGGCCAGATTTATATTTCTTATAATAATACTGTATCTTATTTTTATTTTATGACTAAATTGGCTATTCCTTTTTAAAGTGCTTTCTTGGGTGCTTTGTATATTTTTATCAATCTTGCTGAACTTTTGTTAGTGCTCATAGAATGTTGATTCAATAGAATTTTCTATATAGGTAAACATGTCATCTACCAATAATTTTTTATATCTTCTTATTCAATCCTAACATGACTTATGCCTTTATCCTGTCTTTAAAGATAGACAGGGCCTCTAATACTATGTTGAGATGGTAAATATGTAAATGGATTGTAACTGGAAATTGTAAACATTATTTTCTTCTTTGTTTTAAAGGAAATGCTTCTAAATTTATTCTTGTCAGTTTATTTTCTCATAAGTTTTTTTGTAAATAGTCCAGGAATTTCCCTGATACTCTTAATATTCTGTAAATTTTATCATAAGTACTTTTATATTTTATTTTGCCTTTTTATCATAAATAAAATGCTTTTTCTGTGTCTAATGAAATCATCATATGTTATGTCTTCTTTGGCCTAGTATTAAAGTGAAATATATTGATACATTTTTCTGATGTACTATCCTTTCAATCTTGGGATAAATAAATACCTTTTTTTTTTTTTTTTTTTTTTTTTTTTGAGACAGAGTCTTGCTTTGTTGCCCAGGCTGGAATGCAGTGGTGCAATCTCGGCTCACTGCAAGCTCCGCCTCCTGGGTCCACACCATTCTTCTGCCTCAGCTTTCCGAGTAGCTGGGACTACAGGCACCCGCCACCAGGCCTGGCTAACTTTTTTTAAAATTTTTTAGTAGAGATGGAGTTTCACCGTGTTAGCCAGGATGGTCTCGATCTCCTGACCTCATGATCCACCCGCCTCGGCCTCCCAAAGTGCTGGGATTACAGGCGTGAGCCACCGCGCCCAGCCGGGGTTAAATAAATACTACTTGATCAATATGTGTTATCTTTTCGTGAACTGTTAACTTTGGCTAGCTAATATTTTATTTAGGACTATTGCACTTACATGTATAAGTGAAATGGGTTTATGGCTTTCTTATCTAGTTTGAGAATCAAGATTATATAGCCTTATAAAATTAGCTAGGCAACTGGGCAGCTTTTCTTTTGTTCTTTTTTTTCATTTTCTGAAGCAATTAATACAAAATAGGTATTATCTCACAAAAAATGGTATGTGAGGTAATACATATGTTAATTGGCATGATTTAACTATTTCACAATGTAAACATATTTTAAAACATGTTGTACATAATTATATATAATTTTATTTGCCAATTTTAATAAAGAAATAAAATAAGACACATATCATCAAACTCTTGAAAGTTTTGTAAAACTCCACTGGAAAACTCTGTAAGCTAGGGGCTTTTTGGTGGGGAGGTTATGGCTTCTTTTTCTTTAGTTATTATTTTATATACTGATATACCTTACAAAATTAGGATGATGTGAATGCATAAACCATGCAGAAAGTTACATACACATACATACACACCTACACACACCCCTTTTAGAAACCAGAGAAGAGGCCAGGTGTGGTGGCTCATGCCTGTAATCCCAGCACTTTGGGAGGTTGAGGTGGGCAGATCACCTGAGGTCAGGAGTTCGAGACCAGCCTGGCCAACGAGGTAAAACCCTATCCCTAATAAAAATACAAAAATTAGCCAGGCATGGTAGTGGGTGCCTGAAATGCCAGCTACTCGGGAGGCTGAGGCATGAGAGTTGCTTGAACCCAAGAGGCAGAGGTTGCAGTGAGCCAAGATTGTGCCACTGCATTCCAGCCTGGGTGACACAGCAAGACTCTGTCTCAAAAATAAATAAAATAAAATAAAATATTAAAATAATTAAAAATCAGAGAAGTAATACATAATTATTTATTTTGTTGCTTTTTTTTTAATTTTTATGGCTGTATAATAGTTTTACATTTCTACGGGGTACATGTGAAATTTTGATGCAAGCATACAATATGTAATGATAAAATCGGGATAATTGGAATATTAATCACCTCAAAGGTTTATTATATCTTTGTGTTAGAAACATGCCAGATCTTCTCTTCTAGCTATTTTGAAATATATAACAAATTACTGTTAACTATAATTGCCCTACTGTGCTATCAAACGTGAAATCTTATTCCTTCTATCAAACTGTATTTTGTTGTACCTGTTGACCAACCCCTCTGTAACCTCCTCCCTCCCCACTACCTTTCCCAACCTCTGATAACCACCATTCTACTCACTACCTCCACAAGATCAATTTTGTTAGCTCCTACATGTGAGTAAGGACATGCAATATTTGTCTTTCTGTGCCAGGCATATTTTACTTAACATAATGTCCTCCAGCTCCATACATGTTGCTACAAATGACAGTATTTCATCATTTTTTTAGCTAAATAATATTCCATTGTGTATATACACGCCATATTTTATTTATCCATTCATCTGTTCATAGGCATTCAGCTTGATTCCATATCTTTGTTATTGTGACTAGAGCTGTAATAAACATGGGAGTATAGACATCTTTTTGATATGTTGATTTATTTCTTTTGAATATGTATTCAGCAGTGGGATTGCTAGATTGTGTGGTAGGTTTTATTTTTTAGTTTTTTGAGGAACCTCTATACCGTTTTCCATAGTGGCTATACTAATTTACATTTCCACCAACAGTGTATGAGGGTTCTCCTTTCTCTGCATAGTCGTCAGCATTTATTATTTTATTTTTGCTAATAGTCATTTTAACTGGGGTGAGATAATATCTCATTGTGGTTCTGATCTGCATTTCCCTGATCATTAGGGTTGTTAAGCATTTTTTCATATACGCATTGGCCATTTGTAAGTCTTATTTTCAGAAATGTCTATTCAGATCTTTTGTCCATTTTTTAAATTGGATTATTTGGTTTTTACTATTGAGTTGAGTTTCTTATATATTCTGATTATTAATCCCTTGTTGGATAAATAGTTTGCAAATATTTTCTTCCATTCCTTAGGTTGTCTTGATACTTCGTTGATTGTTTTCTTTACTGTGTAGAAGTTTTTCAGTCTGATATAATCTCATTTGTCAATTTTTGCTTTGGTTGCCTGTGATTTTTAGGTCTTGTAAGGCAGGAGCTTTTTTACTCAAGATATCTTTGCCCAGACCAATGTTCTGCAGAATTTCCCCAATAATTTCCTCTAATAGTTTTATAGTTTCAGGTCTTACATTTAAATATTTAATCCATTTTGATTTGACTTTTGTGGATGGTGAGAGAGAGGTCTCATTTCATTTATTTGCATGTGGACATACAGTTTTCCCAGTACCATTTATTGCAGACTGTCCTTTCCACAACGTACATTCCTTGGTGCCTTTGTTGAAAATGAGTTTGCCATAAATGTGTAGATTTATTTCTGGGTTCTTTATTATGTTCCAATGGTCCATGTGTCGGTTTTCATGCCAGTACCAAGCTATGTTGGTTACTATGGCTTTGTTTTTAGATTCACATAATCCAGTTTGTGCCACATATCTTCCATTTACCAATCCAGACCCTTGCCCTCCCTGTTCTGCCTCAGAAGTCTTGTATATATGTATATACGTATTCCCTTGAGAGCTAGCTTTCAGCTGTGTTAGACCAATCTCCAACAAGAAATCCAAGAAACAGGGGAGTGTGGTCAGGATATGTACTTCCCTAGTTCCCTTCCTGGAAGTCCCTTCAGGCTTGTTGTTTCCTTGACCAGAGTCAGAAGCCTGGCCAAGGAAGCAACCTCTACCACTTGGCTATATAATAGTTGTGCTTATCTGTGGGGTACATGTGGTCCTCCCTCTACCACTCATTCTCTCTGAGTTCCAAATATTGTTTCCTCTGCTCATCTATTTGGACCTAGGGATGTTAACTTCTGCTGTTCCTGGCACTGGGATATTACATTATCTTTTGTGGTTTCCCTGCACTTTGCCTACATGTTCGTAAATAGTTTCTTTACTAAGCCCTTGTTAGGTTTAGTAAAACCTAGAATTATCTCAGCTTGAATATGCCATCTGTTTCTTCCTGGGACCTTGACTAACATACCTGACTAGTAGAGAGAAAATCTGACACTGCCACTTCCCCACCACACACACGCTTCCAGTTTAATGATTACTAATAGTTTTGTGTGTGAATGCCTTCAAACACAGAACATTATTTGTGAGACATATAACACCAAAGACATATGGAAGAAACATAGACAATGTTTTTAACATGAGAACTTTTTTGAAAAAGTGAAAATTTCTGGTTGCTACTGACCATGCCTCATTTTGTGAACTCCTTTCCTGATCCCTATTTTAGTATTCCTTTTATCTTTTTGATGGAATTTTAAAGGAATTTTAGTATTCCTTTTATCTTTTTGATGACTCACTGTCTCCCCTTATGGGCTTATCTTCTTAAATGTAGGTGTCTGGGTTCTCCATTTTTCTCTTCTCTCACCACCCCCCTTCTCTCTCTCTTTGAGATTTTATTTCCTTGAATAGCTTAAATTATCATCACTATGCCAAAGATTCCAAAATCTCTACCTCCAGCCCTGGCCTATCTCCCAAATTCATCAATTTTCATTACTCTCTGAAGGCTATCCCCAACTTGAACATTCTAACAGTAATTCAAATACAACAGGATCAAAACCAAATTCATGTATTTCCCACTAAATTAGTTCTTCCACCTGACTTTCCCCTTTCTATTCCCAACACCCCCAATCTTCTCTTCTCAGCCCAAAATTTTGGTGCCATACTGGACTCCTGTTTGTTGCTTTTCATCACTCCTATTTAGGATACTCCAATAGCTACACTATTCATCCAGTATTCATCTTCTTCTTTCAATTGCCACAGCCAAAATCCAATATAATATTCCCATCCCAGAATTTCACAACACCCTCCCAACTCAGCTTCCCAGAGCTAGTTTTTCCTCCCCTCACACCCAGCCATCTAACAGATTGACAGCCTAATCTTCCCCCAAAATACAGTATTTCTATTCTCTGATTTAAAAAATAACTGCCCAGTGTTCCCTGAATTTAAGTCTAGACTTCATGGTCTGTATATAAATGTCTCTACTATGTGACCTTAACCTATGCAAGCCCCCATCCCAGTATGTCCCCCAGGTTCCAGTCAAGAAAACTTAACTAGCACATCATACTGTTTTCTCTGCTTATCAAACCTTCCACACATCTCCGCAGATTTACATTCTTCAAGGTCCAACTCAAATCTTACCTCCCTAATGTGCTTTTCATAAGATTTTAATTATATTCTGCTTTACAATATATTATTTTTGTATTGTCATCTTATATACCAGATTCAAAGTTCTTTGAGGGCAGGAACTATTTCTTACTCATTTTTTTTTTCCTCACAGCACCTATATAAGCCCCCTTCACATAATCAGTGATCAATAAATATTCATTGAATAAATTAATAAATGAAAAATCATCAGAAATAACTCATTTTTAATAAAGATTTGGAAGACATTTCCTTCGTTTCTTAGGTTTTTTTTCTTTTTAGATGCATGCATAGCTATATTCTGTAGCATCTGTTCATTTTTAGACTTTTTAAAGGTTTTAGATTCTGTAAACTATGAACAGAATATTCCGTTCAACATAGGGTGTGAGATTGATGACAGCATGACCTATAATTGTATAATTTCTAATCAAAAGTAAGTGTGACTTTGGCATAAGCCAAACTTTAAGAGGAAGTAAGAGTAGAATAGAAATTCTCGGCCGGGCCCGGTGGCTCATGCTTGTAATCCCAGCACTTTGGGAGGCCGAGGCGGGCGGATCACGAGGTCAGGAGATCGAGACCATCCTGGCTAACACAGTGAAACCCCGTTTCTACTAAAAATACAAAAAAATTAGCCAGGCTTGGTGGCGGGCACCTGTGGTCCCAGCTACTCAGGAGGCTGAGGCAGGAGAATGGCATGAATCCGGGAGGTGGAGGTTGCAGTGAGCGGAGATAGCACCACTGTGCTCCAGCCTGGGCAACAGAGCAAAACTCCGTCTCAAAAAAAAAAAAAAAAAAATTCTCAGTCTATTGGGCCTTTTACTGAAGTACTTCTTGTGGTTACTTCCTCCTTAAATACACCATCCGAATCTATCTTAACAAAACTATGTTAATTGTATTTTTATAAATAATCAGTGAAAATAAAAAATAAATATGATACTTCTGGCTATCAGAAGTTGAACATATTGAGTAACCAGCTCATCTTAGAAGCTAATCTGTGAAGTATTATGTATAAAACAAAAAAGATATGTTGTTAAAGATAGAGATAGAGTGACATAGG
Source organism: Pongo pygmaeus (assembly GCF_028885625.2). Classification (NCBI taxonomy): domain Eukaryota; kingdom Metazoa; phylum Chordata; class Mammalia; order Primates; family Hominidae; genus Pongo; species Pongo pygmaeus. Next base: position 190,904,885 of record NC_085930.1, read on the forward strand.
TGGCTGAGTAGATCTGTTTTCTACTTCCATATGAAGAAAAGCTTAAACATGTTTGTTTATTTATTCCTTCATTCATTCATAATCCTATACTATGTGCCAAGCACTGTGTTAGGCATGAGGAATATCATAAAGAATAAATGTAGGATCCCTTCTTTAAAGAGAAGAAAGAACTACAAACAAATGATAGGAAAATAATTCAAATGTAAAGTTTGTTCCAGGCATAGCAGTAGCACAGAGGACAAAAAAACTTGTGACAGTTTCATCCTTGAATGGCTTCACTAATCTAGCTTTCTATAACTTACTGTAAAATATCACCCACTGGACAAAGCCAGGCAGAAAGAACATATTATAAGACTTAAGTATTTGAATAATTTATAATGGTTTCATTGCTTGGAAAACTTCATTTTGGCAACATATGAGATCACTGGTCTCAATGTGGAAGATAAAGCATACAACACTGCAGGGCCTGAAAAAGAATATCCAATTGTAATTATAGTATTTTAAAAGGGAATGCTAGTCATTATTATTTTCAGTGGTCAGGAGTGAAAATGCTTGTTTACTTCAAGTTTTAGCAGCATATTTACCTACCGTAGATTTCTTATCTCTGAGCTAAACAAACCATTTTAATTTCAAGCAAAGCCACAAAGCATTATTTCTCAAAATATACATTTAATTAATAGCTTATTTACTCTGCTTTCTTCTCACTTGACTGTGAGTTTCATCTAGGACAGAAATTATTTCTTATTGATCTTTACATCTCATGCCTAAGCATAATTCCTGGCACACAGCAGACAATACTTGTTAATAGAAATACTTGTTAAATAGTTGTTGAAAGAAAAATGTAAATGTAGACCTTTAGCTCATTACCAACTGTCGATATTCAAGTTTTCTAGTGCCCATGATTTGCAACCTTTTCTTATTTTTTTTCTCTTGATAAGATCAGGCAAAGGAGAAGGATTTCCAAATAGCCTGATAGTGTATCAGTGCTTCAACAAGTTAAAGCCCCAAGACTTACCAGGGAACTTTAATTCTCATAAAAAGAAAATAAACTTATATTAACCTTTACATGTAAACTCAAAATGGTGCACTCCCTGAAAGTATTCCTCTTGTTGGATATTTATGAGATACCTTTGCAAATAGAAAACTGCAGACATGACCCCTAAGCTTCATGTAAAATGACTGTATTTATTATTTTTATTTTTATCTTCACTTTTGCAGTAGTTGCTGTAAATGGCTTGGAACATGCGAAATATGCTAAACAAGAAACCTAGCCCCTACCTGAAGAGTTAGCCGTTGAAAGGCACAAAGAAGTACAATGGATATAAAAGCCTCTTGAAGAACAGCCTTTTGCTGCATAGATGCTAGGCAAGACAGTATGTGGCAGGAAAAGAGTTGGGGAAACTGCTTTAAAAACCTATTAACTAGGAATGTGAAAGGCAAGGAACAATTGGGAAAAGAGGGAGGTGCTCACTGTTTAAAAGCCTTTTAAAGGTGACCATATTTTTGTTGGCTTTTTGCCTGCAACATAAAATGAGGATGATGTACTGAATGGCTAGCTGGCTGGTGAAGGTAGAATGAATGGCCTGGGCTAGGAAGTCAAGGCTGAATTTTGAGATGCTACTCTGGACTATGTGCAGCTGTTGAAACAATTCTCAGCAATGACCACTTAGACTTTGAAGTAAACGTAAAATTCAGTCGGCCTCTTCAATCACCCTTTCATTTTTGTGTGTTTTTCTCGGTCTCATAAATATTTGCCTGTGCTGTCTTTGCTGCAGATATTAAGGAGTTAATAAATTAGACAGCCAACAAGCAGGAATCGGGAAAAGCCACAGAACTTAGAATTGAACAGCTGACAGCAGATTCTGCAGGTGCAAGATGGGAATCAGCTCTGCATTTTCTATGTAGCACAGTTTTCTCTGCCTGGCCTGTGGCCTGATTTCCTGGCCTCTTTGGGATAAGCTGAATTATAAGACAGAGAATTCCAGAAGATCTTGCTCTGTGATCCTATGAACTCTAGCGCTTCAAAAGGAAGCAATCTCCTTCTATGTTTAGACTGACAATATTACATATTGGTGGCAGCCTTGTAAGATTTTGGTTTCACGTTAAGAAAGAAAAATGCTCTAAATGCCATCCTACTTAAAGAAAAAATGGTTGATTAAACTGCACTGCATAACAAATTAGCCTCCTGCAATTGGGTGTCTAGGAATGTGTAGTGTGTGTGTGTGTGTGTGTGTGTGTGTGTGTGTTGTATATGTTAAAGGGAATCACTACTTATTAAATATATAAGTACCACAGTGAATATTAAGGTCATAATAGGGTATGGGAAAGGAGAGAAATGGGCTGCATTCAAGTGCATATTTCTAATCAACTACTTTTTTGTATTCTTCTAATCATTGTATTTGATAGTAATGGACAGTCAAGGCTAAACTCTGCATTGTGGCAGTTCTTCCAAATCTTTTTGGCTCTATAGTGGCAAAAATATTAATTCCATTACACTTGAAAATGTCCAATATGATCCCTTGATTAACAAAACATTCCAGTGTTTCTTCTGTGAAGGACTCTGGGCTGCCCGCAAGGGTGATGGTAGGAGTGGCTGATTGAATTGATAATAGGAAAATTAATTTTTTTCCATGCTGGTGAATATGGCCTACACATCCAAACCCTTTTGACAAAACTCTATTATGAGGAATATATTTGTAATAAGGACAGAAAAACTTGGAGATCTGGGATTTTTTTTTTACCTAAATGGACTCCAGGAAGGACAGATAAATACCTCCAGTTAGCAACGGTTAAAATGGGAGCTAATACCAACTATTAATTCCCGGTTTGGATCTTCTCTTTCTCTCAGGACTACTTTAAGTTCCCAAAATTCCATGCTTCCAATTTCCCCTTCTACAACTGAATATCCTATGATTTAAATCATAAAAGATTAGCTACTTTTGGACACTGGCCTTGTATTAGTTTGATAGAAAATTCTGAAAAGGTCTCCCCATTCCAAAAATGTCTTTCTCAGACTTTTTGTGGGGACCAAAATTCCACCACTAGAAATTTTAATATTTAGAGTAATGCTGTATCCCGTACTGATAAATTCAATTTCAAAACACAGTAAAATTAAATAAACATAAAAATAAATGTATCACGTAAATATAATTTTTAAGTATTTGTGGGCCAAAGATCAGAAGGGAATATAGAAATGTTATTTATGGCGCAAAGGTAGTAGTATTACAGATTACATCTGCATTTTAAAATTTCTCTTTACTATGCTGATAATAAACATCAATAGGGAAAAAAATAATATTACTTTTAAAGGCTCAATTCTACCTGACCACTGTATCTCTAGCTAGTGGAACCTAAAATATAAGTCACCAAAATTTTAAAATAAAAAATTTAAAGAATACGCTCACTTAGTGATTTATGACTAGATTTAGGGAGAAAAAAACAAAACTCAACAAATATTCACTTAAAAGTTAATGAATATTTGCTATGGAGAAGGCATTTTGTTGAGTGATACAGTGGATACAAAATGACCAAGATCTGCAACCCCCCTCCTTCAAAAGCTTATGGCATAAGGCTAGTAACTTTGAAGAAAAAGCACATTGTTATCAGTCATCAGTATATTTTGGTGAATCCATCTATTAGCCATTTGTTTCAGATTTTGAAAAGCTGAAGGATGGGGCAAGCCTAGGATACTACCTAGGAAAGATCAGCCTGGATTAAGACACTTAATGAAAGAAGATGAGGGAAGTGGGCACAAGCCGGGGGAGGCGATAGCACAAAAGAGGGTAGAAGATGAGAGCACGCTGACTGCAAACTGTGTGTGTTTCAGAGGGTGGATTTGCTAGCTCTGACTTCTAGCAAATAATTTTCAAAATGTAAAGTGGACCCTAACAAAGTACTATTCTTATCAATCCAAGAGTGCCAAGCAATCAAGGAGAGATATTTACAGACAATGTGCTTTCAAATTCACAATGTAAACTCTAAAGTAATATGTATTTTCTTATAAGCTTAACTTTAGTAAAGAATGATTTTTGAAGTTCACTCAAATATCTAATATTTGCAGATATCCTTATTTCGTTACTTTGCTCCAAATATTTAAAACCAGATAAAAAAAAGTAATGTCCTAAAGGAGTCAAATTAATTATTAAAATAAGATATTTTCCAAGTTGTTTGGAAAATGGTTTACTTTCTTTTTTTCCCCCTTTACTAGACCTCAAAATACATTGAGTTTTCCTCACTGGTAAAGAAATACAACATTGAGAAGTATCAAGTGAACCCACCTGAATAGGCTTCAAAACCATACCACTAACGTATTATTTTAAAATGTTTCTCTAAGGCGCATTTCTTACAAGGGAACACTCTTTAGGAAGCATTAACACTCACAGTCCCTAAATTTTAAATTGGTCCCTAATATTCCATTTGGTAATCAATATCCTCCTTTGCTCCTCCCCCACGCTCTCAGATAGCCTTATTCTCTGTCAGTATCTATCACATTTTCTTTTTTCTTTTTTTATCACCTTCTTCATTCTTAATCCTTCCTTTTGGCCAAGCTGTCTGCCCTTTATAGCTATATTTACTTCCTCCTTCTCTTTCCCCTTTAACTCTTTCTAGACCTTTAGATTATAAATGCTGAAATTTGTGATTCATTGTTTTTGCCACAGTGACCTCCTATTAATAAAATTTGCCTCCTCCACAAGATTATTCTAAGAAAGCATACTTCTAAGCATCCAGAACTATTGGCCAAATAGAGACAACCATTTGGTTCAACTTCATACGTGTTAAGCCAAATGTATTCAAAAATGATTTCCTACTCCGATTCTTATTCAGTATTTTCTGTGACTCTCCTTTATTATACCTTTCTAGTGCAATGGAAACTTTAGCTATCTGTGGTCTAGCCTGAACTGTACATGGGGCAGTGACAATGGCCTTCTGACCCTATGGCTCTTCCTGGCTGTGGATAGAATTGATAGCACTTTTTCAATTTCTCCCTTGTCTTTGCTTGAACATACTGGAATTACAACCTCTGACAAAGGTAACATCCCTTTTGTAGTGGAAACAAAAAGGGTGTGTAATGAATTGGTTAAGATTACATTGCATGTTTAGATGATGAAATCCAACTGCAGCTCAATTCCTTTATTTCCTCTAGCTGGACCTGGTCTTTCAATAAGACATTATTGACTGGCATCTTCCCCAAACAGGTGCTTAGGAATATAGTCTTGCTGCTTTGAGTCCTTTAGACTGGAAAACAACTATGGTATAGGTCAAGAGGATCAGGTATGAGACAATAATGCCCAGTACCTTAGGACATGCACTGCAGATGATTCATATCCAGGTGGTATTAATGGAATAAAGGGTCCTTAGACTTATATGGGGAGCTAGTGCTTTTCAAATTAACTAAGGTGGCAGAATATGAGTTACAGGTTTATTTGCCATTTCTTTGCAAAAATTCTAGGACCAGGAGGAGATAGAGGAGGAAGGCAATTTTTAAAATAATTCACCACTATAGATTGTGCTATAATGACATTATAAAAGGAATTTTTAAATTTTATGAAGATGAAATCAATGCCACAATGTGTGGTATTAACAAATGCTATCTTTTTACCACAAATCATATCAACTTTGGTTACTCTGGATAGCAAATTATTGGCCTCTTTCTTCTTTTTCCCTTAAATTACTTTGGCTTGTGGTTTGTCTTTTTTTTCTTTTATTTTTCAAAAACAAGATTGCTTACAATTTTTGCTTTTAAAAATGATATAATACCCATATTGGCTGCAGAAAATATTTAAAATGTGTGCCTTTCAAAGAATGATCAGATCATTTATTCATCTTTAGATAAAGATGATTATATTCATCTCAATTATTTTTGCCAAGGACTGTAACACTAATTTTACTCTTTCTAAAAATTAAAATAGCAAACAGTTTATATAAGGTGTTGATAATTACCTATATTATTGTACTGCTGTGACAGATGTTGGCAAAAAAGCCTAAAATGCCTACAGCTGTGCACTCCATGACATCTAGTTTATACTCAGACAGAAGGCTAACAGATGTTCTGAACTGTCACTTTGCCTAAATGTTTTTAAAGTCTAAGGACCTGCTTTATAATTCGCCGGAGTCTGGTTTGGTTTCACAGAGGTTCTCAGAATTCCCATCTGTGACAATTAATGCTGAAGACATTGATAAATCAACTCTTGTGTTTTCTCTCTTCTTTAACAAACAGACATCAGTTTATACATGGATGGTAGATTGTGAAGGCTGTTTTTATATACATCCTATTTGTAAAATTATCTCCTTAAACACAGATAGAATTGGGCTATAAGAATACATGGAGGTTTGTTTTGAGCCATGGAAAGGGCCAGGAAATCACCTATTCTTTTCTTTCTGCTAAATTTTATGCACCTTGGAAGTAAAATGTTAACCATTTCCAATGACAATTTTCCAAAGTTATATTTGTTCTAGTGAATAAAAATTTTTTTTTAATTTTTATTCAGCATGTCAACAGTTCTGCTCATAACAATAACTCTTAATTGTGCAGCCTGTTAGAAAAATGAAAGAAGACAATAAATGGCATTGAGAAAGTACACAGCACATCTTCTCCAGCTTGACACCCTAATACTTCCTCTTCCCAAACATACCTTCAGATCCCTCATACAGAATTACTGCCCCGTGCAAAGGCCATCAATGCCTTATTTGCTGTTGCTCTTAATTTTAACAAGCTGGATTCCTGTAGTACACTTGCTTAATAGTTTAAACATTCTGTTAACAATCAGGTGTTTGGCCTATCCTGTTTCTCGTCTATTCTGTAAAGAAATATAACTCCAAATAGTACATCTTTCTGGGTTTGTTTCTAAATTAGTCCCCACACTTAATTATGAGGATGAGAGGGATGCCTTATTCCTCTTTGTTATAGGCTAAGCTCTCAGTAATCCCAAACAAAAGAGCCAGTTCTGGAAGATATAGGATTTGCTAGCAGGATTATGGTCTCATAGATAATGATGTGCAGTCAGCAGAAGCGAAGCTTTATTTTAATTCAAATAAGCTAGTAAACAAACCACTGACAAGTCTGCTGGTGAGAGTAACTGGCTGCTGTTGCCACATTGGCAGCAAAATTATAGAAAATCTATTATACCCTGTTCACCATATGTTTAATTTAATACAAGATACAAATTAAACTATTCACAGTGCCTATTAAAATAACAATACTTTTTTATATTTGAATGTTTTAAAATAATTTCTACTGACCTTTTAAAGGGCAGTTTTGATATAGGTGACTATCAGGGGTGGAGGGAGGTAGTTAATAAAAGGCAAAAAATTGTAATTGCCTTCCTGAAAAAATAAAAGTATAAATGTTCACTGGTTTGCGGATGTTAATAAGGTTAATTAGCAGTCATGTGTTCTGCTACTACTATATTTCCCTCCCATCCTTTGGGTTTCTGAGGCTAGAGTTTTAAGAGTGATATTTAGTTTGACCTATGTGAGTCTGTCCTCATGAAATCATTACCTGGATCAAGCCAGCCTATGGGTAGCCTTAGAACTAACGCCAGTTGAGACCTATAATCTGAAAACTGAGTTTAAACTCTAGGCCCAACTTTGGTATGGAAAAAGGCACAGACTTTTATATTACTGCTGTTAGTCAATTTCTCCATAGCCAAAAGATCCTAAGGGGAGCCAGAATTAAGAGGCTTCCTTCCAGAGAAAGGAGAGAAGAAAAAGACAAACCCACAACAAATTTGTTCATAACAAATTTTTCTCTTGTACCCACAACAGTCGGCAACCAGTGATGCTTGCTTGAGTCTGTGGGGACTCAGTCTACCAGATTCTAAAGACCAGACTGGGTTTTAAAGTTATAGAGCTAGATTTGAAACCCATATCTACTATTTCTCAGCTGTGAAACCACAGATATTTAACCTAGCTGGATCTTCCTTTATTCTGTAATGAGGGGACATTGGGGTGAGGGGAAGTATAATAATTCCAATTTTATGGTATTATTATGAGAAGTAAATAAGAGAAAGTATCTGGTACATAATAGATACTCATTAAAGATTGGTTCCTTTCCTCTTTTACTCTCAAGCAAATAGAAATGTTGCTCTTTCTTCAAAGGTGAAGGGAGAGTGTTAGGAGGAGGAGCTGGAGGGGGAGATATGAACAAAAATTCGTGAAATCAGTTTCTTTGGATCATTAATTCCTTTCCACCGCCAAAACTCAAAATGGCATTCTCCTTTTCTCTCAAAATTCACCATAATACTTACTCTCTTTAAGACTGTATCGGTAAGCCACCCAAACCAGCTCCCTATTGTTGGGCATATGAATTAGAAAAATAAAAAATAACCATTACACTTAGAGATATCTTTTCCAACTTTTACGTACAGATTTTGCACTGAGTCTACAATTGTGTTCATGGGGTTGCCTCATGTGATTTTTGATTCAGAGAATAGAAGTCTAGGAGATCCAACTACGTACTGGTAATTACAATATGCATAAGGTGTACACTTGGAAAATGGCCTTAGTTTCAATTGTTCTTGAAGTCCAACAGATGATATTAATATTTTACCCAAAAATCGAGTAAATTTATCTCAGATTGATGCAAGAAGCGATTTTCAAAGCATGGTCCTGGTAAGGATATGCCAGAGAAACACCAGACAAATATCCATGGTCCCTTCTCCTCTCTCCAGTAACCTGTTATTCAGAGGTTGAGAGATCAGAGATATTTCCATTTATCGAAACACTGGATATATCGTTAAATTAAGAAACTGAAAAAAAGGGTCACAAAATTTGTGGCATATTTTAAGTGTTTAGCATTTTAAAATTAATACTTTTAACACATGAAGACAAAACACGATTGTACGTATAACTTCATTTTGTATATAACAAAGGCATTTAAATGGATTTAAAGGCTCTCCACAGGCCTTGCTTCTACCTCTAAATTTCCACTTAGTTACACCCTTCTCTAGTCCCTGTTGTCAGGTCCCAGAGCATAAAACAGACTGAGGGAGCCTCAGAGCTCCAGAAGTGTGAGAAGGGTGAGAAGGCAGGCCATGCTGGCTAGGTACATGGCCACTTAGCAGACAGGCCGCCAGCGAGCCTGCACTGTCACCTTCCCCACCTCAGGTTTCCAGGTCCGTGGCTCCTGACCTGAGAGCCGCTCTCCTCTGAGAGTGTCTCCCAGTCCCTTGCTGGCCCAGTCTCGGTACCTGACTTTCCACTCCCGAACCCTCCCCGGTCTCCAGGGAACCACGATCCAGCCCCCCAGAGAGGTTCTCCTGGGCTCGCCGTTTCGCCCACGGGGTATGGGGAACGAACCCAACTGGACACACTGTGCACCCGGAGGAACAGACGGTTCCAAATTCATTTCCGCATTTGAGTCTAAAGTCAGCAAGATCTTGGCCGCCCGCCTGCGCCTCGGAGCAGCCCACGAGCCGGTGAAGGCGCGTGGGGAACGGGGGCCTGGAAAGCCCGGGCTTCGACTCACTCAGCCAGTACAGCTCCGAGGAGGGGCCTCAGCCTCCTTCGGGGCCAGGGCCGCACCCGAGCCGCGCTAGGCCAGGGGTCCAGACGCGCACGGAAGGGGGCTGGCGGACACAGCCGGGTGGTGGCGCAGTTCCTGGGGGCACAGGGCAGCCCAGCCCGCCGGCCCGCGCCTCCGCTTCCCCACTCCAGCGAAACTGGACAAGGCCGACCCACCCAGCCGGGCCCGATCCCTCAAGACACTTTCGGCCTCAGCCCCCGTTTCTCCTCGGGTTTCCACAGACCCAGGAAAGGACGGAGGCGGCGAGCAGGCTGACTAGAAGTTTATTCTAGAGGCTTTGAAAAATGAGGTTTCCAGGTCTCTTCGCACGCGCGCGCGCGTTCTCGGGCTACAGGTTCGAAGCTAGAGTTTGAATTTAAGCCACGTCCTGGGACAGGTCGCGTTCAGCGTGGGCGTCGGCCCCGCCGCGGCCCCCGGCCTCTTTGAAGTGCGCGTCAAGTGGGGTGTCGGGTCGTTTTGTTTTTTCTCTAAGGGAATAATTCAATCGTATTAGGCCAGGTTACATGCTCATAATACCCAGGTGTATTTAAAAGCACCCGCGTTTCTAAACCTCCCGCAGAAAGTGGGAAGCAATCGCCCCCTCGGACCTGGCGCCGCTGCGCCAGCTGGAGCCGCGCTTCCCCACAGTCGGGCGGCCAGTGGAGGGCGAGGAGCGCGCGCGTCACGAGAGGCGGCCCCGGCCTCCCAGAGCCCGCACCGGGAGGCCGAGGGCTCGGGACTCGAGCCGTCTGAGTCCGATTTCTTTCCACGTGCAGAGGGTGGAAAGTGGCCAGTCAGGGCGTGATTGATTGCTTAAGGAGAGAGAAGCCACAGCTTTCACGGTAGTTGATAACTAAAGAATGACATGCTGCCATCTGTGTGAAACCCGTGATGTATATGATCATTGGTTCACTGGAACATCCAGACCCTGATCGTGCGTATCGTGTTTCCTTATAAGCAGCACTCGCTATTTAAAAACAGGTCCCGGGTGCCCCTCTTGCTGATCCTGTCTGCCATTAGCCCGCTTAATTCCCTTTTTGTAAATTCCCCTCTTTACCTTTCTTTCCTCCCTCCCTCCCTCTCTTTCTTCTTTCCTCCTCTCCTTTTCACCTTTCTCTTTTTCTTCCTCAATCTAGGTGGTTTGTGCTGAATGATATTTATTCACCGACGTCCCAGTCTGAGGGTGAGGGGAAAACCCCACCCTCCACATCTCCCTAGCTAGGCTTGCGCTTGTAAAATATGGGGTTCAGCTTTGGCTCCAGAGCGCTTTTGAACAGTAAAGTTTCCAATTCAGAGCCACCTCTAAATAAATGCCCATAAATTTCCCAAGCCCGTGAGAAAGCCATTTCTACAACCCAGCATCGTCTGGGTGATGTGTGTTTGCTCCAACCAGAGAGGCACTGGTCAGTCACCTCAGTGTCTGCCCTCTGGATACAGAAAGTGCTTTTGTTTGTGTTTTTTGGTTTGTTTATTGTTTGTTTTTTTAAAAGCAGTTTTCCAGTTGTAGACTACTGGTTCCTGATTCCCTCATCTATCAAGACAGTTTGTCAGTTTGGCCCTGCACCTTGCATTTCACATTCCACATTTTTTAGTTAAACGTTGAAGCCTTTCCGTATGTCAGATGGGATGTCATTGCATTACAGTTTTTGAGACAACTTTTGCTGACTTGCCTAAAAAATATGTCGTCCTGATCTCCCACAGGAGAGCGAGGTCAACTGAGGGATTTTTCAACTTTCTTATGGCTAGGATTGAATAGATCCAAGTAATAAGATATATCAGGTTTCCTCACCTTTAGTCACCTTGGGCTACTCACGGATGCACTCCTATCTTACAGTCTTAGATTCAGCCCAAAACCCCTCAGTGGAAAGAAGACAGCAGTTCAGATTATTCTTTCAGGTTGTTGTAAAGAAAGGAAATGTTTTTTTTTTCAGTTAGGAGCATCCTTTGTAAGTTTTGATATCCAAAAAATATATATGACACAAGAAGCAGGAAGAGATCTTCAGTTATTCCAGTGGATTATTTTTTATGAAAACACTGGCTAAAACATTTTACATTCACCCTTCCTCATTCCACCTTTAGTTGGAAGAAGTTTCTAGTATTCATTTAATTTTGTATAATGCCCCTACCCTCTCCTACAATACCATAAGTAACAAATTCACACACCTTAGCCTGTTCTGTTGAAAGTCACTCTTGATTTACTCTCTTCACTTCCCTTCTACCCCCAATGCACTCACACTTTTACAGACACATTTTTCTTGATCCAGAGAGTATTGGGAGGTGCATAACTTTTTTAGTATTGTCTTGACTTTCATTCTTTTCTAACTGAGATTGGACTCTTTATCCTGTGATACAAAATGAATTTTTGAGAAACAACCATGCGAAAAATTACTTAATTTTCTGTTTTGATGTATTTGTTTTTCAAGCTTCATAGGAAAGGCTTTAGTTGGTGTTTAAATGACAGTCCGTGAAAATTCCTTATTAGATGACTCCAGACCAATTGTAAACCAATAACATAATTGTTTCCAAAAGGGAAAGTGGAAGTTGAGATCAGTTACGTCGAGGGATTCATTTGAGTGTTTATCTTTAAAATGGTTTATGAGAAGAAAGGGAGAAATGAACTGGGTGGAGGACAGAGGTAGAGAATCCAGTGAAAACATGTTTTTAAGATTAAAGCCATTTTTCCACACTATTGTCTTGCCACAAGTGACAACACAGAGCAGGAGTCATGAAAGTGGATTCCTGTCACTCTGGGCTATTGGAGGCCCAGAGAGCCCTGGCATTAGTTCCTATAGAAAGGTAGACAAACCTAGTTGGTAACGAACACCATCCCCCACAGCGCCCTCACTGCCAAGTGTTCAGGCTCTCTCAGAGTTGATACAGACCTTAGGGGGGGTCTAGGTGGCAGGGCTTCCCTTGTGAGAGGAAGCGGATGCTCTCTGTGGAACTGAGAGGGAGGAAGCCAGGTGGCTGTAAGAGCAAGCCTGAGGGGATAGGGTGCTGTAATAGGAAGGCTGTGGCCACCAGTCCCTCGCATGGCTGCAATTAGTGAGTCAAAGCTAGCTAATGATGAATCAAAAAGAGCCAAAAGTAGGACCTTCTGGGTGCTAAAGACTAACCTTTAGCTTGTTCCACTCCTCCCACTGGGCTCCCATCCTAGGTTTTCCAGGATTGGAGACCTTACTGGAGGAAAGGGCAAGTATGTTAAGAAAACATGCCCAGCCCCTGTCTAGCATGCGCGTACTGGCGGGGTCTTGCAGAGATGGGGAGAAACACCTTGGGATGAAAGAAGCCCTCAGTGATCTGTGTGTCTGGCTCATACAGTTGTGCACGGCCAACCAGAGAGTGGGGGAGAGGAAAGTCTCATTTTTTTTTTCAGTCACTCTATCTGGGGTTGCTTATCTCCTCTTCCCCCAACCCTCTGCCTCACCCCATCAGGACCAAATAGAATTGAAACTTCATTGCCTTTGCCTGTACTGAGCCTAAAAACTCAGGGTTTGATAAGGTTACTGCACCAATGATACAACTGTAGATTTTTAAAAGCCTCCTCAAAGAGACAGATGTTTGGGCTGATTAAGAATTGAGGAGGAAACCTGCAGCTGCACCAAGGAATAATCTATTGGACAAATATTTTAATAAAAAAATATGAAGAGATCAGCCCGACCTTGCAAGGTCTTCTGCTTTAAAAAAATCTTTATCAAACCCCTATTCTATGGCTTCAATAAACAGAACCCATTACCTCACGGCATCTTTTGTTGGCCCCATACAAGAGAGAACAAAATGGTTATTCAGGGGAACGCTTTCGATTTTTATTGTGGGTAGCCTGCACAAAGAGCCGTGTTATTGTATTTAAAAGAACCATCTGTAGCAGAAACAATGGCATCAAATTATCTTTGAATACCCACTGAAAAAACATAAAGCTTTTTTTTTTATTCTTCTTCTGTACGGTGGGGGGATAGAGCAGTGTTAGGATAACTGACTTTTTTGTTGTTCTCTGGGTGCATTCTTCTCGCTCCCCCTCTCTCTCCCCCTCACCCTCTCTCTCTTCTCTCTCTCCCTCTCCCTCTCTCTCTCTTTTAAAAAATCAGCCATTTGGGGTTTTAAGCCATAAACGATTTTTCTTGTTGCAGGGGATTGCAGTGGCAAAGCTAGGCTAGGTCTTGGAGGCTGGTGTAAGGCGATGCGGGTGAAGGCAGGAGGCTGATGGAAAGACTGGGGGGAAGAAAAGCCGAAATGGATTCACGGTGCCTTGGATGAAGGACGAGAGGGGAACTGCAAGCTCCTTCAACTGGTTCTGTCCGGTGAGAAGTGATCAAGCTTGGGCTGACAAGAGGCTCAGGGAGCCCTCACGTTCTTTCGCTTTTTTACCTGCCAATCAAACTGCTACAAGACAACACCCTGATCTGGCATGGACATGTAAGTAGCTTGCAACCCAACTTTGACATTCACTGCTAGCTCACTCCTCCCCCCACCTCACTTTCTTCCCCACTCATTCTGTTTTTCTTTCTTTTTTTTTTTCTTTTGACCTTTAAGAGATCTGGAAATACACCCTGTGTGGCAGTCATTTAACACTGGTAGATTTAAGTCTGAAAGCGTTAACTTTTGGAATTAAATTCTAATTTAGATTTAACAAATGCAGAAATGAAATGACATTATTTCATTCTATTTTGGAGGTTTTGGTACTGAACTTAATCGGTTGTCTTACAAGGGTGTGTTTCTTTTACTATGAAACTGAAGAAATCTGTGAGCCCCCAGAAAGAAACCCACTAATGAAAAATTCAGGCTTCCATCTTAAAAATGTTAAACTCTAGCATTTCACCCCCACAAAGAACCTCTTCCAGACCAATGTTACTAAATGGAAAGAGTGATTTGATTCAAAAGGTACATATCATTAAGGGGTTGCTACTACTTCAATCGGCGTCTTAACTATTTGGTGGTGGTTAGGGGTGGGGGGAAGTTGCAAAACAAGAGGAAGGGGACATGGCGATACCTCGTTTTTTTATAAGAGATTGACATAGAGGAAGACAGAAATGCAAGAGGGCAGGATAAGCAGGAAATATTACCTGAGAGAAGGAATTACAGAGCATGGCGAAGCTGGAAGGTGGGAGGGTTTCTGCGGGAAGTCGAGCGAGGGGTGATGGGGGCTTGCTCTTTGGCGCCCTCTAATGGCAACTTGAACCAATGTTTTACTTTCGTAATGCAGTACTGGGAAAAGCAGCTGGGTTTTTGTTATTGCCGTTGGTTTTTTTCCTCCGCAGACTTAGAAACTAGAGACTATTAGTGGAGTAAATTGATTGTTTTCAGCCTAGGAACTTATATATATATGTCTTAAACTCACCAGTGTTTCCTCCTCAAACATCCCCTCCTCTCCCTAAATCTTGTTAGACTAATAGAGGAGGACAGGCTAATGGCAAATTGACTTATGGAGGGTGGTCCACGCCCAATTAGCCATTGCGGGCGGGGGAGAAGGAGTAGGAATCGTTTCCTACCTGAACAGCATTCTGACTCTTCTAACATACTCGAGAGGTGTAGGGGGGTGGAGTAGGAAGGGATGATTTGGAAATTGCAGATTCTGACACGGGCTCATTATAATACAATTTTAAGGGGGCTCTTGGGAACCTCTGTTATTGCGACATGTGGTGGTCAGGGGGCTTTCCTTCCCGCCTTCTTTTTCTTTTTTCTTTTTCTTCTTTCTTTTTCTTCTTTCTTTCCTTCTTTTTTCTTTTCTTTTTTTTTAATTTGATAGATAAAGGTTAATCTTGGGCTGAATGATAGAGCTATGATTGACAAGAGAAAAGGTGTTGAGGGCAGGTCGCGCTGTCTTATTTACAGCCCACTGCTTGCTGTAGAGTCTTTGTTAGGACTGGAAAGCTAATTTAGTGCTGATCAAAAGCACCACAGAGTTAAAGGACTGGTAATGACTGCTAATTTCATTTCAGCCTCATGCATCCCCAACTGCTGTAATTAAAGACACGCTATTTAAATACAGGTGAAGGATTTTTTTTTTTTTAGTTGGGTGGGGGGGGGGGGGTGGGTGGATTACAATTTTATTTAGATCTTTTCTTATACTCTACTTGGGTGTTATGTAGTCCCAAATTAGATTTTATTATTATTATTATTTAGAGCCGCTCCTTGTCATTTATACCTGGCTTTGCAGAATCGGAAGCGTGAAATGTGTCACTCACATAAAAGCCCCTGTTTAAAGAAAGGGTGGGGCGGGGGAGTGCAGAGGAGTAACTATTTAGGGGTGATTTAAATATTTAGGTCTCCTTTTTTTCTCCTTCAAATTAATAGAAAGGCCTTCGATATAGTTAAAAGTATTTGAAACTGGGGGCAAGGTTAACAGGCCAAAGGGATCAGTGTCAGCTTTTTAAGTACTTCTAAAAAGATCATGTGAACAGATGGAAAAATATATTTTTAATTAAATAATTTCCCCCACACTATAGCTGCAGTGTTGGCTCAGAAACCGTGTAATTTCTCATCCGATAGGAGTTTCTTTATAAGAACATCAAAGGATAAAAAGCTCTACATTTTCGTAGTTGGTTAAAATTGATAACCACCCCCCCATGCGCGCGCGCGCACACACACACATATACACACACATATACACACACACCCACACACACACACACATACACACACGTATACCCAAAAAAGAATTTAGCCTTTAATCTCTTTTTATCCACGAAGACTAAAGCTCTGTACTCGACCCCGCGAGCGGCTCTCGCCTTCCGGGGCTGGAACCCGACTCAGATGTGAAGCGGCACTGAGCCGCTGCGCAGGTTCGTGCCCAGCGCCCCCTGTTGGACACAGTAGGAGCTGCGCAGCGCCAGTCCCGGAAATCGCTGGAATCCTGCTCTGGGGTTAGAGAAAACTCTTTATTGCCCTCCAAAAAAGAAACGGGACGCGGAAACAAATTTTTACATCCTTGAAAGATAATATAATATTAACTCAATAAAAAACTAAAGAGGCGATACTACAATTTTAATTCAATAAAAAATAAAGACTGTCCTATTCCTCCTCCTCACATCCCAGCCATCCCCCACCCGGTTTGGTTTTGTAACTCTTTTGAAAGGTTCTGCGATGGTAAAACAGGTAAAGAAAAGTGAGGAAAAACAAAGCATTTTTTCTGTAGCCGTGGAGAATCAAGCAAAGTATACTTCCTCCGTTTTGTCCACATTTCAAAAAATTAAACGGAAGATGCTGCTGCTTGCTGTTTTGACGTTATCAGCAGCGTCTTGCATGCCCTCAGAGGTCCTGCAAGTATTGTAACTGAGCCTTCGAGTAAACGAAATAACTTGCTTTTATGTATTTATTTCCAGAGTATAATTAAAAGACCAGTCTCTTCTTTGAGTGTTTCCCATCCCCCAAACCAATCCTGGTCAAAGTTTTCCCTTCCCAGATACTGGCTAAGAAACACATACTGGCTAAGAAACAGGTGCCTGGTATCTTTTTTCTTTTATCTTAGCCGCAGGATTTCGGGGAAGGTGTGCCAATGGTAAGGAAGGTTTTCTTTGAAATTCAGCATTTCGTTGACCAGGAATCCAAATTATCCTAGGGAAGGGGGAGTATTTTTACACTTCCGAAAAACTACCTGTCTACATAATAAAGAGCTTTGCCTTTATTATTATTATTATTTCTTCTTCTTCTTTTTGGTCAGCAAGTGAGGGCAAAAGTAGCCTTTGCATTATTTCAGAAAGAGAAACTGTACAAATGGCACATCCTCTGAATTTAAAACAATAGGGAAATGTGGGTTTGCTTAATTGTTTAAAATCAAATAGAAATAATTACTGTGCTAAATGAACAAGATGTTTTAAGATTTACATCTTCAGGGTTATGGTTATTGATTTTAACTTTACCCTTAAGAAGTTTAGAGATCGCTTTTTTTAAAGTTTGCTTATTGACGGAAATCGGCTTAATTTTTCATAAAAGAATGGCTTTTTAAAATATTGAATACTATGGCTATGCAAGGTTTATGATACCTTTATGTTTATTCTTCCCACCTCCCAAAATTAGCGAATTCGAGGTAACATTTCAAGGGGAATTGCTATTCAGTGCGATGAGAGATGACTTCTCCATCTGGTTCCAGAATTAGATCTCGGCTTAGGTTTTTTAGTAAGTAGGTTCAGATGCCATGGCAGGAGAGAAGAATCAAGCCTTTTGATAAAATCTCTACCCCGAATTCTATCGAAAAGACAGGCAAGCAGGATTCCAGCCACAGCACCCCCACCTTTTGCTCTACCAAAAGGCTTGTCCCCATTACAGAAATAATATAGTCGGTGCTAGTTTTGTGAAACCGCGCCAACCGGTAAGGTAAGAAACGGTGCGCTGACAGCCGAGGTCCGAATGCTGCTCAGTGGTTCCCGCAGCCCGTGGGGTAGGGAGGCCAAAGCCAGCAAAATGTTGGAGGCGACGCCAGAAAGAGAGTATATGCCTGCTATTCAGAAGTGATGTCGAACGTGCAATAGCAGAGTCCTGGAGATTTCCACCCCGTTCCGCACCCAGGGGTCCCAGCCTGTGGGGTAGCAGGCTGTTGGGTGAAGGCAGGAGGGAGAAGCCGCACCTGGCTGCGGACGGGTGGGCGTGCCGGGAGCGAGTGCCCAACTTTCTAGGGCCCATGGAGAAAGCATAACCCCTAGTTGAGGAAAGAGAGCTAAACTAGTGGGTGGCCCAGGCCTGGGAATGCCACCCAGCTCTCCCGATGCAGTGTTATTTCTGTGGTCCCAGGGGGCCGCAGCACCTGCCCGAATCCCACGCCCCAAGGCCGCCAGCAGGAAGGCAGCCCCTCCATCTTTGAGAGCTGAGGAGGGGGCAGCGAGTGACTGATTCCTTAGTAGCAGGGAAAACCGCAGCGGCTGGCAACGGGCCGCGTTTCTCCGCGGCGGCAAAGCGCCCTTTAGGGGCGGGGCGGGCATTTTTGGTCTCCTGTCCCAGCCTCCAGGCCTGAGCCCGCGCGGGTTGGCTGGGCGCCCTGCTTTGTAAGTAACCAATCTTGCTGGATTCTGAGGACTATCCAGGCGGATGGGCCCACTTAGCTTAGGCCCACTGAGACCCTGCCAACTCCTCAGACCCTTTTCCCCTTCATCCCTCTCACACCTTTCATGATGAACCCAGGAGAGAACCTGAACTCTGAAAAACAGTACATGTGGTTTGAAGTTTGATAGTTATTTGGGTGTGGGGGACATGACTCTATTAATAAAAACTAAGATTCAAGGCTGAGCTCTCATTTATTAAATTTGCTCTTTCACTCTGCTTTTAAACTCTGGAGATCTTTCAGTTTCGTTGCTCCAGCCCTGACACAGACAAAGGCGCCAGGGAAAAAGCCCAGGCGGGCTTGAAGCAGTTGAGGTATAGACTGATACTCATCTCTCCATCACTCAGACGGGCAGATAAGCACTGCCAGACTGGGGGTCCTAATCCAGGGCCCAGCGGCTACGTGGGTTGCTGCAGGGTGTTGAAACCACAAGTACAACTTGACACCATTGAGCCCACGGTGCTTGTCAATAATCTGTGAATTAGGTGCAGAGATTGTCACTGTAGATCATAACAGTTTCTGAAGGACTCATTACAGCCTATCGTGTCAATGATCTTCAAATTAAGGAGGGGGGGTGGGGCGAGACGAAAAAGGAGTGGGGAGAGCCAGCAAAATGGGAAGAAGGGTGGGAGGGAAGATAAAAGTCAGAGCCCCAGCTCCGAAGGAGCCTTTAAAGATTATCAGGCCAGCGATCCGAGAATTCCACTGGGATGGGTTTGGAAACCCAACTCCATCTGAGCCAGGACTGGAAGAGGGGCGCTTGGGGGCAAGCAGAAGTGGGCCCCTGGGAAGGCCGACTTCTCAGGCATTTCTTTTGAGGCCGGAATAGCTTTTGGGAGAGGGTTCCAGATGTCAATGGGAGGCCTTGAGGATGCCAGCCCGCCCAGGATGGGTGTACACTTTGATTTAGAGCACTTTCCAGGGCAAGCCGCAGCTGCAGATCTTTGAAAAAAGTGGTAATAGTTTCGTTTAGGGATGATGGTGATTGTAGGATGACTTTTTTTTTTCCAGTGGTTTGTTTTAACTTCTTTTCATGCCACAGGTGAAAGCTTTCTTCCTTTTCCTCTGATAGTATTCCTGTCTGTCCCTCACATGTTACGTAGATCTAATTTCTTTCCCCAACTTGTTTTTTTGGGTGCCAAACACATCAGCCCTCTGAGATTTTATCACTTTTGTGGTTTGTATTGAGTCCAACTGTACTTCTGGAAAGGGAACTTGTGGATAACACAGTAGCAGTATGTTCCATAAGATTCCAGAAGAAAGAAGACTAAATTCCATTTATGCGGTGTGGCAGGGGCCAGGCTAAGGGAAAGACGTTTTCCCTGCTTGGTAAATTGTCCTTGCAGTGAAAGGGTAGCCCAGCCTGCACTGGAGTGTCATTTAATACTGGATAGAGAAAGGTTAAGGAAAGTGTAGGTTTGTTTTTCCCACAAAAGTTGTGGTCACAACTAAACGAAGTAATCACAGTTGGAGAATTTAAAACAACTGTTTTTTCTCTAAAATGAGGGTAATAACCCTAGCCACTGGAAAAGTGGGATTCCAAGGAAGACCTTTTCCTTTGGTATGATTAATTGCATAAGATAGTGTGGTCAATCAGAGAGATATGTATTTAGACTCAAGCAATGATTTACAGGTGTAAAAGGTCCAGTGGCTTTTTGGGCTACCTGCAGTTCCTACTGATCATTTTGCCTTTTAAAAAATTTTCTTCTAATTTTAAAAATAAAAGTCATAGATTTAATGCAACTGAAAACCACTGGTGGCAGCTCTTTAGGTTTTCAGTTTATGTTTTTAAAAGGGAATTTATATTTAAAATAATTAAATCATTTAATGGTCACACTACATTTTCTCCTGGACAACAGCTGTAGTGCAGGGAGAGAATCTTAACTTACGTTAAAATTGCTTGATAATTCAGAAATGGAAATGAAATTGTGAATTAATTTCTCCAGGAAATATTTGAGCTAGAATATAAGAAGGATGTTCATATATAATACTGTAAGTAACATGATGATTATTATATGCAGCTTGAAAGACCTACACAAATGATTATATACTACTTTTGTTGCTATAATTTAAAGTAAGGGGAAATATATTTAGTTTTATAACTATTGAATTCTTTTCAAAATGTATTTATTTCATCAATGAGAATTAGATGAAAGAGAATGAGTAAAAAGGGGAGCTGAATGCAAAGCTGTTCTGCATTCCTTAGGTTTCAAGGGTACTTACAGCTCTTGAGCGAAATTATTTGGTGAAATTGGGTCTGGACTGAAACAGCAATTGTTATCCCTTGTTCATTTGTTAAGTGTAATACCACTTCTGGAAATTAAAGGCAAGGTGCTGGAGGGACAGACAAGAAGAAAAAAATATGATTAAGCAATTTGAAATTGCCAGTGTACCATGCAACCATATGCATATCTCTATCTTAGTAAATAGAAAGGGATGGAGATATATGTTTATTCTTTTTATCATCTAGAAACATTCATTATAGTTACTGTCACTAATCCTTCACACTTCCAAAATCTGACAAGTTTGACATAGGAAAAAAATGGGGGAAATCTAGATGAAAGAGTTTCTATCATTTTGAAAATTGTATTGTAAAAATTAAGGTGTCTATCCCCTCTAGGAATTCCTATGAGGGATCCATCACAGTCTAAAGGAAATGAAGTTTGACAATGGTACAATTCAATTTTGAATTTTTGCTCTTACTTTCTATATCCTAACCTTTTCCAGCTTATTTCATGTTGATTATTTTTGGAAAGTATGCAATGCACTTTGAAGGGAAAAAAATCTTCTAATGCACTTATTTACCTTCATTTATATGTATTTGTTTCTGAAATGAAGAATCAAGCTTTGGTCATTCTGGAAGTCGTGTAGCATGCTCCAATTTGAAGTGACTGAGATCTTTTGTGACTTACAGAGGAGAAGGAAATGTTTTAAAAATTGGCTTATGCCAGTCTCCTTACTCTGCAATTCTCGATTTTCTTGTATTACAGGATAAATATAAATATCATCTCACCAAATTGTACCAGCATTGTCCTAAACATTTAAATTTTCCTTTATTTTTGGCCTTTAAAATTAGAAACTTTTCTCCAGTTGCTGTACTTAGCTTTGTAGTTTTGTTTTCTTCTCACTTACCAGACTACTGGTATGATCTCTTTCACTGCAGTATGATTGCTGCTATGGTCACTTTTAGAGGAGATTGTTGGAAGGTTAGGATTCGAAGGAAACATGACAAAAAAGGGAAGGAAAAAAAACCTTCATTTGACCACATCTGGCTGCTTGTATATTTAACCAGTTCTAGAATTAGAAAACCTTTCTGTACATTTTCTTCTATTTTTCTCACTTTTTTCCTTACATAATGAAATTAAAACTTTTGGAGCCCACAGTTGACATTTTTCAGAAAATTGAGTTATCAAGGCAGTAATTATTTCACGGGGAGATAAAACTCTCATAGCCCTAACTGTCAAATAGGGCCCTTTTCAGATTTTAATTACAAAATAAAATTAGTCTGCTCTTCCTCAGAATGGTTTGTGAGTGGTTAAACAGAGCTTTCCCCCAATACTGGTGGTCGTCAAACTCTGCTAATTAGCAATGCTGAGAAATTCCAGTTAACAAGGACATTCTCCAAGACTCTGCAGGTTCCCTGCCGTTTGCCTTCATTTCCATAAGAAGATTAAGAGAGGAGGGGAACACACTCAAATGCAGATGCAGAAAAGAAGCGTTTTTTAACAAGCATCATAATAGTAAGATGCTTGGCTAGTTCTCACCTAATTACTGCAAGTTAAACCTCTATTTGACACTAAGAAGAAAAAATAAGTCTACAGTCCCCTATCTCCACAAAATTGTTAGTTGGTTTCAGATATAATACTTGAGGAGTGCTGAGGAGACTTTAGGAGAGAAAAATCAATGTGAAAGATTTTGAAATAAAATTGAGTTACACTTAACAGTTAAGGCCTTTTGGCTAGGGCCTATAATAGAACAAAATAAAATCAGAATATTCCAGGAGTCATGCATTTTTGTTACTAACTACTAATCTTGCTCTAAAAGTATGTAGCTTTTTGTTGGCCATGGAAGGGAAGTGTTACACTCCCTTTAGATTAAGCACTTTCAATTTTCCTAAATTGTGCCAATGGCAACATTTTAGATTCTCAGAGGATGAAGCATCCTGTTCCAAGTCTTTTTTGATTGTCTAGCAGTCAATGGTATATTGTTGTTAGTACTGTAGCGTCTCTTACAAACCTAAAACAGTGTCGCTTCTGTCATCTATTGGAATTGTTATAGTTATTATATTTAGGGATCAGTGATGGTGCTGGATTGAAATAGAGTGGGCAGTGATCTGATTTTTTTAAATGCATATGTTCTAAAAAATCTAATGAGAAAATGTTCCTGCTATCACCATTTTCTTTAATCTTATTTTCATAGCACATTATTATGCATAATCGCCAGCCACAGTTAGTTTATTGTCTCGATAAGTACAGCAGGCTTAATTAAAATAAAGCTGTAAATAAATGCAACCAATGATAACACAATTGTAATGTATTTCCATAGCTTATTTATGTGATAAAAGCAATTAATAAAAGACCTAGCCAACCCCTTTAACCTCTTAAATACATTATTATAGAGTTCATGCACAAACACATGCATCTGAGAATGTGTAAAATCTGTTATATATCCTCCCAAGGAAAAAAATTGTGCCTTGAGAGAAAGGCAGCGAGATTTAAAAGATTTGTGTCTATAACCATCTGTTATTAGTATTTATGTTAACAAACATACACTACCCTTATCCACACCAATTCCCTGGTTGTTTCTTCAAACAATTATCCACAAGCTTTTTAAAGTTTCTAGAATAATGCTATTAAGCAGACCGATGCATACACAATCATAAAGTGAATGCTTGGTCTGCCCTTTGTGGCGTCTGGACAATCATAATTCATTCACATGTTGAATCTCATAATTTGTACCTATTTTTCCTATGGTCTAACCTCCCACTTATCTCGAGGTTGTATGTATATTTCTAAGTTAGGCAAATTAAATCTGATGCTTATGATTTGGTTCCGCAGCTTATAAGATATGTTAACTTTTCTTTTGTTTAGATTATGTATAATTAGTCTGATTTTCCATCCCCCTCTTTTTTTTTTTTTTTTTTTTTTACTTTAATTATTTTCAAACTCCTTCTTTTAAAGGTAAAAGCAATAGTCTTGGAAAAGCGAATCTACCAGCAGGGGGCGCACCAGCCACATCCCTGAAACCAGCCGCGCTGAAAAGCCGGTGGCCGCCTTCTCTTCTCCAGATCTTCTCAACCTTTTCTCTTTCCTAATCTCCAGGTCCGTGTTTACCTTAATATTACACCTCGATTAAACAGAAAACAGTGCTGTATTTTGAAGAGCGCCAAATATGTATGCATTTTGAGAAACCCAATCTCACCCTTTCCGGGTTCCCAAGAGCTAAAACAAGCCATAACTTGAGAGAAAAAGAACCTTCGGGGGGCAGGAAGGTTGATTGGAAATAACTTATGGAAAGTCTGCAGAATTCTTTTTTTTACAACTTTTCTGAGTTTCCAGTGGGTATATTTAGTGTGAGTTTGACAGTAACAGGCTAGGGAGGGCAGAGATTGGAGAAATTGGGGGTCGGGGGAGTGATTATGGGAAGAAGGTTAGTAAGGAACAAAACAATGCACCGTTTTGTAAAGATAATAAATGGAACGTGGCTGGTAGATACTATTCAGTACATTTTCTTAGGGTGAGTAAGGGTAGACCAGGGGAGGAGGGGGCGGAGAGAGTGTTACAGAAGAAAGAAAATAAGTAACCCTGATGGTTTAAGCCCTTTATAAAAAAGAAATGGCATCAGGTTTTTTTTTTTCTTTATTCCCCCCCACCCCACCCTTTGTAGTCAAGTGCATTTTAGCCACAAAGATCCCAACAAGAGAGTGGAAGGAAACTTAGACGAGGCTTTGTTTGACTCCGTGTAGCGACAACAAGAGAAACAAAACTACCTATTTGTAACGGACGTGCTGCCATTGCCCTCCGCATTGAGCGCCTACCTATTGAAATCTTTACGTCGGGACAATGGGAGAGCGGCTAAAATTACCCTCTTGGGTCCTGGGCGGGCAAGATTCCTGAGCCCCTACCCCCGCCCCCATCTCATCCTCCTCTAACCGGGCCTTGCTGGGCTCCCCCTTCTCCAGTCCCGGCTGCCTTCTCCCAGTGTGCGCTGCCTGCACCTGTGCCTGGAGAGCATCGACCCCGCCTCCCAGGCCTTGAGCCCCTTTGCGGCGCAGCCCCAGCCTTGCGCGGCCTGGGCTTTGCGGCCACCACAGTGGAAATCGACGGGGGAAATGCCAGGGCTGGTTCTGCTCGAGTCCTGGGAACTCTGCGTGGGAGGGAGTTTGTGACTGCGGCCCAAAAGCCACCTCCGTACAGTGCCGTGGGATGCCAGGAAGTTGAAATCACCCTCCCCCATCGCCTGCACTTTTGAGCGCCCTTCCGTCTGTCTCTTTCCCCAGCCCCCATTTGAAACCCGCACGACCGAAACCCTTCTTTCGGGGAGGCATGGGATGGGAATGGGGAGTGGGGGGAGACAGTAGGGGCATCCCCTTTGCTACGGTTGAATGAAGACAGTCTAGTGGGAGATGTGGCTGGGGCTAAGAGGAAGAGCTGCAGTTTCCTGGGCCAAAGAGCTGAGTTGGACA
This sequence comes from Pongo pygmaeus, assembly GCF_028885625.2. Taxonomy (NCBI): domain Eukaryota; kingdom Metazoa; phylum Chordata; class Mammalia; order Primates; family Hominidae; genus Pongo; species Pongo pygmaeus. Next base: position 190,930,103 of record NC_085930.1, read on the forward strand.
GGGAGATGGCAGCTTACCCAGGCCTGCCGGTTCTCAGCTCTAGAGTCTGCCTTATGGTCCGAGCAGGATTTATTTTTAAGAACAGAGCAAGTTACGTGGAAGCAAGGAAGGTTTTGAGGACAGAGGTTTGGGTCTCCTAACTTCTAGTCGGGACTGTGAGAAGGGCGTGAGAGAGTGTTGGCACCTGTAAGATAAGAGAGGAGAGTGGAAGAGCGCAGTACCGGAGCCGCACCAGAGGGGCTGGAGTTGGGGGGGGTAGTGCTGTGGATGAGCGGGAGAACAATGACACACCAACTCCTGCACTGGCTGTTTCCAGAAATACAAGTTGGACAGCCGCCCTGAGCCACCCACTGTGCCGTGCCCCACCCCCGCACCTTAGCTGCTTCCCGCGTCCCATCCTCATTTAAGTACCCTGCACCAAAAAGTAAATCAATATTAAGTTTAAAGAAAAAAAAAAACCCACGTAGTCTTAGTGCTGTTTACCCACTTCCTTCGAAAAGGCGTGTGGTGTGACCTGTTGCTGCGACAGGGGATACAAAGGTTTCTCAGTGGCTGGCAGGCTGGCTCTGGGAGCCTCCTCCCCCTCCTCGCCTGCCCCCTCCTCCCCCGGCCTCCCCCGCGCTGCCGGCGGCGCGGGAGGCCCCGCCCCCTTTCATGCAAAACCCGGCAGCGAGGCTGGGCTCGAGTGGAGGAGCCACCGCGCGCTGATTGGTCGCTAGAAACCCATTTATTCCCTGACAGCCCCCGTCACATGGATGGTTGTCTATTAACTTGTTCAAAAAAGTATCAGGAGTTGTCAAGGCAGAGAAGAGAGTGTTTGCAAAAGGGGGAAAGTAGTTTGCTGCCTCTTTAAGACTAGGACTGAGAGAAAGAAGAGGAGAGAGAAAGAAAGGGAGAGAAGTTTGAGCCCCAGGCTTAAGCCTTTCCAAAAAATAATAATAACAATCATCGGCGGCGGCAGGATCGGCCAGAGGAGGAGGGAAGCGCTTTTTTTGATCCTGATTCCAGTTTGCCTCTCTCTTTTTTTCCCCCAAATTATTCTTCGCCTGATTTTCCTCGCGGAGCCCTGCGCTCCCGACACCCCCGCCCGCCTCCCCTCCTCCTCTCCCCCCGCCCGCGGGCCCCCCAAAGTCCCGGCCGGGCCGAGGGTCGGCGGCCGCCGGCGGGCCGGGCCCGCGCACAGCGCCCGCATGTACAACATGATGGAGACGGAGCTGAAGCCGCCGGGCCCGCAGCAAACTTCGGGGGGCGGCGGCGGCGGCGGTAACTCCACCGCGGCGGCGGCCGGCGGCAACCAGAAGAACAGCCCGGACCGCGTCAAGCGGCCCATGAATGCCTTCATGGTGTGGTCCCGCGGGCAGCGGCGCAAGATGGCCCAGGAGAACCCCAAGATGCACAACTCGGAGATCAGCAAGCGCCTGGGCGCGGAGTGGAAACTTTTGTCGGAGACGGAGAAGAGGCCGTTCATCGACGAGGCTAAGCGGCTGCGAGCGCTGCACATGAAGGAGCACCCGGATTATAAATACCGGCCGCGGCGGAAAACCAAGACGCTCATGAAGAAGGATAAGTACACGCTGCCCGGCGGGCTGCTGGCCCCCGGCGGCAACAGCATGGCGAGCGGGGTCGGGGTGGGCGCCGGCCTGGGCGCGGGCGTGAACCAGCGCATGGACAGTTACGCGCACATGAACGGCTGGAGCAACGGCAGCTACAGCATGATGCAGGACCAGCTGGGCTACCCGCAGCACCCGGGCCTCAATGCGCACGGCGCAGCGCAGATGCAGCCCATGCACCGCTACGACGTGAGCGCCCTGCAGTACAACTCCATGACCAGCTCGCAGACCTACATGAACGGCTCGCCAACCTACAGCATGTCCTACTCGCAGCAGGGCACCCCTGGCATGGCTCTTGGCTCCATGGGTTCGGTGGTCAAGTCCGAGGCCAGCTCCAGCCCCCCTGTGGTTACCTCTTCCTCCCACTCCAGGGCGCCCTGCCAGGCCGGGGACCTCCGGGACATGATCAGCATGTATCTCCCCGGCGCCGAGGTGCCGGAACCCGCCGCCCCCAGCAGACTTCACATGTCCCAGCACTACCAGAGCGGCCCGGTGCCCGGCACGGCCATTAACGGCACACTGCCCCTCTCACACATGTGAGGGCCGGACAGCGAACTGGAGGGGGGAGAAATTTTCAAAGAAAAACGAGGGAAATGGGAGGGGTGCAAAAGAGGAGAGTAAGAAACAGCATGGAGAAAACCCGGTACGCTCAAAAAGAAAAAGGAAAAGAAATCCCATCACCCACAGCAAATGACAGCTGCAAAAGAGAACACCAATCCCATCCACACTCACGCAAAAACCGCGATGCCGACAAGAAAACTTTTATGAGAGAGATCCTGGACTTCTTTTTGGGGGACTATTTTTGTACAGAGAAAACCAGGGGAGGGTGGGGAGGGCGGGGGAATGGACCTTGTATAGATCTGGAGGAAAGAAAGCTACGAAAAACTTTTTAAAAGTTCTAGTGGTACGGTAGGAGCTTTGCAGGAAGTTTGCAAAAGTCTTTACCAATAATATTTAGAGCTAGTCTCCAAGCGACGAAAAAAATGTTTTAATATTTGCAAGCAACTTTTGTACAGTATTTATCGAGATAAACATGGCAATCAAAATGTCCATTGTTTATAAGCTGAGAATTTGCCAATATTTTTCAAGGAGAGGCTTCTTGCTGAATTTTGATTCTGCAGCTGAAATTTAGGACAGTTGCAAACGTGGAAAGAAGAAAATTATTCAAATTTGGACATTTTAATTGTTTAAAAATTGTACAAAAGGAAAAAATTAGAATAAGTACTGGCGAACCATCTCTGTGGTCTTGTTTAAAAGGGCAAAAGTTTTAGATTGTACTAAATTTTATAACTTACTGTTAAAAGCAAAAATGGCCATGCAGGTTGACATCGTTGGTAATTTATAATAGCTTTTGTTCGATCCCAACTTTCCATTTTGTTCAGATAAAAAAAACCATGAAATTACTGTGTTTGAAATATTTTCTTATGGTTTGTAATATTTCTGTAAATTTATTGTGATATTTTAAGGTTTTCCCCCCTTTATTTTCCGTAGTTGTATTTTAAAAGATTCGGCTCTGTATTATTTGAATCAGTCTGCCGAGAATCCATGTATATATTTGAACTAATATCATCCTTATAACAGGTACATTTTCAACTTAAGTTTTTACTCCATTATGCACAGTTTGAGATAAATAAATTTTTGAAATATGGACACTGAAATTATTCTTGAGTCTTTCATTTATTTGGATAACACTGTGATTATACATAACTTCTCGGGGAATTATAATACTGTGCTCAGCCAAGAAAGCAAAATACCAAAAACCTTGGTATTACTAGTCCAGCATCATGTGCTAATGTTAACTGCAAAAAAGAAACGGCTGGATGATTAATAAGTACTGGAAAAATAGAAATTTCTGTCATTTCTAAAATAGAAACTAGAGACATATATTGTAAATCCGCCCCCTCCTTTTCTAAGCAGCATGAATAAGCATGATGGGGACTTATACTTAAAACTGATTTATGCCACTTGTTGCCAGAAAGGATTCAATTCTGAAATTTTTCATGTAGTTTAGCAGATGGGGTATTGAGCCAAATCAGAACCAGGTTGGCTGGTTTTGTTTTCATTTTCTTCACAGCACAATGGCCCTTTGAAACCTGGCTATAGAGAAAAATGATGCTTCTTGTATCAGAATAATTGCAAACTAGACATGCAAAGTGTTCATCTGCTGGGTGGGTGTTTGGATTACTCTGGCCCTGCTATTGTCTGAGAGGAAACAAGTGGTTTGCTTTCTTTGTTCCTTGACTTCATAAACTTTCTCCTCTACATTTTCCTGTTCGGGGAGAGGGAAAGAAAAGAACATCTTGCAAAACTCCCCGGCTTATCATAAACATAGTTTTTGTTATTATTTATTTTCTTTTTTCCCCTCTCTCTCCCTCTCTCCCTGAATTCCATTTCTTAAATTGGCAGCGCGGGTCCAAGCCTGTAGCCCCAAATCGGATAATCTCTGCAGCTGATAACAAGCAAAAGAGAAGCCAGGCAACAGCCATATTAAAGAAGAAAACAATCAACTCTGAGGTAGATATTTTACTTTGTCCGGTCTAATCACATTTGGAGATGATTATGCTTTTGATCTGTTAACAATGTTTTACTACTGTAGTAGAGAAGTGGGGGAGGGGAAAGGGGTGGGGAAACAAGATTGGATTTGTGTGGTGTTTTTTTTTTTCGGTTTTTTTTTTTTTTTTTTTTTTTTTTTTGGCCCTAGGAAAGGTAAAGAAAGGCTATAGTTGTCCTCAGTGGGAGTGGAAAAGTTGAGACATCGCCATGGTCTTTGAATTAGCGATGCTTCTGCATCACCACCCACCCTTGCTTTGGGGCAGCCGGATAATCTGTTACCTAGTCAGGGACTTTTCTACTTTATTTACTACTTGATTCGCTCACCTTCCCCCACCCACGGGGACCAGGAACCAACAGTCGGGCACTTTTAAGAGCACGGGTTTGCTTCCCATAATTTCAAGAGCTTGTCGTGTCAACTTGCTACAACTTTGGAGAAGTTAGAATCCGGCAGCGTCTTCCACCCTTGAGTAAAGTACCCGCTGCAGCCACTAAGTTAGCTCATCCCGTTGGTTTGCATCTTCTCATTTCCAAGAAAGTATTTCTTTCTCATGGTGTTGCTAATGTTAGTTCTGGGCTGAACTGAGGATATATCATATTTTCTGTACTTTCTATTTTTTTCTAGATTGCTTTGTTTTAGATATGTACTGGTTTTTATATATTACTTTTTTAATCCTCATTTTTAGGATAACATTGTACTGGGAAGGGACAATTATTATTCCAGTTCCCAATTCTAAGCAAGGCATTTTCCCCCCTAATTAATGCAGAGACTCTAAAAGAATTTCCCCTAGCCTGGCCAGCCATTGTAATGCATATACGGATTATTCACGTGGTAATGAGCACATTCGCCAGTTCTTGCTCACACATACGAATAAAAGAAACTTTGAATAAAGATCCAAATGATCATGCTGGGGGAGTGGGGAGGATATTCCCGGAATTTGAGGCAGTCAACTATATAGATTATATATATTTTTAAAATAGAAATATATTAGAAATATGTATAGAGGTTTACAGTAATTGCACTGCACTCTCATTTTTTTAAAAAAGCCCACGGGGTCAGCAACTTTGTGGCAAAATGATCAGGTTCAAACATTTAGCAAAAGGAAAGGAGCACAATATTTTGGGAAGTAGAACTAGCTTTGAATAATTGTCACTATCTGCATAAAACAAGAGAACTCTCGTTCCCCCTTCTATCCCTTCATATCTCCAAGCCAAATAGTTGAAAAATGAAAGTCAAAATATTTTGTTTGCAAATATGAATGCTTTTGATAACTACATCTGAGGGAAATGATACATATCTTGTACGATCATTCATTTGATTCAATTAAATAGTTACCTGAGATATGTTATTTCATGGCTAGATTAATATCGAACATATAATATTTTAATAATAATGTGATTTTCAAGGAGAGTAAACCCATAAACTTGCCCAGAGATGGTTATCTCATGGTGCTGAAGACAGTTGTTGTTCAGTTCTTTTCCTCGGGATATTATTCTGCTCAATGAAACCACTCAATTTCCAGTCAAATAGGGTGAATTTAAATGTTTTGTTAACTATACACACAGAATAGAAATGTGCAAAAGGATGAGAGTATGGTCTGTTCTTTCTGCAATTTTTTCTCTCCCCAAACCACCCGCCCCCCCTCCCCGCATACTTTAAATAAAGAGCGTTAAAATATTTTGCTGAGCTGTAGTAGATTAGCAAGGTTTCTTGCCAATGCTGGGAAGCTGGTATTACAGACCATCCCAGGGGAAAATAGCTCACATTAACCACTAAATGAATATTTGACAAGGGCTCATTCGGAGGTATTATTACTATAAATGTGTCCCTACTGGACTTTTCAAGGGTCAAAGAGCAATGCTTCAATTAATTATTTAGACTGCTAGTAGATTTGGTGGTAATAGCTGTACTTATTTCTAGAAATTGACACATTCTTACAGTAGGAAAATCTCAGGAGAATCTTCTCCATCAGCAACACCTTGGATTGAAATACACATGGAGCCCTGGCATTCTAAAGCTGACTTTTTCATCAAACCTTTCCCTGGGCTGGTGGGGGCTGGGGGGCAGAAAATTATAGTCTCTTTTTCTGTTTCACTGGCTGGTTTTTTTGGTTTAAAAGAAAAAAAAAACAGAACACCGTAATTTATCTTAATATCCACATCATGTGTGGCAGGGTCTTTTAGGGATTTGCAATATGGGGCAAAAGGGGAGGGTGCTCATTTACAACTTTTGCCTTTTCTAAGTAGAGATGTCACAGGATTTCAGAGACTCGGGGAGGCCCTGAATTTAGACAGGATACACATTCCTGTTTGCCAATAAAATGCAAGTTTGAAAGTGGAAGGTTCCATAAGCTGAGTACCCTTAGTTCTAGTAGTCTCGAGTAAATTGGGGTACAAGATAGTCCCTCCTTCTCTCCCCACCTATTGGTCTGAACACTGCAAGGTGCAGTAGGGGGGCCAGTGTTTCATTTCTGCCATGTCATAGGTTCCTCCGTGGCCCTAGGTAAAATGGTAAGGGAATGATTTTGAGGGTAAGATTCCTCGACAATAATATAAATTGAATGAATAAGAGATAAGCTGGAAGGGTGGGGGGGGGGTTGGTGGCGGTGGGAACAGTAATTACAAACCCAATTCATTCAGCTTTTCAGAACTTTTGTTGTGGGAGCTCCATTGACGGGTTTTGAGCTGCCAGTTTTCTCACATTAGAAAGAACTGATCAGCGCCTCAGGGGGACAAGAAATACCGCTTAACTGCATAGTGATGGGGTCTTCATTTAGAACCATTACAAGACGAAAATTAAACAGTGCCTTTGTGTGCATGAGGTTTACTTTTCAACTGCTAACAGTTTATAGCTAACTGCTCTGAGATTGAAGTTTGACTATGGTTTGATCGCCTGCTGATTGACACTGCTTATTTATTTATTTATCTCTTATAATTAAGAGAACTTTTCATCACCCCACCCGTTTTATTTATTAATCTTGGAGAATTTTGAAAAACAGATCCTCATATTTTTCTTTGTGGAAGGAGTTTCCTTTGCCATGAGCTTTAGCAGAGACTTCAGTTCACATTCTCCAACGGACAACCCCCCACCCCACACACCCACATTATTGCCTTAAAATAATTTGCATCTCATTCTCTGTTTTTTTCTGCTGCATTTTCTTGCTCTCCAAGCTAAGGTTGCTTTTCGGGCAGCAAGTAGGGTTGGAGATAGGGGTTAATTTATTTTTTTGCTTTGCTTTCTTTTTTTGACCTAAATTGGAAGAGAGCTGGATGGATTTCCTAAGGACTTCACCTATGAGGTGAATCCCTCAAAGAAGGAAGAAGGGGAGAAACTCTGACCTTTACTGTGAAAATATGGATACAGTCCAAAAGGACATAGCTTCCGGAGTTCTAGAGTAAGAAAAGCTGTGGAAGGAGCTTCCCAAAGACAGGAAAGTTGCCCAAACCAGATAATTAGTTTAGTGTCTTTCATAGTTATTTTCTATTAAAACTTTTCTGGAAACCCGACATCTGTTACCACCAAGACACTTGTAACCTCCTCTCTCCCTGCTAGCAGTGCTGTCCAGTTTTATGATTCTTGTTTTCAGTTTGTCTGTTTTGCTTCTGTGGCCTTTAGAAAATAATGGACTTGACTTTCTTATTTTGACTAAGGGGATTTCTCTTTGGAAGGGTGGATTATTAAGATAAGTCTAAGATTCTTGTCTGTGGCAGAAAGCTCTCTTTCTCTATTCGGAGTTCAGTGGATTTTATTTTATACTTTGGTATAATGGTGATATTTCTGATTCCTTGAGCACTTTGCTCAGTTTCTCTCCTAAAGCAAATAGAATGTCTTCTCATTTCGCGATGCAAAGATATTTGCTTCACCTAGGCGTTTGAACTTGAGATGCTTGTTCTACTTTGCAAAGAAGTGTCAGGTGATTTGAAAGCTGGAGGTGTCCTTCGTTTTATTACCCTAGTCTGCCTGCGTGTACAGAATGAAGGGTGCACTGTTTTATATAGAGTTCGGCGCTTTGAACTATCATTTGCCTCCCTCTCCCAGCTTCCGCGCGGGCCACGGCTCCGGGCTGTGAGCGCGCCGGCCTCCCGCCGGCTGCCCTGGGGAGCGCATAGTGCCCAGTGCTGAGAGCCGACGCGCGGGCAAATTGAGGCCGAGCTGACAAGCTCCGGCGGGTGGACCTGACGTCACCGCGGCCCGGGCCACGGCACCCATGGGGCTCCTTAAGAAGGTGCTGTGTGGGGCTTGAGTTCTCTCTGCCCGGGCTCTGCTCAAACGGCCGCATTCCCTCTCCCTCAGGCACCGACCCGCGTCAGACAAGTCTAGAAAGTCTCCCGAGGCGTTGGGGCCCTCACCACTCCAGAGTCCTCTGCCTCGTGCGCCCCAGCCCAAGCCCTCTTCATGTTGACCTCGTGACACGGGAGACGGTGTCTAGGCCCCAGATTCCCACCCACATCAGAGATTGTCTACCCAAGGGGATCTTTGTCCCTGTTTGTGGCCAAATCTCAGTATTAGTGATCTCGCTCGGTTCTTCCCGATTAGAGGCCGAGGATTGGCAGGGCTGGGGGAAGCCCCCGGAGCAATCTGGGATCCCTGGAATATTGGGCCCCTCTGGATTAGAGCAGGTAGGGATGGGAAGATACAGACCCTTCACTTTCCCATTTGTGAGATAGGGATAATATATAGTTACCTCGAAGAAGATGAATACAGAGTGCCTGACAAAATAGGCTTAATTGGTAAGTATGACTTTACTTACTGCCCAGCAGAATTAGGGAAGGGAAGCAGTTCTCACGTTAGACTACAGAGAACAATACAGAAACCCCGGTCCTTTCTGGCCCTTCTGGCTCTGGACAGTGAAATTAGTCTTGTTCATACCACCCTTCTTACTTTTCCAGTGCTCTCTCTGGCTTAAGATTTGCTAGGAAGTTATCTTGCAAACTTGCCATCCCTGGGCATCGTCCTGAAAGGAGGGGTCCCGGCATTCCGGGCAGGACCCGCCCCCACCCGCAGAAGGCAGAAAAATAATTACTGTATTAAATAAGGAGCGGTGAATTCTTCCCGAGGGTTCTTATCGCTGGCGGCCAGGCCAGAAGCGGGACTGCGCCCCCACCCCCACCTCGTGACGTCAGGGCCTGCAGGGCTCCGGGGATGAAATGATTCGTTTGAGTATTCCAGAAAGGGCAATCCGAACGCTTACAGGGCGAGGCCAGTGCAGCCCAGCTCCATCACCACTACCAAGCCCCAGTTTGGGAGGCTCCCGAGGCCCCTGGCCGTCCCCCAAACCCCGTCTCCAGAACATAACCACATATACAAATAACCATAATCCTCAGTACGTATACAGTCACGCGCACAACTCTCGTCACAGGAGCGCCCTTCTTCCAAATATATATATGTTATTTAGTTTGTTAGCCACAATTTGTTGTGGGATCTGAATGAGTTGTTTCTGTTGTGTTTGTATGTTTTTGTTTTTAGACGGTCGACAAATTACAACAAATGCCTTTACAAAGCACACCATAGCTTTATTTAACCCGGTGCAAGTTTCAGCGGCGATTTAAGAAATGGACTTAGAAGAGTTTTCTGGCTCTCATATCCAGCCATGGTTAGGACAATTGCTCCAGGCTTACCATTGCTGCACCAGTTGTATTTTCTCTCTCCCCTCCATTCCTAAGAATTTGTATAGCTTTTAAAAATCTTTTCAAAGTCATGTATTGCTGAGAGAATTTCTTAGAACTGTGATTTAAATTGTAGATAAGAGGAAAGATTATCTGGTCAGTGGAATGTGTGTAAGTGGAATAGAAGTATTTGTTAGGGAAAAGCACCTGGGCATTTCTGGATTTCTGGGAGATGCACTTCTCAAGTTTTCTTTCCAACTCTCAAATCAATTTGATTTATTGAATGCCCTTCCAATGGAAAGGATCCTGGAAAATAGGCCTTATGTTCTGATATTGGTCCAGGATCTCACAGAGTAACGATTAGCCAATATTTTGCATGCAGTCAGTTTAGTATCAGCTCACATCCAGGTCGATTTTTTCACACTTAACAGCTCAAATCTGGGTTATTGCATAACATTAGAGTTTAATCAGTCTGGAATACTAAATGACAAACCTGTCTTCTCCTTCTCAAGGCCCTCCTCCCTTTCTCTATTTCTCCTTCCTCCCACCTCCAAGAAAACTATCTTAAAATCAAGTTTCCCTTTGAGAGTTTGTTTACCCCAACTTCTGTTAAACTAGACTAACACGCTCTCATCAGCTTTCTAAACACTGTCTCATCAGCTTTGTGAAATGGTGCAAAAACATCTTGGAATCCAAGATGGCAAAATAAACTTGAGCATATGGGGGGAAGACTGCCTTGTTAAGAAATTGATTTAAATGTTTAGCTTACACTTCAGCCTCAATGCTTCCCTTACTACCCACTCTTACTTCCCTCACTGCCCACTCCTGGTTCTTGGGTACCCCACCTCTATTAGCAAGCTGGTTCCCCCAGCATAAATTATGAATGCATATCAACAGGCTCATCTGCTGTGATAAATCAGAGGCTTTTCTCTTTTGCACATTTCTGCTTTTATTCTCATCGAAATGTCTTTCTGCCCCATGCTAGCAGTGCCTTTCTACAAACTTACTATCCCCGTATAAACTATGGAGATATGTTCTCAATTGGAAAAATCAGGTAATTCCACCCCCCTCCCCCAAGGAAGCCTTACAAGTTAAGGATACAAAATATTTCATGGTTAGTTGTATGAGCTTCCAAATTAGCTGCATATAAAGTATTTTAAGATTTTTTTTTTTTTTTGGCTGTCACTGGCTGGCAATACTCATTTTGTGTGTGTGTGTGTGTGTTGGTTTGAAAAGCAGGAAGAAATGTAATGAATTGAGTGCTGTCAGAGATGTCTTCTGTTTGAACAATCTGCGATGGGCTGAATGGCAGGGACTCCCTCATCCAGTGCAGGTGCAGTAGAGCTGGGGAAGGGGGGAGGGGGGCTCCCTCTGTTCAGTCAAAAAGCACCATTCTCCACAATAGACCACACACTGACAGCCAGCGTGACATCAACTCACACTTTCATACTTTTCCCCCCATCCATAGTTCTGAGTTCACAAAGTGGCCATACAGTAGCCTTGGTTAGGTTCCTTTAATGAACATTTTGTGGCTCCTATGACCAACATTGAAATCCGCGGAGCCCTGGGAGGAACAAATAGATTTTTAATCGTGAGTTCCAAACCAGAATGTATAGCTATAGATATTAAAAGTAAGCTGGTCTATACATCCTCTCCCAATGCCAATGCCCACAGCAACCCCAGATGATCTGAAAACTCTGAGTTAAAAGTTCTTCTAAGACTTCTTAGGTTCCAAGACACTGTTTTCCATGTCCTGAGAGAGATCAAACAGGAGAGGAGAGAAGGCACAAATTTTATGTATTTATTTAAATGTAAGAGCACCTCTAGTATTTTATTATGCTTCATAAGAGGGTTAATCCTACAAATTAACGAACATTAATCTTGTGGAGTGGAGTTCTGCCCTCTTTTTAATTGGTTTTACTGGGAAGAGCGGTGTGGAGAAAAACAGGGTTAGGAAAGGCAGCAACTGTTTTAAAACTCTGAACAAAGATGCGACCACCGTTTGGCTGTCCTGCTGCTGCAAGGACTGGACCTTCCAAGAGTTCGTTTTACATTTGTTGAAGCCCAGGCCTTGGTGCCTCAAGTTTTAAATGGAATTACTCAAGGAGGGCACACTACTAGACAAACTATTCTAGTCAATTCCTTCATCCCCGACCCAGTCCCTACTCCTCTCGGCCCCCGCCCACTTTGCCCCTTCTTAGTCCCGGATCTGAACATTTTAGCTGAAAGAGGGAGGGGTGAGGAAAGGGCCAGGACAGTTCCTTCAGTGCCACCACTGCGGTCGAGGACAGTTCCCTCAGTGCCACCACTGCGCCTGGAGAGATACCCGCGGCCCTGCTGCTGGCTGATTCTCCCCTGTGCCTTGACTTGCTGAAACATCTCGCTGGGGAAAATTACTCCTTACTTGCTTACATGTGTGTATTAAAAAACACATGTAGCCATACACATGTTTCATCACGGCAATAAAAAATGTCAACATTCTAGCCCCAGGAGCAAAACGTATCAATCATTCGCCTAAATATTGTTCAGTAGATGGGGGCGGGAATAGGTAGACCTCCTAGGACAGCGGTCACAAGTCCCCTCTCCTCCGCATGGACACCAGGAATGCGGGGTCTGGCGGTGCGGGGCGCAGGGCGAGATTTGATGTGCAGGGTAAGTAAAGGACAAGTTATTTAAAACCTCAACACAGGAAAAGATGGTAAGAGTGCTGTGGAGCCCTTTGCTTGCTTGTGACTGCGAGTCGCTAGGTGGCCCGCGTTAGGGTATGCCTACGGCGCCTACTAACGTCTAGACCTAGGAGAGGCGTCTCCCGCCCCTCGACCCACAGCCAGCCGCCACTTGATAGCTAACGCGTCTCCCGGCCGGTACACACCCACAATTAATCTTTCTTATTGAAGCTTCCATTCTGTACCCATGGGGCGACTCAAACCTATTTAGATTTCCTTGGTTGGCTGCACAAATTTAAGTGGGCAACGAGTTATAAACCTAATAACAGAGGACGAGAGAGGGTGATTTGAGTAGAGAAGACGCAAGATTCACTAGGGTCGTGAAGATGCTGCGGGCCTTGCCCACCGCGGCATCTACCTCGGGGTGCATGCCAGTCTCTGAGAAAGGTAGTGAATCTCACACTCACACTCACCACACACAACATGCTTACACACACTTGCACCCCTACCCCCTTTGCTCACAGGTACACTTGTGTGGAAATTGCCTCTTCCGGAGTTCTTATAAACTCCTCCCAGACAGGCAGAATTCTCAGAGCATCGGAACCAGGGAACTTGCAGGGAACCAGGGAAGGTTTGCACTGTTTGGGATTAATTGAGAATAATTAACACTGGAGACCGTTAATCACCACTTTGCTGCTCTCTCCCTCCTTTCGGGTCTGCGACGTCTGCCTTTTTCGCTCCCGCTGCCGGCGCGGGTATACTGGTAAAAGTGAAGACGTCGCGGTAGCTGTCACCCAGTTCGGCTGTACTTTTTTAAACGCTCGCATATTGTTTGATTACTAATTCGAGTTAATATGATCTTTATGGCAACATAACAGTGGATAATTGGCCTTTTTTTCTGAACAACAATGTAAATCACAATCGCTTTATTATTTAATAACGTCAAACGCTTCGTTGGATTGGCCCCGACCGAGAAGACCTTTTCTTTCTAGACAGTGTTGTGGAGGAAGAACAATGAAGATCTAATTGTGGAGATTTCATAAGTTGGCTCCCGTAAATGAACAGCTTAGATATGGAAGTTCCAGCAGATGTGGGTACTATTCGCCTCTACAAGCTCTACCCCCTACCCCCATATACGCAGTCCAAACACTCTATTGGAGGGTTTTTTTTTTTTTTTTTTTTTTTTTTTTTTGTGGTGGTGGTGGTGGTGGTGGTGGTCCTCAGATCCTAGCAACCACCTAAAGTTTCCAGTAGTAATTAGAGCTTTTATCGGGCTTGCTCTTCAGCCCTTTATATTGCCGATTTAGCGTTAAGGCATTAAGTCCACACACCAAATTAGCGCGACTCCCAAATAGCCACAACCACTTATTCTCCCCTTCCCTCATTTTGGTGGTTGGACACCAAGAGCATGGGCCTGGGACTTTTTTTTTTTTTTTTTGGTTTTACTTTGTTTTGATTTGATTTTTAAAACCTATTCGCTATCGCACTGTCTTAGAATATACTTGTTTCAGGCAGAGTTTTGCAAGGGACCCGAGCCATTATTTTGCAAACGCCTGGAAGAGCACATGAAACTCAGAGAACTACAATGCAGACGACAACGCCTAGAAGGAATGGGTCCCCGCTGCTCGAATGAAAGATTAATTACATTTGCCCCAAAAGCCCCAATTCTAACGGTCTCTATCGCGGCTTTTGCCGTCACTGGAGGACCGCTGTCTCTGGGGTCTTCAGACATCGGAGTCCTTTGCAAATGAAGAGCCCCCACCATTTGGAATTCGGGTCAAGGAGAAAGACTCTGAGCCTGCAGCAGTTTTTGTTTTTGCGTGTGCCCGCCTCTCCATTTTATTCAACTTCTTCTGCCTGTCGGGAAGCAGAACAATCGCTCCCCACCCACCCCCCTCCGCCCCGTTTCTAAGATAAACAGGAGGTGCAAAATGCTTTGCCTGCACACGCGCCCTCGTGGCCCAGTCTTCCTGCAACCCCCAGCGCACCGGCCATGCAGCTGTCTCCCAACCAGACGTGGGAGAAGACATCCCCCCTTCACTCTTCCCACCTGCATTTAAAAACCATCACACTGCCTGCTCTAGGGTCAGGTTCACATTTTCGGCCCTCCATGCCACCTTCCACTTTCTTCCCGGTCCACTCTTTCTCTTTCTCAGGACCTAAAAAGTGACGGGGAGAGGGTGAAGAATTGGAGAAAGCAGCGGATTTTCAAAACGTATCCCCCCTGCCCCCCCATCTTTTAAAGTAGTATGTTACCACAAGGAGTGCATTTGGGAAACTTTCCCTAACAGGAGCTGGGCGCAGTGTTATTCTTCTCCATGGGTCTGCTGGCCTCCCCGCCCCCGCTGGACAATGCGTGCTTTGAGACTCGGTGGCCTGCAGGCAGCGGGAGACGAGGGGACTGGGCAGCCTTCCTCCAAGGGGCCCGCAGCTGGGGGAGCGCCAGGCAGGGAGCAGGGACAGGGAGGCGAGCCACGCAGGAAGGAAAACCATGAAAGTGCCATTTTTTTCCCTCAGCCCTGCACAGAGGCAGGCTTTGAGGACCTGGGGGCAGGGCAGCTGGGGCGGGGTGGGGTGGGGGTGTTGAGAGGTTTTGCGTGTTCTTTTATCCCCTTTCCCCCCACTGAAACATTTTCTTTCGGCACATAATTATGCACTCTAGATTCTCCAACCTCCTCGCCCTCAATCTTGGTAACCTGGTCTTTGGTTAATAATATCACAACTCGAGACTTTAACGCTCAGACCCCCTCCAGGCCCCAGCCTCCGTATTCTCGGAGCCCTCCACTACTGATACCTCTCACAGAGTGCGGCGCTCCAGGAAAAGCCTCTTGGCCAGGGACTCTGGGACATTACTTTCTAGTTTGTTTTGTTTGTTTTTTGTTTTTCTCCCAGAGACCACCACCACCCTCATCCTCTTCAGGCAGCATTTAGGAGAGGACCTCTGAGATCAGCAGAAGACCTCAGAGGGTTACCATATTGGTGGAAGCGTTTGTCTGATGTTTTAAAACGTATACCAAACGGGGCGTCAGGGCCACGTGCTGTGCCTTCGAAAAGCCGCCGCGGGCCCTGCCTTTCAGAGCTGCGGCAGCCGGGGCTGGCGTGGAGGGGGCGCTGAAACCACCGGCGGGCTTCAGGGGCCAGCGCTGAGCTGCAGATCTGGCCGCAGCGCTGAGTGAAGCGAATTATCTGGAGCGTGTTTGATCTGGGACTGCGTAGTCAGCTTCTGCTTTATTTGTTTGTTTGTAATCTCATATTTAGCAAGCCGGGACGGTGGCAGCAAGGGAGAAAGGACGGGATGGAGGAGGGGGCTTCGCGGTAACCACACCCCTTCCTAATGAGTTAATTTCCATATTTGCGCCTCCCGCATCTAGCGCCCTCTTTTTTTTTTTTTTTTTTTTTTTTTCTTTCCTGACGCCACTGTGCTGTTGCGTCTTGCGCAGCGCAGACACCTCCACTCTGGATTGAAACGAAAAAGCTCGCGGTAAGAGCAGAAAATTGGTCTATTGATACATTCGCTCCGAGTGTTGATCTTGGCATCACCGGTAGCCGGTTAATTCCCCCACCCCGCCCCCGCCAGTGGGTCGCACGCGGATTGCCGAGGGCTTGCAGGCACTCAGGCAGACGCAGACAGAAACCCACATCGACCCCCGCCTTTCCCCGCCTCCAGCTGTCCGACCCTCAAGTCTCTTTCTTTTTCTTTTTTACCCAACTCCGGATTATTTTCCCCCTCAAGGTGAGGGCAGTGAGAGCAGCGAGGGCACAGTCCGCACAAAAAGGGGGAAAATAATCGCAAACGAACGAACCAAAAGTGAAAGTTTCAAACTAGATACCAACCCTGATGAAGAAGAGGGTGCTGACCCGAGTGTGGGTCCTTAAGAGAAGGAAGGAGGGAAACTGACGTGGTGAGATTATGTCCACAGTATGGGTCGGTTAAAAGTTGTAGTAAAGAAGTTTTGGGAGGGCCCTCACTAGAAACTCAAGGCGGGTTTCAGCTGATTTAACCTGGTTTCCTACACATTTTTGCGGTGATTCTGCTCTGGAAATTGGCAAAAGAGACAGACCTTTACAATTGCTCACCGCTCCCTGCCCCCACCACCCTGCTTACTTCGCGAAGCGCATTAGGATGTGGGCTCTGGTTTGAGCTCCAAAATAGCTTGCTTGTCAATTGCGAGCTGTAGCAATATCAAAGTGAACTGTCCCAAGTAACTCTGGTCTAGAAGCTGGGAAGAAGCTTAAGCAGCTCGCTTTAATGAAGATTTGTAGCTCGGCGAGGGGCATGGACAGCAAACACCCCGCAGGTGTGTGCCGTAACACCATCATCCGGACTTGAATGTAGATTACTCTGGCGATCGTTTGATCGGCCCTTTGAAACCCTTTACAATTGCCTGTGACGAACGGCCAGTCTCAATTTTTCTCTGAATAATCCCTGAGGGTAAGTCCTCCGGGCTTTTAAAGAGCTCTAGTATTTTTTTTTTTTTTAATAAAAAGAAAAACGTTCGATTTTAGTTTAGACCTCGTCAACTTTTAGTCGCTAACAGGCATCACTCAAGCCAGTCAATACTTAATGACCGTTAGTTACCCTTGCTGTCTTCCTAGAAACCATATACATATGTGTGTATATATGCATGTGTGTGTGTATATGTACCTACATACATACTTTGTGTTTATAAAAAGGAGAACAATGTTATTAATTTCATTTTCTTTAGTTTCATACCTCCTTGCCTGTTTATAGAGGTGTGTGTGGGTGTTTATTATACATGCATTATTATTATTAATGCCGTTGTTAATCTTGTCTTAATGCCTTCTCTGTTCTCTCTGAGTTATACCTATTCAGTGGGAGTTAATGTAAAGGTTAAAGCTTTACAAAGTAAAACTAGAGTTTAACCCCTCTCAGCACCTTCACACCAACCCCCGTCACCAAAACGAAAATGTAGTGCTGTTCAACCTTTAATATTTACTTAGAGTATTTACATAAGGGGAGGAAAATGAACTTTTGTCTGAAACATACAACAAGCGGCACTTTGATTTTATAAAATAAATGTCAACAATTGCCAGGACTTATCAAACTGGGGTAGGGAGTGGGGGTAGAAGTGCAGTTGGATTAAAGGCCCATTCCTGCCACTTCAGACGACAAAGGGTTACACATAATAAGTGCCGAATTTGCCTATTGCAAAAGTTTTCTTGGTGCTTTCTAAGTCACAACAGGGGAGGGGGAAAGCTGTCGTTTATTATCCAGTTCTGGGCAGGAGCAGACCCCAGTACCAAGGGGCTCTTAGCTTTGGCCGGCAGAAGAGGGGTAGCCTTTCAACAGCAGCCCCCTTTGTTCTTCTGATCTCTTTCCCAATTTCAAGCTTCACTTGCACATCCCAAGTTTGTGTGTTAATGACGCTATTACCATCTGGCTCGCCCTACTTTCCAAAAGATATAAATCTCCCAGCTCCATTGCCCGCATTATCATTTAAGTGCCACCATAGCCAGAAGAAAAAGATGCTTTCAAGACTCCAGATTCTCTTGCACTTACTAACCCTGGCATGGCTGTTCCACTATATTTATAGACTATACGTTGGGGGTGGGAGTGCTCCTTGAGAGACCTGATTTCCCAAGAGCTGTCCCTCCAAGCCAAAGAAGACATGCTTTTGGGTGAAAAGAAAGGCATCAAATGAATTTTCCCTGAAAACATTTTTGTTTTGTTTGCAGCAAGCAGAATAGTATGTGCCAACATACTTTTACGTGCTTGTGGCTTCCTTTCTCTCACAGGTTTGTAAAAGTTTCGGTGCAACTCCCAGACATTCAAGATGTGCCACTCTTCAACCCTATTTTGAGTGGGAGAATAGATTTGTTTCTCTATAGGAGTGGGGGCAGGGGTGAAGGGAGATAAAAAGAGCCCTGTGAAGCAACTTTTGGGAGCTGGGCATCCCTTCTAAACCCTCACTTTTAGTAGTGCCTGCATAGATGTGTAGGTGTTGTATGATTTACACACTTCTGGTTGTAGATCTAGATCCACCTCTCTCCTTCGATTCTTTCCTGGGCAAAGTAATTGGTGATTTGCGTGTTTTGAGCACAAAAGCTGAGAAAATACGATGAAAGGAGTGGGGCTGGCTTGTGCATGGCTCCACAATGACTCCATTTAACTGGCCAGATCTGAGTGAATAGAGGAGAGCAGAGTCTGCCTCTAAACGCGTGGGCTTTTGGTTCAGGCCCCTCACTGATTTGAACAGCTAATTTCCCCTTTGCAGGTTTCTGAACTGTTTGTGCTCTTGGTCCGTCATATGTGGGTGCATCTTTCTCCGTGTGACGCCTGCTCTTCTTCCCACTGTTATCTTCACAGAGGCAAGTTCCACTAAGACAAGCCAACCCAACAGGTTGGAAGAAGAATTGGAAATATGAACTTCCCAGGATCTTAAGGGAAGCTCTTAAAATTAACAGGATTTGAGCAGCATACCCCTGCCCCCTTAAAAAAAAAAGTCAAACAGAGAAAGCATCTTTAAGGAAAAATATATTCTTTTTGAGGAATAACAAAATCACTTATTATATATTCCTAATACTTTGTATGAACTGAGCACAGAAAGTGTCCACAACAGTGATTAATTTATATCACACTCATGTAGCTGTCTGCATGCAAAAGTCACATTTTTCTTTCTAGTTCACTTTCCTGCTTTTTTCCCCCAAACTCAAACAAGATCTTGTTTAGAAATTTGTATCCCTACTTTTTCCTCTTGAGAACATTATCAAGTTGATATGAACAAATTACAGAGGATATACCATTTAAGTAAGATGCACTTTTAATCACTGATCATTAAAATGGTTATGTTAAATATACTCAATTACATGCATGACTTAACTCTAACAGTACTTTCTATTCTCCCAGCTGCTCACGTATTCCTTAACGATAGTCTGTGGTAGAAACTTGATTATGCTGAATCCATACATTTCGATGGATTTCATCAGCCTAATTAATGCCTCAGTGTGGTCCTGGGGTCTGAATGAACCCTTTACTATCGTTTGAGGTTAAAGGCAGTGTTGGAATGTAGAAGGATTTTTTTTTTTCCTTAGTTACTCCCAGGGTACTTAGGGATTCCATTAAGCAAGGTGGATAGCAGTTGTTAAACAGACTATGTGAAACAAGAAAACCCATCCAAATGGCAGAAAAGTGAGGCTAATTCTTCGTTCTTATTTCACACCAACACTTTTGGATTCCATAGACAATCTCCAAATATTTAGTAAAGTGGAAATTACCATCTTCCGTTATATCTTAAAACTTCACTGAGAAGGAAGAGTTGAAAATAGATTTACAACTGATGGCTAAATTCATTTTGTTTTACTCATCAAGGCTGTCCCTGCTCCTTCTCTTCCTGTTCCCATAACTTTTAGACTACTTGCCCCCTCAATTTCAACTTTCATCTTTCACAAGGAAGCACTCATGGCTGGTATTCAACAGAAACTCAAGTCCCCCCTAAGTGGGTGGCTACATTTTGTCTTTTCAGGTGTAAATTAACATCTGAATACATCTCAACCTTACTGACCCCTACCACCACCACCAATCCTGCCTCAGCAGAGTTGTGGCTAATCTGTACCTCCACAAATGGCAGAGTAGATAGAAGTCAAATTTCCCAAACTCCATCCCCCAGCAGGAAGACCAAAAAGTGCTTGTATTGCCTATGAGATAAATCCTGATATTTGCACATGTCTAATGAAACACCTGTGGAAGAATACCTTGCAAGACTTGTTTCCTTGGTGGTTAAGAAGAAATAGAAAGAGGAAGAAAAAAAAAGAGATGAAGGTATCTTGATTCTTTAAGAAATGTTCCAACTCTGACTTTGAGTCCCTGAGGACAAACTGTTCACCCAGCAGAACTTCCTTCATGCAAGAGATCCACTGACCCAGCCCTTAGTTGCAGAAGGGCAACACCATACGTCCACAGAGATCTGATGGAACTGGAAGGATTTTAGACCTATAACCAAATTACTACCTTGGAACTTTGTACTTGTTATGCCAATGTAATGATTTCTGTAGTAAGGGTATATTGTAAGGTTGGAAATTACGTTTTTATAATGCTTTGTGTAATGACAGACGTTACATAGAAGAGACACATGTGCCAGGATTGGTGGCATAGTACTTTTTTTTTTTTTTGAGATGGAGTTTTGCTCTTGTTGCCCAGACTGGAGTGCAATGGTGTGGTCTCGGCTCACTGCAACCTCTGCCTCCTGGGTACAAGTGATTCTCCTGCCTAATCCTCCCAAGTAGCTGGGATTACAGGCACCTGCCACCATACCTGGCTAATTTTTTTGTATTTTTAGTAGAGACGGGGTTTCACCATGTTGGCCAGGCTGGTCTTGGACTCCTGACCTCAGGTGATTCGCCAGCCTCGGCCTCCCAAAATGCTGGGATTACAGGCATGAGCCACCGCACCTGGCCAGTGGCACAGTACTGACAAACACTGGAGGACATTTAAATAGATAAATGTAGACCTAGATATGTTTCTAAAATTAAGCTAAGAATGAGCTCACAGAACTAGGTAACAAAGCAGATGCTGCTGGCCAGACCATTGCAAGGGTTAAGATGGTCTTGCAGCGCCCACCTTTTCGCTCAGATTTAGTGGAGTAGCAGTATAGCACATTGCTCAATCCTTTGGGATAGATTCCTAGGGAAAGAAAAAGAGACTGTTTCATAAATAGTACTGCAAGCAAGCAGTTATCTCCAGCTCATGGTTTCTGTAGTGTTAAGGTTAGATTGCAGAGGGTCAGAGAAAGCAATATTTCCTGTTGGGGGTAGAGGAGAGAGAAAGTGTGTGCAAGTATGAAGTATGTAAAGAAATAAATCTTTTTTTTTTTTTTTTTTTTTGAGGCGGAGTCTTGCTCTGCTGCCCAGGCTGGAGTGCAGTAGCACAATCTTGGCTCACCACAACCTCCACCTCCTGAGTTCAAGGGATTCTCCTGCCTCAGGCTCCTGAGTAGCTGAGATTACAGGCTCCCACCACCATGCTCAGCTAATCTGTTTGTATTTTGTATTTTTATTTTTATTATTATTATTATTTTTTGAGACAGAGTCTCGTTCTGCCGGCCAGGCTAGAGTACAGTGGCATGATCTCGGCTCACTGCAACCTCCGTTTCCCGGGCTCACGCAATTCTCCTGCCTCAGCCTCCTGAGTAGCTGGGATTACAGGCATGTGACACCACACCCAGCTAATTTTTGTATTTTTAGTAGAGACGGGGTTTCACCATGATGGCCAGGCTGGTCTCGAACTCCTGACTTCAGGTAATCCACCTGCCTCGGCCTCCCAAAGTGCTGGGATTACAGGCGTGAGCCACTGCACCTGGCCTAATTTTTTTTGTATTTTTAGTAGAAACGGGGTTTCACTATGTTGGCTAGGCTGGTCTCGAACTCCTGACTTCGTGATCCACCCACCTTGGCCTCCCAAAGTGCTGGGATTACAGGCGTGAGCCACCACGCCCGGCCTGACCCTAAAATATTAGAGCCATATATGCTGGGGTTGTCAGTACATCCCTTATATTCAGTGCTTCATGTCTCTGTGCTATGTGATTAAGAATGCAGGCAAATCATCAAACTTGCAGTATTGACCTTATGTGATTTATATGTTGGAAATCGAGGACAAGATAGCTTAATATAGCACATTTACAAAAATTAAATACAACTCTTCAGTGTATAAGACTGGGCTGGGGTTTAATCATTTCCCTTAATTGTAAACAAGGCAAATTCACACACTGATCAAGCATCCAAGCAGTGAACGTGTTTTCGTCAGTCACCTCTCCTTGATGGATAATGAGAGGTCAGCCACTCCCAGCCTGGATATTATGTGCCTAGTTCTTACCTTCTCTGTTCCACCTCCACAAATGACAGCTGCTTCAGAAATAAATAACTTGGTTCCTGGATAGGTTTGGGGCTCTTTGGCATGACATAATTTCCAAATGTCAACTTACAGCTATGGAGAAGCCTGTGGACTACGATAATGGATAAACTCTCCTGTGTTAACAGGAGAGTTTGGAGCTAGAACAAGATTGCCAAAAAATAGCCTCAGTGGGTTGGGAGCTTCTAAGATCTTGAGAAATGAAGCCAATTTGAAATGTTGGCTTTTTATATTAGTCCAAGTTGGCCCATTTTCTTCTAGAGTTGAATAAAAGCAAAATACCTGGCCTGATGCAGTGGTTCCCTGATGACAGTTGAACTAATTAGAGGTGGTGTTTCTTGGTTCAGCCCAAAGAACCTACTGATGGTAGAAGTAGGAGATGCAGCCTCCAACAGCTTTAGTTTTAGACAAGTTTTACACAGGCCAAGCGCGGTGGCTCACGCCTGTAATTCCAGCACTTTGGGAGGCCTAGGCGGGTGGATCACGAGGTCAGGAGTTCAAGATCAGCCTGGCCAATGTGGTGAAACCCCGTCTCTACTAAAAAATAAAAAAATTAGCCGGGCGTGTTGGTGGATGCCCATAATCCCAGCTACTCTGGAGGCTGAGGCAGAAGAATCACTTGAAACCAGAAGGCGGAGGTTGCAGTGAGCCGAGATCGTGCCACTGCACTGTAGCCTGGGTGAAAAAGCAAAACTCCGCCTCAAAAAAAAAAAAAAAAGTTTTACACATCCATGCTTTGAAGTTATAAACTGAATCTGTGTCACTTAGGTTGCTATCGTCTGATTCCCCTCTAGTGCATTTCTTTGTATAGATGAGCCCATGAAGGCAAAGTGTAACTAACTGTAATATTTAACACACAAACTCTCTGACAGAGCAAATTGATAAATCAGAATATTTTTACATTTGGTGTGTACATGATTCATAGTATGACAAGGTCATAAGCATTTTTAGCAAGGCTCTTCTGAAATAAATTAAGGTAGTTACTACATAATCTAATCTACCAAGTGGGGTAGATTTTAGGGTAGGGCCATTCAGTGACACCTTAAAAAATGCCCTCGGTGAAACGAGTCATTAGTTTAAGAGTAGCAGAGTAGTGTATTATAGATAAAAGTGGAGAGGATACAGATATGGATACATCTTCCTCATGCTCTCATGTGATATGGCAGCATTTGTGTGTGGCAGATTGTAGAGACAATGCTGAGAGTTCAGCAAGCAACAGTGGCATTGAGGCAGAGAAATGGCTTGCTGTCATTTTATGGGTTCATGTTATTTATGATCAGATGCCATTCAGTTTCTTCTGAGCTGAAGGATTTATCTACTGCAGAAACTCTGCTCATGTTGATGGGAATGATCTACAGCTTCAAAGGACAGGTTTTGAGATTGTTGGGCATTTAGTTTCAGATTTGGACTCTAAAATCCAAGCCTGAATTTCTTATTGGTTTGGGGAAGAAAACAATTTGAAATTCTGATACGAACTGTATGGCAGCAAACTTAGTTGAGCTTAGAAACAGCTTTGAATCTCAGATACCAATACACTGGCTCTTGCATTACTTATTTATGGAAGAAAAAAGAGGCAACACCTGGTCTCTAACCAGGAGAAAAACCTATTCGAGGTATTTCAGTCATTCTCAGCAGGTCAGTCCTCAGCAGTTCTTAGAGACCACAATATCCCATCTGGGTAGTTCTGGTCTCATGTCATCCAAACAGCACATTTTCAAACTCAGAAATGCCAGATCGTGTTATTTCTGTGGCAGAGGGTTGCTTAGGATCTGTGACAGCTGAGATTTTCCTATCGATTATGTGACAATGTAGTTCATCTATAGAGTTCAGAGAAATTAGAAAAGCCTCCAGTTTAACAAGAAGACCCTTAATTCAAGTGCTGTGTTGTATTTAAATGCAGAAATCAAAATTCAACTTAGAGAAAATGGAATAGTGAATTAAATTTTGAACCCAAACTTCTGTAGCTAAATCAACCTCCTAGGAGGGCTGTGACTAATAATTTAATTTGAAGCATTACGATTGGGTAACTGGATTTGTAAACTAGGCAAGAAATCATATCTTATATAATAAACGCATATTTAGATCCATATATGTGTTTAAAATTGCTCCTAAATTTAAAGCATGGAGTGAGTCTAAAACAGGAAAGACAAATCAAAAAGCACTCTTGTGACTGTGTGTGTGTTGGAGGACAGACAGAGGCACGTGATTATAGAAGCACTAACCTGCAAACACCTTGAAAGATATCTTTCAGATGTGTCTTAAGTTCTTAAATGATATAATATGCACGCATTTTTCAAATGCATTCACAGGTAAAAACATTATTTTTTATATTGTTAATTCTTCATCCGTCACAGAATATGTACAGGTATACAGAAGTAACTAGATGTCCAATACATTCCAGGGGCCCAGGATTTCAATCAAAAGCAAACCTGGGTAATGTGACTGTAAATCAAGGGTGCTTGAGACCATAGACACACACACCCAGAAGGGTTAACTGGAGGAGAGGGAAGAGAGAAGCTCCTCTGCGCAGTTTATGTGAGTGACAGGAAGAAAGGGAGCAAGAGCTAGAGCAGGCAAGCAGGCACCCTGCAGTCCTCACACTGAACGCATTCCCTTGTTGTAGAGGGACACAATGGGAAAACTGCAGCCTAGGCTGTGGCCTGCACCTTGCCCACCCAGCCAGCAGCTCTTCTTGCATCTGCTTATTTATTGCCTGAAAGTCATTCAGCATGTTGAAGGTGCGATTATCGACAATTTGTCAGTCTGAATTTGTTGCTGGCAATAACTTTTCTGTGAAGTTTCACTCTCAGGCACTTGAGTTTTGGGATTAGAAAACTGGTGATGGGAGAGCATTATCCTGCGGTCTGCTTTTCATTTAGACACAGCCCAGGCAGACAGAAGGAAACGGAGCATTAATCCAACAGCAGTCACCCCAAAGTACAGGCCATTTGGATCCAGAAGAGAAACTGGTTCTTTCTACAAGCTCTCCCGTTCTCCCTGGGGCCCTTCACAGCCCCCTTGTCTACGTTGTGGCTGTGCTTTCCCTGGTGAGCAATTATGTATAAGAAGTAGGGGATCCTCCGTATTCTGCCCAACCACCCCCTCATCCTTCACAAAAGTTAATGTCTCGGGCCTACAATTCACTTGGGCAGCCTGGAACTGAGACTCTGAAGTTGTACGTCTTTTGTTTTGTTTGCTTTTAGTTTTCTGTTTGTGGATGTGGGTCCTGAATCAGCGCCCTCAAAGTTGAAACCTTTACCTTTTTGTCCAACCTCTTCCCTTCCTCTCATCGGGGGCGGGGGAAGATGGTGGCCAAAAAGCAGGCCATCCCTTGGATAGGGCAGCTGGGACAGCTGCTCCGGAGCAGCTGCTGTACCTCACCCTTATTTCCTGACAATCATTAAAATTCAATTTCAAAGTTTCTGTCTTTAACAATTTCCTAAGGGGCCTATGAAGGTTGCCAAAAGGGTGGGCCTCCTTTCCAGTGGCAGTGCTTTGGTAGCAAGTAGACTCTGGTCAGGTTGCCCGAGGCTGTGACCTTCTCACAATAGTCTTGTGGAGAGTGCCTAGAATAGAACACTGCAGGAACAGCTCTGGGAAAGTTTTAAGATGGGCCAAGAAGTGGACAAGACCAGCACCTCTTCCCTTAATCAGCATTGCTCCTAAACTACAGCCTTCCTGGTCCTAGGGTGGAGCTCAAGTACAAACCTAGGGGAAAGTTCTCATACTTTAATCTCATAATTCCTCATTTTCTTTTCTGCTCAGCTCACCAACTTCTCAAACCTTGATTCTAAAAAGAAAAATAGACCAGGCGCAGTGGCTCACGCCTGTAATCCCAGCACTTTGGGAGGCTGAGGCGGGCGGATCACTTGAGGTCAGGAGTTCGAGACCAGCCTGGCCAACATGGCGAAACCCCGTCTGTACTAAAAATACAAAAATTAGCCGGGTGTGGTGGTGCATGCCTGTAGTCTGAGCTACTCAGGAGGCTGAGGCAGGAGAATCGCTTGAACTCAGGAGGCGGAGTTGCAGTGAGCCGAGATTGCGCCACTGCACTCCAGCCTGAGCTGCAGAATGAGACTTGGTCTAAACAAAAAGAAAAATAAAAAACGATTTGTCTATCTGAAAGTTCCCTTCTATCAAGAAGCTTTCCTTAACACCTCTTTTTCCTTTGGTTGGGGAAGTCTTCTATTGGGCCAAGGCAAGACAACTAAAATATTTTGAGAAATGGAACAATACATGTAAATGTACAGCCTAGGTAGCTGAGCCTCATTCGCACATTTTGAGTGAAGGTTGCCCAGCAAATGCTATTCAGACTCACCCTCAGAGGAGTTTCTCATTCCCTGCTCCCAAAATTTAACATATGATTAGTACCAAAACATGCCTCCCTTAACTAATACCCTCTTGAATCTATGGAAAGGAAACAGCATTTCTTTGAAATTCTAGATGGGAGTTAAGGACTGCCTGACTACTCTTGCCTTCACCTCATAATCACATGTAACTATCTCATTAAACACCCCCCTCCTTCCCTAGAGAGCCACTGTTTGGCCCCTCAGCATACCTAGTACTTTTCCTTCTCTTCTCAAATTCTCACCCCTTACCCTTTTCTCCTTTGGAGGCCCCCAGCAAATTTTCAGAATTAAATCATGATTTTTTTCGAAATGCCATGACAAGTTAGAAAGGGAACTTTGAGACAGCACTAGAAATACACTAATAGAGAGTACTATTACAAGGCTGAATGTGGTGGCTCACGCCTATAATCCCAGCACTTTGGGAGGCCGAGGCAGGTGGATCACCCGAGGACAAGAGTTTAAGACCAGCCTGGCCAACATGGAGAAACCTCGTCTCTACTACAAATACAAAAACTAGTTGGGCATGGTGGCACGTACCTGTAATCCTAGCTACTTGGGAGGCTGAGGGAGGAGAATTGCTTGAACCCAGGAAGCAGAGGCTGCAGTGAGCCAAGATCATGCCACTACACTCCAGCCTGGGCAACAGAGCTAGACTCTGACTAAAAAAAAAAAAAAAGTACCATTACAACTGAATGCAGTAGACAAGTCACGGTTTGAGGTATCAGCAATTAATTGCACATTTTTATACAGTCTTTTTTTTTTTAACTTCATTTTTAAGATCCGTTGATCCTAATAGATACAAGTTAAACCTGAAGTAAATTGGAACAACGTTAAAGAAAAACTAGATCAAGCCCCTCCTGGACTGGCAGCCCTCCTATCTTGCGTAGCTCATGGTTATTTGGATAGACTCTTTCATAATACTGGTAGCAGAGACAGACCAACACCAAAGCCCCACTTCTTGTTACTTAATCACAAACCTGGCAGAATGGTGACTCCATACCTACAAAAACTAGTCAGTGCTTGTTAACCACAACAGATCAATAAAAACAATTAGCTGGAGAAATAATATTAACAACACACCCTTGTTACCATAAGACATAAGTTCCTGAGAAATTTGAATCTTCCAATAGCACATTTCTGCTTATGTGGTACCTAAAGTTGTTTCCTGGAAGTGAAATTTGAGTCATTTGCAATCATTTTATATCCTTGCCGCAGAATGACTCTGTCTCTAAGGCTTTGAATATGTCTACTAGTATGGGCTTTTAATATTCTCTACCCTAGTGAAAAGGCTACATATTATAGTAGAGAAGATACTAGGTTAGAAATGCCAACCAGGATCTAGGTTCTAGTTCAGGCGTCTAACTAGTATTTTGTATGTAAGGCAGTTCATGCTTCTGGCCTTCAGATTTTGCATATGTGAAGCAAAAACATGAGAATAGATAATCTCTTAGATACTTCATTCTGTACTTTTGTAACATATTTGTGAATTTTCAACCTAAGAGAAGATCCAGATTCATAAATTTCTGAATAAAATACCTATTTATTTCATAGTCCTTTTAGTAAAAATTTATGCAAAAGACTGAAAAAATGA
Source organism: Pongo pygmaeus (assembly GCF_028885625.2). Lineage (NCBI taxonomy): Eukaryota > Metazoa > Chordata > Mammalia > Primates > Hominidae > Pongo > Pongo pygmaeus. Next base: position 190,958,341 of record NC_085930.1, read on the forward strand.
TTTTTGGTCTTCTCTGGGAGAGATTCTGAACTGGACTGGAGGAAACCAAGCTAAGAGACTTGGCATTGTTTTCTTTTGTACAAATGAACCATTGCCTTATACTTTAACTTTTTTTCCTTTTCAGATCCAACTTAGAAATAATGTTTCATTCAAGATAAGGCTCGTGATTTAGGAGATTGTGACCTGGCTTGCATCATTCTAAGACTTCTATCATCTGTTTTCAAAACCCAAGGAGGACCTCATTTTCTGTGTGATAGTTCCTCATGCTTTGCCAGCCACTGTGTCTTTAAGGAAGCTTGCCAAGAGTTCCTGGCTGGGAAGGACAGTTCGAGTTCATCATAGACAATGAGCTGGCACCACATTTTAAGTGACTCACCAACCTGGTTGCCCACTTCAAAATGTCAAGAACCACACTATCTAATTGAAAGAACTGTGTTTTAGCAAAGTGTAATTGGATCACCTGGCAAGATCATCTCAAACTGTGTCTCTGACCTTGCCTTTCAGTGGCTGTTTTGAGCACAAGAGGAGAAAGGAAATGATTCCTGAATTATATCTTGTTTTTAAAAATTAAGATTAATTAATACTTGGTTTTATGTTCATTCCATTGTAGGAACTTCATGATTATTACAAAACAGTCAAAATAGGTCATAGCAAAATGAACGTTTAAGATTAGGTTAAAACATTCCTCTGAAATTTTAGTATTCACTTTTGAAGTGTCAATTACTATATTTCTGTATCTTTTTTTCTTGGCTTAGAGTCAAGATGAAAAATGATATTTGAATCAAAGACATTGTTTTGTTATATAGCCACTCCTTTCTAAAATGCAAACCCACCCTCCCCTCACCAATGCTTTATTATTTGTGCACACACACACACACACACAGACATACACAGAACCAGCACCCAAATGGTAGAGGAGGTCCTTTTGAGACTTCTAGGACGTGGATCATGTAAGCAGTAGATGAGAAAATGAAGTAAGAGGTATAGAGCAATAACAATAAAAGTCAATGATTTCATTTTACAGAAAAAGTTATTGTGTAGTACTCAGATATTTTTAAAAGCAAGTATTATTATGACTAAAGTATATTATACTTCTAAATTATTATGATTCTCATCTAATTTCAAGCCACACATAGGAGCCATTTGAAAGCATTTTGTATTACAACCTATCAACAAAAATCAACTAATAGTTTTATAATGTGAAAAGGTTTACCCCATGGGGTATTAAAATTTTTATCTGCAAGTATTTCTATTGTTGTGAGACTTTAGGACAAGACAACATTTGGTATTAACATAGAATATTCTATGGCTTTTTTAGCTTTAAAGTTCATTACTCTAAAATAAAGTACACGTGGTATTTTTTTCTTCCTAGTGTTCTCTTATTATATGTAGAGTATTTTCGGTTGTTATTTTTAATGTATACATTATTTTTATTAAGTCATTTGGTAAAAGATAAGATATATACTAATAGACCCTTACTTTTCTCCTAATTTAATTATTTCAAGTCAAGCAAAATTGGGCACTTCTCTTTCAGGAAAAAAAAAATATTGAGCATGATTTTGAGGCAAAACTGATTATTTACAGCATCTTTTCTCTAATAGACTAACGTTTATGATGGATCTTATTTCAAAGTTGATTATTCTCAAAGAAAAGTGGAGATATTAGGATTTCCAAGTAAATTGCATTGTTTTAAAAAGTACTTTAATGCATTGTTGACATTGTTGCCAGCTATTGACCAAAAAAGAGAAGAAGAAAAAAGAAACAAAAAAAGCAGTATCTGCTCCAAACATCAAGTTTTGCAGTTTGAAAGACTTGTACATTATAATTGTTTTTTTCTTGTTTGGAAAGCAGTAGTAATTAATACCAAAGGCACAGACAATTTAGGGCCATAACCTCCCTTCCCCCCCACCACCTTTTTTTTTTTTTTTTTAACTTTAACCATGATAGGCATCTCTGCAAGGTAGGTTTTAACATATTTTTTTCCTAATTTTTTTCCCTCCATTCAGTAAGAAGGATAAGCTTTTAGAGTACCCAGTCACCGTGGTAACTGCCAAAAAAATTCTCCTGAAGTTTGAAGAGGTCAGCTAGCAGGGTCAACAACCCTGGCCTCTCTCTGAGCTCGGTCTAGCATGCCCCAGCCTGCGGTTGGAGTGTCAGGCCAGATCTGACCCTGGGAGGTGGACCATTCTGGCTCTGATATAAATTTTTCGAGTCAGTTCATGGCCTGGACTCTCCAGGTGGCCTCCAAAATCGATTTTGACCCCCTGACCCTGTCTCACGGAGGCATAGCATCCACCCTAAGTAAGGATTTAGCCAGGAATGACAGCTTTCCACTGAGTGTTATTGGGGACAGTATAAACAGTTTGGAAAGCAAGTAAGGAGGTGTGAGTGCTAGCAGTCATTAAAAGCACATTAAAAAACAATTTTTAAAAATCTTTATTAGAAAAAGTTTTAAATGCATATCTGTTACAGAATTCCTGTGATTTGTAGAGTTTTCCAGTCAGTTTTGAATATAAATAGGTCACATATCTTTATCTTTTGGCATACTTTGTTACAAATATGCAAATAAGATAGGCATACTTGCTACAAAATAGGTGCAGCAGGAATGTAATATGTTCAGAAAAGGCAAACTGGTTATTAAAACACATTAACAGGTAAGGAGTTTCTAATATTTTAAATACTAAAATTTTACGTGTATATTTTGAAGTGTTTAAAATGGAAAAATAAAGAACCTTTAAAAAACCCAACAGTGTGGAATGAAGCTAAACTTGTTGCACTCAAGGTACATTTCTACTTTGTAAAGCAAGAAGCCAATACACTCAGCTGGATAAAAATGAGAGAAAAATTGTAAATATAGAGAGTTACATCTTATAGAGAGCCAAAGAGGAATAAAACAAAAAAATAGTGTCTCTGAATAACTTTATGTATTTTCAACAGTTTAAGATATCAGAAACTTGGAAAATAAATATGATGTATATAAATCATCAGTGGTTATTTCCTTTTCATCCCCCCCCCGCCCCCAGGATGCCATGGTGAATGTTTTATTTTCTCTAGGAAAGTAGAGTTCTCTTTGAGAGTTCTAGCCTGTAAACTCAGTATGTAAATGTGGCTATCAAGAAGACAGAACTGCCAAGAGGAAAGATTATGAATGTTTTTCTTCCTTAAAACCATTCACAGCATTTCTTCTTCCAGTGCTTTACTCAGAGTTCTCCCCTTTTCCCACCTCTGTTGAAAATGGCTTCAAAAGCAACACTGCAGTGGCTAAACCAATTGTACTGTGAAGTTGTTGAGATGCCATTTCATCTGAATCCTTTGTAAAAATTAGATTTTTAAGTAGGGGTGAATATCCTTTTGGGAGAGGGAATGGGAAGGTAGAAGAAAGGGGGAAATGACAGAGCAGTTTATATATACATATATATACTCTTTGGGTTTGAAGGCCTCTGTGTCTTGGCTTCTCACTATGTTAAATCCCTATTATAAAACTTATCTTCACAAAGCCTATTATAGTATTCTGAGAACAAATTGGACCATGAATAACTTAGTTGGAAGTGTAGATTATTTTCTACTCAGGGCAAGTTAGAGATGACAACAGCTTAACTAAAAGAATAGTGATTAATCTTAAATAGATGGATTTCAAAGTTTCACTCTTGATAAAGAGTACCTTTGATATTTCCCCTCTTCAGAATCACGTTTCCACTCTCTTTGTATTAAGAATTGTCCTAGTGATTACACTCTCCCCCTAATACAGCTCAAACTGTAGATCATTTTTTTTCCAGGTTGTTAATTTGTCAGAGAGGTGACCAGAAAGACACTCTACTTCCTGTTGGTTAAATTGATGATTCCAAAGTGGTACTAGGCTTAGATACAAAAGTCAATGATAAGAATATCTTGCATAAATCATAGCTTCTCACTTAGATAAAATTCTTATTTAAAAATTTTTAATTTGCTTAATGCCCTATAGCTTACAAAGCACTTTTTAAATCATAATTTTGTTTAATCCTAGAATAATGTTATAAGATAAACAAAACTCATCAATCCCATTTTACCTGTGATTGCACACTGTGATTGAGCTAATAAATGGAAGAATTGAGATACCAACTCAGATTTTGTAGCTTCTGTTTCAAGTGATTAACCTGTAGCAACAGGCTTTTGAATTATTTTTGTGTTCTATATCCCTGAAGATCAAGATTTTGTATTAAAGAGCCAAGATTTTATATTTCACAAATTAAAAACTTAAAAGATATGACTGAAAAGAATTCTGTTTACTTCAAAGTGAATTTTACCAGTTATTATTTTTCTTTCTATATATATGCTTAAATGGTCTTTCGGAACTGATGGTTTTAATTTCCAAAAGTTAAACATGGGAATCTCTATATAAATTAAATAACTACCTGGAATTTAAACCACGTATATAAGAAACATAGATTCTATATTTCAAAATAAAATATAGCATAAGACTTTAGAAGCAGGTTCTGCATATTAAGTAATTATTTGAGAATATGCCATTGATAAAGCTCTTGAGTGTCAGAGGTGAGGTTTCCCTTCAATTTTAAAAAACTTTTTAAATCTTTTAACATCTTAGCAAGTCTGGATAAACAAAGTCATATAGAACTACTTTTATTCTCTTAGGCTTTTACTTTTTGTGTTTAAAAAAAAGGTTTGCAAAATACTCTAGGAATAATAATAAAAGGATTATTAACTTGACATTAATGTAACCTATCTAACACATTATAGAAATCAAGAAATACAAATAGATGACATTATTTTATTCTTCTTAGGTTTTTAATTATATTGCTTTAAACATGTAATGTGGGCAGTGTAGATGTTAATATGGAAATTCTTATTTTTTATTTCTTAAATTATATAAAATTAAATTAGTCATTTTATATCTACTTAAATTAATGCTTTTGCCCTTGAAATATTCTAGCAGCCAGAAAAATCTAGTTAAGCTTGTTAGCATTAGACACAATGAAAAAGTGTAGAGAAAAAGAAAAGCAACTGTTCTGGTATCAATAATGACATATTATAACCTTTTTTTGTACTAAAGTTTTTCTACAAAAACATGACATTAGACTGAGGATTGTTCATTTTGATGTGCAGGTTAATGTTCAAGTCTCCAAATACAAACTCCTAGTGTCTCCTCCACTTGTGTGCAAATTAGGAAATGCAAAAATAAGGTCTCTTAAATTGACAGCTTTGTTTGTTTAGATATTCTTCAAAATTTTATAATTTCTTATATTGCCAATCTCACTCATTTTGTTCATGTGTGTCTTTAACAGCTGTTCAAAACAGGTTTTCTTCCCTTCCTCCTTCCTTCCTTCTGTCCTTCCTTCCCTTCCTTCCCTTCCTTCTCTCTCTTCCCCTTCTCTTTCTCCTTCTTTCTTTCTTGTCCCTCTTCCCTATCTTTCCTTTTTTTCTTTCTCCTCTCTTTTCTTCCCTTCTTCTTTCCTATGTTACTCATTAGTTTGTAGGTGTTTTTGTTTTAAAATGCAGGGCAGCTTGGGTTAAGGGGTTATCTAATGCAATATATTTTGCCAAACTGAGGTGCTGAACAATGAAACATTTCAGTTTAAACTTGCATCAAGTCAGAAAACCCTCAAGTATAGGATCAAGACTTTTCTGACAACAAAAATCCAATACTGAATGATCAACTTTTAAAATGTTACAGATTCTGGCAGTTTCCCTCTTGCTATCTTTGTAGTCTTTCTAAGTCATCTAAACTATTGGTTAGTTACGTTAGCTTCTTGTGTTGCAAAGAAAAAGAGCATTTTTAGAAATCTGACAAGAAATTTTGTCAAATTGCTACACATAATTTGTGTATAAGTACATAAAAGCACAATAATAGCTAGCATTGAAAAATTTGAATAAAGATTCACTTTTTTCCCACTCCTGTCCAACATACTGTGGTATTAAATATTTAATATATGTTCATTCTTTCTCTTTCTCCCCCCAACCCCCACAAAGCTGTTATCAATCTGTACAGATGAATAAATTTTGGCAAAATAAGATTTGTTTAGAATGGTAAGAATTCTTCCTAATAAAGTTTCTAAGCAAGTCAATAAGGCATAAAAATGTTCTGTATTCTTCTAAAAGTAAAAGTATGTATCCATGTCTATTTAGAAAATCATAATGCAGGGCCGGGCGTGGTGGCTCACGCCTGTAATCCCAGCACTTTGGGAGGCCGAGGCAGGTGGATCACCTGAGGTCAGGAGTTCAAGACCAGCCTGACCAACATGGAGAAACTCCCTCTCTACTAAAAATATAAAAACTAGCCGGGCGTGGTGGCACATGCCTGTAATCCCAGCTACTTGGGAGGCTGAGGCAGGAGAATCACTTGTACCCGGGAGGCGGAGGTTGCGGTGAGTTGAGATGGTGCCATTGCACTCCAGCCTGGGCAACAAGAGCGAAACTCCATCTCAAAAAAAAAAAAAGAAAAGAAAAGAAAGAAAGAAAATAGCAATGGATAGTAAAACATTTGGTCAACTACTTGGGTATTGGTTTTTATTATACCAGATTTTTCTCTGTCTTTTGCTATTGTGACTATAGTATATCTGAGTGCTGACAAATACAATTTGTGGTTATAGGACTTAATTTATCAGCAAAACCTAGAGCTGTTCTGTTTCTGGTGAGTATTGTCAGGTGTCTGCCATTCATAGAATAAGCATAATTGACAGCCCTCTATAATAGGCATGATGCATTTCTCTAAGTTGTTCACAGATGAATAAAACCAACTCCCTGCCATCATGGAATGATGTGCTAGGTTCTGGGAGGAAGTGTGGATTGGAATTTTAAAATCAAAACAAAACAGAAAAGAAAAAGCTCAAGATTTGGTACCAGCTCTCCAAGAAAGAGAAATTGGCATGTATACAAGTTTCTCTTCAGAATGAGCTATGGTAAAGGTGTGAACAAGCAGCTGTAAAAATATGGAGAGGTCTAAAGAGAGTTGGAGAAAGTGGGGCTTGAAGAATTGGTAGGGCTGTGATAGACAGTTACGGGACCTTATTCCAGGTGGAAGAGAAAGGCAGAAATGTGAGATTATGCAGAATATTTCTTAGAAAATTATTTAATGAGGCTGGGCGTGGTGGGTCACACCTGTAATCCCAGCACTTTGGGAGGCCAAGGTGGATTACCTGAGGTCAGGAGTTCAAGACCAGCCTGGCCAATATGGTGAAACCCCATCTCTACTAAAAATACAAAAATTAGCCAGGCGTGGTGGCACACGCCTGTAGTCCCAGCTACTCAGGAGCCTGAGGCAGGGGAATGGTGTGAACCCGGGAGGTGGAGCTTGCAGTGAACCAAGATGGCGCCACTGCACTCCAGCCTAGGTGACAGAGTGAGACTCTGTCTCAAAAAAAAAAAAAAAAAAAAAGAATTATTTAATGGATTCAAAATAAAGTTTCTAGGGCAATACGAGTCTGAATATTATCTACTTTAATAGGTTATCCTATAGCTTTATTCACTAAGGAAATACTATCATCATAAGTGCCATGAAAACGTTTTACTAGTGATAAAAACATTTAAAGAGTTAAAATTCAGTGAAGAGAAGCAAGTTTTAGAAATCTAGTATTTTGTTCCTAGATCTGGCTGCCTCTGTGTGCCTCCATATCCTCCTCTGGATATATATTCTCTTATTTGTGAAATAACATTTGCAATATGTTTAACATTTTAAACATATTAAAATGAAGACTCTTATGAAAAAGCAATCACTCTTTTTCAAAGATATTGCATGAGTCACTTCTTATGTGCCATATGTTGCCAGAGCCCCCTTAAAGAGTTACAAATAAGCACTGCATCTTAAACATGTACTTCCTTACTTCCCCCCTTACAGGCCAAGGATATGGAAATAAATCTTCAGTCTAAGTGAAGAAAAAAATATTTTAACTCTGCCATTCCTTCAGAAGCCCTACATTAATACTTATGCAAGTGAATGAAAAGTTTAGAAATACATTTAAATATGTTTAAAGCCCACAGAGATATCTTGCAATCCGGAAGTATCAGCCAATTATACAAAGAACCTCAGAATCTTTGATAAAAAGATAGTAAAAGGCAAAGAAGCAGAGAAGCAGGAAATAAAGACACACTAAATACATTCTAGCGACATCAGAGTCATCCTGTAATAATCAAAATAGTAAACTAATACAAAAGTTTCTGGTGATGTAAAGCACAAGAGCCCAGAAAAAGGATGATTGTTATAAATGCCACTCTTCTTAATATGAAATCTTAAATCAAGTGGAAACTAAATCCTAGGCCTAAAGCTTGGAAAACCAGGCCTAAGTAATATTTTATAGGGGAAATAGGTTGAAATATACTGAACATCAAATTAGAATAAAATTTGAGGCGAATAATGGGGATGAACCCAAAGGTTTAGGAGAGTAAAATAAACTCATTTTTATTTTATTTTATTTTTTTGAGATGAGGTCTCACTCTGCCACTCAGGCTGAATTGTAGTGGCACGATCACAGCTCACTGCAGCCTCATACTCCAGGGCTCAAAAGATCCTCCACATCAGCCTCCTCAGTAGCTGGGACCACAGGCGTGTGCCACCCTGCATAGCTTTTTTTTTTTTTTTTTAATAGAGACGGAGTCTCACTCTATCACCTAGGCTGGTCTTGAACTTCCAGGCTCAAGCAATCCTCCCACCTCAGCCTCCCAAAGTGCTGGGATTACAGCTATAAGCCACTGTTCCCATCTAGAAACACTTGTTTTTATCTGTGGCTGGTTAATCAAGTTGGGAAAAGCACTGGCTAGTTGTTTGGAATCGTATATTCAATTTCAATTTAACTTTGCTCTGCTATGTATCCTCAAACTATAGCTCTGCCCTAACAGAAGTCTTTTACTTATAGGCTTCTTTCAGTCGGTAAACAAAACTTTTGAACACTCACATGGGGTGGCTTCTATTGAAAGAAATAGGTGTTGCAATTAAAAGAAAAAGGTGTCAAAGGTGTCACATCTCTTGCCCTCAAAGATACAACAATATGCATATTTAAGACTCTACCTGGCCGGGCGCGGCGGCTCATGCCTGTAATCCCAGCACTTTGGGAGGCTGAGGCGGGCAGATCACGAGGTCAGGAGATCGAGACCATCCTGGCTAACACAGTGAAACCCCGTCTCTACTAAAAAATACAAAAAATTACCTGGGCATGGTGGCGGGCACCTGTAGTTCCAGCTACTTGGGAGGCTGAGGCAGGAGAATGGTGTGAACCCAGGAGGCGGACCTTGCAGTGAGCAGAGATCGCACCACTGCACTCCAGCCTGGGCGACAGAGCGAGACTCCATCTCAAAAAAAAAAAAAAAAAAAGACTCTACCCAAAATAAGTTATTGACATTGCCTTCAGTACCCACTTAAGGACCACTTGTTTCTAAAGCTTTTTCTTTATAATTACTACAGCTGTATATCAGATATCTGCAGTACCATAACTCTAGACTTGACTATAGCACTTCAAACAATACAAAAGTGTATACAAACAGAAGTGAAAATGATATGTAGAATAAAAAGTGAAAGTGCCCTTCCCAGAAGTGTGTATCCTTCCAGATTTAAGATAGAAATATGAATATTATGAATTGAAAGATAGAAAGATGATAGACAGATAGTAGTTAAGAGCATAGATTTTAATCTAGACTCTCAAGGTTTGAGTCCCAGCTCTACCATTAATACTTCTACATGTACGACCTCAGTTTTCTCATCTATAAAAGTGAGAATGACAACAGCATGCAGGACATATCCCTAATCCGAAACTCCAAAATCCAAAATGATCCAAAATTTGAAACTTTTTGAGCACCAACATGACACCACAAGTGAAACGTTTCATACCTGATCTTGTGATGTGTCACAGTCAAAACTTTGTTTCATTCACAAACTTATTTAAAATATTGTAAAAAGTTACCTTCAGGCTACGTGTATAAGTAAATAAATTTCATGTTTCAGAACATGGGCCCCATCCACAAGATATCTCATTATATATATGCAAATATTTCAAAATCCGAAAAGGTCTGAAATTCAGAACACTTCTGCTCTCAGGCATTTCAGGTAAGGTATCCTCAACCTATAGTATCTCATTAGGTTATTGTAAGGATTAGCTAAGTTTATATGTGAGCTACTTAGAGCAGTGCTTGTCACACAGTAAGCATTTTATAGGGGTTAACGACTTTTTTTTTCTTTTTTTTTGAGACAGAGTTTCGCTCTTGTTGCCCACGATGGAGTACAATGGCGGGATCTCAGCTCACTGCAATGCCTCCCAGGTTCAAGCAATTCTCCTGTCTCAGCCTCCCGAGTAGCTGGGATTACAGGCATGCGCCACTATGCCCAGCAAATTCTGTACTTTTGGTAGAAATGGGGTTTCTCCATGTTGGTCAGGCTGGTCTCCAACTCCTGACCTCAGGTGATCCGCCCACCTCGGCCTCCCAAAGTGCTGGTATTACAGGTGTGAGACACCACACCCAGCCAACTACTCTTATTATTGTGAATATTCATGTATACTCAGGGTTTTCTTTTAGGCAATGAGATTTTACTGTATGTGTTTTATCATTTCACAATACGTCAGAGGGAATACATCAATAGATCTATTTTCGTTTTCGTAACAGCTATGTAACATCCCGCAGTGGGGTTGGATGAGAATTTATTTAACCTTTTTCTCCTGTTGGTGGTCATGTAGGTCGTTTCCAGGTGCTTCCACTTTAAAGCAATTGCTAATATCTTATTTTGTCTTGGAATATAAAATAAGGGATGCAGAAAGGGGTATAATATATTCACATTTTATAAATGATCAAAATGAGGCTCAGAGAGGTTTACTAAATTGCCTAAGTTCATATAGCCAGTAAGTAAGAGATGCTTATGTGCCATATGCTCCCAGACTCCCCTTAAAGAGTTACAAATAAGCACTGCATCTTAAAATGTATTTCCCCACCCCCCGCCTTACAGGCCAAGGATATGAAAATACATCTTCAGGCTAAGGGAAGAAAAAAAATTTTTTTAACTCCTAGAGTTTCAGAAAAGAACCAGTTTAACACAGTTCCATGCTATCTCACCTCAAATTTTCCCATTTGATGTAGAATAGCTTCACAAATACTGTGGTCCTTATGTCACAACAAGACATTCTTCTGCTTTCTGAAATAAGCACCAGGCAACTACAAGTTAATGTGCTGCCAAAGCGGGCATGAGTGAAGAGATATAAAGGAACATAATAAAAGATGGAATAAAACAGTAAGCCTGGCAATGTCTTAAGTGCTAAAGATAATCATAAAATTAAGACACCATGCAGCCACAAAAAAGAATGAGATCATGTCTTTTGCAGGAACATGGATGGAGCTGGAGGCCACTATTTTCAGCAAACTAACACAGGAACAGAAAACCAAACACTGCATGTTCTCACTTATAAGTGGGAGCTAAATGATGAGAACTTATGAACACAAAGAAAGAAACAACAGACACTGGTGGCTACTTGATGGGGAGGGTGAGAGGAGGGAGAGGAGCAGAAAAGATACTGGGCTTACTTAATTCCTGGGTGATGAAATAATCTGTACAACAAACTCCCATGACATGAGTTTACCTACGTAACCTATGTAACAAACCTTCATATGGTCCCCCAAACCTAAAGTAAAAGTTAAAAAAAAATTTAAAAATTAAATTAAGACACCAATTTTAAATGCTTAAATGGTTTGAAATCAGGATAAATAAAATGTTGTGCTCTAAGAACATACAGTCAATTTACAATATGATGTGGTTTCAGCCAAGTGTAGTCTTTTCTCTGGACAATGACTACTGTATGACTACTGTATTACTACTTCAAAATGCACAGGGCTCATTGTGAGAATACCCTTTTAATAATTTATATTTCTAATTCTAGCAGTATTTGGAATCCAAAAACAGAGGAAATCATTTTTCTTAAATCCCTTATTATTATTATTATTATTTTTATTGCTGGTCTTGCTACACTCCCATTATTGACTGGGAAAGTATAATGAAAAGACTAGAAGGCTGAAATTCAGAAATTTGTTTTCTTCTAGATTATTCAATGACTTTAGGACTGAGGCAAATGACTTCTCCAAGTTAACATTTCTTCTTGTATAAAACAGGATTGTGTGTTTGCTTTGTTGGGAAAAAAGGTGAATTTATCTTGTTGATGTTTATCTGAAAGTTTGAAAAAGCCTAGAAGATGCAAGTTGTTCTATTTTACTGCAATGAGAAAAATGCTAACAATTAGAAATGTGAAGGACATATTACAACTTGAAGGCAGAGGACAAAAAAAAAAAAAAAAAAAAGAACCACCATGGCTTTTTCTAGAGATATTCCTTAGATATCACCGCTTTTTTAATCAGTCTGTTGTTTACCTTCTGCTTCTGTTTCTGAATTATAATAATATGTCAGAAGCTTACAAAAATACTTATCAAAATCAGTTGCACACAATGCAACAATTTAACTCCTAATGTCAGCTACCTCTAACTATGAATGACATATAATAAATTATGTTTGAACTGGATTCTCAGCTGCAGATCCTTATTCTGCCACCCAGACAGCCCTATAAAGTTGCACTGTGGCCTTAATCCCACTTGGATATGTGCCCTACTGCCTCTACTTTCCATCATTCTGGTGCTTTAGTCTTCTTGAATAAGTGAACAATCTTTGTTTCTGTACCTTATTAGGCCAAAGACCATAACAGCTAGTGATGGCATCAGCAAGCCCTGCGGGCAGGATTCTCTGCAGACCCAGCCAACCTCCAACAAACCCCTTTTTATACTCCTGTTTCTAGGAAGAATTATGATGGCGGTGCCCTGCTGTTGATCAGTCAAATCTGTGGTAGGCCTAGAGATAAGTCCTGTAAGTGTGGTGTACTGTAAAACAGCGGCTCCCATTCATTAGTAGCTTGTGTGTAATAAACCACCAAAAAAGGGGGGGCGGGGTGGGGAGGCAGCTGCAGTGTGCAAGAACAAACAACGCATCTCATTCTTGGGAGCCAAAACTTTGTAATTTGCTACTGGGCAGCCTGCTCTCTCTAACATTCTTTCTGATAACATAGTAGTGTCCTATCTATATTCAGAGTTTGACTGCTAACCCAAGAAATGCTATTTTGTAAGCATGTATGTATAGTATAACAATGTTATTAAGGAAGAGGTGAAAAATACTATCAAACAACTGACCCTGACAACCAAAATTGCTGGGTTACAGGGGCACTTTCCTCTACCAACTGATAACCTTAAAAAATTATGTTAGTTATTGTTTAATAGTACTGGTCGTATGAGGATGATCCTTCAAAAGGTATCAGCTAAAATGCATACAGTGGGAATATTCCCTAGGGATGAATTAGGTCTCTTTGGTAATATATTTTTCAAACATAAAAATAGTCATAGAACAGAAAGGTATTTGGGGGATGCTTGCCTTTTTAAAATTAAAAAATGTCTGTTAAAGTGTAAAATAAATTTTACTTTTTGGCTATTATCTAGGAAACACTGCTTTGCAACAGTACTGCAAATTGCTCATCTCCCTAAACCAAAATGTGGGAAGCAATTCAATTTTGAAAGGAAGACAATATACCTGTTGGGAAAGGGAGGGACAAAAAAAAAAAAAAGAAAAGAAAAAACACCTCTCAATAGGCCCTTTTAATTCAGGATGGGTTAACCTAATAAAAAGAAAATACACTTGAATTTGCCCACGACTGCTTAATGAGAAGCTGAAAAATGCTGCAGTTTCTGTAATAAACTCCTTCTTTTTACATCCAAAGCAGGTGCATGGCATTGTGATATCAACACTGTACTTGCTCCTCATCAGCCCCCCACTGCTCTCCCAATTGGAGTGGAATACTGTACATGCTAGGCATTTTTCCTTTACCACTCCGAACTCAGGGTCAGGAAAGTGGCTATGGCAGAGTGGAAGGTATGCCCATTGTTTTGGAATTCTTGCAGGTGTTTCAAAAGCAAAGGATTCTTTTCAGAGCCACATCTGCATCTGTCATATGCCATTTGTGCTAAAGCCTGTGGTGTTTTTGTTTGTTGGTTTGACAGATTGACATGTAATGGCCAGGACTGTTGGGTGGCCGCTCCCAACAAAGTCATTCTGATAGCTGGAGTTCTCTAGAAATCAACTGGCCTGAATTACCCATGATTTTTCTCTGCCCTTCAAAAAGGAAAATGTGTTGTTCTAATGTTCTGATTTTTGTTTGCTTTCATGATTTTGGTGGGATTACATTGTTTTAAGCTCTAAGTTAAGATGAAATAAGAACTTTGGTAGGATAACATATAAAAAAATTTTCAAAACCAGTATTTACAATTTACTTAGAAATAAAGATACTTGTAGCATTTAAATAAATATTGGGGTATCAGAAAAATTTAAAAATGAAGAGAATACATCTGTGTCAGTGATGAATAAAGGAACTTAATAGAATAGAGGCAAAAATGTCAACTTTTAAACTTTTGCCATTTTTAAAGACTAAAATAAAATTTTCATTTTATTCTGAAGCCTTTTTATTTCTTATCAGTTAATAGCATTTATGAATTTATATGTAAGCATGTCAATTATGAACCATGTTACTACAAAGCCAAGTAAATATGTGTGAAAGCAAACTTTAGTATGCTGTCTTTTGTTGATAAAGTTAAGTCAGAAATACTTATTAACATCCTCTGTACATAAGTAGCAACTCATGGATTAAAAGCTCAAAGCTCATGGTACAAAGTATTAACTTTATGTTGATGAAATTTTCTGAATTTTATTATACTGAAATTTCTACATTCAATATTGAAGTGATAAGGCCTTCACTCTGTCACCCTATCTGGAAAACACAAAATAACAAAGGAATATCAAGTGTTAAACAAATGCAAATGTCATACACATATTTGTAATATCATTTTACATTTACTCCATTGACCTAAACATTTTCTGAGCAGACATGTTCCCTTACCTACATAAAACTACTTCGCTGGAAAGAACCTTTCTTTTTGATAAAGTATCTCAATTTGGGTGTCTTATTTGTCAGTATACAATCAGCTCCACAGGTCTCTCTGTGTAATAATGTTTTCTGTGGAGCTCTGCACTGGAGGAAGGAAAGGCAAAACAAAACAAAACTCATTTCAAGACCTGGTAGTAGTCAGATTCAGAACCGGCCAAATGAACCTACAAACAGCACATGGCTGGGGTTTGGGTGAGAGATGATAAAACAACCAAAAGTCGCTTTTTAAACTGTCACATGGAAAATGGCAGTTGTTTTTATCTCTTATATTGACAAATTATGTTCTGGATATGTAAAAAGTTTCAATGATATTAATTTCATTTTTTTTTTCACTTTCTGAAATAAGGATTCCTTTCCTGTTACCTCACTCTGTAGGGGCTTGGGCTAAAGAAGACAGGAATTAAATACACTCAGGTCTTTACTGTTTATACTTAAGTTGCCAGATTTAACAAATAAAAAGCAAAATGTCTGGTTATGCAATTTCAGATAAAGAGCAAACAATTTTTTTCATATAATAGTGCATGGGCCATATACTAAAAAGTACTTGTTTTTCATCTGAAATTCAAATTTAACTGAATGTCCTGTTCTTTTTCCGGCAAACCTATTTGTAGCAGCGTTTTAATAATAACAAACTCATGATCAGGAGCCTTAAGGTTTGAAGGGCTTAAAGTTTTAAATTAGGCTTTATTTTTCTGTGGTTCATATTTTAAGAATTTCTGTTGCCTATTTAGAGTAACGGGATTAGTGATAACAGCTATTATGATTACATGCCCAAATACACCCAGGTGGTTTCCATTTATTATTTTCTCTAATCCTCACAGCTACCTGAGGAGGCAGGTGATGGTATCCCATTTTACAGAGAAGAAAACTGAGACCCAGAAACATTAAGCAATTTTAAAGCAATTTTTATTGCATTACATAACTAACAAGTGGAAGAACTAGAATTGGAAACGACCTCTGTCAGATTCCAGAGTTGAGGATCTTTCCTCTTAGCTGCATAGCCTGTTAAACATGAAAGTTCACTAAAATCACAAATGTTTGTAATCAACTGATTAGAATTCATATTAAACAACATCAATTAAACAACATCATAGCACTAGTCATCTTTTTATGTGCACCTGTCCTGTCTTTCTTGCTAGTCTTGAGGGCAGTGTCAGTGTCTCATATTTCTTAATACCTCCCTTTAGGCAAGCAATCACATTATTTTACAATGTCACTTTAAAATAATGCCACATTATTTAAGATAATCAGAAGTTTGTCTTTTGACTGAAACAAGTATGTTTTCATTATCATTTAAAAATTAAAGCCTATTGAAAGACAGCATCTGACTCTATTTGCCCACTGTTTATATAGTCTGTGTTGTTGCACTTCCAAAGTTTTGCTTGCTTTATAAACCACTCAGAAACCTCCAACATCAGTGTTTCCCTTGCCGAAATACCAAAATAGAAACAATTACTGCTCAATGCCTTACCATTCCTTGCGTTAGATAGGTCACAGCCACAGAGTATTGAATTGTAGGCTCTTGTCTCCCTGGAAATACAGTACTTCAGCCCTAGTTTACCTTTGCCTGCAGAGCCCTGTATGATGTAAATGTTATTATACAATGATGGCCCTCCCCCAAGTCCTTTCCATAGTTCTTTGATATTACTTAGAAGGTGATTACATAGCTTCATTTATTTCTCTGAATGCATAGGTTTCATGGTCATTAAAATAATCACAGACTCATCAGTTCTCCCCATGCTTAAATAAGATCAATACGAACCAGAACAAGAGGCTTCCTTACTTCTCTATTCACCAAGTTTTCTCTCTTCCTTCTCTCTTTCACTCTCCCTCTCCCCCTGCTTCTCTAATCCCTTCCCTCATTTCCACCCTCAAACCCCACGTAAAGAAGAATACAATAATTTTTTAAATACCGTAGTTCTTTCTGTAGTGAATCATAACATTTATTCAGCTGTTATCCAAGACACAGTGAAGTGTTGCCTTATATATACTGTCAGAGGCAGCTGTAGCAATTTTGGAGTTTGCTAGAGGAAAAAAACCTGCTGGTCCTGCCTTACAAGCCAGTTCAGCAATGAAATGGTTAATAGGATGAGTAAAGGCTATTTTTAAGTCTGGCTCCCCTCTCTGATACACTCTTGAAAATTCACCCTGTACTGCAGAAATCCTAAATTGCAGTGCCCTGCACCCCACTGAAACTCTTCAGTCTGCTGTAAGTAAGCCTCAGCATGGGCAAGATTGGGGGTGAACAGCTGGAGGAGGGGCTCAAGCCCTGGGCCTTTGTAATGGAGGGGCGAAACACTGAGATCCTGCAGAGAAGGAACACAGAAACCCTCAAGGCACAGAGAAATAGACCCAGACAAAAGCCCCGTTACATGGTTGCAAATCACCCCACTGCTGTTATTTTATTTACTGTGGTCTGCAGGAGGATTGTTTTCTCTTTGCAAAATTTTTAAGCTTCATGGGCTTTTCTCCTCCACAACAGCGGTCACTTATACCACAGTGCCACATAGAGACAGTCTTCACCTTCAGCTTTCTTAAGGAAAGGGGGAAAAAATCTTGCCTAGTCAGGTTGCAATAGACATAGAATGAAATAGATGAATTTCTAGTCTTACAGTTATTTCCCAGGGATACAAGATTGAAATATGGCTTCTATTAGTGGTTTTGTTTTACATTTTTGTCTTGGTTTTGTTTTGGTTTTATATGATTATTTTTCTTAAAGATGACACCTACATTAATTCCTTTGAACTTAAATTTATTTAGATGTGGGAAGGAAAGAAAAGGCAACGTAACTTGTGTTTGAACCAACTATACAAACACACACACACACACACACACACACGCATAAGCATTTTTCCCCAGTAAAATAATTCTTTTCAAAATTGATAGAAATATCATCTTATCACTGTGACAAATCATATGCTATAACTTTGAGATTTTCCTTTGGGAAGTTAGGATAGAAGGATGGCTAACAGAAATATTTATTTTAAAATCTGAAGGGACAGAATATCTGTAAGTGTAAGGTCTATTTTGTATAAGTTTCTTAGGATATTTGTAAAAATAAGTTCCTGCCCCATTGGGGAAAGAGGAAAAGATAGAGAGAGAGAGAAAGAGACCTGGAGGAAGAAAAAGCAACTTACTTCTCTATAGAAATATGTGGCTCACTTTGGTAAACTTTTCTCTACAGCTGAGCCTGTAAGCTATGACTTAGGGTAGCTGAGGAAGAATGAGAAGCACTTCCCAGTGACCAGAGGAGCAAGGGCTCCTCTACTTAGAAGGCGTTTATTGTCACGATTAGGAAGTTGAAAGGGAACTTGTGATAAATGTGCTCAATTTAAGGAAAATAAAAAAGTGAAATTTTCCTATGACAAATCCACAGAGGTATTTACTAGGTGTTTGAGCAGGTAATTAGCACCCAAACCAGGTTTCAGGAAATAGTTCTGGTCACCTCAAATGAAGAATATATAATGAGCTGAAGAGCTTGATTTTCAATGGATGATTTACTCAGGACAATAGCCCAAACAGAACTGGGTAAAGGGTTTACAAATGGTAACTTGAGAAGCAGTGGGCTTCCTTCCCAGAAGCTTAATACTGTCTCCTCCTCTTCAAACTCTCCCCTGTCTTCTTCCAGCACCTCCAAAAAATACACACATACTATAAAACTTTTCTCGAAAAAATGAACATAGTCCTTAAATAAATTCTATCAAAGAAACACATAGAAGATCCAAAAAAAAAAAAAAAATACAGAATAAATGTACCTGTTGGCATCTAGACCTAACCTGGGTTAGTTCAGGCTGAAACTTTGGTGATCTCATTTTAGCTTGCTTTATGAGGCTCAGTTATGGAGCCTTTCCTTACTGGAGTTGCTTATACTAGATGATATGCAATGGTTAAAACATTGCCCATTCTTTTCGAAGTCTATTCCAGAAGACTGACAACACTAAGGACAAAAGATGGCCACGTAAAAAATAGTTCAACATTTTTGAACTCACAATGTTGCATGTTTCTGTTGATTTAAGAAAGCCTTCCTACCCAGCGGCACTATGATTTGCTGTGTTGTAAGCACTAATATTTCTAGTAGAAAAAAAAAAAAATCACCTGCCATATTAACTCTGGTAACAAAATACATGATAGTTGTTAACTTTCACCAGCTGAATCTCTTGATATATATTGAAAGATGATTTTTATTTCATCATAATCCAAAATGTTTGGTCATTTATAATTAAGACCCCCGACCCCCATCCCATTGCATTCAGTATACACTTAAGCTAAAAGAAGGTAACTGGCTGGGCGTGGTGGCTCATGCCTGTAATCCCAGCACTTTGGGAGGCCGAGGCGGACAGATCATCTGAGGTCGGGAGTTCGAGACCAGCCTGACTAACATGAAGAAGCCCAGTCTCTACTAAAAATACAAAAGTAGCTGGCCGTAGTGGCACATGCTATAACCCCAGCTACTTGGGAGGCTGAGGCAGGAGAATCGCTTAAACCCGGGAGGTGGAGGTTGCGGTAAGCCGAGATGGCGCCATTGCACTCTACCCTGGGCAACAAGAGCAAAACTCAAGTCTCAAAAAAAAAAAAAAAAAAAAAAAAGGTAACTTAGACATCATTTTGGAGAGCAGGAAATAGATTCAGAGATTTCAAATTACTACCCAAGTTCACCCAGTGTCAGAGTTTGAACAAAAGCAAGATTTTCTAATTACTAATTCTGACTACTTTGTTTTCCAGGGCATTAAACCGTCTTCTTAACTGGTTAATAATTTGAGAGCAGCCTATGAATACCAGTTTCTACTGAGGCATGCTTTCTGTCATTAAGTGTTCCAGCAAACTGTTAATTAAGATTGTTTTGAGCTGTTTACCAATTTAGGTGATGTCAGATACTTCCCTTGGATTCTGTTGGCCTCTTGGGATGGGAGAAAATATTGTTGACTCTGTTCTGTGGTTTGACCATCTGTTCTAAATCACAATTGTGACTGTCATTTGGACAACTATAAGCTGACACTGTTACCAGAATTGTACATTAAAAATGCATTAAGCTCTTTGTAGGTCATGAGCCCTTTCATAAGCTTTCTTTAATTTTATAGGAAGTTCACAGAGAGCACTACATTTTGGAGTTGGAAGGTATGGGTTAAAAGAATGAAGCAGTTCCACTCTTGTTCTCATCCCCAGGCATTATAGAAGCTGTCTTGTTAAAGAGGTCTGAGTTGGAAATAAAGCACTGGAAGGTGCAATGTGATGGCCAAGCACAAAACACTCAGAAAGAGTTGCAAGTAGGAATGATACCATTTGTGTTGCCAGTTATGCTTACAAAGTTCCCCTGTAAGGCACACTGGGTGCCCATCCAAGAAATGATTCAATAATTCATGAAACTGTGAAAGACTTTCAAGATATAATATCCCTAATATCATTTTTCTTTTGGGCTGCTGTGCTCCTGAGGGTTAAAAACTTTTCTGAAATAGGCCAGGTACGGTAGCTCACACCCGTAATTCCAGCATTTTGGGAGGCCGAGGTGGGCGGATCACAAGGTCAGGAGTTCGAGACCAGCCTGGCTAACATGGGGAAACCCCGTCTCTACTAAAAATACAAAAATAAGCCAGACATGGTGGCGGGTGCCTGTAGTCCCAGCCACTTGGCAGGCTGAGACAGGAGAATCACTTGAACCTGGGAGGTGGAGGTTACAGTGAGCCAAGATTGCACCACTACACTCCAGCCTAGGTGACAGAGTGAGAATCCGTCTCAAAAAAAAAAAAAAAAAAAAGTTTTCTGAAATAAGGAGCTGAATACACAAAAAACATATGTAAAGTTCTGGGAACATAGTAAGTGCTCTGTAAATGTTTGCCATTTTTATTTATTTGATCATGAATCTTTTGTTGAGCACCATTGTAGGTACTGGACACAGGCTAAAGATGAGGGTCATGGGTCCTGCTCCCAAGGAATTTAAAGTCACCTGAAGGAAACAGATGGGCAAATTGGGCATAATAGAGAGATAGTTACTTGTCAAAATATGCAGAAGATGTTGTGAGAACAATTAGGAGGGGCAAACAGATTTCCTGGGACACACCCTAGATTTTCTACGTCCCAAAGGTTGGGTGATAGGGCCCAGGAATCTGTTTTGTTTTTGTTGTTGTTTTGTTTTGTTTTGTTTTGTTTTGTTTTGTTTCCAAGACAGGCAGGGTCTGGCTCTGTCACCCAGGCTAGAGTGCAGTGATGGGATCTTGGCTCACAGCAACTTCTGCCTCCCAGGCTCAAGCCATCCTCCTACCTCACCCTCTCGAGTAGCTGGGACTACAAGGCACATACCACCACGCTCAGCTAATTTTTGTTTTTTGTAGGGTTTTGCTATGTTGCCCAGGCTGGTCTCAAACTTCTGAGCTCAAGCAATTCACCCACCTTGGCCTCCCAAAGTGCTGGGAATACAGGTGTGAGCCACTGCACCCAGCCAGGAATCTGTATTTTTTTTTCTTTTTCTTTTTTTCTATAGAGATGGGATCTTACTATGTTGACCAGGTTGGTCTAGAACTCCTAGCCTCAACTGAGCCTTCCTCTTCAACCTCCCAAAGTGCAAGGATTACAGGCATGAGCTACCATGCCAGCCTTTCTTTTTTATTTTAAAATTTTGTTTGTTTAATTATTTATTTATTTTTGTAGAGATGGGGTTTTGCTATGTTGCCCAGGGTGGTCTTAAACTCCTGGCCCCAAGCAATCCTCCTGCCTCAGCCTCCCAAAGTGCTGGGATTAGAGTCCTGAGCCACCTCACCCAGGAACCTGTATTTTTAAAAAGCTCCTCAGGCAATTCCAAAGTAGCCCTGGGGTGTTTGCCTAATCTGAATTACATGGTGAAAGTTCTGGGAAAGCCTTTCTAGAGGAGTTGATGTTAGAGTTGGAATCTGGAAGAAGGAAGGTTATCCTAGGTTGAGGGAAAATTGCTCAAAGAAAGGTGTAAGAGAGCCTCTTCATTCTGGAGAGCTGCCAAGGCATGGGTTTGCCTAGAATGAAGGTTTTCTGGAAAAGGGACATACAGGTGGGGCGACCATATACACCATTTCTCAAACCAGGACACTTTTGAGAGTAAAAGGGAAGGCTATTCATAATTATGTGGAGGCCGGGCGTGGTGGCTTATGCCTGTAATCCCAGCTCTGTGGAAGACCGAGGTGGACAGATCATCTGCGGTCAGGAGTTCGAGACCAGCCTGGTCAACGTGGTGAAAATACTAAAAACACAAAAATACAAAAAAAAAAACAAAAAACAAAACAAAAAAATCATTAGTTGGGTGTGGTGGTGCATGCCTGTGACCCCAGATACTCAGGAGGCTGAGGCAGGAGAATCACTTGAACCCAGGAGGTGGAGGTTGCAGTGAGTCAAGATCGCACCACTGCACTCCAGCCTGGGCAACAGAGCAAGACTGTCTCGGAAAAAAAAAAAAAAAAAATTATGTGGAGAAACAGGCACTCTCTGTAGGAGATGATGATAGGAGCCTGCAAGGAACTTTCAGGGTGGAGCTCTTTGAGAATTGCCCAAGGCAATGGCAGCCACTAAAGAAAGGGACAGACCCATGACAAAATCAGATTTGTGTTTTAAAGTTCTCCCTGCTGTCCTGACGTGAACATTCGTCTTTGTAAGTGAAATGTGACAATTTTAGAGAATAGTTCATATTTCTGCAGTTTGTTTGAATATGTCATTTAGTTTCATGCTTTATAAGCATCCTAATGCAATGCCAAAAGTACACTTAGCAATTAAAATAAGACGTAAAGGCCGGGTGTGGTGGCTCACGCCTGTAATCCCAGCACTTTGGGAGGCTGAGGCGGGTGGATCACCTGAGGTTGGGAGTTCGCAACCAGCCTGACCAACGTGGAGAAACCCTATCTCTACTAAAAATACAAAATTAGTCAGGCATGATGGCGCATGCTTATAATCCCAGTTACTCGGGAGGCTGAGGCAGGAGAATCGCTTGAACTCGGGAGGCGGAGGTTGCAGTGAGCCAAGATGGCACCATTGCACTCTAGCCTGGGTAACAAAAGCGAAACTCTGTCTAAAAAAAAAAAAAAAAATACATAAAGAGAGCAGTCTGAGGAATCCACAGTGCTAACAACTGATCTTAGAATAGCATCATTCATTTACATAACAATATCCACATTAATTCATTTATTCATTATTTATTAAATACCTAATATTTGGTATTCACTCCTCTAGGTATTGGTGAAACAGTGAACAAAGTAGATGAGACCCTTGTCTCTCTTTTTTTTTCTTCCATTTTTGTTCTTTTAAAAAATTATTGAGACAGTCTTGCTATGTAGCCCAGGCTGGCCTTGAACCCCTGAACTCAAGTGATCTGCTTGTCTTGGCCTCCCAAAGTGTTGGGATTACAGGCGGAGCTACTGCACCTGGCCAGATCCCTGTCTTTATGGAGCTTATGTTCTAGCGGAAGAGATAGACAATCATATGTAATATAAATTCAGGTATTGATAAGTGTTAACTTACAGAGTGTAATTGGATTGTTTCTAACTCAAAGGATAAATGCTTGAAGGGATGGATACCCCATTCTCCATGATGTACTTATTTCATATTGCGTGCCTGTATTGAAACATTTCATGAACCCCATAGATGTATACACCTACTATGTACCCACAAAGTTTTTTAAATATTAAAAAAAGAAAAAAAATCAAGACGGACATAGTGGCTCATGCCTGTAATCTGAGTGTTTTGGGAGGCTTAAGCAAGAGGATTGCTTGAGCCCAGGAGTTTGAGACCAGCCTGGACAACACAGGAAGATCTTGTCTCTACAAAAAAAAAAAAAGAAAAAAAAATTAGTTGGGTGTTGTGGCAGGCGCCTGTATTTCCAACTACTTGGGAGTCTGAGGAGGGAGAATCACTTGAACCCTGGAGGTAGGCTGCAGTGAGCTGTGATTGCACCACTGCACTCCAGCCTGGGCAACAGAACAAGACCTCATCTCAAAAAACCAAAAAAAAACAAAACAAAACAACAACAACAAGACAAAAACAAAAACAAAAAAAAGCAGAAAGAAAAACGTCTAATCAAGATAAAGGGTTGAGGATTTGAGGAGTAGGAGGTGACTAGTAGTTAAAGAAATTGTATTTTAATTAATTAAGATAGAGATAGCCTTCAGAGACCTGAAAAAAGGGAGAAAGTGAGCCAAGTAACCATCTGAAGGTCAAGTGTTCCAAGCAAAGTAAACAGAAAGTGCAAAGGCTCTGTAGTAGGTACAAGCCTGATGAGTTGGAGAAACAGAAAAAAAAAAATGGAATTCCTTTACTGAGCAGGCTGCTCTTAACTCCACATGATCTGGCCAGTACTCATCTATCCTACTTCCTGTCTGAATCCTACACTTTGGGAGGGAGCTATGGTCCGCAAGTAGGGTATCCTTGTGGGGGATGAGGGAATCCTAGTACCTCAGCTTTTCTTCACCTTTGTCTCCTAACTCTGTGATTCTAACAGCAATTTTTTCAAGAAGAAAGAACTCAACACTTTGAGCATCTACAAAATACTGGCAGAGTGCTTTACAAATATTTATTTAATTCTTATACCAGTTCTATGAGATTGGCCATATCATTACCATTTTGCAAGTGAGGAAACAGACTCAAAGGGGTTAAATAATTTTTCAATGATTATATTCTATTAAAAAGTTATTTCAGGTTTATTTATTTATTTATTTATTTATTTATTTTTTAGATGGAGTTTTGCTATTGTCGCCCAGGCTTGAGTGCAATGGCACGATATCAGCTCACTGCAACCTCCGCCTCCCGGGTTCAAGGGATTCTCCTGCCTCAGCCTCCCCTCCCGAGTAGCTGGGATTACAGGCATGCACCACCATGCCTGGCTAATTTCTGTATTTTTAGTAGAGACGGGATTTCTCCATGTTGGTCAGGCTGGTGTCGAACTCCCAACCTCAGGTGATCCAGCCGCCTCAGCCTCCTAAAGTGCTGGGATTACAGGCGTGAGCCACCAAGCCTGGCTGGTTTTTTAAATTTTTTTGAGATGGTCTTACTCTGTTGCCCAGGCTGGAGTGTAGTGGCATGAACATGGCTGGGACTACAGACATGTGCCACCATGCCCGGATAATTTTAATTTTTTTTTGTAGAGATGGGGTCTTACTATGCTGCCCAGGCTGGCCTCAAACTCCTGGGCTCAGGTGATGCTCCCACCTCGGCCTCCCAAAGTGCTGGGATTACAGATGTGAGTCACCATGCCCAGCCTCGTTTCAGGTCTTTTCATCACAAAATATCTTTCAATGCCTATAGCCATAAGTCACATTAAACAGG
Organism: Pongo pygmaeus; assembly: GCF_028885625.2. Classification (NCBI taxonomy): domain Eukaryota; kingdom Metazoa; phylum Chordata; class Mammalia; order Primates; family Hominidae; genus Pongo; species Pongo pygmaeus. The sequence goes on from NC_085930.1 coordinate 190,983,549, forward strand.
GTATGCAAATAGTACATTCTACCTAAACGTCAGCTCCTGTGACAGCAGCTTCAAGGCACAATTTGTAAAATAGCCCATTTTTTTTTCCATGGAGATATCTCAAAGACTAGGATATAAACCTTATATATAGTATAGTACCAAAAAAAAAAAAAAAAAAAAAAAAGCCTATGATGAGTAAAAAAGGCAGTATTCTAATTTTGATGCTGCAATTAATCAGTCTCATGCTCTTAGCATGCCCCATAATCTCTGAGGCAAGTTTCCCTATCCGCAAAATGGGTGTTATCACTCAGGCCTAAAAATGTACAAGTGAAAGTGCTTTATAAGTAAAATTATATACACACAAAGGAAAAGATTAAGTTCCCAGAACTTCTTGCAAATATATTTGGCCAGTAACAAAATGCCCTGGTGAATGATGGGCTCCATTTTTGAGGTTCAAAGTCTTACAATACACACAACTATTGGAGTGATAAGTAACTGTAAACTTCTCTCTGTTAGCTAAATGGGATCTTTTTATCCCTGAGAACTTTTCGTCCTTGAACTTTAAAGACAATCCTGAGAGAAGTTAGCCTAAAGAGCTGTTAAGACTACTGTCAAGTGAGATGAACTGTGGGGGATCTTCTTTTTAGTCACCAGAAAAAAAGACAATTATTTCTGGATATTAAAGGGCCAGAGAGAAGGAAAGGAAGAAAGATAGAGGGAAGGTAAGAGAAAATTTTCTACTTATATATGACCATTTGGTCTTCTGTGGAGTGACTTAATTTTAATCAGCTAGTTTGGGCCAGCTGTGACCTAGCTATGCTATAGACAGGGGCTAGGCACTGCATAGAACTCAACTGGGCTCCACGTGGCAATGAGAGTCCTTGGCAGGAAACTGTTAGCGCAGTAGAATTCTCCTTAACACCCTAAAAATGCTAAGGAGCTGTCTTTTTAGGCCTCTCCAGCAAAGAAGTCTTTCCTCTCTGTAGGCATTTGGGCTCCTGGGTTGAACCTTCACGTGTGATCATCATTGTTCCTGCAGTCCAGGGAGGGAGGCTGAACCGAGAGCAGGAAGAGTCCACTTAGGAAGACTGTCGTTCCAGGAAGGCTATAACATGTAGAACTGGTGCGGAAAAAAAATCAGTTAACCTAGGGGGTGGCTGTAGCCTTTCAAAACAGGGTCAGTATGGTGTAACCTTCTTTCCTAACTTTTCAATGCACAGTTTTAAACTCTTGTATGACTTCCTTCCCAAAAAAGTATAAGTGTTATGGAAAGAAAGGAAAAGAAATTCAAAGTCATCAAAAACATCCCCATCAATAGTAATCTTTTAGAACTGAAAAAGAAAGGTTTTTCGTGGAAGAGTTTAAATGGAAAGGAAAAAAAAATCTCACTACTATATACTACTGCTATTCACAAAATTGAGTGAGAAATTAATTATTGAAGAAAGTTTTTATCTTAAAAACTTTCCCTTTACATTTAGAAGATCTCAAACATCTTTTGTATTTTCCAATGAGGTTTTAGGATCTCTCCCCATGGGACCTCACAGGATGGATGGGGCAAGTTGGTGACCAGGAAGAGAGTATGGGCTCTGAAATAATATTACCTGGTTTAAATTCCATCGTCTCCACTTCCTAGCCCTGTGGCCATAGGGAGGAGCCTCAGCATGTCCATCTGGGATATGAGACTATTAATGCCTTTCTATTAATTAGAATTTGATGAGATTCCAATTAGAAAAAATGATGTAAAATCATTGAGATTTTATGTTTAGGGAGTTACTAAGTATAAATTTCTTTTCCCTCTCTTCATTTCTTCCTTATTTGGCAAAGCACCCCCATGTTCCTAGTAACTATTTTTCTTTGTTTTTTGTTTTGTTTTGTTTTGTTTTGACATGGAGTCTCGCTCTGTTGCCCACGCTGGAGTGCAGTGGCTCGATCTCGGCTCACTGCAAGCTCCACCTCCCGGGTTCACACCGTTCTCCTGCCTCAGCCTCCTGAGTAGCTGGGACTACAGGTGCCAGCCACCATGCCCGGCTAATTTTTTGTATTTTTAGTAGAGATGGGGTTTCACCGTGTTAGCCAGGATGGTCTCGATCTCCTGACCTCGTGATCTGCCCGCCTCAGCCTCTCAAAGTGCTGGGATTACAGGTGTGAGCCACCGTGCCTGGCCGTTCCTAGTAACTATTTCTAAGAGACAATCACTAGGAAAGTATTTTGATTTGAGATTTCCATCTCAAATATTTGAAGCTTCCCAAATTTCAGGGTGTTTTCAGTACAAAGGGTAGAAGTTTCAAAATAATAATTCATCAGGCTGTAGACCCTTTATAGTTGAAGATACTTTTTTTCACATATATAGAGAAAGCTATTCATTCAGTATTTATTATGTGCCAATAACTGGTTTTAAGTAATTTACATTTATTCTTTTACATAATTCTCACATACTGTAAAAAGAAGGGTCTCTAGTCCCATTCTAGAGGGGAGAAAATTAAGGCTCAAGCTCCTAAGTATTGTACAACCTCCTTGGAACCTGATACATAGTAAATTCTCAATAACTGATTGATGAATTAATGAATAAATTGGTCTGTTACATTTGTAAATCATGTTCAACTTACACATCCTTTTCACATATTAAATCTTGTTTGATCCTTTCTTTAGGTGAGCACATCATTCTTTCCTTCTTCTCTTCCAAATTGAAAGGGACCTCATTGCCTTTAGTTAGATAGAACTATGTGCCTTAAAATAGTCATGGCTTTTGAAGGGAGGAAGAAGTGTTTTCTGGTTCAGTCATCCTGGTGGGTAAAGCCTTCCAAGGGTAGGAGGGAGAGACTGGCAGGAGCAGGCCCAATTCTAAATAGCCCAAACCTGCTGCTTACTATGCCATGTTCCTTGCTAAGAGTAAAAAGCCAAATGACAAGACAAAAGATGAAAGTCAGTTTTGATGTTAAAATCTGCTTTGGTGTTCTCTTAATCTTGTCATAGATCATTTATATTAACTTAATATACTTATTTTAATAGTGGATGCATATTATAAATAGGCTAATCATTCTGAATGCAAACTGTAGAAATTAAACAAATTAAAAGTGTTTAGCTCAAAGGTTCTGTGTTTTTTTTTTTTTTTTTCACTTCTTCTCCTCTTCTTCTCCTTCCTCCTCTCCTTCTATGTCTCTTCCTGAACACAGGCAGCCAGAGATTCAGGCCCCCAGATTTTTCTCTGCAGAGTGTACTTTACCTTTTGGAAGGGACTTTAAAGACTTTAAACAGCTTGAGACTTATAGTTTGCCACAGGAGCATGTAGCAAATTCCTGTTTCTACTTTTTGAACCAGGAGCTGGAGTATAAGAGCCCCGCGCAGGAAGTCGCAGGTGGTGGGAAAGGGGAAACAAGGTCATTTTCAACCATGTACATTGAGGTTGTATCTTTAAAGTCAATTCTAAATTTAATTGAAAGCCGAGGGCAGAGAAGCCAAGATCGGAGCAATGTGGTGATTTATTCTGAAGCCTGTAAGAAGTCATGCAGCTGAATGTGGGATGAGCTGGGGCTTTAATAAAAATGGCACCGGGGAAGCCAGCGGGAAGAGACACAAGAATGGAACTGGGTTAGATGAAGGATCTCTAGGTCTGAAAGGGAGCGGGGGTCTGAGAGAGCAGTGTTTGCCCAAACTCTGCTGTTTTTACCATGATAGATGCACATAAGTAATCCGCATCAAAAGGAAAAACCAAGATCAGACAGAAGCCACCAAGACTCTTCAGACAGTGAATTTTGCATGAAATCATTAAGGTTTCCAAATTGCAGAAATGCTATGGAATGAACGGCAATAAAAACTCATCTAATATTATTTCTAGCTAAAATTTAGCTGAAGAAAAATGACATGTTCCTTTATTAAAGTGCTACAGGACTTGACAGCAAAGCTCCCACACATTTCTATGGGTGTTACTCTCTACTAGATTATATTTGACCATTGCTACAGAAAATCCTTAACATGTTCTCAGAATTAAATCTTCTCTGTTGACAAATGGTTTTGGAACAATATTTCCAAGTTAAAAAAAAAAAAAAAGGAGCAGCAGCTTCTTAGCAGGTGTTACACAAGAAAGAGAATTGGGCTAGAACTTGTACCTCCTAGGTTCTAGGCTTCCTGACCTAAGAAAGGGGCTGGCTGTCCTTCCAGTGGTATGGACTACATGATCTGTCCGTGTGACTCCAATGTTTACAGGATCTTTTCTTTAGATCATTTTCATATCGTATTCAATACCATTATTATTAATTCTAATCTTATTACAAACATATGTTCATTGTAGAAAATTCAGAAAAGGCAAAAAAGAATCAACAAGAATATGAACATCACCTGTAAATCTCACCACCCAGAGTTATAACTAAAGTTAACATTTTGGTCAATGTCACTCTTATTAAGATAACATTTGAAAGACCAGGAAAGTTTGCCTCAGAAAAGCAGGCATTGCATCCTATTGAGGAATAATTGCCATATTCAGAATTTGGATATAGCAGCGGTGACGCCTTAAAAACAAATCTTTACAGAAATGATCACTAACTTTGAGTAAGTCTTTCCCTTGTTGCTCTCTCTTCTTTCTATTTGCCTAGTTCATGGTATCAGGATCATGCTGTTTCATTATTGCATGTTCTTACTCATATGTGGGAGCCTAAAAATAATTGAACTCATGGAGAGAGAATGGTGGTTACCAGAGGCTGGGAAGGATAGCAGGGAGGCAGGAATAAAGCGGAGATGGTTAGTGGGTACAAAAATTCAGGTAGAAAGAAGGAATAGGGTCAGGCATGGTGGCTTACACCTGTAATGTCAGCACTTCGGGAGCATAAGGTGGGAGGATTGCTTGAGGCCAGAAGTTCAAGACCAGCATGGACAACATAGTGAAATTCCATCTCTACGAAAAACTTTAAAAATTAGCTGGGCATGATGGGCACGTCTGTAGTCACAGCTACTCGGGAGGTTGAGGCGGGAGGATCACTTGAGCCCAGGAGTTTGAGGTTTGAGGTTTTGAGATTCTAGTGAGCTTTGATCATGCCACTGCACTCCAGCCTGGGGGAAAGATCAAGACCCTGTCTCTGAAAAAAAAAAAAAAAAAAGATACAAGGAATAAGATCTAGTATTCGGTAGCACAATAAGGTGATTATAACTCACAATAATTTATTGCATATTTTAAGAAATTGATCATTTATTTTAAAATGAGGAAATGATCAATGCTAAATGTTATGGATACCCTAATTACCCTGATTTGATCATTACAAATTGTATACCTGTATCTGAACATCACATGTACTCCATAAATATATGCATATTATGCATCCATAATTAAATATAAACAATAAGAAAAGGGCTGGGTGCAGTGGCTCACGCCTGTAATCTCAGCACCTTGGGAGGCCGAGGTGGGCAGATCACCTGAGGTTGGGAGTTTGAGACCAGCCTGACCAACATGGAGAAACCTTGTCTCTACTAAAAAAATACAAAATTAGCCGGGTTTTGTGGCATATGCCTGTAATCCCAGCTACTCAGGGGGCTGAGGCAGGAGAATCCCTTGAACCCGGGAGGCGGAGGTTGTAGGGAGCCGAGATCGTGCCATTGCACTCCAGTGTGAGCAACAAGAGAGAAACTCCATCTCAAAATAAATAAATAATAAATAAATTAATAGTAATAAAAAAGAAGAAGATGAAAAGAAATAAAAGGTTATTTATAGATGCAACGATATTATGATGCCTGGGATTTGCTTCTGAATAATCTAGCTGGGAGAGAATAAACAGTGGTACAAGTGATACAAGATTTGATACATGTTGATAACTGTTAAAGCTGGGTGATGGGTACAAAAACAAAAACCAGGCCAGTTGCAGTGTCTCACGCCTATAATCCCAGCACTTTGGGAGGCCGAGGCAGGTGGATCACCTGAGGTCAGGAGTTCGAGACCAGCCTGGCCAACATGGTGAAACCCCATCTCTACTAAAAACACAACAATTAGCCGGGTGTGGTGGTGTACACTTGTAATCCCAGCTACTTCTGGAGGCTGAGGCAGGAGAATCGCTTGAACCCAGGAGGCAGAGGTTGTAGTGAGCTGAGATCGCACCACTGCACTCCAACCTGAGTGGCAGAGTGAGACTCCATCTCAAAAACAGCAACAACAACAACAACAAAAAGATCTGTGTTGTTCCAGGGGAAACAACATATGTATAAGAATCTGTTTGGATTCTGTGAATCAGGTGCCTGTGACCACCACCTTTTGATCAGCACTGAGTTTCAAATAACTTCCCAGGGAAGTTTTAATATTTATTGGTGTGTGTTTATATGTGTAAATGTCTGTGTGTATGTGCTTTTTGGTGGTATATGGATAAGGACTGGAAGAAAATAATAGAAACCTAAAAATAATTGATGAGTCAGGGTACTGGAATTATGAATGAAATGACTTCTAATTTAAAAATGTGTTGTTAACAATATTTGTGCAATGAATGAACATAATAAGAAAAAAATGTGTCAGTGGAGAAAGGTAGATGAGGAAGAGGAAGTGGCAGGAGCCAACTCTTTAGAAACAAGCAGACTTTCAGCTTTATAGATTCAAAATACTCACAACACAAATGCTTTTGCATATAAGTTTATGAGCGTCCTGGGTTCCAATGCTATGGTTATCAGCTGCTTAGTTTCCCTGAACTTCAATCTCCTCATCATAAATGGAATCATAACACTGCTTTTACTTGTTTTACAAAGATGTAAAAGGAAGGTTTAAATGAGGTAATTATGTAAAAACAAATGTTGTTTTAGAATTCTAAAACTGAGTTTTACAATTGCATTTGATAATCAGAATTACCTTGACTTGCCATAGAATTTCCAAAGGTTCAAAAGGGATTTCCCTTATGATAATGTTGGTTCTGTTATAGCTTATAGTGTTTAACTTGCATCTTTCAGGGAGTCAGGGAGAGCCAGGGAAATTTAAGCATGGCCTTTATCAGGTATTACGTGTGTTTGGGAGGCCTGGGACAAGTTACTTAGGCTCTCTGAGCCTCAGTTTCCTGTTCTATAAAATGGGAATAAGAAAGATAAGTAAGATCTACTTTTCAGGGCTGCTAAAAAATTAGAAATAATGCATGTAAAGCACCAAGCACAGAGTTAGCCACACAATAAGCTTTCAATCTATGGTGGCTGTTATTGTTATAAAAGGATTCATTTAAAAAATCTACTTCCCCTTTTTTCTCAGCTCCCAGTTTGTGTATGTAAACCCACAAGGACATACTGCTTAGCCACTCCTGACACACTGTTCTTCCATTCCTTGGGAAAATTTTCTAATCCTGCTCTAGGATCAAGGACAATACCATAGTCTTCTAAGGGATTCTGTTTGCTGATGAGTCTTTTCTGAGAAGCCACTTAACAAACACAGTCAAGACAAAGTTTAGTTTTACCAGCATCATGGAATGTGGCCGTAAACTATCAGCCTGAAGATAAGGCTACAGAAAATCAAGGCCACGTGCCAACCCATACCAGAACAACGTATGCATAGTCAACAGATTTTTGTCAGCACATCATTCTTCTGGTTGTTTATTCAGAAACATGTCTCAGGCACCAGTTATGCATTACCCAGAGTGGGGCCATCTCTTGGGACATGGAGCTGAGAGGCAGTGTCCACTGCAGTTACCTTCAGGGACTTGGGAGTTGGATGGACATAGGTTTGAATCGTAGCTCCACTGCTAACTAGCTGAGTGACCTTGTGCAAACTGACCAGTCTTTCTGAAAATCAGTTTTCATGCATGTACTTTGGATAAAAACAAAGTGCTTCATAGAATTAATTGAGAAAATAAATTAATGGAGCCAGGTCCGGCACATAATAGTACTTAGAAAATGACAGTTGTGGTCATTACTAATAATAACGATATGAAGTCTTCGTCTTTGAGGAGTGCTCAGTATAGCAGCATGAAAAAATGTACAGGAATAAAGTTTGTGCTCACATACTTTTGCTGTGTTTCAGTATTAAAAAGGCAAAATTGATGAAGCCAATATGAAGAGAATAAGATCAGGGAAGTCTTCAAAGAGAAATGGTTGAGTCTCATCTTGAAAGATGGGTAGAAATTCTCCAAGAGGGAAAGGGAGAGGAATGGTTCAGGCAGAGGAGGAAGCACAGGGCAGGCACACAGGTGTGGGAGTGTGAGGCTTGGGCAGGGACACTGCCTTATGTCTTGAGCATAGCACTGTCACATGGTGAGGATGGTGGGAGACGGGGTGGAAAGGTAGTGCGCTTCAGATTATAAATGGCCTTGTACACACAAATGCCACTGGTGGTGGTTTTTGAGCCAAAGACAGACAGTGCAGTTGTCCTGTACATCTTCCATTGTCCTCTCAGAGTCACTATTCATTCACCTTTACCTGCTTGTGACCTAGAGGGACGAACTGTTGTAGACAACATCAATGAGCTTCTTTGGCCTTTGGCTTCCAGCAGGGTTTGGCCAATGAAGACACAGGGAAGAAATCAAAAGGAGGGAGACTGAAATTAGGATATATATTCTCTTGACAGCACCTGTCAGGCAGCCCTTCCCATGTAGCTCTGACTCCCTGGGATTGGGACTCACTCTTGCTCCTTGCAGCTTCTGACAGAGAGGTGGCAAATGTGCCTCACCAATACCAGCACCAAGGGATAGAACCGTCTTCTTGCTGTTTACATATATTCCTTTTATGAACTTTCTCCAAACTACCCAATTTGAGGTGCCAAATGTTACGTGCCAGCCCCCTGATTGACGCATAACTTAAATAAATAATAAAGTAAATGTGACTGTGGGGAGGGCTAAGGCAAAGAGACCTTAGCACAAGTGGCATAAGACACGAAGTTCCAGGGCATACAGTTTATATAAAAAACAATGGTCTGTTGATTGCTTTGTGGCTGTTAGTCTGAAACCAGCTGGAGACCTGGCATGGCTTCTTGGAGAGTGTCCTCAGTTTGGTCTCAGAATGAGTCACTCATGAGAGGATTGAAGGGCAACACTGTGAAATGCTGTTCCCCATCTTCATGGGTAGATTGGCCTCAAGGAGAAGGCCTTGAAATAATCTGTCTCATGTCAAGACAGTTATTCTTCTTAGGATGGCTGCCAGGGAATAGATGAAAGGCAGAAGTGGCGATGGGTGACTGATGTGGCACACTTATGAAGAAAAGCCTCTTTTTCCATGCTTGTTTTTCCTCCCCAAAGAGCCAACAGAGTTTCTGTTCTCCAACTCTGCTCTTCACCTTACCGGAGGTATGTGGGAACTGGTTACTCTCTCTTCTTTCACTCCTGTCCATCGTGGGCTCTAAAAGAATGAGATGTAACCATTTATTTTTTATGGTTGTCCTCAGGGGGCTTGGCTATTGAGCCTTAGCTTTAATTATATAATGAAAACACATGTTTCTTATTGCAGGAGTTTCAGACAGCAGTGTAGAGGAGGGAGAGATGGGATGAGGATGTAAGGGGAGAGAGGACTAAGTGACTTCCACTGAGCAGTAATTACAGTGGACAGTAGAAGACCATTCTCAGACCTCAGAGGCATAGCTGGAAGCATTTCATTCAATAATCATTTAGTATTGAGAGCTGTATATGCAGGGCACTGCTGGGATTTGGGTAAATATAAAGTGAAATGGAGGGGGGATAGTGTGGGAAGAGGGGTGAGACCCGTAGACAAATATGTGAGTAGATGAAGGAAGTGGCATGGGAGTGTAGAAGACAAAGAGATGAGATCATGTTGTGGGAACTGACCCTTTGAGACAGAATTTGAATTGGGTCTTGAAAGATGGGTAGACATGGAAATGGCAGGGGATTTCTTGGTCCTATTCCCCATCTTTACTGCCTCTCTTGCCCTGCCTTTCCAAAGCAATGAACCTGCTTCATTGTGTGTAGAGAACAATGTCAAATATTTGATAAATAAGTAGATACAATATAACAAGGGCATTTCTCAGAGTGTATGTGGGATCTGAGACAAATCATAAATTTTGCAAAGGCTACCTTCATCACCTCAACCACACCAGCAGTACATAAATATTTACTTTTAATTAAAGAATTAATACATGACTACATTTTGGTTGTAAAAAGAAAAATCAAAACTTTATTTTTATTTTTATTTTTTGAGATGGAGTCTCGCTCTGTCGCAAGGCTGGAGTGCAGTGGCATGATCTCGGCTCACTGCAACCTCCGCCTCTTGGGTTCAAGCTATTCTCGTGCCTCAGCCTCCTGAATAGCTAGGATTACAGGCGCCACCACACCCAGCTAATTTTTTTTTTTTTTTTTTTTTTTTTTGGTAGAGACGGAGTTTCACCATGTTGGCCAAGATGGTCTCAGTCTCCTGACCTCGTGATCTGCCTGTCTAGGCCTCCCATAGTGCTGGGATTACAAGCTTGAGCCACTGCACCTGGCTGAAAAATCAAATTTTATAGGCGTAACAGAAGTTCCCTTTGAAATCACCATCCCCAAGCCCATATTTGCCTCTCAAAATACATTGTTCTGTGTGTGAGCCTGTGGCTACATAATGGTATCATATTGTGGGTTCATCTGCAGTCTCTGTTGATCACTCAATATATTTTGGGGCTCATTTTGAGTTGCTTCACACAAATGTACCCGCATTGTCTTAAATTCTTGTCTAGTATTTGTGGAGATAGTTTTGGAAACACTTTCCTTAACTGTTTCTGAAAGTTTCCTAATGGCAAGAGTCACCTAGAAATATTCAGCTCTCACCCCTAAGAGAGCCTTGTTCCATGGGACTGGGAAGAGGGTTGGAGAAATTCTTTTCTTTTTCTTTTTCTTTTTCTTTTTTTTTTTGTTTTGTGTTTGTTTGTTTGTTTGTTTTTGAGATGGAGTCTTACTCTGTTGCCCAGGCTGGAGTGCAGTGGCATGATCTCAGCTCACTGCAACCTCCGTCTCCCAGGTTCAAGTGATTCTCCTGTCTCAGCCCCCCGAGTAGCTGGGATTACAGGCACCCGCCACCATGCTTGGCTACTTTTTTTTTTTTTTTGTATTTTTAGTAGAGACGGGGTTTCACCATGTTGGCCAGGCTGGTCTCGAACTCCTGATCTCAGGTGATCCGCCCACCTCGGCCTCCCAAAGTGCTGGGATTACAGGTGTGAGCCACAGAGCCTGGCCAAGAAATTACTTTCTATCAATATCCTGGGTGATTTTTATTATTCAGCAAGTCTGGAAACATTATCATGGTTTATGAATTATTTCCATATTAAAGATAATTTAAGTAGTTTAAATTTTTTATATTACAAACATTGCTAAAATACGTATCCTTGTAGATTCTTCCTAGTGCACATCGAGGTCGATGCCAACAAATAGAATTGATTGGTGTGTGCATTTAATATTATATTAATACTGAAAAATTGCCTCCTGATGTGGATGTGCCAATGTGTGGGACCATCACTGTCTCACCAACATTTGTTCTTCTTATATTAAAAAGATAAATCATGTCCACTCTTTCATCACTTCCTAACATCAAGTTTTACCAGAACTCATAATTACACCCTGCCTTTCCCAAGCTAGTCTTTATTATTCTAGTTAAGGGAATTAAAACTCACCCAGAAATTCATGCCAGAAATCTAAGAGGCTTCCAAGACTCTTCTTACTTCTCACTCCCCAGCACTAATTGATGGCAAACTTGAGCAATTATACTACTTAATGACTCCTGCATGTATCGTTACTACCTAACTCAATTCTTTTTTCTTTTTTAAATTTTTAATTTTTTTTTTTTTTTTTTTTTTAGATGGAGTCTCACTCTGTCACCCAGGCTGGAGTGCAATGGCATGGTCTTGGCTCACTGCAACCTCTGCCTCCCGGGTTCAAGTGATTCTCCTGCCTCAGCCTCCCGAGTAGCTGGGACTATAGGCACACGCCACCACACCCAGCTAATTTTGGTATTTTTAGTAGAGATGGGGTTTCACTATGTTGGCCAGGCTGGTCTCGAACTCCTGGCCTCGTGATCTGCCTGCCTTGGCCTCCCAAAGCGTTGGGATTACAGGCGTGAGCCACTGCGTCCGGCCTATTTTTTTTCTTCGTTTCAGACAATGTAATAACCCCCTGCATGGGTCTCCCTGCTCTTCCTCCCACTCCTTCCTAAAATTCGCACATATGAATTATATATAATTATATCAGCTCATTGATTACAACTCTCCAATGAATACCAACTGCCATTAGAATCAACTTTAAAGTATCTGCAAAGATTATAAACTCAACTACCTATTGCCTAATTCTTATCAAACTCTTGTTTGATAGAAATGTTATTTATGAGGCTGGGTGCAGTGGCTCACGCCTGTAATCCCAGCACTTTGGGAGGCCGAGGCAGGCGGATCACGAGGTCAGGAGATTGGCTAACACGGTGAAACCCCGTCTCTACTAAAAATACAAAATATTAGCCAGGTGTGGTGGCGGGCGCCTGTTGTCCCAGCTACTCGGGAGGCTGAGGCAGGAGAATGGCGTGAACCCGGGAGGCGGAGCTTGCAGTGAGCCGAGATTGCACCACTGCACTCCAGCCTGGGTGACAGAGCAAGACTCTGTCTCAAAAAAAAAGAAATGTTATTTATGAAGAATTGTTATTTATGAAGAATTGTTTGAAGGACATGCAGGTTGTCCATTTGCCTAACTATTCTAGGTTTTTACTCATTGAAAAATCATACCAAATACTTGGTCAATGTTATTGTGGTTCTCTGTAGACTTGCTTTCCATGAGTTATTACTTGCTTTATATGTCATGTCCAAGTTTTCCTTCTGAGAAACACTGCAAAAAAGTATTTCTAGATTTGCAATATCTGGAACAGTGCTTTGTTTACATAAATATTGTCATATATTTGTATATACAGCTACATACACATACATCAAATTGAAACTATGGGGAAAAATTCAAACTTAAACATCTGTACCATGTTTTTTCTGGTTTATTTTTATCTACTACACATTATGTAACCCCAGACCTACTTACTTTTCCTTGCATGCACTAAGTTTTTTTTTTTTTTTTTTTAATATTTCTGTGCTCTATCTCCTGCCTGGACTCCTTCTCCTATTCACCTTTTATTAAGCTGAGAAACTCTACTCAGCCAGAAGACCAACTCAGAGTCAGTCCAGGCAAGCTGGAGTTGCTCCTTCCTCTATGTTCCCATAGCACACTGCATATCAATCTTTGCAGTTATTTGTTTATGTGTCCACCCCCTCCTCTAGATTGCGTACTTTTCTAAGTAGGACATACGCGTTCTTCAAATTTGTATCCCTCGTATCACCTAATAGAAAACGTGGAACCTCACATAGTAGTTGTTTAATAAATATTTGTTGAAAACATGTATATATAGCTGGAGGTATTTTGGGTATGAGCAGATGCAACTTCTTTTACTTTCCTTTTAGTCATTGCAGTCACCTGGAGTCGCGGAAATGACCATGATTGCCTGAACTTTCATAACTTCTGTGGTTGCAGAAAAGAGAAAACCTGGACTGTGAGGGACATTTTACTCCCTGACCTTTGGTACATGGTACATGTGTGGTTGCATGTGTGTTGCCAGAAAACAGCCTGCCATGTCTGAGGCTATGCTCCTGGACTAGCAGCCTGGGTTACAGGGGAAGAGCTGAAGCTGGGTTGGGGAAGTTTAATATACTATACTTTTTTTTTATTTTTTTACTTTTGGCTGATATTTATCTATTTATTTATTTTTATTTTTTGTAGAGACAGGATTTTGCCATGTTGCCCGGGCTGGTCTCAAACTACTGAGCTTGAGAAGCTGCTTGCCTTGGCTTCCCAAAGAGCTAGGATTATAGGCATGAGCCATTGAGCCTGGCTCCTTTTATTCTTTTCATGACACTACCTCTTCCTAGGAGAGGCTTAAAAAACCTTGAATAGTTCTCGCTTCGGCAGCATATATACTAAAAAACCTCCCAAAACTGCTGGGATTACTGTGCCCAGCCAAAATATCTTAATATATATTTTGAAAAAGAAGACAAAATTTTAAAAAACAAATAAAGCAAACAAGGACCCATCACAACCAATACAATAAAAAGAGGAATGATTGTGTGTAGAAAGAAGGAAATCATCATTAGATGTCCCATGGGTATGGTCAAAAGCAGAATGAAACTAGCAATTTTGACTGGACATGTATCTTCACATTTGGAAGGGATGAGGAGAGAAAAGGAAAGCAAGAATGGCATCTGCTGACTGGAAAGGCCTCACTCTTTTTTTTTTTTTTTTTTTTTGAAGACAGTGTCTTGCTCTGTCACCCAGGCTGGAGTGCAATGGCGCGATCTCCGCTCACTGCAACCAACCTCCACCTTGGCCTCCCAAAGTGTTGGGATTACAGGCGTGAGCCACCACACCCGGTCCCAGGCCTCACTCTTGACTCTTGGTTATGGCTCCTCAGGAGGGCTTAGTTAACCTCCAAAAAGTTTCATTATGGGATTCTCTTTTAAGACAACTGTGGATTTCTTTCTTGAAATATAAGTACATATGCCAAAACTGTACATATACAATACAATACAAATATGTAATTGTTTCTTAAAGGTTAGTTGCAAAACAGCATTGCAAATCATTTTAATGAACTTTTCACATACTGTAATATCAAAATTCGATGGCCTGTCTTGCATGTTGAATGAGTCTGCCCATACATGATTTTGTACATTATATATTTAGTTTAGAAAATGTGGGTTCACATGTTCTCACTCATAGATGAGAATTGAACAAAGAAAACACATGGACACAGGAAGGGGAACATCACACACTGGGGACTGTTGTGGGGTAGGGGGAGGGGGGAGGGATAGCATTAGGAGATATACCTAATGCTAAATGACGAGTTAATGGGTGCAGCACACCAACATGGCGCATGTATACATATGTAAGAAACCTGCACGTTGTGCACATGCACCCTAAAACTTAAAGTATAATAATAATAAAAAAAAGAAAATGTGGGTTCAATGATTTCTGATGATCTTGTCATCATTGACCTAATATAAAAAAATCACGTACATCAGTATCACCACTGATCTCTTGAAAAAAATCATTAAGTATTGTGAATCTATCAGTCTCACCACAGCAGACAAAAATCTCTAGCATTCTACTTTTTACTTAAAAGCTTAGATTAGGCCGGGCGCGGTGGCTCATGCCTGTAATCCCAGCACTTTGGGATTGTGATCCACCGAGGCGGGTGGATCACAAGGTCAGGAGATCAAGACCATCCTGGCTAACACGGTGAAACCCCGTCTCTACTAAAAATACAAAAAATTAGCCGGGCGTGGTGGCAGGCACCTGTAGTCCCAGCTACTTGGGAGGCTGAGGCAGGAGAATGGCGTGAACCTGGGAGGTGGAACTTGGAGTGAGCCGAGATTACGCCACTGCACTCCAGCCTGGGTGACAGAGCAAGACTCCGTCTCAAAAAAAAAAAAAAGCGTGGATTATATCACTGGCAACAGATATGCTTAATACTTAAGTGTGAATAACCTGTTCCTTGTTTTCTTTCCAAATATGCATCTGTGTAAGAATGGATTTTCTCCATATACCTAGCCACAACACAGAACAACAAATTAAATACAAAAGCAAATATGAGAATCCAGCTATTATACCAGACATTAGAGATATTTGAAAAAAATGCAAAACAATGCCATTCTTCTCACTATATATTTTGTTTTAGAAAATGCAGCTCTTTCATTAAATATAATTTATTTACAATATTTAAAAAGGGGATTCTCTTGTTTTCTATATAAAGATTTTTAATTTGGGATTCTTCTCAATTTTTGAGCCTGAGTTTCTGTTTCTGATAGAGTTAGTGCCAAGTTGTGTTATTTCATTTTATTGGACTAACAAGAAAAGATTATTGGTAGATCTGACATATAAGAGACACGCTAGAACCATGCAAAGGCCAGGGAGATATGCAGCTATCTGTGAAAGAAGGCTTTACAGAAAATCAGTGAGAAATTGGGTCATCAACCAGCACCAAGTAACCTGGGCACAGAGACCCATAAGAACGTGCTGGAGCATGCGCTCTTGAAGAGCTGTAATTTGGTTTCAGTGAAATGTTACCAACTGTCACATTAAATTAGTGTTCATTTGAATTTTACTGGTCTTGTTATTTGTTTTGCATTTATATTTATTTTGACTGTATTTATTAATTTAGGTTTTTCCAAATTCTATGTATATAAGAAATGAATAAATAATTAAATAACATTATAATAAAAATTATCTAAGTCAACATTAGACCTCTAAGAGTCTGGTGGGGTTTTTTGTTGTTATTTCTCCTTTAAAAGGAGTCTATACCTTGTTCAAGATTGAGAAGCATTGATCTAAAGCCTCCCTCCTCAAACAATTGGGCAGTTGGTGTAATTAGAACTCTGCTGCAACAGCAGAAACACTTTGGCTTCTAGGATCCCACAATGGCCAGGTAAGCCTTGGCCATTTGAAATGGAAACTGACATTAATTGTCCAATATTGGCAAAAGGCCTTACACATTAAACCTCATTTAATCCTCACAACTGCCATTGTCCCAATTTAACAGATGGAAACAAACAGGCTCAGAGAGGTTAAGGAAGTTACAAAAGGTCAGATCTAGGTTACTGCTGCAGTGAGATTCTAACCTAAGTATGTAGAGCTCCAAAAGCCAGCCACTCACTCCTTTTTAAAATTTTTAGATTTTTTTGTTTTATGCTTGCATCAAAGTAATATATGGCTGCAGTTTAAAGTACAAAAAGGGGTCAGGTGCGGTGGCTCATGCCTGTAATCCCAGCACTTTGGGAGGCTGAGGCGGGTGGATCACGAGGTCAGGAGTTGGAGACCAGCCTAGCCAAGATGGTGAAACCCTGTCACTACCAAAAATATAAAAATTAGCTGCGCATGGTGGCGGGCACCTATAATCCCAGAGGCTGAGGCAGAGAATTGCTTGAATCCGGGAGGCGGGGGTTGCAGTGAGCTGAGATGGCGCCACTGCACTCCAGCCTGGGCGACAGAGCGGTGGTCTCAAAAAATAAAAAATAAAATAAGGTTCCACAAGGTTGATGAGGAAAAGCAGTGATTCTCTACCTCCCTGTCTCCCACATCCCCATCTCCAGAGGCAATTGCTGTCATGTATCTGTGTGTGCTTTTCATGTTTGCTTTTATGTTTCTGTATAACATGTTTATATTGCTAACTTCTTCATTTTTCAGTTTTAGGTGCCAAAAAATAACTTCCCATTACAGAGGAGGAGGTTAATTCTCTTTCTCCCTGCCTCTACCACACCCCTGTCCATACCACACTCCCTGTCCCCCTCTCCTTCCAACGTTCTTATGTCATAATTTTTGCCTGGTCAGCATTAAGGTTTACATCACAGTGATTCTTCACAGCTGAGGCATACTGTAAACCATGACATTGCTTTTTCTTTCTTATACAACTTTTGTTTCCCTGACAATTATTTTATTTTTTCCTTTTGCTTCTTTCTTCTTTTCTGGGTTTTATTTTAATCATTAGTTCAATGTGTGCTCTTTGGTATTTGCATTCTCTTAGGATGTTCAGACGCATCACATAGTCTCCCAATTTTATCTCCCTGAAGATTCTTTCCTGGAGCTTTATGATGTGTCCCACCTTGGACTAGCTGCTCTCAGAGATTCCCTTCACTATCACTCTGGAATTTCCCTTTAACAGTCCCTGTGTGAATTCTGCTTCCTGTATCCATTGCTTCCTCTTTCTGGTTTACTGACAACATTCTAATAGCTTTCTGAGAAAGTGAAGAAGACAAGTAAATGTTTTGAAAACTTGTAATTCCCAAAATGTCTTTTTTTTTTTTTTCCCTACCATCATACATGATAAAAGTTTAGTTAGGTATAAACTTCCATGTTAGTAATCATTTTCCTTTAGAATTTTGAGGACATTATTCTTTTGCTTTCTAACTTTCAGTGTTGTTATTAAAAAGTCTGGATATCTTTTGTTGTGACTTTTTTTTTTTTCTTTCTCCGGAAGCTTTAAGACCTTTTCATCTCCATGATATTATATTTTTCTATGATACGCCTTAGTCTGGGTTTGTTTTCATCCTTTTTGTTGGATGCCCAGTAAATCCTTTTGAATCTGAAAACTCATATCCTCTGGACTAGGTACAATTTTAAAATTATTTCATTGTAAGTTTCTATTTTATTTATATTTATTGAGTTTTTGGAACTCCTGTTCTTTGGATATCATATCTTCAGGGCTGTCTTTTAATTTTACCTTTGCTTTTCTATTTTCTAACTCTTTGTCTTTTTGCTTTACTTTCAGGACTAGTTTTATTGTCCAATCTTCTATTGCCTTTTCCATATTTTTTAATTTCCAATAATTCCTTTTTGTTTTCTAAATGTTCATTAAAAATAATATTTTGTCCTTGTTTCACAACTGCAATATTTTACCTGATGGTATTCAAATCTTTTGGGTTTTTATTTTTATTGTATAGTCTTTGTTTCACTCAAGTTACTTTCTTCTATTCATTTGCTTCACTTACTGTTTTAATGTTAAAGGCCTTTTTTTTTTTGTTCAGCCTTGGTTGTTTACTTGTATCTAAGACAGAGGTGTCCAATATTTTGGCTTCCCTGGGCCACAATGGAAGAAGAATAGTCTTGGGCCACACATAAAATACACTAATGCTAACAATAGCTGATGAGCTAAAAAATAAAAATAAAAATATGCCAGGCACGGTGGCTCACACCTGTAATCCCAGCACTTTGGGAGGCCAAGGCGGGTGGATCACAAGGTCAGGAGATCGAGACCATCCTGGCTAACACGGTGAAACCCCGTCTCTACTAAAAATACAAAATAAATTAATAAATAAAATTAGCTGGGCGTGGTGGCAGGTACCTGTAGTCCCAGCTACTCAGGAGGCTGAGGCAGGAGAATGGCATGAATCTGGGAGGCGGAGCTTGCAGTGAGCCAAGATCGTGCCACTGCACTCCAGCCTGGGCAACAGAGCGAGACTACGTCTCAAATAATAATGATAATAATAATAATAATAATAATAAATAAAAATAAAAGTTTAAAAATTGCAAAAAAAACTCATAATGTTTATTACTTCCAAGAAGTTTACAGGCTCAGAACAAATCTTATAATGTTTTAAGAAAGTTTATGAATTTGTGTTGGGCCGCATTCAACGGTGTCCTGGACCACAGGTTGGACAAGCTTAATCTAAGAGACTAGGGCTTATATATTGAAGCTCATTGTGGGGCCATAGACCTAGAACTTTTAGTTGGGGAAACTCTAGAGTCAGTATCTTCGGTTTTTTTTCTCTTGTGTTATCACAGAAGGCATTTCTATTTTTCAGCCAGAGGGTAAAGGTATGATGGGAACTGAGTGTAGAAAGAGGGCTGGTGGCCAGGCGCGGTGGCTCATGCCTGTAATCCCAGCACTTTGGGAGGCCAAGGCGGGCGGATCACAAGGTCAGGAATTCAAGACCAGCGTGGTCAACATAGTGAAACCGCTTCTCTATGAAAAATACAAAAATTAGCCGGGTGTGGTGGCACACGTCTGTAGTCCCAGCTACACGGGAGGCTGAGGCAGGAGAATCCCTTGAACCCGGGAGACGAAGGTTGTGGTGAGCTGAAACCACACCATTGTACTCCAGTCTGGGCAACAGAGAGAGATTCCATCTCAAAAAAAAAAAAAAAAAAAAAAAAGAAAGAAAGAAAGAGGGCTGGTGATGTGTAAACTGGCATGTGAGTGTGTGTGTGTCAGGGTAGTCTCAGTCTCAGAGTCTTCACTCAGTTACCCTTTGACTTAATACAGTACTTTTGTCTTCAGCTGTGCCTGGTTTTCCTAGTCCAGAGACTGTTTCACTGACTCCAGAGAATAAATCTTCAGCCTCTTGCAGGGATGCGGAGGGGAGTACCCAGCTGTACAGAGTGGGGAAAGGGATATGGGAGTTCCCTAGGAGAAACAAAGTAGGTTTAAGCATTTGTTTAAATGTTAAAATAAATAGTTTAAATAGTAAAAGTGCTAAAAATAACACTTGGTAGATTTGTTTTTTATTAAAAGGTAAATATTTGTTAAAAGTAGAAAAACTATAAAGTAGGCAGGGTGCCATGGCTCACGCCTGTAATCCTAGCACTTTGGGAGGCAGAGGCGGGTGGATCACCTGAGGTCAGGAGTTCAAGAACAGCCTGACCAACATGGTGAAACCTCATCTCTACTAAAAATACAAAATTAGCCGGGCATGGTGGCGCATGCCTGTAGTCCCAGCTACTCGGGAAGCTGAGGCAGGAGAATTTCTTGAACCTGGGAGGCAGAGGTTGTAGTTAGCCAGGCATGGGAGCACATACCTGTAATTCCAGCTACACGGGAGGTTGAGGCACAAGAAACTCTTGAACCCGAGAGGCGGAGGTTACAGTGAGCCAAGCTCGTGCCACTGCACTCCAGCCTGGGTGACTGAGACGATCTCAAAAAAAAAAAAAATAGTAAATAATAATAATAATTTAAAAAGAGAGAGAGAAATTGTAAAGTAGACCAAGGAAAAATGAAGGAAATAAAAGACCACCCCTATTCTCAATATCCAAAGAAACTACTGCTAATCTTTTAGTGTACTTCCTATTCATCTTTTCACATGTGTTTGTATTTACATGTGTGTGTTTTATTTCTTCAAAACTGTGATGATATAATTAATACTATTTTTTAGTTGTTTTCTACTTACCAATATATCGTAGGAGACTTTTCAGAAATGACTTTTAAGACTTCTAGCTGGTGTGGTGGTGGGCACATGTAATACCAGCTACTTGGGAGGCTGAGGCAGGAGAATCGCTTGAACCCGGGAGGCGGAGGTTGCAGTGAGAAAACACCGCACCACCGCACTCCAGCCTGGGCAACAGAACGAGACTCCATCTCAAAAAAAAAAAAAAAAAAAAAACACGTCAACTCCTGCCCATGTCCCCATGTATACATTTTATTATTTTAGTTAGCAGGGAAAATAAAATGTTCAGTGAAAAGAAGTAAAATACCCTTAAACCCACTAAAGAGTTTCAGGAAAAGTAGTTAGTTGAATTTTAAATCCACTTATTTTCACTAGCAACACGAATAGTTAAAAGTGTCAGGGACTCACTGTGAGAGAGAGAAAAAAAAGAATTAATTTTTTATCAGAAGGTAATAGGATGAAACCTTGCTAACTCAATTCCATTGCTCTGTAGAATTAACTTCCGCAGGTCAGATGCTGCTTGCATTCACTACAAACCACATAGGATCAACACAGATTGGGCGTAAAATACATGAACATTTCCTGATACAAGAGAATGCAGGTTTCGACTTCCTTTTTTAGCTTTTCTTTTTCTCTACATTTGTCCACTCCCCTCCAAAAAGACCCACCAAACACCTGTCTTGCTAATGTGCTAGTAGAAAAACTCACTAAAACAGATACTCCAGGTTAAATATCCTTCTATGTATTAGTTGCACGAAGCATGACTACCCATTTTGGAGATTTTGGCAAATTATGTGTTTCAACCAGGGCTACTGGGACCTGTTCCTCCTCATGCTTTGCTTCTGCTCTTCACTAAAGAGTTATTATTTATTTATTTATTTATTTATTTGAGATGGAGTGTCGCTCTGTCGCCCAGGCTGGAGTGCAGTTGCACAATCTCGGCTCACTGCAAACTCCGCCTCCCGGGTTCACGCCATTCTGCCTCAGCCTCCCGAGTAGCTGGGACTACAGGTGCGTGCCACCACGCCCAGCTAATTTTTTGTATTTTTAGTAGAGACGGGGTTTCACCGTGTTATCCAGGATGGTCTCGATCTCCTGACCTCGTGATCCGCCCGCCTCAGCCTCCCAAAGTGCTGGGACTACAGGCATGAGCCACTGTGCCCGGCCAAGAGTTATTTATTCTTTAAGCAATTGTGTACTGCCTTCTTTTTATAGATAATTAGATTTGTCAGGTATGTCCCCCATTGAGAATGAGGTTCATCATAAATAAGCTTATTTTTTATTTTTTATTTTTATTTTTTTTTGAGATGGAGGCTTGCTCTGTCCCCCAGGCTGGAGTGCAGTGGCGCGATCTCAGCTCACTGCAAGCTCTGCCTCCCGGGTTCACGCCATTCTCCTGCCTCAGCCTCCGGAGTAGCTGGGACTACAGGCGCCCACCACCATGCCTGGCTAATTTTTTTTGTATTTTTTAGTAGAGACGGGGTTTCACCATGTTAGCCAGGATGGTCTTCGTCTCCTGACCTCGTGATCCGCCCGCCTTGGCCTCCCAAAGTGCTGGGATTACAGGCGTGAGCCACGGCGCCCAGCCATAAATAGGTTTATTAATCTCAAGGAATAAGGCAATGGTTGCATTTACTAAGAGTCTCAAAAGCACACTGTTCAAAATGCAAACTGTTTAAAACTACTGTGATGGTGGTTAGCACAGTGTCATGTATGGCGTGAATACCACAGCGTGTTATTTTCTGGAGACAACTGGCGAGGGAATTTGTCAGTCTCCTCATCTTAGAACATTCTTTGGGCCTCCAACTTTCTTCTTTTCCACATTTTTCTTTCTCTTGCCTTTTCCTTCTTGATTACCTATGCTCTTGATCAGGCAAAATGAGAAGTCATCAGGGATACGACAATTGCTGATACTAAATCTAGCATTGTTTTGAAGTGTGACCTGACTCAGCTGTGGGAATTAAAGTTTGTATCATGGAAACAGAGTGATAAGAAGTCAAAGGCCCTGGGTTCTAATTCTGGCCTTAACATTTCTTATCCTTTTCAATTTGGGCATGTCTCTTGTGGCATGGGGAAACATGTCCAGATTTTGCAGTCAGATAGACTGAATTTGGATCCTAGGCCATACTTTCTACCTGAGTGGTACCTGTGGAGAGTTGTCAGTACAATGAAAACATCCTTTGCTTGGTCAACATGCCTTCTTCTTGCCATCGGCCTACTTTTTCTCTCTGTCTGAGTGTTAAGAAGGTAGAGTTAGAGAAGCACTTTGTCCTTTTGCCTGTCCTTTTTCATCCTTCTTTTTCCTAAACTCTGCATCACATACCACAGTGCTCCATGGCATCTCCCTTTTCTTTTTTTTTTTTTTTAAATGGAGTCTCGCTCTTGTTGCCCAGGCTGGAGTGCAACGGTGCGATCTCAGCTCACTGCAACATCTGTCTCCTGAGTTCAAGCGATTCTCCCGCCTCAGCCTCCCAAGTAGCTGTAGCTGGGATTACAGGCATCTGCTACTATGCTCAGCTGATTTTTACATTTTTAGTAGAGACAGGGTTTCACCATGTTGGCCAGGCTGATTTCGAACTCCTGACCTCAGGTGATCTGCCTGCCTCGGCCTCCCAAAGTGCTGGGATTACAGGCGCGAGCCACTGCGCCCAGCCGGCACCTCCCTTTCTGACTGTGTATGCAGCATGGACAGCCACCCCTGTCCTTGGCTACCGAGCCTTTTCCCCATTGCCTAGTTTGGACCACCCCCACTTTCTCTCCCAGGGCTTTCTTCTCCCAGGCCAGATGATTCCAGTGCTAATTGTGGGACAATTATCCCAGTTCTAAATGAAAGAATAAATAGAAAGAATGTTAAGGAGAAGAAATGGTGGAGTGGTGGCACTGGCAGTGACTAAGCAGGAAAGGACAAGAAAAAGACAGTAGCAGAGAGGCAGTGGTGAAGACAAAGCTTCTACCAGTACATATGGAAAAGTTAAAGAGTCTGAAACTTTTCATAAAATGTATTTAATTATTTTACTCTGAGATTATGGCCTCTCAACAGTTTTTGTGTTAGCATGTTCTTTCTTTTATGAGTTGATGGTAATACAATAAAGAGTTAGTAAGTTGGTTTGTAATGTTATTATCATCAGTTTTAATGACATTGTAGTGGTCTGGGAAATCTCAATGGCTGCCTGAGAGGTTAAGAACCCTTATTGGCTTTGGAGTCAGAGTCTAGGCTTAAACACTACTTTGTGTCTTTGGGCAAGTTACTTAAACTTCTGGGCCTTAATTTCCTCATCTGAAAATAATAATGCATGCCTCATAGAGATTAAAGAAGATAATGAAAGGCACATGCTTAGTAGAAGGTTAAGAACACAGAATTCAATAACATTAGCTTTTATTTTTATTAATATAAAGATAAAAGGAATTTATTTGTATTTGGGTACCAGTTAAGGTGAGTAGTAAAAGCCTAATGTGTGGGAGTGAGTTTTAGGCATTGGCAATTTGGCAAACATTTAGGGGGACTGGGTTGATTTTTCTCTAGTGTAACTGGCAAAGTGATGGACTTGGTGGCAGATTCATGTTTAAATCTCAGCTCTGCAACCTCCTAGCATAGTGACCTTGACAGTTGACTTTGGACCCTCATTTGAAAGATACACAGGGTTCTTTAGAGGTACTATGTTAAGTCATGAGTAACAGTAATGACCCAGCACAGTGTAGAGTTGTTGGCATAATTAATCCTTACAACAACCCTTTAAGGCAGGTTCTATTAATATTATTATTCCCAGTTAAATATAAAATGATCAAAGATAAGCTTAGTTGAGAGAGTGGCCTTTGAAGCTACTTGACTCTCTTTGAGGGATAACGATCCTCTTATGGAGACATTCTTTTTTTTTTTTTTTTTTGAGATGGAGTCTTGCTCTGTCGCCAGGCTGTAGTGCAGTGGCCCGATCTTGGCTCACTGCAACCTCGGCCTCCCAGGTGGACCTCGTGATCCACCCACCTCGGCCTCCCAAAATGCTGGGATTACAGGAGTGAGCCACCACGCCTGGCCTGGACCTCTTAAGGAGACATTCTGATGATGCTCATAAGTGAATTAGATCTTGGAGGAGATACAATGTGCAAAGATAATGGCATCTATTTGGAGATGGAAAACTTTTTCCTAGTGTTTACATTCTTAATTTGTGTTCCTAACAGGCCACAATTTGAATTTGTTGAATTGTTTTTTCTTTTTTTTGAGACAGAGTTTTGCTCTTGTTGCCCAGGCTGGAGTGCAATGGTGCAGTCTTGGCTCACTGCAACCTCTGCCTCCCGGGTTCAAGCAATTCTCTTGCCGCAGCCTCCCAAGTAGCTGGGATTACAGATGCCCACCACCACACCCAGCTAATTTTTTTTTTTTTTTTTTTTTTGAGACGGAGTCTCACTCTTGTCGCCCAGGCTGGAGTGCAATGGCGTGATCCTGGCTCATTGCAACCTCTGCCTCCCAGGTTCAAGTGATTCTCCTGCTTCAGCTTCCCGATTAGCTGGGATTACAAGTGCCCGCCATGACGCCTGGCTAATTTTTTGTATTTTTAGTAAAGACGGGGTTTCACCATATTGGCCAGGCTGGTCTCAAACTCCTGACCTCAGGTGATCCACCCGCCTCGGCCTCCCAAAGTGCTGAGATTACAGGCATGAGCCACCACACCAGGCTTTTTATATTTTTAGTAGAGATGGGGTTTCATCACATTAACTAGGCTGGTCTCGAACTCCTGACCTCAGGTGATCCACCTTAGCCTCCCAAAGTGCTGTTGAATTTTTATATATACACATAGTAAGTATTTATTTATTTATTTATTGAGACAGAGTCTTGCTCTTGTTGCCCAGGCTGGAGTGCAATGCTGCCATCTCGGCTCACCATAACCTCTGCCTCCCGGGTTCAAGCAATTCGCCTACCTCAGCCTCCCGAGTAGCTGAGATCACAGGTGTGTGCCACCACGCTTGGCTAATTTTGTATTTTTAGTAGAGACAGGATTTCTCTATGTTGGTCAGGCTGGTCTTGAACTCTTGACCTCAGGTGATCCGCCCGCCTTGGCCTCCCTAAGTGCTGGGATTACAGGTGTGAGCCACCGTGCCCAGCCCATAGTAAGTATTTAATGAACATTTGTTTGCTGAGTTAGAATCCGGTTTGGAACTGACATACATTCCAAAAATAAATGTGCTAAGACACCATCTCAGCCCTCCACTATCAGGCAGTCTCTTAGGGGAGACAGACACGCATCACATTGGAGGGAAGTAAGCTTAGGAGATATACTTGAGTGCTCAGAGTTGGAGCAGCAGGCTGGGGGTAAAGGGGTAGGGTCGAGGAGGGGTGGCTAGGGAAGTTTTTTCAAAGGAACTGTCTCCAGAACTGAGTGTTGAAAGCTGAGTAGTCATTGGCTGAATGAAGATAAGATGAAGTGCCTTCTAGGCCAGAAGTTGCAGAGTGTTAGCCTCCATTTGGTTGGCAGATGTGTTTTGATTACCCACAATTTAATTACTTGCCAACATTAAGAAACTGGAAATTTTGCATAAAGATGATGATTTCTGGTTTCTCTTGAAAAAATGGGAAGATCTGAAGACTCTGGGCCCACATTCCTGCCTGGCCACAATCGCTGGTACTGTGTATGGGTTATTGTCTTTGAATGGGCCATCTCACTAGAGTCAAACCAGAAAACTGAGTTTTCCACTCCTCTTCGGTAGCAGGCCTAAGAGGCAAAGAAACAGCATGACATTTATTCCCACACCTGTTTGGTGTTGCTCGGATGTAAAGTTTCTGATGTCTACCATCTGAAAGGCAGAAAAAAAAGTGATTAAAAATCATCATGAAGCACATGGGATGCGGTGACTCACACCTGTAATCCCAGCACTTTGGGAGGCCGAGGCAGGTGGATCACCTGAGGTCAGGCATTAGAGACCAGCCTGACCAACATGGAGAAACTCCGTCTCTACTAAAAATACAAAATTAGCTGGGCGTGGTGGCACACACCTGTGATCCCAGCTACTTGTGACACTGAGGGTGGAGAATCACTTGAACCCAGGAGGCAGAGGTTACAGTGAGCTGAGATTGTGCCATTGCACTCCAGCCTGGGCAAGAAGAGTGAAACTCCATCACACACACGAAAAAATAAATCATGAAATAAATAAATGGCTAATTAATTGTTTTAAATGACAGCAGAATAATCAGGATCATCAGGAAGAACTCTTCCCTTTTTTCAATTAATTTTTCAGCTCAGATGAGGTGTTGTTGTTGTTGTTTTTCTAGACAGGACCTTACACTATCAACCAGGCTGGAGTGTGGTGGCACAATCATAGCTCATTGCAGCCTTAAATTACTGGTCTTAGGCAATTCTCCAGCCTCAGCCTTCTGAGGAGCTAAGACTACAGGTGAACAACTACCATGACTAGCAATTTAAAAAAAATTTTTTTTGGGAGGCCAAGGTGGGTGGATCATGAGGTCAGGAGCTCAAGACCATCCTGGCTAACACAGTGAAACCCCGTCTCTACTGAAAATACAAAAATTAGGCAGGCATGGTGGTGGGCGCCTGCAGTCCCAGCTACTCGGGAGGCTGAGGCAGGAGAATGGTGTGAACCCAGGAGGCAGAGCTTGCAGTGAGCCAAGATCGCGCCACTGCACTCCAGCCTGGGCTACAGAGCGAGACTCTGTCTCCAAAAAAAAAAACAATAAAATTTTATTTTTGTAGAAACAGGGGTCTCACTATGTTGGCCAGGCTGGTATCAAACTCCTGACCTTAAGTGATCCTCCTGCTTCAGCCTCCCAAAGTGTTGGGATTAAAGGTGTGAGCCACTGTGCCAGGCCAAAGGGCAATTTCTTTTATCATAATCTGTCTAAGGCCTAAATTTGAAATTTGCATGCTTTAAAACAATGATCCTCAAGCTTTGCTGATTTTTAAAAATACTGAGACCCAAGCCATATCCCAGGCTAGCGATAGAACCTCTGCAGGTGAGACCCAGCCATCAGAATTGTTTTTTAAAAGTCCCCAGGTGGCCAGGCGTGGTGGCTCACACCTGTAATCCCAGCACTTTGGGAGGGTGAGGTGGGCGGATCACGAGGTCAGGAGATCGAGACCATCCTGGCTAACATGGTGAAACCCCGTCTCTACTGAAAATACAAAATGTTAGCCGGGCGTGGTGGCTGGCGCCTGTAGTCCCAGCTACTCGAGAGGCTGAGGCAGGAGAATGGCGTGAACCCAGGAGGCAGAGGTTGCAGTGAGCCAAGATCGTGCCACTGCACTCCAGCCTGGGGAACAGAGCGAGACTCCATCTCAAAAACAAAAAGTCCCCAGGTGACTCTAATGAGCAGCTAATTTCTGAGAACCAGAAGTCTAATACGTCTGCCTTTTCCTCTAGGCCTCCCTACAGCGTTGGCTCAGCTCTAGCTACTTGGAAGGTCGTGGCAATGCTGTCTCAGAATGTCCATTTCTAGAGTACAGGGAAGAAATTCTAGCTTGACGTCCACGTGCATTTGTCTGTGTTTCAGAGGAAATTCCAGTTCTAAACTCTTGGAAGAAACAATTTCTCGGCATGCTGAAGAGACTTGCTGTTTTTTGGCACCTGAAACATTTTTACCTGAGGGTTCTGATTATTTAAATAATTGGTATGCTATAACTATTCTGGCTGACAGAAATGTGGTTTAATGTAGATGAGTTGTAAAAACATGTGACAAACATGCTCCAGGCTAAAAATATCTGGATTAAAAAAGAAAAAGAAAAAAGAAGAGGTGGGAGAAGAGAGAGAGAGGGAGGGAGAAAGGAAGAAAAAGAAAGGAAGGAAGGAAGGAAGGAAAGGAGGGAGGGAGGGAAGGAAGAGGAAAAGAGGGGAAAGCAGGCAGGCGAGCAACTAGCTCTCTGATTTTATTCCACTGACTTATTTAACATTTTAATCAAGTTTCTTCCTTTGGAGTAGCAATTTAGTGAATATGGCACGTTTTCAGATGTCTGGGTTCTTTTGGCTGACTGACTTACATAAAACTTTCAGTTACTGTGCACAATAATGTGTTGTTTCAGCATAGACCAAAACAATTTTTCATACAAGTATTTCTTTGAAAAAGAATTGCTGAAAAATATCCCGACTACCTAAACTCAATCTGTACTTTTAACCAAGAACGCTGAATTCTCTAGTCCCTAAGAGGAAATATCAGTGAAAATTGTAGCCTCTGTCTGCTTATAGTAATTCATTGTAACAATACTTTTGGCCATCACACAAATGGATCATTGACTAAAAATAAGGAACAGTGAAGACTTCCTGAACTTTTTTTTCCCTTTCTTAGTCATTTCATGTCTTAGAGCTAAAGTTTCTTTCTGTGAGATTTAAAACTAAAAATATATGAGTTACAAATTTAGCAACTGTAACTTTTTTGCTAAGACATAATATTTGGATGCAGCTCTTATTCTGGGGCAGATCACACACTTTGATACTTGAAGAAAATGAGTCAAGAACATGTTTTACATTGGGGAAACTTGGCAGTCATTGGTTAACTAAAGAACTTTTGAAGCTAATCAGAATGTTGGCTTGCCTTTAGCTTTAAAAATGATTTTGTTTTAACATATGTTAGCTGAAGCAAAAAATAATACAGTAGGAGCTATGCGTCTATCAGAGTGACTGACAGATTGAAATTTTCTAGAAAAATAGATTATTTTCCCTCAAAGACAGTAAAGTTTTGGTTTTCAAAGTCAATCAGAAAACTAACAATTTGGGCAGAAGAGGAATCAGCTTCTCTTTTTGAGGCAGTATATTTCTAATGATTTTTATGGAGACTATAATAAGGATCAGGAAACAAAGCTTGATATGGACATGTTTTTAGCTAGCAGATTGAAAGGAAATAATGGCATGAAATAAAGTTTTTTTTTTTTTTTTTAATGCTGACAGAGTTCTTATTTCTTTTTTATTGTCTGGAATAAAATTGATAAATGAAAAAAATCTGTAACAGTTTGGTTCTCCAATACTAGCCATTTTTTTTGGTTAAAACTTTGTCATAAGGCCAGGCACAGTGGCTCACGCTTGTAATCCCAGCACTTTGGGAGGCCGAGGTGGGCGGATCACCAGGTCAGGAGTTCGAGACCAGCCTGACCAACATGGTGAAAGTCTGTCTCTACTAAAAATACAAAAATTAGCCAGGTGTGGTGGTGCACACCTGTAATCCCAGCTACTCAGGAGGCTGAGGCAGGAAAATCACTTGAACTCGGGAGGTGGAGGTTGCAGTGAGCCAAGATCGCACCACTGCACTCCAGCCTGGGTGACAGAGCAAGACTCTGTCTCAAAAAACAAAAAACAAAAAAATACAAAAAACTTTGTCATAAACATGTTTATATGTATTTTATATATATAGGAAGGTGCAAGGTTTTATAGCAATCTTCTAAATACTCACTGATGTATGCATATATGGTATTAATATTAAATTTCAATGATAAAATTTTCTGATATTCAGGTGTCAATACAAAATCTGAAATGTAATAAGCACCATAGTTTATTTTAGCAATGCTGCTTCTAAGACTACAGAGGCAAACTACTTAAGAAGTCACTTAAGACATTTACATATGTAAATATGTTAGCATTTTTGATAAGGTAAGGGAAAACTCCTTCGCAAATCTTGCCTGCCTTATAGTCTTAAATTGCTCTTTTTTAAAAAAGGTATTCATGGGCTCAAGTCAAAAATGATTTCGTACGTGAAAGAAAGTTTCAAATGCAAACAGCACTTTTTTATTCCTACTCTAGGTGTGGAATCTCATCTGGATGTTCTCTGAAACACCTGGATAATTTTTGTGTCATTTCTATGGCAGCCTTCCTTAAATGTCCTGGGGATACCTTTGTCTTCTCTCTTCTCCCTGAGAGCACTATGCACTTTTTAAGGAATGATACTGTTGCCCCTATTATGCAATGTTCTTGTCATGTCAAGACTCTACGCTTTTTTTTGCCTACGTGGAATCACTTCACTAGAAAACCCTCTTTCTCTTTTCTCCATCTGGCTAACTCCAGGCTCAATTTAGGTGTCATAAACTGCTTTTCAGGGGAGCCCTCCCTGACCACCCCTCCCTGAGAGACGCCTGGATGAGTACTCCCTCTCTGGTATTTTCATAGCACCTGGGTCTACTTTGTGCATGTTCTGCACTTGCCTATTGTAATTCGCTTTATTTTGATAAAGGCTGTCTTGTTCACGGTCATATTCACAGTGCCCCAAAAAGTGCCTGGCATTAGTAACACTCAATTAATATTAGTAAAATGAATAAATAAATGAAGAGCCTAAAAAACAAATTCTTAGATGATAGAGGTATACCAGAGCCATCCGTTTAAAAACAAGAGTGAAGCTGGGCGTGGTGGCTCACGCCAGTAATCCCAACACTTTGGGAGGCTGAGGCAGGTGGATCACCTGAGGTCAGCATTTCAAGACCAGCCTGGCCAACACAGTAAAACCCCGTGTCAACTAAAAATACAAAAAAAATTAACTCGGCATGGTGGCAGGTGCCTATAATCTCAGCTACTTCAGGAGGCTGAGGCAGGAGAATCGCCTGAACCCAGGAGGCAGAGGTTGCAGTGAGCTGAGATCGCGCCATTGCACTCCAGCCTGGGCGACAAGAGCGAAACTCTGTCTCAAAACAAACAAACAAAAAAAGCATGTGTGAAATCTGGCCAGCGATGCCAATTGACGGTCTAGCCCCCATCCATGGGAAAGGGAATGAAGACACATCAGCGGCCTGCACATTTAGCTTTGGAAACGATTTCCTTTAAATCTATCTCTCCCTTTCATCTCCATTAAAGAGACTCCCTGGATCCATAATAGACAAGAATATAAAAGCATCATTCTCTTTCTCATCCCATCCTGTTTACTCAGCAAGCCCAGCCCCTGCTTTTGCCTCAGCCCACATGTTCTCTATTAATAAGAGTTGGGAGAGGCCAACCTCACCCAGCACAGTTTCCCCCCTTTCTTTTCTCCTCAGGGAGGCCTCAGCCAACTGCCACTACTCCTGAGTGAAAGGGGTTGCCTGCTCTTCGGACATTCTGCGGGAGGGTGAAGACAAAGGTGAAGTCTCAGCCTCCAGTGTCTCTGAGACTCAAATTGCCTCAAGTGCTTTCAAACCAGCAAGCAGCTCATTTAGAATTTGGGGATAAGCCATGGCCCTCATTTGGGGAAATTTAGAGGCACATTTGAAGGAGTAAACTCATGTACTATAACTGGACATAGGGCCAAATTCTGTCTTTGGAAAAGTCAGTGAAGCAGACACACCCTGTGCCCTCTAAGTGAATTAATGTACTGTGTTCCATTTGAGAATCATTTCTCTCTTCATCTTTAATTCCTGCCCTGAGGAGCCATCTGTACTTTGAGGGTATGTGCACAGGATCACTCACTGAGGACTGAGGACCTTCATGCTCAGCCCTCGAGATGAATAACCCTTTCATACACTGTGCGCTCCCTCTGATTTTCTGACTAAACCAGACCTTAGTGGGGTGTAGAAATCTGTAACAGCAAAAAGGTTCACACAAATGTAAAAACAAAAAGCAATGGGCGATTTTCTTGTTGTTGTGGTAGTGGGGGTTGTTTCTTAACCCTAAAATGGCATATATTAATCCAAAACACAATACTGTTGTCTTCAGGATCTCATGATTACCTTTGACAAAGGAAGAGTAAACATTCAAACTGTTTTAGGATTTTTGGGATTGAGGAGAAGGGATTGGATTAATTCTTTCAGTGGTTGTGAAGTCCTAGAGTCTAGGAAGAATTAGTAAAGTGAATGGTATATCTCCCTCTTTTCAAAGGCTAAGGCCAAATGTTTGATTTGAAAAAACAAAAAACAAAAACAAAACCTAGGCTGGGCATGGTGGCTCATGCCTGAAATCCCAACACCTTGGGAGGCAGAGGCTGGATGATCACTTGAGGCTCTGAGTTCAAGAACATCCTGGGCAACATAGTGAAACCACATCTCTACCAAAAAATTACAAAATTAGCCTGGTGTAGTGGCATGCATGCATAGTCCTAGCTACTTGGGAGGCTGAGGCAAAAGGATCAGCCCAGGAGTTTGAGGTTGTAGTGAGACATAATTGGGCCCCTGCACTCCAGCCTGGGTGACAGAGAGAGACCCTGTATCAAAAACAAAAACAGAAACAAACAAACAAAAATAAAAACAATTAAATAGGTGGTTCTGGGAAGAGGCTTCTTACAAAAAGAAAAAAAAGAAGAAAAAAAATAGTTAGAACCATGTTATCCATCAATATGATTGGCAGTCCGCTATACTAATCAATGGGCTTATTTACATTTGAATTTCTCTTCCTTTTTTTCCCTTTTTTTTTTTTTTTTAGACGAAGTCTCGCTCTTGTCTCCCAGGCTAGAGTGCAATGGCGTGATCTCGGCTCACTGCAACCTCCACCTCCCAGGTTCAAGCGATTCTCCTGCCTCAGCCTCCCGAGTAGCTGGGATTACAGGTGCCTGCCACCACGCCTGGCTAATTTTTGTATTTTTAGTAGAGACGGGGTTTCACCATCTTGGTGAGGCTGGTCTCAAACTCCTGACCTCAGGTGATCTGCCCGCCTCTGCCTCCCAAAGGGCTGGGATTACAGATGTGAGTCACTGCACCTGGCCTCTCTTCCTTATTTTATATAGTCTTTTGGGGACTTTTTCCTTTAAGATTTTTCTCTGCTCGACACAGTGGCTCATGCCTGTAATCCCAGCACTTTGGGAGGCTGAGGCAGGAGGATTGCTTGAGCCCAGGAGTTTGAGACCAGCCTGGGAACAAAGTAAGACCCTGTCTCTACAGAAAGTACAAAAATTAGCCAGGTGGCTAATTTT
Organism: Pongo pygmaeus; assembly: GCF_028885625.2. Lineage (NCBI taxonomy): Eukaryota > Metazoa > Chordata > Mammalia > Primates > Hominidae > Pongo > Pongo pygmaeus. The sequence goes on from NC_085930.1 coordinate 191,016,911, forward strand.
AGTGGTTTGCACGTGTAGTTCCAGCTACTCCGGAGGCCGAGGTAGGAGGATCATTTGAGTTGAGGAGGTTGAGGCTGCAGTGAACCAAGGTCATGCCACCGCACTCCAGCCTGGGTGACAGAGTGAGACTTCATCTCTTACAATTTTGTTTCTTTATTATTTTGTTTATACAAGTTATATATACCTACTGTAACAAAAAGTGAGAAATATGAAAAACATAACAAAGACAAAAACTCCACAGTGTTACTACCCAGAGACATACAGAGACCATTAACACAATGGCCTGTTTCCTCGGATAATTTTTTTATTTTTTATTTTTTTTAAGACAGAATTTCACTCTGTCGCCCAGGTTGGAGTGCAGTGGCATGATTTTGGCTCACTACAACCTCTGCTTCCCAGACTCAAACGATTCTCCACTCTCAGCCTCTCGAGTGGTTGGGACTACAGGTGGGAGCCACCAACACCCACCTAATTTTTGTATTTTTGGAGAGACAAGGTTTCACCACATTGGCCAGGCTGGTCTCAAACTCCTGAGTTCAAAGCAATCCACCCGCCTTGGCTTCCCAAAATGCTGGGATTACAGGCATGAGCCACTGTGCCCAGCCTGGAGAAATTTTTCAAGACTACTTTTTTATTTCTGCCTGCCCTGCTTAGACGCTTTTTGTTTTTTCCTTCAGTATTTTTGCTAACAAAAGAGAATCCTTGTTGTGACCCTTCTGAATGTGAATAAAACCTCCCAGCTGCTGGCTGTCATGTAATCCCAGCACCCTGGGAGGCAGAGGCTGGATGATCACTTGAGGCCCTGAGTTCAAGAACATGAACATAGTGAAACCACATCTCTACAACCCCTGCTTCCCAGACTCAAGCAATTCTCCAGCCTCAGCCTCTCGAGTGCTTGGAACTACAGGTGACTCTATAGTAGGTGCACAGGAAAAGTTTGTTTATTAAATATGACTGATTATTTCCAGGGACCTAGTGAATTCATTCTTGCCTAACTGGCCCTATTCATCAGCTAAATCACATGAGATATGAAATTAAATGCACTTTAGAAAGTCCACCACATTATGAAAATGTTGGTAAATATGGCTTTAACAGTTACTCAGCGCTAAGGATGAAGAAGCTAATGTAAAGGAGATGAAAGTTACTGAACTCACCTCTCTTTCTTGCCAGTACAGTTGTAAAGGATCAGCTCTGGAAGGCCATGGGACCCCAAACTATTCTGAAAACCAAGCTTATGCATTTGGTTTCCACATTATATGTCACCTAAACCTACTCAAATTCTCTATTAAGGACTGAGAAAATAGCCCTTATTTTATGTACAATAAAATTTGGGGTTCTAAATTTCTAATTCTTGTCTTTTATTTAAGTTCCCACACAAAGCCTCACATCCAGTTTTTGCAGCACCTCCACTGTTTCAGCATATCCTTTTCAGATTATTCACCAGACAGCATCCTACAGCTCTCATTCATAAAGTCCAATTATAAGACAAGAAATGTCAGGAATATACACTTTGAGAGTGGGAGGCAAACAGAACAGTACATTGTGACTTTGTAAGAACAGCCATGCATTTCCTCTGGGCTTGTTTTCAGTTCCTTTGTCAGCTGATTACATGGTCTTTTATAATTTCTCATCTACAGAATGAAGCTATTTGCTTGTGGATTATTTGAAAGACACAGGCTTATGCAAAAGAAAAACGAAATCATCGTGAGGTAGAATGATATTTCTGACTTGCTTTTTTTTCTTTTTCTTTTTTAACACAATATGAGAACACAATTTAAAATTGTGGCTCTTTAGAGATATGAAACAAGTAAATATTCTGTTAATTCAATCTTAATGTATATGTAATGCTATATATGTATTTGTTTTTCATATAATTGCCTTTATCAATAATCAATAATATTATTTATTTTTATGTAAAGAAGAATGCTGTCTTACATACATTTTGTTTTCAAACCACACAAATTTTCTAGGCACACACATTGTGCTGCCTGATTCCTGCATTTCCTTTAGTTGTTCAAGACAGTACTTTACAGTTTAGAAAGTGGTTTCGTATACATTATGCTACTTAATTCTCATAATACTCCCCCAATGTAAAACTAGTCAAAGTACTTTGGGCTTTAAATCCTTGTCTGTGGTGTTATGCTTCTATCCAGCCCCGTAAGTTTCCTCTTCCCTCTGGTGTATATCCTTTACTTGCTTATCTTTAGAGACTTAGCTCATGGTCACCTCCTCTATGAAGCCTTTCCCCAATAAAATAAGTGACCTCCTCTCTCACTGTATCCCTTCACTACTCTATAGATAATGCTTTTAAGGAAAGGTTTTTAAAAATCTAGTTATTTTTAAAATTCACATAGCATATTCTATCTATTTATTTATTTATTTATCTATTTATTTATTTATTTATTTATTTTTGAGGCTGAGTCTTGCTGTGTGACCCAGGCTGGAGTGCAGTGGTGTGATCTCGGCTGACTGCAACCTCTGCCTCCCGGGTTCAAGCGATTCTCCTGCCTCAACCTCCCGAGCAGCTGGGACTACAGATGCCCAGGACTACAGATACCCACCACCACACCCAGCTAATTTTTGTACTTTTAGTAGAGATGAAGTTTCACCACATTGGCCAGGCTGGTCTCGAACTCCTGACCTCGTGATCCACCTGCTTCGGTCTCCCAAAGTGCTGGGATTACAAATGTGAACCACTGCGCCCAGCCCAACAGCCCAACATAGCATATTCTTATAAAATTACTATAATAATCTCTTAGGCTTGTGAGTCAATAATCACTCCAAAATAAAAAGTTAAAAACAAACATGAATGTCAAATATGTCAGCATATACAGATCTTCCAGATCACTTTAAAATACCATATATGAATAGCATTTCACACTATGAGTGTTGTATACCCACACTGTTCAGTAGAGCTTTCTGTGATAATGGAAATGTTCCATATCTGTACTTTCCACTATGGCCATCACCAGCCTCAGGTGGCACTTGAAATGTGGATAGTACAAACGAAGAACTAAATTTTTGATTTTATTGAATTTAAATTTAAATAGTCAAATGTGGCATGGCTTGTGGTTACCATGTGGTACAGCAGATTTATACTTTAATCCACTGATAGTCATTTAGATTGTTTCCAATCCCCTCTCCCGCTCTACACTCAGTACAAGCAAACTAAGTGTTACCTAGTAAAGTAAACCATAAGAACAAAAAGGAATTCTTTATCCCTTCTTGTATATATTAACTCTCTAGAAGCCTGTATTCATTCTAATGCTGCCCCCTTTGAAGTTCTACATGAACTTACTGAATCAGGTAGGTAAAAGGACACTTATAGTAAAGGTATTTCCTATATGAAAGAATGATTTAAAATGTGCAGCAAATAAAAATATTTTTCAAAAAAGGAAAAGATGCAATAATTTTTTTTTGAGACAGAGTCTCACTCTATCACCAAGGCTGGAGTACAGTGGCATGATCTCAGCTCACTGCAACCTCCACCTCAAGCAGTTCAAGTGATTCTTCTGCCTCACCTCCTGAGTAGCTGGGATTACAAATGTGCACAATCACACCTGGCTAATTTTTGTATTTTTAGTAGAGCTGAAGTTTTGCCATGTTGGCCAGGCTGGTCTCTAACTCCTGGCCTCAAGTGATCTGCCCACCTCGGGCCTCCCAAAGTGTTGGGATTACAGGAAAAAATATCTAATGCCAGCATTGATTACAGCAGTAAAATATTGGAATCAATGGAATATCTAACCATGGAGAGTTGGTTCCAATATTTTATTATATAATTTTTTTGAGACAGGGTCTCACTCTGTTCCCCAGGCTGGAGTGCAATGGTGCAATGACAACACACTGCAGCCTCGACCTCCCCAGGCTCAGGTGATCCTCCCACCTCAGCCTCTCAAGTATCTGGGATCACAGGCAGACACCACCACACTTGGCTATTTTTTTTGTACATTTTGTAAAGACAAGGTTTTCTCATATTGTGCAGGCTGGTCCAATATTTCATGATCCTTCACACAATGGAGGGCAATATTGTCATTGGAAATGACAATGATTGTAATTTATTAACATGAAAACAAGTCTATGATATATTTTCAAGTGAAAAAAAATGCAAAACAGGCTGGGTGTGGTGGCTCATGCCTGTAATCCGAGCACTTTAGGAGGCTGAGGCAGGTGGATCACTTGAGGTCAGGAGTTCGGGACCAGCCTGGGCAACAAGGTGAAAGCCCATCTCTACTAAAAGTATAAAAATCAGTCAGGCATGGTGGTGTGCCTGTAGTCCCAGCTAGGTGGGAGGCTGAGGCAGGAGAATGGCTTGAACCTGGGAGGCGGAGGTTGCAGTGATCTGAGATTGTACCACTGCACAGCCTGGGTGACAGAGCAAGATTCTGTCTCAAAAAAACAAAACAAAGCAAAATACAAAACAGATTTCAAGCCAAAAAGATCAAAAAAGGCAAAGAAGGGCATCCCATAATGGTAAAGGGTTCAATTCAACAAGAAGACCTAACTGTCCTAAATATATATGCACCCAATACAGGAGCACCCAGATTCATAAAGCAAATTCTTAAAGACCTACAAAGAGACACAGATTCTCACATAATAATAGTAGGAGACTTCAACACTTCACTGACAGTATTAGACAAATCATTGAGGCAGAAAATTAACAGACATTGAGGACCTAAACTCAACATTTGGCCAAGTGGATCTGATAGACTTTTACAGAACTCTCCACCTAAAAACAACAGAATATACATTCTTCTCTTCACCACGTGGCACATGCTTTAATATCGACCATATAATTGGACATAAACAACCCTCAGCAAATTAAAACAACTGAAATCAGGCTGGGCGCGGTGGCTCACACCTATAATCCCAGCACTTTGGAAGGCTGAGGTGGGTGGATCATCTGAGGTCAAGAGTTCGAGACCAGGCTGGCCAACATGGTGAAACCCCATTTCTACTAAAAATATAAAATTAGGCGGGCGTGGTGGCGCATGCCTGTAATCCTAACTACTTGAGAGGCTGAGGCAGGAGAATCACTTAATCTTGGGAGGTGGAGGTCGCAGTGAGCCGAGATTGCGCCACTGCACTCCAGCCTGAGTGACAGAGCAAGACTGTTTAAAAAAAAAAAAAATCATTCTAGCATGAAGATACATGCACACAAGTGTTCATTATAGCACTATTCACAAAGGCAAAGACATGGAATCTACCTAAATGCCCATCAATGGCAGATTGGAAAAAGAAAATGTGGTATATATACACCATGAAAAACTATGCAGCCATTAAAAAAATGAGATCATATCTTTTGTGGGAATGTGGATGGAGCTGGAGGCTATTAGCCTCAGGAAACTAACACAGGAACAGAAAACCAAACACCTCACGTTCTCACTTATAAGTGGGAGCTAAATGAAAGAACTTATGAACACAGAGGCGGGTGGATCACTTGAGGTCAGAAGTTCAAGACCCTCCTGGCCAACATGGTGAAACCCATCTCTATTAAAAATGCAAAAACTAGCTGGGCGAGGTAACAGGCACCTGTAATCCCAGCTACCCGGGAGGCTGAGGGAGGAGAACCACTTGAACCTGGGAGGTGGATGTTGCAGTGAGCCGAGATTGTGCCATTGCATGCCAGCCTGGGCAACAGAGCGAGACTCGGTCTCAAAAAAAGAGAACTTAAGACCCTAGGGTCTATTTGAGTGGGGAGGGAGGGAGGAAGGAGAGGAGCAGAAAGGATAACTATTGGATACTGGATTTAATACCTGGGTGATGAAATAATATGTACAGCAAACCCGGGACATGTGTTTACCAATGTAACAAACCTCCATATGTACCCCCAAACCAAAAATAGAAGTTAAAAAGATGAAAAAAGTTACTAAATAATATGCATAATATGGATCTTTTTTCATAAACATATATGTGCATATATAAATTTTTGTTTAGTGGTGAGTCAGTATACCTGGTTGAGAACATAAACTTTTGAGTCAGACTGATCTGGGTTCGAATCTAGGCCCTGCCACGTAACATCTACGTGATTTTGGATATATCGCTAACCTTTCTGAATTTTGGTTTCCTCATTGCTAAAATTAGATGATAAATTTACATCTGGGGGTTGATGTTGAAGTAATGTATGTAAAACAATTGGTGCATATGTAGTGTTTAATTACTGGTGGTTGTTTTTCTAAGACGAGTATGAATGGGCATGGAAAGAAGAATGATATTTACCAATCTGTTGAAAGCGATTGTCTCTGGGTTGTAAAATCATGGTTGAATTTGTGTTATTATTTAATTAAATGGATCAATGACTTCTTAAATATGAAAAAAAATCCAAAAAAGTTATGTGAATATAAAACTAAAAAAGTGAGCAAACCCTGTACGTACTAATGTAGAAATATGCCAAGATACTACATTGCAGAGCAGTATAGTTAATGTCATCCTATTTGTGTTCAACTATCTTTTTTTGGTAAAGAAATATAAAGTTATCTTTGAGAAGTAACTCTGGATGATCTAGCAAGGGGCAGCAAAAAAAAAAAAAGCTTTTTTCGTTCATGCTTTTTGATACTAAGTTTTTCTGTGATTTTCTCATATTAAAAAAAAATTTTTATTATTAAATAAGTCCTGTAAGACCTGGAAAGAGAAAGAAAAATAAATTGCCTTTCACTTACTTCTACCTTTGCCCAATCTGAAGAAATATCATTTTCAAAGGCATAAGGAGGATTCTGAAATTTCAATATTGGCGACTTTCTAATTCAGTTGAAGACTGTGACAATTCTGCCACTGTATGTAATTTCTTATTTTCTCAACTAAAATACTATCAATATTTATTGAACATTTATTAAGATAAAAGCAAGAAAGATGAGTAAGAATAATTTTATTAGAAAAGAGTTAATCTTTCACCATTTTATTATATTGAACAGCACTACAGAAAAATAAATATGGCACTCCACTCATGTCTCTTTGGCCTCTTGTCATAATTGTCTACTTTTTTCCTCAATGTAACATTTTATACAAACTCAAAGAACTTTAAAACACTATTTTTCCTTAATACAGGAGTGATATGTTGCTCATTATAAAAAAGAAAACAGAAAAAAGAGGCTGGGCGCAGTGGCTCATGCCTGTAATCCCAGCACTTTGGGAGGCCAAGGCAGGAGGATCACCTGAGGTCAGGAGTTTGAGACCAGCCTGACCAACATGGAGAAATGCCGTCTCTGCTAAAAATACAAAATTAGCCTGGTATGGTGGCACATGCCTGTAATCCCAGCTACTCGGGAGGCTGAGGCAGGAGAATTGCTTGAACCCAGGAGGCGGAGGTTGCGGTGAGCCGAGATCGTGCCATTGCACTCTAGCCTGGGCAACGAGAGCGAAACTCCGTCTAAAAAAAAAAAAGAAAACATCTATAATGCCATCCCATTGAAAATCACTGTTAATGTATCGGTGTGAAATCACATCAGTATTTTTATATGTATACTATATTCCTTTACGCGTCTTCTTTTTGTATAGTTTTACATTTTATAAACTGACTAGGATTTACATAACAAATCTCTTATTGCTAAACATGTAGATTGTTTCCAACTTTTTGTTATAATAAACACATTGTGGGCCAGGTGTGGTGGCTCATGCCTGTAATTCCAGGACTTTTGGAGGCCAAAGCGGGTGGATCACCTGAGGTCTGGAGTTCGAAACCAGCTGACCAACATGGTGAAACCCCATCTCTACTAAAAATACAAAAAATTAGCTGGGTGTGGCGATGCATTCCTGTAATCCCAGCTACTCGGGAGGCTGAGGTAGGAGAATCACTTGAACCCAGGAGGTGGAGGTTGCAATGAGCCTAGATTGCGCCATTGCACTCCAGCCTGGACAAAAAGAGCAAAACTCTGTCTCCAAACAAACAAACAAACACATTGTGGTAAAGATCCTTACAGCTGGATATTTGCTCATCACTGTGACTATATCCTTGGGATAAATTCCTAAAGGTGTAAATGCTGAGTCAAAGTGCAAACAATAATTTAGGATTTTGATATATTTCAATAATTGTTGAAAAGAATCAATAAATGATCACAAGCTTCTAGTAAAGAGGAAACCTCTGGGGAGGAGGCATCTGCAGTTCAGGCTCAGTAGTTGAGTTGCTGGATGGGATAACTAGGGAAGTTCCTAAGACATTTTTGGGTCGGGAGAGTAAAGAGGGTGGAAGAATCTTCACACTCTTATGAATACAGTGCCCTGACTTGCAAAGAAAGGAGAGCTAACCTTCTTATTACAGCCAGCTCCTGGTTCTGCTCTACAGTGTATCATGTAAAAGAATATTTAAAACCAGAAAAAGAGCAAGTTTTCTTTCAGCTTTTCTCCTGCAGTTGTGACTGTTTGGAATCTACTCATCTTTCAAGCAGTAATTTAAACCTTAGCTTCTTCATAAAATATTATTTGGCCCTCAAGGATTTGGGGGGTCTTCTTTCTCTTTATGCATAGCAGTTCTTGCCTTCATTTCCACATTCAATAATCACTTTTGATTGGTCTATTTCTCCTTGCTATTACATACACACAGCAATCATTTTCGAAAATACTATGTGCCGGGCACTATGCATTTTTATTGCATGAATCTTCACAAATAGTGAGGTGGTTATTATCATTCTCATTTTACAGATGGGGTACCAGAGTTGGTGTAGATTAAATAACTTGCCACTGTGGTACAAGGAAGAGGCTAACCTACATAAAAAAATGAGGTCTTTCGACCGGGCACGGTGACTCATGCCTATAATCCCAGCACTTTGGGAGGCCAAGGCAGGCAGATCATTTGAGGTCAGGAGTTCGAGACCAGCCTGGCCAACGTGGTGAAACCCCGTCTCTACTAAAAATACAAAAATTAGCCACGCATGATGGTAGGTGCCTGTAATCCCAGCAACTTGGGAGGCTGGGGCACGAGAATCCCTTGAACCCAGGAGGCGGAGGTTGCAGTGAGCTGAGATCATGCCACTGCACTCCAACCTGGGCGATAGAGCAAGACTCTCTCAAAAACAAACAAACAAAACAAAACAAAACAATAACAACAAGAAAATCCAAAAATGAGGTCTTTCTTATTAGAAATCACTCACCCCCACTTCGGTTTAAATCTATTTTTCCTAAAAGAGAGGGAAAGGCAAAACAGGAAGAATGTGCAAAGGTGGAGGGAAAATGGAAAAGTGAGAAAGAAGAAAGAATATAATTTAGGGGATTGCTGGGAAGGGTTCAGTGTTTCTGGCATAGAGGGTCCCAGATAAAGTGGTAGGAGATGCCATAGGGAAGGAAGGTTGGGACTGTAGTCTTAATGAATGCAGAAGTACATAGAAGAGCACTTGGAATACAGTGAAATTCAATAAAGGGAGTTAATCTTATAACATGTTGAAGGTTTATTTATTTATTTGTTTGTTTAAGACAAGAGGTCTTGCTGTGTTGCCCAGGTTGTTCTTTAACTCCTGGCCTCAAGTGATCCTCCTGCCTCAGCCTCCCAGAGTACTGGGATTACAGGTGCAAGTCACTCTGCCTGGCCATGTTGACAATACCTCTGTTTATTGTCTTCCTAGCTATACTGTGAGCCCTGTGAGGTCAGGGGTTGTTCTCCATCAAGATCATCTTTATATCCCTAGGGGCCAGCAAAATGGCTGGCATATGATAATGCTAAATACATCTCTGCTGAATAAGTGAAGTGAATTAATTAATAAGTGTTCTCTCAGGAGGTAGCATCGACAAAAAAAAAAAAAAAAGAAGAAACCAGAAACCAGAATCTGATTTTAGAATCAGAGGACCTTGTTTCAAAACTTTTCCCTCCAGCTTACAGACATGTGACTGAATAAGTTACATAACCTCTTTGAATAATTTACTCATATGATGATAATACTCACCTTAATGTGTTATTTTGAGAACTAAATGAGATCATACTTTTGAATTGCTTAGCACATTACCTGACAAATTATAGACATTCAACAAAGGTGAGTTTCTCATTGCCTCCTTCCCACTATCCAGTATTAAAATATGCATTAGGAGAGTTTATGTCCAGATTGTAAGAGATAGCCTTCATTTCTAATATTCAGTCCTACAGTCAGACCATGGTTTTAAATTCATTATTTTTAAAAGATGACTACTAAGGCCAGGCATGGTGACTTATGCCTGTAATCCCAGCACTTTGGGAGGCTGAGGCAGGAGAATCACTGGAGCTCAGGAGTTTGAGACCAGCCTGGGCAACATGGCAAAACCCCATCTCTATGAAAAATTAAAAAAAAGAAAAGTTAGCTGGGTGTGGTGGCTCATGCTGGTAGTCCCAGCTACTTGTGGGGCTGGGGTGGGAGGATTGCCTGAGCCTGTGAGATCGAGGCTTCGGTGAGCCGAGATCACACCACTGCACTTCAGCCTGGGTGACAACGTGAACCCCTGCCTCAAAATAAATAAATAAATAAATAAATAAGCAAAATTAAAATTAAAAAGATGACCACTGTTTAAAGCATCTATTATAAAGTGCCATATATTGGTACTCAATAAAAAGATGCTGAATAAATAAATGAATTGAATCACGTTGAATACTCAGAATTTTATCAGATTGTCTATAGTTTTCTAAGGATCCAAGATATGTAAACACTTCATTATTAGTTGATTGGGTTAGTATTTAGTTGGTTTGAGATATCCATCAACATTTCTAAATTCCTTTTGTTTCGTTCCATCAGCACTAAACGAATTTATAATGACAAATTCAATTTCCTAGTTTTCTTGCTTTTAGAATAAGAGGGTGCTGGAAGCAGGGAAAATGAATAATATCCATTTTAAAATAGTTTGCTGTCATCTGGCTTAAATATTAGATTTTTTTTTGAGATGGAGTCTTGCCCTATTGCCCAGTGGCACGATCTCGGCTCACTGCAACTTCCGCCTCCTGGGTTCAAGTGATTCCCCTGCCTTAGCCTCTTGAGTAGTTGGGATTACAGGTGCCTGCCACCATGCCCGGCTAATTTTTGTATTTTTAGTAGAGATGGAGTTTTGCCATGTTGGCCAGGCTGGTTTCGAACTCCTGACCTCAGGTGATCCACCCGCCTTGGCCTCCCAAAGTGCTGTGATCATAGGTGTAAGCCATTGCACCCAGCCTAGATTTATTTTTTTAAAAAGCAGTTTCATTGAAATAAAATTTACATACCATACAATTCACCCATTTTAATTATACATTTCAATGGTCTTCAGTATAATGACAGAGTTGGACAATTATCACAATCTAATTTTAGAACTTTTCCTCATCTCCAAAAGAAACTCTGTGCCCATTAGTTGTCACTCTATCCCCCTCTAGCCTCCCCAGGCCCAGGGAAACAGTAATCTACTCTCTGTCTGTATAGATTTGTCTATTCTGGATATCTCATGTAAATGAAAATTTACAGTATATATATTTTTTGTGACTCATTTCTTTCACTGAGCATAATGTTTTCAAAGTTCATTCATGCAGTAGTGTTTTTGGCTATTACAAATAATACTATAATGAATAATACTGCTATGAACATTCATGTACATGTTTTTAATGGATGTATGTTTTCTTTTCTCTCTTTTTCTTTTTTGTTTTTTTTGAGCGCAGTGGCGCAATCTTGGCACACTGCAACCTCCACCTCCCGGGCTCAAATAATCTTCCTACCTCAGCCTCCTGAGTAGCTGGGACTACAGGGATATGCCACCACGCCCAGCTAATTTTTGTAGAGAGAGGGTCTCATCATGTTGCCCAGGCTTGTCTCGAACTTCTGGACTCAAGTGATCCACCTGCCTCGGCCTCCCAAAGTGCTGGATTACAAGCATGAACTACCGCGCCTGGCCCAGATGTATGTTTTTATTTATCTTGGGTATGTATCTAGTCACTTTCTAAGCTGATCTTACAGCAACATTTGAGTCTACTAGTCATTCCTTCACACTTGAAACATGTTCTTACCTTGACTTTCATGATGCTACATACTTCTAGTATTCTTCCTTCTTACTTAAGAGTTCCTTCTCAATGTCCTTCGTGAGCCCCTTCTCCTATATCTGGCCATTAAATGTTGGCATTCTTCAAGTCTTTGTAATAGACTCTTCTCTCTCTCTTCTGAAAAGGCAGAGTATCACTCTACAGTGGCTATTCACAGGTGTGATCATTGCACACTACAACCTTAAACTCCTGGGCTCAAGCGGTCCTCCCGCTGGGACTACAGGTGTGTGCCACCATGCATGGTTCTCCTTTCTCTTCTCATTCAGTAATCTCTCTTTTCTCTTCTCATTCTGAAAGCTTACCTAGGTGACCATATCCCTTTCCGTGGCCACGGTTACCATGTCTGTGTCAATGGCTGCCAAATCTCCAGTTTAGATCTCTTCTGAATTCAGACCTACATATCCAAATGTCTACTTGATATGTTTAGTTGCATATCTTAGTCTTTCTATGTCCAACCTAAACTCATTCTTCCCCCTTCAATCTGATCCTCTTTCCATGTTTTTTCTTTTCTTTTCTTTTCTTTTTGAGACAGAGTCTCTCTGTCACCCAGGCTGGAATGCAGTGGCAGGACCTCGGCTCACTGCAACCTCCGCCTCCCGGGTTCAAGCAATTATCCTGCCTCAGCTTCCTGAGTAGCTGGGATTACAGGTGTGTGCCACAATGCCTGGCTAATTTTTGTATTTTTAGTAGAGACGGGGTTTCACCATGTTGGCCAGGCTGATCTTGAACTCCTGACTTCATGATCCACCTACCTTGGCCTTCCATTTTTTTTTCCTTAGGAAACACAGATTGCTGAATCCCAAGTGCAGAATTATAGAATTCTAGGAGCCATTCCAACCCCCTTTCTTTACTGACCTATAGTATATACTATCTATTTCATGTACTTGAATGTATCCACTTTTCTCCATCTCCATTGCCATTGCCTTAGGATGAGCTGCTGTCATCTTTTATCTCAATATCTGCAACAGCCTCCTGACTGGCATCCCCATATCCCCACTCACTCCTTTCAATAAACTTCCATGTATCAGCCTGAGCGATATTTTTATAAGATATGATATGGCAGCCCCTTCCCCACATTTCCAATCTTCCAATGCCTTCCCATTGTTTTTAAACTAATGTTCCAGGCTGGGTGCGGTGGCTCATGCCTGTAATCCCAGCACTTTGAGAGGCCGAGGAAGGCAGATCACTTGAGCTCAAGGGTTCAAGACCAGCCTGGCCAACATGTGAAACCCTGTCTCTACTAAAAATACAAAAATTAGCTGAGTGTGGTGGCGGGTGACTATAATTCCAGCTACTCGGGTGGCTGAGGCAGGAGAATCACCTGAACCTGGGAGACGGAGGTTGCAGTGAACTGAGGTGGTGCCACTGCACTCCAGCTTGGGTGACAGAGCAAGACTCCATCTCAAATAAATAAATAAATAAATAAACAAGCTAATGTTCCAAACTCTACAGTCCACTGCAAGTTTTAGCTCCAATGACTGCCCCAGTCTAGTCTTATATTATTTTACCCCCTGTTCTCTGTTCCATTCATACCATCATTCTCTCATTTCTTCTCTCATTCTCTCATTTTTTCAACGTCTTTGCATGTGTTCTTCCCTCTTCCTAGATGCCATCACTCCCCTGCCAAACTTGGTTAATTCTAATGTATCCTTCCTATCTGAATTCAAACATTTTCTCAGAGAAGTCTTTTCTGAAAGCATTTCCTGCTTCCCCCTCAACTCCCAACCCCCACCTAGGTTAGGTTCCTCTTTCATTCTTTCTTTTTTCTTTTTTAGACAGAGTTTCACTCTTGTTGCCCAGGCTGGAGTGCAGTGGTGTGATTCCAGCTCACTGCAACCTCCGCCTCCAGTGTTCTATCAATTCTCCTGCCTCAGCCTCCTGAGTAGCTGGGATTACATGACACCTGGCTGATTTTTTAATTTTTAGTAAAGACGGGGTTTCATCACGTTGGCCAGGCTGGTCTCAAACTCCTGACCTCAGGTGATCCACCTGCTTCGGCCTCCCAAAGTCCTGGGATTACAGGTGTGAGCCACCGCGCCCGGCCTTTCATTCTTTCTTAGCCCCATATGTCTTTCTCTCAAAACATGTATCTCAGTTTAATATGTGCGTTTATATGATCATTTAATCAATGCCTATTTCGCCATGTAAATAAGTGTTGAAACTGGTTTTGTCCCTATTGCATACTTAAGAATGAACACATTTACCTAAGCATTTAATAGGTGATAAATAAATCTTCATTGACAACATGAGACTCCATCTCAAAAAAAAAAAGTTGAAGGAGAATTCAATGAAATTTCACTTACTGCATTTGCTTATGTCCCTTTAGTCTAAAACTGTCCCCTGCCTTTTCCTTTTTGTTGTGCTTATTCGTCTTAATGACACTTGGCTTTTTGAAGAGACTCAGCCTTGCTGAATCCCTCATATTCAGGATTTGTCTGTTTTCTTATGATAATTGTACTTTGCTTCCTTATCACCTGTATTTCTTATAAACTGTTAGCTCTAAAGTTTGATTATGTTGGCTTAATTTTTTTTTTTTTTTTGAGACAGAGTTTCGCTCTTGTTGCTCAGGCTGGAGTGCAATGGAGCGATCTCGGCTCACAGCAACCTCTGCCTTCCGGGTTCAAGCCATTCTCCTGCCTCAGCCTCCAGAGTAGATGGGATTACAGGCATGCACCACCACGCCCAGCTAATTTTGTATTTTTAGTAGAGACTGGATTTCTCCATGTTGGTCAGGCTGGTTTCCAACTCCGGACCTCAGGTGATCTGCCTGCCTTGGCCTCCCAAACTGCTGGGATTACAGGCATGAGCCACCGCGCCCGGCCAGCTTAAAATTTTTTGAAAAAAATGCTTCATAGGTGATATGGAGTTCTTACTAAATGTCTACAGGAAGAACACAGAGTTTGTTGTTATTTTAATTTTTAAAATTTTTTTTAGAACACAAGATTTTAAAATATAAATAAGATTTTGCCTCAGCAACTTCAAGTTTGATCATTTGGACAAGTTTATAATTATCAGACCTTTCCATTCTAAGAAACTTTTGTACCTGTTTTTGAACAACAACTTTTCACCTAATGGTTTTAGCATCTATTGGTGATCATTGGCTGAATCAGCTATTTTACTGGGGATTACTGAATGGTTATTTTTTTTTAGACAGAGTCTTACCCTGTCACCCAGGCTGGAGTGCAATGGCATGGTCTCGGCTCACTGCAATCTCCGCCTCCTGGGTTCAAGTGATTCTCCTGCCTCAGCCTTCCAAGTATCTGAGACTACAGGTGCATGCCACCATGCCCAGCTAATTTTTGTATTTTTAGTGGAGATGGGGTTTCACTATGTTGGCCAGGCTGGTCTGGAACTCCTGACCTCAGGTAATCTGCCAGCCTCGGCCTCCCAAAATGCTGGGATTACAGGTGTGAGCCACTGTGCCCGTCCACTGAATGGTATTTTTTAATTTTTTTTTTTTTTTTTTGAGACGGAGTCTTGCTCTATCACCCAGGCTGGAGTGCAGTGGCGCGATCTCGGCTCACTGCAAACTCCACCTCCTGGGTTCATGCCATTCTCCTGCCTCAGCCTCCAGAGTAGCTGGGACTACAGGCACCTGCCACAATGCCCGGCTAATTTTTCTGTATTTTTAGTAGAAATGGGATTTCACCGTGTTAGCCAGGAAGGTCTCGATCTCCTGACCTCGTGATCTGCCCGCCTCGGCCTCCCAAAGTGCTGGGATTACAGGCGTGAGCCACCGCGCCACTATTTTTTAATTTTTTAATTAAAAAAAATATTTTTTGAGACGGAGTCTTGCTCTGTTGCCCAGACTAGAGTGCAGTGGTACAATCTCAGCTCCCTGTAAACTCCGCCTCCCGGGTTCAAGCGATTCTCCTGCCTCAGCCTTCTGAGTAGCTGAGATTACAGGCACGCGCCACCACACCCAGCTAATTTTTGTATTTTTAGTAGAGACGGGATTTCACCATGTTGGTCAGGCTGGTCTCGAACTCCTGACCTGGTGATATGCCTGCCTTGGCCTCCCAAAGTGATGGGATTACAGGTGTGAGCCATCGCACCCAGCCAGACTGGTAATTTTTAAATTCCACCCTTTCTTTAGGAAGAATTTCTCCATCATTAATTTATTTATTTTTATTTTATTCATTTATTTAGAGACTGAGTCTCACTCTGTCACCCAGGCTGGAGTGCAGTGGTATGATCTTGGCTCACTGTAACGTTTGCTTCCCAGGTCAAGCGATTTTCCTGCCTCAGCCTCCCAAGTAGCTGGGATTACAGGCACCTGCCACCAACCCCAGCTCATTTTTGTGTTTTTAGTAAAGATGGGGTTTCACTATATTCACCAGGCTGGTCTCGAACTCCTGACCTCAGGTGATCCACCCTCCTCAGCCTCCCAAAGAGCTGGGATTATAGGTGTGAGCCACTGTGCCTGACCTATTTATTTATTTATTGGAGATGGATTCTTGATCTGTCGCCCAGGCTGGAGTGCAGTGGTTTGATCTTGGCTCACTGCAACCTCCACCTCCTGGGTTCAAGCGATTCTCGTGCCTTAGCCTCCTGAGTAGCTAGGATTATAGGCGTGTGCCACCACACCAGCTAATTTTTGTATTTTTTAGTAGAAACGGGGTTTCACTATGTTGGCGAGACTGGTCTGGAGCTTCTGGCCTCGAATGACCGGCCGGTCTTGGCTTCTCAAAGTGCTGAGATTACAGGCGTGAGCCACCATGCCCAGCCTCTTTACCCTTTCTTTAAATTTCTATATTACTCTCAGGGAATTGTTTCATGGGCACCTCCCTGTTCTACAAACCGATTGCTGGGATATTTCACTCCTTGGGCCCTGGAAAACAAAAAGGCTCTTTCTTCAGAAGGTTGTAGGGAAAAGAGAATCTGTTGGAGTGAGATTTTCTAAATCTTTTGAGAGTATCTCCAGTGGGACTATTTTTTTTTTTTTTGTGGCAAATAATATGACCCTTATAGCCTTCTGCCACATCTATTTAAAAAAAAAAAAAAAGGAGAGATAGAGAGATGTCATTTGCACAATGTTACATACCACATCCCTTTAGAGCTACTCTCTAAATACAATTTAACTTCTTCAAACAGGTTTCTGTGACCATCCAAGTCTAGGTAAAGTCCCCATTATATGCATTTCTACACCTTGCCCTTCCCTCTCACATGGACACCAAGAATTATCATGTCCTTTCCCTCACTAGACCTCTGGGTCTTTGGCAGCAAGGACGGTGTCAGTCTAGTTCTATAGTTGTACTCCCAGCATTCATTCCAGGTCCCCACTCATAACAAGGGCTCATAACATGTTTGCTGGATCGTGTAGTGATGGATGCTTGTAATCCAAGCTACTTGGGAGGCTAAGGCAGGAGGATCACTTGAGCCTACAAGTTCTGAGCTGTAGTGCACTATACCTGTTGGGTGTCTGCACTAAGTTTGACATCAGTATGGTGACCTTCTGAGAGTAAAGGACCACTAGGTTGCCTAAGGAGGGGTGAACCAGCCCAGTTTGGAAATGAAGTAGGTCAAAACTTCTGTGCTGATCAGTAGCGTGATTGTGCCTGTGAATAGCCACTGCTTTCCAGCCTGGACAACATAATGAGACCCCATCCCTGAAAAAAAAAAAAAATTGCTGGATGAATGAATGATTGATGATACACAAGAAAAGACAACTGTATTCTGGGAAGTATTGGAGCCTAGACAGTGAGGGGGCATTTGAGACGTGTGCATGCATAGACTTCCCAGGGGCATTAGATTTTATGGTGAAAGCCCAGAATAGTCCTTGGGAAACTTTAGACTGTAGAAAAAGTCAACTTTCGGCTGAGTGTCGTGGTTCATGCCTGTAATCCCAGCACTTTGGGAGGCCGAGGCCGCAGGATCACTTCACTCCAGGAGTTCAAGGCCAGCCTGGGCAACATAGTGAGACCTCATCTCTACAAAAAAGTATCAAAAAAATGAGGCAGGAGGATTATCTAAGCCCAGGAGGTTGAGGCTGCAATGAGCTGTGATTGGGCCACTGCACCTGGGTGACAGAACAAATCCTTGCCTAAAAAAGAAAAAGTCAGCTTTCTGTTGGATTCAACATTCAGAAAGACCTCACTTACTCTTCTTTTTTTTTTTTTTTTTTTTTTTTTTTTTTCTGTTGGAGTCTTGCTGCGACGCCCAGGCTGCTGGAGTGCAATGGTGTGATCTCTGCTCACTGCAACCTTTGATTCCCAGGTTCAAGAGATTCTCCTGCCTCAGCCTCCAAGTAGCTGGGACTACAAGCACGCGTCACCACACCCGGCTAATTTTTGTATTTTTAGCAGAGACAGGGTTTCACCATATTGGCCAGACTGGTCTTGAACTCCTGACCTCAAGTGATCTGCCCGCCTCGGGCTCCCAAAGTGCTGAGATCACAGGCGTGAGCCACTGCACCTGGCTTCTTACTCCTTTTAACAACTTGATGAGGTAGGTAGTTTTCCTATCTTTATTTTACTGATAAGAAAATGGACCTCAGAGAAATTAAGCAACTGGTTCAAAGACATCCAGCTAGAAAGTAATTGGAGTCAGGAATCCTCAAGTCCATCATCCTACCTCACCAGCCTGCCTCTCACCCTTTGTAGAAATGAGAATAGGTTCAGTGGCAGACTAGGGACATAAACTAAATTGATCAGGACTTTGCCAGGCAAGTCACAGCTGGCTTCTAGCACTAAATTTCTTCAGTGATTCAGAGATGAAAACAGACAAGGATGTTTTACTTCACTTGATGAACATGCTTGGAGGATTGCTATCTTAAAGTTTTTCAATATTCGCATCTTGCTTCACCTTTTCTGTCTGAAATCTCAAGGTATAAATAGGTTTATCTTGGCAATAAGTCAGAGGCAGAAAGTTCTCTGTGGAGCCATTGCAGGTTCCCAAAGGAGGTTGGACCCCTGAGTTCTGTGCCAAAGAATGAGTAAAGACTGTCCCCTCTTCCTGAAATCTTCCTTTAAGGCTACTAAGGAAAAGGAGCTAAATTTTACAAATAGCTATTATGTGTCATTGTGGTTGTTTCATTGATCTTGGATCCACTACTTGTTAGCTGCTTATCATCATGAAGCATCCGTGTATTCACCTATAAAATAGAGTCAATGCCACCTTTCTCATAGGGTAGTGTGAGGATTAACTAGGTGAAGCATATGTAAAGAACTTTGTGGCCGGGCGTGGTGGCTCACACCTGTAATCCCAGCACTCTGGGAAGCCAAGGCGGGCAGATCTCCTGAGGTTGGGAGTTCGAGACCAGCCTGACCAACATGGAGAAACCCCGTCTCTACTAAAAATACAAAATTAGCCAGGTGTGGTGGCGTATGCCTGTAATCCCATCTACTCCGGAGGCTGAGGCGGGAGAATGGCTTGAACACGGGAGACGGAGGTTGCAGTGAGCCGAGATTGTGCCATCGCACTCCAGCCTGGGCAACAAGAGCAAAATTCCATCTCAAAAAAAAAACCAAAAAACAAAAACTTTGCATAGCGCTCAGCACATTAGAAGTATTCAACACTTCTTAGCTATTGCTATTATTATTATTCCTACTTAATCCCTATACTAACCACCTCTTGAGGTAAACAGTATATTACTTCCTTTTAAGTAGGAAAAAATAGAGACTCTGGAAAGGAGATAATGACCCAGAACCACCAGCTAATAAAGCCAAGCTGCTAGAATTTAAATTAGTATCTGATTTCAAAGTTGTTATTTTTTTGTAAACAACAATATATTGGCTGGGCGCTGTGGCTCACGCTTGTAATCTCAGCACTTTGGGAGGCAGAGGTAGGGGGATCCCCTTATGTCAGAAGTTTGGGACCAGCCTGGCCAACATGGTGAAACCCTGTCTCTACTAAAAATAAAAAAATTAGCCGGGCGTGGTGGCAGGCACCTGTAATCACAGCTACTCAGGAGGCTGAGGCAGGAGAATTGCTTGAACCGGGGAAGTGGAGGTTGCAGTGAGCCGAGATTGTGCCATTGCACTCCAGCCTGGGTGACAAGGGTGAGACTCCATCTCAAAAAAAAAAAAAAAAAAAGCAAAACGAAAAACAACAATAACAATATATTGTCTCCCTTAAGACGAAGGACAATAATGGAAAGTGCTCAAGAATTCTTGATTTGGAAAGATGTAACAAAACAATGGTAAGTTTCTAGCTCAGAGTCTCTTGCTTAAATTTCTAGGAGACTTTTCTGGGGTACTTGCTTGGGCTGAGTCTCTGGCTGCATTCTCCCATGGGGCACTCTGTCAACAGCAGTTGACAAATGGCATGTTCTAAACCCTCCTTGACCTGGCCAGAGCCTTTTCTCCTAGACTTTAAAATCAATTATTGTTTCAGCTAAAATAGGTCTCTGAAAGTGTTATTTTAAGTTTTCTCCTCTTGTAATACAGGAGCGAAGAGTGAAAATATGATCTAATTACTTGTTTAATGTCTGATGCAGACAAAGTATCTAACAAGGAATACGTATGTTTTAATCAAATAGAGAGTCTAGATATTATCAGGGTTGCCTTTGTTCTTTATTTTCAATTTTTTCCTCTTGTAAACAGCTCATCCAGTTTTTAGCTTTACATGTTAACAAAACAATAGATGCCATAATTGGGTATCCCATTACTGTTTGTAAAAGTGCTCTCACACACAATTTAATTTTACTCTTACAAAAAAGTTGTGAGGTGTTTATTAGAATTACCTTTTCAGAAATGGAGAAACAATGCTCCAGGAAGTTAAGGGACTTCTTCAAGCCATTCAGCTGTATATTGAGAGCCAGAATCTAAGTCAGGTCTTTCTAGACCTTGGGTATGAGCATGGTCCTCAGAGCCACCTGCCTTCATTCCAACTTCAGCTTCATCCTTTACTTGAGCTAGGTGACCTTGTCTGCCTCAGTTTCCTCATCCATGAAATAGAGATGACAATAGTATCTACCTCAATAGAGTGTCTCAACAATTAATTGAGTTAATATGTTTAAAGTAGTGGAAATATCTCCTGGTTATGACCTATATCAAGTCCTGGTCGTGACATAAGAAAAACTATTATTATTATGATTACAAATCCTGATTTCTTCATTAAATTGTGTTATATGTATAGTATGTAGGCATGGAAATAGTACTTCACAAAGAGTAAGGGCTCTATGGATTAACACAGATATTGCAGTATAGAAAAATGGTGACTCGGAATCTGAAGAAGAATAAAATTATTTTAAGAATACTTTTTGAATTAAAATTAAATACATCTGACACCTATAAGTTGACAAAATAGTAAACAAAGAAACAAATTAATGAAATGATGCTTTCACTGATTTAATGCAGCAGTGAAGTTATTTTATTATTTTGCTTCTGAAATCATACATTTCCAACTAAAAATGAATGTTAGAAATCAACTTTGCCATTTTGTAGTTCTGATTTTTTCTCTATGGTCCCCAACCACATCCCACAGATTTACAAAATTCTTCCAGTCTTTCCTTACAGATAGACTGGCCCATTTGCAAGTGAATCAATTTTTACATGTTGAGCCCACATTTACAAATATCTCTGAAATTTAGTTATATTAAATTCCAATGCATACATGTCTTGCCTTGTGAGTGTTATATGTGATCTCACAGGAAATATTATCTCCTTATAAATTCAATTTGTGAGGTAAAGTAAGGAGCAAAATGTTATTTTATTAGTCTTGGGGAAACTAAGTTGCCTGCTGGATTCCAAGTTGTATTCCTATGAAAAGATTCAAAATATGGTCACTCTAATTTTTGTATGGCTCATTTCCCAAAGTCCTATATTTTTCTCTTTCCTCCCCTCCCCTCCTCTCCCCTTCCTTTGTTTCTTTCACAGGGTCTTGCCCTGTCTCCCAGGCTGGAGTGCAGTGGCACAATCTCGGTTCACTGCAGCTTCAGGCCGGGTGCTGTGGCTCATGCCTGTAATCCCAGCACTTTGGGAGGCCGAGGTGGGCGGATCACTTGAGGCCAGGAGTTTGAGACCAGCCTGGCCAACATGGTGAAACCCTGTCTCTACTGAAAATATGAAAATTAGCCAGCATGGTGGCTCATGCCTGTAGTCCCAGCTACTTGGGAGGCTGAGGCAGGAGAATCGCTTGAATCCTGGAGGCAGAGGTTGCAGTGAGTTGAGATCACCCCACTGCACTCCAGCCTGGGCAACAGAGTGAGACCCTCTCGAAAAAAAAAAAAAGAAAAAGAAGAAGAAGTTGAAATCTGAATGTCTTTACTCAGGGTTATATAGTCATTATAAACATAAGCTGTATAACCAGACTATTTAAAGTCCCAGGTTTGTACTTCAATTTTGAAGTCTATGAAATGGGAGGGAGTAATAACAGTTTTTACAAAGGTTAAATGAGTTTATATATCTAAAAAATTTCTGACAGTACCCGGCATGTGGCAAGAGCTCAATATTTAGCTTTTCTTCTTCTATTGATTATTCTGGATATTTGCTATAAATGGAATTATACAATACATGGCCTTCTGTATCTGACTTGTTTCACTTAGCATAATGTTTTCCAGGTTCATCCATGTTATAGCATGTATCAGTACTTCATCCCCTTTTATGGTTGAATAATATTCTACGATATGGATATATCACATTTTGTTTACATATTCATCAACTGATGGACATTTGGGTTGTTTCCACCATGTCGCTATTTTCAAAATAGAGTTGCTATGAACATTGGTATACAAGTTTTTGTTTTCAATTATTTTGGATATATACTTAGGAGTAGAATTTCTGGATCATATAGTAAATCTATGTTTAACTTATTGAGGAACCATCAAACTATTTCTCACATTGGTTGCATCATTTTACATATTTTTTTGTGACGGAGTCTCACTCTGTCACCCAGGCTGGAGTGCAGTGGTGCGATCTTGGCTCACTGCAACCTCTGCCTCCCGGATTCAAGCGAATCTCCTGCCTCAACCTCCCGAGTAGCTGAGATTACAGACGCGTGCCACCATGCCCGGCTAATTTTTTTTGTATTTTTAGTAGAGACGGGGTTTCTCCATGTTAGTCACACGATCTCCTGACCTCAATCCCTGACCTTGTGATCCACCTGCCTCAGCCTCCCAAAGTGCTGGGATTACAGGCGTGAGCTGCTGCGCCCGGCTGGTATTTTAAAATGTTTTATTGATCAGAATCTGAGGTACAAAGCTTTGAGAGAACCTATTCAAGGTCACACAAGGGTAAGTGGTAGAGACATCAACTGAACCCAGCCTACTCCAGAGTTGCGTATTCTTAACTCCATCCCAGGACAGAGGTTATTTTGTTTTATTTTCATTTCTTTCATTTAAGATTGTGCCGGGGGAAAAAAAGCTCAAAACAGTAAAAAAAAAAAAAAAAAAAAAAAAAAAAAAAGTTTTTTTTTAACCATGTATTTTACCTTTCTATTCCCAAATGTTTTGTACTTATTTTCTAATTATACCTGAAAGAAAAAATTGCCAATTTGCATATGCTTAGCTTAGTGTTTATGAGTCGGGCAGACTTGGGTGATCCTAAAACTTGGTACCTGTATAACTGTTTCTAGCCTCAGTTTCTTTTTCTACTTTTTAGTTATTTACTAATTCTCGACAGCTTCTCTTGGATGTCTAATATGCATCTCCATCCAAAACAGAGTTTTTTGTTTTTTTTTTTTTTTGAGACAGAGTGTTGCTCTTTGCCCAGGCTGGAGTACAGTGGCGCCATCTCAGCTCACTGCAACCTCTGCCTCCTGGGTTCAAGCAATTCTCCTGCCTCAGCCTCCCCAGTAGCTGGGATTATAGGCACCCACCACCACACCCAGCTAATTTTTGTATTTTTAGTAGACATGGGATTTCACCATGTTGACCAGTCTGGCCTCAAACTCCTGACCTCAGGTGATCCACCTCCTTAGCCTCCCAAAGTGCTGGGATTACAGGCATGAGCCACCACGCCCGGCCCAGAGCTCTTAATTCTAGTTGCTACCTCTCCTCCAGCCCACTACACAAAACCTGGTCCCAAAGGGTCCCTCACCAATTTAATTCATACCACCAATGTCCACCCTCAACCCAAAACATCAGGGGTTATTCTTTCTTTCTTTTTCTTTTTTTTTTTTTTTTTTGAGACAGGGTCCTGCTCTGTCACCCAGGCTGGAGTACAGTCGTACAGTCATAGCTCACTGCAGTGTCAAACTCCTGGGCTCAAGCAAACCTCCCACCTCAGCCTCCTAAGTAGCTGGGACTGCAGGTGCATGGGTTTTAATTTTTGTAGAGACAAGGTCTTGCCATGTTGCTCAGTCTGGTCTCAAACTTCTGGGCTCAAGTGATCCTCCTGCCTTGGCCTCCCAAAATGCTGGGATTACAGGAGTGAGCCACCACGCCTGGCTCAGGGTAGTTCTTACTACTTCATTTCCCTTATCTCCCCCTAGCTCCACACACATTTAATCCATCAGCCAGGCCTTTTAATTTGACCTTCAGATGACATCTCTGATCTATCTACTTCTCTCTGTCCTCACCTTTGCCCTCCTACCTGCAAGCAATCATTACCTCTGGCTTACAATTCTAGAATAATCCCTTCATCTGTTCGCTGATCTTCTCTCTTGCTCTTCTTTAATCCACTCTCTACAAGGACAAATGCACATTTCTTAACATTGTAATTGGATCCAATCCACTCCCTTATTTAAAACTCTTGAAGGGCTGATACTGCTCAGAGTAAAAGCTAAACTCCTTACTGTATCCTAGTGAGGTCCTATAGCCTGGGGCCCATTTTCCCAACTTGATTTATACTGCTCAGCCCTGCTCACTCTGCTCCAGCCATATTGGTCTTTTTTTCTTTTCCTTGAACAAGTCAGTCCCATTCTGCACTTCTCATCTTTCAAATCTCAGCTCAAGTGTCAGCTTCTCAGGGAATCTTCCTGACACCCCTGTCTAGGCTGGTCTCTGCAGACAGACTCTTCCTCATCGGTCTGTTCAGATTTTTTTCCTAGCAATAATCTACACATGTAATTTTCTTGTTTGTTTACTCGCTTGCTTTGGTTTATTACTCTGTTTTATGTCTCCTACATTGTAATGTAAGTTCTATGATGGCTGTGATCTTCTTTATCTTAGTCACCACTAACTAGATAATGAGAGCTTGGAGCATGTGGTTCCCAAGAAATGAATGAATAAATAAATGAATAAACAAAAGAATGTCTTAACTCATAATACTGACATAGCCAGGCGCGGTGGCTCACGCCTGTAATCCTAGCACTTTGGGAGGCTGAGGCGGGTGAATCACGAGGTCAGGAGTTCGAGACCAGCCTGGCCAAGATGGTGAAACCCTGTGAAATATGTATATAAGTATAGATATAAAGTAAGAGAGATATATAGATAAGAGAGTAATTATATCTGGAAAAAAAAAAAAAAGGAGGAATGTCAGAGAAAATACAAAAACGAAATGACCTGAGCTGAGCTTTGAAGGATGAAAGTGCCAGTTACACACGGAGGAAGAAGCATTCCAGGGCAGAGGTGACAGAGTGAACCACACCATGGAGTATTATTCATGGAGTAACAAGTTTCATAATGTGTCTGAAGAGTAGCAAGCAGTTGAGTGTGGCTGGGGCTTAGGGTGACTTGGAGAGTGGGGCTGAAGATGAGGCCAGGAGTGTAGGCTGGACTCAGTTACAAAGGGCTTTAAAAGTTCAGCAAAGAGTTTGGAATTTGTTGTATAAGGTGAGAGTTTTTAGGCAGAAGAGGGACATCTTCATTTTAGAAAGATCTCTCTGCCAGGCGCGGTGGCTCACTCCTGTAATCTCAGCACTTTGGGAGGCCGAGGCAGGCGGATCAAGAGGTCAGGAGTCCGAGACCAATCTGGCCAACATAGTGAAACCCCATCTCTACTAAAAATACACAAAAAATTAGCCCGGCGTGGTGGTGTGTGCCTGTAATCCCGGCTACTCGGGAGGCTGAGGCAGGAGAATCGTAGGAGGCGGAGGTTGCAGTGAGCCAAGGTCATGCCACTGCACTCTAGCCTGGGTGACAGAATGAGACTCCATCTCAAAAAAAAGATAAAAAAAAGAAAGATCTCTCTAACAGCACAGTGATGGCCTAACAGCAGAGTTAGGGTTAGGGATGGGATTAGGGTTAAAGTGATGGCCGTGCCTGGAGACAGGAATTTCAATTAGGAGAAGTTCAGTTAGGAAATATGACAAAACGCAGGGTGAGGAGATATGAGGTAAATTTCAGGGATAGAATCCACAGGACCTTGTCCTATTGGATATATTTAGTGAGGGAAAAAGAAAAATTAAAAAAGGGTATGTCTGTAGCGTTTTTAAGTTTTTTTTGTGTGTTTTTTAACTGATACAGTTGTACATATTTTGGGGGTACCTATGATACTTTGATACCTGTATACAAATCAGAACACTTGGGATATCCACCAACTCAAACATTTATTTTTTCTTTTTTTTTTTTTGAGACGGAGTCTCACTCCGTTGCCCAGGCTGGAGTACAGTGGCAGGATCTCGGCTCACTGCAAGCTCCACCTCCCAGGTTCATGCCATTCTCCTGCCTCAGCCTCCTGAGTAGTTGGGATTACAGGCGCCCACCACCATGCCTGGCTAATTTTTCTGTTTTTAGTAGAGGCGGGGTTTTACCATGTTAGTCAGGATGGTCTCGATCTCCTGACCTTGTGATCCACCCGCCTCGGCCTCCCAAAGTGCTGGGATTACAGGCGTGAGCCACCGCGCCTGGCCAAGCCTACAGCACCCGATACTCCCAGGCGGTCTCCCATCCAAGTACTAACCAGGCCCGACCCTGCTTAGCTTCTGAGATCAGACGAGATCGGGCACGTTCAGGGTGGTATGGCCATAGACTATCTTTTCTATGTGTTGGGAACATTGCAAATTTTCTCTTCTAGCTATTTTGAAAGATGCAATAAATGATGATGATGATGATGATGTTGATGACGATTTTGAAACAAGGTCTCACTCTGTTGCCCAGACTGGAGTGCAATGGTGTAATCATAGATCACTGTAACCTCTAGTTCCTGGGCTCAAGCAATCCTCCTGCCTCAGCCTTTAGAGTAGCTGGGACTATAGGTGTGTACCACCACACCCTGCTAATTTAAAAATTTTTCTGTATAGGTTGGGGACAGGGGGTGTCTTACTATGTTGCCTAAGCTGGCCTAAACCTGGGCTAAAGTGACCCTCCTGCTTTGGCCTCCAAAAGTGCTGGGATTACAGGTGTAAGCCACCATCCCCAGCCATCCAGATCTTTAAAAAAACTTTCTAGCCAGGTGTGGTAGCTTCTGCCTGTAGTGCCAGCTACTCAGAGGCTGAGGCAGGAAGATTGCTTGAGCCCCAAAGCTGGGGAAGTCATGGTGAACTATGATCACATCACTACACTCTAGTCTGAGCAACAGAGTGAGAACCCTGTCTCTTAAAAAAATAAAATAAAATAAATAAATAAGAATAAAAGTAAAAAATTTCCTAATCCTCAACTGATCTATACTTTTGTAAAAACAAAGAAAGAAGTACATTATTAGAAATGTGATATTTTGAAAAGACATCTAACTTTTAAATTATGATATACAAAAATATTCTGTTGGGTTGCTATAAATGACTCTAAAGACTTACTCTCAATTTCTACACCTATGGCTAACCAGAAACAATCAGTTCACAAAGCAACACTGCTCCCAGATCTCACTTTGAGGTGCTCTGATACACACAACTGTGAAAGACAAGTGGGACCTGAGTTTACAGGAGTGTTGAGAGTAAACAATGTTGAGATTAGCTTTGTTGGACTACCACAGAGAATGGTGCAGCCTGTGCAGTTTACCTGTTACTATTTTAATCTCTCATAAAGGTGTTATTTGCTCTGCTCTCTCTATCGCA
Source organism: Pongo pygmaeus (assembly GCF_028885625.2). Classification (NCBI taxonomy): domain Eukaryota; kingdom Metazoa; phylum Chordata; class Mammalia; order Primates; family Hominidae; genus Pongo; species Pongo pygmaeus. Next base: position 191,044,671 of record NC_085930.1, read on the forward strand.
TGGGAGGCCTTACTGTTGTGACTGTGCTGGAAGGGGCTCCTTAGAAATCTTCATAAAGAAATCATTTCCAATAAGCTCCACGAGAACAGTTAGTGGCCATCCTGAATTTTAATCCCTAGGTTATTGGATACATTTCATACAGAAACTGGCAGTTTGGCAGCCTTCTCAGTTCAATATTGCTGCTTGCCAAGAGAAAGAAAGTTGTGACCCCTTGCTTTCTCATTCTATCCTTCTGCAAGGAAGTAAAAAAGATCTCAAATACAGCTTGCTGTATTAGCATTGAAGGGAAAGAGCTAATATGCACTTACACAATCCAATTTATACTCACATAATCTACTGAAGGAAACAGCAGAGTGACATTTGCGCCTAATCCTTCCATGGGGTTGTGACTAAGACTGCAAACAGCAGAAGGAAAGCACACAGTTGCCTGGTACGTGGAGGCAAATGAAAGTTTCTTGATCAGAAAAGGGGTACCTGTAATAGGAGGAGGAATATGTTTTAGTATTTTTTTTTTTTTTTTTTTTTTTTTTTTGAGATGGAGCCTCGCTCTGTCGCCCAGGCTGGAGTGCAGTGGCACGATCTCAGCTCACTGCAACCTCCGCTTCCCAGGTTTAAGTGATTCTCCTGCCTTAGCTTCCCGAGTGGCTGGGCTTACAGGTGCCCGCCACCATGCCCAGCTAATTTTTGTATTTTTTAGTAGAGACGGGGTTTCACCAGTTTGGTCAGGCTGGTCTGGACCTCTTGACCTCAGGTGATCCACCTGCCTGGGCCTCCCAAAGTGCTGGGATTACAGGCATGAGCCACCGTGCCTGGCCTGCTTTTTTTTTTTTTTTTTTTTTAAGGACCTTTGAGCTCTGTAATCCTCAAATGGAAACGCAATGAACAACCTAATTAATGACAAAGCTGGGATGTGAGGAATAGAGCCACATGCTCTAAGGGAGATGTAGGATAATGAGAGGCAAAAGAGAAGAGAGTTGGGGGGCAGAAAGTTACACAGGCTGAGACCAAGTGGACATGGCAGAATAGGGTTGTGCTTATTTTACACAAGTGACCGAGGCTTCTCTGCTGGCATCCTGTCACATCACATATATGGTATTTCCTTGTTCCTTATTCAGATGTAAAAGGGGGAGGACAGTGGCTTTTTGAAAAGCAGACGTAAGCGCAGCAACTCACCGGAGTGGTGTCCCTACTCTGCCTTTGGCCACTTCAAGTCTGAACTGCTGCTGTCTTCTCTTTGCTGATCTCTTGAAAACCAGTTTTTTTTTTTTTTTTTTGAGATGGAGTCTTGCTCTGTCGCCCAGGCTGGAGTGCAGTGGCACAATCTTGGCTCACTGCAAGCTCTGCCTCCAGGGTTCAAGTGATTCTCCTGCCTCAGCCTCCTGAGTAGCTGGGATTACAGGCACCCACCACCACACCCAGTTAATTTTTGTGTCTTTAGTGGAGATGGGGTTTCACCATGTTGGCCAGGCTGGTCTTGAACTCCTGACTTCAAGTGATCCACCTGCCTCGGCCTCCCATAATGCTGGGATTACAGGCATGAGTCACTGCTCCTGGCCAAAAACCAGTATGTTTTAATGATAGATTGATAACATTCTGGGGGCAAGGATTAATATTGGGGCTTTTTTTTTTTTTTTTTTTTGAGACTGAGTCTCACTCTGTCGCCCAGGTTGGAGTGCAGTGGCGCGATCTTGGCTCACTGCAACTGCCACTTCCCAGGTTCAAGTGGTTCTCCTGCCTCAGCCTCCTGAGTACCTGAAATTACAGGCACCTGCCACCACACCCGGCTAATTTTTGTATTTTAGTAGAGACAAAGTTTCACCATGTTAGCCAGGCTGGTCTTGAACTCCTGACTTCAAGTGATCCACCCACCGTGGCCTCCCAAAGTGCTAGGATTACAGGCCTGAACCACTGTGCCCAGTGGGGCTTTTTGCTTGGTATCACCATCCGTGTTCATTTGAGTTCCAGTATTTGAGTGCTTCTTGTTTAAACCCAAGGTAGCGGTGATTCACCAACTATTTTGACTGGAAGAACTCTCAAAGGGGCTCTTCTCGTTTGCTCTCAAAGGGGCTCTTCTCGTTTGCTTGTCTTTGCCTTCACCACTCCCAGGCATACTGGAATGAATCACCTTAAGTTTCTTGATCCTCCACAATCTACTCCTTCTAATGCAAGATCTCTCTCGTAAACACGCTCCTTTCCCCCACACCACCTCCCTGGTTATTGAAGACAGAAACGTAAAAGACAGTGTGGACTACTTCCTTTTTTTCTTTCTTTTTTTTTTTTTTTAATGAGATGGAATCTTGCTCTGTCACCCAGGCTGGAGCACAGTGGCACGATCTCGGCTCACTGCAACCTCCGCCTCCTGGGTTCTCGCCGTTCTCCTGCCTCAGCCTCCCGAGCAGATGGGACTACAGGCGCCTGCCACCATGCCCGGCTAATTTTTTTGTATTTTTAGTAGAGATGGGGTTTCACCATGTTAGCCAGGATGGTCTTGATCTCCTGACCTCGTGATCTGCTCGCCTCGGCCTGCCAAAGTGTTGGGATTACAGGCGTGAGCCACTGCACCCGACCTTGCTTTTTTTTTCATTTCTGCCTCCATCCCCATGTTCAATCAATCATAGTCTTATCAATTTTAGCCTTTAAATATTTTCTACTGTCACTGCCTGATTTCTTTCCCTCATTATCTCTTGCAGGGACACTTCCTGTCCCCATCCATCTCACAGTTCTTTTCTATACCTATTTTTCCAAGATTTTTTTTTTTTTTCTGTCGCCCAGGCTGGAGTGCAATGGCGCAATCTTGGCTCACTGCAACCTCCAGCTCTCAGGTTCAAGCGATTCTCCTCCTCAGCCTCCTGAGTAGCTGGGATTACAGGCATGAGTCACCATACCTGGCTAATTTTTTTGTATTTTTAGTAGACGGGGTTTCACCATGTTGGCCAAGGTAATCTCGAACTTCTGAACTCAAGTGATCCACCCACCTCGGCCTCCCAAAGTGCTGGAATTACAGGCGTGAGCCACTGTGCCTGGCCTCCAAAAGTTTTTGAAATAATAAATTGGTGTTGAATTTTGTCATAAGATTTTTCTGTATCCATTGATATAATCATGTAATTTTTTAGCCTATTAATACAGTGGGTTATATTAATTAGTTTCCAAATTTTTATATTTTTAAATTTTTTTGAGATAGGGTCTCTCTCTGTTGTCCAGGCTGCAGTGCAGTGACACAATCATAAGTCACTGCCAGCTTGATCTCCAGGGCTAAAGTTATCCTCCCACCTCAGTCTCTTGATTAGCTAGGACTACAGGCACATGCCATCATGCCCAGCCAATTTTTTCGATTTCTAGTAAAGACAGAGTCTCACTATGTTGCTTAGGCTGGTGTTGAACTCTTGAGCTCAAGTGATCCTTATGCCTCAGCCTCGCAAAATGTTGGGATTACAGGTGTGAGCCTCTGTGCCCAGGCAATTTTTAAATTCTGTATCAGCCTTGCATATCTGAAATAAATCTCACTTGGTCATGGGTCATTTGTGTAATTCTTTTTATATATTACATTTACATTATGTTACTTTTTTTTTTTTTTGAGATGGAGTCTTGCTCTGTCTCTCAGGCTGGAGTGCAGTGGTGCAATCTTGGCTCACTGCAACCTCCGCTCCTTGGTTCAAGCATTCTCCTACCTCAGGATCCCAAGTAGCTGGGATTACAGGCACATATCACCACACTCAGCTAATTTTTATATTTTTAGTAGAGACAGGGTTTCACCGTGTTGGCCAGGCTGGGCTCGAACTCCTGACCTCAGGTGACCCACCTGCCTCGGCTTCTCAAAGTTCTCGGATTACAGGCATGAGCCACTGTGCCAGGCCTATATTACTTTTATATATTACTGAATTCTGTTTGTTAACAAAATTTGTCAATTCTATTTGCTAATATAATTAATTAAATAATTTACTTGTTTTAAAATTTCTATGTCTACCTTCATAAAGAATCTGGATCTGGCCTGGCACGGTGGCTCATGCCTGTAATCCTAGCACTTTGGGAGGCCAAGGCAGGTGGATCACCTGAGGTCGGGAGTTTGAAACCAGCCTGACCAACATGGAAAAACCCCATCTCTAATTAAAATAGAAAATTAGCCAGTCGTGGTTATGCATGTCTGTAATCCCAGCTACTCAGGAGGCTGAGGCAGGAGAATCGCTTGAACTCAGGAGGCAGAGGTTGTGGTGAGCCAAGATCGCTCCATTGCACTTCAGCCTGGGCAACAAGAGCAAAACTCTGTCTCAAAAAAAAAAAAAGAAAAAAAAGAATCTGGATCTGTAGTGGGGATTTTTTGTACAGTTTTGTCTGGTTTTGGTATTATTTTACGTCATGAAATGAATTGGAAATTTCTCCCCCACCCTGACACACCCCTTCTATATTTTGGAAGAAATTGTGCAAAATTTATGTTAATTCTCCTTTAAGCATTTGGGAGAATTCTCCAGTGAAAACTTCTGGGCATGGTGATTTCTTTTTGAGAAGTTTTAAAATTATAAATTCAATTTGTTAATAGCTTTGGGACCATTTAAATTATCTATTCATTTTTGGTGAGTACTTTGTGTTATTTGAGGGCCTGGCACATTACGTTTAAGTTGTTAAATTTATGCATGTGTAGTTGTTTTAGTATTCTATTATCCTTTTGTTGTCTGTGGGGTCTAGAGTGATAGTGTTTCATTTCTAATATTGGTAATTTGAATCTTGCTTTGTCACTGAGGCTGGAGGGCAGTGGCACAATTATAGCTCACGGCAGCCTTGAACTCCTGGGCTCAAGCAATCCTCCCACCTAAGCCTCCTGAGTAGCTGGGAATACAGGCATGTTCCACTATGCCCAGATAAGTTATTTAAAATTTAAAAATTTTTTTAGAAATGGGGTCTGGGTATATTGCCCAGGCTTCTTTGTCAGTCTTGGCAGAGGTTTGTCAATTTTGTTGATCTCTTCAAAGAACCATCTTTTTGTTTCATTGATTTTCTCTATCATTTTTTCTTTTCAATTTTACTGATTTCTCCTCTTACCTCATTATTTTGCTCTTTCTGATTGCTTTGTGTTTATTATGCTCTTCTTTTCCTAGGTTTTAAAGTGGTAGCTTAGGTTGTTTTTTATTTTTAGTGGGGAGCTTAGATCTGTATTTGAGACTCCCTCTTTTCTAATGTATGCATTTAATGCTATAAATTTCCCTTTTAGTATTGCTTTAGGTAGGTCCCACAGATCTTAGTATATTTTTCATTTTCATCCAGTTCAATTTATTTTTTGGTTTCCTTTGAGACTTTATCTTTGACTCATGGATTTCTTAGAAGTGTATTGTGTAGTTTCCAAGTGTTTGAAGATTTTCTTGTGATCCTTTTGTTATTGATTTGTAATTTGATTATGTTTTGGTTGGAGAACATACTTTGTATGATTTCAATTCTCTTAAATGTGTTGGGGTTTGTTTCAAGGCCCAGGATATGGTTTACCTTGGTATATGTTTTATGGGCATGTAAAAATAATTTGTATTCTTGCCAGGCATGATGGCTCACACCTTTTATCCCAGCACTTTGGGAGACCAAGGTGGGAGGATTGCTTGAGTCTAGGAGTTTGAGGTTAGCCTGGGCAACATAGTGGGGACTATGTCTCTACTTCTATTAAAAATATATATATATATAATATATATATTTATTTACATATATAGATGTATATAAATATGTATATAATATATTTATTTACATATATAGCTGTATATAAATATGTATATAATATATTTATATACAAGTATAGATATAAATAAATATATATAAGTATTTATATATAGATATATAAAAATATTTATATATAGATATATAAAAATATATATTTATATATAGACATATATAAATATTTATATATAGACATATATAAATATTTATATATAGATATATATAAATACATATAATATGTAAATATATATATTTTATATACATATATATATACACAGAGAGAGAGGTCTGGTGTGGTTGCTCACACCTGTAATCCCAGCACTTTGGGAGGCTGAAGTGGGCAGATCACGAGGTCAGGAGATCAAGACCATCTTGGCCAACATGATGAAGCCCCGTCTCTACTAAAAATACAAAAAGTTAGCTGGCCGTGGTGGTGCACACCTGTAATCCCAGCTACTCGGGAGGCTGAGGCAGGAGAATCGCTTGAATCCAGGAGGTGGAGGTTGCAGTGAGCCAAGATTGCGCCACTGCATTCCAGCCTGGTGACAGAGTGAGATTCCCTCTCAAAAAAGTAATAAATAAAAATAAAAAATATAAATAAATAAAAGAAAAAAGAAGAAAATGTATTCTGCTATTGTTGGGTGAAGTGGTCTATGTCAATTAGATCTTGCTGGCTAATGGTATTGGTGAGGTCTTCTATATGCATGCTGATTTTCAGTCTATTGTTCTCTCATTCATTGAGAGAGTGGTGTTGAAATCTCCTATTATAATTGTGAATTTGTCTATTGCTCTTTTCAGTTCTATCAGTTTTGCTTTACATATTTTGCAGCTTTGTTGTTTGGTGCATAATATTAATAGTTAGAATTGCTATCTCTTCTTGATTGTTTGACCCTTTTATTATTATATTGTACTTCTCTGTCTCTAGTATCCTCTTTGCTCTGAAGTCTACTTTATCTGATATTAATATAACTATTCTGGCTTTCCTTTGCTTGACGTTTGCATGGTATATCTTTTCCACCCTTTTACTTTCAATCTGACTGTATCATTAGACTTGAAGTGAGTTTCTTGTAGACAGCATATAGTTAGATTTTGCTTTCAATCCACCCTGCCAATCCCCATTTTATTTTCCTTAAAAACATTTTTTTTTAAACAACAACAGAAAATAGATGCTGAATCTCTCTATGTTGGCCAGGGTGGTCTTGAACTCCTGGCCTCAAGCAGTCCTCCCACTTTGGCCTCCCAAAGTGCTCGGATTACAGGCATGAGCCACTATGCCTGGCCCCAATCTCTGTTTTCTAATAGGTGTATTTAAAGCATTTACATTTAATGTATTTGTTAATATATAATGTGACTTAAATCTTCCACTATGTTTTTTTTCCTGTTTTTCATTACTCTGCTTTCTGTTTTCTGCCTTCCTGTGGATTATTTGAATATTTTTAGAATTCCATTTTGATTTCGCTATAGTGTTTCTGAGTGTATCTGTTTCTATAGCTTTTTAAAATGCTGGCCATATATAACATAATTTAGAAAATTCAAGAGGAAAATAAAAGCCTATTTATTTTACCCATATTTTTGGTTATTATGGTCTTTCTTCCTTCTTGATATCCCAAGATTTCTTCTTTTTTGATGCTTTTTCTGTTTACTTATTTATTGTAGATAAAGGCTAGTCTCAAACTCCTAGCTTCAAGCAATCTTTCACCTTGGCCTTCCAAAGCACTGGGATTACAAGTGTGAGCCACCATGCCCAACCTTCCTTTCTGTTTGGAGAACTTTCATTAGATACCTTTATATTTTTTTGGAGACAGGGTCTTGCTCTGCTGCCCAGGCTGGAGTACAGTGGCACAATCATGGCTCCCCATAGCCTCAGCCTCCTGGGCTCAAGTGATTTTCCTGTCACAGCCTCCAAAGTAGCTGGAACTACAGGTGCACAACACCACGTCCAGATAATTTTTTTTTTTTTTTTTTTTTTTGGTGACAGAGTCTTGCTTTGTCACCCAGGCCAGAGTGCAGTGGCGCAATCTCAGTTCACTGCAAGCTCTGCCTCCCACGTTCATGCCATTCTCCTGCCTCAGCCTCCCGAGTAGCTGGGACTACAGGCGCCCACCACCACGCCCAGCTAATTTTTTGTATTTTTAGTAGAGACGGGATTTCACCGTGTTAGCCAGGATGGTCTTGATCTCCTGATCTGGTGATCCGTCCTCCTCAGCCTCCCAAAGTCCTGGGATTATAGGCGTGAGCTACAGCACCCTGCCATGCCCAGATAATTTTTAAATTTTTTTTGTAAGGCTGGGCATGGTGGCTCACGCCTGTAATCCCAGCACTTTGGGAGGCTGAGGCAGGTGGATCACTTGAGGTCAGGAGATTGAGACCAGCCTGGCAAACATGGCGAAACCCCGTTTCTACTAAAAATACACAAAAATTAGCTGGGTGTGGTGGCAGATGCCTGTAATCCCAGCTCCTCGGGAGGCTGAGGCAGGAGGATCACTTGAAGCCAGGAGATGGAGGTTGCAGTGAGCCAAGGTCACACCACTGTACTCCAGCCTGGGTGACAGAGTATCTGTCTCAAAAATATGTATATATAAATACATATGTATATATTTATGTGTCCATATATGTATTCATTTATTTTTTGTAGAGATGGAGTCTCGCTATGTCACCCAGGCTGGTCTTGAATTCCTGAGCTCAAGTGATCCTCCCATCTCAACCTCTCAAAGTGTTGGGATTACAGGCAGGAGCCACCAAAACTAGCCAGATCTTCTTTAAAGTAGATCTGCTAACAACAAATTCTCATAGTTTACCTTCTTCTGAGAATATTTTGATTTCTTCTTCATTTCTGAAGAATATTTTTCACCAGGTATAGGGTTCTTTTTTTTTTTTTCCAGTCTCAAGGCAGGAAAAAATCCTTCCTTGCTCAAAGACAGTCAGCTTTATTTACTATTTTAAATGATAAAATTAAATAGTATAGGGTTCTATATTGACAATTATTTTCTCTTGGTACCTAAAAAATATTGAGTCACTTTTTTCTAGTCTGCATGGTTTCTAATGAGAAATCTGCTGTCATTCTGATGCTTTTTATTTATAAGTAAGGTATTATTTTTTCCCTAGATGCTATAAAGGTGTTTTTCAGCTGGGCTTACACCTATAACCCCAGTATTTTGGGAGGCTGAGGCAAAAGGGTCACTTGAATTCAGTAGTTTGACACTAGCCTGGGCAACATAGTGAGACCCTGTCTCTACAAAAAATTTAAAAAGTAGCTGGACATGGTGGTGCATGCCTGTAATCCCAGCTACTCAAGAGGCTGAGGTGGGAGGATCACTTGAGCCGGGAGATTGATGCTTACGGTTTGCTCAGCTTGTTGAGCCCTTACGTTTATGTCTGCTTTCAAATTTGGGACTTTTTAGCCCTGCCCTGTTTCTCCCCGCCTTCTGAGATTTCAGTGACACAAATAGTAGACATTTTGGTGTAGTACCAAAGATCCCTGAGGGTCTGTCTCTTTTTTTTGGTCTATTTTTTTTTTTCTCTTTACTGTTCAGACTGGGTAATTCCTGTTGGTCTATCTTTCAGCTTAGTGATGATTTCACCTGTCCCTCTCATTCTGCTGTTATGTCCATTCTCTAAGTTTTTTACTTTGGTTTTTGTATTTTAAAGTACTAAAATGTTCCTTTCACTCTTTTATCGTGTCTTCTGTTTTTTTGTTTGTTTTTTGTTTGTTTTTTTTTTTTTGCTCAGGCTTGCTTTCTTTTATTTGTTTTTGTTTGAAGCATGTTTGTAGTTGTTGCTCACTGAAGCTTTTATTTATTATTTATTTATTTATTTATTTATTTATTTATTTATTTAGTTTGAGATTGAGTCTCACTCTGTTGCCCAGGCTGGAATGCAATGGTGCGATCTCGGTTCACTACAACCTCCGCCTCTTGGGTTCAAGCGATTCTCCTGCCTCAGCTTCCTGAGTAGCTGGGATTACAGGTGTGCACCACCACGCCCAGCTAATTTTTGTATTTTTAGTAGAGACTGGGTTTCGGCATGTTGGCCAGGCTGGTCTCAAATTCCTGAGCTCAGGTGATCTGCCCACCTAGGCGTCCCAAAGTGCTGGGATTACAGGGGTGAGCCACTGTGCCCGGCCTTACTGAAGCATTTTTACCGTGGCTGCTTTAAAATCTTTGTGAGATAATTCTAATGCCTCTGTTATCTTGGAATTGGAATCTACGGATTGTCTTTTTTCTTTTGAAATCTTCCTGGTTCCTGAGGAGATGAGTGATTTTTCATTGAAAATCAGATATTTTCATATTATGTTTTGAAACTCTGCATCTTATTTAAAAATTCTGTTGTAGTTGGCTTTCTCTGACATCTCTCTTGCTAGGGAAGGAAGAGCGCCACCTCATCATTGCCATCTTGTCACAGAAATCCAGCTTAATTATTAAGCTTCTGTTTGTGCCTGAGATGGGGGTGCTCCTTGTTACTAATACACAGGAAGTTCCAGCTCCCAGCATGGTCTCCACTGACACTGCAGTGGCCTTGTTACCACTGTTGCTGGTGAGCATCGTGACTGTCCACTAGGCTCCCCTTGACCCTATTCAGTGGCGATGGGAAGGAATGCATATTACTGCCAAGAGGGGGTAAAAGTCTAGAATCCTTAGATATCTCTAGTGAAAACTGGGGTGGGAGTAGAGTCACGTTACTGGCCAGGAGGGATGACAATCCTAACTCTCTGTTTGGCCTTCTCTGACACCATCCCAGTGTGGGTGCTGTGTCACTTCCCACAGTCTCACAAGGGTGAAATTCTCGGTCCCTACTTGGCCTTTGCTGGCCTGTGTGGAGGTGGTGCCATAGTTTTTCTGTGGTGTTTGGCTGCAGTGAAGCAGTTATTATCTAAAACTTCTCTGTTTTCCTAGGCTGCCCCTTTCCTGGTTCTTCGGTGAGAGAGCAGGTTTTTGTTGGGGTGGTTTTGTCTGCACTTATTAGCATTTCTGGGTTGCCAGCTCGTTCAGCTCTGAGTCTGAGATATACGAGGCAAAAAGAAAACCCAGGAAATTCACTACTGTGTTTTCCTTTGGGCCCCAAGTTTTCTTTTCTTTTTTTTGAGACGGAGTCTGGGTCTGTCGCCCAGGCTGGAGTGCAGTGGCGAGATCTTGACTCACTGCAAAGCTGCTCCTCCTGGGGTCAAGCCATTCTCCTGCCTCCGCCTCCCGAGTAGCTGGGACCGCAGGCGCCCGCCACCATGCCTGGCTAATTTTTTGTATTTTTAGTAGAGACAGGGTTTCACCATGTTAACCAGGATGGTCTCCATCTCCTGACTTCGTGATCCACCCGCCTTGGCCTCCCAAAGTGCTGGGATTACAGGCGTGAGCCACCGCACCCAGCGGGCCCCAAGTTTTCTAGCCAGCATGGCTTTTCTCTTCATCTTTCTGAGCTGAGCCTTGATATGTGTGTGTATGTGTGTGTGTGTGTGTGTGTATATATATATATTTCTTATCAATATATTTTATATATATCAATGTAAATATATATGTAATATCTACATATATCTATATCTCTATATATTAGATATATGTAATACCTACATATATCTATACATTAAATATATCTATAAATTATATACAGATATATTTATATATAAAATGTCCAAAGTTTTTCATTGTACTTAGCAGGAGTAATAAGAAAAAGTAAGTCTATTTCATTTCTCAGAAGTGGGAAATATTATTTTTTAAAAGATTTGACATTTTATCAATAAAAATAATTCAGTATAAAGGGGAAACATTACAATACAGAATGGTGAGACAGAAAGCAAGGTCCTTGAGTTGGTGAGATGACACATGGAGGGGCTGGTTCTCTGACAGAATCAGGGACACCTCTTTCACTGACACAAAAGGGAAGGTAGATGGACATATATTGCAGACAGGTCTAGAGAGTCAGGGTTGAGTAGATGAGGGGATTCCTCTACATTAGACCAGTGCTTTTCAATAGAAATTTCTGAGATGGTGAAAATGTTCCATATCTACACAGTCCAGTATGATAGTAAGGGGAGACGTGGCTGTTTAACATTTGCAATGCGGTTAGTGCAACTCAGGCACTGAGTTTTTAATTTAAATTAATTTAAATTTAAATAGCTACATGTGGCTAGTAGCTACCATTGGACAGTATAGCTCTAGGTGAAAGATGAGGTAGATTCATTGGTTGAAAGTGAAGCTGAGAGGTGAGAATGTAGGGATAAGTTGGAAGTTACAGAAGAGATGAAAAGATGTAAGACAGTCCTCTTGATGTGTGATCATGACTGGTCAACACAGAGGTGTGATTTTCTCCAGCAAATACAGTTGCAGAAAAATCATATTATAAAAACATTGGCTGGGTGTGGTGGTTCATGCCTGTCATCCCAGCACTTTGGGAGGCTGAGGCAGGTAGATTGCTTGAGCCCAGGAGTTCGAGACCCTGTCTCTACAAAAAATACAAAAATTAGCTGCATGCGCACTTCTAGTCCCAGCTTCTTAGGAAGCTAAGGTGGGAGGATCGCTTGAGCCTCAGAGGCAGAGGTTGCAGTAAGTTGAGATCAGCCACTGCACTGCAGCCTGGGTGACAGAGTGAGACTATCTCAAAAAAAACAAAACAAAACAAAACAAAACCCTCCCCCTCGCCACATATACATTTTGACACCAGAGTTGAACCAATCCCCATTCTTCTCTAGTTTTCCAGGGAGGAAACAGATGGCCATGAAAATACATAACTGAAGTTACTGGCCCAAGGTGACTACTACCTGGCATAACCAGGTCCTTCAGTGTTTCGTTCCCTCAAATTAGTACCCTTTCCTTCATTTGTCAGCCTCCTCTTGCACCCTCTATTTGAATAATTTAATACCTATAGGCAAATGTTTTAGTACTTTCTAAAATCACACCTGGAATCCAGACTGATCTCAGGAAAGGTGTGACCTCCAATATTACTTATGTATAAAATATGAGCAAATATTTTGCCTTCTTTTGTATTTAATCATTTTTCTTTGGCTTCTTTTGTCTCCTATGCAGTCTCAATACCTTCACAGATGTGAAGAACTAGCAACCAAATGACTTAGACAGCAACATGATTCCTAGAGAATGGCAAGACCAATTCTTCAACTACTTCTTCAGCATTTCTGAAACAGTTGGAAGATGGCCCATAGTGCTCTCTTAATTCTTTGATAATCTGGACATTGACCTTTCCATTATATGACCTGGGCTTGTGGGCATCATGTCGTAATGTACCTGTTCAGACATCTCCCTGTACCAATATGGATCACTTGAAGAGACTCCTTTGCCTCCATCAAAAAGGATACAGTTGTGTATCTCTTTCATTTTTGTTTACAGTGCCTAAAATTATTTGAGCAGTTTTTCACCTCTTCTCTGATAAACACCTTATTAGTCCTTAAAAAGAAAAGAAAAAAGGAAAATAAAACTTTTATTGAGATCCTAACATGTGACAAATGCAATCATATAAATAATTTATTCATTCAACAAATAGTATATGCACAGCCCAATGAAATAAATGAAGGATACATAGATGATGAGGACAAAGTTCATGCTTAAAAGAAGCTCCTAGTCTACTGAGAGAGAGAGACAGATAATGTCTAAGGATAAATTGCAGCATAAATAAATTCAACCCTGGGAGATAACTATTTTTATTCTTATTTTACAGATTCAGAAACAGGCCACTAAAGGTTAAGTGACGAATTCACGACCACAAAGCCAGACACAGGATTTCAACTAAGATTCAAATAACGCCAGAACACCTCCCATTGGGAAAAAAAAACTGCCAGTAAACTACATTTAAAATTTTATTTTGAATATCAAGCTTAAAAGATAAGATATAATTAACATATATCACTAAAACTTTTTTTAATGCTCTGAAATATTACCAAGAAAAGTCATCAACTTTGATTCTATCTTTTTTTTTTTTGAGATGGAGTCTCACTCTGTTGCCCAGGCTGGCATGCAATGGCACAATCTCGGCTTACTGCAACCTCCACCTCCTGGGTTCAAGCAATTCTCCTGCCTCAGCCTCCCGAGTAGCTGGGATTACAGGCATGCACCACCATGCCTCACTATTTTTTTTTTTTTTGAGACAGAGTCTTGCTCTGTTGCCCAGGCTGGAGTGCAATTGCATGATCTTGGCTCACTGCAACCTCTGCTTCCCGGTTCAAGCGATTCTCCTGCCTCAGCCTCCCAAGTAGCTGGGACTACAGGTGTATGCCACCATGCCTGGCTAATTTTTTTGTATTTTTAGTAGAGATGGGGTTTCACCATATTGGCCAGGCTGGTCTTGAACTCCTGATCTCAAATGATCTGCCCACCTTGGCCTCCCAAAGTGCTGGGATTACAGGCGTGAGCTACCATGCCTTGCTGACTCTATCAATATTTAAAAGACATAGAAATGTAGTCTTGGAAAATGAGCCCTGGGACTGAATCAAGGACAAAGTCACTGAAAATAACTCCTGGCTTCTTGACATACTAGCTGTGTGAACATGGACTTGTAATTTAATGTACTCTAAACTTCAGATTTCACATACTTAAGGTGAAGATAAATAATACTTATTTCCCTGGGTGAGGATTATACAAGATATGTCTAGGGATGCAGGAGACATACATTCAATGTCAGCTGACTTTGAATCAAGCAGTGTCATTGTTCTGGTTTTTCCTAGGATTTGATTTTTACAGTATTCGTTTTGTTTACTTGTTGAGAAAAATTAAGGGGGGAGGGCAGAGAAATGAAGCAATGGTTGGAGAGAGAAAGGAGGTGTGTTCACATTGAAGATGAGAGTATGGATTTATAATCTATAAAACTGAAGTTTTCCTTTGAAAATTGCAAAGTGGACTTTGTAGAGGGTGGAGCTCCATGGTGCTTCACATCCTGGCACCTGGGAATAACTTCCCAAGAACTTAAAAAATTAACAGATTAAAACCACTGTTATTCCTAACTCAATTTCTAACCAGTGTATCCAACACAGTAATGTGAGGTGTTTATGTTTGGAACCACTGGATAGGCTAAAAGTTAACTCAGGCTTAAAACTAGTTGACACAAAGCAATTTTGGTTGAACCAAATTGACCTAACAAAATGCAAAATTCTTCTAACAGCGGGATTGTTCATTTCACTCTGTGGGTCCTGAATGCAGTGGAAATCCCCACACTGTCTAATGACATTTCTAGGTATACTGCTCCCCAAATTAGTGCTTTCCTGAATGATAAGGCAGCACTAGAAAATATCAAATGGCCAACACTAAGAAGCCATTCTCATATTACTGCCTCTAGGGTGATTGCATTTCAAGGATGCCAAGTTATAGCAAAGACACACTTTCAGGATGCCCAAGACTTCTAGACAATTTGAGAACACCAGAGTTGCTACAAAAACTTTACAGGAGGCCACTGATTCTCCATATCTATAGTCATTTGGGCTCAGGTAAGCATGGCCTTGAGCAGAAATGCACCAAATTTGTACTTTCTCTACTCTGGCACCAGGATGCTTTGTGTGCTGGAAAGTTCGCATCCATAGTAATTCCCTGTGTTGGACATGACCTCTCCATCCCAGTTGACTATGGAAGGAAGCCAAAAAAGAGGGGGGTGTTGATGCATTTATTTGCATTTGCCATTTTTATTTGCCTTAGGAACTTTAGACCGCAGGCCTCCTTAAGCATGAACTGTTTGTTAAAGTCTGGTGTTGCCTTTTGTGGACTGGTCTAGCCAAGAGTTGTTTTAACCCAAATGGGGAGATGGGGGTGGGGCTAGGGTGGGGTAAGACATCTGCAGAGCCCAACAACCGTTACCAAGGCCTACCCTGGCTCTGCCCCTACCTGCCAAACGTTAAACAAAGCCCCTGGGAGAACTCGGGCAAGCTGAACACCTTGGTCAAACACGAAGCAAACCACCACCAGGTGTGCTTGCAGAACAGACTCTCCATCAGCGTCCTGTCATGCAGAAAATGTTTATCCAATTTGTCAAGATAATCTTTCCTCAAATAAGCTTTGGGCCTATTCCTTGGAACAGCCTGAATTTAGTCGGTATAATGTAACTCTATTTTTTTCACCCATTTTCCTTTAATTGCTGTGTCAACTTTTCCCTGGCTTTAAGCAAACTGAAAGTAATTATATCATTCTTAAGTGAGTAATCTTCTGACTGGGTTAGCTGATTCGTGAGTTACTCTAAAATTCTAAACCGTGCAGTTCTTTTTCAAACACATTTTCTTAGATGTTTCGCAAAGTTTGGCTCATCGATGACCCACGGATGTGTTTATTCTGTCACGTTTTGTGGCTACGCCATGACTATATTAGGGCATTTGAAAAGAAGTTAAGTGTAGAAATATGAGAAGGGGGAAAAAGGAAACTTCACCTACTAATTTCGGTATTTCTTGGAAATATTACAGTCATTGTAAACAACTTGCAGCTTCAAGCATGAAGAACGTTTGATTAGTGCTTTGAATCATGGTGTAATATTAGAGGCTGGGCTTGATGGACTTGAAAAGCACTCACTTCTTTCATTTCATTATGTAGTTTCCTTGCTATTTGACACCTTGTGTGATATTGTTTTGTTTAAAACACAGAAACGCTAAAGGTTACCACATTTTTCTTAGTTCTACTCATTGACATACTCCCACAGAACTCATGATATATTTAAAAATAGAAGGCTCAGCCATCTGGCTATTGGATGGTTTCTATTTTTGTTTCTTTTTGCATTCACAAAGTCTGTTGAGTCTGAAATTCTCTATGTTCTGCCCTATATGTAATTGTGTATACACACACACACTTTCTCATTTAAATTTAGCCATTATCAATCTGGGTTTGTTTTACCGACCACAGTGGCACTTTGGTGGGGACGCTAACCTTGCTTAATTTATGCATTAGTCAAGTCTGCATTAAATCCTAACTCTGAGGATTATTACCTAAAGTCTAAAAGATGCCAAATCAAAGGCATTTCTTATTAATATATACCACCCATGTTTACTCAGGATTTTCATTAACAGAAATAGGCTCCTTGTCTTGGCTTTGATGAAGCCACAAGACCACAGGGAACTTTAAAGCTCATCTCATGAATCGCCATCATTTTACACCCGAGGAAACTAGGGTCTAGAGATGTAGAGAAAGATCAGTTTAAGGTCACATGGCTAATTAGTAGTAAAATTCCCTTTAGTATACAGGTCTCCTGACTTTTTCTAATGCTCTATCCATTTTCATAAACTACATAAGAGCTAATAAGGATTTTTTTGTGAAGTTCACCAATGTATACTTTAATTACATTAATCATATGTTTATAACCTGTGTTATTTATAGGATTGTGTTTACAAGCAAAACTGAAGTGCATTGTTATGTTTTGATGGTTGAAAATAGTATTTCCTCACCTCTCAGGTGTCAGTGACCCTCAAACTTTATTGCATGCATGAATAAGCTGGTTAAAAAGGCAGATTCCTCAAGAGAATGGAAAGACAAGCCACAGACTGGGAGAAAATAATTGCAAAGGCCGGGGGCGCTGGCTCACGCCTGTAATCCCAGCACTTTGGGAGGCTGAGGCAGGCAGATCACGAGGTCAGGAGATCAAGACCAACCTGGCTAACACGGTGAAACCCCGTCTCTACTAAAAATACAAAAAATTAGCTGGGCGAGGTGGCACGGGTGCATGCTTTAAAACAATGATCCTCAAGCTTTGCTGATTTTTAAAAATACTGAGACCCAAGCCATATCCCAGGCTAGTGACAGAACCTCTGCAGGTGAGACCCAGCCATCAGAATTGTTTTTTAAAAGTCCCCAGGTGGCCAGGCGCGGTGGCTCACACCTGTAATCCCAGCACTTCGGGAGGCCGAGGTGGGCGGATCATGAGGTGAGGAGATTGAGACCATCCTGGTTACCATGGTGAAACCCTGTCTCTACTAAAAATACAAAAAAAATTAGCTGGCCATTGTGGCGGGTGCCTGTAGTCCCAGCTACTCGGGAGGCTGAGGCAGGAGAATGGTGTGAACCCGGGAGGTGGAGCTTGCAGTGAGCCGAGATTGTGCCACTGCACTCCAGCCTGGGCAACAGAGCAAAACTCTGTCTCAAAAAAAAAAAAAACAAAAAGAAAGATTTTAATAAGAGCTGGGTGTGGTAGCTCACACTTCTAACCCCAGCTGAGGCTGAAGTGGGATTTTGAACCTACGAGTTTGAGACCAGCCCTGGCAACATAGCATGACTCCGTCTCTACAAAGAAGTATTTAAAAAATTACCTAGGCATGAAAGTCCATGCCTGTAGTCCCAGCTATTCAGGCTGAGGTGGGAGGACTGCTTGAGTCTGGGAAGATGAGGCTGCAGTGGGCCATGGTAGTGCCACTGCACTCCAGCTCGGGCGACAAAGCAAGACCCTGTCTCAAAATACAAAACAAAACAAACTCCACAAAAATTTATGTCCATACAAAAAGTTGCCCATGGATGTTTATCTCATCCTTTTTTTTTTTTTTTTTTTGAGATGGAGTCTCGCTCTGGCACCCAGGCTGGAATGCAGTGGTGCGATCTTGGCTCACTGCAACCTCCGTCTCCTGGGTTCAAGCCATTCTCCTGCCTCAGCTTCCTGAGTAGCTGGGATTACAGGCATGTGCCACCATACCTAGCTAATTTTTGTATTTTTAATAGAGACAGGGTTTCACCAACTTGGTCAGGCTGGTCTTGAACTCCTGACCTCGTGATCGGCCTACCTCGGCCTCCCAGAGTGCTGGGATTACAGGCGTGAGCCACTACACCTGTGTTCATGCCATCTTTATTTATAATTGCCAAAACTTGGAAGCAACTAAGATGTTCTTCAGTAGGTGAATGGATAAACAATGGTACAGGCAGGCAATGAAATATTATTCAGTTCTAAAAAGAAATGAGCTATCAAGCCATGAAAAGACATGGAGAAACCTCAAACACATATTATGAAATGGGAGAAGCCAGTCCGAAAAGGTTATATACTGTATGTTCTGGAAAAGGCAAAACTATGGAGACAGTAAGATCAGTGGTTGCCAGGGGTTGAAAGGGGAAGGGAGGGATAAATAGGCACAGAACAAAGGATTTTCAGAACAGTGAAAGTATTCTGTATGACACTATGATTATTAATCATGTCATTATACATCTGTCAAAGCCCATGGAATGTACAACACCAAGAGTGAACCCTAATATAAGCTATGGTCTTTGGATGACAATGATGTGTTGATATAGGTTTGTCAATTATAACAAGTGTAGGCCGGGTGCAGTGGCTCAGGCCTGTAATCCCAGCACTTTGGGAGTCCGAGGTGGGCAGATCACCTGAGGTCAGGAGTTCAAGACCAGGCTGGCCAACATAGTGAAACCCCATCTCTACTAAAAATATAAAAATTAGCCAGGCCTGGTAGTGCATGCCTGTAGTCCCAGTTACTCGGGAGGCTGGGGTAGGAGACTGACTTGAACTCAGGAGGCAGAGTGAGCTGAGATCGTGCCATTGCACTCTAGCAATGTGACACGTGAGACTCCGTGACAGAGTGAGACTCCGTCTCAAAAAAAAAAAAATAATAATAATAAAACAAACGTAGTGGCACAGATATTGATAGTGGAGGAGGTCATGTGTTGTGGCAACAAAGGGTATATGGGAAGTCTCTACACTTTCTGCTCAATTTTGCTATGAATGCAGAACAGCCCTAAAAAATAAATTTAATTAATTAATTAATTTATTTATTTATTTTGAGACAAAGTCTTGCTCTGTCACCCAGGCTGGAGTGCAGAGGCCCGATCTTGGTTCACTGCAACCTCCACCTCCGAGGTTCAAGCAATTCTCCTGCCTCAGCCTCCCAAGTAGCTGGGATTTCAGGCATGCACCACCATGCCCGGCTAATTTTTGTATTTTTAGTAGAGATGGAGTTTCATCATGTTAATCAGGCTGGTCTTGAACCCCTGACCTCGTGATCTGCCCGCCTCGGCCTCCCAAAGTGCTGGGATTACAGGTGTCGGCCACCGCGCCCGACCAAATTTTATTAATTAAAAAAAAAAAGATTCCTGCTCTGCTTCACCTCACATGTCATCCTCATCCCACCTCCACCCCCTACCAATGCCAATGCTGATTTAGCTGTACTGAAGTGAGGCCCTGAAATCTGCATTTTTAGCAAGGATGCTAACAATTCTGATGAGGGGTAGAAGACAACATTTTCAGAAATCTTGGTCTCTACCCTCCAGCCTGCTGAGGACATAGCTCATATATGAAGCAGACACACTGTTTATTCAGTCCACAGACAGCTTGCTTTGAATATCCATTTGCTAACCCACAACCTCCTGAAGCAACCTGCTGCTCAGGAACCCCTACTTTGCAATTAAAGTCATTAAACACAGAGGTGAAACTGTTTTGAAAAAAGGCAGCAGGCTAGGCAGAGCCACAGTATGATTATTCCCCTCTACCTGCTGGAAGTGAGGCCTGGGAAAACTTTTCCATCAACCAGACTGTTCAGCGTGTCTTGGTTAGCTGCACCTGCCTTCTGGCCTTTGCTTTTCTGTTCTGTGATAAGAGAACAAAGCACCAGCTGAGGAACTGGTTGCCTGAGCCAGTAGGAGCAAAGTATTCCTCGAAGACTTCAGCCCTAATCAGGGGCTGAGGAGTTCTCAGCCAGCTGCGGTCAACGTCAAGCCAAGCAGGAAAGTGTACATCAGCTGGAGAATTCCAGGGTCTTTCTTGAATTTTTTTGTTTTTCTTTTCTTTCTTTTTTTTTTTTTTTTTTTCCAGAGACAGGCTCTCACTCTGTCACCCAGGCTAGAGTGCAGTAGTGCAATCGTGGCCCACTGCAGCCTTGACTTCCTGGGCTCAGGCAATCCTCACATCTCAGCCTCCCATGTAGTTGGGACTGCAAGTATGCGCCACCACGCCCTGCTAATTTTTAAATTTTTTGTATTCTTCGTAGGGACAGGGCTTCACCATGTTTCCCAAGCTGGTTCTTTCCTTTTTAAATTTTACTTTGTTTTAGAGATGGGGGTCCCTCCATGTTGCCCAGACTGGAACGCAGTGGCTGTTTCCAGGTGCGATCATAGTCCAGTGCAGTCTCAAACTCCTGGCCTTAAGCCATCTGCCTGTCTCAGTCTCCTGAGGAGCTGGGACTACAGGCATAAGAGGTCTTTGCATTTTTCAGTCATTTTGTGGGATATTATGCTTACTCTGTGCAGGACGCTCTTCCAGGCAGTGCGAATATATCAGGAAGTAAAATCCTTGGCCTCATGGAGCTTATATTCTATCTATATATAGTGCTTACTATGTGCTGGCACTTTTCTAAGCACTTTACTTGTATTGATTCTTTAATCTTCACAACATTATAAGTTAGGTGGCATTATTATCCTTATTTAAAGATGCTGATACTGATGTACAGAGAGATTAAGATGTTTGCCTAAGGTCGCATGCAACCCAATCTAAACCAAAAACTATGGTTGAGCACTCCCACAGGGCATTACTTCCTTTTAGATCCTGGGGCAAAAATTGCCCTACCTCATCAGTATTACATTATTATTATTATTATTATTATTATTATTATTATTATTGAGACAGGGTGCCACACTGTCATCTAGGCTAGAGTGCAGTGGCATAATCATGGCTCACTGCAGCCTTGATCTCCAGGGCTCAAGCAATCCTCCCACCTCAGCCTCCCAAGTACCTGGGACTACAGGTAGCCACCACCACGTCAGGCTATTTTTTTTTTTTTTAGTGAAGATGGGGGTCTCACTTTGTTGCTCAGGCTGGTCATGAACTCCTGGGCTCAAGTGATCCTCCTGCCTTGGCCCCTGAAGTGCTGATTTATAGGTAGAGAGCCACTGTGACTGGTTTTATTACATTATTCATAAGGGGGGAAGAGGACTGTCTTAGTCACTTAGGCTGCTGTAATGAAATACCAGACTGAAGCGACTCTAACAATAAACAATAAACACTGATTTCTCACAATCTGGGGCATAGAAGACCAAGATCGGGGTGCCAGGATAACCAGGTTGTGGTGAAAGCCCTCCTCCTGGGTTATAGGTAGCCATCTTCTCATTGGATTCTGACTTGGTGGAAGGAAAGGAGGCTGGCTCTCTTCCTCTTCTTATAAAGACACTAATCCCATCATGGGGACTCCGTCCTTATAACTGGATCCTGTACGGGAGGAAAAATCAGTGCTATGAAAGATGTCATTAGACCAACTGACAAAATTGGAATAGAGATGGCAAATTAGATAAAAGCATATAGGCCATGTGTGGTGGCTCACGCCTGTAATCCCAGCACTTTGGGAGGCCAAGGCAGGCAGATCACCTG
Organism: Pongo pygmaeus; assembly: GCF_028885625.2. Taxonomy (NCBI): domain Eukaryota; kingdom Metazoa; phylum Chordata; class Mammalia; order Primates; family Hominidae; genus Pongo; species Pongo pygmaeus. The sequence goes on from NC_085930.1 coordinate 191,066,613, forward strand.
AGGTCAGGAGTTCAAGACCAGCCTGGCTAAAATGGTGAAACCGCGTTTCTACTAAAAATACAAAAAAATTAGCCAGGTTTGGTAGTGCGCACCTGTAATCCCAGCTACTTGGGAGGCTGAAGCAGAAGAATCGCTTGAACCTGGGAAGTGGAGGTTGCAGTGAGCCAAGATCACGCCATTGCACTCCAGCCTGGGCAACAAGAGTGAAACTCTGTCTCAAAAAAAAAAAAAAAAAAAAAAAGCATATAAATTTATGAAGTGATAACTGTACTATGATGACATAAGAGAATATCCTATTCTTGGGAAATAGTCATCAAAATATTTAGGAGTAAATAGCTAATACATGCAACTACCCTCAAATTCTTCCAGGAAAAAATTTTATATACACAGATACACACTCATCTACACATACACGCACACACACACAGGGTGAGAATGGGCAAGCCAGAGGAATAAAATCATAAAACAAATGATGTTAGTAGGTGAATCTGGTAAAGGATATATGAAAGTTTCTTTCTTTTCTTTTCTTTTTTTTTTTTTTTTAAGAGACAGGGTCTGGCTTTGTAGTCACTCCAGCCTCGGGCTCCTGGGCTCTAGAGATCCTCCTGCCTCAGCCTCTCAAGTAGCTAGGACTACAGGCACAAGCTACCATGCCCAGCAGATGTTTCTTTATTTTTTGGGGAAGGGGAACACATATTTATGTTTAATAAAAAAAAAAAGTCCTCCTACAATTGACATTGAGGGTCATGCGTCATGCCTGCTGGTTCATTGTTTCAATTCTTTTTTATTGAGATGGAGTTTCACTCTTTTCACCCAGGCTGAAGTGCGATGGTGTGATCTTGGCTCACAGGAAACTTTGCCTCCCTGGTTCAAGTGATTCTCCTGCCTCGGCCTCCGGAGTAGCTGGGATTACAGGCTCCCACCACCATGCCCAGCTAATTGTTGTATTTTTAGTAGAGACGGGGTTTCATCATGTTGGCCAGGCTGGTCTTGAACTCCTGACCTCAGGTGATCCGCCTGCCTTGGCACCCCAAAGTTCAGGGATTACATGTGTGAGCCACTGCGCCTGGCCCAATTCTTAAATATAAGCAGCTATTTGAATCCCAGTGAGAACCAGTTACTATTCATTCCCCTGAGACATGTTCCACTTCTTCCTCTATTCGTAGATTATATTAGCAACTAAAGAGAACAAGAGTCTGCCTGAGACATGAATATATTTTCTGCCTTCAAAGGCTAGAGCCAGAGAAAGTGCCTCCCTCTGACTGTGTGGGAAGCAGGGTCTTTGAGTCACTGAGTGGATGTCTGAGTCTCCACGCAGCCTGCTGACAGCGTGTGACTACTCCCTCCAGGTCACCACATCTGGCACACCCGGATCACCTCCTTCAAGACCTTCACTCACTCCATGTTTTTGTTATTCATGGCCATAGCTGGGAGGATCACTTTGTTTCTGGCTTCTTGAGACACAAATGCTACCAGTTTCTTTGCAAAGACATGGATGAGAGGCTTATCCTGGCTGAGAAGGGACTTTTGTGGTGAGTACTGGTTTGTTGATGTCACTGAGGCTGCATTTCTGGGCTCCAGGGAGATCAGGGTACCCACCTTCCTGAACTGGGTCACCATCTCCAGGATGTGACTGCTGAAGGCTGTGCACAGCACATTGGTGGGACCCCACCCACTACTTTACCTGTTTCACCAATGGTTTGCCTTCCATGGCTGAGTCTCTTTAATGGCAACTGCACCCATACCATACCAGTCTGTGGATGTTCCTAGTGCTATTTTTATTTTTGCAACTTTTTGTAAGTTTGAAATTGTTACTCAATAAAAATACAAAATTGTACGCATTTGTCTGGATGTGTACATGTGCATTTTTCTGGGGAGAGGGTCGGTCCATGGGTGTTCTTAGGTTACCATGAGAGTATAACAGAAGTAAGTGACTCAGATGTGGCATCTTGATTTGTGAAGAACAGTTTATCTGGCTAGGCACGGTGGCTCATGCCTGTAATCTCAGCACTTTGGGAGGCCAAGGTGGGCTAAACACCTGAGGTCAGGAATAGCCTGTAGTCCCAGCTACTCCAGAGGCTGAGGCATGAGAATCGCTACAGCCTGGGAGGCAGAGGTTGCAGGGAGTCCAGATGGTGCCACTGCACTCCAGCCTGGGCTACAAGAGTAAAACTCTGTCATAAAAAAAAAAAAAAAAAGAACGGTTTATCCTTTATTGGAAAGAAATTTGCACTTTAAAAAGGAGAACTATATTATTTTTAAGTTGTGGATTCCAATTTCTGGTACTCAAATCTGCATTTCACCTTAGCAACCCAGAGGTATGTAAAAACTAGTCTGTAGTATCTGGTTGACCTCTGTTCTTCATTCATTGAGCAGTCTTTAAGAACCTACTATGTAGCACACACACACACATACACAGACACACACACACACACACACACACACACATGTATTTTAGAGACACGGTCTCCCTCTGTCACCAAAGCTGAAGTACAGTGCACAATCATGGCATACTGCAGCCTCAACCTCTTGGGCTCAAGGGATCCTCCTGCCTCAGCCTCCCCAGTAGCTGGGACTACAGGCACATGCTACTATACCTAGCTTTTTTTATTTTATATTTTTATTTTTTTGTAGAGACATGGCTTTGCTATGTTGATCAGGCTGGTTTTGAACTCCTGGCCTCAAGTGATCCTCCTATCTCAGCCTCCCCAAGTGCTGGGATTAGAGGTGTGAGCCACCGCACCCAGCCAGTAGTGTATACTCTGCTACAGATACACAAAGATAAAACATAGGTAATGGTTTTATCTTTGTGTAATTTGTCTTTTGAGAAACCTACAACCTAGTAGAGAAGAAACCTATGGAAAAAAAACTGTGATTTTAGTTAGATAGTGCTGAATATCAGGCCAGGTGTGGTGGCTCACACCTATAAATCCTTTGGGAGGCCAAGTCAGGTGGACCACTTGAGGTCAGGAGTTCAAGACCAGCCTGGCCAACATGGTGAAACCTTGTCTCTACTAAAAATACAAAAATTAGCTGGACTTGGTGGTGGGCGCCTGTAATCCCAGCTACTCAGGAGGCTGAGGCAGGAGAATCGCTTGAACCCAGGAGGTGGAGGTGCAGTGAACTGAGATCAGGCCACTGCACTCTAGCCTGGGCGACAGAGCAAGACTCTGTCTCAAAAAAACAAACAAACAACAACAACAACAACAACAAAACAGAAAGAAAGTGCTGAATATCTCCAATGGAGGAACCAGAAAGCTATAAGAGTTCAGAGGAGAGAATATTTTAGGCTGAAAGATATTGGGTAGATTTCCCAGGGAAAGAGTCATTAAAGCTGAACTTTGCAACATAAATGAGCTCTGCAAAGGTAGACAATGTGTTTATGTGTGAATGTTAGTGTGTGTGTGTGTGTGTGTGTGTGTGTAGAGTGGGCAAAAGGCAATGTTCGTAACAAGGAACATTGACAATTGGGCTAAAAATTTCAAATTTTTGTTTACTAGAAAATAGAGTGAGTGTGGAATTTTGAGCTGAAAAATAACATAGCACTATCCTTTTGGAGGAGGCAGAAAAGGGAAACAGGGCCTGACTCCAGCATGTGCCTCTGAGGTACCCAAAATAGTGGCAGAGTGCAGAAGGCAGGGAGCCAGGGGTCCCAAGAAAGGCTGAGGGAGGGAGGTAAGCTGTCCGTCAATGGTAGATGTGTAGAAATGAAGGCTAAAACCTTCTTCAGCCTGGAAGTCAAAGAGAAGCAAACTGTCACGTGGCTCCCAGGCAGGGAGGCAGGAGGAGGCTGATGCCAGAGTGCTCCCTCCTCCCCATCCACAGATCTGCACCACCTCTCGTGAGCACACCTGGCAGATGGCAGGGTCATCTGGGTGGGGGTAAATGAAGGCGGTGATGGGGTGTAGCACACCCCAGGCCCTGGATGACATTACAGCAGTCCTAGACTAGGCCTCCATTTGGAGTGTTCCCAAGGCTGCCAAAATTTGAGGGCTCACAGAACCAACTCTTGTTGTTCAGCTATCACTGTCCCCTAGTTATTCATGAACACTTCTGCATGGCAAGGCTATGGCTGTGAGTTTTGTTTTTTTGTTTTTTTGTTTTTTTTTTTTCCCATGGAAATAAAAACATAGCTCCAATCATCCAGGAGAGAGACAAATGCCAACTCACCTGATGCAGCCAGGCCTTTGATTTCAAAAGGGTATCAGGAGTGTTGAATCCACAGTCTCACTTCTCAGTTTTTCAAGTGCAGAACTGGATGAGAATAACTCAAAATTCCAGAGAGACTTAGACCCTGCCTGAGTTCCTATTTCTCTTACTGTGAAGGAAGGTCCCACCCATCCACCCCAGGCCCTCCTGCTGCTGATCTTCGTGAGGGATTTCTTCTGAGCCAGAGAATTTTCAAACTGAAACAGACTTTAGAGGTCCTTTACTTCAATTGTCTTCAATATAAATGAGGAAATGAAGGTTCCTAAAAGATGAGTGGTTTGTCCAAAGTCATATGAACAGGGCAAAGTACAACCCGAATCTAAACCTCCTGGCTCCCTGTCCAGTGTTAACTAATAATAGTTGTAGGTTCCCCAAAATTTCCTTATGAACTCTTCGAACTCATCTTGTTTTCTGGAACTTTCTCTAGAGGGGGTCTCATGGGTAGTAGACACCAGAGGATGCTGCTGCCCTTGTGGGGTTCAGGTATGAAGTGATCAGGTATGATGACATGGTCTGAATCTCTGAAAGGCTTAAAGGAAATGGAAAGACCTGGTATTTTACAAGACCTGAAACAGGTGTCTTGCTTGTTCACGGAATCTTTCCAGAGAATACCATAATACATCCTGAAAGAGAAGAGAAAATCATAAAGTTTTAAGGAGATTAGATAGTTGAGATTAGCTTTTTGTGATCTTGCAATGTTTTCACTTATTTCCAAATCGTATAACGCTGAGTATGTTGAGCAATCAGGTGAAAATCACATGCAAACAGAGTCTAAGTACTGATAAGAATCCTAAAAGTAAACAATGAATTCCTACTAATGGCTAAGTCACTAAGGTAAGATCCAGTCTAAATACACACCCTTGGTTAAATAGGGTTTCATTAGCTCAGGTTACAGTGGCTCAGGGAAATTTTTCCTTTATGCTTGTCAAGTGAAATTAATTATATATCATCCATCAATCATTGCTGCCAAAGAAGTTCTAGGTGTATATTAAGGAATCCACAGCAGCTCCCCCACTGGGCCTCCACCCCCACTCCCTACTCCTTTAGGAGGCCTCTGGGGCATATTTTGGTGCCTATAGGTAAAAGTTCCTGAGATTTTCTGGGAAGTCACAACTTACGTTTTTGGCTGATAACCTGTGAAAATTTCCCTTTTCAAAACTTGACACTTGGTGTGTGCTTCAAGTTACTCACAAATATTTGACTTTGTAGAGTGTAACTCAGACTGCACAGCAAATTAGATTCTTGCAAGTTTCCAATGTTAAATTTTTCATATAATAAGTAATGCAAATAATTCAAGAACATTTAAAAATAGACAATACTTTTTAAAATTATAATCCATGTCCTCACCACTCCATTAAATTATTGTTTGAATTTTAATGTATTTCCTTCTATGTATTTAATATATTTCCTTCTATATATTTTTCTTTTGTATTCACTCTTTTCTCCTTATTCTAAAAGCCATGAATGTGTAGTATAGAAAATTCAGGGGCCGGGCGCGGTGGCTCACGCCTGTAATCCCAGCACTTTGGGAGGCCAAGACGGGCAGATCACGAGGTCAGGAGCTCAAGACCATCCTGGTTAACACGGTGAAACCCCGTCTCTACTAAAAATACAAAAATTAGCCGGGCGTGGTGGTGGGTGCCTGTAGTCCCAGCTACGCGGGAGGCTGAGGCAGGAGAATGGCGTGAACACAGGAGGCAGAGCTTGCAGTGAGCCAAGATCACACCACTGCACTCCAGCCTGGGCGACAGAGCGAGACTCCGTCTCAAAAAAAAAAAAAAAAAAAAAGAGAAAAAAAGAAAATTCAGAAAGTGTGGATAAGAAAAGAACATAAAAATCGGCCATTAACTAATTTATTGGATGGACAAAGTGGCTCATGTCTGTAATCCCAGCACTCTGGGGGGCTGAGGTGGGCAGATTGCTTGAGCTCAGCAGTTCAAAACCAGCCTGGGCAACACGGTGAAACCCTGTCTGTATTTAAATTAATAACTTCACTTTTTTAAATAAAAACCTTATTTATCCAGACATAATGAACCTTCCCAGTCTTTTTAAAATACATGTATTTTTGTTGTTGTGTTTTGAGATGGAGTTTCACTTTGCCTCCCAGGCTGGAGTGCAGCAGTGCGATCTCAGCTCACTGCAACCTCTGCCGCCTGGGTTCAAGCGATTCTCCTGCCTCAGCCTCCCGAGTAGTGGGGATTACAGCCTCTGACCACCATGCCTGGCTAATTTTTGTAGTTTTAGTAGAGACGGGGCTTCACCATCTTGGCCAGACTGGTCTTGAACTCCTGACCTCGTGATCCACCCGTCTCGGCCTCCCATTCTGCTGGACTACAGGCGTGAGCTACCACGCCCGGCCTAAATGCATGTATTTTATTTTACTTAATTCTAAGCTGCTTTTTCACTTACCTTTCAAAAAACATACGTGTTTTCAAATCTGTTCTTTTCAACCAAAGAAATGTGTATACATGCTTAAAACATCAAATGATTGGCTGGACATGGTAGCTCACGCCTGTAATCCCAGCACTTTGGGAGGCCGAGGTGGGTGGATCACCTGAGGTCAGGAGTTCGAGACCAGCCCAGCTAACATGGTGAAACCCTGTTTCTACTAAAAATACCAAAAATTAGCCAGGCATGGTGGCACACACCTGTAATCCCAGCTACTTGGGAGACTGAGGCAGGAGAATTGCTTGAACCTGGGAGGCGGAGGTTGTGGCGAGCCGAGATCGCACCATTGCACTCCAGCTCAGGCCACAAGAGCGAAACTCCATCTCAAAAAAAAAAAAAAAAAAGAAAAAAAATCAAATGGTCATTTTGTTGGTGATTCGGTAGCATCTTATAATAGAAATTCATTTAACAGTCTACTATAGATGAGACAATTTGATTTTATTAGCTTTGATATTTAAATTTCCCCTCTTTTCTCTTCCCTTAGAGTATTTCATTCATCACACAGTTAGTTTTTTTTTTTTTTTTTTTTTTTTTTGAGACGGAGTTTGCCTCTTGTTGTCCAGGCTGGAATGCAATGGTGCGATCTCGGCTCACTGCAACCTCTGCCTCCCGAGTTCAAGCGATTCTCCTGCCTCAGCCTCCCAAGTTGCTGGGATTATAGGCATGCACCACTACGCCCAGATAATTTTTTTTTTTTTAAATTTTAGTAGAGATGGGGTTTCTCCGTGTTGGTCAGGCTGGTCTCGAACTCCCGACCTCAGGTGATCTGCCCGCCTCAGCCTCCCAAAGTGCTGGGATTACAGGCGTGAGCTACCGTACCTGGCCCAGCACACACTTAGTAAGCATATTTCTGGCCCAGGCTCTAGGTTAGGCATTAAAGATACAAGCATATTTGCTTATTTTAAAAAGTAATTATTGAGTACCTAATATGAGTCAGACAGCATTCAAGGTATTTGGGATACAGCAGTGAACAAATGAGGTAAAAATCTCTGCCCTCTTGAACCATAAGTTCTGGTGGAGATGAACAGGAGATGTATTATCCTTGCTGAGGTCAAAATTCAGCATTTTTAGGAAATAAGAGTGGCAGAATTTAATATCTATATTTAATACTTATCAACATCTACTTAGAACTCTCCTGTCCTCAGAGATAAGTACACAACAGTGAGCAAGACATCAGCACCTAAACTCAAGTGGCTTATAGTCCAGGGCGCAGTGTTTCTAACAGGTACCTGTGTGCCTGAAAAATTATCATCCCAAAATGGATATAGTGATACTTCTTCTGCTCACCCTATTGGATGAGTGTGAAATCAAATGAAATGAATCTGCAAGTGCTTTGAAAGCTTTAAAATGAGGTACCTCATGAAAGAGTTAGTATTAGTGTCCTTAGCAGTGGAGAGACATGTACCACATGTGAAACAAGGAGCTAGAATGCCTGAGACTGATCACAAGGCCAGGAAGTCAACGAGACTGGTGTGGGTTTTCCCAACGAAGGAGACACTTTTTAAAATATTTATTTATTTATAATTGAAAAATAAATATTGTGTAGGTTTATAGTGTACAACATGATGTTTTGAAATAGGTATACATTGTGGAATGGATAAGTTAAGCTAATTAACATATGCATAACTTCACATACTATTTATTTGTGGCAAGAACACTTATTAAGATGTTTTCCCAACTTTTTTTTTTTTTTTTGGAGAAAGCATTTTGTTCTCTTGCTCAGGCAGGAATGCAGTGGGCCGATCATGGCTCACTGCAACCTCCCAGGCTCAGGCAATCCTCCCACCTCAGCCTCCTGAGTATCTGGGACTGTATGCACTACCACACCTGGCTAACTTAAAAAAAAAAAAATTGTAGAAATGAGGTCTCACTCCAGCCTGGCCAACATGGTGAAACCCCGTCTCTACCAAAAAAAATAATAATAAAAAATTAGCCAGGCGTGGTGGCAGGCAACTTAATCCCAGCTATTTGGGAGGCAGAGGCAGGAGAATCGTTTGAAACTGGGAGGCGGAGGTTGCAGTGAGCCAAAATCAAGCCATTGCACTCGCACCTGGGGGATAAGAGCGAGATTTCTCTCAAAAAAAAAAAAAAAAAAGAAAAGAAAAGAAATGAGGTCTCACCATGTTGCCTAGGCTGGTCTCAAAATCTTTAGCTCAAGCGATCCTCCCACTTTGGCCTCCCAAAGTGTAATCCCACACCTGGGATTACAGGTGTGAGCCACCGCACCTGGTCAAGACATTATTTTTTAGAGCAGTATTAGGCTTACGTCAAGATTGAGAGGAAGGTACAAAGATTTTCGACATACTCCTGCCCCGCACATGCGTAGCCTCCTCTGTTATCAACATTCCCCACCAGAGTGGTACATTTGTTACAATTGGTGAACCTACACTGACACACCATTATTATCCAAAGTCCACAGTTTACATTAGGGCTCACCCTTAGTACTGTATATGCTATGGGTTTGGACAAATGTATAACAATTTCCACCATGCCAGTCATACAGAGTATTTTCACTTCTCTGGAAATCCTCTGTGCTCTGCCTATTCATCATTCCCTCTCCTCTAATCCCTGGTGACCACTGATCTTTTTACTGTCAGGAGTCTCTCTTTTTTTTTTTTTTTTTTTTTTTTTGAGATAGAGTCTTCCTCTGGCTCTGTCGCCCAGGCTGGAGTGTAGTGGCATGATCTTGGCTCACTGCAACCTCCCCCTCCAGGTTCAAGCAATTCTCGTGCCTCAGCCTCCAGAGTAGCTGGGATTACAGGCGCCTGCCACCACGCCTGGCTAATTTTTGTATTTTTAACAGAGATACGATTTCACTGTGTTGGCCGGGCTGGTCTCAAACTCCCTGGCTCAAGTGATCTGCTTGCCTTGGCCTCCCGAAGTGCTGGGATTATAGGCATGAACCACTGCACCTGGCCCATGGAGACATTTTTTAACAGATGGGCAAAGACATGACCATAATTGACAATTGATCACTTCCAGAATTAAAGTCACGTGGTAAATAAGGACCTGTGGTAATACAGTAATAATAATATTTTAGTAGCACTTTACACTTTACTGTACCATCCCACTAATTCTCATAACAGTTATATATTTTCAAAAATCTATGCTCCGATTCTCATCCTTTCCCTAAGTTGGTGGTTCTTAAACTTTGATCAGTATCAGAATCACCTGGGGAACTTGATACACTCACCAGAGCCCAGATCCTATCCTCTGTGCTCTTTATTCGCTCTCCAAGTCAATCTGATAACACACAAACATTTGTGAATCAGTACTTTTAGTTTACAATCTGACAGTTTTCAGAACTGAAAAACATCTTAGAAATCATCCTGCTGATGTCTTTACAAGAAAGTTGACAGAGGTTTGGAGATGTTAAGCGGCTGCTCCAGGGTTGCACAGCCAGCCATCATCACCCAAACATAGTTTTCGTACTGGATTGACCAAGGCGTCACTCCCTCCTTTCTGCTGTCTAGGGACCTCCAGGTGCATGAGTGTCCCTGCAGTGTTGGTGGCTCACAGCCACAGCTCTTGTTAGAAGCAAGTGTGATTTCCCAGAGAAAGCTGCTCTTGAGAGTTTCTAGCACTGCCTTACCTAACCACAAAAGTACTTATTCTGTCTGAGAACAATGTATTCTATGTAGTGGCCCCTGAGATAAGTTTTTAAAGCACTGTAAATTCTTCAGTTGAGGTGAAGAAATTTCCAAATTAATCTCTCCACATTAGGACATTATCACTTTCCATAGACAATCATTTCTTCATCTATCTAGGACTTTCACTTCTTCAGTTTCCTACCTAAAACTAAACGCATTCATTGATTTTCTCTGACTTTTCTCAATCTGATGCCTGGATTTTGACTCATATCCTCACAACCTGAGTCCACACATTATAAATGATACAGATACAGGATGGCACTTATTAATATACTGTTTCTGTTTTGTTTTTATTTTGTGTAGGGGGTAAAAGGAGTAGAAAATGATGTGTTTTTTTCTTCTGTGAAAATACCTGGTTGCTCTTATTAAACTTTTGGCCTCCTAGAGTCTCAGCAACAAGAATATTTCTGAAATGCCCACTATGCGTCCTCATCCTTCTAGAGTGAATTGATTGGTCTAGTTAACGTGACTCCTTAGTAAACTAGTTGATAATACCTGGTGCAGTGAGGGGGTGGAGGCATTTTCATCCACTCAAATTGGGATGGACTTGGTGAGAGGGAAAGCTGGCAATACAGATTCAGATTAAAATGTAGGCATTCTGGCTGGGTGCAGTGCCTCACACCTGTAATCCCAGCACTTTGGGAGGCCAAGGCGAGCAAATTGCCTGAGGTCAGGAGTTTGAGACTAGCCTGGCCAATATGGTGAAACCCTATGTCTACTAAAAATACAAAAAAATTAGCTGGGCATGGTAGCATGTGCCTGTAATCCCAGGTACTCGGGAGGCTGAGGCAAGGGAATTGCTTGAACCAGGGGTTGCAGTGAGCCAAGATCGCTCCACTGCACTCCAGCCTGGGCAACAGAGTGAGACTCCATTTCAAAAAAAAAAAAAAAATAGCTGGGCATGGTGGGATGTGCCTGTAGTCCCAGCTACTCAGGAGGCTGAGGTAGGAGAATCGCTTGAACTCAGGAAGCGAAGGTTGCAGTGACCTGAGATCATGCCACTGCACTCCAGTCTGGGTGACAGAGGGAGACTTCGTCTCCAGAAAAAAGAAGTAGGCATTCTTTGTGCAGTTCTTCTAGGAAATTATTCTATAAAGTTGTTAGCACAAGTGTGCAAAAACATATGTACAAGGATGTTAAACATAGTGTGTGTGTATATATATATATATATATTTTTTTTTTTTTTTTTTTTGAGACGGAGTCTCACTCTGTCATCCAGGCTGGAGTGTAGTGGTGCAATCTTGGCTCACTGTAACCTCTGCCTCCTAGGTTCAAGGGATTCTCATACCTCAGCCTCCCCGAGTAGCTGGGATTACAGGCGCCCGCCACCACACCTGGCTAATTTTTGTATTTTTAGTAGAGACGGAGTTTCACCATATTGGCCAGGCTGGTCTCAAACTCCCGATCTTGTGATCCGCCTGCCTCGGCCTCCCAAAGTGCTAGGATTACAGGTTTGAGCCACCACGCCTGGCCTTAACATAGTATATTTTTGTAGTAGTAATAAATAAGTAGGCCAGGCTCTGTGGCTCACACCTATAATCCCAGCACTTTGGGAGGCTGAGGTGGGAGGATCACTTCAGTCCAGGAGTTCAAGACCAGCAACATAGGAAACTCTGTCTTTAAAAATAATTTAAAAATTAGCTGAGCATAGTGGTGCACACCTGTAATCCCAATTACTCAGGAGGATGAGGAGGGAGGATTGTTCGAGCTCAGGAGTTCAATCATATAGTGGGTCATGATTCCACCACTGCACTCCAGCCTGGGTGACAGAGCAAGACCCTGTCTCAAAAAAAAAAAAAAAAAAAAAAAAGAGAAGTAAATTTATATGTGAGTAAACAACTGAAGGAAAATAATGATCTATTGATGTGGAATTTTATTTTAAAAATAGAGTCGGCTGGGTGCGGTGGCTCACTCCTGTAATCCCAGCACTTTGGAAGGCTGAGGCGGGCAGATCATGAGGTCAGGAGATCGAGACCATCCTGGCTAACACAGTGAAAACTTGTCTCTACTAAAAATACACACCCCAAAAAATTAGCTGGGCATGGTGTCATGTGCCCCTAGTCCCAGCTACTCGGGAGGGTGAGGCAGGAGAACTGCTTGAACTGGGGAGGCAGAGGTTGCAGTGAGCCGAGATTGTGCCACTGCACTCCAGCCTGAGTGACAGAGCGAGACTCCATCTCAAAAAAGAAAAAAAAGTATATACATACTAGAATACTATATGATACTATATGAGAGTAAAAATGAGTGAAATCTACATACAGTAGTCCCCCCTTATTTGAGATGGATATGTTCCAAGACCCCCAGTGGGTGCCTGAAACCTTGGATAGTAGTGAACTCTATATACATTTTATTTTTTCCTACAGATTGATATCTACAATAAAGTTTAATTTATAAATTAGGCACAAGAAGAGATTGATAATAATAACTAATAACAAAATAGGACAAATAAGGCAGGGTGCGGTGGTTCATGCCTGTAATCCCCGCACTTTGGTAGGCCAAGGCAGGTGAGGTCAGGAGTTCAAGACCAGCCTGGCCAACATGGTGAAACCCTGTCGCTACTAAAAATACAAAAGTTAGCCATGCTTGGTGTTGCATGCCTGTAGTCCCAGCTACTCAGGAGGCTGAGGCAGGAGAATCGCTTGAACCCAGAAGGCGGAGGTTGCAGTGAGCCAAGATCATGCCACTGCACTCCAGCCTGGGTGACAGAGTGAGACTCTGTTTCCCTTCCCCCTCCAAAAAATAGAATAAATAATAATATACTGTAATAAAAGTTATGTGAATGTGTTCCTCTCTTTTCCTCTCTCACTCTGAAAATACCTTATTCTACCGTATTTACCTGAAACCATGGAAAGCAAAACCGCAGTTAAGCGGGACTGCTGGAGCTGGTGAGAAAAATGCAAAATAGCACGTATTGTTTATTTGCTTATGTGTGTGGATTAACGTTATCTGTTTCTCCTCTTATCTAGGATCTAAAATTAGTCAGAACTAAGAAGTGATACATATACATACTGCTAACAGTGGTTATCTTTGGAGGGTGGGGTCATAGATAATTTATTCTCTAGAATACGCTGCATTTTTTCATTGTATTACTTTTGTAATCAGGCAAAACCAAAACAAAACTGTTAAGCATAAATTTTACTAAAAAGTGAGATATATGATTCTAAAGACCATTTATTCTACCTTGGTTTCAAACTCAATTAAACTCAGTTTGGCAATTCAGTTTCATTACAGGTTCATGCCTGTAATCCCAGCACTTAGGGAGTTCAAGGCCAGCCTGGGCAACATATTCAGACTGTCTTTACAAAACAAAACAAAAAAATCCCATAGAGCTTTGATCTTTCTTCAGCATTTTGCAGATGACAATTATAATACATTTTAGCACCTTGAATGTGGAGGAGTCCAAGACTGGGTGAAGTCGGTCTGGAGTAGCTGGAGTTAATTTAATGCAAATAAGATAGATTGGTTTGAGGGAAACATTTTGAGCCAGAGATTTCTGGTTCCCTGGAAAAGTTAATATGAATGAGAATGCAGATTTTTGGTGAAGAGGCGATAAAGGCCTTCATTATCTTCAATTAGTATTTACTGACAGTGAAAGGAGCCTGTGGCCTGGGGGCTGAATCGCCAATCTTTCAGCCCAGCCTCCAAGCCTTTCACCTTCCTGCCTACTCCGGGGTGAATTTGGCACATTTCTGTTGGATTGATTTGACTTTTGTCAAGTTCTGCCTCATTTGTGTTTAAAGGTGTGTGTCTTACTTCCCTCACTAGACCATAAACTGGTGGAAAGCAGGAATAATTGTTTAAATTCATGCAGCTATACCATATTACCAAGTACCTGGGTAAGTCACAGAATAGATGACTAATGAATACTTAACTGGTTGTGTCACTTACTGTTCAGACGCTCTTTTATTTCTTCCCAAGTAAAGGACAATTTCCTGGGATCTGGCTCCAATTAACTTCCCAGTTGTATCTTGCCTTGTGACCCTAAATGCATCCAGTGTTTTGGAGAAATGTGACTGTGAGCTAGTCCCCAAATAGAGTCAGGATCCTCCCTCCTCTGAGTAAAGCCTGACCTGTCATTGCCTGCAGAATAAAATTCAAATTTTGGCACTGCATTGAAGCCCTGTCATCAATAACAAGGAAAATACTTATTCACATGCTTCCAGAACAAGTTCAAGTCTCAGCTCCCCTACCAGGAGCTCTGACCTTTGGTAAATTACTTACCCAGGAAATAAGAGTAGGAATAATGCATACCTCATAGGCTGTTAGTGAGTAATTTGTTTTGCATAGTTCCAGGGCAAGGGCTAAGTACTGGATATTGTCATTGTCATTTCTTTAACACCTTTATGGTAATGATCTGTACCCCTCACCCAAGGTACAATGTTTGTTTGCCATCCGTGAACCAGCAGGATGGGGAGAAAGGAAGAACATCCTGCAGTGAAGGGACCTTGAACTTCTTTTTTATTTATTTTTAAAATTTTTTAATTTTAATTTTATTTTTTTCTGAGACAAAGTCTCACTCTGTTGCCCAGACTGGAGTGCAATGGTGTGATCTTGGCTCAATGAAACCTCCGCCTTGTGGGTTCAAGCGATTCTCTCACCTCAGCCTCCCAAGTAGCTGGGATTACAGGCATGCACCACCACACCAGGCTAATTTTTGTATTTTTAGTAGAGACAGGGTTTCAGCATGTTTTCCAGGCTGGTCTCAAACTCCCGACCTCAGATGATCTGCCTGCGTTGGGTTCCCAAAGTGTTGGGATTACAGGCATGAGCCACTGCGCCGAGCAGAACCTTGAACTTAAAAGTTAGGTTGGAATTAAAGAATAAAGGACTTCAGCTACCTTGCTAAAGATTTTAAGTTTGTGGTATAGCCAGTGAACTTTGAGGAGTAATGATATATTTCACTTTTCCTCTTTTTATTTGTACACATTTATGGGTTACCTGTGCAATTTTGTCACATGTATAGACTGCATACTTGTCAAGTAAGGGCTTTTAGGGTATCCAAGTAATGACAAATTTTAAACAAGGTAATTTAGGTACATAATTGGCCAACTTCCCCAACCTATCAGGTATTATTCTTCCAATATCTGATAATAATAATAATGACTATTATTGTTAATAGTTACCACATATTAAATACCAATTTTATTCCACCCAGTGTATTTGGTGCTTTACATTTTCATTTATTAACTCACTTATTCACCTGCTCATTCACCTTCTCATTTATTCATTCAATGAACATTTGCTGAGCACTTACTAGAGGCCGAGCATTGAAGTAGGCTTTGAGGGACAGTGGTAAATGAGACTGACAAGGTCCTTCCTAACCTAACTTTTAAGAAGTTCAAGGTTCTGCCAAGCGCAGTGGCTCACACCTGTAATTCCAGCACTTTGGGAGGCCAAGGCAGGCGGATCACCTGAGATCAGGAGTTTGAGACCAGCCTGGCAAACATGGTGAAGCCCTGTCTCTGCTAAAAATACAATACTTACTAGAGGCCAAGCATTAAAGTAGGCTTTGAGGGACAGTGGTAAATGAGACTGACAAGGTCCTTCCCTCATGGAATTTTCATTCTAGTGGGGATTCAGACAATAGATAGGGAAGTATGTACATATTGTGCCAAGCATTAAGAAAGACAGAGCTTCACATGTGTTGTTTCATTAGCTACTGATATAATCAGTATCTGGCCCCAACTCACTTTTCCATTTTCCTTTCCCATGACATACATGCTCACATACTCACAAGCACCATGCCCTTCATCTCCATTGAACTACTTTCTGGATTTTTCTGTCTTTGTGCCTGTGCCCATACAGTTCTCTCTAACAAAATATGCTGCTGTGTATTTTTGTTTTTTGAAGGCTCGAATATCTGTTATTACTCATTTCAAATACTACCTTCTCCAAGAGCCCTTTTTCAGTCCTCCCTGTTGGGTCTAGTTTCTTCTTCCTCCATGCAGCAGGGATAGCATTTGAACTTCACATCTAGCACTTATTTAACCTGTCTGAATATTTAAAATGATTATTTTTACATATCAGTTATCTGTCTTTCTCTTCCACTCTGTTGTCAACTGTTTGCTTTCCACCTCTGTCACTAACATCTCTTGCCTGGATTAACACATCTGGTCTGGTATAGCCAGGCTTCCTCTTCTGTAATCTCTTTTCCAAACCAGGGAGACTCAATCTCCTTTCTACATTTTTCACTCCAGCTGATCCCACTCATGCGTCTGAGCACACAATTGAGAGGAGCTGCTGACAGTGATCTTATTGAAAGGCAAATCTGAGGATTTCACTGCCTTACTTAAAAACCTACCAATGGTTTTCACAGTGAAAATACAATCCAAACCCTGTGACATGGCGCACATGCCCTTTTGTAACCTAGACCTACTTAAACCTCCAGCTTCATCTCCTACTTGCCCACCAGGCCCCAACTATACCCAACTACTTGCCAGTCAGGATCTCGCCAGCCTTCATCTAGCCTTGACGCATGCAGCGTCCCCTGCTGTAAAGACTCATACTAATCTCCCAGATCTCAATTGAGATGGCACCTCTTTCAGGAAGCCATCCTTGATTTTTCCTTGGCCCCTTTAATACCTAATTGCTTACTCCTGAGCAAAGTGTTTTCATTCCTTATTATAATCACATGTTTAATGGTCTGTCTCTGCTGCTGGACTATAAACTCTATGAGGGAAGCACCCCTGAAGTTGTTGTTCACTGCTGTATCCCCTACTGTCTAGTACCTGATGCACAGTAGAACCTGAATAAATATGTGTTGCATGAGCTCTCTTTGCATCTCATAGTCCTCTTCCAACTTTTTTTTTTTTGAAATGGAGTCTTGCTCTGTTCCTCAGGCTGGAGTGCAATGGCGTGATCTCGGCTCACCGCAACCTCTGCCTCCCAGGTTCAAGCGATTCTCCTGTCTCAGCCTCCCGAGTAGCTGGGATTACAGGCATGCACCACCACGCCCGGCTGATTTTGTATTTTTAGTAGAGACGGGGTTTCTCCATGTTGATCAGGCTGGTCTCGAACTCTTGATCTCAGGTGATCCACCCGCCTCGGCCTCCCAAAGTGCTGGGATTACAGGCGTGAGACCCCACGCCTGGCCCAACTTTTAAATATATATATATGTGTGTGTATATATCTATGTATATATATGTATATAAGTATATATATGTGTATATATAAGTATATATATATACTATATATACATATATATATGACATGCTTGTTGTAAAAGAAATTCAAACAAAACAGAATATTTGAATGCAAATATGGTTCCCTTTTACCCTACTCTCTAACCTTCTCTCTCCAATTCTCATTCCTGGGATGTTAACTTAACTTGTATCTTTCCATTTATCTATACTATACACACACATGCACACATACATAATATGGCTCCTACTCCCAAACCCATATGGAGTATTTTGATAAACAGAAATGGGATATTATAGGTGATGTTTTGCTTCTTATGTTTGCTTTTGAATTCAATATATTTCAGGCAGGCCATGGTGACCCACACCTGCAATCCCAGTATTTTGGGAGGCCGAGGTGGGTGGATCACCTGAGGTCAGGAGTTCAAGACCAGCCGGGCCAACATGGAGAAACCCCACCTCTACTAAAAATACAAAATTAGCCAGGAGGAGTGGCATACACCTAGAGTCCCAGCTACTTGGGAGCCTGAGGCAGGGGACTCCTTTGAACCCAGGAGGCGGAAGTTGCAGTGAGCAAAGATTGCGCCATTGCACTCCAGCCTGGGCAACAAAAGAGAAACTTTGCCTCAAAAAAATTAATTAATTAATTAATTAATTAATTAAAATAAATTCAACCTACTTTAGAGATTTTTCTATTCTCAATGTAGATTTACACCTACTATCCCATTTTTTAAATAGCTGTATGTATTCTATAGTGAGGCTGTCTAACAGTTGATTTATTAGTCCGCTATTAGTACACTTTGTATGTTCATATTTCACTCATGAATGCCAGTACAGCTGTAGGACAGATTTCTGGAAATGAATTTGCTGGCTCATAGAATGTAAGCATCTTTTTCTTTTTCTTTTTTTTTTTTTTTTTGAAATGGAGTCTTGCTCTGTTGCCCAGGCTGGAGTGCAGTGGCATGATCTCTGCTCACTGCAACCTCTGCCTCCCAGATTCAAATGATTGCTTCTCCTGCCTCAGTCTCCTGAGTAGCTGGGATTACAGGCACGCACCACCATGCCCGGCTAATTATTTTGTATTTTTAGTAGAGACGGGGTTTCACCAAGTTGGCCAGGCTGGTCTTGAACTCCTGACCTCAGGTCAGGATCCACCCGCCTCGGCCTCCCAAAGTGATGGGATTACAGGCGTGAGCCACCATGCCCGGCCGAATGTAAGCATCTTAAAATATAAAATTGTTTTTCACATAGTTCTTAGTGGAGGAATTATCATACAAATTATCAAAAATGTTTCCTTTGTCAACCTGGCTCTTGACAAAACTGTGACAAGGGGGAAATTCATCTTTGTATCATTTCAATTCCTCTTAAAATTAAACTCTTCTGCTCCTCCCCTCTATCCCTCCCACCTTAGTACACCCTGCCCCACCTCATGTGACTGATACCTTTAGCAATTTAAAAAAGTGTTTCGTTTATTTATTTAGTTTTAAAAACCTATATTTAACTCAAATCAAATTTTTTCTACAAATGATACCTCTTTCCAAAAAGTTAAGAAGACATCACAGAACACCATGATGTTAAACCGAAGACTCATCACAATAACAGCATTTTACTTTTAAGAAATATTGTGCAGTATTTCCTTTTTAACCTTTCATGCTAGATTTCAACTATGTATATCCTATGTAAACACACCAGATCAATCCTAGTCATTCATATTTATGCAGTAGACTGTCATATATGACCAGTTACCATACAAACTATAATACCATATTTTCAAAAATAGCAAAAGGCAATCTTTATGAAAGCTTAAAAAGAGCTTTTAATAAAAGGCGACCAACATTGCCCTAATTTTCAGTAAAAATTACCGCTTTTTCCTACCTTTCCCCCTGCTTTGAATGGTACCTTTTATTGCATATTAATACACCAAGATATTTCTAGCACTTCTACTTAAGTTAGCCTCTTACATGGCTGCCTTCTTTTCTGATACACTGACTTTTATCAGAAGGCGCCAAGATTAGACTCCTAAGTAGTTTCAAATTTTTTGTCCCTTTTTAGGTTCCTCTAGAATAGTTTTCCTCAGAAAAGGATAACCTGAAAAACTTAAGGAACTAGAAGAAAATGAATGATGTAACACGGCAATTGGAAACTTATAGCATTCAAAAACTAAATATATTAATAGGCTTCTTGAACATACCACTAAGGACAAAAAGTCAGATAACTTTCTGAACATAAATGTAAAAATAGAGCACATTTATTAATAGTAGGAAAACTCCTATGCTTACAGTAACAACATATTAAATCTTACATAACACACAGCCGAAAGCATTAGAAATCCACTGCCAGATATCCTGATGCACCGTCCTGAAAATATGTCTGATACATACCACTAACATGTATAACAAAGTATGGCATTTATTTCACAGAGAGAACAGATAGTTTCATCACACAAGCAGATTTGTAGATTTCAGCTTTAAGTTCTAAGGATATATTTTATTATTTTATTTATTTATTTATTTATTTATTTATTTATTTATTTATTTTGAGATGGAGTCTTGCTCTGTCGCCGAGGCTGGAGTGCGGTGGCGCGATCTCGGCTCACTGCAAGCCCCGCCCCCCGGGTTCACGCCATTCTCCTGCCTCAGCCTCCCGAGTAGCTGGGACTACAGGCGCCCGCCACCACGCCCGGCTAATTTTTTGTATTTTCAGTAGAGATAGGGTTCCACCGTGTTAGCCAGGATGGTCTTGATTTCCTGACCTCGTGATCCACCCTCCTCGGCCTCCCAAAGTGCTGGGATTACAGGCGTGAGCCACCGCGCCCGGCCTACGGATATATTTTAAAGATAAAAAAGAAAAATAAGATTTACCCTTCAAATAAAAAAGTCTCTCTCTCTCTATAAGCCATTATTAATACTCTTTATGCTCTTACAATGTAAAACATTTAGAAACTTTTTAATTCTAGAAATGTTCACCAGTTAACCTACTTGGCCTTAACATACTCTAAATTCCCTTTCAAGAATCACATTAATGTTTTCAGTCCATTGGTCCAATATGGATGGAGCAACTGTATTTCTTTTTCTTCTTCTTTGGTGGTTCATCGTCAGAGCTGCTATCTGTGCTGGTGCTGCTGCTACTGGAAGAGCTGGAATCTGAGTCTGAATCAGAGGAGGAGGAAGAGGTTGTGGAGGAGGCTGAGGCTGAGGAACTAGAGGAAATGTCATGAGTGTCACTGTCCTCTGAGGAGGAAGAGGTAGATGTTTCTTCACTCTCTGGTGAAGAATCACTTGCAGAACTGTCACAGCTACTGCTACTGGAACTGGTTACACTCTTAGACCTTTTTTTTTTCTTTTTTCTTTTGAGACTGAGTCTCCTTCTGTTGCCCAGGCTGGAGTGCAGGTGCGATCTTGGCTCACTGCAAACTCCGCCTCCCGAGTTCAAGCGATTCTCCTGCCTCAGCCTCCTCAGTAGCTGGGAATACAGGCGCCCGCCACCACGCCCGACTAATTTTTTGTATTTTTAGTAGAGACGGGGTTTCACTGTGTTAGCTAGGATGGTCTCGATCTCCTGACCTCGTGATCCGCCCAACTCGGCCTCCCAAAGTGCTGGGATTACAGGCGTGAGCCACTGCACACGGCAGACCTTTTTGTCTTGGCCTTTCTTTCTACATTGGTTTCTCCATGCTTTGTTGTAATAATAATATGTTTTCTTTTAAAGCTTTCTCTAGTTCTGCTGTCCTTGAGGGCATGTGTAGGTATTTTCTTTTTCCTGTGCATTCATAAGTCCAATGTCCAAATTCCAAGCATTTCTGACATCTTACATGTTGCTTATTTGCTTCAGCTTGTCTCCGGGCTATGAGCTGATCCATGGGAGTCACCCAAAAAAAAGTGTTTTAAAAATTTATTTTGGCCGGGTGCGGTGGCTCACGCCTGTAATCTCAGCAGTTTGGGAGGCCGAGGCGGGCGGATCACCTGAGATTGGGAGTTCGAGACCAGCCTGACCAACATGGAGAAACTCTGTCTCTTCTAAAAATACAGAATTAGCCGGGCGTGGTGGCACATGCCTGTAATCTCAGCTACTCGGGAGGCTGAGGCAGGAGAATCGCTTGAACCTGGGAGGCAGAGGTTGTGGTGAGCCAAGATTGTGCCACTACACTCCAGCCTGGGCAGCAAGAGTGAAACTCTGTCTCAAAAGAAAAAAAAAATATTTGAATTAAATTTTCCTTTTTCATGAGAAGGCATATGAATGCAAAAATTAGCGATTTTTAGTAGTAGAAGAACATTTCTTCCCTCTGTGTCCACCTTTGTTTCAGTTCATGGGGTCTCCATGCAGCCACCAGGGAAACAGCCCTCATGGCTAGAAACCCGGAAGTCTTCCTAGATGCCGCCTTCCTTTAAATCACCCACAGGCAATTACCAAATACTTTCATTCCTTCTCTAGTTTCTTCTGGAATTCAGCCTAGTTCTTATCACTATCATCTCCGACTAGAGTCACATTCACAGTCTTGGTCTTGGAAGTTCAGGTTGCCTTCTGTATATTATAGCCAGAGTGATTTTTTTCTAAACTGTATTCTGTTCTCATGTATCTTCTGCTTATAACCTTTTTTTCTTGAGTCAGGGTCTCACTCTGCCACCCAGGCTGGAGTGCAGTTGTGTAATCACAGCTCACTGGAACCTCAACCTCCTGGGCTCAAGCAATCTTCCCACCTCGGGCCGGGCGCAGTGGCTCACACCTGTAATCCCAGCACTTTGGGAGGCCGAGGAGGGTGGATCACGAGGTCAGGAGATCAAGACCATCCTGGCTAACACAGTGAAACCTCGTCTCTACAAAAATACAAAAAAATTAGCCAAGCCATGGTGGCGGGCGCCTGTAGTCCCAGCTACTCGGGAGGCTGAGGCAGGAGAATGGCGTGAACCTGGGAGGCAGAGCTTGCAGTGAGCCGAGATCCCGCCACTGCACTCTAGCCTGGGCAACAGAGTGAGACTCTGTCTCAAAAAAAAAAAAAAAAAAAAAATCTTCCCACATCAGTCTCCCAAGTAGCTGGGACCTCAGGTGTGTGCCACCATGCCCAGCTGATGTTTTTATTTTTATTAAAGACGAGCTGGTTTTGAACTCCTGGGCTCAGCGATCCTCCTACCCCAGTCTCCCAGAGTGCTGGGATTATAGGCGTGAGCCAATGTGCCCAGCTGTTTATAATCTTTTAAAGGTTCCTTCAGGACAAATTCATGCTTCTTGGTACTCCAAGGACCTTCTCTCTCTGGCTCTAACCTGTTTAGCCTCATTTCCAGAAAACATTTCACTTATTTCCCTATCTCTGGTCCCACTGGCACCTCTCCTGGAATATACTTGTGCTATGGCTTCCTGAAAGGCAACACTATCTCTCTCTTTGTATATTCTGCTCCAACTGACTGGAATGTTCCTCCCGCTGATCTACCTTAGCTGCCTATCTCATATTCATCCTCCTCCACATCTCAGCTGAGATAGCACTTCCTCCATGCCCCCTTCAGGTTGGCTCAGGTACCTATGTGCTATGTGCTATGTGCTCATGTGCTCCCACCCCATGCTGAACATCTCTCATGCTGGCCATTCAGGTCCTTAGTTACGCTTTGAGTATAATTGCCTCTTCACATGCTGACTCATCCTGTAGAATGTAAGTCCCCTCAGGGAGGGGATTGCATCGTGTACATTGCTGAATACCCTATGCCTAGCACAGTTCTTGTTGCAATACAAGTTTGTGGATTTGAGTGAATGTATAAATAAATGACTGGGTATATTAGATGTTTTCCAGCAGTCTATACATTTAAACCCAGATTATAACAACAATTTCCATCTGAAAAATTTATTTTGTGCCAGGCTTAAGAGGTTGTAGGTATTATAAATTTAATTCTCAACATCATCCCATGGAGTAGACATGGCTAGCACCATTTAATGGGGATGCTGAGATGCAGAAAAGTTAAGCCACTCGCCCTCATTCATAAAGCAAGTGAGGGGCAAACTTAGGATGGTAAGATTGTCTGATCTCAGATCTCGTGCCCTTAAACTAACAGCTGCTTTGGGATTCTGCCTCTGCTGTTTTCAGTTGGCCCTGATGCTAATGGAGGGCTCTGCTGAGTACAATGGATCTGCACTTGGTCTGGTGGAGATGTCTATATTCTTCAGAAAACAAGAGTAGGTGCTTATCACTTCTTCAGAGTAGGGCCAGTCAAGAAGGGATCATAGAAGTACTTTTGCTCAGTGGGCCAGAATAAATATTTAGAATATCTGGTTTTATATGTAATGTTTAACTTTTTATTTTGAAATAATTTTAACTTAGTTGCAAGAATCGTAGAAAGAATTCCTACATACCCATCAACCAGCTTCAGCAATTGTTAATATTTTGCCCAATTTGTTTTACTTCTTTCTCAAAAAAAAAAAAAAAAAAATGGTGTGGCTGGGCACGGTGGCTCACGCCTGTAATCCCAACACTTTGGGAGGCTAAGGTGGGCAGATCACCTGAGGTCGGGAGTTCAAGACCAGCCTGACCAACATGGAGAAACCTCATCTCTACTAAAAATACAAAATTAGCCGGGCATGGTGGCACATGCCTGTAATCCCAGCTACTTGGGAGGCTGAGGCAGGAGAATCACTCGAACCCAGGAGGCGGAGGTTGCGGTGAGCTGAGATCGTACCTGGGCACCTAGAGCAAAACTGCGTCTAAAAAAAAATGTGTTTTCTTTTTTGAACCGTTTAGGTTCCAATCATCTTCCCTCTTTACCCCTAAGTACTTCAGCATGTATCTCCTAAGAACAAGGACATTTTCTTCCATAATCACAGCAGTTATTAAATTCAGAAAATTTAACATTTATTAAATACTATCACTGATATTCAAGTTTCACAAAGTACCTCAACAATGTCCTTAGGCCAGGCAGGGTGGCTCATGCCTGTAATCCCAGCATTTGGGGAGGCTAACTCAGGATAGATGACTTGATCCCAGGAGTTCAAGACCAGCCTGGGCTTTAGTGAGACTCTGTCTCTACTAAAAAAAATTTAAAAATTTAAAAAAGAAAAAATATATATAATGTCACTTATAGAATTTTCCCCCAATACAGAATCTAGTATAGTGTGCATTTGTTATTTGTCTTTTTTTTTTTTAAAGCTCCCCCTCAGTGTTTTTCTGAACTCTTTTGAGCACGTGCCCTTAAATCAAGTTCAAAGATGGCTGTGTTTGTTATCATCTAGTGTGTTTGGCCAGGAGTTAGATACTGAGACCCCAGGTTTGCCCCGCTTTTGGCTTTGAAAAGTTCCTAAGGCCTTAGTTGTGTTTTTTTTTTTTTTTTTTACCTGCCAACAGGGAAATGGGAGAGTTGGACTTAAGCATGTCCAAAAATACTCTCACAGCCCTTAAGGCACCACAATAAATAAATAAACAACAACAAAAAATTTTGTAGCGCTTTCTTAAAAAAAAAAAAAAAAGTAGAAAAAAAGCCTGCCTCCTTCAGAATCTGTCAGTTCTGAAAGCCTGCTAAATGATTTTATTTTCCGGATGTCTTACCTCTCTGATGTTGTCTTTTCTTCTGCCATTATCTTTTGCAAATGCTTGGCTGACAGTCTTTTCATCTTAGAAGTATTTTGAACATAATATGATGTTTATTTAATGTCTCATGTACTTCAGGAGATAATGACCAGAAGAAGGAACTGTTTACCTATTTTTTGAGCACTATGGCTAATTCAGCTCCAGACTTTCCAGGAGCCTGTATTAATTTGTCTTTATTTTGTCAGTTTGAAGTTAGATTAGCACTTGTGAGTTTTAATCTTTTTTTTCTGAAATCTGATGTGAATTTGTTTCCCAGATTCCTTGGCATTGACACTTCATGTTCATGAGTTTCATAACCCAGATGCAAACATTTTGCTGGAAAATCCATAAGGTGGCTGCAAAGTGGTAACATTTTTTTTTTTGAGATGAGTCTCACTCTGTTACCCAGGCTGGAGTGGTGGCACGATCTTGGCTCACTACAACCTCCGCCCCACCGAGTTCAAGCGATTCTCCTGCCTCAGCCTCCTGAGTAATTGGGATTACAGGCGCCTGCCACTGGGCCCGGCTGATTTTTTCATATTTTTAGTAGAGATGGGGTTTCACCATCTTGGCCAGGCTGATCTGGAACTCCTGGCCTCATGATCCACCCGCCTCAGCCTCCCAAAGTGCTGGGATTACAGACATGAGCCACCGCACCTGGCGCAAAGTTGTAAAATTGTGAGAATGACATTTTAGCTTCAAAATTTCAAAAATAATTTTTATTTTCTCCTCCCTGCCCCCTTAATTACTATTTCAAGAGAATGGCAGATTTTAAGGTGGCAGGTATTTGTTATGTCAAAAGTTATTTTTCCTCATGGAAATTACATACAGATCTAAAACATCTGTGACTTCAAACATCTGTGAGCATTTGCTGAGTGCCTGCTCTGTTCAGGTACTGCTTTGGCCCTGGGGATGCAGCAACGAATTGGAGCAATGAGTTTGGCAGGGGAGGAGATTGTACACACGTAATTTCAAAGGTCAGATAAGTGCTCTGCTAGAAGTACTGACATGCGTAAAGGAGTGATCAGCTCTGCCAAGAGCAGTGAGATGAGCCTGTTCCCATGTTTATTAGCTTGAAAGCCTTAATATGTCACTTTGCAGGCAATCCGTGAATTATTCCCTGAGGGATGTTTCTACTTCACCTTCCCATTTGATACAGGTTCACTGAACTCTGAGCTCTTTGAAGGATGCAACTTCTTTTTGTATCGTCAGTGAACCAGCAGGGTGTCTAAGCTTGAAGCTGGGCACATAGTAGGCCCACAAACATTTGCTGAAATCACAAGTCACATTGAGGCCTGGCGCAGTGGCTCACACCTGTAATCCCAGCACTTAGGGAGTCCGAGGTGGGCAGATCACCTGAGGTTAGGAGCTAAGACCAGCCTGGCCAACACGGTGAAACCAAGTCTCTACTTAAAGTACAGAAATTCCCGGGCGTGGGGCAGGTACCTGTAATCCCAGCTATTTGGGAGGCTGAGGCAGGAGAATTGCTTGAACCTGGGAGGCGGAGGTTGCAGTGAGCCGAGCCGAGATCACGCCATTGCACTCCAGCCCGGGCAACAAGAGCAAAACTCCATCTCAAAAAAAAAAAAAAAGGCTTATTGATATTAATAGTTTTCTAATGAGGGCCACCCCATTTGGTATTGTCAGAAATAGAGTTCGCTCCTCTGATGTTTTCACATTAAGGAGACAGCTAGGCATGAAATACAAGTTGGGAACGTGGGAATGGTATTCCCACCATGCAGCATGTAAGGCATGAGAGGTATCTAAGGCATCTCCAAAAGGCTGTGAATCTTTTGAATTTGGAGAAAGCCAGAAAGTTCTAGAGTAGGCAAGTCCGATCTAGTCAAGACTTCTGGAATGACTGCAAGGAAGGGGAGGGGGGAATAAGGGGAGAAGGGATATCTCAACATAGAAGTTCCCTCAATAAAGTGGGGTGGGAATGGGGGAGTTCTGAGCAAGTTTAAAAACTGTGTGCTCTCTAACATGGCACACGTATACATATGTAACAAACCTGCACGTTGTGCACATGTACCCTAAAACTTAAAATATAATAAAACAAAACAAAACAAAACAAAACAAAAAAAACCTGTGTGCTCTCAATTTTGCAATAAAGGAAAATTCTGGCTTGTGAGATCGCAAACATTGTGAGCCTCTGTGTTTTTTCATATTTTCTACACTGAACTTGTACTGGTTTGCTAGCTAACAAAAGCTAATTTTAAATAATCTTGATAGGCTTGGAATGATGAGTCCAAAAAGATGTTTTGGGATCTGGATGGAGGAGATGTGGATAAACAGGACCAAGTGTGAGAAAGGAGCCCTTTTGGTTGACTAAAAGCTCAATATGATCAAGCAATGTGTTCAGGCTGCTGCCCAAATGGTGATGTCATCTGGAGTATTGACAGCATGACATGTGGCCTAGTTTCTTGAGGAAATAATCAGAAATGAAGGCACAAATTTATCAACAAAGATGTTCATTGGCATTTCATCTCTAAGAGTGGGAAGTGTAGGTAAATTGTATGCTCCAAAATAGGGGCTCAGAATTAAATCATGCAATATGAAGCTATGAAAATTTATTCAAAGAATAGCTAAATGATATAGTGAATATTTTTATATTAATATTTTACATATAAAAAATAAAAGCAGAAGGCTTTTACCTAGAGAAATATTCTCCAAACGACAGATACAAAGGGGAATTAACAGACATAAAGTGTCCTGAGCAAGGGAGAGGATATTAGGTTTATTTTTATATAGTACAAGAAGACCTGGATAGATATTATGGATGGAAGTTAAATCCAAAACAAAGGTGGAGGGCAGGTGCGGTGGCTCATGCCTGTAATCTAAGCACTTTGGGAGGCCCAGGCAGGCGGATCACCTGAGGTCAGGAGTTTGAGACTAGCCTGGCCAACGTGGTGAAACCCCGTCTTTACTAAAAATACAAAAATTAGCTGGGCGTGGTGGCACATGCCTGTAATCCCAGCTACTTGGGAGGCTGAGGCAGGAGAATCGCTTGAACCCGGGAGGCAGAGTTTGTACTGAGTTGAGATCATGCCACTGCACCCCAGCCTGGGCGACAGTGCCAGACTCTGACTCAAAAAAAAAAAAAAAAAAAGGGTGGGCTTTTTTGGTTTTATCTTTACTTTACTCATTAGCTATTATACCAACAATGCTGTAACAGTGGTGACATTTATTTTATTTATTTTATTTTTATTTTTATGTTGAGACAGGGTGGTGCTCTTTTGCCCAGGCTCAAGTGCAATGGCAGCCATCATGACTTACTGCAGCCTCAACCTCCTGGGGCTCAGTTGATCCTCCTACCTCAGCCACCCTGGTAGTTGGGACAACAGGTGCACGTCACCATGTCCGGGTACTTTTTCTATTTTTTGTAGAGATGGGATCTCCCTATGTTGCCCAGGCTGGTCTAGAAATCCTGGGCTCAAGTCGTCCACCCACCTTGGCTTCTTAAAGTGCTAAGATTACAGGTGTGAGACACCATGCCTGGCGGAAAATTGTTCTTATTTATTTTTAGTTTTTGAGATGGAGTCTCACTCTGTTGCCCAGGCTGGGGTCGAAAATTGTTTTTAAAAGAGAAAAATATTAGCTATAGTTCGATCACCTTTAATGCCTCAGCTGTTAGGCTATCTTGTTCTTTTCTGGTACTTGTCAATTTGTATACATACTTTTAGCATGCAGTCATTGTAAAGTTCACAAATGGTAGGTAGTCTTGTGTTTCTCTGTTCCCCTACACCATGGCAGATCCCAGTAACTCATGGCTACTGGGATGCAGCCTCAGAGTCATTTTCTTTTCTTTTCTTTTTCTTTCTTTTTTTTTTTTTTTGAGATGGAGTCTTGCTCTGTTGCCCAGGCTGGAGTGCAGACGTGTGATCTTGGCTCACTGCAACCTCTGCCTCCTGGGTTCAAGGGATTCTCGTGCCTCAGCCTCCCAAGCAGCTGGGTTTAGAGGCATGTGCCACCATACCCAGCTAATTTTTGTATTTTTAGTAGAGACGGGTTTTCACCATGTTGGCCAGGCTGGTCTCGAGCTCCGGACCTCGTGATTTGCCCACCTCGGCCTCCCAAGACTCAGAGTCATTTTCATCACACTTCTTTGAGATGCCACAACCAATCATAATAAAAATAGCCAAAATAGAGCCAGGCACTGTTCCACGTGCTTTACTTAAACTAAGTAATTTAGGTTGGTTTTAACAACCTTGTAAACTTGATCCTGTTATTCCTCATTTTACAGATGAAGAAGCAGAGGCTTAGAGAGGTTAAGTCATTTTGTCCAGTTGACAGTACTTGGCGTGGAGAGTGAAACTCTTCAGGCATCTTACTATAGATTTTATTAAGCACTATTTTTTAAAAATAGGAAGACATCATTAACAATTTATTTAAAAAAATTTTTTTGAGGCAAGGTCTCACTCTATTTCAGGCTGGAGTGCAGTGGTGTGATCAAGGCTCACTGCCACCCTGACCTCCCGGGCTCAATTGATCCTCCTGCCACAGCCTCCCAAGTAGCTGAAACCACAAGCACATGCCACTACACCTGGCTAAATTTTTAATAATTTTTTTTTTGTAGAGATAGGGTCTGGCTATTTTGCCCAGGCTGGTCTTGAACTCCTGGGCTCAAGTTACCCTTTTGCCTCAGCCTCCCAAAGTGCTGAGATTACAGGCATGAGCCACTGCACTTGGCCAACAATTTCTATTTTACTCCATAATTTCCAAAATTATTATGTGCAATGATTACGTAAAAGTAAAAGTCTTTATTATAATTAAGACTAGGCCGGGCACGGTGGCTCACGCCTGTAATCCCAGCACTTTGGGAGGCTGAGGCAGATGGATCATGAGGTCAGGAGTTCGAGACCAGCCTGACCAACATGGGAAACCCCGTCTTTACTAAAAATAAAAAAATGAGCCAGGTGTGGTGGCGGGCACCTGTAATCCCAGCTGCTGGGGAGGCTGAGGCAGTAAAATCGCTTGGACCTGGGAGGCAGAGGTTGTGGTGAGCCAAGATCGCACCATTGCTCTCTAGCCTGGGTGATAAGAGCGAAACTCCACCTCAAAAAAAAAAAAAAAAGACTAAAACTGGAATAAAGATGTTTTCTCACTGGTTATTTAAGCAAAAGCTAGGTAGTTACTTCTTAGGAATCTTAGATGGGATGGGAGTTATACTTGGGGTAAGGAGTTAGACTAGGCTCCAGCTGAGAATTTTCCAGCTTTGTAATTTTATGAATCTATGAGTAGGTGTTACTTATCTGATGACTTTCATAGAACATAAAAGGGTCTTCTGCTAGGAACAAACAAAGCACAAAATCAAAAACACTTTTCCTTGTGTTAAGTGCATTTGTAAGCAGCTGGTTGAAATTCTTTTTTTTTTTTTTTTTTTTGAGACGGAGTCTTGCTCTTCACCCAGGCTGGAGTGCAGTGGTGCGATCTTGGCTCACTGCAAGCTCCATCTCCCAGGTTCACGCCATTCTCCTGCCTCAGCCTCCTGAGTAGCTGGGACTCCAGGCGCCCGCCACCATGCCCAGCTAATTTTTTGTATTTTTTATTAGGGACGGGGTTTCACCGTGTTAGCCAGGATGGTCTCAATCTCCTGACCTTGTGATCCGCCCTCATCGTCGTCCCCTGCAATATTTTAAGAAAATAAAAATGAGAACAAAAATCAATGAAATGTGTAATGAAAACAGTAGTGTTTCCTTCAAAATGAAAAATATTTATATAATTGATAAAACTGTACCTGGATTCAACAAGGAAAAAAAGACAGAAATCACCAATATCAAGAATAAAAGAGGTGACATCAGTAAAGATCCTAAGTATAAGCATTAAAGAATAATAGAATAAGAAAGGAATATTATGGGAAACTTAATGTCAGAAAATTCGACAACTTAGATGATATGAACAATTTATTATTATTATTATTATTATTATTATTATTATTATTTTGAGATGGAGTCTTGCTCTGTCGCCCAGGCTGGGGTGCAGTGGCATGATCTCGGCTCACTGCAACCTCTGCCTCCTGGGTTCAAGCGATTCTCCTGCCTCACCCTTCCAAGTAGCTGGGACTACAAGTGGGTGCCACCACGCCTGGCTAATTTTTGTATTTTTAGTAGAGACGGAGTTTCACCATGTTGGTCAGGCTGGTCTTGAACTCCTGACCTCAGGTGATCCGCCCGCCTCAGCCTCCCAAAGTGCTGGGATTACATGTGTGAGCTGCCATGCCTGGCCAAAATGAGCAAATTCTTTGAAACACATTACTTACCAAAACTAACACAAGAAATAGAAAATATGAATACTCCTATATTTATTAAAGAAATTGCATTTGCATTTGAAAATTTTACCCTCAAAACAGATAAAACTCTCCAAAAAGTCACATTAGGTTAAAGCTGCTCAAATAAAATTTTGTTTTTAATTCATTCCTCCTTCCATCACTCTGAAATTCAGCAGTTGTATTCCTCGATGTTAGATTTTATAAGTAAGACTCTACTACATTCCTTAGTTCTATTTCACAATGGCTTATTCTGCTTACATAGTCATTTGGTTTGCCTCTGTTCATAGTTTGGCATGTATTTTAATTTGGGCCCAGTTTTTAAAAATAAACTTAAAAAACCTGAAATATGACATCCCATCAGAAAACTACACAGGCCGTAAGGGCACAGTTTGATGAGTTTTCACAAAACAGGTACAAACTCTTGTAAATAGCATGTAGATCAGAGATAGAACATTACCAGCACCTCAGAAGCCCACCTCATGTTCTCTCTCAATCACCAAACCCTTTCCAAATCTCCCCAAAGTTAACTACTCTCCTTATTTCTAATACCGTAGATGAGTTTTACCTATTTTTGAACCTTATATAAATGAAATCACACAGTATACACTCTTTTGTATTTGGCTTCTGCCTTTCAAAATTGTGTTAAAGGGCTGGGTGCCGTGGCTCACACCTGTAATTGCAGCACTTTTGGAGGCTGAGGCAGGTGGATGGCATGAGTCCAGGAGTTTGAGACCAGCCTGGGCAACGTGGTGAAACCCCATCTCTACAAAAATTACAAAAATTAGCTGGATGTGGTGGCGCATGCCTGTAGTCCCGGCTACTAGGGAGGCTGAGGCGGGAGGATCACTTGAGCACAGGAGGTTGAGACGCAGTGAGCTGAGCTGGCACCACTGCATTCTAGCCTGGGTTACAGAGCAAGACCTTGTCTGTTAATGACATCCATTATTATTACTGTATCAATTTTATTGCATGAATACATTATAATTTATTTATTCTATTTATTAGACCAAATTTTTACAGCGAACTGGATGTATTTTAGAATGCTCACTCCATTTTTCCTGTGTCCTTTATTGTAGCATTTTAAGGTGAAAAACCTAATAAATTGATGGCATGCACACGGGGCATGATGGCACTTCCCTGTGTGAAAACACAGGTTTATTTGAGCAATGGTGATCGCTTCCTCCTGCCCTGCAGGTTGTTACAAGTAGGTCTTGAGGAATAGGTATACAGAGACTATGCAGTTTGTTACCATTTGCCTGAAGATCTTCAGCATGGCATAAAAATACATATATTTAAAAAAATTGTTTTTGAGATGGAGTTTCGCTCTTGTTGCCCAGGGTGGAGTGCAATGGCATGATCTCAGCTCACCACAACCTCCGCCTCCTGGGTTCAAGCGATTCTCCTGCCTCAGCCTCCCGAGTGGTTGGGATTACAGGTATGTGCCGCCATGCCCAGCTAATTTTGTATTTTTAGTAGAGACAGGGTTTCTCCATGTTTGTCAGGTTGGTCTCAAACTCCTGACCTCAGGTGATCCGCCCGCCTCAGCCTCCCAAAGTGCTGGGATTACAGGCGTGAGCCACCACACCTGGCCTTTTGTTTTAACTATCATAAAATTGGTATATTTGAGAAATGGGAGCCTTTGGGTCCTAACATTTCAGATAGATGGTTCTTTAGATAATATAAATTGTTACATTATTTTGTGAAGATAATTGAATGGTTTACCAATAATTATCAAAAATTCTTAAAAAAAAAAAAAAACCCACATTCTTGTGACTAGTAAATATCCCTGTAAGAGAGACAGTGCAGTCTAGGTTCAAATCCATGCTTTCCTGCTTACTGGCTGTGTGACCTTGAGCAAATTCATTATTTTTCTCCACTATATTTCATCATTTGTACCTACCTCTTAGTGTTATTTTGATGACTAATTAAATTAATAAAGCTATTCTTAAAAAAAATAAGGAATCAGCCAGGTGTGGTGGCTCACACCTGTAATCCCAGCAATTTGGGAGTCCGAGGTGGGCAGATCACCTGAGGTCAGGAGTTCAAGACCAGCCTAGCCAACATAGTGAAACCCCGTCCCTACTGAAAATACAAAAATTAGCAGAGTATGGTGGTGCCCACCTGTAATCCCAGCTACTCAGGAGGCTGAGGCAGGAGAATCCAGGATGATTCTCTTGAACACAGGAGGCAGAGGTTGCACTGAGACAAGGTCACACCACTGCACTCCAGCCTGGGTTCCAGAACAAGACTGTCTCAAAAAACAAAACAAAACAAAACAAACAAAAAAAACCATATATATATATATGGACTCTCGACAAAGATTTATGTTTCAAGATACTTGTTTCTAAGGCATTCATAATAGTGAAAATTTGAAACCAACCTGGAATTTGAATCCAATCCTGGAAAAATGAGAAAATAAGCAGGAGTTTACTATTTATATAGTGAGATGTTAACAACAAAACAACACTGCCAGTGAATTTATAAAAATTGTGGAGGCTGGGCATGGTGGTTCATGTCTATAATCCCAGCACTTTGGGAGGCCGAGGCAGGTGGATATGAGATCAGGAGTTCAAAACCAGTCTGGCCAAGGTGGTGAAATCCCGTCTCTACTAAAAATACAAAAATTAGCCGGGCGTGGTGGTGGGTGCCTGTAATCCCAACTACTCAGGAGGCTGAGGCAGGAGAATTGCTTGACCCCAGGAGGCAGAGGTTGCAGTGAGCTGAGATAGCACCACTGCACTCCAGCCTGGGTGACAGAGCAAGACTCTGTCTCAGAAAAAAAAAAAAAAAAGATTATATACAGTTTGATCACAATTATATAAATTATATAAAAACATTCATAGCAAAAAGATTCGGAGTATATACATAAAAATGTTACCTCTGAGTGGTGATATTCTGTTGTGGATTTCATTTTTTTATTATTACTATTATTATTTTATATTTTCCAGAATTAATCAACCTTCTTTCTTCCTTTCCTTGCTCCTCTCTTTCCCTCTCTCTCTCTCTCTGACTTTTTTTTGTAGAAATAGGGTCTTGCTCTGTTGCCCAGGCTGGCCTCAAACTCCTTGCCTCAAGTGGTCCTGCCACCTAGGCCTCCCAAAGTGCTGAGATTATAGATATTAGTCACTGTGCTCAGCTCAGAATTAAGTTTCCGGAGCATTATCTTTCTAATCAGAAGAGAACACAAAACAAAAATTAAATCATCACTAAATATTAATTATTTAAGGGAAAAGCAGGGCCCTTAGCTGTGAGCCAGCCTGACCTCTGTTGAGGCTAAGAAGCCTGAACCTTCTGACCATGGCTGTCCTCTTGGCCTGTTTTTCTACAGATGCATTATGTTAGTGAGTGCACTTCAGCAACTGTTTGCCAAGTTTTGGATTTTTTAATAATTCCACTTCATTCTTTTTTATATGAGAAGGTAGTGACTGTCCTGGAAATACATGTCATTTCAGCACTCCAGTTGGCTCTGGATCCTGAATTATTGCAGCCTGTTTGCCTGGTAATCTCCTTGTCTGTGTAAGTTGTTAGGGGTAACCAAAGGCAGCTGATCACTTAATTGTTGAAGGCCAGAAACCTGGCTCTTTCATTAGTTCCCATCATGTTCTTGAGAGCAGCCAGTGTTCAGCCTTGCCAGGTTTTCCATCCTTTCTAATTGAAATGGTATACTTTTCTTTGGTGTACTCACTGAGACTTTAGCCTGATGAGTGGTATGCAGAAACAGCTGCATACTAAAACAAATTAAAAATTTTCTATTGTTGATCATAGATAATCTATTTAAGGCAGATAAATGAAACCATCTTGGTGTCAATGACATACAATACAGTGTTTTTGTTTGTTTTTTGGTTTTTTGTCTGTTTGTTTCTGAGACAGAGTCTCGCTCTGTCGCCCAGGCTGGAGTGCAGTGGCATGATCTTGGCTCACTGCAAGCTCCGCCTCCCGGGCTCACGCCATTTTCCTGCCTCAGCCTCCCCAGTAGCTGGGACTGCAGGTGCCCACCACCATGCCTGGCTAATTTTTTGTATTTTTAGTAGAGATGGGGTTTCACTGTGTTAGCCAGGATGGTCTCGATCTCCTGACCTTGTGATCCACCCTCCTTGGCCTCCCAAAGTGCTGGGATTACAGGTGTGAGCCACCGTACCCGGCTTGTGTTTTGTGTTTTTGAGACAGAGTCTCGCTCTTTTGCCCAGGCTGGAGTGCAGTGGTGTGACCTCGGCTCGTTGCAACCTCTGCCTTCTAGGTTCAAGTGATTCTCCTGCCTCAGCCTCCAGAGTAGCTGGGACTACAGGCGCCCACCACCATGCCCAGCTAATTTTTTTTGTGTTTTTGGTAGAGACAAGGTTTCACCATATTGGTCAGGCTGGTCTCAAACTCCTAACCTTGTGATTTGCCCGCCTTGGCCTCCCAAAGTGCTGGGATTACAGGCGTGAGCCACTGCGCCCGGCCCAGTTTTTTCTTTGCTTAAAATTGGCATCACAGTGTTGCATGTTTTCTTTTTTGTTTTTGTTAGGTTACTGATTGAGAATCCTCAAATACATGGACATTGTGGGTATCTTGTCTTTTTTTTTTTTTTTTTTTTTTTTTTGCAAGACGGAGTTTCACTCTTGTTGCCCAGGCTAGAGTGCAGTGGCGTGATCTCAACTCACTGCTACCTCTGCCTCATGGGTTCAAGTGATTCTCCTGCCTCAGCCTCCCTTGTCTTCATATCAAGCAGTATTGACTTCCAATGAGTCTGTTTCCTTATGTAGTCTAGAGTATTGGTATTTTACGGGCAAGTGTAGTTAAATCAAATGTCCAAATCCAGTTATTTAAATGGGCAGTAGAGTTTTGAGGAGCTTAATTTGCCTTAAAAAAAAAAAATAAAGATTTCCCTTTCTCTTCCCCCCACCAACCCCATGGATAGTTTCCCTAACACTGAGGCTTTGAGAACCTAGTGCCAAAGCAACCGGTTGGAAAGAGAAACATCCACGTAATGACTGGTTGTTTTGTCTATGCAGTGTGAAACAAGAAGTTGGCATGATTTTATTTTTCACCTAGTTGACAGTTTTGTTTTGTTAGATTTCTTTGGACTGAAATGATTTGTTGATTTGGTATTGTGTAAACCAAGCCCAATTCCACAGTACTTCTGTGACTGTTAGGAAAAAAGGAAAAAAAAAAAAAAAAAAGCAGGTGAAGAGTGTAAAGGATAATTAAACTGCTAGTCAGGAGACTTGTTGATTTTGTTCCAGCTTTGTCACCAATCAGTTACGTGACCTCGGGCAGGTCATTTCACCTCCTCGGACCTTCATGTCCTTAAATGTAAAATGAGGAGTCTGGGCAAGACAAGTAAGTCCTCAGGTTCCTGGCAGTTCACCTTTTAATAATTTTTTTGACCTGGAGGCTGCAGAATAGAGCTCTAGTGTAATCCTGAGATCAGTTGGTGACTAACATTTGAGTAGCTCAGGGAGAGAATTACAGGTTTGCAGTTGCTTTTTAGAACCAGATCAGGTTTTGGCAGAATTCTGACTTTATTTATTTTTATTTATATTTTTATTTTTTGAGACAGAGTCTCACTCTCTCACCCAGGCTGGAGTGCTGTGGTGCAATCTTGGTTTACTGCAACCTCTGCCTCCTGGGTTCAAGCAATGCTTGTGCCTCAGCCTCCCAAGTGGCTGGGATTAAAGGTGCTTACCACCACGCCCGGCTAATTTTTGTATTTTTAGTAGAGGCAGGGTTTCACCACATTGGCCAGGCTAGTCTCAAACTCCTGACCTCAAGTGATCTACCCTCCTTGGCCTCTCAAAGTGCTGGGATTACAACCCGCAATTCTGACTTTAAAAACATTTTTTTCCTATTTTTTATTACAAATGGGTAGATGTTACTTGAAGAAAACTTACCAAATACAAATCAGCAGAAAGAAGAAAATTTAAACCACCTATAATCCGAGATATAACTGATGTAAACAGTAGGTGTACATACCTCCAGATTTATAAATATCATCTAAATACAGTCAGTTCTGGTAAAATTCTTGTTTTGAAAACATGAAGTTGTTCTAACACTATTGATAATAATGGAGAACAATTTGAGCATAATGTGAATTTTGTTTTGCTTATGCACGATTTCATCCATGGGAAATACTATGCATACACAGAAAACTTCACCCAACTGAATCGAGCCTTGTGGAAATACACATAACTTGCACACGTGTGCATACACACACACACACACACACACACACTCCTCACAAGGACAATGAGCCACACCCATTGACGTGTGGTATTATGACCTTTTGTCTCATTTCAGATAACCTTCCTTCAATCACTTTACAGTAACTGACAGCTCTGCCACCCTTCCTGCCTCTGCCACCCCGGCCCAGCCACACCTTTCCCTGTCTTTAGTTTTCCCCTCTCTCCTCTCAACGGGTTTTGTATTGTTCCTTTCTGTTTCCTGATCTTTTTTCTATCTTTCGTTCTTATTTTTTAAAACTTACTTTAATTTTAATTTTTTTGAGGCAATATCTTGCTCTGTCACCCAGGATGGAGTGCAGTGGTGCTATCATAGCTCACTGCAGCCTCAAACTCCGGGGCTCAAGTGATCCTCCCATCTCAGCCTCTATCCAGTAGCTAGGACTACAGGTGCCTCACCATGCCCAGCTAATTTTTTTATTTTTAAATTTTTTGTAGACACGGGTCTCATTATGTTGCCCAGGCTCATCTCGATTGCCTTAAGCAATCTTCCCTCCTCAGCCTCCCAAAGTGCTGGGATTACAGGTGTGAGCCACCGCACCCAGCCCTTTTCCCTCTCTTTATCTCATTATTCTCTTACCCTTTTTCTATCGATTATTTTTTTCCATTCCCATACAAGGTGATGGGCGTGGGAACCTGGTGGGCAGCCTAGTAGACAGGGAGTTGCTGGCTTCCACAAGCAAACTGCAGATTTTTTTTTTCAAGGTAAAGTGGTCTACAGTAAGTCCTCATTAACGTCATGCATATGTTCTTGGAAACTACCAATTGAAGCAAAACGAAGTATAACAAAACCTGTTAATATAAACAAGAGTTAAGTTCCCACATCAGGTTTCTGGTCAGAAAAACGTCATCAAACTTCTACATAAAGACACAAAACACTTCTAATACTCAACATTGAATTGAAATAAATATGAGCTATACATACATTTAAGAAAGATGAGTCAAAACAAGTGAGATAATTATTTACCATGTTTTTAGTCAATCGGTGTGTGACAGTGGTCATAGAGGCGATGTGTTAAATCAAGGAATAAATATTTGCAAAGCAAAAATTGTCGGAAGCACCTCCTACTACCAGGCAGTTCAAAAACAAACAATAACAAATATGAGGGTGCTCACTGAGCACTTTTGTGCTGCCCCATTTATGATTGTGCATTTGTATGGTTGTCATATACTTTATGAATTTTTATTTGACAATTATTTGTATTTACTCATTCATTTATTTCCCCACCCGTTTATTCCAGTTCAACGTGGCAGGTGGCTGGAGCCTAACCCAGGAGCTCAGGGTGCAAGGTGGGAACCAACGCTAGGCAGGATGCCATTCCATTGCAGGGCACTCACACACACTCCCACACTCACTCAGACTGGGACAATTTAGACATGCCAATAAAACTAACATGCACATCTTTGGGATGTGGGAGGAAACCAGAGTATCCAGAGACAACCCAGGTAGACTTGGGGAGAATGTGCAGACTCCACACTGATGGTGGTTCCAGCTGGAAATGCATTTTTTCTTTTTAAAGTTATAATAAAAAGACATTGATCCAAATGTTATTTGAAAACCTGCTGTATTTATAAAGTGCACATTTAACTTGTGTAAAACTCTGCTGTTGTTTTAATTCAGCTCTTTTTTTTTTAATGCATCACTGACAAAATTTTTGAGTGTTATGCCCCAAACCCGTACATAGTCATACATGGATATGTCTGTGCTCACTTAATTTTGACTGAATTTGCCAACGTCCCAGGCCACAGACCACTCAACGCAAGCTAGACTTGCAAAGATGACGATCAAGTTAAAGTTATCCCAACTTTTCAGAAATATTTGGAGTTTCTTTATTCTGATGTTTAAAATTACTTTGAGATACACTTATTAATGTACACATAAATTCATAGCAGAAGGTGAAATCTCGTTTTGTCTTCTGAGAGGGAAACTCTAGAAAGTAGGGATCACAAATCTCTATATGACTCAACAATTCAAGGCTTGTTAAAAAATAAAGGATGTACCTTTAAATAGTGTTGTGGTCAAGCACGCTGAGTTGTAAGTTAAAAGTTTTTCTTTCGTAAAATCAAAGCCTGGAGGAAGCAGACTACTTAGGAAACAGTTTAGCCTGTTTTAATAAAAATGTAAGGAAATTGCTCTCCTGGCCCTCCTGGTCTTCCTCCTGTCCGTCCCTTTACCTAACCTCTTCTCTTCCCCTCCTAATTAGACGGACCATCTGAGTACATAATCTTAGGGAGTCTTTTCTAACAAGCCCTAGTCTCTCCAAGAACAGAGAGGAGTCTGACAAAGCTGGAAGGGAGTTATAGAAACAAAGCTGGTCTTCTGTCTCTCCTGTTTTTTCATTGTTTACCTTAATTAACCAATATTTGAGTTTAAAATCTTTTCTAATTTCTTTTAGATGCTTTCTGGTTGCTCTTATTTTATAACGTATTGAATAATTTTTTGTAATGATATGAAACTGAATATATTTCTTAAATCATATCCATCCGAGAATCTCTAGAAATTCTACACGTATGACTTCACAAAACTTCTCGGTGTTTCTGGGCTTTCTTAACTTTTAGGCATTCTAAAGTGAAGCCATTTATTTCACTGTCAGGAAACAAACTGAAAATGAATAGTTTCACTGCAAATCGGTGCATACTAAAACAGAATACCATGCAACTGCAAACAAGAATGAAGAGGTTCTTTTTGTACCAATGTGGAACAATTATAAGATACATTTAATGAGTGAAAAAGACAAGGTTTAGAATAGGGTGCCTAGGGCATTCTGTTTTATGTAAAAAGAGGAAGAATAGGGCCATGTGCAGTGGCTCACACCTGTAATCTCAGCATTTTGTGAGGCCAAAGTGGGAGGATTGCTTGAGGCCAGAAGTTCGAGACCAGCCTGGGCAATACAACCAGACCCCATCTCAACAAAAAATAAAAATAAAAATAATTAGCTGGGCATACTGACATAAGCCTGTAGTCCCAGCTATTCAGGACGCTGAGTTGGAAGGATTACCTTAGCCCAGGAATTTGAGGTTATGGTGAACTATGATTCCACCACTGCGCTCCAGTCTGGGTGACAGAGTGGGACCCTGACTCAAAAAAAAAAAGAAAAAAACAATGTAAATATATATTTGTATTTGCCTGTTTTTGCATATATTCTAGAAGGATATACAAGAAACTAAATAGCAGTAGTAATCTGTTTGGATAGGAAGAAGGGAACTGGGCAGATTGCCGACAAAGATAGAAGCAAGATTTTTACCTTGTATCTTGTTTGTTTGTTTTAAACATGTGAATGTATTTTCTTCGTAAACATTAATAACAATATTTTAAAAGAGTTGCATTTGTATTCAGGAAACAGAATCATGACCTTTTTTTTTTTTGAGGTGGAGTCTCGCTCTGTCGCCTGGGCTGGAGTGCAGTGGTGCGATCTCAGCTCACTGCAAGCCCCGCTTCCTGGGTTCAGGCCATTCTACTGCCTCAGCCTCCCAAGTAGCTGGGACTACAGGCGCCTGCAACTATGCCTGGCTAATTTTTTGTATTTTTTTAGTAGAGACGGGGTTTCACCGTGTTAGCCAGGACGGTCTCCAACTCCTGACCTCGTGATCCGACCGCTTTGTCCTCCCAAAGTGCTGGGATTACAGGTGTGAGACACCGCGCCCGGCCATCGTGACATATTAACAGCATATGATAGAGCCCAGTCCCTGATAGTGAGAAGGCACTTTTTTACAGGTTTATATTTTATTCATAATTCTGGGATTCTTCCCACTATTGAGATGTGTGATGGGCTTGACCTTGGGTCTTGGCTGCTCTTCTTAGTTGGAGGGTATCCCTGGAGAGGAGGAAGGGAGCCTTTTCCTTTCCCCCAGGCAGACCCTCCTGTTTCCCTCACATTCTTTAGCTGTCTGGATCATGCTGGAACTGGCACTGCAGATGCTGGCAGGCAAGGGGAGGAGGCAGCCACGAGTTCTGGCACTGTCCCCAAGGTGAGCTGTCTCTGACTGTAGGTATCACTGAGAAAGCACTTTGAGGAGCTGGCAAAACCAACCCCTTGCTTTATTTTGTGGGATGATGAAGATGCTAACACTGGGGCGGTTGAAAAC
Source organism: Pongo pygmaeus (assembly GCF_028885625.2). Lineage (NCBI taxonomy): Eukaryota > Metazoa > Chordata > Mammalia > Primates > Hominidae > Pongo > Pongo pygmaeus. The sequence goes on from NC_085930.1 coordinate 191,108,177, forward strand.
AAAGCGTATGCTCAGAGGACAATGCTATTAACTATCCTTCCCCTGGTTCAAAATTTGCCAATATTCCAGATACCTGAGAATAGTTCAGCAGCACATATCTAATTTGAAGTAATTTATTCTATTAATATTTTGGTTTTCTGCTGGCAGAAACTCTGGGCATATGGCACTTTAAGATGTGAAGAAGGAAGCCATTATGGTTGATAATAAGAAATGCACATTCATTGATATGTTTAACATCTTGTCTTGAAGATGGAATTCTAAGTCATGAATCCCAGTGGCTTTCTAGCTGTGTGCAAGTTAAGGTACATTTCCCGAAGACTGCTGTATTTATTCCAATAATGATGACTCCGGGAGCCACCCTGGGCCTTGGCTTTGTGACAGTGATAAGAATCATCTGGGATGCTTGCTAAAAATACAGATTCCTGGACTCTACCTAAGCCTTGCCTGGAAATCTGCTTTGTAAAAACGGTCTCAGATAATGCTTATCTGTCAAGTTTGGGAAACATTGTGTTTTAGAATCTTGAGAGGAAAGTGATATTTCACTGAGTTATCCTATCTTTAGGCTGACCTCTTCCACCTGGAATGACAAATGTCAGTCTCCAGAAAGACAAGGATCTCCATGTCTGGGATGTCATTCGGTATTAAACCTGAGAGAGAACCTTCATGGTCTTCACTTGGCTTTTACTAGTGACTCACATGCTTAGAATATTTGGCTTTTCTTTTCTTCTTAGGACAAGGGAAATTAAATGTCTGCTGTTTCTGCACAGAAGTTTTCATTTTAATTGCAGAGTTCAGAAATCTGAACATATGTAACATTTGATGTTACAATGGGTAGAGGCATCTGGTAACAGCTACATAATTCAATTACCTTACAATTTCACAATTCACCACACCCTATTTCCTCTATCAGATGCATACGGGCTTCTAAAGGGGAAAGACTAGGTTACAAGCAGAATGTATTTATTGGTACCCCTATTGGGCACAACAAAATACCCTTCCTATACAAAATGTACTCTCATTGACTGTAAAGTAAAAACCCCCAAATACAAGGTTCTAGTTCATGAAGTTTAGAAATTAAAGTTGGCTTCTTCTGTTCTTATGCAGAAAAAGATAAAAGTTAAATGAATCCTTCTCTGGGGTTCTCCTAGCAGTAGACAGAGTCTTTTTCTGTTGCGCCAGCTGGAGTGCAGTGAGGCGATCTCAGCTCACTGCAACCTCTGCCTCCCGGGTTCAAGCTATTCTCCTGCCTCAGCTTCCCAAGTAGCTGGGATTGCAGGTGCCCGCCACCATGCCTGGCTAATTTTTGTATTTTTAGTAGAGACGAGGTTTCACCATATTGGTCAGGCTTGTCTCAATCTCCTGAGCTCAAGTGATCCACCTACCTCACCCTCCCAAAAAAAATTAGCCAGGCATGCTCATGCATGCCTGTAGTCCCAGCCATGTGTGCCTGTAGTCCCAGCTGCTTAGGTGGCTGAGGTGGGAATATGGCTTGAGCCCTGGAAATGAAGGCTGCAGTGAGCTGTGATCATACCACTACACTCCAGCCTGGGAGGCAGAGAGAGATCCTGTCTCTAAAAAAACAAACAAAATCACATGTACTCCATAGATATGTATAAATATTATATACCAATCAATAAAATCTAAAATAAATCAAAAATGAAGTAGATTCATTTGTTGACACAGGCATGAGTTCTGTTGGTGAGGTTTTTAAAGCTACTACTAGGTTACGGGCGTGGTGGCTCACGCCTGTGATCCCAGCACTTTGGGAGGCCGAGGCGGGCAGATCGTCTGAGGTCAGGAGTTCGAGACCAACTTCAACATGGAGAAACCCAGTCTCTACTAAAAATACAAAATTAGCCAGGCATGGTGGCACATGCCTGTAATCCCAGCTACTCGGGAGACTGAGGCAGAATTGCTTGAACCTGGGAGGCGGAGGTTGCGGTGAGCCGAGATCGCGCCATTGCACTCCAGCCTGGGCAACAAGAGTGAAACTCTGTCTAAGAAAAAAAAAAAAACCAATCAAACTTTTCCTTCTTCTAGTCCTAGAAGGAAGGAAGGGGAAGAGAAGAGAGGAGGAGAGCTAGGAGAGGAAGGGAGGGGAGAGAAGAGAGGAAATTCATCTGTGAATATAGGGGTGGTTCCAAGTTTTATAGGTCCTCAGTCTTTTTTTGGAGGGGGGGTGGGGGCGGGGGGGCGGATGGAGTTTTGCTCTTTTTGCCCAGGCTAGAGTGAAATGGTGCAATCTCGGCTTGCTGTAAGCTCTGCTTCCCAGGTTCAGGCAATTCTCCTGCTTCGGCCTCCCGAGTAGCTGAGATTACAGACATGCACCACCACTCCTGGTTAATTTTTGTATTTTTAGTAGAGATAGGGTTTCACCATTTTGGCCAGGCTGGTCTCGAACTCCTGACCTCAGGTAATCCACCCACCTCAGCCTCCCAAAGTGCTGGGATTAGAGGCGTGAGCCACCATGCCCTGCTGGGCCTCAGTCTTACTGCCTTCTTTAAGGAAAAGAATGCAAAAATATCTCACTTTTGCAAATTTTATACAATTGTATGAACATATGAATCCATTGCTATGGTTCTCCCAGGATCTTGGAACAGCCCGTACTCTGAAGCTGTGGCTTCATCAGTTTTACTGTAAGCAGCTTCTGCCTGCACACCCCTTTTTGTCTTCTGAATTTGAACACTATCAATTCTATTTCCTATCCTTAAGGATTATGCATTTCTGAGTGACTAAACGAGTGAAAGTATTCCCATGACCGGGTAAAGGATATTCTGAGAGATGCATATATGAATTCTCAGACAAGTCTTCTGGGGCACTAATGGGCTCCAGGATAAGTCAGCTTCTACCATTTTTCTCATCTTCCTAGGACTTTGCAGTTGGATGTGTTTCCTCACCGTCGGTATTTCTTTTTGGTAGGGCAGAAAGAGCCCAGGGTAAGGGCTCAGGAGGGATGAGTTCTAGTCCCAAGTTCACAAACATAGAGTGGGTTAGAGTGGAAGAAGCAATAGTCGAACTGTATAATTCCCCAGGAAAGGCTGAGGCCTGGAGAGGTGTGGTCACTGACCCAGTGTGGCATAATTAGTTCTTTGTAGAGTAAGGACTCCCTGTCCAGTGCTGTTTCCTTCTTAAACTATACTTCCTCCAGCTGTGCATTTTTGGGGAAATAACTTTTGACTCTTGACTCTTGTCCTGGTCCTTGGTTTACTTATTTGTACAAGAAAGGAATAGAACCAGACAACCTATAAATTCCTTTCAGTTGTATATATTTTCTAATTTTTTTTTTTGACTCTCCAGCTGTTTTTTTTTTTTTCTTTCTTTTTTTTCCTTCCTGATGGAAATTCAGCTCCTGGATAGCCAAGGTTTTATGTCTAGCCCTAGTGTCCAGCACAGGGTTTGCTGATGCTTTGGAATGGAGATTTCACATCTCAACTTTTCAAGGCAGGGCAGTGAGCAACACGGCTTTACCCTGGCTGATCATTGACTTCCAGAAGTTTGTTAATTTGATAGTTTTCAGAGAAGCACAGAACCAGAAGGCCTCTGACAGGGCACTCAAGGATTCGTTTCATTGCACAAATGAAGAAACAGAGGCCCAGGGACTCTCCTGGGACTGCTTTACAAACATTAATCATAAAAACATTGGAACTCAGGTCCCTAATGCTTTTCCCACTACATTATTCTCAGCCTTTGAGTTGCTTAAATAGTTAATACTGGTCCATAAGCACCCAAGTTAAGTTGTAATTAAACTGCTTCTGAACGACCCAGGTGTCTTGCCCAAAGAACAGACTAAAGTAAGGATTCTACTTGGGATTCATGTTATTCTTGTTTCTTTAAAGTGAAAATCTCTATTGTTTATATATTGAAATTAAAATGTGACTTAGCCTAAGGCTGGGCGTGGTGGCTCACGCCTGTAATCCCAGTACTTTGGGAGGCTGAGGCGGGCGGATCACGAGGTCAGGAGATCGAGAACATCCTGGCGAACACGGTGAAACCCCTGTCTCTACTAAAAATACAAAATAAATTTAAAAAATTAAAAAAATTAACCGGTTGTGGTGGCGAGTGCCTGTAGGCCCAACTACTCGGGAGGTTGAGGCAGGAGAGTGGCGTGAACCCGGGAGGCAGAGCTTGCAGTGAGCCGAGATCGTGCCACTGCACTCCAGCCAGGGAGACAGGGCAAGATTCTGTTTCAAAAAAAAAAAAAAAAAAAAGTGACTTAGACTATTAACATATTTTCTTTTCTTTTTTGTTTTGTTTTCTTTTTTTTTTTTTTTTTTGAGATGGAGTTTCGCTCTTGTTGCCTCGGCAATGGAGCAATCTTGGCTCACCGCAACCTCCACCTCCTGGTTTAAGCGATTCTCCTGCCTCAGCCTCCTGAATAGCTGAGATTATAGGCATGCGCCACCACGCTCAGCTAATTTTGTATTTTTAGTAGAGATGGATTTCTCCACGTTGATCAGGCTGGTCTTGAACTCCAGACCTCAGGTGATCCACCTGTCTCGGCCTCCCAAAGTGCTGGGATTACAGGCGTGAGCCACCACACCCGGCCCACATTTTCTTTTTCTTTTTCTTTCTTTCTTTCTTTTATTTTTTGAGATAGAGTTTCGCTCTTGTTGCCCAGGCTGGAATGCAATCTCGGCTCACCGCAACCTCTGCCTCCCGGGTTCAAGCGATTCTCCTGCCTCAGCCTCCCAAGTAGCTGGGATTACAGGCATGTGCCACCATGCCTGGCTAGTTTTATATTTTTAGTAGAGACGGGGTTTCTCCATGTTGGTTAGGCTGGTCTTGAACTCCCAACCTCAGGTGATCTGCCCGCCTCAGCCTCCCAAAGTGCTGGGATTACAGGTGTAAGCTACCGTGCCCGGCCATCACATTTTCTTATACTGTTCTCAGGTCTGTAATTCTTTCTGGCCACTGTCATAAATATAAGGGACAATAGTTATTTTAATTTTGCTTCTAGAATCTTTTCCTACCATTAGAAGATCACAGGTGAGTTAAGTCCTCCCTCTGTGAATTCTTCCACCAAATTATCTTCCTCCTCCTCTTCTTTATTATTATTATTATTTTGTGATGGAGTCTTGCTCTCTTGGCCAGGCTGGAGTGCAGTTGCACAATCTCGGCTCACTGCAACCTCCACCTCCTGGGTTTAAGAGATCTCTGGCTAATTTTTTTATTTTTAGTAGAGACGGGATTTCGCCATGTTGGCCAGGCTGGTCTCGAACTCCTGACCTCAAGTGATCCACCCTCCCCGGCCTCCCAGAGTGCTGGGATTACAGGCATGAGCCGCTGCGCCCGGCCCTCTTCTTTAAAAAAAGTAGATTTTTTTTTTTTTTGAGACAGGGTCTCACTCTATTGCCCAGGCTGGAGTGCAGTGGTGGATCATAGCCCACTGCAGTTACTAACTCCTAGGCTCAAGCCATCCTCCCACCTTGAAGTATTTGGGGCCACAGGTACACGCCACCATGCCCAGCTAGTTTTTAAATTTTGTGTGTGGGGCTGGGGGTGGGAAGTCTTAGGCTGGTCTTGGATTCCTGGCCTCAAGTGATCCTTCAGCTTCAGGCTCCCAAAGTGTTGGAATTACAGGTGTGAGCCACTGTGCCTGGCCGAAAACTAGATTTCTTTCCTTGGAAGCCATCTTTGACAAAACGCAAATCCTTTTGCCTTCCTGCTTTCATATTGTGCAGACTTTTGGCTGGCCCATCATTCCCATAAACTACCTTATTTAAACCTCCGGGGCTCCTCTTTGACGTGGACACAATTTCTTCGTTTGTTCAAATGGGAGAATTGTGATTTTCCCACGGTTCTACAGGTAGTCGGTGGCAAGATCCGAATTTTAATCTAGGTTTTCTGAGTCAAATTCTGATGTTCTTTTTGCTACCTCTTAGCTACCTGCAGATAAAATGTGAGGAATGCCACTAAGGCTTTTGAGACAACGTATGTGGGAATGTAGAGGAAGAAGAGGGTTCTTCTATTAGCCGAGGGCAGGGAAAGATTAAGGCAAAGGCAGTATTTGAGTCTGAGCTGAGGCAAGGTAGGGGGTTCTGGGCAAACATGAGGAGTCTGTGTGTGCATCAGAGAAGTATGTTCCATGGCTGAGGGTGGAGTGTGGACTAGCGATTATCATCAGCCGTGCCAGCACTGGCTGGGTTCGGGAGCCACTGAGTTGTGCCTGTTGGTTCCCTCGTTTATCACTGTGAGGACAAATGGCCTTTGCCACCAGCTCCTCTTGCCCTTTCTTTATCTATACATAATTATTCTCTTGTTCTTCTATGTTTGCATATCTGTTTTCTTCTCCTTTTGTAGAAATAGGCCTCATAAAGCATATACCATGAAAGGTAAAGGTAATACATACGTAACCTGAAAAGCAAAATTCCACCATTTAGCAGCCAGTCTTGGTCTACTCGTTAAGAACTCTTTTAATGAACAAGAACATTTTCTCCTCATTATCACCTCCTTAAGTTGAATAGAAGTAGGAGGCCTAGACTTGGCCTTGGGGGTTTTTCAAGGTGATAATGAGATGACATTCTGTCCAACTTCTGCCTTATTTTAGTTCCTGGTATATTTGTTTTATTTTCTCTACTAGATTTTAAGTTGTTTTGGCAGGGACGGTATCATTTTCGGAGCTGAATTCCTCACTGTGTCAGCCAAGCTCATGCCTGTCATATAGTAGGTGTTCAGGCAGCCAGAGATTCAGAGTGGGGTTTCCAAAATTTCTCTAATGATAGAACCAAAGGGGTGAAAAAAAAATTAAGAGATTATTCTAGCTCTGGGCAGCAATAAATCCTAATTCATATAAGACTAATTTCTATATCTTGATATGGAGAGCTTTCCTTCTAGGGCCAGAAATATTTCTGTGTACTCTACCAGGACACTCTTTTGGGGATCTAGGTATTAATCAGAACGTTGCTTGGTAAATGTAGAACCTGAGCAGTACATGGTTGAGAGTTGCAAGGGTTATTTAATCTTTTTCTTTTTTGAGACGGAGTCTCACTCTTTTGCCCAGGCTGGAGTACAATGGTATGATCTCGTCTCGCTGCAACTTCTGCCTCCCAGGTCCAAGCGATTCTCCCCCATCAGCCTCCTGAGTAGCTCGGATTACAGGCATGCGCCCCCATGCCTGGCTAATTTTTGTGTTTTGTAGAGATGGGTTTCACTGTGTTGACCAGGCTGGTCCTGAACTCCTGACCTCAGGTGATCCACCCACCTGGGCCTCCCAAAGTGCTGGGATTACAGGCATGAGTCACCGCACCCAGGCTTAATCTAAACTTTAATGAAGTTTGAAAAAGCTCTTCTTGCCCCCAGCAAAAAGTACACCCCTTTAGGAATAGGCATGCTCTTGCCTACCACATTTACTCCTTCTCAGCCCCAGGCCTGCTTTATTCTCAGACCCTAGAAAACTTTCTGGGAGCTTGATGCCAAAAGCTTCAAGTGCAATCAATTCTGGGAATGCCATCCATTTACTTACTACATCTAATACATAGGATTATGTGTTTTTTAAAGTTTTTACTCTGAGGCAAATATTATTTCTGTCTGGACTGCTGTGTAGTGTCCAATTATGTCAGCAAGAATGGATTTAAACAGAGAAGGCAGGTGAGGTCCATTTGCACCATATCTCATTTAATCTTTTTACAATTTTTTTTTAATTTTATTATTATTATACTTTAAGTTTTAGGGTACATGTGCGCAATGTGCAGGTTAGTTACATATGTATACATGTGCCATGCTGGTGTGCTGCACCCATTAACTCATCATTTAGCATTAGGTATATCTCCTAATGCTATCCCTCCCCCCTCACCCCCTTTTTACAATTTTTAATATTTATTTGTTTTATAGGGATGGGGTTTTGCCATGTTGCCCAGCCTGGTCTCGAACTCCTGACCTCAAGTGATCCTCCCACCTCAGCCTCCCAAAGTGCTGAGATTACAGATGTGAGCCACCACGCCTGGCCAAAGCCCATATTCTTTACCCTACATTATAGTGCCTCCCCATGGACACTCAAGGTTCTCCCTCGCTTCACTCCCATCCTCAAAACAGTCTCATCTCTCTCCATTCACAGCTCCTTTTAGGAATGCCAAACTGCTTTTAGCTCCCTGTATGTGCCACGCTATGTCTGATCTATAGGCAAAATGATATGATTGTTCTTTACCTGTTTGGCTGAGATCTGAGTATCCAAGACCAGAAAGTAACGATGTTACAATGTGAGCAGCATAGAATTTCTTGTGTGCAGCATATACTATGTAATAGATCTTTAATATAGGTCGTTTTATTTAATGCTCAGAATTATCTCATGCCGTATCAATAAGAGGACATGTAGTATAGGGGTTAGGAATTTAGGGTGGCTCACACCTAAAATCTCAGTGTTTTGGGAGACTGAGGCAGGAGGATTCCTTGAGGCCAGGAGTTTGAGACAAGCCTGGCCAAAATAGCGAGACCCCATCTCTACAAAATTTTTTTTTTTTTTTCAGATGGAGTCTTGCTCTGTTGCCCAGGTTGGAGTGCAGTGGCACAATCTTGGCTCACTGCAAGCTCCGCCTCCCGGGTTCAAGTGATTCTCATGCCTCAGTCTCCCAAGTAGCTGGGACTACAGGTGCCCACCACTACGCCTGGCTAATTTTTTGTGTTTTTAGTAGAGACGAGTTTCACCATGTTAGCCAGGATGGTCTTGATCTCCTGACCCTGTGATTCGCCCGCCTTGGCCTCCCAAAGTGCTGGGATTACAGGCGTGAGCCACTGCGCCCGGCCCCCAATTTTTTTTTTTTAATTAACCAAACATGATGGCACATGTCTGTAGTCCCAGCTGCTTGGGAGGCTGAAGTGGGAGAATTGCTTGAGCGCAGGAGTTTGTTTCTAGCTGCATGATCTAGAGTAGGCCTCTTACTCTTCTTTGCCTTAGTTTGCTTCTCTATAAAATGGGAATGATAGTAATTGAACTTGCCTCATTAGATTGCATTAAGGATCAAATGAGCCAGTACAAATAAGACGCTTACAACAGTGTCTGGCACGTGTTATACGCCATCCAGAGGTTCTGTTCAAGGGTCAGCTATTATTTTTAATGTTTAATTTTTATTTATTTATTTTTGAGATGGAGTCTTGCTCTTTTGCCCAGACTGGAGTGCAATGGCACAATCTCAGCTCACTGCAACCTCTGCCTCCTGGGTTCAAGCAATTCTCATGCCTCAGCCTCCTGGGTAGCTGAGATTACAGGTGTCTGCCACCACACCTGGCTAACTTTTTTTGTATTTTTAGTAGAGATGGGGTTTCACCATGTTGGCTGGGCTGGTCTCGAACTCCAGACCTCAAGTGATCTGCCCCCCTCAGCCTCCCAAAGTGTTGGGATTACAGGCATGAGCCACCGCACCTGGCCAAGGGTTAGCTATTATTAGTGCTTCAAGTTTAGAGATGAGCAATTTGGGTTCTAAGAGATTTTTATACTACTTGTTCAAGGTCACACAATTAACAAATGATGGCACTAATTTTTAAACCCAAGTCTGTCCACTTTCAAAGACCATATTGTTTCCAGTACCTATCACTGCCTTCAGTAGGATAAAGACAGTTACCTTTTCCAAATGAGGGGCCATCTGTTACACTTGTACTCACAAGAACAAGGTGAAATATTAGGGAGTTAAAGAGAGTAGGTCTTCAGACAAATTCACAAAAAACTGCCTTCAGTTTATGTACTTTTCATAGTCTAGTATCACTTTCTGGGGTCATGGAAATATAGGTTGCTCTGCTAGGAGCAATCAAGAGTTGTCAACATGCAAACACCACGTAAAGGTTAGCTGTCATGATTAGAGTGTGCCAATTTTATAGTGGGGAACCTGGGCTTAAAGAAATTAAGTGCAGGTCCCTGAGGGAATAGAATACTCTAAAGTGAGATATGAGTGTGTGGCACACACATAGCAAGAAGAGTTTTGGTGGGAGGTAGACTGCATGAATCAATGTACAGCCAAGAGGACTGCTTAGAACTGGCGGCTGACTGCTTAGGTTGCTTGTACTGGAGGAGGGCAAAGAAACAGAGGGCAAGCACAGAGAGTATGCTGAAGATGTAAAAGGGAAGATAGCAGGCACAGTAAAGGTAAAATAGGAAGTTTCACTTCTGGAGAGAGTGTTAATATCCTTTCTGATCAGGACTATGGCATCATATATCAAATACCTGCCCCCCCCCCCAAAAAAAGTCTATACTTCTTTATTTATTTATTTTTTTTTGAGACAGAGTCTCACTCTGTCGCCCAGGCCGGAGTACCGTGGCGCGATCTCGGCTCACCGCAACCTCTGCCTCCAGGGTTCAAGCGATTCTCGTGCCTCAGCCTCCTGAGTAGCTGGAATTACAGCCGCTCACCACCACTCTGGGCTAATTGGCCAAGCTGGTCTCAAACTCCTGACTTCAGGGGACCCTCCCGCCTTGGCCTCCCAAAGTGCTGGGATTACAGGTGTGAGCCATCGCACCTGGCCCTTTTTACTTTGAATGCTCTCTCTTTTTTTTTTTTGACATGGAGTCTCACTCTGTCACCCAGGCCCAGGCTGGAGTGCAGTGGCGCGATCTCGGCTCACTGCAAGCTCCGCCTCCCAGGTTCAGGCCATTCTCCTGCCTCAGCCTCCCAAGTAGCTGGGACTGCAGGCACCTGCAACCACGCCAGGCTAATTTTTTATATTTTCAGTAGAGATGGGGTTTCACCACGTTAGCCAGGACGGTCTCGATCTCCTGACCTCTTGATCCGCCCGCCTCGGCCTCCCAAAGTGCTGGGATTACAGGCGTGAGCCACCGTGCCCAGCTGGAATGCTCTCTCTTAAAGACCTAACGGCCAAAGATTTGTATTCATCACAATGTTATTTAAAATAGAAAAAAATTGGCCGGGCGCTGTGGCTCACGCCTGTAATCCCAGCAGTTTGGGAGGCCAAGGCGGGTGGATCATGAGGTCAGGAGATCGAGACCATCCTGGCCAACACGGTGAAACCCTGTCTCTACTAAAAATACAAAAAATTAGCCAGGCGTGGTGGCAGGCGCCTGTAGTCCCAGCTACTCGGGAGGCTGAGGCAGGAGAATGGCGTGAACCGGAAGGCGCAGTTTGCAGTAAGCCGAGATCGCGCCACTGCACTCCAGCCTGGGTGACGGAGCGAGACTCTGTCTCAAAAAAAAAAAAAAGAAAATATTTGGAGATGTTTTGTTCCTAATAAACAGATGTAATGGAATAGTATGCAGTCATTTATAATGATTAAAAAAAAATTTTTTTTTGACAGATCTTTCTCTGTCATTCAGGCTGGAGTGCAGTGGTGCCATCACAGCTCACTGCAGCCTGAACCTCCAGGGCTTAACTGATCCTCCCGCCTCAGTCTCCCATGTAGCTAGGATGACAGGTGTGTGCCACTATACCCAGCTAATTTTTGTAGAGATGGGGTTTTGCCCTGTTGATTAGGCTGGTCTTGAACTCTTGGTTTAAGCAATCTGCCCACCTCAGCCTCCCAAAGTATCTGGGATTACAGGTGTGAGCCACTACACCTGGCAATAATTTTTTTTTTTTTTTTTTTGAGACAGTCGAGTTCTGCTGCCCATGCTGGAGTACAGTGGCATGATCTCGCACACTGCAACCTCCATAGCCCCGGTTCAAGCAATTCTTGTGCCTCAGTCTCCTGAGTAGGATTACAGACGTGCACCACCATGTCTGGCTAATTTTTGTATTTTTAGTAGAGATGAGGTTTCGTCATGTTGGCCAGGCTGGTTTCAAACTCCTGACCTCAAGTGATCCACCCACCTCGGCCCATCAGAGTGCTGGGACTATAGGTGTGAGCCACTGCGCCCAGCCAACCATCATTGACTTTTGAAATAAACAGAAGTGGCAAAGAAACAAAACTTGCAAATGTATATTCTAAACATAGATGACGACTTTTTTTTTTTTTTTTTTTTTTTTTGAGACGGAGTTTCATTCTTGTTGCCCAGGCTGGAGTGCAAAGGTGCGATCTTGGCTCACTGCAACCTCCGCCTCCCGGGTTCAAGTGATTCTCCTGCCTCAGCGTCCCGAGTAGCTGGGATTACAGGCACCTGCCGCCATACCCGGCTAATTTTGTATTTTTAGTAGAGACGGGGTTTCACCATGTTGGTCAGGCTGGTCTCAAACTCCCAACCTCAGGTGATCTGCCTGCCTCAGCCTCCCAAAGTGCTGGGATTACAGACATGAGCCACCAAGCCTGGCCATAGATGACTTCTTAAGTCTCATATTTCCCCTTGGAATATCTTCCTTCTCTTCTCTCCTACCACATTTATTGAGCAATTGTATTAGACCCTTGGATTCTTTAACAAACAAGACAGGCATGAGCCCTGCCCTTAAGGATACTGAGAAACTAGCTTTCAACAGTCAGAGTAGGTGTTTGTTCATAATCTGGTGCATATGCTCACCTTTAATGACCTCAGTGCTTGTTTTATTCTGTATTGGCCTTTAACATGCTCTCCTAGGTCACAAGCAGAGTAGCCAATACTGCCTTGGGCTGGTACACAAGATTTTAAAGACTTTACTGTCTACTTTTGTGACATTTTATCAACAGCTACCACCTCTGAAATTGGTGTCTTAAGGACACCTTGAAAAATCCATGGACATGTCATTATCTTTCATTTGAAAAGAATAGTAGCCACAGTGAGACGGCCATGGGGTTGGGGAGGAGCAGTCATTTAGCCTGTGACCGTATAGTGTTGAGTTTCACACTAAGACTCCTTAGATTTGGCTTACACCAAATTGGCAGAGATATTGGCTCACGGACATTCAAAGAGAATTCTTTCTGGGGCAGCACTCTCAGCTCAGCTCACAGGCTCAACTGATGGACTGCCACCACTTTATTCTTTATGGTTCCCATCTAACATCTGGCTTCTCCTGCTTAAGTGCCTAATCTGTTTCACCTGAGTAGCAAAGGCAGGATACTGATTCTTAGAGAGTTTCTTTGGTCAGTGAGGTATTGTAGAGCATAGCACACTATTTCCCTAGTCCCCCACCTGCCACCTCTGGTGGTAATAGCCATGACAGAATGTGATAGAATCATATTTCGAGGTGTTTTTTGCCCACAAGATATTCCCAATGTATTTTAGGAGGCATATCTAACTTACCACAAGCATCTAAACAAGGTTCAAAGTTCTGATCTGTAGATAGGGTAAGACTGGTCTGTTTCTGCCTCTGACAGATAAGTTGGAACAATTTCTTTGAGTGTAGGCACTAAGAAGTTTCCAGTGAACAGTCTGGGAGTGAGGAGCTAGAGCTGGAATGTGCAGAATGACTATGTTTAAGCCCCTAATGCAGGGCTGACTTCATGAACGTGCAACCTGTGAAGTCCTACAGATTCTGCTTAGAAGGGCCCTGCCATTAGGTTAGTGCTCTGCTGTCACTGTCTTGGAATGATTAATGATTTTCAAACAAAGGGTCTCCATTGAATTTTACTCTAGGCAAAATTATGTAGCTAGTCCTGCTCATGTGCAGTAAGTACAGGAGGACCAGACAGATTGGGGTTCAAATTTAGACTCAGATTTTTGCTAGCTGTGAGATCATAAGTGAATCCTCACTTAACTCTCTGAGCCTCAGTGTCCTCATCTGTTAAGTGGGGACAATTCCTCATTGTGAGAAATACTTAAATGGGAAAACATAGTTTAAAGAGCTAGTATGGTGCTAGGCACACTGCAGATATCTGTCTACCCAACCATTTATCTGTTTGATCATCTATCTACACATCCAACAAACATTTACTATTTGCCTATTTGCGTAAGGCACAATGCAAAGTTGAATAAAACATGCTCTCAAATAGCTTACAATAAAAGAGAGAAGATTTCTCCGTCCACAATGATCCTGACCAATAGAATTTAAATATGGCATAAATTAGAAGACTGGTTATTATTTGCAGAAAGGTAGAAAGGAGGTAAGAGGGAAGTGTGTGTAAAATTTAGGGATAAGAAGGTGAGTCTATAATCTGAGACAGCCTAAGTCTCAGACAAAAGTTAACAGGAGCTATGACAAATGTAATCTCATTTCAACAAATTCCCCAGGAAGGAAGAGGATGATAATACGGATGAAGACAGAAGAAAAAGGATAGGAAGGGAGATGGCAGAGTTAAAGGTCTAGGGCTGAGAAAAGAACAAAATTGGATCCAATAACTGAATCGAATATACAATTTAACACTGGCCTTGTCAAGCCAAGCAGCTGGCTTTAAAATAATAAGAGATTTCTTGTTTTAACTACAGCAGTTTTTATCAGGTTAAGCATGTAAGCAGACTAGCAATGCACATATATGGGGCAATTTACCATCTTCGTTTAATAAACGAGTTTATGTGCTGTGTTGAAACAGTGCAACGTCCTTAATCCAATATCTGATGAAGGAGCACGGGTAGAAGAATTAATTTACCACACAGTAATTAAAGAGGGGTATGCACTATATATACTGTGAAAGTCTCTGAAATGAATATTTGATAAACAATTTCTGGTAAATTAAAAACCTGAAATGTTAAATTAAATGCAAATTAAAAATCTGGAATGTTAAATTAATTAAATACAGAAACCTGCATCAAATATCATTATAGGTCTCAGTTAAATCAGAGAGGAAAAAAAAAAGCCAAGTAACGCAGCATCACATCTTGCCAGTGTGCACTCTTGACTCACCTGTTGGGAATAAATGAGGGTGCCAGGAGCTTCAGCTTTACTGGTGAATTTACATATCATATGCACAATCATTTCTGGGCACCTTTTACTTGTGAAACTAAGTAAGGAATGAAATGAACTTTTTGCTTTATCATGGAAAAAAAGGCTAGGAGATTTATTCACATCACTGGATCCTCTTCTAGTTTGAGCTAAGGATGACCAAATTGCTACATAAAGGGTACCCTCAAGGCAGAGTAATTCATACTGCATGGTGGCTGAGCTTATGTCCGATGGGCAGCAGAATAATGAGCTTGCAAAATCAGGCTCAGAATGTTCCTGGAGACATGCCTTTTGCTGTGGTTTTGCTGTGAAGCCCTGTTGCCCCGAAAGGGAATCTAATGGGTCGAGGTCAGCCACAACTTCTTGGATTTCTTGACCATAGGAGATGCCTATAAACCCTGACCTACTGTCATCTGACTCTTGGTTTGAACACAGAATCAATCCATCAATCCCAGTTGCTTCTCTAGATTTGAAATTCTGTACCAGCCACTGATTTTTTTTTTTTTTTTTTTTTTTTGAGATGGTGTTTCACTCTTGCTGCCCAGGATGGAGTGCAATGGCGCGATCTTGGCTCACCACAACCTCTGCCTCCCGGGTTCAAGCAATTCTCCTGCTTCAGCCTCACAAGTAGCTGAGATTACAGGCATGCGCCACCAAGCCCAGCTAATTTTGTATTTTTAGTAGAGACAGGGTTTCACCATGTTGGTCAGGCTGGTCTTGAACTCCTGACCTCTAGTGATCACCCACCTTGGCTTCCCAAAGTGCTGGAATTACAGGCATGAGCCACCACACCTGGCTCCAGCCACTGATTGTTGAGCTATTCTGGGCAAGGCACTTATTTTTCCTTTCTCCCATTTCCTCACCTGTTAAATGAGGCACACAATGCTGACACGTCAGAAAGCTGCAGCAGGAATAACTAATCAACGTGAGTGCTTTATAATTTTGGTTCTAACTTCTGCAAATTAACCAGCACCCTAAAGCTGTCATAAACCACCAAAGTAGGTGGTTTTCTTGGTCTGAGTCTCTGGGGTCTATATCATGAACACTTGAGATATATAATTTATTTTTGGGAAAAAAAGAATAAAGACTTATTTAGTGAATGGGGAACTTTACAGAATAGATTATTTTCACCTTCCCTTGGGACACATAGTACCTTGTACGTATCTCTATTTTAGCACAAATTCTGTATTGCAATTATTTTTTAAAAATATACTAATTTTTTATTTTATTTTAATATTTATTTATTTTATTTTATTTTATTTTTGAGACAGAGTTTCGCTCTTGTTGCCCAGGCTGGAGTGCAGTAGTGCAATCTTGGCTCACCGCAACCTCCGCCTCCTGGGTTCAAGGGATTCTCCTCCCTCAGCCTCCTGAGTTGCTGGGATTACAAGCATGTGCCACCACGTCTGGCTAATTTTGTATTTTTAGTAGAGATGGGGTTTCTCCATGTTGGTCAGGCTGGTTTCAAACTCCCGACCTCAGGTGATCCGCCCACCTCAGCCTCCCAAAGTGCTAGGATTACAGACATGAGCTACCGTGCCTGGCCAAAATACACTAAATTTTAAAAATTCATTAAAAATAGAGAGAATGACAGCATTCTCTTTAAAATATCCAAATAGGACAGATACAGATAAAGGTTTCTTGATGGCAGCAATCAACCCAGGGCATCCCCTGCCATTGACATGTATCCTTCTAGGCCTTTCATTTTTTAACAACATGCATTCACAAATATAGATTTTTTTTTTTTTTGAGGCAGAGTTTCTCTCTTGTCACCCAGGCTGGAGTACAATGGCATGATCTTGGCTCACTGTAACCTTCGCTTACTGGGTTCAAGGAATTCTCCTGTTTCAGACTCCCGAGTAGCTGGGATTACAGGTGCCCACCAGCACGCCCAGCTAATTTTTGTATTTTTAGTAGAGATGGGGTTTCACCATGTTGGCCAGGCTGGTCTCGTGCTCCTGACCTCAGATGATACACCCGCCTCAGCCTCCCAAAGTGCTGGGATTACAGGTGTGAGCCACTGTGCCCGGCCAGAAACATGATTTTTAAATAAAAAATTTTGTTTACCTAAATAGTTTTGTACTGTGCCTTATAATTCTGCAACTTGCCTTTTTTTAAAAATTGCATAAAGTCTTGAAGAATTTTGTGTCATTGAATTATAGACCAACTTCATTCTTTACTGCTGCACAGCATGCTGCTGTATCATAAGTTATTAACTATTTTTATAACAATTATATTTAGATTGTTTCCAGCTTTGTGCTAACATAAGCAAGCTGCACTCCTTGGCTGTGTCGTTTTGTCCCGTGTATTTCTAGAAATATAAAGAAAATTGGAGTCTATGATGAGCACCTTTAAAAATTAATGAATGTTGCTGATTCACCTTTGAAATTTGCCACATTATAGTCCCACTACTAGTACATGAGAATATATGTTTTCCTACAAACTTAAAGCTGAATGTTATAATGTATCCTCCTTTTAGTCAATCTGACTGGGGTGGCGGTAGGCTGGGGAAGGGGAAACTCATTCTAATTTACATTTCCCTGAACACCAATAATACCAAGCAAATTTTATATGTTTATTGGCCATTTTAATTACCTCTTTTATGAATGACCTTTTAATATTTTCCATTAGCCCATTAAATTTTTCCTTTTTTTAAAAATAGAGATGGGGGCCGGGCACGGTGGCTCATGCCTGTAATCCCAGCACTTTGGGAGACCGAGGCGGGCGTATCACGAGGTCATGAGATCGAGACCATCCTGGCTAACACTGTGAAACCCCGTCTCTACTAAAAATACAAAAAAATTAGCTGGGTGTGGTGGCGGGTGCCTGTAGTCCCAGCTACTCAAGAGGCTGAGGCAGGAGAATGGCGTGAACCTGGGAGGCGGAGCTTGCAGTGAGCCGAGATCGCGACACTGGACTCCAGCCTGGGCAACAGAGCGAGACTCCCTCTCAAAAAATAAATAAATAAATAAATAAATAAATAAATAATAGTAAAAAAATAGAGATGGGGTGTCACTACATTGACCAGGCTGGCTTTGAACTTCTGGCCTCAAGCAATCCTCCCACCTTGTCCTCCCAAAGTACTAGGATTACAGGTATGAGTCACCACACCATGCTGACTTTACTTCTTGATGAGATAAATACCAACACATAGTAACGACAGCCTGTGAGATGGGAGATACTGTTGGAGCCGTCTTCGGAAAATGCAGTCTGCCAAAATATATCTCCCAAAAAGAAACACTGCAACCTCTATGAGAAACCTGTTGCTAAAAGTAAACAGATAACCTTCCACAGGAAGCCTGATGTGTAAAATATTCTATCAGAGATGGTACTGTGGAAGTTGGTCTGGGATTCAGGAAGCTTGGGCTATGGTCCCAGTTTTACCATTATGTAATCTTTTGAAATTAGGTATATTATGAATATCTTTGGGATTGTTTTCTCACCTGTAAACAAGATAGTTAAACAAGATGACTACTGTTTCTAAACACTACTGAAGCCAAATCACATTTATCCCATATGTTCCAGATGGCTCTTTTCCCATTAACTCAAGACAGTTTGTGAACTCTAAATAACAGATATATCTGATGGTAAGGGACTAGGGGTGAAAGTCAACAGTGTCGCAATATACATTATAGCTGAAATAGATTTGAATTTACTTTTGAGAAAGTTCCCAAGTCTAAGGTTCTGACTTACTGAATTTTTTTGAAAAGTCATGAAGAGTCCATCAAATGATGCCATGGAGAAAATATGAATAAGAAACCATATTAATGTTGAAGTTGGTAATTTAAATTAGTTGAGGTAGTTACAAATCATATCAGATTAATCCTTAAACTAACTGAATTACATAGGCTATGAAATCATATTCCAAGGATAATTTCTACACAATAAAATTAGACCTTTTGTAGGAAAAGAGGGGCAGCTGAATTAGTATTAATTGCATTTACAGTTTTTTAAAAATATTCAATTTGTCCCAGGCAGTAAGCATCATGAGCCTACATGTTAAAATTAATACATCACATGAGACTAATGTTTAAACTGGAAGAAACAGTTAATAATTAAATTTGGCTCACTTCTTCAATGAAAGTCGAACACAGACATGTCTTCAGCTAAAAAAAATTTTATTATATGTATATATATTTGTGTGTGTACATATCCACCTATTTATGTAAGTACATATATATGCGTATGTTATATACACATATAAATAATATTCTAAGGTATGTAAAATGAGGATAATACAAAGAAACAAAACCTCAAGTGGATAGCAATGCTCATTGAAAGCTCAAATTAAACATGAGTTAAATAACAACTGCAAGTGTACTGTCTGTTTGTTAAGCAGTCTTGTGTAAGGAAATAAGACATACAGAAAGACTTGTGGGTTTAAAGACATAGCCCCCCTTCCAGAGTGTGCAAGCGCACACATGTACATTTACAATGAAATAATTACCAGAATTAATAATAATCCTTTGGTTTCCTTTTCTCTTTAGTAAAATCCAATTCTATCTTGAAGATTTTGTTCATGGAAAAAAAACGAAAAACAAAAAACAAAACCCTTCATGTTTATTCACCCACTTCCCACACCTACCAAAGCACATATATGAGATTGGTCCAGAAATAAAGTTGCAGGTCTGTGTTCTGTAGTGATTAAAAAAGAAACTTCCTTTATACCAGTAGCATTTCCCGTAGGTATAGTCAATTTCCGATAGCAATAGACGATGTAATTATACTGATATAAATCACAGCAAGATGAGTTGAGGGGATTGGCCTTTCACCTTCTTTAATTCATTGAAAGATCTTATCTTTTTTTACAGGTGCTATCAGGCAGAGCAAAGGTCTGGGAGGCAGGATATTTTTGGGGGTAACTAATTTGCTTGGAGAAAATAAAGAATTTATTGCAAACATTCAAAATAAATAAGATAATCCAAGGCTGGGCGTGGTAGCTCACACCTGTAATCCCAGCACTCTGGGAGGCTGAGGTGGGTGGATTGCTTGAGGCCAGGAGTTCGAGACCAGCCTGGCCAACATGGTGCAACCCTGTCTCTACTAAAAATACAAAAATTGCCTGGGCGTGGTGGCACACAGCTACAATCACAGCTACTCAGGAGACTGAGGTAAGAGAATCGCTTGAACCTGGGAGGCAGAGGTTTAGGTGAGCCAAGATCGTGCCACTGCACGCCAGCCTGGGCAACAGAGTGAGACTCTGTATGAAAAAAAAAAAAAAAAGAAGAAGTAAAATAATCCAGGTTTAGTGGAGAGTGTTTTTTTCTCCCCATCTTGTTTTTTTTTTTTTCTGAGATGGAGTTTCACTCTTGTCGTCCAGGCTAGAGTGCAATGGCACGATCTTGGCTCACCACAACCTCCGCCTCCTGGGTTCAAGTGATTCTCCTGCCTCAGCCTCCCCAGTAGCTAGAATTACAAGTGCCCACCACCATGCCCAGCTAATTTCTGTGTTTTTAGTAGAGATGGGGTTTCACCATGTTGGTCAGGCTGGTCTCAAACTCTTGACCTCGTGATCCACCCGCCTTGGCCTCCCAAAGTGCTGGGATTACAAGCATGAGCCACCGTGCCTGGCCTCCCCATCTTAATCATTGTCCTTGTGTACCGTGCCCGCTTTATCTCTCTGTCCATAAGTCTCTCTCAATCTTTTTCTCCCTCATAAAACATTAGCTATTCTTTCAGGCCTCCATGTTTCATATATGTAAGTGTGTATATATATATATACACACACACACATATATACGTATATATATACGTATATATATACACACACACATATATACGTATATATATATACACACAAACTATATATACACACACACAGACATACGCATACATTTTTTTTTCCTTCCTTGAATCCTTGCTGCCAGCTTGTGTGCTTTGCATTGTTTGGACAGAAAAATCAACACTGGTAGAAGCCAGCATTCTGGGAACTACTTCTGCTCCAACCAAGTCTGTGACTTACTTTCACAGTTGCTTCCTGATTTGTTGCTTTTGTTCAAGAGACATTTCCTCTTGGACAAAACCAACTAAAATATAACATTAAATGTCCAGGATTGCGTGAGAGTCAAGGCAGCTCTAATGACTATGACTGATGGGAGTTGGTGCTGAGAAAACCAGAAGCCAAAAGAGATGTAGCATTTGCCACCCAACTGGAAATGAAAAGATGTCTGAAGTTTGGTGGTTTCTCTTCCCCTTCACCACGTTCCTTTTATTTTTGTGGCAAACCTTGAAACAAAGCTGGAGGAAAAGTGCTTTTTATTTGGTGGGTGGTGGAGGTTCTGACTCAGGCTTTACAAACATGACATTGCTTGAACCTCAAGATGAACGCTCCCACAGGATTCCAGAGAAACAAAGCTGCCTGCTCCATTGTGTGGTAACATTCACCTTGGGAATTCCGGCAGCACTGGGGAGGTGGCCACACAGGTGCAGGTTTTCTGAAGCACATGAATGGAGTTGCCAGAGTTCAAAGAGGTTTTTGAACTATAGACCTAGGCTTTCTTGGTTGCATTTGGCCTATTTGAATGGCAGATTTAGCTCTGCAACTACTAAAGCAGAAATTTCCAAAACTCTCATGAATTATTATTATTATTATTATTATTATTGTTTTGAGACGGAGTCTTGCTCTGTCGCCCAGGCTGGAGTGCAGTGGCGCGATCTTGGCTCACTGCAAGCTCCGCCTCCCGGGTTCACGCCATTCTCCTGCCTCACCCCCCCGAGTAGCTGGGACTACAGGCGCCCGCCATCATGCCCAGCTAATTTTTTGTATTTTTAGTAGAGACGGGGTTTCACTGTGTTAGCCAGGATGGTCTCGATCTCTTGACCTCATGGTCCGCCCGCCTCGGCCTCCCAAAGTTCTGGGATTACAGGCGTGAGCCACCACGCCCGGCTCAATGAATTATTAAGAAATTAGGTTTTGTTAATGAAAAATTAGAAGCATCCTACTACCTAATAAAAGATGAATAATAGTATGTCCATATAGCCAGGCATGGTGGCTTATGCCTGTAATCCCAGCACTTTGGGAGGCCGAGGCAAAAGGATTGCTTGAGCCCGGGAGGTAGAGGTTGCAAGTGAGCCAAGATTGTGCCACTGCAGTCCAGCCTGGGTAACAGAGCAAAACTCTGTCTCAAAAAGAAAAAGAAGTTCATATAATGAAATAAGTACATAGCCATTAAAGGTGATGCAGTAAAAGATAATGAAAAAGTTTTATAATATATTGTTATGTGAAAAAAAAGTATAGGTTATAAAGCTGTGGTAATAGATCATGCCACCTGTGGGGAGAAGAGGAAGGGTAAAGAAGAGTAAAAGATAGATGCATATAGAAAGAATGAAAAATATATTCCAAAATGTTAAAATGCTAGCATTAGTAATTTATGGGTAGGGGAATAGTAAATAATTTAATTTTCTTCTTTTGGTTTATCTAAATTTTAAAATACAGAGAACGTGTGTTATTTTGGTAATATAATTGTAAAAAGAGCACTTATACAGTGCTCTTGGAGGTTCCCACTTTTGTGCTTGGCTCTTGGCACTAACTTAACAAAAAGAATAAAACTTGTGGCATTGTTACGGAAGGATCAAATAATAGAAAGCCCCCAGAAATTCCCCTAGAAAGCCATAATCTTTGGGCCTGAATACTTTGGAGCTTGGCATCTATGCTCATTTCTTCCTTTCCCTTCCTTCCTTCCTTCCTTCCTTCCTTCCTTCCTCCCTCCCTCCCTCCCTCCCTCCCTCCCTCTCTCTCTCTTCCTTTCTTTCTCTCTTTCTTTCTTTTTCTTTCTTTCTTTCTTTCTTTCTTCTTTCTTTCTTTCTTTCCTTCCCTCCTTCTTTCTTTCTTTCTTTTTTCTTTCTTTCTTTCTTTCTTTCTTTCTTTCTTTCTTTCTTTCTTTCCTTCCCTCCTTCTTTCCTTCCTTCCTTCCTTCCTTCCTTCCTTCCTTCCTTCCTTCCTTCCTTCCTTCCTTCTTTCTTTCTTTCTTTCTTTCTTTCTTTCTTTCTTTCTTTCTTTATTTCTTTCTTTCTTTTTCTTTCTTTCGAGTTTCACTCTTGTTGCCCAGGCTGGAGTGCAATGGCGTGATCTTGGCTCACCGCAACCTCTGCCTCCCAGGTTCAAGCAATTCTTCTGCCTCAGCTTCCCTAGTAGCTGGGATCACAGGCATGCACCACCAAGCCCGGCTAGTTTTTGTATTTTTAGTAGGGACAGGGCTTCTCCATATTGGTCAGACTGGTCTCGAACTCCCGACCTCAGGTGATCCGCCTGCCTCGGCCTCCCAAAGTGCTGGGATTACAGGCGTGAGCCACCGCGCCCAGTCTTTGCTCATGTCTAGTTCCAAGCCCACATGGTGGCAAATGAATACATTGGCAGGGTACTGGCATAGGGGTGTAGGCTTGAAGTTTCATAAGCCGAAGTGAAACTGACTTCATCATGGAAATAAAGTATTTTAGACAAAATCTGTTGCTGTTGAGTGTTCTGCTGATCTGAAAATTCTAGCCAAAATGTTTGAAGTGACATAGCCAGTTATTGCTGGTGAACATGCTAGTCATCTTTAGTGTGTAGAGATATTCCAGGTTTGCTTGTGACCTTGGCCAGCTTTTCATCCTAGAGACTTGCAGTAGGTAAATGGGCAGTAGAGTTTCAGATCTCATGGATGAATGGCAATGTTTTAGATAAGCCATAGAACCATGAATGCAGGAGTCCCTAGTGCCCATAGACCAAGTTACTGCTCATCTGACATCTTTGGTCTTTTTACATTAGCCAGCAAGGTCTTCGGCATTACTAGACTACTAGGCAGGTGGCTCACTCGGTTGCCCAGACTGGAGTGCTGTGGTGTGATCTTGGCTCACTGCAACCTCTGCCTCTCAGGTTCAAGGGATTCTCCTGCCTCAGCCTCCTGAGTAGCTGGGACTACAGGCACACACCACCACACTCGGCTAATTTTTGTATTTTTAGTAGAGATGGGTTTCACCATGTTGGCCAGGCTGGTCTCGAATGAGGCAGGTGGTTACTTACTCATGGCCCACTGTGGGCCAGGCATTTGCCTACCTTGTCTCTCTTCTCTATGTGAACTCTGCAAGGTAGCCATGATTATCCTTTCTTTTACAGATATGGAAACTGAGGCTCAGAGAACTTGAGTCATTGGGCCTATAAATGTGTAATGCCTAAGAACCCATATCTGACTGAAAACTAATGTTGATTCAATCATCAATGTCATGATTTGACTACAATCACAAACCTCCGGCCTTACTTATTTTTTAGTGGCCTGTTCAAGTCCAGGTAGTCCATAAGCTTCCCTACTTATACTGAGCCTTCCTTTCCCTTCCTTCTTTTTTTTTTTTTCTTTTGAGATGGAGTTTTGCTCTTGTTGCCCAGGCTGGAGTGCAATGGCGTGATCTCGGCTCACTGCAACCTCCGCCTCCTGGGTTCAAGCGAGCCTCCCCAGCTGGAGCCTGCCTCAGCCTCCCAAGTAGCTGGGATTACAGGCTTGCGCCACCACGCCTGGCTAATTTTGTATTTTTAGTAGAGACAGGGTTTCTCCATGTTGGTCAGGCTGGTCTGGAACTCCCAACCTCAGGTGATCTGCCCGCCTCGGCCTCCCAAAGTGCTGGGATTACAGGTGTGAGCCATCGAGCCCGGCCTATAAAATTTTATAAGTCAGAGTGCTAATAATTTGTCAGCCATTGTCACATAACATTCTTAGGCATCTCTATCCTCTTTGTTTTGCTTTCCTCTTTTCTCCACTTTGGATTTGTTTCTGCAAGGACACAGCCACATCAGTGATCTCTACAAGGTCATGAGGAAAGCTGGAAGTTCTGAATACACAGAAATTAAATTAGAGTGGTATTTTCCTTTTGGCTGTTTAAGAAAATGGAGCATTTCCCATCAACATTTACCACATGCAACTGAATTTACTGGCGATGTACCCGATTTGGACCAGTTTTACTGGAATCCCTGAGATTCAGAAGATAAAGCTCATTCTGAAATTTATGTGTTCAATTTTACCTACTTTGAGGTGACTCATTATAGCTTTCAGCCCATTTATGAAGTTTCTAAGTAGACCACTAAACTGGTTGTTTTTCAAAGGGTTTTAATCAGTATTTTACTGCTATTTGTACAATACAAGACGCCATCCAATGCTAAATCAAAGAATGCTGTGATTTTCCACAAACTGCCCTTGGTCCTCAGAACCTTGGGTAGTTAAAAAATCCATATGGATTGGAGGCTTAGCCTTTGTTGAATAGGGGAGACCCAGCCTTTGTTGAACACGGGAGACCCAGATGTGAGTAGGAGAGACCTTTTTTAGGCAAATGAACTTTCAGAGAACAGCAGTGCACCTCAAACCTCAGTTGGGTGAAAGCACTTCACTAAAATGTGCTGACCAGCTCAGGCTAGAGGAATCAGTCTCCTTGAGGTGAGCCTAAAGGAGAGAATTTAGGGAAGGACCCTGGAGTCATGGTCAGGCAACAGACTTAGTTCAAGCCCTGGGTCGGCTGCTTCTTAAAAAGGGATTCTAGATAAGACTTGAATCTCTCTGTGCCTCAGTTTCTTCATTTGTCAAATGGCAATGAATATGAGCACATGGTCCCTCACTACTGCCCCAGAATTGTTGTGAAAATCAACCCAAATAATGCCAGCATTTTGAATGGCTTAAAGCCCTACTCAAATGAAAAAATATTTCAGTCAATATTTATTTCTTTTAATGGTAAAAAATAGCATCATTAAGAAAAAAGTTTGAAAAGTATATATCTTACCTTCCTAACACCTTATTTTAATTTTTGAGTATTATTTTTGGTCATTGTTCACATATCATATTTTTACAGATTTAAAGTCATATTAGAATACTATTGCATTTATTTTGCTTTTGTAGCTTAACATTTTATTATAAATATGGTTCTGGGTTACTGCATTATCTTTATAATTATTATTTATGTGTTATTACCATGGTTGAACATTTAATTGATTTCGCTTTTATATATGAAACTGTCACGAACATCTTTGTGCATGAATTACATCCTTAGGATAAATTCCCTGGGGTGAGATGAATGAGCGAAAATATATGGATGTTTTTATGGCTCTTAATAGATTTTGCCATATTGCTTTCCAAAGGTTAGTAACAATGAACCTGACACCAGCAATGAATGTGTGTCATTTAAAAAGATTATTTTAAATCAATTATCCACCAGTCATATGTGAAGACATGTCCCAGGATTCCTGTTTTCCAGGGCCTTACATTTCTGACTCATTCATTCATAAGAAATAAGTAAATAAACAAGAAGACTGTGTATGCTGACTAAATGAAGGGTTCTATTAGTTAGGATTCTAGAAAAGCTGGCCGATTATTGCTATTGTATGTGATGCTTGCTGGCCCATTTGATTTTACAGATCTAGTGATATTTTTGCAAATTTTCTGGAACATACAGAGAACCAAGAAATATTGTATTATCTGGAATCATTTGTAAAAAACTTACATAGAAGTAGGATTTTTTTTTCTTATGCTAGTTTTCAGAAACATGACTTTTTTTTTTTTTTTTTTTAAATCAATCAAGGTCTTTTTTGTTTCGTTTTGTTTTTTGGGGCTGTCAGATAGGTAATGCTTCAAAAGCATGCCTCAACCCTAAGTGGATATTAATGTGTGTGACTTACAACTATGGAATTATAATAACATTTATCATCTGTGCATATAGATCTTTCAACTTTTCAAAGCTCTTTAATATGTGTGTTTTTTCTTATTTGATCCTCACAATCATTTCATGAGATAGGCTGAGATGGCATTAGACTCCATTTGACTGATGGGGGACTGAGGTATAAGGAGACTTGCCTAAAATAGTACCACTTCTCAGGGTTGGCATAGCTACCTGTCTCTCAGCTCTTGGCTCTTTCCACTTAACTGTATACATTTAAAAAATATCCTTGGCCAGGCATGGTGGCTCACGCCTGTAATCCCAGCACTTTGGGAAGCCAAGGTGGGCAGATCACTTGAGGCCAGGAGTTCGAGACCAGCCTGGCCAACATGGCGAAACCCTGCCTCTACTAAAAATACAAAAATTAGCCAGGCATGGTGGCACGTGCCTGTAATCCCAGCTACTCGGAAGGCTGAGGCAGGAGAATTGCTTGAACCCGGGAAGCAGGGGTTGTAGTGAGCCGAGATTGTGCCACTGCACTCCAGCCTGGGCAACAGAGTGAGACTCCGTCTAAAAAAAAAAAAAAAATTCTTTCATGTCAATTACTGTACTTCTTAATTAGCATTGTAAAAATACGTTTGTGTAGAATTAGCTTGCCTTTTTTGTTTGATTTTTTATTGAGATAGGGTCTTGCCCAGGATGGAGAGTGGTGGCATGATTATAGCTCACTGTAACCTCAAACTCCTGGCTCAAGCAATCTTCCTATCTCAGCCTCCAAAGTACTGGGATTACAAGTGTGAACCACCATGTCCAGCCAGTTTGTCTTTTAAGAAGGCATTCTTGCACGACGGCATTGGCTTTTTCTTTATAAAAGTAGTGGGATGAAGGAGCTTCTTTAGTTAATGTAATGGCAATAGCTATCCTGTGTTCAGTGGCTAGTATGTATCAAGCACTTCTTACTGTTTTATTTCTTATTATAACTCTGTGAAGTAGTAAGTGGTATCCCTCACCATGTTATAAGGAAGAAAATTGCAGTGCAGAAAAAGCAAAGAACTTTTCCAATTTCGTGGGTGGCAGAGCTAGACTTGAACCCAAATCCAGCTCAAGTTGAATCAAATGATCTTTCATGTGTATCACACAGCTTTCTTCAAACATCACTTTTTGAATGGTTAGTATAACAATATATATAATCTCACATAAATTTTTTTATTATAAAGGAAATATACCTTCACCAAACAACATTTAGAAATATACGAAATTATATTTAAATGGTGTCTTTTCATGTATTCATATCTAAGATACGGTAAAGACTACATTTAATTAGCTGTCATCTTAGAGATGAAAGCATGGAGCTTAAGCCTCCAGTCAGCATTGTTTTTGCTCCCCCAAAGTCTAGCTTTCTGTAAAGCTTAAAGATTTAACTCATCAAGTCCTACCTACCTGGTTTAGGTACTCTCTAGTTTCCGGTCTTGTACCTATTTAATTTGTTCACTTGGGAAGAAAGCAAACACAACAAAAAGAAATCAAGCCCTGACTTTGTACAGTAGCTAATAGAGCATCTTAAATCAACACAGCCAATGTAGCTTCTACTGATTCAAGTAATTATTTTCATCTGTAGCATTTCACATCGTCTCTGCTACCAAAACTTCCTGATACTTAGGGAACAATGGAAGGGCCAGATGTTTATTGGTACAGAGCTCATCTTTAGCTTATGAAAAGAAGATGCACTTTAAGTCTTGTCTCAGACCTCTAGCGTCACACCCCTTCTTTTCACTACATTAAAGTGGTAGCAGAAAGCATTCCTCGAGACACAATAAAGCAACTTAACAGCCATCCCACAGTTGGAGTTGGTATTGGGTTACTTTTTTTTTTTCGTACCATACCAGTTTACAGGAAAGTTGGGACAAGGTCAGGGAAAGTGTGTAATGGTTATCTGCTTTATTGAGGCCACACCTGAATGAAAAGTTTGGTGCTGAGACAAGATCAAACTTGAGTTTGGAACTTAAAACAGCAAACGTCGCTGTAGAAATGAGACTGCCTCATAGAGTTGTTTTAAAGGGACCAAGCCCAGTCTGAACAATTTATTTCGATTTGACTGACATTTCTTGTGGGCTTATTATGTGCAGCTCTTTATACTACCTAGTCCAGGGTGTGCCTTAGAGCCCAGACTGGCCACAGCTGACAGCCCCAGCAGTTGGTAGCTCAAGTCCTAGCTGCACACACTCTTATGCAATGCTACTTGTTATCACATTGATTCAGATCTAAAACAGATTCACTCCTGTTCCCAGAAACAAATTCCGTATAGCAAAAGCTTGAGAGAACATAATTAACCTATATTCTGTTCTGTCCCTTGTCCCTGGTGATATACAGATCTTCCTTAACATTTTGCTCATATTCTAGCTGCTGGCATGCTGGCTCTCTTAATGAAATTCATATCTGGTCTTAGGAACTGTCATTAGATGAAAATTATTACCGAGCCTGCAAGCAACTCTCAGATGATTTTGAGAACCTCACAAATTAATTATGTTTAGAGACGCTGCGAGCTACATCGGGTCAATCTGTTTTCTTCTCATTTCAATTGAATTTACCAAACATTCATTGCGTTCCTACTGTGTGCCAAGTACTGTGGTTACAAAAAGGAATGGGACGTGGTTTGTGCCCCAAGGAGTTTTTTGATCTAGCAAGTGATGGATCTCATCATTTTTTCCTTGCTTCTCATACAGCCATATTCTACTCTCCTCTTTTTTAGTAAAGGGGTCCTATTTCTTTTCTTTACGCCACATGTGGGTGAGTTCTTTTCCTTCTGATGTAGATAAACTCTCCTCCATCCCGCTCCTAACTCTGCTATAGTCTTCCTGATTCTCAGAGCAATAGAAGCTTTGGGAGGATTAACATATACATCTGGATTTGAAAATGAGTCCATTTGTCATTATCAGCTAAGTAGAGGCAAAACCTTGGTGTACCATGGGTTTGTCAGGGGAAAAAATAGTTACGCTGTATTTTCTGAGTTAGGGGAATAACAGTGGTTATGATTTTAATTCCTCCAGAGCATTTGAAGGGAGAAAATATGTACAAGTCTCCAGTCTTTTATGACTGTCTCCTATTTAGAACAGTTCGCCGAGTCATCACAGGCTATTCACCGGCCTGCCTAAGGACGGCTGTTTAGAAGTTTTAATTGAAAATTTGGCCTGGATTTTTCAGTTCAGTCCTGCAGATGAGAATATACATTTTTAAGGCACAATTCAAAATGAGCAATTTGCAGTGAAAATAGGCATATTTTCCAGTTTCCTATGACTAATGGCACATGAAGAGAGTCTAGTAATCACATAATTACTTTGCCATTACTAAGAAATCATTTTCAGATTCCATGAGATGTGGTTTGCAATAATTTCAGTGGTTCTGCACCAACAACCTAGACTTTGGAGGCCCACATTTGAAGACAAAGGCCCAATTTTCATTGATAGAGCTGTGGGGAATTCTTCTAACTGAGGAACAAAGCTCGGTTTAACTGATTTTCTTTGCATTTTGTTTAAAATCCAACTCTTGGACTAGGTTCAGGAAAAAACTTTTTAGAGGATTTGTAAACTTTTTACAGATCTCAGGCCCTACTCAATTAATATACTTGCCTGATTCCATGCTTAGTTTGAACGTTTGAAGGATCATATATCTTTTGATCATAAAATTTTTGCAGCTTGTATTACTTTAAAACATGATATTGGAAAAAATGGGCTACTTTTTAAAAAAAAGATCAGCTAAAGGGAAGTAAACTGTGAGCAGTAGCTAAAGGGAAGTAAACTGTGAGCAGTATTTATACATTTAAAAATTATTCTTCGGATATTAGAGATTTTAATAAGAGAAACTCAAAGGATCCTATATAATAATTAAATTGAAGAAAAAAAGAGCCTTTATTTTTCTTATTTAGAGTTAACCTTCAGAAGACTAGCTGCAAGTTGAAAGTTGCTAAAGCTGGGTGATAGGTATTTGAGAGTTTTTATTCTATTTTTTTTTTGTTTAAACTTTTCTATAATAAAATATTAAACATGAAGCTTCAGAGAAAGAAAAGACTGATAAAAGTATAAAAGAAAATTAGAAAGAGAGGGGAGGAGGAGGAGGAAGGGAGGGAGACAGAGAGGAAGAGGAGAAAGAAGTTAGTTTTTTGCAATTATGTGGTAAAAAGCCACAGGACCACCATCTCTGAAGTCACTGAATAATGATCATAGTTAACATAGCAGCCCTTTACTGAATACTTATAAGAACTAGAACTTTTCTGCGCATTACCACATTTAACCTTCATAACCACCCTTTGACAGAAGTAGTGTCCAGATCTGTATTTTTTAAAATGTAAGCACAGGCCAAGTACAGTGACCCATGCCTGTGATCCCAGCACTTTAGGAGGTCGAGGCAGGAGGATTGCTTGAGCCCAAGAGTTCAAGACCATGAGCAACAAGATGAGACCCCATCTCTACCAAAAAAAAAAAAAAAAGAAAGAAAGACGAAAGAAGAGAGAAAGAAAGAGAAAAAAGAAGCCAGCCGGGCACAGTGGCTCATGCCTGTAATCCCAGCACTTTGGGAGGCAGAGGTGAGAGGATCACCTGGGGTCAGAAGTTCGAGACCAGCCTGGCCAACATGGTGAAACCCTGTCTCTACTAAAAATACAAAAATTAGCCGGGCATGGCGGCACGTGCCTGTAATCCCAGCTACTCTGGAAGCTAGGACAGGAGAACCTCTTGAACCCTGGAGGCGGAGGTTGCAATGAGCCGAGATCATGCCACTGCACTCTATCCTGGGCAACAGAGTGACAAAAAAAGAAAGAAAGAAAGAGAGAAAGAGTGAAAGAGAAAGAAAGAAAGAAAGAAAGAAAGAAAGAAAGAAAGAAAGAAAGAAAGAAAGAAAGAAAGAAAGAAGAAAGAAAGAAAGAGAAAGAGAGAGAAAGGAAGGAAGGAAGGAAGGAAGGAAGGATGGAAACAAATAAACTGAGGCTTAGAGGTTTCCTGTGACTTACTCCAGATCCCACATCAATAAATGGCAGGTTATCTGCACCCAGAGTCCAGACCCCAGAATACAGTACCACTTTTACAATTGCCTTCTAGAGAGTGAAGAAGCTTGGGTGGTAAAGAACTCTTCATTTAGAGCTGTGAAGGTGCATTTCTGTAAAGCTACCCACCAAAGCAGTGGAAACACTTTGGAGCTAGACTGACCTCACCTTGAATCCTGCAGTTTATGGTGGTGTGACGTCGGGCAGGATGGGCATTTCTGGGCCCTAGTTCCCTCATCTGTAAAGCAGAGCACATAGTAGGCATAGGAGCACATAGAAGGAAGTCAACAGAGCCTTGCTATCATTTTTTTCTTGCCTACGCTCTTCATGCCTGGCTCTGTTCCAGTAAGTGCTCATGCTGTTCCAGCTTTTTATGATAGAAAGGCCATATCAGATGTACTTCAGAATAACTTTTAGCAATGAGAAGAGAGGTTAAGAACTGAGCTCACCTTATATTAATATAGAGTCCAGGCCCACTTGAAATATTTTTTATTGGGTAGCCAAGGCGGGAAGATTGCTTGAGGCCAGGAGCTTGAGGATGCAGTGAGCCATGATCATGCCACTGCACTCCAGCCTGGGCAACAGACTGAGACCCCATCTCAAAAAAAGATATATATTTTTTAACCACCCACACAGGGGTGCTATTATAATTGCTTATGAGAAAATAGTGAATCACCTTATTACTACTGAGTCATCCCACCTGTACTGGGACAAAGATGAGCAAAAGCTCATCAGGGCTGGTCCCAGCTTTCCTCAGAAGTCTGGAAATTCTTTGCTTTGATTTGAATATTTTCCTATTCTTCCTAAGAGCCAGTGATAGCCTTGGGGACATTGTGGCACAGTCAGGGTTAGCTACCCTGAGCCTAAGTGTGCTTAGATTTGCTGTTCCAACTGGAAAATAAAAAACAAAAAAAACAAAAAAACAACCAACAGGGCCGGGCGCTGTGGCTCATGCCTGTAATCCCAGCACTTTGGGAGGCTGAGGTGGGCAGATCACGAGGTCAGGAGTTCCAGACCAGTCTGACCAACATGGTGAAACCACGTCTCTACTAAAAATACAAAAATTAGCCAGGCATGGTGGCACACGCTTGTAATCCCAGCTACTCAGGAGGCTGAGGCAGGAGAATCACTTGAACCCAGGAGGCGGAGGTTGTGGTGAGCCAAGATGGTGCCATTGCACTGTAGCCTGGGTGACAGAGCAAGACTCCATCTTAAAAAAAACAAAAACAAAACAAAACAAAAGAAAAAAACACCCAAATTTGTCATCAGTGAAAAATCAGATTAGCCACGCAAGTTGTCTGAAACAAATAACTAATATAATCAAAACACAATAATCCAGTGACCTTAACAGACCAGACCAAGAAATGCAAAGGTAACTTAATTTTCTTAAATGTGTCATGCTACATGCTAAATAAATAAGAACATGAAAAAAAGAGTATATGAAAACAGAGGATGAAGTTTCTAAGCACACCATACATGTATCTACAACATCATGAATCTCTTAACTTTTCTTCCTCCACCTTCTGTACCCTCCCGACCCCTAATTAGGATTATGTGTACTTGCCTATGAGTTCTCAAATAGCTAATGATACAAGGCTTTTCCTCAAACTCCTCCTTAGAAACATAGAACTCATTGTCATGAAACAAACATTTTCATATACTTTCTTGGGCAGGCTTTCTTCCCATTTAAAGAAAGCAATATTTACTTTTCAAGTGCTGTGACTAATTTTAGCTGAAAAAATTGGCTTGCTATAATGTGGACATGGCCCGTGGTAATAGGCTAAGTATTTAATTCAGTTTTTTCATCATTCCAGGTAAAGAAGCTGGTGTAAGAATTTTTAAATTTAAAGCAGACTTTTTTTCTATAGGAAGACTTTCATATTCATAGTCATTTATATTATAAAATAGCTTCTTATTTACAGCTCCTCTCTCAACATTGACAGGGTAGTAAAAAGAGGCAAAATAAAACATTATCTGGGAGGCTGAAGCGGAGAATCATTTGAACCCGGGAGGTGGAAGTTGCAGTGAGCCAAGATCGCATCACTGCACTCCAGCCTGGGCGACAGAGCAAGACTCCGTCTCAAAAAACAAAACAAAACAAAACAAAACACAAAACAAAACAAAAAAAAACCAAAAAACAAAAACATTATCAAGTAAAAGCACATGGTGTCTCTTGAATATTATTCAGCAATTTTAAAAGTTTATTCTTTCTGAGAAGAGAGCCTTTAGTCATTTTGCAGAAACCACTCTGGTTTGTAAATTAACTACATAAAACATTTTTAATCTTTGCACCTTGATTTAGTAGTTTCTTACTTGATCAAATTCCTTTTAACATCATGGGAGTTAATGTCTGAATAATTATTTTAGACTTGGACTCAACACAGATTTCCATATGGGCAAATTCTAGGTAATGGGTGAAAAGTTTTGGTCTTTGTGTGTCAGGTGGAGGAGGAGGAAGTGAAACTTCATAGCTTTGGAAACTAATACATATTTTATTTCTGTTCTGTGTTCCATGAGATTTACAAATAGAACAAGGGGACTACCTGTGGAGGCCACATGTTGTTATATGGAAAAGTGAGACTTTGACACGTGCAAAATCCTGAGCGTTATCCTGAAAATCTGTGTTCAGAAAAAACAACCCTTTAATCAGCTGCCCTTCCGATACAGGTGGTCTCCCAGGCAGCTTTTTCTGTGTGAACAAATGAACAAGGAGAGGAATCTGACTGGTCCATTAGCGAATAAGCTGCTTTTGGGGAAAAATGCAAACTGGATTAAGGCTGGATTTTCTAAGAAAGAGGATAGGATCTAAGACCTGGAGATAGGTATTTGGTTTTTACACACACAATACCCTTTTAGTGATTCTAGTAGATCTAGAAAGGAAGTCTGGCCAACTCTCATCCACATGGGAAGAGGACCTGAAACTAGTACTATGGGAGCCTGGGTAAGCTTGAGGGTAAAAGGTTTGGGCAGGGCTGGCCCAAGACAAAACTGTGAAGAAGGGAAAGCTTGGTTTCCAGATGAACTCCCAGTCCCACCCTTACCCCAAGTCCAGGCTCCCAGTAACTTCCAGTGGGGGCACCACGATTGTCCTTTCCTGCTTGAGCCTGGATGGCTTGGTTGGGATCCAGATTATAAAAGATGTAAGAAACAGTAAAACAAGCAAGAAAAGCCAACAATTTATGTATGTATTTGCGATTATGAAGATAGTAGATGTTAATTATAGAAAATTTGGATATTCAATAAAAAATAAAGAAAATGGGTTACTTTTATCCATTCCTCAGAGTGAATCTTAGCATTTCTGTACATTCTATTTCTCTTATACACAAAATACATCACACACATTTTGGGTGGGAGTAGGGATATCACAGTTGACCTTTAAGATTATTTTTTCTCTCCTACTCATTAACATTTTTCTGTTCTATATTTCATTCCTTTAAGATCTTGTTGAACACTGGAGGAATAGTCAGTTTTGTGGCAATGTGACATATGCACAACTATACAATAAATACCATAGTTACTATGGCAAAAATGAGATTGGGGGAAACACTCAAAAATACTTTGTCAGTGACACATGAAATAAGAGAAAACTAATAAAAGTGGTAGCACAGTTGTACCTATGTTAAATGGTTAAGCAAGACATAAATAGTACAATAAATATGGCACTATCTCTTGAGAAAAAGCTATTGTTTACTTATGAAGTGGGCATTGGAAGGGTTGTACCTTGTGAGTTATTGTGCAGTGGTAGAAAGAAGGTTATTTGAAGTCAACGGAAAGTCGTAACACCAGATGTGAATGGATGTAGCTTACTGTCCTCCATTTGGTATTGGCACCAAACATCACGGTTAAGTGATCTTTCAGTCTTCAATCTTGGGACATGTTTTTCTGTCTTTAAGATGTAGATTCCTTCAGCCGGGCGCAGTGGCTCATGCCTGTAATCCCAGCACTTTGGGAGGCTGATGTGGGCGGATCACGAGGTCAGGAGATCGAGACCATCCTGGCTAACATGGTGAAACCCCGTCTCTACTAAAAACACAAAAAATAGCCGGGCGTGGTGGCGGGCGCCTGTAGTCCCAGCTACTCGGGAGGCTGAGGCAGGAGAATGGCGTGAACCCAGGAGGCGGAGTTTGCAGTGAGCCAAGATTGCGCCACTGCACTCCAGCCTGGGCAACAGAGTGAGACTCCATCTCAAAAAAAAAAAAAAGATGTAGATCCCTTCAAGCATTTGTTTAGAATAGATATATTTTTCATCAAATTTAAAATTTGATCCCATGAATAGCCTTCTTCTTCAATTAACTTCCGTATGACAACTGAAAAATTTTTTTTGTAGCTTTCTCATTTGCACTCACAGCTTTTCTGGATAGCTGAAAGCTTTGGAAATTGTAGGGATGCTTAAAAAGCAGCCAGTACTAGTGCTAAAAGGAGCCACTTCTGCAGGATTTGGTGATTTCCATTTAAGATCTTTGCATATAGATAGTGTTTTTGTTTAAGTATGCACTGCTTGGCATTTTGAACCAGGTTGCTTAGACAGGTTTAGGATGTTGAATTAGACAGGTTTGGGTTGTTTATATAGAAAAGCTCAGAAGTGCAAAAGAATAGCAAAACTCAATCTTGCAGCATGATGTATGTGGTATATTAAAGTAGCTGGTAGATGTTTGAGGCGTGTGTGCATTTTTTTTGTATTTTTATCCATCTTGATTCAGTTGGATGCAGTTTTCTAAGTTCATCTAGCATATTTTGCTCGCAAAATTGTGCATAGACAAACGTGAAATTCAAGTTATGCTCCATTGTTCCCTAATATATCAATTATGTTGGAATACATTTGTGTTTTTCAAAACAAGTATTATTGCAAAGTTCACTGTAGTCTGACAATCACATTTATAGTAAGGCACGACCAGGTGGTAGAGATGCATAATCCTTTATCTGCAATTTTGAAACCTATAAAGCTCTGAAAACTGAAAGTTTTTTTAACTCAGCTTAGATAAAGCTTGATCCAAAATAGGTTCATTTGTCATCAATCCGGCTTAAACTGATATAAGGCTCTTTTCCTTATTTATGTCACTTAATGTGGCTATGTATACACTTGCTCCAGAAATATTATTGCATTTGATAACTAAATGCTGTCTAAGACCCCACTGTAGGTTTAAGTAATATATGGCATAAACAGCTTTCTAACATCCCCCAAATTCTTAATTCTGAAACACAAATGGTCCCAAAGGTTTTGGATAAACAACTGTGGATTTGTAATGGACAAAAATGTATGACTCATTTCGAGCAGCACATTTACAGTTTAACAGGAACTTTCAGCATCCTGTAATATTTATGGGTGACCAATCACAGGAAGACTGTGGGGCCAGTAGCATGGCTGACCACTTCTTCCTTTGTTGAAGCTGTCTTCTTTGGCTCCAGAACCCCATATTTCTAGTCCTTCTCTTTCCACTCTAGAACCTTCTTAATAGATTTCATTATGTGCTTTTTTTCCTTGTCCATTTCTAAAATCCATGCTTATAAAAGTATGGTCCACAGCACATCTGCATCAGAATCATCCAGGGAATTTGTTCAAAATACAACCTCCTGGGCATTAGGCCTGATTTTATAAATTAGAAACTCAGAAAGTGGGGCTAGATGTATGTATTTTCAACAATTTACTTCATGATTCAGATGTGCATCAAAGTTTGGAGTCCACTCCTTTAAATAATAGTGTTCTTCAATTTCCCTACCTTTATTCATTTCTGAGTTTCACTTTGGTCTTATACTATCAATGATCACATATATGCTGACAACTCCAGTATCTTGCTCCCCACTCCTGGGACTCTTATATGTAACTGCTAACTGGATATTGCTAACCTGGAGGTCCCATGGACTCTACAAAATCAGCATATTCAAAACTGGACTATCTTCTCCATACATTTCAACGAATGGAACCACAGCCACCTAGTTTGCCAAGCCAGAAATCTCAGCCTTTCTTTCATTGTTCTCACTCTCAACTTTGACACCCTATCTCCATTTTTGAAATTTATCTTCAAACTTTTTACTTTTCTATTTTTTTAACTTTTACTTTTAGTTCAGGGTACATGCACAGGTTTGTTATATAGGTAAACTCATGTCATGGGGGTTTGTTGTACAGATAATTTCATCACCCAGGTACTAAGCCTAGAACCCAATGGTTATTTTTTCTGATCCTCTCTCCCCTCCCACCCCCTACTCACATGTAGGACCCAGTGTGTGTTGTTCCCCTCTTTCTGTCCATGTGTTCTCATCATTTAGCTTCTACTTGTTAGGGAGAACATGCAGTATTTGGTTTTCTGATCCTGCATTAGTTTGCTAAGGATAATGGCCTCTAGCTCCATCCATGTTCTTGCAAAAGACATGATCTCATTCATTTTTATGGATTGAAAGTATTCCCTGGTGTATACGTACCATATTTTCTTTTTCTTTTTCTTTTTTTTTTTTTTTTTTGAGGTGGAGTCTCACTGTGTTGCCCAGGCTGGAGTGCACTGGCACGATCTCGGCTCACTGCAAGCTCCGCCTCCTGGGTTCACGCCATTCTCCTGCCTCAGCCTCCCAAGTAGCTGGGACTACAGGCGCCCGCCACCACGCCCGGCTATTTTTTGTGTTTTTAGTAGAGACGGGGTTTCACCATGTTAGCCAGGATAGTCTCAATCTCCTGACCTCATGATCCTCCTGCCTCGGCCTCCCAAAGTGCTGGGATTATAGGTGTGAGCCACCGCGCCCGGCTCTACCACGTTTTCTTTATCCAATCTGTCATTAGTGAACATTTAGATTGATTCCATGTCTTTGCTATTGTGAATAGTGCTGCAGTGAACATGAACGTGCCTGTGTCTTTATGGTAGAATGATTTATATTCTTATGGGTGTATACCCAGTAATGGGATTGCTGGGTGAAATGAGTGTTCTGCTTTTAGCTCTTTGAGGAATTGCCACACTGCTTTCCTTGATGGTTGAACTAATTTACACTCCCACCAACAGTGTTTAAGAGTTTCCTTTTCTCCACAACCTTGCTAGCATCTGTTGTTTGGACTTTTTATTTTTATTTATTTTATTTTATTTTTTATTTATTTATTTTTTTGAGATGGAATTTCACTCTTGTTGCCCAGGCTGGAGTGCAATGGCACAATCTTGGCTCATTGCAACCTCCGCCTCCCAGGTTCAAGCGATTCTCCTGCCTCAGCTCCCGAGTAGCTGGGATTACAGACATGCACCATCATGCCTGGCTAATTTTTGTATTATTTTTATTTTTATTTTTATGTTTTAGTAGAGATGGGGTTTCTCCATGTTGGTCAGGCTGGTCTTGAACTCCTGACCTCAGGTGATAGGCCTGCCTTGGCCTCCCACAGTGCTGGGATTACAGGCATGAGCCACCGTGCCTGGCCTGCACATTTTCTTGATTCAATCTACCGTTGAGCACTTATCAGACTGTACGTAACTACTTGCTTAATTATCCATCTCCTCCATCATGGTACACTAAACTCTATGATAGTAGGACCTTGCTTGTTTTGTTTATTGTCTAGTATTCCCATGGAAATCACTCAATATCTGATGAGTAAATAAATAAATGAGTTACTTCGGCATGTGTGAATGTGTAGGCAGTGATGGGGCCTTTTATGCTTCTCAAGCAAGACCAGTAAGGATGGCTGGCCAATTCAATTTAGTTCAAGACAACTCAGTCTAGCAAACAGTTATTAATGAGTATTTATTATGCACTATTGGGCATGTCACAAAGTTGGAGAAGACAAGGCCTCTGCCCTCAAAGACGGTTGCCCTAACCTAACCTGTCACTGGCTGGCATCCTGCTGTTCGTGAACAGATGGTTCAAAATCACAATGCCACTGATGTGAGGTCTTCAGGAACTGCCTGATGCCTTCACTTCCCCCTTGATACCTCATCTGTCCTCAATTCAGGTGTTTGCCCAGATTATGCCCGAACTGGCCACATTCGTTAGTATGAGAAAAGAACTGCATAATGACAGAATTCTCTAAAGAACATTCCAATTCCCCACTGCTATGTGCCCTTGGCCATTGGGAAACAAGCAATTTCCACATAAGATTACATTTATAGCAGGAGGTACAGAAAAAGCAAGAGTTAGAAAAAAATCTCAATTCTATCATGTAATAACAATCTGACCTTGGGCAAGTCTTGTTTGTGTGTGTGTGTGTGTGTGTGTGTGTGTGTTTAGAGATAACAAAGCCACACCATAGGTTTTTGTGAGTATTAATGCTATTAACAAAAAACAATAATGGCTAAGATATATAGAGTGCTTGCTTTATGCTAAGTATTGTCTAAGAGCCTATCTCATTTAATTTTCCTAAGTCTTTTGTGGTAGTTACTAATATTATCTCTCCTGTTATGAGTGAGGCTGGTGAGGCTTAAGGAACTTTCCCTTAGTTCCTTTTAGTTAAAAAGCAGAGGAACCCGAGTTTTATGTGGGTGGCTTGGCTACATAGTCTGTGCCCTTAATCATCTTGTTACCATATGAGGTTGAGGTTAATTGACGATTTTGATAAAATTTCTATTCTATTATTGCGGAAAAAAACAGCAAAATATTTTTTAAAGGGACTTATTTTATTTCACTTTAATTCTCTTGTTTTCCAGGACCTATAAAGGGAGTGTGCTGTAAAAAGTTTTCCTATTCTATAGAATAAATGGGTGCTGTTAGAAATAACATGGCATCTTTTATGCTATTTTTTTTTTTTTTGGATGAAGTCTCACTCTATCACCCAGGCTGGAGTGCAATGGCGTGATCTCGGTTCACTACAACTTCTGCCTCCTGGGTTCAAGCGATTCTCGTGCCTCAGCCTCCTAAGTAGGTGGGATTACAGGCATGGACCACCACACCCAGCTAATTTTTTTTTTTTTTTAAAGTAGATACAGGGTTTCACTATGTTGCCCAGGCTGGTGTTGAACTCCTGACCTCAAGTGATCCACTTGCCTTGGCCTCCAAAGTGCTGGAATTACAAGCATGAGCCATCGTGCCCAGCCCCTTTATGTTATTTTTCACTTGAGCTTTTTTCTTCTCTCTTTACTGATGTATTAACTGCTATGCATACTTGGATTGCATGTGTCCTGATCGCATAGATGCCCAGCCCTTTTGGAAGTGGATGGAGTAACTGGGCATATTAGGGTTGGGGGAGAACAAACATTCTTAATCAGCTACTTATTAAAGGAGCTGGCTAGTTTAGGAGTCAAGATAATTCTTAAGCTTCACGGCTGTCTTCAATCCAAATTTTGCTCTATATAATATATTATTATCTTGATTATATGGTATAACTGAAGTAATTTTGCACGATGATAAGAGTTTTTGAATAGTGCTTGCAGGCAAATAGTGACTCTAAAGGAATATTATAGTTTATAGTGTGGTCAAAAAAGAATTATATGAGTTTTTATTTTTTAAACCACTTTGTTCATTCACAAATTTACACAGTACCTATTCTTTGCTAATGATTTTTAGTTTCTTTCTTTTTTTTTAGACAGAGTCTCACTCTGTCACCCAGGCTGCAGTGCAGTGGCTCAATTTTGTCTCACTGCAAACTTTGCCTCCCGGGTTCAAGTGATTCTCCTGCCTCAGCTTCCTGAGTAGCTGGGATTACAGGCATGTGCCACCACACCTGGCTAATTTTTGTATTTTTAGTAGAGATGGGGTTTCACCATGTTGGTCAGGCTGGTCTCAAGACTCCTGACCTCGTGATCCACCCGCCTCAGCCTCCCCAAGTGCTGGGATTACAGGTGTGAGCCACCACGCCCGGCCACGAGTTTTCATTTCTAGGAATTTTAGAATGCAGGAAAGTGGAATGTGGACATAGGAAAATGAAATGTGACTAACATCCATTTTTCTTTTTCTTTTTCTTTCTTTCTTTCTTCTTTTCTTTTTCTGAGACAGATTCTCGCTCTGTCGCCCAGGCTGGAGTGCAGTGGCACAATCTTGGCTCACTGCAAGCTCCACATCCTGGGTTCACACCATTCTCCTGCCTCAGCCTCCCGAGTAGCTGGGACTACAGGTGCCCACCACCACGCCTGGCTATTTTTTTTTTTTTTTTTTTGTATTTTTATTAGAGACGGGGTTTCTCTGTGTTAGCCAGGATGGTCTCGATCTCCTGACCTTGTGATCCACCCGTCTCGGCCTCCCAAAGTGCTGCGATTACAGGCATGAGCCACCACACCCGGCCTTTTTTTTTTTTTTTAATTAATTAATTAATTAATTAATTTTTTTGAGATGGAGTTTTGCTCTTGTTGCCTGGCTGGAGTACAATGGCACAATCTCGGCTCACTGCAACCTCTGCCTCCGGGGTTCAAGTGATTCTCCTGCCTCAGCCTCCCAAGTAGCTGGGATTACAGGCATGTGCCACGACGCCTGGCTAATTTTGTATTTTTAGTAGAGATGGGGTTTCACCATGTTGGTCAGGCTGGTCCTGAACTCCTGACCTCAGGTGATCCACCTGCCTCAGCCTTGCAAGTGCTGGGATTACAGGCGTGAGCCTCCATGCCCAGCAACATCCATTTTTCTAACATGTTCCCACAGCCTTACTTCTGTGGGTCTCGAGCTTTCTTCGTACAAAAACAGGGCTCCACTGTAATGAAACACATTGGGGGATATGAATATTTGGGTCAAAGTCTATGGCATGTAATTGACCTCCCTGGAGGTCAAACAACCAAATTCCCTTAATTACACCTGCTTCTAGGTAACTGAGGCTATTTATACATTCATATTGTATTCTTTCAAAGAGAAATTGGGTATAGTGGCAGGAACATAAGCAATATGCTGTAACTTTAGAAATGTATGCATATTTACATACTTATGCACTCTATAGCTTATATTATAGTATGATTTATTACAGCAAATGAGCCCATCAGCAAAGGGCAATTTTTATGAAATGGCAGCAGCATTTAAAAAGCTTAAACACTGTGGTTCATATTTAGGCCTCAACCCATTTGAAGGCACATTCTGAAATGTAGACATAAGGCCCTAAAAATATGTGAAAATAGGCTGGGCATGGTGGTTCGCAACTGTAATCCCAGCATTTTGGGAGACCTAGGTGGGGTAATCACTTGAGGCCAGGAGTTTTAGACCAGCCTGGCCAACATGGTGAAATCCCGCCTGTAGTAAAAATACAAAAATTAGCCAGGTGTGGTGGTGCATGCCTGTAATCCCAGCTACTTGGAAGCCTGAGGCACAAGAATCACTTGAACCCGGGAGGCGGGGGTTGTAGTGAGCTGAGATCATGCCATTGCATTCCAGTCTGGGCGACAGAGCAAGACTGTCTCAAAAAAAAAAAGTAAAAATAAATGTGCTTTAAGTAAATAAGATTGCACATTTAGTGAGATAAAACATGAACATTTAGAGAAACTGATATTTGGAGTATATGCAATCTATGGCTGAGAACATAGAGAGAAAATGTCTCCTAAGTGATGTTCTGGCTGATTTGTGTTCACCCCAAATTCACATGTTAAAGTCCTAGCCCTCAGTACCTCAGAATGTGACTTTGTTT
This sequence comes from Pongo pygmaeus, assembly GCF_028885625.2. Classification (NCBI taxonomy): domain Eukaryota; kingdom Metazoa; phylum Chordata; class Mammalia; order Primates; family Hominidae; genus Pongo; species Pongo pygmaeus. Next base: position 191,150,985 of record NC_085930.1, read on the forward strand.
GGAGACAGGGCCTTTAAAGAGGTAATTAAGTTGAAATGAGTTTATTAGGGTGGGCTCTAGTTTAATATGACTTATGTCCTTTTAAGAAGAGAAGAGATTAAGACACAGACAAGCACAGGGGAAGATCATGGGGAGAACACAGTCATTTACAAGCCAAGGAGAGGCAGGCTTCAGAAGAAACCAAGTACCGACACCATGATCTCGTTCTTCTAGCCCCCAGAATAGTAAGAAAATAAATGTCTGTTGTTTAAGCCACCTAGTCTGTGGTACTTTTTTATGGCAGTTCCTAGCAAACTAATACAAGTGGTTTTACCACTTCCCACTCCTTGATCTTTTTGCCCTTGTTTTTGAAGACACAAGTATTGTTTCAAGTTTTTCTTCTTGATTTGCCAGTGAATATAACATGATTCTCAGAATAGCCAACAAGGAAGTCACAAGGGTTTCATTTCTGTATTGAAGTGTTGGCTGAGTCAAGTTAGAAGCTGGGAGACCTTATATATCAAGTTTATCCTTGAACGGGAACAAAGGATAGGATGCTTATTATATTTGTAGATGACAAGAAACCAGAGAGCACAGTCAACACAAATCATCTTGATTGGCTGAATAGGAGTTAAGCTGAAGTAGAGGAAAATTCCGAAGAGAAAAATCTAAGTTCTTGAACTTAGATTCAAATAAGTCAATTGCATAAGTGCAAGATGGGAAAGAAATAAACAGTGTATGTACTGAAAACAGTGTGAGTCAACTGAATGATGAGAATGCCCCTAAATTCAGTGTGTTTATAATCTATCAATTATAGAGCCGTTGTTTCCGGTGTGTCTGGTAATAAAATGAGCTGCTTTAGGAGGTTGTAAGCTTCCCATTGCTGGAGGTGCCCAAGAAATAATTGGGCAACTACTTCTTAGGGATGTGGCAGAGATAGCTTGAAGACACACCTGTGGTTGAAGTTAAACTCACATTAATTGTTGCCTGAGAAATTGAAGACCTTCTGTCCCCATGTAATTCTGAGTTTTTGGTATTGCAATTTTTAAATATTAGTAATTAGGAAAACTGGGCGAAGGAACTGGAGATAGCTCTGAAAGCCGATACCACTATTAATTTGCTTTTATCTCGAGTTATTGGTATCTTTTTTGAGAGAAGTCATTTATTTAAATGTGGATTTGGAAACAGCGGTCCTTGTATTGACAGTGGCCAGCCTGACAACTTCAGTTATTGACTGAATTTGATTTATTCTGAGGTTAGTGTCTTAAATGGTGATACGTTGATCTTGGTTTCACGTCCGACCTTTGTTGCTTTTAAGATAACCAGAAGCCGATCTATAAAACATGTGTTTGCCTGCATAGACTAGTGAAATCTTACGCTGGGAAAAGTCCCCATTTTAATAAGCTTTAAACAAAAAATTCTACCTTACGTGCTAATTAGAATCTAAATTCAGGTGTTAACCTCTTTAACTGAAAGTGCTGTTGAGTAATTGCAGGAAAGGGGCCAATTTCAGGCACAGCAGTAATTACTGAATTAGTAGAAAAGTTCAAGTAGGGCTTCAGATTTCAGATCATTACTGAGCTTTCTGAGGAACAGCTAATCCTGGAGTGATTGGGCTTCTCACACCTGTGTGTGTGCTTGTTTGTGTGTGTGTGAGCGTGAATAAGTATAAAGGAAGCTCTATTTAAATTTCAAAGAAATAATCTTGCAAACAACCACAGAATTAGATACTAATATTTCTTGTTATTTAAAAATATAATTTTAATGACCTCTGAATTGACCTTTAATGCTTCCCTACTGATTTTAAAAATGAGGGGAAGTCTGGGCACGGTGGCTCACCCCTGTAATCCCAGCACTTTTTAGGCCGAGGCGGGCAGATCACGAGGTCAGGAGTTCAAGACCAGCCCGGCCAACATAGTGAAACCCCGACTCTACTTAAAATACAAAAAAAAAATTAGGCAGGCGTGGTGGTGGGCCCCTGTAATCCCAGCAACTCAGGAGGCTGAGGCAGGAGAATCACTTGAACCTGGGAGGCGGAGGTTGCAGTGAGCCAAGATCGTGCCATTGCACTTCAGCCCGAGTGAAAATGTGAGACTCTGTCTCAAAAAAAAAAAAAAAAAAAAAAAAGGAAAAATCCCCAGAATCTGTTCTATCTGATAAAATAACTTTGTTCTTAAAATTTAGTCCCTGAATGTCCTGGGAATCAGCCTTTAATATGCTAAGAAGCATCTACCTCTTACATATACTCTACACTGAGGGCCTCATTGAATCTGGTTATCGCCAAAGGTTAACTAAGCTCTTAAACCTACTGTATACATTACATGATTTAATAACCATATGAAAGGACATCATGGGATGCAATGAGTAATGACAGGTAATGATGCTCCAGTGATATCCCCATCTTTGGTTGATGGTAGATGAAGCAATATGAATAAGAGTTATGAACCTCATCACAGTATCAAGCTAAAGAAGTTAGCTGTGCTTTATCAAAATAAGAGAGTAAAGTAAGAAGTAAAGTGACAAAGGAATCAGTAAGTAGGAGATTTTACTCAACGAAAAGGAGGAAGTTCCAAGGATGATGGTAAAGGGAGATTGTAAAGGGTGGATGACAGCTGTGCAGCAGGCCACAGGAATTATCTGTCCAGATTGTAGTGGGCAGCAGGCTCTAAGAGAATGAATTTAAGATGAACTTGATAGCATCCACGATGTGCTTAAATATATTGGAAAAGATTGAGACAATAGGAGAGTGTGTGAAGGTATATTGGTGATAAATATCTATAAAAATACACCAAGCTGAAAAAAAAGGTAAATGAAAAGAGAGAACCACTAACTAAAGAGAAAACAAAAAGTTATGAAAGATGCTATGGAAATAAATGAAAGATATCTTTACCTCCTACTATGGTATGATCAATATATCCAGATTATATTGTTAAGTTAAATGCTTCCATTTTCCTATATATTAGTTCTTTCTCGCACTGCTATAAAGAACTACTTCAGACTGGGTAATTTATAAAGAAGAGGTTTAATTGGCTCATGGTTCTGTAGGCGGTACAGGAAGTATGGCTGGGGAGGCCTCAGGAAACTTACAATAATGGTTGAGGGGGAAGTAGACATGTCTTATGTGGCCCGAGCAGGATGAAGAGAGAGAAAGGGGAGGTGCTACACACTTTTAAACAATCATACGTCATGAGAACTCACTCATATCATGAGAACAGCAAGGGAGAAATCCGCCCCCATGATCCAATCATCTTCTACCTCTTCTAAAATTGGGGATTACAAGTCAACATGAGATTTGGGAAGAGACACAAATCCAAACCATATCACCCTAATAATATCCGTTTGATTATATTAAAATTAAAACAAGCAAAAACTCATCTGAGAGGGAGGTTAAAAATAAAAATAAAAACAAGAAAAGTACAATTCATAAGATAAATTTAAGGCAAGGGAGGTAATAGCTAGAAATTTTAAATATATATTGCTTTATAGATTTTACTTTGGAACCAAGTTAACATTCAACTTAATTACTAAACAAAATTAATTTTTAAAATACAATCCCTAAAAAGCAAAATAAAATGAAACAAATGAACCTCACTGTGTAGCCAGTGAATGACATTATCTCACAGAGGAAAACCATTCCGAATGGCTTTTACAACACAGTTATTTGTCTATGTGTTCTTAGTGGCATATATTCTAAGGATAATTATTTTCAATAATTATAACTGTTTTCAATAATTATATTAGCAGTAGTAGTGTTAGTATTGCTACTCTGAGACTATTGCATAATTATGTTGGTATCAACTGGAATATTCAGTTAAAAAAAGATAAATATGCAAGATCAATGAAGTTAAGAAAAACCCTGAATCTGTATTGACAGTATCAACATAAACTTGTATTTTATCATTATATATCTATATCACATATATGTTACATATACATATCTTTTATCTGTTCACTGTTCACTGGAAAAAAATGATCAACCCAGTAGCAATAAGCACCACTCATGCTCATACCATGGTATCTAAATATAATTTCCCAGTAAAATGGAAGACCAGAGCTCTTTGGAGAGAAATGTCCAATTCCAGGTCTAAAGTAGGAAATGTACAAGATGACCCTGGAACATTTGTCATATTAGAAAACAAGGCAACTATTAGGAGCCAACTTGAAGAGGCTTCCGCTAACAGACATAGGAATAATTTGAGTATATATGATAAGGGTAATAGCAATAAATAGAAATATATCTAATATGGTCATGCTACAGTTTCATAAGTGGTATTATTATTATTATAGTAATTATTTAGTAGCTCACCTAGTAATCTGTCTCTCCATGGAAGTTCTATGATACTCACTGCCTGTAACACTCATTTGATAAGGAGTGATATACCACCTTTTTTTCAATAATAGTTTACCTGTTGTACGCCTTTTAAAAATTGGCTTATATCTTAAAAATTGTATCTATTGCCAGGTACAGTGGCTCACGCCTGTAATCCCAGCACTTTGGGAGGTCAAGTTGGGCAGATCACCTGAGGTCAGGAGTTTGAGACCAACCTGACCAACATGGTGAAACCCTGTCTTTACTAAAAATACAAAATTAGCTAGGTATGGTGGTGCATGCCTGTAATCCCAGCTACTAGGGAGGGTGAGGCAAGACAATCGCTTGAACCCAGGAAGCCGAGTGAGCCAAGAACATGCCATTGCACTCCAGCCTTGGCAACAAAAGCAAAACTCCATCTCAATAATAATAATAATAATAATAATATTTATCTATAAAAATCAAAATATGGCAAAAGGTGTTTTAAAAAATGATTTCTTCACTCACACATTCCTAATCTCTTATAATTATCCCATCTGTCTTTAAAAAGTAACTACTATCGTATTTCTTATAGAGCACTTTTTAAAAATAGTATGCTTATCTAAGTACAGTCACATACTGTATGACATTTCAGTCAACGGTGAACTGCACATATGAAAGCAGTCCTTTAAGATTATAAAGGAGCTGGAAATTTTCTATTGCCTAGTGATGTCGTTGCTGTCCTAATGCCATAGCACAATGCATTATTCACGTGTCTGTGATGATGCTGGTGTGAACAGACCTACTACACTGCCATTCATATAAGAGTATAGCAATACAATTATGTATAGTACATAATACCTGATAATGATCAAAACAACTATGTTCTGGTATATGTATTTTCTATACAATAGTTTTAATTGTTGTGTGCATTTATTTTATTTTTTAAGTTAACTGTAAAACAGCCTCAGGCAAGCCCTTCACAAGATACTTCAGAAGAAGACATTCTTATCATGGGAGGTGACAGCTGAATGCTTATTACTGCCCTTGAAAACCTTCCAGTTGGACAAGATGTGGAGGAGGAAGACAGTGATATTGATCATCCTGACCCTATGTAGGCTGGGGTTAATGTGTGTGTTTATGTCTCAGTTTTTAACAAAAAATGTTTAAAAAGTGAAAAAAAAAATTAAAAAAATTAAAAATGCTTGTAGAATAAGGATATAAAGAAAATATTTTTGTGTAGCCGTACAGTGTGTTTGCAGTTTAAGCTAAGTGTTATTACAAAGGAGTCCAAGAGTTTAAAAGAATTAAAAAGTTTAAAAAGTAAAAAGTTTCAGTAAGCTAAGGTTAATTTATTATTGAAGACAGATTTTTTTTTTTTTGACATAGTCTTGCTCGGTCACCCAGCCTGGAGTGCAGTGGCACGAGTGGCGTGATTTCAGCTCCTCCCAGGTTCAAGTGATTCTTGAGCCTCAGGCTCCCAAGTAGCTGGGATGACAGGCATGCACCACCATACCTGGCTAATTTTTGCATTTTTAATAGAGACAAGGTTTCCCCACATTGGCCAGGCTAGTCTCAAATTCGTGGGCTCAAGTGATCTGCCCACCTTGGCCTCCTAAAGTGCTGGGATTACGGCTTGAGCCACTACATGTGGCCCAGTAAAATATTTTTTATAAAATTAGTATAGCCTAAGTGTACAGTGTCTGGAAAGTCTACCGTAGTGTACAATAATGTCCTTGGCCTTCACATTCACTTACCACTCACTGATTGATTCACCAAGAGCAACTTTCAGTCCTAAGACCTCCATTCCTGCTAAGTGCCCTGTTTAGGTGTACCATTTTAAAACATTTTATACAGTATTTTTACTGTACCTTTTCTAGGTTTAGATAGGTTTAGATTCACAAGTACTCACCACTGTGTTACAATTGCCTATAGTATCATTATAGTAACAGGCTATATCCTGTTGTTAAGTGACACATGACCATACACACGTATATTTATAGATCTCTATTTCTTTTAAAAAGGTGCACAAGTGTCGTTTTTGTGGAACAGTTCTTTCCTTGTATGTTCATTGCAGTATTATTCACAATAGCAAAGACATGGAATCAACCTAGGTGCCCATCAACGGTGGATTGAATCAAGAAAATGTGCAGGCCAGGCATGGTGGCTCACGCCTGTAATCCCAGCACTTTGGGAGGCCGAGGCGGGCAGATCACCTGAGGTCAGGAGTTTGAGACCAGCCTGATCAACATGGAGAAACCCCATCTCTACTAAAAATACAAAAATTAGCTGGGCGTGGTGGCAGGCACCTGTAATCCCAGCTACTTGCGAGGCTGAAGCAGGAGAATCACTTGAACCCAGGAGGTGGAGGTTGCAGTGAGCTGAGATTGTGCCATTGCACTCCAGCCTTGGCAACAAGAGTGAAATTCCATCTCAAAAAAAAAAAAAAAAAGAAAGAAAGAAAGTAAAGAAAATGTGATGCATATATACACCACAGGATACTACACAGCCATGAAAAAGAATGAAATCATGTCCTTTGCAGCCACACGGATGCAGCTGGAGGCCATTTTCCTAAACAAATTAACACAGGAACAGGAAGTCAAATATCGCATGTTCTCCTAAGTGGGAGCTAAGCATTGGATACACATGGATATAAAGGTGGGAATAATAGACACTGGGGACTACTAGAGGGGGGAGAAAAACTACCTGTTGGGTACTGTGCTCACTACCTGAGTGACAGGTTCATTTATACCCAAAATCTTGGCATCACATAATAAACCCATGTAACAAACCTGCACATGTACCCTCTGAATCTAAAATAAAAGATGAGGCCAGGTGTGGTGGTTCATGCCTGTAATCCCAGTACTCTGGGAGGACGAGGTGGGCGGATCACGAGGTCAGGAGTTTGAGACCAGCCTGACCAACATGATGAAACCCTGTCTCTACTAAAAATACAAAAATTAGCCAGGCGTGGTGAAGTGTGCCTGTAATCCCAGCTACTCAGGAGGCTGAGGCAGGAGAATCGCTTGAAGCTGGGAGGTGGAGGTTGCAGTGAGCCGAGATCACACTACTGCACTCCAGCCTGGGCGACAGAGTGAGACTCCATCTCAAAATAAAATAAAATAAAATAAAAGACAAAATTATTTTTTAAAAAATGAAAGAGAAATAGAAATAGACTTTTTGTTTTTTTTTTGAGACGGAGTTTCACTCTTGTTGCCCAGGCTGGAGTGCATTGGTGTGATCTCAGCTCACTGCAACCTCCATCTCCCAGGTTCAAGCCATTCTCCCGCCTTAGCCTCCCGAGTGGCTGCGATTACAGGCATCCACCACAACACCCAGCTAATTTTTTGTATTTTTAGTAGAGATGAGGTTTCACCATGTTGGCCAGGCTGGTCTCGAATTCCTGACCTCAGGTGATGCACCCACCTTGGTCTCCCAAAGTGCTGGGATTACAGGTGTGAGCCACTGAGCCCAGCCGAGAAATAGACTTTATAAGACAAACAAACAAAAATTGCACAAGTAAGCTAATTCTATAGCTACTATCCTATGCCTTTTTTAATCTGAAAAATATATCTTGAGGCCTTTCACATGCCAATATATCCAGAGCTACGTAATTCTTTTTTTTTTTTTTTTTTTTTTTTTTAGATGGAGTCTCACTCTGTTGCCCAGGCTGGAGTGCAGTGGCACGATCTCAGCTTGAACCCCCTTCGAGGTTCAAGTGATTCTGCTGTCTCAGCCTCCTGAGTAGCTGGGATTACAGGCACATGCTGCCATGCCCAGCTAATTTATTGTATTTTAGTAGAGACGGGGTTTCACCGTGTTGCCCAGGCTGGTTTCGAACTCCTGAGCTCAGGCAATCCACTCACCTCAGCCTCCCAAAATGCTAGGATTACAGGCGTAAGTCACCATGCCTGGCCTATGTAATTCTTTTTAATGCGTACAAAGTATCCCATTATACGGGTGTTCCATAATTTATTTACCTAATTCCACACTGATGAATAGTTAGTTAGGTTTATTTCAGTTTTATGTGATCTTGTGTATTTGATATTACTGTTTAACTTTACACAAGTCTATACCTTATTTGATTGTGAACTCTTCATTAGGGCACGAAGCCTATTGCAAGTTTTGTTATGTCACACACCGAAAGCTCTAGAAAATATGTACTTCAATGATGGTGTCTGCTTTGCCCTCAAATTGAAGTCTCCTTGAAAAATGTTCATACGTCATTTCAATACTGTAAATTTGCAGTTTTACTTTTGAGGTCAGTAAATAGATGCTAATAATTCATCATTATTGCTAGGGTAAACAAGAAGCTCTTTACAAAACTATAGACCACTTAGCACTTTATAGATCAAGGATAACACTTGACGTTATGTTCAGAGGTGAAGAAACAGTCACCACAGTAAAAGAGGCATAATCTAGTTTGTGCTCTAAAGACTGTGTCCTGGAGATGTGGGTTAATTTTGTCTTTATGGCTCTTGCTTTATCTTAGGACCATTAGATTTTGTTTGAAGGTGGAGGGTGAACAGCACACCACGTACCAACAAGCAAGGCAACTGTAGACTCCCACATATTTTCCTCCTATATGTCTTTGGTGATTTGGATTCCTTACTCAAGTAGAAGATGACTTAAGCCTATCTCCGTAACAATTAGCTACAGAATCATTTGCTCCAAGTTCAGGAAGCTCCTTTACCTGCTGCAGAGCAGCTTCTACTGTAATAGAAGCAAAGCCTGGTAACAGACTGAAAAGACTTGAAAGCCATTCTATGTGCTTGGTAAAAGTATGAAATGCACCCCAAACAAAGCCTTGAATGTGTCTGAAGATCTCAGAGTGTGATTGTTTGCATCAGATTTTCTATCAGTGCATTTGTGAGGAAGATAAGGATCTATAATAGGTGTGGCACCCTGATGCCAGTAGAGCATTATTCCTCATATAGATAAAATAATATTCTCATCATGAATTTAAAATGCTGAGGGGCATAAGCTACTTTTGTTTAAAGTAAGCAAACAAATGAAAACACTGTCTAATAAAATCACTATTAAATGAGAGATGCATGCATGCATGCATGAATGGATGCAGCAGAAAAAAAGAAAAAAATCACTAATTCACTGGCAGTCTGTTGGTTTGTATTTCACTAATGTACAGGGTTTGTGGTTTATAACGTCATCAGAGTTGTACAACAGCATTATATCCCTGAGAGCTGTGCAGGTATCTCTCTCTTTCTCTTTCTGTTCTTTGCATACAATGGGGGATCTAAGCCTGGATTCATGCCCTACCCCGGACATTTCCTTTTTGTGGCATGTGAGCAGAGCCGTTACCAACGCTAAGATTTACTGCTTTGGGGATCGGTTCGGAACAAATGTTCCAAACAGCCGTCTGCCTCAGGCAAGGTAATTTTGGACAAATTCAACAAGACTTCAAAGGAAGCCACCTACTACAATGCCTAAGGAGGATAAAGACCTGATTTAAATGAATGTATTGCAATTAGTGGGTATTTACTTTATATGTTGCCAAGTTCTGATAGCTTTCTCTAACCCTCAGGGAAATAATATGTATGTCTACTTCTGGGGAGCTGAAGAAATGGGATATGGGCTTCCCAGAGAGACAGGTGTTGTGAACATACACAGATCTAAAAGAGAGAAAAGATAAAAAGTTCATGAAAGTTGGAGACAAAGAATACATGCAATGTTTGCTTGAGGTGAAAAAAAAAAAAAAAAGGTGAGTGTAAGTGTTGTTCTTTCAGTGTCCTCCTCCCTAGAAAAGAGACCCCCTGTTGTAAAAATCTGTTTTCTTTGAAAACAGTTTGTATTAACTAAAGAAAAGTAAAGAAAGTAAAGAGGAGGCAACATTTAATAATGATAAATGCAAGAAAGCCACTTATCAATTAAAGGAGTCCCGGACCACCGAGCTGATTTAGGTACATCCTGAAATGCTGCGCTGTTAATCCAATCATTCAGCATGAAGCATTCCAGCAGTAGAGGAAATTAAGGATTAAACTGTGGTGGGAAGAATGAGAAAGCAAGATGCTAGACATATAGTCTGAGTGGACTTTAATCAAATCAAGCCAGAAACAGACCAAAATGGAAATCTAATAGTACAGTGTTTTCATATTCATGTTCACAGTTTCCTTCCAGACCTTACATTTACAAGTGAGGTTTAGTGTGAGAATTGTTACAGGAAAAGATCAGAATGTTCTCTTAGTATTTCTCAAAGAATGAATGAGCAAGCCAGCGCAAATTTAGTCAAGGAACACAGCATAGAGACTTCTGTTTGATGCAAAAGAGAGGGCAGAAGAAGCTACATGCCAAACAGCTCCCTAATCTGATTTATCTTTGCCCTGAAAAGATCCCAAAGAGAGGGAAAGCAAAATACATTCTACTCTGTGTTCTTGTTTATTTCAGACAATACACAATTGAGCAAATAAACTCTCAACGAAAAATCTAATCCAACACAGAGATTTAAAGACAGGACTAAAATGAGTAGAAGTCTGTTAATCAATAAGATTGCTTTAGTCAGATTTTAAGACTTGATTTATCGAGATAATCACCAACATTCTCTTCTGTTGGAGACGAGACCACATGCCTTCATCATATAGGTAACTAACATCTTCCTGAATTTTGGACTCGAAAACATATTTTGATGGTTAGAACTTATCAAGGAATTAAAACAGTTTCTAAAAGTAGACTCCATGGAAAACTGCTCAAATATCCTTCTAGGAGTTGCCATCAGTAACATATTTTCCAGCCTTCATCATTAAATATTCTGCAAACCAGCTAAATGTTTTATGGCTGTATATTTTTTCCTTGATGTTGCAGCATTCCTAGCCTAGAAAATTTACCGTTGCCCTGTTATTTCTGAGATTTCTGAGACTGTTGCTACCTGATTACTCTTGTTTTAGAGGAAGTAGAAAAAGAGAATGAAACTCTGTAGGGACAGGGAGTGTGGCTTCTGCTAGCATGGGACTATTTGTTTTAATTAATCTTAAACCATTTTGACATGTGCTAATGGTTGACTGTAGGTATCTGGTAGGTGTGTGGCCTGTCGTGCTTCTCCCCTGCTGTTTACTTTAGCGACTTGTCTGTCTGAAAGTTATGATACCACAAAGCCTCCTTAGGGTCTTAGAGCATGATGTAGCATGCAGACTTCAAAAAACAGCCCCAAGGGATACCCCTTTAAGCTGCTGCAGGTAGAACCACTGAGGTGAGGGCAGGGAAGCTTCAAGGAAACAATGAGGAGGGAAGCAGGTGACTTCATCCTGGCTTCACCTGGGTGCCTTGAAAAAATTAGGCAACTTCTATCCAAAAAAACTGCTCTCCTTTGGAAAGATAAAGGGAAATCTGTCGTTAAGTGACTATTGTCACGTTCTGAATTGCCATGTGATGCTAATTTTTCATTTCCTGGGCCTGCCATTCCATCCAAATCACATTTTGCTCAGCACGCTTCTTAACAAAATAGATCCAGTTGATTGGTGACTTTTAAGTGAGGAAGCTTTCTGATTTTTAAAAACACATTAGCAAAGGAATTTATTCTGAGATAAGGAAGAATGAAGTGGCAGTGTAAAACATAATGACCGAGGGAAAGCAGCCTTTAAACTACACACACACACACACACACACACACACACACACAGAGCAAATATGAGATTTGAAATAATCAATTTCTTTAACCTGGTGATCACAGTTTGGCAAATACATTTTTGGTTTATCATTTCTGAAACAATTGCTTCTAACAAAATTTAAATTGCTTATTTTCCCTTGACAGTCTTTTTGTCTTTTTTGTCTTTTGTTACATAGGTAATATACAAATAGAGTATTATTGTAAAAGATTTAGCAATACTTCCATCACCATCCTACCTCCCCAGCCCTATGTACACAGACACAAGCATGCACACTCTCTCCCGTTTTTAGAGGTAACTGGCTACTGTCAGAAGTTTGCTCTGTATCTTTTGAATCTCCTTTTGTCACATTTACATACAAATATACCTACTTTGGAGGCTTTAAATATGAACACAACTAGAAACATAATATGCCTGCTTTTTTGCAATTTTTCTTTTTTTTTTTGCTTAATATGTCTTGGACATTTTTCAAAGTCAGCAGATATTTGATTCTCTGTATTTTTAAAATGGCTGCATGGTATTCCTTAGGTGGAATTAGCATCATTCACTTACTCATTCTTTTACTGATGGGCTTTAAGGTTGTATCTTTTATTTCTATTAAATTTTGAACTCCCCCGCCCCATGTTAGGCTGTTCTTGAGTTGCTATAAAGGAATACCAGAGTCTGGGTAATAAAGAGGCTTAATAGGCTCATGGTTCTGCAGGCTGTACAGGAAGCATGGTGCTGGCATCTGCTCGGCTTCTGGGGAGGCCTCAGGGAGCGTTTACTCATGGCAGAAGGCGAAGTAGGAGCAGGCACGTCACATGGTGAGAATGGTAGCAAGAGAGAGACAGAGGGAGGGTAGGTGCCACACACTTTTAAAACAACCAGACTTCTTGTCAACTCAATTATCACCAAGGGGATAGTGCTAAGCCATTCGTAACGGATCTGCCCCCAAGATCTAAACAGTTCCCATCAAGCCCCACCTCCAATGCTGAGGATTATGTTTCTTTTTTTTTTTTCTTTATTGAGACGGAGTCTCGCTCTGTTGCCCAGGCTGGAGTGCAGTGGTGCTATCTGGGATCACTGCAAGCTCCGCTTCCTGGGTTCATGCCATTCTCCTGCCTCAGCCTCCCAAGTAGCTGGGACTACAGGCACCCGCCACCATGCCCAGCTAATTTTTTGTATTTTTAGTAGAGACAGGGTTTCACCTTGTTAGCCAGGAAGGTCTCAATCTCCTGACTTCGTGATCCACCCGCCTTGGCCTCCCAAAGTGGAATTATGTCTCAACATGAGATTTGGAGGGGACAAATATCCTAACCATATCACTCCCACACAGATGAGAATCTATTTTTAGCAGAAATTTCCAACAAGTAGAATTATTGGATCAAAGATGTCAACTTTGCTGTCCTTTTCCAAAAAAACCTCATTTTTTCATTGATAAATTAATTACTAGCATATTTTGCATACCTACTATGTGCATGGGGCTTTAGGCAAGACATGAACACATATATCCTAGTAGGGAACATGATAGAGTCCCATTTGGGGCCTATGCCTTTTCAGACAAAAATTACTTTTAAACAAATCTTGCTTTCTTTGATCATAAGACTATCCTCTAAATTAATAAAAGGCAGTGGGTCTTTGCTGTAAAGCTGACTGAAGCTACTTTATTATAATACAAAAATTTTCAGTTTAGAACCTTGTGCTACATTGGCACTGAACGTTTGAGATTGGGTTTTGATTATGTGATTCAAAAGGACCAATGACTGCTTTGGGAGGCCGAGGCAGGAGGATCACCTGAGGTCAGAAGTTCAAGACTGGCCTGGCCAACATGGTGAAACCCTGTCTCTACTAAAAATACAAAAATTAGCCAGATGTGGTGATGCATGCCTGTAATCCCAGCTACTTGGGAGGCTGAGGCAAGAGAATCACTTGAACCCAGGAGGTGGAGGTTGGAGTGAGCTGAGATCGTGCCACTGCTCCAACCTGGGTGACAGAGTGAGACTTGTTTAAATACAAGACAGGATAACTGTTTTTGCCTGAGATTCCCAGCCACTGAATATCTAACTATCCCTGATATGTCTAGGCAACCCAACCCCTGGAATGCGTGTTAACCCACATCAGGTTTAGAGGGCCGGACTCTTTTTTTTTTGAGACAGAGTCTCACTCTGTCACCCAGACTGGAGTGCAGTGGCACAGTCTCGGCTCACTGCCAGCTCCGCCTCCCGGGTTCACGCCATTCTCCTGGCTCAGCCTCCCGAGTAGCTGGGACTACAGGCGCCTGCCACCACGCCCGGCTAATGTTTTGTATTTTTAGTAGAGATGGGGTTTCACCGTGTTAGCCAGGATGATCTCGATCTCTTGACCTCGTGATCTGCCCACCTTGGCCTCCCAAAGTGCTGGGATTACAGGCGTGAGCCACCACTCTCAGCCTAGGGCTGGACTCTTGACAGCACAGCTGCAATGCACAGCATGTGGGGCTAGAAGGCTTGAGTCTGATGGTCTCTCTGCAGGACAGCATAATATGATGGGACACCAACTCTGGGCAGAGACACTTACCTGTAGCTAGTGAGGAGTAGAGTAGTGACTTGAATTCAGGTAGCTTTACACCAGAGAATGAACATTTAACCATAGGTTATCTGGCAACTATCAGTGCAAAGTTGAATTTCTGCAGAAAGAGTTCAGAGGACAGAGTATTTGCTGTGGGCTAGGATTGCCCTATAGGGCTTTCAGGAAGAAGCTGGGATTTGAATAGTTTCGGTTTAGGTTATGAGGAGGAAGAAGAGGAGGAATATGAAAAGCAACTCAGGACCAGGCTTGGTGGCTCACACCCTGTAATCCTAGCACTTTGGGAGGCCAAGGCAGGTGGATCACTTGAGATCAGGAATTCGAGAACAACCTGGCCAACATGGTGAAACCCTGTAAAAATACAAAAATTAGCCAGGCATGGTTGCACGCACCTGTAATCCCAGCTACTCAGGAGGCTGAGGCAGGAAAATCACTTGAGGCTGGGAGGCAGAGGTTGCAGTGAGCCACGATGGTGCCACTGCACTCCACCCTGGGCAACAGAGTGAGACTCCACCTCAAAAAGAAAAAGAAAAAGAGAAAAGAAAAAGAAAAGCAACTTAGAAAGGGAAAAATATGGATATGGAAAAGGGAAAGCAAAAAGTAAGATAGCAGCCAAAACAATAGCAATAAATTAACATTACTGATTGCTTTATTAATACTATCTGATAGCGCTCTGCTAAGTGCTCTACAGGAAACATTTTATTTAATCCTTAATAAATTGGGATGATATAATGCTATTCTTTTTGTATAGATGAGGAAATGGGACTCAAATATATATTAAGTAAGCTGCCCAAAGCCATGTAGCCAATAAATATGTGTAGCCCAGTGATTGGAGGGGATGAAGGGCAAGGCACTCATGGATGTTAAGGGGCATCGTGGGAAGGGTAGAGAGGAACACTGGGACAGGTCATGGAGTGTCTTTGATATGAAGGCTGACCATGCCAGTAGGCAGTGGGGAATCCTTGAAACATTTTTGAGCACTGGAGTGACATATGAAAGGGCATCTATGATAAAATCATTTTATTTTTATCCTTAAACTCTCCCTACTCTCTGATGAGAGGTGGAGACCTTGTGTCACTCCAGATTTATAGATGCGTTCTGTGATGGCAGGTGGTGATTACAAAGGAAGAGCTGAAGATAAAGCCTGAGCAGTATGACCTTCTCCTTTCATCCCTGCCTTGAGGGCCCCAGCTGAGACCTAAAATAGTCTAATATATATTGACACCTGGTTAGGTCCAACAGTGCTCCAGGGAAAAGAGCATAAGCTCTGAGACAAGAAGGACCTGGATTCAAATCCTGGCTCTGCCGCTTTCTAGCTTTGTGCACATTCCTGAGTGTCTAGTTACTAGTCTGTGAATTCTAGTGGGAAGGGACTGTGCCCTGTTCACACTGTGAACAATGCCTGACTTATAGGCTTCACAACATTCTTTTTTGAGTAACAAGAGAACGGAGCTTTCTGAGGCTTTATCTCTTCATCTGTAAATGAGGATTATCACACCTACTTCATAAAGTCTCATCTCTCGTAAACCAAGGAATTGCAAACAATCCAGACCCTTTCTGGAGAGGGAGGCCTGTGTCTCTGCTGCCACGTTATCCTGATTTCCCATGTTTTGCCATCAGGGTGGGGGGTGGGAGGAGATGATAATTCCTTGTTTGTTATTTTGGAAAGTAATTTTTTCCTGATTATTCAAGTAATACATGTTTATTTTATATAGAATCTGGAAAAAATTCAAAGAAATTTGAAAAAATAGAAAATAGAAAGTAAAAATATGTTCCTGTAAGATAATATGTATTAGTGTTCATATTTTAGACAATTTTCTTACAGTCTTTATTCTTTTCCTCTACATATACATTTTATGTAATAAAATTGTGATCATACTGAATGAAACTTTCTAATCTGTTTTTTTCTCAAGTACCATTTTATCATGAGACTTTTCCTAGATCTTAAACAGTATTTCAAAATAGGATTTTTAATGTCTGTATAAAATTTCATTATGTGAATTTCCTTTACTTTATTAAAACTTTTTCTTATTTTCCAACAAGTGCTTGGTTTTCAGTTTTTCAGTATTAGAAAGGACACGGCAAGGCACCACCTCACTAGTGGGTGCTCAAAGGTTGTTTCCAGGCTGACTGATTCAGAATTACCTGGGTAGCTTTTAAACCAGAGATTTCTCCCTTCCACCCTAGATTCCTGAAGAGGGAGGTGGCTATTAAGAAAAAAATAAAAGGACCCTTCAGGTGATCCTGTTGTAAATTAGGAACCACTGATCTTGAGTTCTCAGAGGACTGTTTTTGTTTTTTTTTTCCATAGCTGAAATCCCCTTGCCCTACACAGTGCCTGACACAGTGGGTGTTCTGTAAATACTTATTGAGTGAATTAACAAATCTTATATTCTGCATTTTAATTCTGTTTCTTGTTTCCTTAGCAGAGTCTTGAAGGTAAATTAATGGGTTAAAATTTTAATTTTAAAAAACATTGATGGTACTTTTTAAATAAGTACCTTCTCTAAAAATCAATATATGCTTCTTTTTCTTTAGAAATACATATTTTTCTTTTCTTTTCTTTTCTTTTTTTTTTTTTTTTTTTTTGAGATGGAGTCTCGCTCTGTCACCCAGGCTGGAGTACAATGGCCCGATCTCGGCTCACTGCAAGCTCTGCCTCTGGGGTTCACGCCATTCTCCTGCCTCAGCCTCCTGAGTAGCTGGGACTACAGGTGCCTGCCACCACGCCTGGCTAATTTTTTGTGTGTATTTTTAGTAGAGATGGGGTTTCACCATGTTAGCCAGGCTGGTCTCGAACTCCTGACCTCAGGTGATCCTTCTGCCTCGGCCTCCTAAAGTGCTGGGATTACAGGCGTGAGCCACCCCGCCTGGCCCAGAAGTACATAGTTTTCTTATAAGAACAACATTGATTCATAATATAAAAATTTCAAAATGTAGATTGTAAAAAGAAAAACTCATATAATATGCACACACATATATGTATATGTATATTTCCATTCAGTTCTTTTCCTGTATGTATATATGTGAATATATGTGAAAAATATATATTAGCCACATATCATGCAGTAAACAAAATGTTGTGTAATCTGCCTTTTCTTTGTGGGTCTCACAATCATTATTTTAAATCTTGGTTTGGCAGTTTTTGCAATTATATTTCTAGCCTGTTGATAAATAATACCTAGTCTATTAAATCTGTGTGTAATAGGGATCTATTTTCATGGCTGAATTTAAATATTTCCAAAATCATTACTAAACACAGTTTAAAAATATTTAGCGAAACATTCTGTTTGGTGTGGTGTAGACTGCAAATTTTCATACTTTTTGCATTTACAAGAACTGGTAAATATCTTTTGGGGAGCTGCATGGAAGTGACATATTAGTAAAGCCATTTAAATAACCTAATTACCATCTACTACTATATCAGAGAAGAAATGATATTTTAATGTAGAAAATGTAAGTGCATTTACTTTTCTAAAAATTAAAACTCAGTTTGAGATGTGCAGACCCTATGTCACTTTAGAAATGTAAAATGGCACATAGCAATTGCAGAGGATGTATTCTGGGTAAGAAGGATAAAGTTGAGAATAAGTTTGCTAATTTTGCCCCAGACTGATGAAAACATCATCATTAACCAGCTCCAATCCTTCAGTATCCACTAGATAAATGCATGTCTTGCTTCTTAGCCATTGTATTTTCATTCACTTATTTGTGGGCTCCTAGAAGGGAGCAGTCATGTTTAATTCATCTTTGAAGTCCTAGTGCTTAAGACTGTGCAGTTAGAGTAAATAGAATGATTGTGAGAAAGCACACTCCATTTCTGAACTACTTTCTTTTCACTTTGTCACTCAACTTTCTCTAAGTTGCTCTTTAAATTGGTATTCATTATTTGAGCAAAAGATTTAGGTCACAGAGTTGGGGAACAGACCATTTTTATGCAGTGACAAACTTGATTTTCAAGATCTGGCAAGATTGAAGAAAGATGTTTAATATACATTATCTTTACATCTAGCAACTCAAACCATAAAGGAGCATGAACACAGGATTACTGTTGTACAGGTCATGTCAGAACTGCTTTGCAAATTTGGTCCCTACTTCAATGTCCCATTGCTATTTTGTGTTTCCTCTGCCGGAGGCTCCATTCTCTTCTCTATCTGTCAAGCTCCTCCTCCTCCTTTAAAAGCCCAGCTCAAATGCTCCTTCCTCTATGGAGACTTTTCCCCCTTTTCCCTCAATGTCTCTAAACTGGACAGAAGTAGTCATTTCCATCTTCATGCTCCCATTATGATCTGTTCATTCCTAAATTTTAACACACCATTGTGCTTTTCTGTTAAATATATAAGGGTCTATCATTGATGCATGTTGAAGTTCCCTGAGGGATGGGGAGGGTTATTATCTTTGTCCTCAGTATTTAGTACAATATATGATCTAGGGTAAGGAACTCATAAACTAATATTTTTAGGGCCTTTTAATTTAGGATCATCAGCTATACATATATATACTTAAATCCTTTTTGTTCTCAGTGGCTGCTAAGCTAAATCCATGATGATATGCAACAAATCCAGGATGTCCTTTTGAATGGGTTCTTTTGTCTGGGTGGCTTCTCAGGCATCTTTAGCCATTGTTCAACTCCACGAGAAGGCGCTGTGGGTGGGGTGGGATGGGGCTCTTGAGGCAGATGCAGTACCCAAACTCTCTCTCTCCACATACTGTTGTAAGGAGGGTGGCTTGGTTCTCAACCCATTGGTCTTCCAAACCCAAATGTGTTTAATCACCTACAAGTATCACTCATTAGACTACCCCTAAAAACAATAATTAGGTACCACATTTCAATGTGAATTGATCCATGTTACCATTGTTTCTTCTGCATAGTGACTCTCCCACTGCTGGTATTGTGACAGCTAAATAAAAAGGCCAGTAATATGTGGGTTTCTGTTTTTTGTTTTTTTACCTTGAGGAAACAAAGACTCTCCTGACGTAATGAGATACTAGGAATCTCGAAAGAGCCAAACAGAACAATAGATTCTTTTTTGTATATTATTATTATGAAGCCACTAAGAAGGAATTATTCAGCAATAACATATGGGAGACTGCTTATTGTTAGAACCTTCAGCTCATCACTAGGGGAAAAACCAAGTTGTTCAAAGCAACCTGTGAGGGGTGGATTACTAGAAATGCACATAAATTGTTAGAATTGACACTGTCTCTTGGCCGGGCGCGGTGGCTCACGCCTGTAATCCCAGCACTTTGGGAGGCCATGGCAGGTGGATCATTTCTCTTGAGATCAGGAGTTTGAGACCAGGTTGGCCAATATGGCGAAACCTCGTTTCTACTAAAAATACAAAAATTAGCCATGTGTAGTGGTGCGTGCCTGCAGCTACTTGGGAGGCTGAGGCAGAAGAATCACTTGAACCCACTAGGCGGAGGTTGCAGTGAGCCGAGATTGTGCCACTGCACCCCAGCCTGGGCGACAGAGTGAGACTTTTGCCAAAAAAAAAAAAACAAAAAAACCAACATTGTCTCTCAAAGGCAGAAATTAACAAGCAACAAAATGCTAATAAGAATCGCTCAATGCACCTTTCAAACAAAACTCTCTAGTGTTAGCCCAAAGTTTTAAAAAAGGGCAAACCTTTTTATTAAAAAAGCGTTTGGCCGTGTTGCCTTGTACATGACTTTTGGAGCCTTCACTAAAAAGCTGTTTACCCTAATTTCCCAGTAATGTCTTCATTTCTTGGTCAGGAGATTTAGATTATCTCATTACCAAGATCCTGATTCATTGGCTTGAGGAGTTAGGTCTCCCCCACAAAAGGTCCTCTCTTTCCTCTGGGAAGTAAAAAAGCCACATATAACTCCATATAACTGCCACAGAATGCCCAGGCAACTAAACTGACATCTTACCATGTGATTGGCCTAGTGCCCAGGAGCACCATGGGAGAGAATTTGAACGCTCTTGGCAGTTGGGATTCAGACCTTGACAGTTGTAACTGATAGACAGGGCTGGGGCAATGCTGATGAAAGGCAAATTCCTGAGAGAAAAATCACCCAAAGTAAGGAGTTTGGCACTGTAGACTAGATTCAGCTGCAGGAATTGTGCACTAGAAAGATGCAGTGTTTCTTTTTTTTTTGAGACGGAGTCTTGTTCCAGGCTGGAGCGCAGTGGCACCATCTTGGCTCACTGCAACCTCCCTCTCCCGGGTTCACAAGATTCTCCTGCCTCAGCCTCCTGAGTAGCTGGGATTACAGGCACCCACCAAGATGCCCGGCTAATTTTTAGTAGAGACAGGGTTTCACCATGTTGACCAGGCTGGTCTCAAACTCCTGACCTCATGTGATCTGCCCGCCTCGGCCTCCCAAAGTGCTGGGATTACAGGTGTGAGCCACTGCGCCCGGCCAAGATGTGGTGTTTCTAATGGCAGGCACTTGAACCCAATTGAACCCTGAGAGCCCCTCTGAGAGGGCTGTGTGTGTTGGGAATGAGAGAGTTACGAGGTAAAACTGAAAAAAACATCATACGGGGCCCTAGCCATTTGAGAATTGGGCACTCGAAGAAAAAATGTGTTTCCCTGTTGGGTATTGGGTGGAGAGTAGTGTTAGGATTGGAGATTAGGAGGCAGAAGATAGGGAAATACAGGCAGGGGTAAGAACAGATAGCACAGGGCCCTGCTGGAGGTCAGGAGTCGGGCAGCGCTCCCCGACGGGGCTCTGAGGTCGTAGTGAGCCTCACATTATTAGGCTCTGAGTGCTGTGGGGATTTTTCAGAAACAAAAGAAAAGCTTCCAAATTTTAAAGAGTGACTAATCCATGTGAAAGGATGGGACATAATGACCAACAATACAGGGCAGTGGCATTTTTAAATAGTACCAACAATAAGAGCACTTGTAATTCAGAGGGAGAAGGGGTTTCTGGGAAGATGGTTAGAAGGGGCTTAAAGGAGGCTTAATTGAAGAGCCTTAAAAGAAAGACCAAATTTAGGTAGCTGGAGAGAGGAACACTGGGGGCAAGAAAAATTCATAAGAGCTAAGGTGTGCCTTGATTCTGTCAGCTCCGTTGGATAACTCTGGTATGCCACCTATTATAACCATTGTGTTTAAGTTTTTCAGTGCCTTCTCTAGCTTTCTAGAAGTTGTTATGAGTGGACCTGACTACCTAGAGAGAGTAATACAGAAGCTCCATGCCGATCACAGCTACCTCATTACCAAGTTCCTCCAAGATGGCCGCCCCTGAGGAGAATCATCAACTGGGCTTTACGGAAGAGAGAAATCCAAACGACCATCAGCAACAAATGAAAGACTGAAGTTGAAAGGCAAGTCTTCAGATTTGGAGTAAGAGCTGTATCCAGTGTGAGGTTATATTCTGGAAGGGAATGAAATTTCTGAGGTGGCAAGATATCAGTTAGTAAACTAATTTTGTCACTGTGGCTATTATTTGTATAACTCACATGTGTGTACATTTCACTGCCTGAGATGAATACCTTTATCTTGGTTCCCAATTGGTTCTATCTTAGTATACAGAGTTGCTGTAAAATGAAAGACGCAAAAGAACGACAAGGTTAAGAGAATTTTCAGATAGATGATCAGATGCAGAACCAGGGATTCAGAGAAGAATGAAGTCTTTCTCCTCCCATGTCCTCCTCCCACTGGGATATCATCAAGAGTCAGTTGGAGAAATATGTCTCAATAACCTTGAACTCATTCCTGCCCTGATCCTTCTGGAAACTGAGAATCAGTATGACATGTATTAATGAATTAATATTCTAGGCAGGCTAATTCTATTATTCTGCTCAACTCAGGAGAGAGAGAAGAATTTACTATGCAATGAAAATAATTTTCTCCCAATGTCATCTTTGCCCTTTGGCCAAGTGTAGGGAGCACCAATTGAAGGGGTTGAGAAGTAAGTGGTCAGGTATATGGCTTGACAGATACTGTGTTCCCAGTCACACACTGCCCTGCACTGTAAGTCTATTTCTCCCTGAATTATCCATGCTGGCTCTCAGTGCAACATGACTCACTGATTCTTCACCAACCCTTCAGTTCCCTTGAAGTAGCAGGTGGTTAAAAGTTTGCTGCCAATTATAAACCTCTGACCTTCAACAGCACCCTCTTCTTGACTGCTTCTGAATCTGGTGTTTTAGCAACTAAATATCAGAGATGTTGTTAAGTGAGTATTTTGGGGTTTTGGCTTCATGTTTGGTCCAAGACATTATGGAAGGATAAGGGATTCTATGGTTATTATTTTAACCATATTCGATGGCTATTATGTTTTCAACAAAAATACAACAACTACTGTCCCAACTTTACCACTCCCCACTAAAGATCAGCACCAAAAGGGCTTCTGGGGTTTCCAGGCAACAGGTTTAATAAAGATGCCATCAATTTTAAACTTTAATTAATGTCCTCCTCTTTATTATTATTATTATTATTATTATTATTTTACAGAGTACACAAGAATTTCATGGCTGCAGTCTCCTAGAGGAGTTCTTCTGATTCATCCAGCCTGAAAGAGTGCCTCCTTATGAGGTCAAGGCTTTCAGAGGTGTATGCAGCCTGTCACCTGGACCTCCTGGCCCTGCCCCATTTCAGGTGGGTCACTGCATGAACTGCAGGTATTGAGAGGATCTTTGCTATTCTACTTTAGCTGCTCCATGGACATAATCTCCCATCCCCACTTTACATTTTCAACCTTTTACATCCATTGCCTGATGGTCAGATGCAGAACCAGGGATCAGAGAGGAATGAAGTCCTTCTCCCTCAATATCTTCCTCCTACTGGGATATCATTAAAAGCCAATGAAAGAAATATATCTCAATAACCTTGAACTCTGAAAATCATGGGGTTAAGGGAATTTAAGAGGGGTGACTACTGGTTTCTCTGGAACTCTTCCCCCTTCGAGATTCTAGAATGTGGGCTGAATAAAACATGTGGCTTTGTCTGCAATTGCAGGGAGTCCAGAGCCACAAGCTTCAAGCTCTGGAAAGAGCCGTTGGCCTGGGATATTGGTTGTTGTTAAAATGTTAAGAGAAACGGGGAGTTTAACATGCAGCAATGAGTTTCACTTACATAAAGAGGAATATGTATAGATAAAAGATCTGAATTCAGTAAATTAAAGTATTCACAGCTGCATTGTAAGATTATAGTTGATAGTTTCCTTTGTTTTCCTGCACTTCCCAGCCCACAAAGAGCATGTGTTATTTTTATCAATAGAGTTTTAGCCTTTAAGAAGAAATAACGTAAGGGTAGGAGTTGTGCTTCTTTCATTTCACTGTTGTGGTTAATGACTTCTATGGTGGACACCTGGCCCAGCACCTGGGTAATCTAGCATTTATTTCAGTGCTTCTTGGGACAGATGAAACAGTGGTGACTAAGTGCCAGGAATGATACTAGGCGCTTTACATAGGTTATTTTTAAATCACACTATCAAGGTAGGTACTATCCCCTCCTTAATCTTGTAGACAAAGAACTTGAGGCAGACAGATTAAGTAACTTATCCTAAATTACCCAGCTAGTAAGAGTCTAGGCTAAGTTTTGAGCCCATGTGTATCTGGTTCAAAATGGTTTCAAAATGGGCTTTCACTATTTCCAGCATGACTACCTGATTCCTAGTCTTAGAGCTTTATCTCTTGTCTCTGCATGTAAAACTCAGGCCTGTTTTTTCCCATGTCACTGGGTTGATTCACCCCTAAAAAAGCATTCCTCTTGCTGGGATAGTTTGGTGTTGTCATGAAGAGGCCCCCCTCCCAAATTGAAAGCTGTGTGGCAGCCGGCCTTCAGCCTGAGCTCAGACTTGCTTTCATTTACTCATTCACTTCCCTTTTGTTGTGAGTGTTCCCACTCACAGGCCATGGGTACACCCAGACTGAGGGTATGGTCACCAGGAGATCGCTGCTGCCCCACAGTAGCAGTGGAGCCGCGGGGACATAGCACCCTCAGGCTTCTGCTGGTAGTGGCTCAGGCAACCCTCACCTGACCCTTCCTAGAGTTTAGGGAAAAAAGAATTGAGGGCTTTCTGAGGTGAGGGTGGAGGTGAGGCAGGGCAGACAAGTCGTCTTCTCTTTCAGAGGGAAGTAAAGACTCAAATCATGAAAGGAATCAATTTACAGTAAGTTCTTCATGTTTTAGCTTGGCTGGAGGCATTCTGGGTAATCGACTATTCTTAACAAGGGTGATGGTGTGTACTATACGTGGCTGAACACTTTTCCAGGGATTATAAACACAATTAAGTGTGGGTAAAATCCAAACTTCACTAAATATAATTAAATTTTTTTTTGATGATTCGTAAGACCTTCAGGATCCTGTAGTGCCTCAGGGTCACCATTAGGTTTTTCATTATCCTTGTTGAGGTGGGCAGCTGAATAAAAGCAACAGATTTAAAATTACAGATCTCACGTCCACCCTGCCTACTTGGGTGGTATTGGACAGGTGACTTTGACCTCTGGAGCCTCAGAGTCTCCTCCAAAATAAGGGCGGCAGCATTACCTCATAGAGTTGTCACAGCAGAAAACTATGTGCATGAAGAATATTGTCCTTATCATCGTTACTATTAAGCTACAAGGACATCAGACTGCCAGCTGATACAATGTCTTTTTTTTTTTTTTAAGCATGTTTCAAAGCCATTTACTTTGGTCTCCTTTTAAGGAAAATGGCTTCCCCAGCAGCAGGAATTGCTGAGAAAGTGATATTTAGTCAAGTGCTAAGAAGAGTGCTATAAAACATTGTTTAACCTGCAGAAGCAGTATATGTCTGTTGTAAAAAAATAAAATAAATAAACACTAAAGAAAAACATGTTTTTTAAAAAGTTCACTTCTACTCTAATTGTTTCAATCTTCTCCAGAGGTAAGACTTTCATAATTCAGTGTGTACATGAGATTTAAATTATACTGTTCATTATTGTTCTGTGACTTTGCTTTTTTTTTTTCAATTGACAACTTAGCTTGGGGATCTTTTTATTTTTTTGAGAGCTGCATCTGCATAGTCTTTCATAAGATGGATGAATTTCATCTTGCTTATCTATTGCTCTGTTGATGGACAAACTGCCAGCTGATACTAATGATAGACATTAGGCTATTTCTAGTTTTTCTATGGCAAACAATGCTGTAACGAACACAGAATGGCATTCACGCACTAATTCCATTGTAGCCACTCAGTAATTGTTTATTAACCTCAGGCTGCCTTAACCCATACTTCCTAAAACACGTTCTTCTTGATCTGTAGGTAGCTCCAAAGAGATAGTATCAAACATGAACACAACAAGTGATTTTTAAAAACAGTCTGGTGATTTCTAGTAAGTCTGTACACTTGTGCAACTATCACCACAACTCAGTTTTTAGAGCATTTCCGTGACCTCAAAAAGTTCCCTTACATCTCTTTGCAGTCAATGTTCACCCCATGCAAGATCTAGGCAACCACCAATGTAATTTCTGTCTCTACAGTTTTTGCCATATCTAGAAAGTTCATATAAATGGAACACAATTTGTAAGACTATGTATTATATCTGGCTTCTTTTCCTTAGAAAAATGTTTTTTGAGGTTCAGTCAAGTTGTTGGATGTATCAGTTATTGCTAAGCTGTGTTACGTTACAGAGATGTACCACATATTGTTTGTTCATTTGAATTATTTCCAGTGTAGGCCTATTTTCAGCTTATGCCTATTATGAATAATGATGCTACAAACATTTGTGTACAAGTTTTTATATGGGTAGGTACATAGGAGTGGAATTACCAGAGCTTGTAAGTATGTATTTAACTTTTAAAAAGAACTGCCAAACTTTTCCAAAGTGGTTGTTTCATTTTACATTACTACCAGCAAAATATGTGAGTTCTAGTTTCTCTATATACTCACTAACACTTGTTCTTGTCAATCTTTTTTATTTTATTTTAGTTTATTTTTTGGAGATGGGATCTCTCTGTGCTGCCCAGGCTGGAGTGCAGTGATGTGATGAGAGCTCACTGCACCCTAGAACTCCTGGGCACAAGTAAGCCTCATACCTCACCCTCCCCAATAGCTGGGACTACAGGCACATGTCACCATGCCTGACTAATTTTATTTTTATTTAAAAAGTTTTTTTTTTTGGAGAGACAGGATCTCACTATATTGCTCACGCTGGTCTCAAACTCCTGGCTTCAAGCGAAACTCCTGCCTCAGCCTTTAAAAGTGCTGGAAATACAGGTATGAGTCACTGTACCTGGCCAGTTTTATTAATTAATTAATTAATTAATTTATTTATTTATTTGGTTTTTGAGACAGAGTCTCACACTGTCACCTAGGCTGGAGTGCAGTAGTGCGATCTCTGCTCATTGCAACCTCTGCCTCCCAGGTTCTAGCAATTCTCCTGCCTCAGCCTCCCAAGCAGCTGGGATTACAGGCGCTCACCACCACGCCTGGCTAATTTTTGTATTTTGGTAGAGGTGGGGTTTTGCTATGTTCACCAGGCTGGTCTTGAACTCCTGACCTTGGGTGATCCACCTGTCCTGGCCTCCCAAAGTGCTGGGATTACAGGCATGAGCCACCATGCCCGGCCCAGTCTTTTTTATTATAAATATGCTAGTGGTTGTGTAGTGGTAAACACATTGTCATTTAAACAGGCATTTTCCTAATAACTATTGATCTTGGCTACCTTTTCATGTGCTTGTTAGCCATTCATATACACTCTATGGGGAAGTGCTTATTGAAATCTTTTGTCAATTTTTTTGCTGGCCCATTTGCCTTTTATTTCTGTGAGAGTTTTTAATATATTTTTAATACAAACTGAGTGTATATATATATGCACATTTATACATGTTATATTAAACACATTTATACATGTTACATGTATAGATACATGATTTATAAATATATTCTCCCAATCTGTGGCTTGTTTCTTCATTTACTTAGTGGCGAATTAGAAGAACAAAAGTATTTAATTTTGATGAGGTATAAATTAGTCAATTCTTTCTTTTATGGATCATTCTTTGGGGGCTATATCTAAGAAATCTTTGCTTAACCTCAAGGTCACAAAGGATTTCTCTTATATTTTCTTCATGATTGTTATGATTTCGAAGACTAGATGAAGCTAAAGTTCTCTATGGGCCCTCCTTAGGCTGAAATCAGCAGGACCATGGAATGAAATCTACAGAGTAGTTCTTCCCTACCTTTTCAGGGTAGTTTTCACAGCTTAGCTAGATTCTGTACGTACAAAATCAACCAAAGTTGCTCTTATTATTGACTCCTCAAAAATTTTTACCAAGAAAAAAATGTAAGATCATGTTTATTTAGGAGGATTAGGAAAGATTTCCTTTGAGAAGTCGTATTTATTTCCTATACCATGAATAGAATGTTCTTCTCAGTGTGTTATTTTATCGAACAACTGTAGGGCAATTTCTCTTAGGCGGTAAAAAGGCATTTCCTATTTACCATGGTTTTGACATGCCATAGTTTCACTTGCTTATCTTTATTCCCAACAACTCACTTTATTTCTCTAGGTAATGAGAGTATTATTTATTAGCCTTTAACAAGGTTCTGCATGTGTGTGTGTGTGTGTGTGCACATGCGTGTGTGTTTGTGTGTGTACTCTAGATGTACATTGCTCCTGATTTTTGAAACTCTTGATTCTCATTTATTCCAAACCTTCATTGATTATAGCATATACAGGTCCTCATTCTTTATTTGAAATTCTTAGGGCCAGATGTGTTTTAAAATTCATGGTGTTTTGACTTTAGAAAGAAAGAACAGTGAATATGCTGAATTAATATAATATTCTCAGGGAGTCAAGATGACTAATATTCCATACTATGAACATATTAATCTTTTTAAACATCCTGAATATTTACAAGTTCTGAAATAAATAAAGACTATAAATGAATTCACATCAGTTCAGATTGGATTTTGTAACATGGATTCAGGTCTGGTCAGTTTCTGGAGGCAAGTAAGTTATTTAAAAAAAAAAAAAAAAAAAACAACCTGTCCATTTAGAGCACTTTTGGATTTCCAAATTGAGAGTAAGGGCTTCTGGATTTGTGTTTCCTAATGCACTACACAAGCTACCTGTTGTAGTATACTGGGTTCCTCAGCCTTAGTTGACCACTGCTGGAGCTGTGAACGGTGTCATGTTCTAGAAGACATGGGGAAGCACAGACATTGGTGAGGCTTTCGGTCTGAGAGAGTTTTCCGAAAAAAACGTTTCGAAGAGAAATAATTTCCACTGTAAACAGTG
Source organism: Pongo pygmaeus (assembly GCF_028885625.2). Taxonomy (NCBI): domain Eukaryota; kingdom Metazoa; phylum Chordata; class Mammalia; order Primates; family Hominidae; genus Pongo; species Pongo pygmaeus. Next base: position 191,179,599 of record NC_085930.1, read on the forward strand.
CTGTGGTTTATCTTGTTCTCTTCTGGGGGAAGATTTTCTGCCATTTGAGATCAATATGTGTTTTAAAAATAATTCCTTGTCTCCTACTAACTCTAGTGCAGCATTTGCTTCATGGCACAGACTCTCAGACACAGATGCCTAATACATTTTTCTAGGGTTGCCTGGATTCCTGGCTTGGGGTGAAATTATATCTTATAAAATGGAATTGAGTCAAGCTGTGGTATATTTGAATCCCATTGAGAGCTAGATTATACGATCAATGGCAGCTCACAAACACATTTTAATCAGCAAGCACTTTGGTGCTGACCCAACAGCACTTGTGCAAATCTTTGGCCCATGTTCCCAGGAAAAACAAGAGCTTCCTTGGTACCCACTGCTTCTTTCCTCTTGAATAGGAAGAATCTTGTCATTTCAACTAATGGCACTCCAAGAAAAAATTACAGAAGCAATACATACTTATAAACAAGTAATGCATATAAAATATTTATACAAGTAAATTATATGCAAAAGTTTATGTAAATATATAGAGTTAAAATGTAAAAGCCCCTCAGTGCAACTTTCCCATGTCATCTCTGCTACCCTCTTCAGAGGTCACCACTTATGGTAACTTGGCATGTGTTACTCTAGGCCGTTTTCTTTGTAACCGTGTATGTGCCCACACACAAATACATTCACACAGTTGTGTTTATAGGCAAGTGGGTCATAGTCTTCAAATTGTCCTGTCACTTGCTTTTCTTTAACCATCTACTGGAAACATCTTTCCTTGACACTGTTATCCTTTTGATGGCTGCAGAGCATTATCAGGAATGTATTTAACTCAGTCCCCAGTAAAAAACCCATAGGCAATTTTTTTTTAATTACACAGTATGCTTCAATGACCTTCCTTATTCATATTTTTTGCACACATGTATTTTCATAGAATAGATAGCAAAAAAAAAATTTTGTTGTTTAAGAGCCTACTCCCAATAGTTGCTTTAGTAACTCCAAATTTCAGCATTTACCATGTCCTTTTCTTGCTTCTCCAGAAAAGCAATTTGGGGGCATTGCTCATCTTTCCTGGAACATGAGTTTCTATTGGGGTGCAAATGGGGACAATAAAGAGGTTTATTTTTGTTTACAAATTTGGTATACTTCTGGTTTTGCCTGTTAGCTATTAACTTGATGTCATAGTCTTTTATTTCCTCTCATATATGGGACAGGTCAGATAAATAAAATAAGAGTTTGCCTTTAGCTGCGTAAATTGTTGCAACCTTTTTGGGAGGGCCCTTGACAATATCTACTAAAATTTAAGATGTTCATGCTTCTTGACCCTGTAATTCTATTGCTACCTGGCATCATGGAAATTATTTTGAGACCTGAAAGATTTTGTTAAGATATGAATCTCAGCAGGTTTTAGAAATCTGTTTAAATAGTTCATTTCATGCAGATGCTGCAAAACATATATAAAACTAAATCTTTTAATTCATAGAATCACAAAATTTTAGAGCCCTAGAGTTTAAAGCTATAAGGACTTCCTGGTACTTTGAAAAATGAAAGGATTGGATTAGATGATCTCAAGTTTCTCCTTTAATTCTTAGCATTTTGTGGTCTGTTGTTCCCAGAGAAAAGATAATAGTAAAGGTGGAATGATGACAGTGATCAGTGTAGTACTAGTGGAGGAGCCTTTGCATTTAGGACAAGCCCCTTTATTGCTTTCATTCTTAAGGTAGAAATTTTCTCTCTTCATTCTTTATTATTGTATGGTCTTTCTTTTATGTGTGCAAATATTTCCATCAGCTTAAAGCATTCTTTGACGTGGCTTTATTTTCATAATTTTTACTGAGGAAGGTTAATTGGTGGAGATGTAACCAAACTAAGAAACAGATTATCTTTTTGAGTATGAGGAATGGCTGCTAGTTAACTTTTAATTGCACATGTGTAGTATTTTCCTATAGTAGATGTTACTTGATGTAATTGAAGACTGTTCAACATCTGTTCAATATTATAGGAGGTATAGCAGGAATTGTGGCTGCAGAGATAAATGAGGTGGAGTCCTTGTCCTTAAATAGGTCATATTTTGGACTTAAAAAAATCCAGTGACACTGGGGACAGAAATAGGGTCAAAGGGTGAAACTCCACGGAGATAACTTTTAGCATAATTTAAATATAATCCAAATGAACCTAAACTCCTATCAGCCTTGGAGTATAAAATAAGGTCTTAAAGATTATGGACCTAATTATGATGATCCTTTATGCCCACTTACATGATCATAGGACACCAGCTCCCCTCTCCATCTCTTCCAGTTTCTAGAATAGGGACAAGTGCACGCATGCTCTCCCAATCTGGTAACCCATCATGTCACCTTGCCTCTGGCTTAGCTGTGACAACAGTGCTTCATTGGCACAGGTTTCCTCTGCTGAGCTGTTAGGGTTCCAAAGACACACCATAGTCTCTGACAGAGCTGGGGAAGAATGGTCCTCTTCTCAGCTCTCGGTACATTTTGTTTCCTGGGCCCCACAACTGCCCTGCTTGTTCCTCCAAGCAGGACAATTGTCCTCAACAATTGTTGAGGACAATTTGATGTTCTTCAAATTCTCCCTCCATAATCTTCCTCATCATGGTGGATCTAAACCAGTTCCCCAGGCTGTGTGACAGGGCTGGATGGGCTGATAGCATGCTGTCTCTCTGTTGTCCTTGCCTGTTTGTTTTTTCCTCATTTTTCCTCTAGCTTCTTGCAGGCACTACTGTCTCTTTTAGAGAAAAGCAGGTTCTCCATGCACATCTCTTCAGGCAAATAGATGCCCAGGAGCATGGCCGGCTTGCTGGTTCCTCAACAGCCAGATTTCAGCATAGACCGTGTCTTATTTGACTTTGTATCCCTAATGTCAGTTAAGTGCTTGCTACAGAATGGACCTCGAATTCTTGTTGAATTAATGAGTCAATGTTTGTTAAAAGGTACACATATTAATTCCATGAAGATAGAACAGAGGTTTCCCAACTTCATGGTCATGCCCACATTTGTAAAACACTTGCCCAAGCTTAAAGCTATATATTGTCTGGATCTACAATATGATTTAAAAAGATTAACAAACATTTATTTGGAAAAATATGCACAATTAAAAGCAAAACAATTTGTGCTACCCCCAGGAAGTTATCAGTGTTACGGAGAGTAGCAGACACCTGGGTGAAAGGAGACAGGGAAACTGGGAGTGGGGGAGAGAGGGAAAATCGTGACTGAGGATTCCCACTGGAACTCCTGGCAATCTAGCTCTCCCAAGTTCTAGCTCTGAGGTGAGCAAGCTCACTTTTTGGTTTTCTTTAAATGGAATGTTTCTGAATAAGCAATCAATTCACGTAGTTTGACAACCCCCACTCAAAAAAAGCTTCCTTCTATTCATTTCCTCTTGTCACCGGGTTCCTGGAGGGGCGTTTTATAACTACCAATGCAAATTTGCTTCAGAATGGGGCCAGAGAGAAGATATGGAGACTTAAAACTTTTAGTCCCTCAGGAAAGGTCAAGGCTGACTGACTTGTTTAGGGAAAAAAATCTGTGATCTTGGTCTTGTTAGTCTTATGTTCGAACATACTGAGCTTATCAGCCTGGACAAGGAGCCCTGATTGTTCACAAACCAGCAGACTCTCAGAGGTCTTGCCCTGTGCTTTAAAAGATTTCAGCAACAGTTGGATCTGGTGTTTGGGTTCTGAGGAAGCTATGCTTTGATGAGGGCATTCCCATGGTGGTCCAGAAGCAAGTCAGAGCCAAAAGTCAGGAGGGAGAGGGGCCACTCAAAGACTAGGAGACTGAGCATGAAGAGCCAGCACAGGAGGTCCCAGATGGGCCTGGAGTCAAGGTGCACAGGCGGGAGTGGGTCTGGAAAGAGCATGAGTTGGGAGAAAGCCAGGAGGGTCCAGCATGATGGCTATGAGCAGGTGAACACCCCACCTCTTCCTAGGCTTGTGTTTCTTGCCAAATAAGTGGGCAGATGTGTGTGTAATAGATAAACTTCAATGGGTCGGAGGTTGGTGGGGAAAAATGTACCTCCAACAAAAAAATATAGCTTAACAAATGAAAGAGCTAATGAAACTGAAATCACTTCCAATCAAGAGACCACCTGGGTATTTCTTTTCTTTCCTTTTCTTTCTTTCTTTCTTTCTTTCTTTCTTTTTTTAAGATGGAGTCTCTCTCTGTTGCCCAGGCTGGAGTGCAGTGGGGCCATCTCAGCTCACTGCAACCTGCACCTTCTGGGTACAAGCAATTCTCCTGCCTCAGCCTCAGAATAGCTGGGATTACAGGCACCTGCCATCACGCCTGGCTAATGTTTCTATTTTTGGTAGAGATGGGGTTTCACCATTTTGGCCAGGCTGATCTCAAACTCCTGACCTCAAGTGATCCATCCACCTCGGCCTCCCAAAGTGCCGGGATTACAGGCAAGAGCCACCTAGCCTGGCTCCACCTCGGTATTTCTGTGTGACCAATAAGATATTCGAGCTTTAATAAAACTTTTAGCAGATTTTATATAGTTGTTTAGAAAAATTGTCAGTTAAAAGAATTGACATTTTCAGCAAAACTGAGTGACATTTATCATTTTCTTTTAGTGAATATTTTCTTTTCCCTCTTTATGATATGACATTTTATTATTGTTTTCCCTGGGTTATTTTCTGAAATAAAAATTTACTTAGATATAAAGTCACCTGATTATATGTTAATTTTTCAATTAAACATTTAAAATGTTAATGCTTAATTTAATAAAAAAATCACTCGGTTCTTACTGTCAAATAGTTTACAAGATTACCCTCTCTCTTCTCTTGCTAGCACTTATCACGTCTGTGAGTAGCTAATTTGGGTTTTGTTTTTTACTCTATGCTATATATATATAAATAAATACTATATATATAAGTATATATAGTATACTACACTATATATATTTAATACTACGTATAAATATATATAGTGTAGAGTGAAAAATATATACTGTATATACTATAGTATTGACTATATACAGTATATATTTTATGTATTACGTGTGTGTGTGTGTGTGTGTGTGTGTGTGTGTACTATAAGCATCTTCAGGGCAGAACTATACTGATCTTGCCCATCTTTTCTATTTCTAGCACCTTGCACAGTGTCTAGTACACAGTAGGCACTTAATATTTGCCGAGTGACAGAATGAAGGAGATGAGATGAGGTGAAGTGATTAAACCAATGAGGCACACGTTGTAAAGAAGGCTGTGGGTGTTATCAGAGTACAGAGAAAAGGGTCCTGACCCTGGAGGTCAGGAAGCCAGCAGGGAAAGCCTCTTAGCGGTGTGTTTTTTGACTGAATTCTCTGAGCCAGGTGAAGAAGAGAGTGACATAGTCCAGAGGAAAGCACGGGAATGTTGGGAACTGCTACTCATTTGACATTGGCTGGAAGAGGGAAACTTTCTGTGGGAAATGCCAAAAACAGTGAGAGGTGGGGCAGAGTGCAAGACCACAGCGTAAAGGAACCCACGTGTGCCAAGGAGTGTGGAGTTCTTTCAAAGATGGTGGGAGCCCTGACGTCACTGTGACAATGGTAGAAAGGTCAGATTGAGAAGGAGAGACTGTGTAGGGACTCTGCTTAGGACACCAATGCACTACGCCAGGCACCCTCTTTTTTTTTTTTTAATTTTTGCTTGAAAACTTTATTAAAATAAGGATTAAACCTGAAAAAAGAACAATCAGAATGCCAGCCCTTTGTATGAAATCATCAAGAAAAAGGAAAGAAAGAGAGAAAGAAAGAAGAGAAAAGAAAAGAAAAGAAGTCAGGCACCCTCTTTAATTTCTTCTCATCTCTCTCTCACAGACGCTCTCGACAGAGGAGTGCTCCACCCCCTCAGTCTCTTCTTTTTCTCTGTCCATTCACTTCCATTCATGCACTGCAAGAGGGCTCTCCGCCCTCCCATTGTAGACCCATGGTTCTTCATTCCCCACACTTCACAGTCACACTGCTTCCCCTGGAGCCCCAGTCACCTACTTACTCAATTTCAGTTTTCAGTCTTGGTTTTGTGAGACTTCTTGACCACTATATTCTCCTTAAAGTATTTTTTGAATTGGTAATTCCTTCATAGTTCAAACTGGGAAAGCACAAAACAGAGTGAACAGTCTCTTTTTATCCTTGTCCCTCAGTTTTCCATATGCAGCCACTGCTGTTAGTTTCTTATATATCCTCCCAGAGGTCCTTTATAGATATATTAGAAAAAATGCAAATTTATTTGTATTTAAAACAAATAAGAATATAGGTTCTTATTTTTTGCCCTTCCTAAAAGAAAAAGTAGATATTGCTCGCATTGTTTGGCTTTGCATTTTTTTCATTCAACAAATGAAAAAAATAGACATGCGTAGACACTGGGCTTCTCATGGGCATCTGACACTCAGTTTGCTCTGAACTGAACTACTTCCCAAAGCTGCTTCTCCTTTTATATTCTTCGATTCAGTGGTCCTGGTGAGTAGGGGTTATGTCCATTTATCTAATCTCTTAAGTCAGAAACCTGGTAGGCATCCTTGACCACTCCCCTAACACCATCTAAAATATCAGCAAGCTCCATCTTTTCCCCTTCTTCGTCCCTACTGTCATTGACTGAATCTAAGGCTTTTATCCTTCAGGAATCCTTTGCTAAAAGACTTCTCCCAACTCATCTAGTTGTTCAACCCTGCAGCATTACATATATACCTATGTCATTGAACTTGCCATCACGACTGATTTATTAGTTTGTGCCTTTCACTAGGCTGGGCAAAGATGTACCAAATTCATTTTTACTGGTAAGGACATAATGAATGCTGAATGAATGAATAGAAGAATAAACAGAAGACATTCAGAAGAAAGTTCACTTGGTAAGCAATTGACAGCCTTAGTGAATATTTTTATGCATTGAAGCAGTGAGAGGGACCAAGGTATCTCAAAGGATCCAAGGTTTTTGGATTGGCTGCAATGAGCAGAGATCAGTGCTGTAGGAAGGAGAAAGGCTTTCTTTCACTTTTAGACATGGCAATATGAGGTTTTTGTGGGACATACAGTCAGTGGTTGTACATACGATTTGAGAGCTTAAAATAATCTAGAGAAGTAAGTTCAGAGAGTTATCAACACCTATGGTGGTTGATGTAAAAGTGTAGTGAGATCCCCTTAACATAATGTATAGTGAGAAGAAAAATGAAAAAAGAATCCTGGGGATGACCAGCATTTAGTGGGGTGAGGAAGAAGAGAAAAGCAGCAAGTAAAGGATAAAATATAAGAGTGTTGTGCTGGAATGCAAAGGAAGAGAGGATTTCAAGTAGGTGGTTTAGGGGTCAGGAGTGTCAACTGCTGCCAAAGTGTTCAGCAAGATGAGGACAGGGGTTTAACCACTAGATTGAACAACTTAGAGGCCTTTGGTGACACTGGCAATGCCCATTTTAGTGCCGTGGTAGGTAAATAGGTGACTCAGAGTGAGAAAGTGGAGACCAGGGAGGTAGAGGACCCTTTCAGGAGGCTTAGCCGTAAAAAGAAGAGGCACAATAGCTACAGGGGCATGTGGAGTTATGGCAGGGGGTCATTTTTAAAGTTTCTCGAAATTATAAGTAGAGTTCACATTCATTGTAGAAAATTGGGACAGTACAGGAAAGGATTAAAGCTGCAAGGGTCCAACCACGCTAATCCAAACAATGCTGCCTTTTTTTTTTTTTTAAACTATTCCTTCCAGTCTTTTTCTTGCATTTTCACTGAGTTGAGAGGAGACCAAATGGGTGATTGTAGCCTCTGCTTCTGCATGTACAGAGGATTTGGCTATAGCATCTGTCCCTAAATTAATCACCAGGAGTGATTTGGCTGATGTAATTGGCTAGATCCCTTTCCTCCCTGACTGCTCCCTGGATATTTCTCTATATGGGGTTATTTAATTAGACAGAAATAAAACTTCTTTCATAAATTCATTCATTAAAGATTTATTAGTTGTCCATCATGTGCACTGTGTTATAGTTGCTGAGGGATGGGGTAGTGAATAAGACAGACACTTATCACCTCATGATGTTTGAGTAGTGCCATTTGCAGAGAGGCTTCACTTCTGCCTGTATGATATAAAGATATTGCACTCATCTATTAGACAAGCCTCCAATGTTTACTTGAAGGACGTTCTCACTTGACAATATTTTCCCCTGACATTAAAAACTGCAGAAATGTCCTCATCATAAAACTACCAGGAGCACCTTTGAAATTAAACTTGCTCCATATCTTAATACGATTTCCCTAGGACTGATTCCTAGAAGAATTCATTGGGTCAAAAGATCTGAACCTTTTAAAGGAGATTCAATATGTTTTGTCAGATTGCTTTCCAGAAAGGTCCTACTAATTTACATTCTTTAACAGTGGTATACAAAGATGCCTTTTTCACCAGAGAGAGGATTAATTTGTTTATATGCTGAGTTGACTGAGCCAATAAAAAGGGAAGGGATAAAGATAAAGAAGATGGGCGAGGCGCGGTGGCTCACACCTGTAATTCCACCACTTCGGGAGGCTGAGGCAGGCAGATCACTTGCGGTCAGGCGTTTGATACCAGCCTGGCCACCATGGCGAAATCTCATCTCTATTAAAAATACAAAAATTAGCCAGATGTGGTGGTGCATGCCTGTAATTCCAGCTGCTCGGAAGGCTGAGACAGGAGAATCATTTGAACCCAGGAGGCGGAGGTTGCAGTGAGCCGAGACTGCACCACTGCACTCCAGCCTGGGCAGTAGAGCGAAACTCTGTCTCAAAAGAAAAAAAAAAAAAAGATAAAGAAGATGGAGCAAGATCCCTGAGAAGTAGTACTGATGGAATCTGGAGAAGATGCTAGAAGTTGGTTTTGTAAAGGAAGCCAGATAGCCCTCCCATTGAGACAGAAGTCAAGGTGTATGGACCCACAAAGAGTGTTTGTGTGTATGTGTAGGAGGAGGGAGAGCCAAGGGAGTTCCTAGTTGATGGCCTTCACTCTCTTTCCATGCTAGGAGACAAGATCATCTTGACAGAGAAGAGTAGATAAAGGGAAGTAGGCGCATAGCTAGGGGAGAGGAACTATGTAGAAAATGGGACACCATCTAAAAGGTGCAGATGACCAAACAACATAAGGTCTAATTGTGTTTATAATTGTAAGCAAAAACTTGATCAGTGTTACTAAAACTCTGCTTACAGGGTATAGTGCAATTGAGAATTGGCAATTATTTTATTAATTTGATGAATGTTCCAAATTAGAAACACCAGGTCAGCGTACGTTTCCGATCTAAATTATACAGTGCAGTTGACTACAGTGATCAAATTAACCAGCTGATTGCCAAATCTCTATTTCTCCCTGTCCCCTGTGGACATAGCTTAAAGAACTAATAACTGAACACGACTCTGCCCCAATCTATTTTGGGATAATTGATGTCTTTGTATTCATATCCCTGCAGCTTGGTATTAAACACTGAAGCTTTGTGTAGAATATGTCAGTAGGCGATTTACTACCTCAAAAAGCAGTCTTTCTCTTGTAAAGGCTTATCAATCAGAACTTTGGAGAGAATTTTCCAAAATCCCTAAGGAAAATTATATTTCATTGCTATGAAAGATATTTGATTTTGTGCATTTTGCTTCATAAAATGAATTTGTTTCAGATTCTGAATACTTATGATTTTTGTTTGTGTCTTTATGAATTACTTTAAAGCAATTTCCCTTTTACATTTAAATGGTTTCAGTTCTTAAAAACATTTATGTTCACCAGAAGCTGGCTTTTTTTTTTTCTTAAATGAAAAGTATAAGGGATTTTAACCTCATAAAGAATAAGGAAAATCAATTATGGTGAAGAAACATTTCATTTCTTACTGTTTAAATATTTCCTTCCTAAATTGATGGTTGATGTAATGTAGGCTGTAAAAAGAAAGGAGGCAGTTACTGAAATACCTTGGGCTCTAAAACCCATTTTGTGAAATAGTAATGTAATTTGAATATTTTAGGAACTGACCTCAATGCTTTGAGCTTCCTTTGTATGTTCTTAAACAATGCCTTAAAGTAGCATTTACTTATATGTTAACATGAAAGTTATAAGTTGTCTTATTGTAACGTTGACTTGTCCCTTCAGAGAATCAGCCTTCCATTACGCTCAAGTATTCATCAACCTTCAGGGCTGGGATGGTATAAAATAATGGCATGACCGGGCCAGGCATATAAGGATTTCCCTTCTCTCCTCATTTTTATTTTTATTCTTTGTGGGTACACAGTAAGTGTATATATTTATGAGATACATGAGATGTTTTGATACAGACATGCAATGTGAAATAATCACATCATAGATTTCTCTTCTCTGGAAGAACTTACAACCTGTTGAGGTTTGCTAGCAAACAAAACTCTAACAAAGAACGCTGTTTATTTTTTCTTTTCTTTTCTTGAGATAGATATTTTTTATTTTAAGTTCTGGGATACATGTGCAGAACGTGCAGGTTTGCTACATAGATACACATGTGCCATGGTGGTTCGCTGCACCTATCAACCCATCATCTAGGTTTTAAGCCCTGTTTTGATTTGAATATTATTCAATACAAGTGAAGATTGAAATGTGGACATTTATGCTAAGAACAGCTTCTGGAATTATACATTTGCCTTGTATTCTTACCAATTGTAAGATGGATAAACAAGCAGAAATTCAAAATGACAGAATTATATTTCTTTGCATCTGGATTTTATTCTGTTCCTGGTCCAAGTTTCAAGATTGTCAAGAATGACAAGTTGGACTTGGTCTAGTTACTTCCACAGCAGCAGGAGGAACATGTGTGTGACTCAGGATAACTGGGGAAGCCTTGGCTAGGCTTTCCTCATGTCAACCTACCACTCAAAGGGAGAAAACCTCCTGATCAGAGGAGCCCAGAACCCAGGTTTGGTGGGGGTGGTTGGGGGGTGAGCCTGGAGAAACTAGAAATCTAAGGGTGTGTGTGTGTGAACGTGTTTTTTTGTTGTTGTTGTTGTTGTTTTTGACAGGAAATCCATAATTTTTGAATGCTGGCCGAGGTCTGTGACCTCTGACTGAATGGTTTCCAAGCTCTGAATTCCTAGGTAAAAGCCCAGACTTTATTTTCCTTAGAAGTCAATTTTTATGTCACTTAATGTGGAGCGGGTTCCTTTCCATCACTTAATCTTCCCAGCCTTCTTTTTAAGTTTTGAAGAAGTAAGAAGATGCTTATATTTGAAGAAAGGGAAGGCAGCACTAACATTAGACTTACTATGCTGTTAAATTTTCTCAAAACTCTCCATTTCAAGTTTTTTTCTGGCTACATTATGCTTTCAGAAAACATTTGCTGAATATTCTATGGTATTTTCTTTCCAATGAAAATATATTTTGATATTTTTGGTTAATTTCAAAAGTCAGATTTTTTTCTACTGTTTTAGTTTAAAAAAGGAAATAACTTATTTTGGATAGTATCTGTTTAAGCAGTAGTTAACTAAATGGTGGTGAAATGTTGCAAGGTGATGTTTTCATTTGTTCCGGAAGGTATAACACTTGCTGAAGAAAGGAAAAGCTCTCTGATTTAGGTGTAAGCAAAACAATCTAAACAGTAGGATAAAATCGTGTTGGAGTGGAGTTCTGTGTGAGCGCTGTCTTTGAACCAAATCAGTTCCACAACTGACCCTGTCAGGGACATATAAATGTATGTATTTGTTTCAGGTGGTGATATCTTTTAATGTTTGTTTCTCTCTCCATGAAATAATATAAAGCAGTTGTGATGCATGCAATAAAATTCCATTTATATGAGAATATATATTCCATTTATATGAGAATATACGTTAGCTGTGTTGGTGAATAAAATATGCTTTACCAACCTTCATTCATTCATTAAACAAGCATTTACTGGGACCCTATTATGATGTTGAGATGCAATGATTAATCAATAAAACAGTTGATAGCTGTTTAACTTATAGCACGTAAGTAACAATTGAAGTAGCACTTTCTCCCCTCTGCCACCTTGCTGATAGCAAGCTATAGCTTTGGGTTGCACAGTTTGGGAGTAAGAGAGACAGGAAAAGCACTATAGAGAAGAGGGCATTTGAATTGTGTGTACTTTGCCAGGAAGCTCTTCTTTCCTTTGTGAGCCTGCCTAGGACTCTAAATAGTACTTCCACTGTCACTGGGAGACTGGTTATATGGTTGCAAGGGTGCCCTGAGAAAGTTTTCAGCATGGTTTTGGTAGAGTTGTTGCTACAGGGTGTCAAATGAGTTCATTCTGCCTGCAGAAATTTACATAGCAGTGGTAGCAGTGAATTAAATCTTATAATTAAGTTTAAAAATCTTAATGTCTTATTCATTGCATTTTAAGCATTTGCCTAAAGTGCTACATGTTTTTTGGTTTTCCAGTTAGCATTTCGGTGTGGATACAGAAGACGAGATTAACACAGATCAAGTAACATGGAAATAAAAAAGGAGACAATGCTGGATGATACGGGGGCAGCCAACAAGAGGAGAAAACCCAAGCATTGGCAAACCCCTCATTATCCAAAGAACACTGTAAGTCTGTCTTGGCCATGACGCTCTTTTCACATCATAATAATGAACAATTATATAGCACTTATGATGTGCCAGCCAGTTCCAAATCTTTGCATATAATAAGTCATACATGAATGCATAGAAAATAGATGCACAGATAGATAAGTGAACTTAAGTTAACTTGCCAAGGATTATTTCCATATTTTTTTTTTTTGTAGTAAACTCTACTTTAGAAATGGCTTAAAGACCCCATTCAGGTGTCATTGAAGAAAAACCTCAGTCCTCAAGAACAAATGGGCATTTGGTCACCAAGCTAGTGCCAGATGAAATTAGCCAGGTTAGACATCCTTTAGGTAGAAATTGTCAGCTTTCACTTGGTTCAAATCCATTGACTACTGAAACTGCTCAGAAATCACTAAATTATTGCTATATCAGAAAGTACATTAATATCTTGCAATGTCATAGGCTCACCAACATGAATAATAATGATCACAAGTCTGTGCCAAGAAAATAAATGGTCATTTAATATTTTTAGACATTTGATACCAGAAAATGGTTTATTATAAAGCTTGCAACCTACACATAAACTTCTAGTATCTGGTTATGCCAGGTGTGTGTGTATGTTTCTGTATATGTATGTGTGCGTTTTGACATGTATGCTCACACATATACCAACAAGTTCATATGTACGTGTAGTTAATGACTTTATCAAAGATATAAAGATGAGAAAATTGCTGTATGGTCTTATAATCTTTCAAAAGTTACTGTTGGCTTATAGACAGAACATTAAGAAGAGATCTGTCTTGGAATTTTTTGTAATTGAGAGATCCCAGGAATAGGAGGCAGGAACTAAGCCTGCATGTAGGGATCAAAAGGTCATAGGTGGGATGAAAAGAGAAATACAGAGACCTAAAATCAAGCCATGTGTGTCACTTTGGGTGCAACAGTGAGTGCCAGGAGAGAGTAGCAGGAGTTGGCAAGGGGTCTGAAAGTGGAAGGGTAACGTCAGGTAAGGAGAGAAATGGAAGTGATAGATGGGCCTGACCTTCTCATGGGTCAGCTTTGCTTTGTGTTTCTGACTCATTCAATTCCTGGTCTTGTCAGGGCTTGATTAGGTAGATAATGGCCCAGGTAATTTTAAGAATTCTCATGTGCACATTTTGAAATCAAACATTACTAGGCAGAACCTCAATCATTTTATAAAGTAGACATTCATTACACATTGATTTGGATTTTGGGATTCTATTTTGATGTGCTGGAAACACCTCCTTTTCTCTTTTTCTCTGCTCTTACTTGCGAGCTGCCTTTATTATTTTATTTACTTTTTAATGAAGTTGTAATCATACATATTTGTGGGGTACAATTTGACATTTTAATACATGTATTTGTTGTATAATGATGAAGTTAGGATAGTTAGTTTATGCATCACCTCATGCATTTATTATTGTTTTGTGATGAGTGCATTCAAAAGCCTCTCTTCTAGCCATTTTGTAATACCATATCTTACTGCTAACCATAGTCACCCTACTGTGCAATAAAACACCAGAACTAGCCTGGGTGACAGAGTGACTCCGTCTCAAAAAAACAAACAAAAAAAACCACACCAGAACTAATTCTTCCTACCCACTCGTAACTTTTTACCCATTGGCCAACCTCTCCCCAATTTCCCCACCATCCCCTCCCTAGTCTCTGGTAACCACTGTTCTATCCTCTACTTGCATGATATCAACTTCTTTTTGGATTACACATATGAGTGATATCATGTAATATTTGTCTTTCTGAGTCTGGGTTATATTTAACATAATGCCCTCTGGGCTTATATATGTTGTCAAAAATGACAGGATTTTCTTCTTTTTTTATGGCTGAATAGTATTCCATTGTGTATATAGACCACATTTTCTTTATCCATTCATCTGTTGTTGGATACACGGTTGATTCCATATGTTGGCTATTGTGAATACTGCTGCAATAAATACGGAATTGCAAATATCTTTTTGACATACTGATTTCATGTCCTCTGGATATATACCCAGTAGTGGGATTGCTGGATAATATGGTAGTTCTATTTTTAATTTTTTGAGGAACATCTATATAGTTTTCCAAAATGGCTGTACTAATTTACATTCCAGATAACAATGTGTAAGTGTTCTCATTTCTCCACATCCTCATTAACCCTTATTTTCTTTTGTCTTTCTGATAATAGTCATTTTAACTTGAGTGAGATGGCCTCTTATTGTGGTTTTGATTGCATTTCCCCGGTGATTAGTTATGTTGAGCACTTTTTCATATATCTGTTGGCCACTTGTATGTTTTCTTTTGAGAAATGTTTATTAAGGTCTTTTGTCCATTTTAAATCAGCTTATTTGTTTTTGCTGTTAAGTTCCTTATATATTCTGGTTATTAATCCCTTGTCAGATGTATAGTTTGTAAATATCTTCTCTCATTCTGCAGGTTGTTTCTTCACTCTGTTAATTGTTTCCTTTACTGTGCAAAAGCTTTTTGATCTAATCCCTTTTGTCTATTTTTAGCTTTGGTTGCCTGTGCTTTTGAGGTCTTGTTTTTAAATCCCTTGCCCAATTTAATGTTGTGAAGCATTTCACTTATTTTCTTCTAGTAGTTTCATAGTTTCAGGTTTTACATTTAAGTCTAATATATTTTGAGTTGACTTTTGTATATGATGAAAAGAAGGCATCTAGTTTCTTTCTTCTGCATGTAGACATTCAATTTTTCCATCATCATTTATTAAAGAGACTGTCTTTTCTCCAGTGTGTGTTCTTAGCACCTTTGATGAAAATCAATTGGCTGCAGATATGGACTGCCTTTAAAAAAAAGCTTTAGGCCAGTGCAGTGGCTCATGCCTGTAATCCTAGCACTTTGGGAGGCTGAGTTGGGTGGATCACCTGAGGCCAGTGGTTCGAGACCAGCCTGGCCAACATGGCCAAACCCCATCTCTACTAAAAATACAAAAATTAGCTGGGCGTGGTGGCTTATGCCTGTAATCCCAGCTACTTGGGAGGATGAGGCAGGAGAATTGCTTGAACCCAGGAGGCGGAGGTTGCAGTGAGCTGAGATTGCACCATTGCACTCTAGCCTGGGCAACGAGTGAGACTCTGTCTCAAAAAAAAAAAAAAAAAAGCTTTAAATTATTTTAGATGTGGAAGCCTAGATGCTACACATAAAATATACAAGTATACAAGGAAAAGTTATGCATTTATTTATTAGTTCAATAAATATTTTCTCACACTTCATGCCAGGCACAAAGGACATGGCCATAAATGAGTCAAAAGGCTTGCCCTCATAGGTTTTACAATCTGGTGGGGGAGAGTTAACTTTCTATTTCTAGTCTTTTACAGGTTATGTCAAGCAAACTATGTGAATCAACCTGGAATGTTTTAGATTCACTCAATTGTGAAAAGTTCAGAAATTCAGTTGGGAGTAGCAATACGAGAGCCTGAATTTGTCTTTGGCTTCAGTTAGTCATTGGATTCCCAAAGGTAGTGTTTTCTTGATTCCCAAACGTAGTGTCTTCTTGACAATGTGATAGGCTTTCAGGTCTAGATGTGAATATTGATGAGCAAATAGGCTGTGGCCTCGAACAGCATCTTTCAAATTTATGTGAGAACATAAATTTTAATTTACTCTCCCATCTTTAACACACTTCATAGAATGAAGGCGTGTTTTTGTTTTGTTTTGTTTTTTTGTTTTGTTTTGTTGTTGTTGTTATTGTTGTTTTCAGGCAGAGTCTTGTTTTGTCACCCAGGCTGGAGTGCAGTGGCTCAATCTTGGCTCACTGCAACCTCCACCTCCCGGGTTCAAGCGATTATCCTGCCTCAGCCTCCTGAATAGCTGGGATTACAGGCGCATGCCACCATGCCTGGCTAATTTTTGTATTTTTAGTAGAGACGAGATTTCACCATGTTGGCCAGACTGGTCTCGAACTCCTGACCTCAAGTGATCCGCCCACGTCGGCCTCCCAAAGTGCTGGGATTACAGGCGTGAGCCACCACGCCTAGCCGATGGTGTGTTTTTTAATAGCTAAGATAAAAGATTATCTTCCTGCTTAACTCAGCTTTCATAAGAAGTTTGAGTCACTTTTATCAAAGAATATTTCTTAGTGAAAATGAAAACAAAGTTTAGAAAATTTGATTTTTGATTATGATCAGAAAAAACTATAGTGCAGTTTCTGAAATCAGATGAGATTTTCCTGTTTCTGTCTTTCTAGTGATCCCAACTCTTGTTTAAAAAAATCATAGAGGAAGACACTATCACCAACCTTGTATGAATTCATAGAAGACAATTTCCTTCTTTACCCAGTTAAAAATCTCTCATTATTGTTATTATTATTATTATTTTGAGACAGAGTCTTGCTCTGTTGCCCAGGCTGGAGTGCAGTAGTGTGATCTTGGCTCACTAGAACCTCTGCCTCCTGGATTCAAGTTATTCTCCTGCCTCAGCCTTCCGAGTAGCTGGGATTATAGGCATGGGCCACCATGCCTGGCTAATTTTTTTTTTTCTCTTGAGATGGAGTTTTGCTCTTGTTGCCTTTGGGTATAACCTGGTAATGGGATTGCTGGGTTGAATGATAGAACTGTTTTAAGTTCTCCAAATTTCTTTCCACAGTGGCTGAACTAATTTACATTCATACCAACAGTGTATAATTGTTCCCTTTTCTCCACAGCCTCACCAACATCTGTTATTTTTTGACTTTTTCATAGTAGCCATCCTGACTGGTATGAGATGGTATCTCATTGTGGCTTTGATTTTAAATTCCCAAATTTTCAGAGTTTACAATGTTTTGTTGAGTTAAAAATATGACTGAGACTCTTAATGTGCTATTTAACCAAGATAGTGTTTGCTAAAACAGTGTAATTTTTTTTTTTTTTTTTTTTGAGATGGAGTCTCACTCTTGTTGCTTAGGCTGGAGTGCAATGGCACAATCTCAGCCCACTGCAACCTCCGCCTCCTGGGTTCAAGTGATTCTCCTGCCTCAGCCTCCCGAGTAGCTGGGATTAAAGGTGCCCGCCATTATGCCTGGCTAATTTTTTGTAATTTTAATAGAAATGGGGTTTCACCATCTTGGTCAGGCTGGTCTCAAACTCCTGACCTCAGGTGATCTGCCCTTCTCGGCCCCCCAAAGGGCTGGGATTATAGTCGTGAGCCACCATGCCCGGCCAGAAGGGTTAATTTTAAAATGCCCTGCACCTCAGGAAACTCCAAAGACTACAAAAGGATATTCAAAGAGAGAAGAAAAAAATGAACAATTTGGAATGTAATATTAGTAGAAGGTGGAAAGAAGACAATTGTATTCAGCTTCTTTTTTCTGTGTTGAGCAGCATGGTCTCTAGACTGTAAAATGTAGGACATACATTCTAGGAGGATATATTTGACTAAGATAAGAATTTTACATCTAAATAATTCCATAGTTTCACATGGAGTCATGCCTCCATTTTTGAGTGAAGTTCGTAGGATATGTCCATAGTCTACAGATGTAATGAGCAATCCAGTGCTCAAACTTAACAAGAGGTTATAGACAATGTGAGTGGAGATAGTAGATAGGAAATGAAGTGATGCTACTGATGTTATCAAAAGAAGAAAAAGTTGGACTACTAAATTTTAAGGCTGATCTTAGGCAATAATTGAAAACAAATTATATATCTGATGGTTGTAAGTGCCTAAAAGAAAAGCAGAGACATTTGTTTTTATTGGCTTGATTGAAGAACCAAATGCATTGACTAAATGTATGTTAATCTCAGCAAGATGATAGACCTGTGAAAACCTGTGGGTATCCAGTGCAGATTAAATGGTAAAAGAGTGGAATGGATTAACAGTATGCCTGTATGACCATGAGAAATTCTTTAGAAGAGGGAAGGGTCTAATCTTGATCCTGCTCTGTTAGGTGTTTTTATTAATGACTTGATGTTGGCAAATATGATGCTCCTCAAATAAGCAGAGAAGTCTGGATTGTGAGGGAAAGTTAATACAATAGAATACAAATGGAAAAGATAACAAATGCCTGAAATAATGGGTCTTCATTAACAGGATGGCCATTAACACAGATTACTATAAACTTCTGGATTTAGGTTGGGTGTCTGTGTGTTTTTAGAAAAGTTTCACAACTTCTCTGAGCCTCAGTTTTCTTGACTGAAAAACAGTGATACAAATGCCTACCTTGTAGAGTTGTCATGACGGTTATAAATGTGTAAAAGACTTGGCTGAGGGCCTGACATACAGTATGTGCTTGATAAATGGTAGCTATTAGTATGATAATTATCATTTTACCAGTTCTTGAAGACAGGAGCATGTGTGGACTTTACAGAGTAGGATAGCTTTAAGACTCACTGGTCCCAATGAGCAAGGTACTCACAAACAATATTAGGGAAGAATATGAGGACAACATCTTTATGAAATCTGAGCTCAGGAATAGATTTTAAAATTTTGATAAAAGTGGCTTCTATTAGAAGCAAGTCTTATTTAATTCATATATCTGGAAGAAGACTCCCAAACTGTGGAGTTTAAGGTTGCAAATGATGGAGACTAATTTGAGGCTAGGTGGAAATGCCAATAGAGATTAAACTGCTGAAGATTTTTAAAAGACTGTTAAAGTATTTGTTAGTGCTCTATTACAAAAGTTTCACAGATATTGAGTGGTCTGCCCAACCTTATTTTCCCCATAAACTCTATTACTCTTCATGTGCAATTTTGTAGAAAGCAAAAGTTTTTTCAGTTACATTGTACCATGGAAGAAATGCCCATAGACGAAACATTTAAATGTAGATGAAAACTTATATTTACTTCATACCTCATTCTTAATTCCACAAACAACATGTAGCTAGGAAAACAATATAGACAGAGAGGTACAGTGGAAGAGAGTCTTGAAGTAGGTCTTGGGGTTGCTGGGTTCTAGTCCTGATTCTTCACTCATTAGTTGTATGTTATGGGCTGAATTGTGTCCCTGCTCCCAAATTCATATGCTGAAGTCTTAACCTCAGTACCTCAGAATGTGACTACATTTGGAGATAGGTCTTAAAGAGGTG
The DNA here is from genome assembly GCF_028885625.2 of Pongo pygmaeus. Classification (NCBI taxonomy): domain Eukaryota; kingdom Metazoa; phylum Chordata; class Mammalia; order Primates; family Hominidae; genus Pongo; species Pongo pygmaeus. The sequence continues at coordinate 191,199,090 of NC_085930.1, forward strand.
ATAAAGACAAATGGGATCATTGGTGTGGGCCCTAATCCAATGATGGGTGTCCTTGTAAAAAGAGGCAATTAGGACAAAGGTACACATAGAGTACCTTCATGTGCATGAAGACACTGGGAGAAGATGGTGTCTTAGCTCAGGCTACTACGCAAATACCATAGACTGAGTAGCCTGAACAGTGAACATTTATTTATCTCCATGTTGGAAGCTGAAAGTCTGAGATCATGGTGCCAGCTTGGTCTGGTTCTTGGTGAGGGCCTTCTTCCTGGTTATATCCTCATGTGGTCTTTCGTTGGTACCTGCATGCACAGAGAGGGGTTGGGGGAGAGAAAGAGAGACAGAGAGAGAGCTCTTCCTTCTTTTATAAGGGCATTAATCTCATCATGGTGCTCTCATGACCTTATCTAAACCTAATAACCTCCCAAAGGTTCCACCTCCAAATACCATCACATTGGGGATTTAGGGCTTCAACATATAAATTTTGCAAGGATACAAACATTCAGTCCATACCTGATGGCCATCCACAAGTGAAGGAGAGAGATCTCAGAAGAAATAAATTCTGTTGACACCAGAACTGTGAGAAAGTAAATTTCTGTTCTTTGAGCCACCTAACCTATGGTACTTTGCTATGGCAGCCTTTGTAACCCTGGGTATTTAACTTCTCTGAATTTTCATTTTCTCATCTGTAAAGTGTGGTGATATTTTATGATATAAAATGTATGATATTTTAAAATAAGTAAAATCACCTATTTTAAATTGGGGGAAAAGATGACAAAAAAAGGAATAGTAATGAATAATGGTAGCTTTCTAATTTCATTTATTTTCCTAAAAGTCTGAGAGAAAAAGATAGATACATCCTGACTTGAAAGGACCAAAAACTCTACATAAAACTAACTAACTAAATAAATGAGTAATTATTTACAGGAAAATTCCCCAAATCATAATACCATCACTTAGAGAATACTCCAAGGGAATTTTAAATAAAATTTGATTCTCTCTCTCCAAAAATGTCAATTTACATTAACTTTCCAGAGGTATACCTATTGCATAAATTAGGACATACCGTACTTGTTAAATACTTGAGTTTTGATTTAATAAGAGATTTCAGGATGCTGAAAGCAACCTAACCCTGCTGTTGTTATTGTAATGCATGCATAGACTGCAGTTGATAATCAGAGCTGTGTTGGGCATTCCACTTTGCACCTCCTATGGCACCAATTTTCAGAAACTGTTAGAACTCAAAATCTCACCTGATTCATCTGTGAGCTAAATTACAGGGGAAGCCATTATCATTCATTTTACATGCACTATTGGTTCAGGTTATCAGCCGAGCACCTCTGGATCACAGGGGAGGATTTTGCTAGCTTTGAGAATCTGAGAATTGAAATAGTCAACCAAGTTATTTCATTGTCCTTCTCATCAATAAATACTTTTTAATCTAACCAAAATGATGTCTAGGTCTTGTCTGAGTTCTGTGGCAGGGTTGGGATAGAGGAGTAGAAATTTAAAATCTTGTTGGAAGAGACCAAACAAATACTAAACGATTAGGAATCAATTAAATGTTAAACTCTATGGAATTAAGTAGAAAAGTATTTTAGAGAAAGGCAAGGTGAATATCAATTTGAGGAAATCGATTAGGCTGATGGAAGAGGTGAGACTTGGACCAGGGTTTTGAAGTGGGAAGCTTGGAGTAGAGGATACGTGGGTGCACGTTAAGGGGAAGGGTGTGTTTGTGTGTGTGTGTGTGTGTGTATATGTTATGCATGGTGCTCAGGCACCGTTTTCTGGGGTCGTGGTTGGGGGGAAGTGTGAGAGGAGAAAGATCATGAGCAAAGATATGCAAGTAAGAACCTAGATACCATGGGTAATACACTTGGAGAAATGCGGCTGATGAGAGGAAAAAATGTGCCCATTTACTGTCAGGATTAGGAGTCTTATTTCTAAGTCCTTACAACAACCTACAATGTAAGTATTATCATTGCCATTTTGGAAATGAAGAAACTGGGATTTTGAAAAATGCATTGATTTACACATACTAAATGCACAAGCCACCTAAGTCTTCATGAGTTTGTCTGGCATCGCGGGAAATAACAGGTCCACATGGATATCACAAACTAATGGAGACCACTTGCTAAAACTAGGGCTAACATTATAATATACTTTATGCTCCAGAGTTTCCTGATGGGATCAAACTGAAGGTCATCTGAAACTGAGATCACATCTTGCTTAATATCTCCTCCCCTCCCCACATATTGTATCCTGTATCCCTCAAGCTCCCTCTCCAGAAAACACTCCTAAAAAATCACTTGAAAAGAATCCCCATCTAAGTCTCTGCTTCTGGGGAACACTGCCTAAGACACCAGCATGTGCCAAATAAGGCTTCAAACTGTGATCAATGCATACAGCGTATCCTTGCTGCAAGTGAGGACTCATTGTGTAATGGAGCTGTCTATCAGACAGCATTGTGCTGAGTGGGATGTTGGTGGGAGGTAGTCATAACCATTACCATTAGCCAGTGTGGATGTAATAAGCACTTTACCTGGATCTTCTTTCCTAAAGCTGATTTCTAACCCTATGAGTCAGGTTCTATGATTGTCTCTGTGCTTACAGATATGGAAACTGACATTTGAGAGAGGAGATATGGTTTGCTCATGGCCACACAGCTTGTCAGTGGCAAAGTCAGGATTCCACTACACCTGTGTTTAACACTGCAGCTCCATAAACGAGTTTGTGCTTACTGAATATGTAATTTACTAAACATGTAACTTACTAGAATATCTAAGAGTCATGGCTCAGGACAATAAAGAGTTCTACTCAAGTTGCAGGGGCAACCTATAATAGTATATACAGTGTAATCCCTTTAAATGAGCACAGAATTATTTGAGAACTCCTGGGCATAAAAGAGAATGGCAAATTGGGCAGAGAAGTTTGAAGTAAGTAGAAGATATGGTAACCACATGATTAATTAACCAAATGGAACACTATTGAGGGCAATAGGAGACGCCATTAATAATTACACAAGGATAATAAGTGTAAGACAGACTATCTGAGCAAATCAGGATGTATGATCACTTCAGTAATAGGAGGCAACAAGGAGCTATATAGTAAGTTCTTGAGCAGGAGAGTGAAATAATTCTTCTGTAAATGGTGTGCAACATGATTTGGAAGAAACCTTGGAAAGTAGGAGAGCAGGAGACAGGAGATTGTTCTACAGATACTAATGTGGTCTGTCTGAGTTTCTGTCCTGGCCTCTGGTTTTCTTTCTAGTTCACTGCTAGAAATGGTGGTTCTTTCTGGACCTCAACATGCTTTCCAAAGCCTGTCAGCCAATCCTTTTCCCAGGACACCTGAACCCTGTTCTGGTATTCCCAACCACTGGTTAGATCCTTTGTTTAATTCAGAAGGACTTTGCCCTGGAACCAAATATCCTCATTCTTTTTTTTTTTTTCTTTTTTTTTGGTGGTGGTAGTGTTTGAGATAGGGCCTCACTCTGTTGCCCAGGTTGGAGTGCAGTGGCATGATCTTGGTTCACTGCAACCTCTGCCTCCCGGGTTCAAGCGATTTTCTTACCTCAGCCTCACGAGTAGCTGGGACTACAGGCAAGCGCCACCACGCCTGGATAATTTTTGTATTTTTAGCAGAGATGGGGTTTCAGCATGTTGGCCAGGCTTGTCTCAAACTTCTGACCTCAGGTGATCCACGCGCCTCAGCCTCCCAAAGTGCTGGGATTACAGGCGTGAGGCACCGCGCCTGGCCCAAAATATTCTCATTCTGCTGGCTCTACTTTCCTGAAATATCTATATCTTCACGGGGTATCCTGTGCCCCAGGGGCCTTGTGACTTTTCCCATAGAAAACAAGGTCTGGATGAACAAAAAGAAAGAGGTGCGCATTTCCCACTGAGAATCTCAGACATTTTGCCTAGATAGATTTGTCCTAAAACTTACTTCCTTCTGCTTAATGTAAGTAAAGTGAAAAAGGTCATCTTGTATAAGTGGTCCTTTTTTTTTTCGGCCTTATACTCCTGAGAATTTGTGGCAGTTCTGGGTTAAACGATGAAGGCTTCTTATTCTCATGTAGGTCTCACAGCCTCTTGTTTCCCTGAGTTTTAAACACATTGCATTACCTTTCCAGAGGTAAGATTAGGGTCAATAGTTTGAATTTGGGTTTCAGAGGGGAAAGACAGAGGACCTAATATTATTGATGGAGAGCTCCTTTGCAAAAAGGTGGTGGGAGGGAGAGAATGGTGTATCCAGCAAATCTCCAGGGTTTGCAGAGATCTAAAAAATGTAAAAATATATATATATATAAAGCTTGTAGCTTATGTCCTTTGGAATTGAAACACATGTTCTTTCACAAGGCAGCTTCCTGTGTCCCTGTCCTTTGGAAAATGCTGCCTCCTGGTCTGCTTGTGTGGAGAAAGAATGAGGAAGACAAGGAAATTAAGGACCCCTCATTATGTGAATATGGGACTTTGTTTCTAAATACAGATTGATTGTCCAATCTTAAAAAACCCAAACTTGTGAAATGGGTTTTGACTGTATTTTTCTTTCTGTTCTTTCTTTCCTTTTCTTTTCTTTTTTTTTTTTTTTTTTTTGAGACGTAGTCTTGCTCTGTCGCCCAGGCTGGAGTGCAGTGGCGCAATCTCAGCTCACTGCAACCTCCACCTCCTGGGTTCAAGCGATTCTCCTGCCTCAGCCTCCTAAGTAGCTGGGATTACAGGTGCATGCCACCACGCCCAGCTAATTTTTGTTATTTTTAGTAAAGACAGGGTTTCACCATGTTGGTCAGGCTGGTCTCGAACTCCTGACCTTGTGATCCTCTCACCTCGGCCTCCCAAAGTGCTGGGATTACAGGTGTGAGCCACCGCACCCAGACTCGAGTGTATTTTTCTACCTTTACAACATAGTGAAAAGCACCCAAACTTTAGAATTACATAGATCTGGGTTCAAATTCTAGATTTATTGTTTAATAGTTATATGACTTTGGATAAGCTCTATAACCTCTTAGCTTGATTTTCGTCATTTATAAAATATCAGAGAAAAATAGCACCCCTTGAGGTTCTCATGCAGTGTAAATGAAGTACTATTTATCAGGTCTCAAGCATAAAGCTCGGCACACAGTGAAGCGGAACTGTTGCTTCCTCAGACACGGTACACATGGGCTAATGTCTGCACTTTGCATAGCCCACTCTAAAGGAACATATCACATCATCTTATACTTAGTTGTCCATGTGCCTGCCTCCCCACCAGAACACCTGTTTCTTTTTGTAGTCCAGAGCCTGACATACAGGTGCTCAGAATATAGTCATTGGATGGAAATTAAAAATAAAATAATCTTTAGTAGTAACCTAGTTTCCGGGCAATATTCTCTTTATCTGGAATCTTGACAAAACTTTTCTTTTTTTTCCCTTTTTTCTTTCCTTTCTTTTCTTTTCTTTCTTTCTTTCAGTTGTACATTTCCAGTGCTGTTTCTTCTTTGGTAAAATGGAGTCCCTCTCTAGGGGCTGCTGTGAGGATTACATGACTCAAGTCTGTGAAGGGCTTGGCAAAGGACCTGGTATAGTGCAGTTGTTTGGCATGGGCCGTGGAACGGTGTTGAGACAGGGTCTCACTCTGTTGCCCAGACTGGTTTTGACCTCTTGGGCTCAAGCAATCCTCCTGCGTTAGCCTCCCATAGCACTGGGATTACAGGTGTGAGTCACCATGCCCAGCCTAGTGCAGATAATTGTGTAAGTGCTTCTGATAATTGTGTCCAACTTGTGTATTCGCTATTACAGAAGAACAGCTTTTGAAGTAATTTATGTTGAAATTTCTATCGCTTAAAAATATGTTTTCATTACAAAACTAATACATGCTCACTGTTAAAAATTTGGCAAATATGGAAAATAGAGACTCCTCAGTCTAATGATTGGCTACTTTCTGAGGCTTCTGTGGAGCCGATTTATGGTGGGCAACATTCTTCTTGCAAGGCATGAGAAGATTAGAAACCTGGACTGGAATACTCACACAGAACTGCAGACGTAGAAATTCTCAGGCTTGGGCAGTCCAGACCTAGAGCACATGTCCTGGGAATGCTCCTGAATTGGTTTGGAGAACCTTATCAATGATAGGCTTACCTACATGACACCTTTCATTCCAGTGAGTGTTTCTGAGGCCTGCCTTGGTGAAATCACAGCGTGGCTGCAGAACTGACATGGGCCCAATTGTCCTACCACTCATAGCATCACCACCTGGACTCAGACAGCTTTGGCTACTGGTCCAGACACCTGGCTCTCAAGCCCTGATTTTGGTGAAGTTTGTCTAGTGTTGGTTTATAAAAGCCTATAGTGTCAGTAAGATTCTGCCCACACTAATAACCCTACTCAAGTAGTTACAGTTGTCTCATCAGCTGCTTTAAATACCTTCTCTCATTTTGGAGCACCCAACCACACAGAAACCCAGCCCTGTCTCTCACTCAATGAACTGACCCTTTCGTGGTGGATCTAGTGACTGTGTATGGAAATGGCCCATATTAGCAGTGTGGCCACACACGTGCTTATTGTCTTCTCTTTCTTTCCATAAGTGAGGAGCATCACTAACGGTAAAACAATTTTATTCTTTTGATTCAACCTCAGAACTTTCAAAGTGGCCCTTCCTGTCCATCCCCGTTGTTTCAGTCTTCTTGAGGCCCTAACATGTGCTATCCTATGGGGTACTTCAACCCCATTACCATCCACATTTTCAGTCCAACTTCCTGGAAAAAAAGATGTAGCCAATACCCAGCTGCTGCAGTTTGCTGCCCAGGAGTCTATCACCATTGTCCGTAAGTCCATGCTTCTCCAGTGCTATTTTCTTTGCCAAGAATATTCTATCTCTTGGAAAAGTCCTGCTATTTTACCTAATCTGAATGTTGCTACAGTGAAATCTTAGTTGACTCTGGAAAACAGTTATCCACTTCTTTCCAATGCTCTCAGAGCCCACAGTTTTGCCTCTGTTACTGCCCTTATAGTATGTTGTAATTATCTATTTATACATCTGTCTCCTCCCACTGGAATGTGAGATTGTGGAAGCCAGCGATAGCTCATATTCACGGGTGCATCCCCAGCGCCTAGAGCATAGTAGGCGTGTAGTGTTGATTGGAGGAGTAACTAGTGACTAGAATAAGTGTTCTTTTGCTCATGGAAAATGACTTTTAGGCTAATATGCTTTTGTGATTTAGCAAAAAATGATAAAGTTCAAAGTGGAAAAAAGTTTCCTAACCTGTTGTGACATACAGCAAGAGATTTTATTGCATATTTCTGTTTTTATCTGCCATATGGCTTTCCATTCACAAACTGCTCTAGTGAGAATTACTTTTGCAGGTAATTTTCTAATGATTGTCTTGGGATAAACAAATTTATCAGACTTGTTTGGCTAATGTATTCAAGGAGGTTCACAGGGGAAAAGATTAATCATCTAAGAAGCAAGCCGGTGTCTGTCATTAGGCGGAAGGGTCCAGAGAGATGATAGGAGCTGAGCGAGTGGTTGCTATGACTGCAGATACCTTTCTCTCCCTTTGTGAGGTCAACAGCAGCTCCCAAGCTGATTGGCTAAAATTAGATTATCCTGCTGACCAACTATGGGGAGTTAATTTCATCAGAAAGAGAAAAATGGTAGGAAATCCTGCTGTGACGCTACAAAGGAATTTTCTTTAGAAACCCACAGAGCCCAAGTTTGCTTTCATTATAATTAATATGTTCTGTCTAATAAAATAATTTAAGGGAAGCAGACAATAGCATTAGTCTATTATTTTGTATATCCATATAAGCTTTAATCTTGTTTGTCCTAAAACCAACTCTCAAAGTTAAAGTTACCTTTATTTTCCTGTAAATACCTTCCATAACCAAAGACTGTCATCGTGTACATGTTTATATAATTGGAGATAGGCTAATTGTGAAAAATACAAAAGGAGCTGGCACAATTAAAGGTATCTGCTTACAGGCCTCTCGCCCTAGGGAAATAGCAGGCACAAAGAACTTTAAGCAGAATCATTTACCTTTGGATTGAGAGCATAGTTTTAATTGAATGTGAATAGAATTCTGCCTTCCAAAGGTTTCTTTCCCTGGAAGTCTTATACTGCTTACCCTCTGGCTTTCCACCTGGTATATCCTTTGTTCTGGAAATTAATCACCACTGACCTGGCTTATTACATTTATTTCTGTACAGAGAAAATACAGACTTTGTTCATCTTATGAAAAAGAATGTTGTCTGTTTGCAGGCTCTACTGAGTTATAAAACTAAGTGGATGTAAAACACAAACCAAAGAAAACCAACCCAAAGGTTTTTTTTTTTTTTTAATTTTTTTGTTCTTTTGTGACTATGGAAATAAAATATGATTAAGAAAGAATCTGAAATAATTTGTACCTCAAACAACCGTGTCACAAGTTTACCTGTATAGCAAACCTGCACATGTACCCCGACCCTAAAATAAAAGTTAAAAACAAAAAACAGAAAAACAGCTAACATTTATGGAATTCTGGAATTCTGGATACTCTACATGCTTCTATCTATATGATTGCCAAATCAACATGTTTTAAATATTAAATTAACCTATTGAGATACATTTGGTTGCATGCTGAAGGGCTCATGAGAGGGACTCAAGATGACCCTCTCCTGAGAGCCATGGTTGGGGGATTGGAGATGAGCATGTATGTTTAAAAGGTAGTGATGCACTCCAGGCAAAATAAAAACATTACTGAACAATCATTTCAAATAGGAAGCACTGTGGGAATTCCTAGGAAGACAGAGTGAGACTACCGTGGCTGAAATGATCCAGCTTCAGATATTTCTTACAGAAGACTGGGTAGAGAGATGAAGAGATGACCATCACGATGCATATTAATGTTACACATCATTGAGGATTTGGGAAACAAAGACAAAACACCATAGTTCCATCACCCTCATAATAATCACTATATTAATCACATCTATTAAGTGCTTATCCTATTTCAGCCACAGCACTCATTTACCTCCCCACGATACTCCTCTGAAATAAGTTCTTATTGTGATCACTATTATTGCATTGTAATTAATGTGAGGAAGCTGAGCCATAGAGATGAATCCATCTAAATTCACACCGTTAATAAACTGGGGAGCCAAAATTCCAATCTACTTCCTCTTGTTAGCATTTTTTGCATGAGTCTCTGCTTGTTTTGCATGAGTGTTATTACAATCTTCATTTTTTGTTACTTTTTCACTTATGTTATTGTATAAATCTAATGATCATTTTTGATAGCTACATAATATTTCATTGAGTGATTTGTACCACCAATTACTCAACATTCCATTATTGCTGAACTTTAGTATTTTCAAATTTTGGAAACATTTTCTGAATAAGTTATTTTTCTGTTTACACTAAGGCTATCATATAACCCATATCATAGGGTTAATTTCTAAAGTTGAAAGGACTCTTTGAAAAACAATGTTGTTATATCCTCTTTTGTCAATCATACCAGGGCGCTCAATGTACTGCATTCCTGACAGCTTGGAAGAATCATTAAAAAAGCAAAAACATAAAACAAAAAAAATTAAAAATGTTGATTGATAGGCAACAATAAGCTTCCTGTTTTATGCTTTTCCTGGTCACTAAATAATTTATGTATTTGTTAAAACATATTTATTGAGCACCTCTTTGTCTTGTGATATATTAGTGGGCAGCATAGATAAGTGATGATATATCTGTTTCCTAATTCTATTCAAATATTTTTTTTCAGACAGGACATTTTAAATATCACTATTATAGTATGTGGGAGGAAGATGATTAGAAGGGAGAAAGATTTCAGGGAAACCAAGTTCAGATACTATCTTAATAGAATGGCTAGATAAGTATTCTGTGACCAAACAATTTTAAAAAGGGAAAAGTGGGTGCACAAAACATATAGGATCACAAACTCTTATGAGTTATCTCAATGTTCTAGTGGAATTTCCTTATAATGACATTATTAAAAGTCTCCATCCCAGGCTATTGGATTTAATAAGAACTTTGTAGATGCATGTGAGAGACTTCCAGCTCATGTTTTCATGTATTTCTTTCTCGTCCTTTCTTTTAATACTGTGGCTGTTGGGTAGTGGTGTTGTATAGCTTCACATTTGGGTCACATTTTCAAGTAGGAGTGATGTGGTTGTTGTGAGAGATGTTGAAATTTGAGTTGTGGTGGCATATGAATAGACCTAAGATAGCTTTATCTCATGGTTCCCTAGGGTAGAAGGGGAGAGGTTGTCATCCATCCTCCCACTACTTGCAATAATGCAAGCATCATATAGCCAGATAGTTTGGTTTTAGAGTATGGCTGTCACACAGCCAAGGGCTGTTTGAAAGTGGGTGTATGGTCACACAATTGATTCCTGTCGTTTTAGAGAATGGATTGTATTGAAACCAACCATAGTCTATGTTTCTGCAGATCATTATTTGAGACAAACATAGCTTGCAAAACAAAATATTTGTTCATTCAGAGGTCATGCATGCTAGGTTATTTAGCTCAGTACTTACCACAATGTAAGTGATCAATAAATATTTGTTACTTTTGTCATTTATATTTTTATTCTTGTTAAATTTGCTGAAGTGTGATTTTTTCCTCTTCATATTCCAAAGGCATCTAGAAGTGAAAGGGAAAAAAGGAATAGCATCAGAGATGAAAGAGAAGGAAGGATCAAGGGGGGAGCTATTTTTAAGACTGGGCTGCTGCTCTGAAGTGCATAGGAAGAAACAAGAAGAATAAAGAGACTGATGATGAGGGCAGAGAAGAGATCAACGGTTAACTGTGTAGAGTTGTGGGAGTAGGTGGAGGGTCCTGGACAGGAAGAACAGTTTAGTGGAAAACTAGAGAAATGTTAGCAAGTCAGGGCTCTGAAATCATGATGAAATTTAGCGTGCCTTAGGCTAGGCACTATCCTGTTTCTAAAGCCATGTGGTATGGAAGGCTATACTCGCTCTCTATTGCATGCCAGATTGTGCAAGGATTTGCAATTGAAAACAAATTGCCTTATTGCTAGAGAGAAATTAAAGACTGAAGTGAGCTTGGGAGTGACAGGTTGATAAACAATTATTTTGTTTCCTTGAAGGCAAGATTACTGGCTAAATGTTGAAATTTCAGTTAACTAACCACACAGTGGGCCACATGGCTTGTTATGCATAAGAAGCAAATGGAAAGTCCAACCATGATTGTGATCCTGGTCTGACAAGGTGGCAAAGACCAAATGGACTCCTTTTACACTGAGCACTTCCTGGAAGGAAAAGGCTGATGATTTCTCTGTCCTCCTCTAAGAAGTTTGCTTAATTTTGTCTGAGCCCCTAAGGAGGGAGGGGCGACATCTAACTGGTTTGTGGGCGTACAAGTTGATCGGGGCCTACAAAGAGGATTGGCAGGCAGAGTTTCCACAGACCAAATTGTGTCTCAGCTGATGCAGAGCACTACCAAGTCACTGCCTGTGTGGTTGTGTCAGTGTCTGCTACAGGAAGGGACTCCGCGGTGGGCTCAGAACTGGGGCATTGCCAACCATCCATGTGGCTCGAAGCAAGTCCCTTCACCCTGCAGGGGTCCAGCTTTATATATCTGTAAGGTAAGGGCACTGGACAAAGAGCCCTCTGGGTGCTAAGAGTCATGACCTAAATATACCTGTAGTACATGGGCCTTTAGGATTGCTGGGTCCACAGAAGTGTTGGCTGAAATGGGAGGAATAAGATAATTTCCAATTGTATTTTCTCCGGCTCAGATAAATTTTTTGATCTTTTCCTTGCTTCTGTGTTGTAGCCTATTAGATAGTTTCAATTAGTTCTTCCCTATTATACAGTAATTGTTTATCTGTCTTGACTGTGAGCTATTCAAGAACAGGGACATAATTTTTCTTGTAACTTATTTAGTTTCGAAGAAGTAGTATATTTACATGATTCAGAAGGTACAAAAGGAAATACAGTAAAGTCTTCTTCCCTCAGCAACCCATTTCCCCTTCCTATTGGCAATCAAAGTTATTGTTGTCTTGTGTATACTTGCAGTTGTTTTATGCATGCACGGATGAAAATATATGCACTATATTCACCTTCCTTCTGTTCCCAAAACCTTTTGTGGACAAATACTAGTTAGTATATGTACTTGTTCTGCATTTTCTGCTTTCTGCTTAATGCTATATAGTGAAGATATTTTTACATATTATATAATGAATTACCTCAGTCTTTTTTATAACTGCATGGTATTCCATTTTGTATATATGTCACAATTTATTTAAAACAGTCTCAATTTGATATTTAGGTTGTTTTTAATCTTGTGATATTATAAATAATACTGTAATAAATAATCTTATGATTTTGCAGGGGGGTGTGTGTGTGTGTGTGAAAATTTCTAGTAGTAGAATTTTTGGGTCAGGTATATATGCATTTTCAATTCTAATAGATATTGTCAAATTGCTTCTTATAGAAGTTGCCTCAGTTGACAGTCTTACCAATAAAATTCAGAGTGCCTGTTTTTCTACACTTCCACTAACATAATTGTGTATCTCGATAGGAATCTGAACTCTTGCAAGGGCCTGGGTTCTTTGATTAGGAAGATCAGCCAAATCTATCCACTTGCGATTAGTATGTGTTCTCCAGCAGTGCTGCCTCTTATCCTCCCACCTCCTACTTGCGGCAAGGGGGAGGGGGAGGGGGAGGGGGAGGGGGAGGGTGTTGGGGGGACAGAGAGAGAGAGAGATTTTGTGCTAATGAGACAAGTGGCAGATAAGTTCCTAAAATGTGATTTGGGAAATGCCAATGGGGTCTCTCCTTCACAGATACTTATCCCATCAATTTAATTTGATTTTTAAAAAATTCCACATTTGAATTCATTCCTTTGCTTAAGATTTTGTCTCTTATCAAAACATAACTGATTAAGTCTTATCAGTCATTTGCACCCTACTGTGAATTATTTCCACCGTAAGCAGTTTTGCTGCGCAGGAAGTCAGGGAGAAAGATGGGAAGGAAAAGATTCTGAAAAGGGAGATGAGAGAATATTCAAATGTCACCTATTTAACAAGTTTAGCTATGTCTACTGTCTCATTAGAGACATCTCTCTAAAACCAATTTTGGTCATGTCATTTTCCTGCTTAATATATTTCCATGACCCTCACCACTTTTAGGATCAAAGATACATTTAGCATGGCATGCAAGCCCTTTCCCAGTCTGGTTTCTGTTGACCGTTATAGCTTCTTCTCTTTTAGTCTTGGCCCTTTAAACCACAGTTACAGTTAGCTTCTTGCTACCTCTGAAGTGAATGATTACCCTGTGTATCCTTTACCACCTTTCCTAATTTGAACTCTGAAGGCCATTCTGAGGGCTTCCTAAAACATTTGTGCCTACCTCCATCCAAGCAGAACTTCTTCAGCATTATAATTTCTCCTAAATTAATTGTTGTTGGTTTAATTCCTATCTCTTAATAGACTATAAGCCTCTAGTAGGTAGGAAGTTTTTTTTTTTTTTTGTCAAATCTTTTTTTCCCATAGGTTATCGGGGTACAAGGTAGTGTTTGGTTACATTAGTGAGATTTTTAGTGGTGATTTGTGAGATTTTGGTGCACCCATCACCCGAGTAGTATAGACTGCACCCTATTTGTAATCTTTTATCCCTTGCCCCCTGTATTAGTCCATTTTCATGCTGCCAAGACATACCTGAGACTGGAAATAAAAAGAGGTTTAATTGGACTTACAGTTCCACATGGATGGAGAGGCCTCAGAATCATGGCAGGAGGCAAAAGGCACTTCTTACACGGCAGCGGCAAGAGAAAAATGAGGAAAATGCATAAAAAGAAACCTCCAATAAAACCGTCAGACCTTATGAGACTTATTCACTACCATGAGAACAGTATGGGAGAAACCGCCCCCATGATTCAAATTACCTCCCACTGGGTCCCTCCCAGAACATATGGGAATTATGGGAGCACAATTCATGATAAGATTTGGGTGGGGACACACAGTCAAACCATGTCACCCCTCTCCCAACCTTCCTCCCAAGTCTCCAAAGTCCATTGTATCATTCTTATGCCTTGGTGTCCTCATAGCTTAGCTCCCATGTATCAGTAAGAATATACAATATTTGGTTTTCCATTCCTGAGTTATTTCAGTTAGAATAATAGTCTCCAATCTCATCCAGGTCACTGCAAATGTCATTAATTCATTCCTTTTTTATGGCTGTGTAGTATCCCATTGTAAATATATACCACAGTTTCTTTATCCACTCATTGATTGATGGGCATTTGGGTTGGTTCCATGATTCTGCAATTGCAAATTGTGCTGCTATAAGCATGTGTGTGCAAATATCTTTTTTGTATAAAGACTTCTTTTCCTCTGGGTAGACACCTAGTAGTAAGATTGCTGAATCAAATGGTAGTTCTAATTTTAGTTCTTTATCTTCTCTTAGTTTTTCTTTCTTTTAGTTCATTGTGGTTTTGATTTGCATTTCCCTGATCATTAGTTATGTTGAGCATTTTTTCATATGTTTGTTGGCCATTTGTATATCTTCTTTTGAGAATTGTCAATAGCTGTGACATAATTAAACTAAAGACGTTTCTGCAACAAAAGAAACAGTCAGCAGAGTAAGCAAACAACCCACAGAGTGGGAGAAAATGTTCATAATCTATACATCCAACAAAGGACTAATATCCAGAATCTACAAGGAACTCAAACAAATCAGCAAGAAACAAAAATCTCATCAAAAATTGGGCTAAGGACATGAATAGACAATTCTCAAAAGAACGGCCTTCATCCTTAGATCTTCCCTCTGACAGAGCCTACCCAAATGAGAAGGAATCAGAAAACTAACTCTGGTAATATGATAAAACAAGGCTCTTCAACGCCCCCCAAAAAATCTCACTAGTTCACCAGCAATGGATCCAAACCAAGAAGAAATCCCTGATTTACCTGAAAAAGAATTCAGGAGGTTAGTTATTAAGCTAATCAGGGAGGCACCAGAGAAAGGCGAAGCCCAGTGCAAAGAAATCCAAAACATGATACAAGAAGTGAAGGGAGAAATAGTCAAGGAAATACCCAGCATAAAGAAAAAACAATCAAAACTTCAGAAACAATGGACACACTTATAGAAAGGCAAAATTATCTGGAAAGTCTCAGCAATAGAATTGTGCAAGTAGAAGAAATAAATTCAGAGCTCGAAGACAAGGGACCAGTCCATGTCACAACTCTTTAACCATCTTTTTCTGAATATTATTTCCTGTGATCTTTTGAAAGTTGACGGATAGTTCACCAGACTAAGCTCAAATTCATTTGGCTTTCAGTTGAAACGAGGCAAGCTAAAGAACAGAATATCTTTAATTAGCAATATCATGGTTTATATAAACCCAACAAGGCCTCATATCATTTTGGTACTAGGATAATGTTTTTCTTAATGTCATAACATCAGTAAAATTGATCCGTAATGGGGTGTGTGTGTGTGTGTGAGATTTATGTAACTTGAGTGTTGGCTAGGATAGCTGCTGAAGTTTATAGCAATGTCAGGGTAGGATTAAATTGGTATATAGTCCAGACTGCCCAGTTTTGAATCCTGGCTTCATAACTAGCTTTATGACTCTTGATGCACAACAAGACATTCCTTGATCTCCTCAGAGGATTGGTTTCAGGACCCCTAGCAGATACCAAAATCCACAGATACTCAAGCTCCTTACATAAAATGATGTAGTATTTGCATATAACCTATGCACATCCTCCATATACTTTAAATCATCTATAGATTACTCATAGGACCCAATATAATGTAAAATATAGTTATTATACCATATTGTTTATTATTTGTATTGTTTTTGAACATTGTATTGTTATTATTTATTTATATTTTTTCAAATATTTTCAATCCATGGTTGGTTGAATCCTTAGATGTGGTACCCATGGATACAGAGGGCCCACTGAACTTAACATTTCTGTCACTTGTGTTATCTTCTGTAAATGGGCTGAAGATAATAGTAAGACCTTTGTGGAATTTTTTGAGGATGAAATGAGTTAATATATGTAAAGTGCTTTCACTAGAACTTGGCACATAGTAAATGTCCAACATATGTTAGCCATTGTACATGATACTGGGAGCAGATGAGAAATAGTGGTGTTTATGCATCCTGGGTTGAGGTTTGGTGTGGAGAATATGTGCCTGCTCTTGGCCTTTTCTCACATTATCAGGAAAGGCTAGAGAGGGAGTAGCTAGATCAGGGTGCTGTAGGTGTCCCTTACAGAAGAGCAGCCCCTGGGGAATAAACACAAGCTATGGAAGGAAGCTTGACCAGGCAGCTGAGTAGGTTTCATGATAGTTAGAGTAGGTGTATATGGATCAACATTAAAATGGTCAGGTCCCAGGAGCTGGTGCTACCATTTTGAGGCTGAGGTTCTTAGTGGAAACTGACAAGACAAGGTAGATTCTAGGGCCTGTAGAAACTCTGCAACTCATGTCTCAGACAAAGGGCTAGTTCTGTTCTCCATAAAGAACTCTATAAGACAATTAAATAAGCCCACCACCGTATAAAAAGAGAGCAAAAAATAGAAATAAATAGTTTGCAGAAAAAGAAGTAGAAATGGCTTTTAAGCACATGAAAAGCCACTCGGCCCCACTCATAAAAGAAAAGATGTGAATTGCAACTACAGCAAGATTCCATTTTTCACCTATCAGATTGGCAATGTAAGAGTTTGATAATACTGAGAAATGGCTCTCTGCCAATTGGCGCAACTTTTACAGAAAGACATTTGTTAATATCTATCCAAATTAAAAATGCATATGCCTTTTCACCTAGCAGTTCCACAGGTAGCAAAATGTCCCACATATATATTCTCAAATTTGTGAAATAATCCATGAAAAGTTTATTCATTTAAGCATCATTTGTAATAGCAAAGTCTTCAGAACATCCTGAGAGCCCACCAATAGGACTGGCTAAATAAATAAGTTTGCATCAATTTAATGTAACTGTAAACAAGAACAAAGAAGTACTTTTTGTGTAGACATGAACTCCAAGATTTTTTGCTTTTTTTAAAAAAGGCAAAGTGCAGAAAAACATGTCTAGTAGGCTACTTACTCCTTGTGTTTAAAAAGGGAAAACAGGCTATATACATACTTAATCATCTTATGTATATGCATATGCATAAATAGGTGATATAGATTATCTGTTATGTGAAATGCTTGAGACCAGAAGTGTTTTGGATTTAGATTTTTTTGGACTTTGGAATATTTGCATTATGTTTACCAGTGGAGTATCCCTAATTTGAAAATCTGAAATCCAAAATAGTCCAATGAGCATTTCCTTTGAGGGTCCTGTCAGGGCTCAAAATGTTTCAGATTTTGAGGCATTTTGAATTCTGGATATTCAAATGTATGGGGATGCTTAACCTGTACATTATTTGCCTGTGTGGAGGAAAATTGGGGGATAAGTGAGAGAGAACTTTTCACTTCATACCATTTGGTAGTGCTTGAATTTTGAATCATATAAATTCATTACCCATTCAAACTTTTAAAATAGAAATAGTGCATCCTGCTCTCTAATATAACCATGGAATTTAATGTGAAAAGTGTGGTTCGAAATACTGATGAATGCAATTAATCATATACCACCCTACTCCTGTTCCTTTTGATATCCAACAATATTTGAATAAATTTGATGCCCCAGAAAGACACTATGGGCTTATCCTATAGCTCCTTACATCCTGGTGTTCAGATCAAGTACTGCTGAACATGCACTTACCACAGTGTGAGATGGGTTTAGTGGCATGAGTAAGGCTTTGGAGGAGGCAGAGCTGAGCATAAATCCTGTTTATATTATCATTGGCTACATTAACTTGATTGAGTTGCCTAATCTCTCTATACCTTGATTTCTTGATCTGTAAAATGTAAATAATAACTATTCAGTGCTTTATCATGAAGTTGACCTTCACTCCCCTGATATGCCATGAGATTTCAAGTTGATTTAAGGACGAAACTCATTAACAAACAGCTTTCTGCATTAGTGTCCCAGCTTTGCCTCTGTTAGAGCCAAGGTAAAGCTGACCGAACTTACCTCTTGCCCCTTGTTTCACTAAGTCCCTTGTAAATGACTCCAACCCACTGTTTTCTGGTTCCTGCTGCCTCTCTGAAGTTGGTCTCCATTTCTTCCTGGTCAGCCAATTCTCTTTCTAAGGTACACTCAACTTAGCCCTAAGAATGTGCTTCTTACCCTCTTTCCTATCCAAAGCCTCTGGAGGCGTTTTAGATAGTTGTTTTCTCATGGTTGAGAGAAAGGGAATTCCTTTCACAATGGGATTTGGGGGCCAATCTATTGTGTCTGGATCCCCAGGGACATGGTGACAATCACACTTATCTTGGAAGGATTTGTGCCAGGGGTGCAGGGGTGGGTTAGGCTCTTCTGTCTTCCCTTCCTCTAACTGCAGCTCTTACTTACCTGTGGCAACTTTCAGATGCCTATGCTAACTGTTCATCAGAGTTTGGCTTGGTGTAATTTACAATCAGCTGTACATAAAATGTGTTTGTGTCTTGCAAACTGTTTACTTAAGCAACTACTAGGACCTGTTACCACATGACATCAAAGGCTCTGAGGTAGTTGTTTTTTAGTCAGTCCAAAAAATTATCGAAGTTTTGGGTTTATATGTGTTCATGTACTTTAATGGTAGAGAAATTCGCATATGGTTAATAGATTGGTTGCTATGATGAGATAGAATGCTTTTTGAAAAAGTTTCTCTTTAAAGTCACACATTAATCACTTTCAAGGTGGAGGGAAAGCAGAAGTGAGAAAAACCCAGACTATCGTAGGCTAGATTTCCCCCAGATATTATTGCTGCTTCTGTCTCTACAGCCGAACATAACAGCTGGTGAGTAGGGAGAAACTGGAGAAAGATCTTTTCTTGCCTTTAATCCAGTATGCTGTTTTCTTGTGCCCGTTTTACTGTAATTCTCAGCGGCCGTGGGACAAAAGCTGTTGACTGATACATGCAATTACCTCCTCTAATATTGCTCTCAACTGTCGGGCCTGACTGACAAAAGTGGATGAGGTTTAGTTAAGGTCTGGGAAAACACTCTTTTAATAAAAGACATTCCCATCTCTATGATCACACCCTCCCTCAGACCTTTTCATCTGTTTTCTAGAAAGATAAGGTCTGGTGATGGAAAGTTAAAACGTGATGCTGAACTTGGACATTAGCAACACCACCATTTACCTCAAAAAAATTCTCCGCAGTGTGGTGTGTGTGTGTGTGTGTGTGTGTGTGTGTGTGTCTGTGTGTGTCTGTGTGTGTGTGCGGGCACAGTTTGCATTTGCAATGATGGAAATCAGTTTGGATCGTTGGGCAGAGTTTCCCCAGAAAGAATAAGAGGCTATTTTAGAACATTAAACCAGATCCTTATTGGTTTCAGCCCTCAACTGATTATTTTGTTGGCAAAAGAAAGCCTGAGGAGGCTTTCCCCTCTGAGTTTTTCTGTGGATTGCTGGACTCTGAGGCCCTCATTCCTCTTGCAGGAGGTGTGGATCAAAACTGCGTTGAAGGAACTGTAGATGGAAATTCTCTCCTTCCCACCGAGGAGCCGCTGCAGGTTGCAGACTCCCAGAATGCCACACTGAGAAGAGGCGGGCTGAAATTCTAGAGCAGAATCCCTGGGGCAGCCCCTGCTGAAGGAGGGTGCATCTGTTGAAAATCTCACCACCGCCCCCACCCCGCCCAGCCTTCAATTTAGAGGAATTTCTAGTTCATGCAGAATGAAGACAAGATCACATAAGTGAGGATGACGCCCTATTTACAAGTGTGGTTTGGAAGACTGAAGTGGAAACCTTGGGAAAGTGTTCTTATAAAAACAAAAAACTGTGTGGGTTGGGTTGTGTGCCTGCCTTTTGAAAGGCCTGCTGGTCGTTCTGAATGCAGACTGCTGGCCATGGTGCAGATGGAAACCAATTCTTTAGGAAGGCTGGGCAGCACTTGGCAGAACCTTCTCCCTGACTGCTTTGATTTGTGTGCATGTGTGGAGAGGGGATTGGGACTGAAGAGGTTGCAGTTTATTCACATACCCAGAAGGGAGCTAATCCAGGTCAGAAGGAAGTCTGCTCCCTTATCAACAGTTAGGTAGCTTTTCCTATCAGTTTTCCCTTGTGTTGGCACTCAATTTTCATAATACAATATGTAAT
Organism: Pongo pygmaeus; assembly: GCF_028885625.2. NCBI lineage: Eukaryota > Metazoa > Chordata > Mammalia > Primates > Hominidae > Pongo > Pongo pygmaeus. Next base: position 191,219,225 of record NC_085930.1, read on the forward strand.
GTGATAAGGCCTACCCATTATTCATAGTAGCAATAGCATGGCAAGGTTATTCCTATGCAGTTTTCTTAAAGAACAAAGGGCCAAGCTACTGATGAAGCTAAATTACCTATGATTTTAGAACCAGGACAAAACAAATTATTCTCTTTCAAATATCTGCAGACTCTACTTAAAAAAGGTTTCTCTTAGTGGTAAGCCCGCCTTCCACCTCCATCCTTTCCTCCTTCATATGGAAACTATACATCAAGGTAACACCTCTTTGCTTTCTGTAGGGGCCTCAGAGTATGTCAGCTGGGGTCAGACGGGAACAGGAGGCTGGCTCAACACACATTTATTGCACTCCTGCTTCATGCCAAGAAATGCACCAAAATCTGGAATTGTGTAACACAGCAAAGGAAAAGACTCATCTCCAGGAAGCCCCCTTGTCTAGGAAGAGAAATTGAATATCAGCATAAGGTGGTGAAAAGCTGTGAAGGAGATGAGTGCCACAAGTCCATGGAGGAAGGATTCTAGCCTGGACAGGTGAGGAATGGCTTTCTGGAAGAAGCAGATGCCCCAGCTGAACTTTAAAGTGCCCATGTGAAATGAACTGTCTGTATCTTCAATCAGCAAATGGAATAGGTGGCCACTGTTTAATTCTGGAATGGGGAAGTGTAAAGGTGTGGTGTGTGTGTTTACCCCTACTTAGGGATTCAAAACAGACAGTAAAGAACAAAAGTCTAGCCCTTTGAGCATTCTCCATGGGACATTTGAGGTCTAGCTGGCCCCAGAGAAAGGGAGACAGAGGAAAGGTCATATCCATTTGAGAAAATCAAAGTGTCTGCTCCAATTGAGTCTGGTGTCCTTATTCCTGGAATAGCCATCCCTACTGCTCTGGTGCTGATTTACCTCCGGCAGTTCAGTGCTTCCTGGAAGGTAGGCTGGGCTTTTTAACAAAGTGACTCCTTGCTTGACATGTTTTACCCATACACAGAGGCCACTGCACTACGTGCAAGAAACAACAAAAAATTAAATGAGACTCAATGCCTTCCTTAGGGATCTAAAACCCCAGTAACACAGATAAACAGGTAAACAAATAATGGCACGATGGTGTGATTCTATAGCAACAGGAATAGGGCACTGCAGGGCCACTGAAGGAAAAGGTGATGACCTGGCTTGGATTAGTGATAAAAAGGGGCTTACCTCCTTTCTCTGTTTCTGCTAATAGCCAGTGACTACTCCATGCTTTTCCCATGTCGGGCATAGCTATAAGTACTTTGGACATAGCGGCACATTTAATCATCACACAACAATAAGAGGAAGCTGAGGCAGACAGAAGTGCCCAAAGTCACATACTTGAAGCCAGGACTTGAACCTGGGCTATCTGGCTCCTGAATCCATGCCTTTCACTAATAATGACTTACCCTCCAATGGGGAACAATCTCCATTCTGGCCTTTCTTTAGCGAAGGCAACTGCCTGAGCTCATGGTCTGATCTGGCTTCTGGGAAAGAGAAAGCAGGGGAAACGTCTAGAGATGGCATACTGGGAGAAGAAATTTCTTGCTGCGGAATCCTGCCCACATCTCCCACCCCACCATACACAATCCCACGTGCACTTACACCTACATGCCGTGTACATACGAACATTTTTTCCCCTACTCCCATGGGCCCCAACTCTGCCTTTTCATCAAAATCACCGAGAGTTTTAAATAAAATGCAGATACTGAGGCTTGTTCCTAAATTACAATCTTGGGCATCTAAATTTTTTGATTAAAAAGATTGATATGCATGCTTAAAGTAAAAATTTAGACAGTACAGCAAAGAATGTGTTTGTACCCCTCCCACCTAGCCGTTAGTTCTTCCCAAAGGCAAACACTTAACCGTTCCTTGTGATCCTTCCAGAAAACAATATATGCATATATTCATCTTTTTTTTTCTTCCTCTGTAGGTGATAGTGGTGAATAGTCATGAGAATCCGGGAACTGGCTCCTGCTCTGTCTATCTTGGAGATGCATCTTTTGTGAGAGGCCAGGGCAAGAATAGGGAGGCTTAGGCAATGGGGAGTTTCTGAGTAGATAAAGCAGATGGCAGAGCAAAGGGATAGAGCCTGGAGAGAGGCTACTTCCTGTAGCAACCTGCTTAAGAGTGAGAGGAAAGCAAGGCATGGCTATGAGCACGTGTAGTCTCAGCTACTTGGGAAGCTGAGGCTGGGGGATCACTTGAGCCCAGGAGTTCAAGACCAGCCTAGGCAACATGGTGAGACCATGTTTCTTTAAAAAAAAAAAAAGAGAGAGAGAGAGAAAAGGTGACAATTCCTCCAATACACATCAAATACATAAGAGCTAACAAGGACACAGTGGCAGAAAATAGTCAGAGTTGAGCAAGCATCAGTGAGGAAATGCTTTCCAGAGGAGACTTGAGAAGTCTCAAAAATGAAAAGAAAGAGTATTGGTGTAGAAAGAATGGCTTGAGATGTGAAAGCTCATTCATCCATTTATTCCAGGTATATCTTTTTCTTCAGTACTTTGGGAGGCAATAGGTGTAACAGCAAGAACATTCAGGTTAGTGTGAGTCTGCCGTATGTATGAGGGTTGAATTCACATTAGGTGTGGTGACTATCATATGGGAGGCGCTGCAAGGTGAAGGAGACATGTCCTCACATTTGGTCTTTGGGAAGCTAAGCAGGCAGAAACCTAAGTGCAAAGTGGCCAGTGTTTTCCTAATGCTAGATAAGTACATGATGTGTTGGAAGGGTGGAGTAGAACTAGAAACTCCTGGAATTTCTTTTAAGAACGAATGCAGGACCTCATTAGCCTGAGTCTTTAAGTAAGTCACACATTTTTGGTCACTGCATTCTGGAAGGGGGACAAAAAGATCTGTCACAGACAAAATCTGGAGATATTTAAGGCTTTGTTGACTTTGGCAAATGCTTGGTTATAGTTCTGTGGTCTGTTTGTTATCTAGAGTCTCCATGAATTGCAAGGGAAAACAATGGTACACTGGCATTTCTATTTGATAACCCGTTCTCTTTGGAATTCTGGTTAGAAATCAAAGGCTTACTTGAGTTTTAATGCTTTCAGGACTTGAAATACTTTTCTATCTTCCTAATAATATATTAACATTTTCTGAAGACAACATATATCTGGAAAACAACATTATTTACTCAAATAATTTTTTTTGAAAAATGGACCAAAAAAAAAGAAAAACCGACAAAAACCTTTTCATGTTGTATCTCAGACTAGCCCAGGTTGTGTTCCAAAATTTTTTTGCTGAATGGTCGTTTCTGCAATTGAAAGGCCCATGATTTTTTTTTCACAGCACCATTTTGCTTTTCAAAATTTCTATTGTGTGCCAGGTATGGTTTTGGCATTGCATCCTTGCAGGAGCACTGCAAGGGAATGATTGTGCTATTATCTTCATTTTACAGATGAAGAAAATGAAAGCAACAAAAAGTTTCATATCTTACCTAAGGTCTTCTTGTTCTGATAAGTGATCAAGCTGGTATTTGAACTTGGGTGCCTCAACATGAAGGTCAAGCATCTCATTTTACAGATGAGCCAACTGAAGTCCCAAGATCACTCACCTCATTGGTTACAGATCTTGGAGCCCAGGGACTCTTAATCCAGGACCAGTATGCTTTGCATGACATGCAGGATGTATCTGAGACACAAACTGTGCTTTGTTCTCTTTCCTCACTAATGAATCCTGCATACATTCTCCCTACCCTCTTCCCCCATGAATCCATGTTTGTGGTTTCCCAGGAGCTACAGATGATGGTCCCAGACTCTGTCCATCCTGATCTTTGGCATGGACCCCTAAATCCAGCCAAATGCGGCACCCACAGTCTCTTGCATGAACAAGATATGGGCTTTTCTGTCTCTGTCATTATTCACCATTTACTGTGGTTGGCATGCCGTCTTCCTGCCAGCTCCACAGTTCGAGGTGCCGCTATTCTTTCAGATGCATCACACATGTTACTTCTTTTATGAAACTTGCAGAGTCTCAGAGTTGCATGAGATTTGTCACTCTTGTTGAGAGAAAGAGGACAGAGTGGAGAAGAAAAGGGAAGGGAGAAAATGGGTGGAATTCATGGCCCTAGATATGAAGCTTGGAGATGACTGAAGTAATAGATGACTCCAAGGATAATCAATAGCCATGAGAGTTATGGCTTATTGAATGCTTACTATTTCTTGGGAGAGTGCAATGTTATCATCTCCTTAAATTCTCACTGCAAGTCGTCAGGTTTCTGCAGCTGGTATTTAAGCCCAATTCTGCCTGAAGTCAAAACTTGTGTTCTCTTTCACTGTTGTCTCCTAAGACAATTGGTTGTGAGGTAGAAAAAGAACTGGATAATTCTCAAAATGGAAAATTAAAAAGATGAAACAAAATTGGGGTCATGGATTGAGACAATACAGTGAGAGACACTGGAATTGGAAGAAATGAGGCATGAGGCCAGAGTGGAGCTCCCTTAGGACACCGCTTTTGGCTTCTGGAGCCTTTATTACAATGAGGCAGCTCAGGACTTACAGTGTTCATCTGAGTGCCAGGAATCATACTGTCATGGTGCTTCTCATGGGTTTTGCATCTTGCTTTGTGTTATAGGGCTTTGGGTTCACAAGCTCTCTGAAGGAGCTGATTGTGAAGGCAAGGACTGTGTCTATGCCTTTTTTAAGGAGACACATATTTTGTCTTAACCAAGTGGACACATGAGAGGCACAGAGAGGGGTGCACCTCAGTCTACCCAAGGATATGGAGTGGGGGCTTCATGGAGACCTGAGGGGCCCAGGCACAGAAAAGAGACAAAGTGAGGGAACACTTGAGGGAGATGGCGGGGCACATGCTTAGGAAGGAAAGCTTGGAAAGGCATAGGCAGAATGTTTAAGGATGTGCCCAGTGTGTAATCTAGAGAAAGCAGTCAGAGGAAATGAGACGGGAGAGGCAGCTCGAGGCAGGGTATAGATGTGAAAGTCACTCGCACCCCCTCTCATCATATGACTCCAGGCAGTCCTCCAACCCACTCACTCGAGCTCCCTGCCTTCTGACAGGTTTCCTTATTTCTGAGCGTCTTGTAACAGGCCCAGGATATCCTTCCTTGCTCATGTAAAGAATTCCACTCATCTTTCAAGGCATTTTAAACAGAAGTCCTGTGAGGCCTGCCTTGAGACACTCACACTCAATTTACTTTCTTCAGAAGTGTCTTTTCTACTTCTCTGTTCTAGCACAGCCACAGTGTTTCATCTGTTTTCCCTACTATTGTGAGGGCTTCTTCCACAAGAAGAATTTTGTCTTCTCTTTGCACCCCCAATGCCAGCACATAGTAAGCACTCAGCACATTTGATAATGGAATGGCTCTGGTTTTACATTCCTGTATTTTTCAGGCAGATAGTGAGTAGTCAGCGAGGACTCATGCATGACTCTGGGAAAAGTAGAGGGTAATTTTTTTATTTGCTTTTCGAGGGCTGATCAGGGCTACTTATTTTTATGGCAGGCCAGCATCCTGCTCACCCTGACTCCCTCCAGCTTCTGGTACCTGCGTATCCAGGCTATGTTAATTTCACTGCATTTTTCTTCTTTGTCACTTTTTCTTTTTCTTCTTCAAAGAGCGTAGCAATCTCTCAGGAGTTTGATTATATTGCAAGATGAATAGGATATTTGAATTATGCTATTTAAATGAGTCATCTCAACCCTAGTGTAATTGTTCACCCCCTGTCACACTAAACGTGACCTACATTTTTAAAAGAGTGCTTTTGGCCTGAATAGAGGACTGCTGAAATTGTTGGGTTCCAGTTCTCAGCAATTTATCATTTGTTATCACAGAGTGTGTCTTTTGTTTCACATCTGGGCAGATGTGAACTTTTAAAACTGTCTCTCACTAGAGCTATCAAAAGAAGCTGCTTTTATTTGCAAAAAGAAGGTGAACTGATTTCCTGGGTGTTTATGTGTGTGTGGTATGTGGAGGGGCACAGAGGAGCAGCAGGGTTCATTAAACAGAAGATGTCTGGTCTTGGCTGAGCAGTTTAAAAACATATAGGAGTACTTATACTGAATTGATTCAGATTTTGGTTCTGTGGCCTGAAACTTGCTTGTTTCACCCTTCTTTTTTGAGAGTTTTTGTTGCTCTAAAACTAAGCCTGCACTAATGTTCTTGAGATGGATCAACTGGGGAGCCCTGTCGTGCCTTACCATTTTTTCATCTTGGAGTCAAGCTGCAGGGCAGGATTTTTATACTGCCCAAATGATTGGAGGCTCATTTCCCTTCATTGTCCATTTCTTTGACAGGCTGTGAAACATAACTAACTCCAAAGCCACCTATCAAAGTTCATGAAGGTTTTAGTCAGGAACTGGTGGTTTTGTTGTTGCAGATACTTCAATTATTCAGACTGTGAATTTGAGTCATAGCCTACTAGGCAAGGCCCATACTGAGATACAAAGGAACAGAGCTTTCTAAATTAGAAGTGAGCAGCATTCCTGAAGTGATAGATAAGGTCCTTGTACTACATTCATTCAGCAGATATTGATTGTGTGCCCATGAATCAGGCATATGTGCAGGGTGTTAATACAAAAGAAACTGGTTTTTGAGGCCCCTGCCCTCAAGAAGTTCACAGTCTAGTGAGGTTGGCAGGCATGCAGATGATAACATAATGGAGGCATGCAAGAAATGCTGTGGAAAATTAAGACAGCACAGTCTGCCTGAGGAGACTGTTCAACGTTTTATAGAGGAGGATGTGCTCGTGTTGGAACTTGAAGGATGAGTAGTGGTGAAGGCAAAGGCTACTGTGGCTACAGTCTAGTGTACAATGATGGAGATGAGGTGGTCAGAACACGAGGGTTCTTGTACGTCAAAGTATGTTAGTTTTACACCATACATTTATTATTATGAATTCAGCTGTGAGGAACAGAAATCTGCAATTCAACTGGCTTAAACACTGAGGAAAATTTATTAGCGCATATAATATGTTCAAAGGCAGTTCCAGGATAACTGAATTCAGTGGCTCGACTCTATCATTAAGGACTTAGGTTCTTTCCATTTTTTTTGCTCTGCCATCCTTGGTATGATGATTTGCTCTCAGACTTGCTCTTCTCCTGATCACAAGGTGACCAAAGAGGAAGAGAGATTTGTTTCTTTGTTTTTGAGGTTTGTTGGTTTTGTTTTGTCTTGATTTGTGTCTTTTCAATCAGTAAGGAAAATCTTTCCTAAGGAGCTCTCCTGCCACTCCCATCAGACTCATCCCCATGCCTCAGTGGCTAAAAGTGCATCACGTGCCCAATCCTAAACCATTCACTGGCAAGGGGAATGCAACCACCATTACTGGCTCAGACCAATCTTGATTCACTCCCTGGAGGAACTGTCCCACTTCTTCTGGATTATATGGCCCAGGTAGAGGATACTGGAACAAAATTGGGTTTCCGATAGAAAGTAGGAGAAAGGGAGACAACTGATTCCTGAGTTGGCAACCAACAGCATTTGCTATGGTAGATGATGGGAAACCAGTGTAGATAATTGAGCAGGAGTGGCATGATCAGTTATGTTTAAAAAAAGTCCTATCAGAAATGTAGAGTTGAGCTTAATAGATAGAAAAATTGAGAACACATGGAAGTCTTGTGAGCAGCCAAGGAACTGATCAACACACATGTGGAACTGGAGCGAAAACTTTTCTGGAGTCATGCTTCTGTAGTGGTAGGAGGGGGTATTTAGGGGTAGAAAGGCAACTAATGCAGAATAGAGATTTACCAAGAAGTTCCTTATGGTACTGTGGCAACCATGCAACTTTTTAAAAAAAGTTCAGATGATAATGTGGTCCACTCAGAGGAGCCATTTTGGTGAAAGAATGCTAGCATTTTGGAACTGGTAGTGATCTTGATGTCATCTAGTTCAAGATCTTTATTTTACAAGTTACAGAACAGGGACACAGACAAGCAAAGTGATTTGTTAAGTTCCTATGTGTGGTTCATGGCTGAACTAGAACCGTGCCCGTAGATTTTCTGACTTTCAGCCCAGGGCACTTTGTAATGGGTTCTCAGGGCCCTTTCTCATGGGGTTTAACATGTCCATTCGGGAGTGCTGTAGAAGCTCCACAGGCCCTCTTCCTATGTTTCTCTTATCCTTGACAACAATTCTATTGTTGGAATTTTGTTGTTGTTGATTAAATATGGTTTTGGTTTCTATAAAAATGCAAATAATACTGATAAGTATAATGTTTTAAGCTCTTATCATTCATTTGGATCTTAAAGTGAATGTGTCCTTCTTGTTTTTTCTTTGAAGCAGATTTTAATGGGGGATGGGAATAAGAAATTCAGGGTACTGGAAACATAAAAGGAAAAAGGAGGCCCTAAGAAGAATCCCTAAGACGAGAAGCTGGAGGCCGAGGGTTCATTACTTTGTTGAGGGTGTTCTTATGACACCAAATAAGACCCATGGTGCCTGAGATACTAATGAGAGGCAATTGCCACCCTAGTGTGAGGTGGGGCCTCTGGCCCACTTTTCTTGACAATCTAAACATCCATTCACAATGACCCAACTATAGTTCTTCACTCTTTCCTTTGGTCTTCAATGTGCCTATGCCTATCCTTCCCAGAACATATACAGTTTTGGCTAAAATTGCTATGCAGAAACTTTTGGAAATTCACCCTGGTAGACAGAGCATGACAGCAGGCATTAAAAAAAAAAAATGTTCAGTAAAAACAAGAAAATGATTTGAGAATCAAGCTCTTACTGACAAGGAATCTTAGCATTTTGGAGCTGGAAGTGACCCTGAATTCATCTGGCTCAAGACCTTTATTTTACAAATGAGAAAACTGGGACCCAGACAAACAAAGTGAGTTGTTAAGTTCCTCCTATGTGTGGTCCATGGCTGAACTAGAACCATACCCATAGATTTTTTTCTCTTCAGCACAGGACTCTTTGTAATGAGCTCTCACCAAGCTTAAGTAAAGATTGATCTGTAAAATCAATTTATTTCAACTTTACTTTTGAAAATATTCCGAAGTATTAATATATTAGTTTATTTTTTTGGTAGTATGCCAAACATTATAAAACTGCTAGTTTTAGATGTAGACAGTGGATAAAGACTGAGCTAAATCTGTATAGATTGTGGCCTTTTGGGGCATTTGGTAAAAGATAATCCTATTTCTGTAAAACAAATACTGAAAAGAGGAAAAAAAAAGCGCATATGTATGTGTATGTCCATCTAAGATTGTTTAAGCCTGGAAAAACATGGAAGGATATATATGAAGTTGTTATCACGGGTTTGCCTGACAGTGCTGATGCGGGTAGAAGAGGAGGGTTGGGAGAAGCTGTACAAATGTATGAGAAAGGGACTAAAAAGGGATGTCGATGATGATATTCATATAAATTTATTTCTAGGTGTGGCTGTATATTGAAAAAATGAGTAAAATACTTTAAAAAGTGATCTGGAAAATGAGAAAACAAAAATGAGTGTAATTCCCATGTGCATTTAAAATTATAATGTGTCAAATGTTTGTCTAAATTGGATGATCACTAAGAATAAAATTAAATTGGAAATTTTAATTAAAGGTGCTAAATTAAAGGTGCCAATATGTAGCTGGACATACTCTTCTATTTTCATTTACATTTTGTTTTACTTTCATCCGCTTGCTATGTAGTTTTTCATCTCATGATACTTGACACTTTATGTCAGTGGTGGCTGAATTGTATTTGAAAAATATGAAAAACATGTATAATTACACAGACACAATTAAAGCTAAGCTTATTTCAAAATTGTGTATCGTTTATTCTAAAATGTGAATTTGATCCATCTTAAAAAAATCCTTTAGTATTTTTATGATGCTCTTATTTTAAAAAAACCCTCAAAATATCGGGATGAGAACTCTGAATAAGCTAGTTCAGTTGACATTTTTAATCAAGATCTTATAAACCCTTTTCTAAAATTGTGCTTAACAGACTGTAACTGCTTCTGGGTTCACTCAGTACATCCATTGGCACTTTTAATTGTGGAGAGACTAAATGCATTCATTTATACCATCCTTCCCTCCACCTCCCAAATACCTCCCAGCGCACGCAGGTAGACCAACAGCATTTATTAAGCATTTATCAGGTATCAGATACTCTCCTCACAATAAACTAGTAAAGGCAAATATTTTATGCCCATTTAATAGATCAGGAAACTGAGTCCAAAAGTGATTAAGAATTTACTCAGGTGAATGAACTGAGCCAGGTTTTAAATCCTGGGCTCTTTGAATCCACAGGTCAGCTGTTTTTTTGTTTTGTTTTGTTTTGTTTTGTTTTTTGCCATTTGTTTACTATACAACCTAAGCCATGTAACAAGGAAAACTGGAAGGGTTTTCTTACTCCAAAGACTTTACCCAGGCATTGTTTCTGAGATGTGCAAGAGGAGATGGAAGAGAAAGAACAGGAAGGGAAAGATAGGGACAATCTCTATTCACTTGAATGCCAGATTTTCCTAGGACAAATGACTGTCTTGGAATAGTTCAGTCTTGGGGTAACTGTCCTCTAAGAACTTCATTCATTCATTCCTGAAACCAGTAACTAACATCACTCACCTGGCTTCCAGAATATTCTAACGTTCTTAAGGCCATGTCACTCCTACCATGTTTAAGCAGAGAGAAATGGAGCTTGGAAATATTCAAAGGCACCAAAATTAGAATAAAATGGGGGCACGGGGTCTTGATTTGAACAGGCTGATTTTTTTTTCCCCAAATCTTGGCACCCCAAGGGTAAGCTTTCTTTTGTTAAGTAGCAAGAGTTAAAAGAAAACTCCAGGAAAAGGAACACTCACAGTAATCTCCTATGGCCTACAATAAAATGAAAATGAGGCAATGTGGACTTTTTTTCCGCCACCACTTTGGACCCTCTACCAATCCTAAGATTCAATTGAGTGAAAATGTATTTGTTATGGTTATTTTCCTCTGACACATGCACTTTAAAATTAAACTGTTCTTTGAGTTGGTTAACGGCGATAAATCCAGGGAGCCTATTTGACATTTTAAGTCATTAATTGTTGCGTAGGCTTCATCAATTGTTTTAACAGAAGGCTTTTGTTTGCTTCCTACATATTTAAGATTTTTTTTTTTTTACTTTTAAATAGGACAAAATAGCAGAGGATTAATATTTTCTTTCTGTTGGCTCAAGCAGGAATCCAAGACAGATTTCGATTCTACCATGTCTGATTGATAACTTTGAGAGCACCTAGCCAGGTGTTCTGTGATCAAGTATATAAGCACTGGAGAGTGTGTGGCAAAAGAAACCACACAGGAAGGGGCCAAATCACTTTTTTTTATTACCAGATAATTTTAGAATAAATTGATGCTTAACACAATGTAATCTGACATCTCACACAGTGTATAGTATACATTACTGTGTGTATAGTCATACAATTATGTTCTGGGTATGATTGCTCACGTAACGTATTACAAATTAAATAAATATAATTAAAGTATGTCTTTTGAGTTTTTCGCAGAAAAATTATATTTGACACAGGTTAATACAAATTAAATACAAGATTAGAGTATGTATAGTTGTTTTGGGTATCTGATACCCACCATCTTCCCATTTCACAGTGATATAACTACATTCTGCAATAATAAATTATTAGTTCAGGAGTTTTCAAAACTAGGAGAAAGATGACCCAAGATATTTCAAAGGGCGGCATCAGAAATAACAATCAAAAGTAATTATAAAAGGAAATAAGTACAGTTAAACTGGTGGTGTTCCAGCCTTCACTTGCTTTATTTTGCCTTTTCATTGGATAATTAGAGGATCCTAAAAGGCATCTTTACTGTCTTTACCCAAGGAATTATGAGCTTTCATGTGCATGGTATTGGAAAATTGTGATCTATTGCTGTCTAGTTAGGAAATATGCTCTAAACAGCTCCTAAGACACTGCTGAGCATTACACAGATACAAGATAATTAAAAACAGTAATTTTTATACCCTTGAAGTTCAAGGAAATTAATAGCTAATTTTAGGGGTAGAAAAGAATAATTAACTTGAAGATGCTCACATTCTCTTCTTGATGATAGGGGCAGCTGATACGAAAGCTTTTTTTGAACTAGTCCCTTCATTTCTAAGTTGGAGACTCAATCATATGGAAAATGGAATATCAGAGCTTTTGAATGGATTCCTTAATCTTGCCTCCGAACTTGCTTATTTTATGGATTCTAAATTATAAGCCACAGAAAATAATGTTTTTCCAATTTTTTTATTGAGACGTTATTCACATACCATAAAGTTCACCCTTTTAAAATGTACGGTTTAGTGGTTTTTAGTATATTTACAAAATTGTGCCACCATTATCACTATCTAATTTTGGAATATTTTTATCACTCTGTCAAAAATCCCCAACCCCTATTACTTTCAATTCTTTCTCCCCCAGGTCCAGGCAATCACTAATCTACTTTCTTCCCCTATAGATTTGCCTATCCTAGATAACCCTGCTCTTTCAGATGAGCTAAGTCATACTGATTATTCTGTCCCCCTATTCTGTCAAGAGTCCTTTGCACTCTTCTAGTAAGTACTATTTCTATATTGAAAGACTTTCTGTATTGTAGTATTTCTGTATTGAAAGACATGCTTTCTAGATTTTTTTCTTTTCTTTTCTTTTTTTTTGAGATGGAGTCTCACTCTGTCGCCCAGGCTGGAGTGCAGTGACATGATCTCTGCTCACAGCAGCCTCTGCCTCCTGAGTTCCAGTGATTCTCCTGCCTTAGCCTCCTGGGTAGCTGGGATTACAGGGATGCACCACTGCGCCCGACTAATTTTTGCATTTTTAGTACAGACAGAGTTTCACCATGTTGGCCAGACTGTCTCAAACTCCTGACCTCAGGTGATCCATCTGCATCCGCCTCCCAAAGTGCTAGGATTACAGGCGTGACCACTATTTCCAGCCAATATTTTTTTTTTCTTTTGAAACAGAGTGTTACTCTGCCAATCACCTAGGCTGGAGTGCAGTGGCGTGATCTTGGCTCATTGCAACCTCCATCTCCTGGGTTCAAGTGATTCTCCCGCTTCAGTCTCCCAAGTAGCTGGAACTGCAGGTGTGTGCCACCCACCATGACTGGCTATTTTTTTTTTTTTTTGTATTTTTGGTAGATACGGGGTTTTACCATGTTGGCCAACCTGGTCTCGAACTTCTGACCTCAAGGCATTTGCCCACCTTGACCTCCCAAAGTGCTGGGATTACAGGAATGAGCCACCGCGCCTGGCAGCACTTTTCATATTGGGACTTGGTGAAGTAACACATTTGTTGGGCACTTACTGCATGCCAGGCATTGTGCTGTGTACTAGAAATATGATCTGCACCACAGGATCATTTAATACTCAACACAACCTTAGAAGTTTTATATTATTACAATCCTTATAGACAAGAAACTTAAGGTCCAGGATTTCCCAGCTGGTAAGTGGAAGAAAAATTATATGAACCCAAGGTTGGATGGCCTTTTCAATCCACACTTTTCCCTCCATGGTCACCATCACGAGCTTTACATGAATATTCCTCATGTATACCCAGTTCAGTGCCTAACACTCACTGTGTGTTTGGTCCATGTTTAGTGTTGGTGTTGGTGCTCCTTACACATCTCTATTGTAGATAATTTAAGAGTTAGTAAACATGTTTTCAAAAGTAGAAAAAATGTTTAGACTCAGTAATTACTAGAGAAATGCAAAGTTAAAGAAAAAGAAGGCACTGTTTTATACATGCTAATAAACATTTTTAAAATGTCAATATTCAAGTGTTTGGTATAGCCTTACATTTCAGGTGGAAGTGTGAACTTTAAGTCCTTTGAATGCAATACCAGTTAAAAAAAAAAAACAAAGTTCAGTCTCCATGACCTGTTGCAGTAATTTAATGTAGGGAACAACAACAACAACAACAACAACAAATATATATATATATAAAGAAAAAAGGTAGAGGTTTATTTACAAAGATGTTCACAACAACATTATTTCTAATGCCAAACCATGATTCAAATTCCTGAGAATGGTTTACTAAACGGTAAGGTATGGCAGATATCTTCAAATGTAACATTAGGGAGCCATCAAAAATGACAATCATAAAAACCTGGAAATTGTTTGAAAAAAATGAAAAGATTAAATGCAGACTTAAAAGCTTTGAATATATTTATATATTCAAAAGCTTTGAATATATTTATATATTCAAAAGCTTTGAATATATTTGAATATATATATTTAACAATTTACATGTGCAAAAATGTTTTAAAAATGTAGGACAATATCTGGCACACAGTAAACAGTAAGTATTGATTGAACGAATGAATGACCAAACAGAAACAGAATAACACCTGCACGGTATGTAACCTCATTGCTAGAAGTTACAAGATTCAAATAATATACTATGATTGAAGCAAGGTATGTTTAATAAGACTAAATGTTACATAGTAACTCAGGAAATGTGAATTGCTGTAAATGATTATTGCAGGTCTAGGAAAAATTTAATATTCTTGGTGATATATACATGCAAATAATTTATAACAAATAAAACTTTAGAATGTTTAGAGAATGGTGTAATTATCAACAACGGTGTAAATAACAATTATCATAGCTTTTAAAAATTTTATCTTATTTTGTTTTGTTTTATCATAGCCTTTTAAAGATGGTATAATAGCATCATTTTATGTACTTGTTTATAATTTAGTATCTAGTTCCAAAAATAACATAGGTTAGCTAATAATAATAATGAATAAAGTTTAAAAAACACCTATTTCGAAGAAAAGAGGCACATAGGAGAAAGAAACAAAGACAAAGGACATAGTGGGTAAAAAAGAGAGAGAGAGAGAAAGAGAGAGAGAGAGAGACAAAGACAATTATGCAATCTCCAGAGTTGAGCTGGTTACTATAACTGGCAGTGGCAACCACGGGTAGAGAAGCCCATGATGGGTTGTGTAACAGTCCTTACAATTTCTTGGATGGTGATAACTGCCTGCCTCAGTGCTATAAACATTCCATATCTCTTTTGTATCCTCAGAGAAGTGTCGAGTAGCTACGGGGGCTGCCAAACTACTGGAGTTCATATTCTAGCTTCATTGCTTACTATGTTATTGTATTACCTTGGGCAAATTCCTCAATCTCATCTGTAAAATGGAAAAAATAATTGTATCCCCTTCACAGGGTTGTTTTAAAGCCCAATGCTTGACACACAATAAAGTACTCAATGTTAGCTATTCTTATTATAATTCTGAGAGATATAATTACTCTTTTCTTACAGAGAAGTAAACTGAGGCTTACAGATATTAGAGGCAAGATTCAAACCCAATCACATTTCAAAACCTAAATGCTTTCTCCCACATCTCATCAAGTATATTGTTGACAGAAGAGGATGTCCATTTTGATGAGCTATCAAAGAAAAACAAATTCTTCACTCACTATTTTATACATCTGATGAACTGAGAAATTTTTTACAGACTACCTTCTAGCTCCATGCATTTCAAACTTTGTTTCTTCTCCATTATACATATACTTTTGGGACCAATTTCCTGTAGGACATTTGTATTATGGTATAACATCTGGTCTTGTACCTTTGTTTCATGATACTGGGTGAATTAGCACAGTAATGACAGGCGTAATGACAGGCATAATCCCAAAACCCACTCTTTATACCAGAATGGCTAGCAAAGCACATAAATATATCCTATTAAATCTAAACTAATATATCCCCAGATTAACTTCTCCTTAATTGGATCTCAAAAATACATCTACTTCAAGGCTAGCTGACACAAGAAATGTGACAAAAGGAAGGTCAGGGTGGAAAGAGACCAGAATGTTAACTGATTGAGATGAAAATTTCTTAATTTTCCAAAATTTTCCAAAGCATATGATAATGTGTATATATTGCCAGGGCCACTCCCAGAGCCTTGGAATGGGCCTGTACAAGTGAGGGGATCTGGAGCTTAAGGCCCATTAGCTTCATGATAAATGTGTCTTTGATTGTCACATTCCCGATGTAAAGGTTACTAATGACTTTTTGCTTTGTATCTTCTTAATATATAGTCAATGCATAAATCCAATGGCTGTACACAGTGTAAAAGAACATACACACACATAGGAATTACATACAAGGCAAAAATAAGACTTGTGTCTGCACTTCAACTAAAAAAGCGTTTTCAAGATAATATAATTTTGAGTGGCATAATCTAAAAACATTTTGTTGTATATATGAAAAGGCATGGACATATAATCCATACTTCAAGGAAAGTACCTTATTTTCAATGTACTGGAAAGAATATAGCACATTAACTGGCTCTGGTAGGAGGGAAAGTTTATTGATCTTCACAGCTTCTAGTTTTTCTTCTATCCCATATCTTGAAGGTCTGCTCCTGAGCCTCTCCCCACTGTCACCACTGAGGAACGTGTCTCAACATCTCTTCAGGCCCTTCGTCACTGCCATTGCTTGGATGTTTGCCATCCACCTCCGACACCGGAAACAACCATGAAGGCACTCTGCCTTGCTTCACCATTGTACTTTTACCTCCCCAGGGCTACAGCAATCTACAGCTGTACCTTGGCTCCCTTGCTCCTGGCTTCTTTCAGAATAGAAATTAACTCAAGTTGTTAGAGGGGGAAGAACTGCAAATTGTAGCAGAAAAATAGGCTGTCAAATCAAAGGAGAAGGAAGGTGTTCTAATTTTGGCCACTGCAAATACATTAAACCACTTATTGAAGTTTTCTTGGTGCCTTAATATTACATGGCCTCATGGCCTTCACTCCAGGCACCTGAGATTAATCAGCTTTGAAGGAAGGTGGACAGTCTCAAACAACAAAACAAGAAATAGGACACCCCAAATCTGGGGCCAGTCACTGTGAGACTAGAACATAACAGACAGCACATCTGAATTTTGTAAGGTCACAGAATAGCTGTTTCTATTCAGGAATTCTTTGGTATCCAAAGAAAGAAGGCTGTGAGAGCCAAGTGGAAGAGGAGGATAAAGTGGATAAAATTCTTTGCTTACATACATTAATTGGTAAGATAGATGAACTCTGGGAGTAAGTTATGTCTACAGTAGTTCTTTGAGGGGAACAGTTATCTCTCTAAAGTTATGGCCTCAGGAAGAGAGGAGAGTAGGAAGTTTTGGCTTAGCTATTGGTAACCAAGTAGCAGTTAATTATGGCATTTCTTATACCTAGAATGGGTGTTTTAAAGACTGAATTTTATTTGTACTTAGTTATTCTTAAATGTAAAGTGCCTCTAGCCTTTACTGGAATATTACAGAAAAGGCCTTTATTTATCAACTGTAGGTATTTCATTTTTTAGATGCCAACAACATGAATATTATTAAAATGAAAATCGTCTGGTTTTAGCCCACAGATGGATTAGCAGAGGAGCTATTTTCAGTAACTTTTGGCATCTGGCAAGATACCCACACATACTCTCTTGTCTCCAACCCCAACCTAGAGAAAAGATTCAGCTAGATTTGCTTATTTGGTTTGATATGTGGATATATAGCCATAGCAAGTCTGGGAGCCTGTGGCCTGCTTGGTTCCTAGGGGAGCAGACCGTCAGTTCAGCTCAGTGCCCATCAAGCTTTAGGATGGTGAAACTGTCTTCTGCACTGAAGGACAGTACTTTGCTCTTTTGTACTTCATCATCCCACAGCATGTAAACCACACCCCTACTCATCATGCTCAGCTTCTACCCATCCTATGAAACCAGAACATCTCCTACTCTATGTCAAGCAAACATTTGTTTACAGCAGTTTCAGCATAATTGATGGAATTAAACATGACACTACTACTCTCTATCAACCATATCCAGAGAGGAGGATGGTGGCACTTGTTATGCCCTGCAGTGGGAGCTATCCTTCACTGCCAGCTCCCATAGACCTTGGGGTCCAGAAGGAATGTCTAACATAATGGTGGCTGGTGTGGAGCACACTGTACTTCTGTACTTTGGGCTGATTTATTTCTCCTTTCTCTCTCTCTCTCTTCCTTTTTCTTTCTCTCTCTCTCTCTCTTTCCCTCTTCTTTCTTCCTTTCTTTCCTTTCTTTCTTTCTTCTTCTTTTTTTGAGATGGGGACCTCAGTCACCCAGGCTAGAGTGCAATGGCATGGATCTCAGCTCATTGCAACCTCTACTTGTGAGGCTCAAGCAATCCTCCCACCTCAGCCTCCTGAGTACCTGGGACCACAGGCACACACCACCATGCCCAGCTAATTTTTTGTACACTTGTGGAGACAAGGTTTTGTCATCTTGCCCAGGCCGCTCTCGAACTCCTGGACTAGAGCTATCTTGAGTGTTGGCCTCCCAAAGTGCTGGGATTACAGGCTTGAGCCATCCCAGTTGGCCTTGATTTCTTCAACGATCTGTTCACCTTACAGATGGCTGTTTTTATCTGTTTAAAATCTTCTTGTAGAAGATTAAGCTTGATCCCCAGACCGTGAAGTAATCTAGCAGAATTTGCTTTTTTGAAATTGGTCTATTTGGCCATGGAGGCAAAAGAAGGAAGGCAGCAAAAAGAAAAGGTGAAGAAATTGGTCTTCCTCCATGTGAAGGGGTCTTGGTCATGCAGCCTGGTATCGGTACCATGGCTTGGACCATCAATTATTATCCTTGGCAGCCTCAGGACATCATTTGGTGGTTTCCAGAAAGATCATATCTGTGAGTTCAGGGAAAGAAAATGGTGAATTGGAAAGACCACGATCCATGTGGAAATTGAGATGGTGATGGAAACTTTGAACCAAAAAAATAAAATAGATTTGTTGTGCTCTTTATAATTTATCTTGAAACTTTCTACCAAGTTCTAGTTGTTCCTATTCAAGGGATCTTATTCTTGTGCAGGCTTTAGTTGCTAAGCTATTCTCAGAGTCTCCTAAACACTAGTGTCAGGACCAGTGGAGTGAGACAGCTTCAACTGTTAAAGAGCCATAAAAAGAAAGAATGCAGCTCTTCCTGTATGTCAAACCAAAAAGCAGTGGTGTCCAGAAAATGCAGTGTGTGTGTTAGTGGGGGGATCATTTCCAATGAGAGACAAAGATAATTCAAGAATCCAAATTTGTTCCCATGTTGTTGTCATTTTAGAAGGCATAGCAGAAAGTTGGGTCTAATTTCTATTTTTATTTACTAATACATCTCTTCCTGAAAACACACTGTTTGATCTGAGTTCTCTGACTTCAGGGTATAGAGATGGCAAATGCAGATTAAATTCATCTGTCAACAGTGCCTGGAGGTGTTCTTGACTTTGGCAGAGCCTTCTTCCCTACCTCCATACTCGTCCCCATACTAAACCTAACAAGTTGAAAAGGACCTTAGACTGATTTGAAAGTTTGCCGTCTTGGATCCTCCTCAGTTTGAGAGGAGGAAGGAAAACTTATATACTAATTGCTTCTATTTTAAATTTTATTTTAATTATCCACTTTTAAAGTCTGGGTGAAAATGTCACTAATCAAAATAATGGGTTTTTCTGATCACAGTACAATCTTTTGTCCTAGTTTTCCCATTTCTAGGATATTTCTGCTGTACGAATGAAAACCTTTGATTTTGGAATAGGAAACAAGATCCTCACAGCAGGGCAAGTGCTAAGCTGGCTGCTCTGATAAAACAGGAGCCATGCTTGGGATATGGAGAAAGGAGGACATTTTCTCCAGTAATGTGTGGTCAGAACCACGGGGAAAGGCGCAAACATCCTGTCTGGGACTGGAAAGAACAAAGGCTTTTGAAACAAACTGAGTCTTGGTTTCATTTCTTAAAAGCTGTATAACTTTAGATAAGTTGATTTACTAAACTTTAGCATGCATTACAGTCCCCAGAGAGCTATCTTCATACACATTTGAGGAATCTACCAAACTTTCTAATTCAGTGTCTTGGGTTGGGCTTAGGAATTTGCATGTCTTCAAAAAATTATCCAGCCCTGGTGGCACATGCTTATAGTTCCAGCTACTTGGGAGGCTGAGGTGGGAGATCACTTGAGCCCAGGAAGTTGAGGCTGCAGTGAGCTATGATAGTGCCATTGCACTCCAGCCTGGGTGACAGAGTCAGACCCTATCTCACAAAAAAAAAAAAAGAGAGAGAATTTGCACTTTTAACGAGTTCCCAGAGGCCAGACTTTGAGAACTTAGATTAACCCATCCCAGTCTTTTCACCTATGAAATGGTGCTAATGTTACCTACATCACAGGATTGTTGGGACAATAAAACCCACGTTGCATTGAGCACATACCAGCCAGGCATTATACTAAGCATGTTATAAGCTTCCTATCACTCAATTCTCACAAAACCCTCATGAGGAAGGATTTGCTTTGGAGAGTTTGCTAAGTCAAACAACTAAGAAACAGTAGAAGCAAAATTTGAACTCAGACAGTCTTGGGACCACAGCCCATGCTCTTAATCATTCCCCTAGGCCATCTTTGAAATCAAATGAGATGATGCGTAGATGTGTAAGGTATCTATTATGGTGTCTGGCACATGGGTGCTTAATATTTGAGTAACTTTTGGTAATTTTGAGTTCTTTCTTGGAATGACACAGGGGAAGGGGAAAAAGGGAACTATGTATAAGTGCCTGAGTTCCAGTGGCTTCTTCTACTTTTTTTTTTTTTTTTTTTTGAGACAGAGTCTTGCTCTGTCGCCCAGGCCAGAGTGCAGTGGCGTGATCCCAGCTCACTGCAAGCTCCGCCTTCCAGGTTCACACCATTCTCCTGCCTCAGCCTCCCAAGTAGCTGGGACTACAGGCACCCACCACCACGCCCGGCTAATTTTTTGTATTTTTAGTAGAGATGGGGTTTCACCGTGTTAGCCAGGATGGTCTCGATCTCCTGACCCCGTGATCCGCCCACCTCGGCCTCCCAAAGTGCTAGGACTACAGGCGTGAGCCACCGTGCCCGGCCTCCAGTGGCTTCTTCTGTTACATGCTGCCAGGCTGCTGCTGGTGGCTTGGCTCCTTGAGGCTCTTTGCTTCCTTTGCTTGTATGTCAGAGAAAAGGGACAGTCCCAGGAGATGCACTTTCCAGTGGTTTCACCACACTATGGTGTCCGGTGTGATTCATCATGCTTCTGTTTGTTTGTTTGTTTTGAGACAGGGTCTCGCTCTGACATCTAGGCTAGAGTGCATAGAGTGCAGTGGCGCAATTATGGCTCACTGCAGCATCGACCTCTCCAGCTCAGGTGATCCTCCCACATCAGCCTCCTGAATATCTGGGACTACAGTCATGTGCAACCATGCCCAGCTAATTTTTCTTTTTTTTTTGTATTTTGTGTAGACATAGGGTTTCACCATGTTGCACAGCCTGGTCTCAAACTCCTGGGCTCAAGAGATCCTCCCACCTCGACCTCCCAAGTGCTAGGATTACGGGCTTGAGCCACCACAACTGGCCTTTGTCATGGTTAAAGCCCTTAGATTTCACTCTCTCAGGTTCAGACAAACTCTCAACTCCAAAGCAAGTAAAGTTGTTACACACACATCTTCCAGATTGGCTCAGGTGTGACCAGAGGGAGTGTTATCCAGGGCCAAGCTTTGGCATTCTCAGTAAAACTTGAAACCACTGAAATTCAAACATATTAGCTTGAGCCAACTTTGACTCTCTGGCTGATGTAATAATAACACTTTAAAAATATCACAAGACAGGACATACAGAACATGAGAAGCTACTGCTTACTTGTTGCATCATTTTGCCTTTAATGAAGGCCTGTGGGATGACTCTGGGGGGACTGGAAATTGCTTCCAGGAGTGTGACTCAACTTATCACTAGCTTTTCTAAAAAATAAGTCAGAGCCTTAGTGTTTAAAACTTGTAAGTCTCAGCAAGCCCCAAACCAAACCTCTAGTTAAAAAACAAACAAACAAAAAAACTCTGGTTCAATGCTTTAATAAACATCATTGTTAGCAGAAAAAAATTATGGAAGATATTGTAACTGATAACTTCTCTATTTGGCTGTATTTGGAAAATAATGTCTTGAAACTCAAACAAGATCTTCAACTTCGCCTCTCTGATATTTTTTCATTTGTACCTTGAGATATATTAGCCATACAGCTCAAACAAATTCGGTAAAATTTATACTGCAAAAATCTGACACTTTGAAAATTTAGAGGGATTTTTTTTTATCAAAGTAGGAAATACAGCAAATCCAATTATTTATGGTTGCAACTGGAACTATTCCATTTACTCTGGGTTTAATGATTATTCCCTTGAGAAGGCAATAGGGATTGTCAAAGGATAAGGGGAATGTGATAAGTGGAGATATGATTTTACTTTTGTAACTATGATCATTAAAACCATATACATACATATATCTACATCATATATTTTTCCACAAGTTATTACATATTGAAAACTAAGACTCAGGAGAAATGCAGAGTAGAAAACATCATTGACAGAACTGAACACCTTTCGTCAAGAAGAACAGTGCATTTTTCAGGCCCTGCAACAAATGGTCTGAGCAAGTTGTTGAACCCCTGTTGTAGACTGCATTTTTTTTCCATCCACGTTCCTTATTTCCAGAATGAGATGTTATGATAATTACTGGGACAAGGTTAGCAAATGAATCTAGAGCTCTGTGGTAGAGGGTGGCACCGGAAATCAAAGTATGATTCTGTTTTGGAATTTTGACATTCTAAGATCTATCTAATTTCTCTGACTAAAGCTTCCTATACAGACACAAATACCAGATCCTAGTGCCTGTAAAAATTCCATTGCTGGTTACTGCTCTGTAGTCATTAACTGGAGACCTTTGATGTTTTCTATCTACAAAGTTTCTAATCTTTCTGAGAAATAAAGCATTCATTCTTTTACCCTTTACATTTAGCGCTTTAATTTTCTAATTCCACCTTCCCCTTCCCCCATCTTTCCCACTTTGCAGATCTCACAGGTGTCTGGTCAGACCCGTCAGGTGGGTCTCTGTTTGCCTGTCATTTGGGAAGCTGATGGTCTTACCTGGGCATGGCTGATTGCACAGAGCAGAACAGGGGTTAGTTTGAATTGCAGGTGTGAGCAATCAGTGTAGATCAGCACTAATCCATCAGCTATTAGAACAGCCAAGCTGCAGCAGACCCAGCAGAGAGAGCCAAATGCTGAGTATGAGTGTGTGTCTGTGTGGGTAGTCAATGGTTTCCAGTGCTGAGGGATTTTGCATTTGCCGAATGTGGTCTCCATGACTCTTATAATGACACTTCTTCATTGAGGCCTCACCCTGTTCATGAGAAACCATGGTGAGCGGAGACAATAAAGAAACTGATCACATCTTCAGGTGGCTTATAACCCAGAAGAGATACAATGATATATAACACAAGGGGTAACAGCTCAGGCTATAGAATTCTGGGTTCAAATAACCATTCTGTTATTTATCATCTGTTTGATCTTGGGTAAGTTTCTTGTTTTCACTAACTCTCATTTTCTCATCTACAAAATAGAGATAGTACCTATTTCAATGAGTTGTCTCTGTCAAATAGTATGCACTAAGTACATGCTAGTTGTTGTTAATTCTACTATTATTATTAGAGAGCAGTGCATGTTAAGGGATATGGAGTAAGAAGAGGAAGATACTCCTCCTGGTCTGGGAGGCCAAGGAAGATTTCGGGGGGGCGGAGTGGGATGTGAAGAACTTGAACCTTGAAGATTCACCCACGATCAGAAGGAAGTGGCATAAACTAAGACTATTCTGGGGCCAGCAAAGAGTTTATTTGGGTTGATTTGACAGTTTGGAGGTAAAGGTCTATGGGGCCCAGTTTGTCAAGGACTATGCTCTGTAAGGTTTTTGTCCTTTCAAAACAAATTCTGTGATATGAGAAGCCCGGCATCCATTTATCCAAAGATTCCCTTGCAAATATTGTCACATAAGACAAGCAAAAAGCCAGGGCACAAAAGAAGGCGCACTTTTCTCTTCTGTCGGTAAGGTTGAGTGGCTCAATATGCATTCCTCGAAAAGTGTATTAGAAGAACTTTCTATGTCTGGGAGCATTTACTTTTGATCAATTTTAATACCGCAAACCTCCGAAATAGGAGGAGGTTGCCCTTGGGATGCTCTTGTGCCTTTAAGCTTCATATCAAAATATGGAACATAGCCTGTGATTTCCATGAAGCTGAAGGCAGCTTAAGGCTGAGATACTCAGAAAGGTGACTTGTTGTCAGAATTGATCACATTGTCAGGTAGATGGAGCAATATATGAAGTAAAAATCATTTGTCATTTATTAGTGGGGAGACTTTGGAGCAAGTCACCTCTTCTTCCTATTACCCAGTGGCTACATTTGTAAAATTAGGGTGTCACACTGATCATCAGTAAAAAATCAAATATTTCTAAGTCTTTTTCTTAGGCAGCAAAAGCCCTTTAAGTCAATCAACCCAATGCAGAATCCCAATATATAAATGAAATAAAAGCAGGGTGGAGGATCCTGCGGAAGCCTCAGAGTACTCTGCCTTTTGCCTTACCCTGAAAGTGGGGCAGAGGTGGACAACTGGGCCTCTGTGGGTCTGGTGTCCAAGCTGATGAACTTCAGGACTGCTGAGATGCCTCATATTTCAGACAGTGTAAACTACCATGACACAGAGGGCTTGGAGGTTTCAATTTTTCCATTAACTTGATTGAAAAGTTTTAGAAAATAAAGTCATCTCCCATGGGCCTCTCTGTTAAAAAAATTGCATAATATTTATTTATACAATGGTTTTACCCAGACATATTTCACTTTAATATACTAAAACTCAAACACCAAATGCCCTTTGAAGAAGGGCATTGAAATACAACAGATTGTATGTATGTTGGAGATATTCAGCTAGGAAGCTGTCTTTATTAGAAATGATACTGAAGTGTTTGCAGTAAAAGTCTTGTCTGGCATCGGAACAGAGGTGAGGAAACTTAAAGGAATAGGTTCTCTGAGCTGTAGAAGAGGCTTCCTCTGGAGCTGGTTGACCCTTGTCTATTGATGATCCTCCAAGTAAGAGTAGCTGTGGTCAAACAGAAGGGCAAATGCTCCATTCCTAAGGAATTTGAGGAAATAGGAAAGCAGCTGAAAGATGCTGGTATCCTAACCCTTCAAAAGTATCCCTGTCCATTCCTGCTGTGTTAGAGCAGTTAATACCAGTTGGAGAAGATAATGCCTTAAAATAAGGGCTTTGCAAGCCTCCTAGTATTGTTATCCTCCAGCAGCCAACCTCAACTGGAGAAGAAAGTCAAGGCCTTGACTGTCTCTAATGCTACCAAAACCTTGGACCACACTCTAAGCAGGACGATTATGCACAAACCGCATAATTAATGCATCATAGACTTAGAAATCATATCCTATACCCAGTCACCAACTACTATCTTAGAATATCTGTGGCCAGGTGGCATGCTCCATCTCAGAGAAGCAGGTGTACAGGCCAGAGGATTCCCATGAGCTTCTTGAGCCACTCAAACTTAACCTTAGAGGCTGGGAAGCCCTGGAGCTAGCAAGGGGACGTTGTTGTCTCCTCTGTGACCCATTTGCAGTCATGTATTCAATAACTAGTTTTTATCCTGGAAGATTTTATCTTCAGAAAGTCTCAGATTCATCAATAATTCCGTGAGAGTTACACTTGAAATTCTATGCTAATTTCAAATTCTATGCTAATATTATATAACTATGCTAATATTTCTATGCATCTAAATCTAGATGCACATTATTATATACTTTTTGAAAGTAAAAGAAACAAGCCCTGACAAACAGAGAAGTCAATGGCAAGTCGAATTTTGTATGGTGACTTTACCAGAAAAGATAGCTAATTATTCCTGCCGTGTAGGGTTATTCTAATTCAAACTCTAATACTTTGAAAAGTCCCTTAATCTCTCCAATCCTCAATTTCCTCTTCTGTAACATAGATTTAATAAAATTTACTTTGCAGAGTGGTTGTGAGAAGCAGAATGTATATATTTTTTACCCTCCTAGCATGGTAGTGGCCTATTATAACTAATAACTAGTAAATTTATTATTGTAACTTTTAGTTTCTATTTGCTAATCAATTGATTCTGTTGATCAACTGTGTCTGAACCATGAAGCCATTAAACACAAACTACTCATTTAAACTTTTCTGAAACATTTACCCTGCCAATGATTGGAGATTAGACAAGCTATGTCCATACCTAGAGCTTGTAAGCAATGGTCCACGGTCAACTGTCTAATGATATGTTGACATTCTGTAAATGGGAAGTATGAATTCATTATAAACCTTAAAGGAATACTAAAGAAGTTACTGTAATAGTTTAAGGTACTACTTACTAGTACATGGTTAATCTTTTTGGAGGCAATTCTTATATAGTTCAGTTCAGACCAATTTCTAAAACACACAGGATTAATATTAAATAAACACATTGACAAAGTAATGTTAGGGAAGACACTCCAGACTTGCTAGCTTAGTGCTAATGTGGACAAAGCTTAAATGGCTAATTCTACCTAGAAAGGAAGGTTTGAAGAGCTATCTCCTCTCTATTCTTTTGACTAAGGCTATGCTGTTTTTCTTAGCTCATGTGAAAAAAAAATACTCAGAAAAAGATTGCTAGGTATTTCTTTCCTTTGGTGTATTTTTTTTCAGCCAAAGTATAAGACCTTGCTTAGATGACTAGCAATTAAGGAATTTTTGTGGTTTATTTCCTGATCTAACTGCGTACTTCTGAAGAAAGCAATTCTGACAAGCTTCAGTTAACCTGGTTCTTACCAAAACCATAGAGCCAAAAACATTTTTGAAAGATTCAGATAGAAAAGCTAGGCTGGAATTTTAACAATAAAATGCTTCTTAAGGTTCTGTTTCCTAGGTCACATGGACTTTTTTCCCCCTTGGATATTGATTTTGTAGAAAATAATATATTTTTCTGTGCATTAACTTTATGTTTTAATAACATTGGAGAACTGCAGCTGAACTAGAAGTAAGGCAAATAGTCAAATCAATGACGATTATTCTTACAATAATACTTTGAATTAATAAAGCCTTTACTTAGGAAGATTTCAACACTTTTTTTTTATACAAATTTTACCTCTTTTCTCTGTAAGCATTAGTTGAACATGGATTTGAATTTTAAGTCTCTTTCAAGAATTGTTATAAGGAAGAAAAGAACTTTTAAAATCCACTTTCTGGGAGAAACTGAAAGATGTCACATTCAGTATCAAGATGTAGAATTGCCTCCTCCTGATTACCGGTAAATGCTGAGTAGTGCTAGCATCAGGGGGGCATGAATCAGCAGCTCAAGTGTGCCCCCAAGGATTAGACATTTTCATGTCTCTGTCTGCCATCTGTGGTGTTGACTTCATCTAATGAGGCTTTACTTATTGCTGCAAAATGACTGCTGGCAACAGCTAGGGTTGTTTGCTGTCTGGTTGGCCCAGTAGGTGAGCATGGCCATTTTTGCTCCAGTATTCTCTGCCGCTGTCATGAGGTTCACTCTGATGGTACTGGCTTAGTTGTGGCTTTGGGAGGCCCATGGACCATGTCTGTTGGCCAGGAGAATACAGCCAGGCTCCATATCTGGAGCCCTGAGCATATGGTCCAACAAGCGAGGATACATTCCTCTGGAGTTGCTGACAGGCAGATAAAACCTAGACTGAAACACGGAAGTGTCCATGATATTGGTCACCAATTCACAAAGCAATGCTTTGGGAAAATACTGTTGATGATAGAAGTCTGGTGAGAGTGGAGCGGGTGAGTAGAGACAAGAGGGTGGATATACTGAGGACTTTTGAGCAGGAATATGACAAAGCAAAATGGCAATTTAGGCATTTAGGAATGGTAATGATAATGACAGTAATATCTTGTGTGACTAGTGCTTAATATTCTCCAAAGCACTTTCACTTACTTGAGAGCTCTGGATCCTTTTGTAAGGTAGAAGGGGCAGGGCATATACCTATTTTGCAGATGAAATAGGGGTCCAGAGAAATTATTTACAGCTAATAAAAGACCAAGGATGATGATTCAAACCTCTTAACTTTTCGTACAGTTCTCTTTTAACTACATTATCACATACAATACAAATTATTATATTAACTACACCAAAGAAGATTACTGATACAGTAATTATTCACAGAATATTTAGTGAATGATTATGATGTACCAGGAATTATCTTAGTTGTTGGGGCTGAAGGACTTTACTAAGAGGCAATACCACATAAGTCAAATTATTGATCATCAGCTAAATAAACGCACAGAGTGATACAGGATTAATGTAGTATTGAAAGAGGTGGAGGTCCAGTTAGGGAAGGCTCCTGGAGTAAGAGCATCTCAACTAAAACCTTCAAGACAAGTAGGGGTAAGGCAGATTCACCATAGAAGACCAAGAGTGTAGCAAGAGCAAAGCTTTCCAACAGGAAACAGCACGTACAAGGGTCCTGGGGTGAAAGCATGGGATGTAGAAAAACTGCACAAAGTTCAATATGGCTGGGGCACCAAGTGCCATCAGTTGAGTCATAGAGATGAAAGAGGTTGGAGAGATGGGCTGTGGCCACACCATAAAGTGCCTTGAATACTTTAGTTTTTTACTCTGAGGGAATGAGGGGACATGGAAAATGTTTTACAAAAGTCACTCAGCTTAGAGAATGGAAAATGGGTGAGAATTGGCAGAGGAAATGGAACAAGAAGCCTATTATGACTGTTTCAGTCAACAAGGAGTGAGGTAATGATGACTCAGACTAAGGTAGTGTCAAAGGAAGGGAAATAAGTATGTACGTGGGTTTTTGAGGTATTAAGGTTGCAAACATACAAAATATTATTTTACTTCAAAGAAATAAGTAATGTCTATTCAGAACACTTAGTTTTATCTTTTCGTTCAAGGTTCACATAAAATTGTTTTTTCATTGAATTTTCTTTATTCAGCAAACATTTACTGAAGCACCTACAACAAGCCAGATATTCTAATACTCCAAGTGCTGGCATTCTTGACATCTAAGTTGTTTGGAATACACTGCTTCTTTCAGGCATATCACAAATCGGTCAGTTTCAGCCCTATTATACTTTATTTCGGAATTGTTCTGAATTAATATTATTTCGAGTGTAAGAGAGTTGTGAGATAAAATTTTTTTTGCACTTATTCCTAAACTAAAAAAACATTATTTTTCTGATGATATCTGGGAGAAAGTCAAAGAAGTGTCTTGAACAAATCACTTCATCATCTGATATAACTGTGTAAAAATCACTACAAAAATTACTCCTAATGCATTTTGTGGGGCTCGCTGAAATTTCAAAATTAGGACAATTCTATATCCAATAGATGCAAATGAGAAAAGGTATTTAGCTCCTGCAGGGAATAAAAGGATGTAGGCAAACATGCAGTATTTGTTTACTAATTAATTCAGCTAAATTTTGATGAAGTCCGATGTTTGAAAACACTCTATTTATTTATGGAATTAAAAGGCCATACACTCCTCCATTATCAGCAGGCTGGGCACATTCTTCACCCAGGTATCAGCTCCTCTAGTAATCTCTAAGCTGTTGTGGTGCTTTACAACTCTGGCTGATAAAGGCAATTCTAATTTAGTGCACACGTTAATTATCAGTAATATTAAATGAATATATTGGAGCTATTTACATGTGTCATTCATAGTCGCTGTATGCTAAGGAAAATGGTTATAATTGTTCTTATTAGTTATCGTATTTTATGCTTCTGCAATGAAATTCTTTTTTGGGAGCTTGTTTTGGGGAATATCTTAGTGAGGAAAAAGGGCTTATAATATAAAATGTTCACAAGGCACTGAATAGCACTTTTTAATTCATTAGTCATATTTTATTGAAAAATTGCTTTGTGTTATTTGTTTCTGAGCACATATAAACCAGGTTAAAAAGTAGCAGCCAGTCAGTCTTCCTTAGTAATAACTGGCAAAAGAAATTATAATAGAGAATAAAAAACAGAATACCTCTGAGATTTGAGAAAGTTTAGATTTCTTTTTATTTTTGTACATAGTTCTGTTAGGAGTTGAATATGAAAACATGAAGCATACCTTTTGTTGCCTGAATATTACCCAACTGGAATCCAACTCATAGTAACCCTGCAGGATAATTTGTTTCCATAGCATCTTTTCCTAAGCTGAAAGCATTTCACTCTACCCCATATTGAATAAAAACTTATATTTCTAATATGTGGATTACCTGTCTGCTGTAGACACCTGATTAATTTTCAAAGTTGATTCAGTATTCTAAACTTTGCTATGACAGTAAGAACTGCCAGATTTTCACTTGAATTGATTTATATAGAATGATGCCTCAGTTATTTAGTGCAATTGGGGGAATCAAATATTTCAAAAAATGGATTATTTCCAAATAGCTGAAGTTCAAATCTTTAAATCGTTTTCATCCTGAGCACTATGTATCATCCAAAGCTCAAGTCAACATTGCCTTTTTTGAAAATCCTTCCCTAATCTCTCTACCAGCCCCAGTTAGAGTTTATGCTCCCTTTCTTTGTACTGCCACACCATTTTGTATTGTAAGCTCCTGTTCTACTCATCTGTCCTTATCAGCCTTCTTCCTCCTCCCTTGCCCTACTAAATCACTGAAAGTTGGAACTCTGTCATACATTAATACTTCCAGTGCCTTATGCCACATCTCATACACAGTAGATAGATTTTCACCATGTACTAGAAGCTATTTGAAAATAGAACATACATTTTCCTTTAAATAAAGTTTATTTAAAAATAATAATCAAATTTTGATCACTTATGTTTATCATTATGGTCCAGAGGTCCATACATCTTCCAAATGTATATCTATTCATCTCACTGCTGTTCGTCTCATGGTTGAGCTGCCTAGGGTTTGTGTTCCCTTTAATGAGTTTCTAGAATGAAGTGAGTTCTTGGTGTCAGATCTCTAGAGCTATTGCAAAATGCTTTGGGGTCCTTCGAGCTGACTCCAGACATCAGGGTGTCTGCCCCTCCATTCTTTAGTTGACCTTTCACTTTCTTCCATTTCCAATGACCCTCCTCATCTCTTTTCCCTTTAGTTTTGGCAATTGTTGGCTATTAAACCAAATGCCATGGTTTTCAGAGCAATCACTATCCTTTTTTTCCTGGGACATAAGCCAACTCATCCCAACACATCTTATGACATCTTTTTGGCTAGCGTCATTGCTGAACTCTAGATTTAATCACATTCTGAATGCCTAAACTGAATATTTAATGTGTCCAGAAAGCTGCTTTCTAGAAGATTGAGGTATTAAAATAATTGATTCCCATTTCGAATGACTCAAAATTTGTTTTGTGTCTAAAAATGTAATTTTAACTTAGCAAGCAAAAACCAGAATATGTACAGGTATTACATTTATTTCAAGTAATTCTATAAGATTTTTTACTTTAAATTATTTTAGGGTAAGATTCTTCATTCATTTCCTTTAAATTTTTCCTAGACTCTTACTAGTCTTTTAGTATCACATGACTCTTACTTTATGACATGCTTCTTTCTTTTTCTTTTTCTTTTTTTTTTTTTTTTTTTTTGTGATGGAGTCTCACTCTGTTGTCCAGGCTGGAGCGCAGTGGTGCGATCTCGGCTCACTGCAAGCTTGGCTCACTGCAAGCTCCGCCCCCTGAGTTCACGCCATTCTCCGGCCTCAGCCTCCTGAGTAGCTGGGACTACAGGTGCCCACCACCACACCTGGCTGATTTTTTGTATTTTTAGTAGAGACGGGGTTTTACTGTGTTGGTCAGGATGGTCTCGATCTCCTGACCTCGTGATCCACCCGCCTAGGCCTCCCAAAGGACATGCTTCTTTCTGAGAGCTAACCTCAATACTTTCTACAGTGATTTTTGTCTCTTTTTTTGCTGCACCATTTCCAGTGAAGGCACAGGTTTTTCACTTACTGACGTAGTCCATCCCTTGAAAGAATTGGTGACTACTCTAGAATTTATGTTTTTCCCTTAATTGTTGCTCCTTTCCAAGATGCACATTAGAGCAGCGTTTCTCAAAATGTGATCCATTGGCCATCTGCATTAGAAGAAAGCTTATTTAGTATTTCTGTACAATTCCCCAAAACTCCATTCTATGTATTCATTTATTCAGTATTTGGCTTTGTATAAAAATAAAAGTAATACCAATATTAAGGTGAGATTAAGTAAATTTAGATTATGGTCCACTCTGAACCCCTGATTATCCCCCTTGTCTGTTCAAAGCCAGCCTGTTTAATTATTTGTTATAGTGTTAAAAAGGCCCTATAGAGGTCAAGTAATCTTTCTCAGTTACGTTTGAGAAATTCTCCTGTGTTTCCAATCCCAGGTTGTATTCTCCTTTCTATCCATCCTCACTCTAGATGAGTGCATCCAGTCTCACGGCTTTCGATGACATGTTTGAGCTGATGGCTTCCAAATTTATAACTCTGGTCCAACCGCTCCCCTGTACTCAGACCCATATATTCAATTACCTATTTGTCACCTCCATTTGAGTGTCTAATGGGCATCTCACACTCCATGGCCAGCAAATCTTAAGATAACTGAGACATAATTCTTGACTTCCATCCCAACATCTAAAACCCATACTACTTCGAATCTTCCCCATTCCAATGAGGATCATTACGTTTATTTATCTTTTCAGGCCAAAAATCTAGGAGTCATTTCAGATTCCTCTCTTTCTCTCATTTCTTACATCCAGTTCATTGGCAAGTCCTACTGGTACCACATCCAACATATATCCTAAATCTGACCAGTCTTTGCTCCCTTCGCTAGTATCATGCAGCTTCAAGCCACTATCCAGTTGGCTTGAATAGTTCTTGTAATAGCCTTGTCACTGTTCTCATGGCTGTCACTGCTATCCTCTACCCAGCAGCAGAATCAGCTTTTTATAACATTAGTCAGATTGCATTACTCCACTACCCAAAACCCTCTGAGCCCCCAGCCATACTCGGAATAAACCTAAGGTCCCTACCATGGTCTACGAAAGGCTTACACGATGTAGCCTGCCTGCTTCCCCTACCTTCTCTCCTACCTCTCTGTCCTTGTTCACTAAGCTCCTGGCATGTTTCTACCTCAACGTCTTTGCATGTGTTGTTTCTTCTGTCTGGAATCCCCTTCCCCATGTATCACCCTGAATTTTTCTATCACTTCTTTTAGGTCTGTGCTCCAATCACCTTATTTGAGAGGGCCTTCTCATTTAAACTGCCATCACTCTCCATTTCTTTACTATGCTTGACTTTTCTCCAAAACATGTACACTATCTGGCGTTATATTACATACTTATTTTGTATGTTTACTGTCTATATTATTCCTGTCTGTGTTACTCTACTGGGAGCAGCACTTCTCATGCATTACTGTTTCTTCAGGGCCTGCAACAGTATAAGCACATAATATCTTTTGAATGTGTGAATTTAATCCATGTCCCTTCTTCCTACAATACTTTAGTTAAATTATGGCTTAGAGTTTGAAAGAAAACATTTTGAAATTTTTCTATGGCCTAAAGTGACAATGACATTACTCAGCTTTGGGTGGTCATTAAATTAGTCTGTTATTTATTTATTTATTTCTGAGACAGAGTCTTGCTCTGTCACCCAGGCTGGATAGCAATGACATCACTCAGCTTTGGGTGATCATTAAATTAGTCTGTTAATTTTTTTTTTCCAAGACAGAATCTTGCTCTGCCACCCAGGCTGGAGTGCAGTGGCACGATCCCAGCTCACTGCAACCTCCACCTCCTGGGTTCAAGCAATTCTCCTGCCTCAGTCTCCTGAGTAGCTGAGATTACAGGGGCAAGCCACCACACCCGGCTTTTTCTTTTCTTTTTTTTTTTTTTGGTATTTTTAGTAAAGATGGGGTTTCATCATGTTGGCCAGGCTGGTCTTGAACTCCTGACCTCATGACCCACGCACCTTGGCCTCCCAAAGTGCTGGGATTACAGGCATGAGCCACCGAGCCCAGCCTAGTCTGTTAATTTTTACTTTTTCGTTGTTTGAAATTGTGTCCTTAAATCTGATCACACTTATTTTATTATTGAGACCTCTCTTTTTCTTGGCTGAGCATTCCTAGAGCCTCATAGCTGGGCCCTCTATATCCCCAAGTCTAAATTATAGCACTATCATAATTTTTTTTATCATTTGATATCACTGTGAATCTGTGAGTATAAGTAATCCACAGAATTTCTTCTGAGACATTTCTTGATTTTGTGTTCTTTTTCATAAGTTAGACATACTTTGGACATGTTTAGTTACGTTCTTACTCTCCAAGTGGCAATGAAAATATGTTAAATTGGATATCAGAAATATTAAAAGCTTCTTTTTCTTAGCTTGGCATCATCAACTGTGCTCATGTAGGTAGTTGAAGATATTATGCCCAGAATTTAGTATATGCATTAAATGTGATAGAGTTCACTAAGAAATGTAAAAATAGAACAAAATGCAACACTTTGCTCACAGATTGGAGGTGAGGTGATTGGTATGTTAATTAAAGGTGACCTCAACACTCTTAATATTAACCTCCTGATTTTCTCCAGTGTTTCAGGTGGAAAAAAATTATTCTTCAATATTCGTAAGAATGAGATCGGATAAAGGACACAAATGAAGTCCAGACCAAGTACAAAAACATGAGCTCCTTCTCCTGGCTGCTCAACTAATGCAGACTTAGCCTGAGGTTGAGATAACTATCTCAACAGCCATTCCATTGCTCAGACTTCAAATTATAGTAATTATGACAATTTGTGCCAATAGCCACGAGGTGGGATTTTTGATGTGGTTAAAAATAACATCTGTAAAACCCAATAAAAATTACATTTTGCTAATTTTCTGATAAGATACTGTTTTAACTATACTGTGTCTTCTGCCGCTGCCAGTTTTCAATTAGAGCATTCCTTAAAAAAATTTTTTTAACCCATTTTGTCTCCTGGATCCAATTCCATCCTCAGCAATGCATTTGTTTTAATGCTGTTAATTAATTGTTTTGTGTGAATTTTGCCTTTCATACTGATAGTAATCTTCGGGACTTTATTAATGTGCTGATTGCTAAATCTTGATACAAAAGGACCAATAGCACGACTCAGCTTGTTCTTTCTGGCTTAGAAAACAGAGTTCCCATAGCGGCCTGCTCAGCCAAGTCAGTGCAGAAAAGGACAATGATGAAGCGAATAATGGGGCTACTAAAACGGGTTGGGTCTGCAGTTCTGTTGGGCTTGGAAATTGCTAGCTCGCTCTAGGGGCACAGCCATTGGTGATATTTCACAAAGAGATCCCCTCAAATGCATTGTAACAGTGCATCGTGTCTTCCTATGTTATGTTTCCTTACACCCCTTTCCTCTTGATTAATTTTTGATGAAAAAGTATATATTTTCCCGTCTCTTTATTTCACAGGTGATAAAGTTGAGGTTTGGAGAGCTCAAATGGCCTACCCAATTTAGCTCAGAAGGTGGATGAGTACCAAAGGCAGGACCTTTTGATTCTCCTCTCATTGGTCTTCCAATTTAACCATGTGGCCTCCAAACCAGTATGTTTGTGGGTGGGTAGTGCCAACTGCTGCTTCCTCAGAAATCATTTTCTCATCTTTGCCCTTTGTTTACTTCATCTTCTCTCTAAACAAACAAATAAAGCTCCTTCTTGATCTAGCAGCCTCCTCCAGCCATCACCTCATCCCTTTCCTTTCCTTTTCTTCACATCTATACTTTATAAAGAACAGACTATTCTTGTTGACTCCATGTTTTCACATTCACTCAACAACATGGCACCACTAAACTGAGACTAGTTGGTGACAGTATTACTTAAACCAATCTTCTCTCTTCATTTCTGTATTAGTCCGTTTTCACACTGCTGATAATGACATACCTGAGACTGGGAAGAAAAAAAGGTTTAATTGGACTTACAGTTCCACATGGCTGGGGAGGCCTCAGAATCATGACAGGAGGCGAAAGGCACCTCTTACATGGTGGCAGCAAGAGAAAATGAGGAAGATGCGAAAGTGGAAACCCCTGATAAACCCATCAGATCTCTTGAGACTTATTCACTACCACAAGAGCAGTATGGGGGAAACCACCCCCTTAATTCAAATTATCTCCCACCAGGTCCCTCCTACAACACATGAGAATTGTGGGGGTACAATTCAAGATAAGATTTGGATGGGGACACAGAGCCAAACCATATTATTTCTTTCTTTTTTTTCTTTTTTCTTTTTTTTTTTTTTTTAGACAGAATCTTGCTCTGTCACCCAGGCTGGAGTGCAGTGGCGAGATCTCGGCTCACTGCAGCTCTGCCTCCTAGGTTCCAGCGATTCTCCTGCCTCAGCCTTCCAGGTAGCTGGGACTACAGGCACATGCCACTACACCTGGCTAATTTTTGTATTTTTAGTAGAGATGGGGTTTCACCATGTTGACCAGGCTGGCCTCGAACTCCTGACCTCAGGTGATCTGCTCACCTCGGCCTCCCAAAGTGCTAGGATTACAGGCGTGAGCCACCATGCCCAGCCATTATTTCTATCTTCACTGCTCCATTTCTGGCCCTATCTCTCCTCTGGCCATGTGGATATTGGGCGATGTGGGAAATAGGTGTTTCTTCATTTACACATTTACTAATTGCTGATGACATTGTAGTCAGCAAAACACACACGATTCCTTCACTCACTGAGTTCACAGGATCTTTTGGCCTGTTCTGTTTAAGGTGAATGATTAAAGCCCTTCTCATTTCTAATGTCCGCTGTCTCTCCACCTCAAGTATATGTACATAATCCTCTCACTAAAAAAAAAAAAAAGATTTTACTGTAAATAATATGTCAATAATTATATCCTTTTACATATATTAATTTCTGAATCATAACAGCTAAAACAGTAGCTTAGTTATTATTAAAATATTAGGTTGGTGCAACAGTAATTGCGGTTTTTGTCGTACTTTAACAGCAATTACTTTTGCACCAACCTAATAGAAGTCATATTCTCTAGCAGTATTTTTTGCTCCCCAAGTTTGGTGGTTTTTATTGAGAGAGCATTTGTGTGTGTGTGTGTATGTATGTGCACATGTGTCATGGTGAGAGTTTATATGTAACGTTTCATGTGCTAATTCTCTGGTTATTATTTCTCTATGAAGACATTTTCTTACTTTGCCATTATTGATGAGTTTCAAACACCCAAGTGTTTGCTTTAAAAAGGAGATTCGCTTTTTCATTCATTTTTTCCACTTGCAACTTATTCTGTTGCCAATTATGCAAAACATTGATAATACTACATTGCATTATCATCCAATTCCTCAGCAATCTTTTCCAATTAACTAATCAATTCTTTTAGTTATTTAAAATTTTCTTATTGGAAACAGACTAGACATTTATAGTTTATTTTACTTTAAGTAAAAAAAAAAAAATTCCCTTTACAGCGACTCAATGTATCGTTTTATTTCACTTACGGTT
The DNA here is from genome assembly GCF_028885625.2 of Pongo pygmaeus. Classification (NCBI taxonomy): domain Eukaryota; kingdom Metazoa; phylum Chordata; class Mammalia; order Primates; family Hominidae; genus Pongo; species Pongo pygmaeus. Next base: position 191,256,414 of record NC_085930.1, read on the forward strand.
TTGCTCCCTCTTCTTCTTAGAGCTTGAAAACTCAGGTATGTCAAGAAATTAGTCCTTCTTGAATATTTAAATAACTTGTTAGGAAACCGAGGCTCTGTCTGTGCCTAGAACATAAATAAAGATGGCATGAACAGTTCTGGTAATGTTAGGAACCACTACAGAATTCTAAAGGGTCAATTTCATACCAGTCATAAACATAGCTGGAAAGAAATAGCCAGCTTCAGATTTTATCTTGCTGACCTGCTACACACAGATTTGGTGTCAGGTAGAAAAGTGAATAAAGCCCATGTTTTTCATCATTCAAATCACGCATGCCTCACCTGAAACCTTGCAGGAGCTGAGCTGAGTGGGTAGAAGGGGACAATAAAGGACAAGCAGGAAGGGAGTGCTTAGCTACTTAGGATGTAAGGACCGAGGGCAGCCAGGCCACAGAGCTGTGAGGGCAAGGGCCATGTCTGTTTTGCTTAGTATCATGATCCCATCACCTGTTGAATACTCATCAGTGAGAGTGGTTTCAGGTAAATGTTTTTGCTCTAATTACTATGAGTTGCAAAGTAAATGGGAAGTGAAAAGGTAAAGGAAAATGTAGTGTATTTATTCAAGAAGTTTGGTTGTTAAGGAAGAAAAGAGATAGGGTGATGGGTAGAGGAACTGTGGAATCAGAAATTTTTGCTTTTGGTTTTTGGCAGGGGATCATTTGAAGCAACTTAAATATATTTATAAGAGTAGCAGAGAGGTAGAGGAGAGATTGAAGAGAAGAAGAAGATATTGATAGATTGAGATCCAAGAGGAACAATGTAGGATACACTCACACACACTCTCTGCCACACAGACCTTAACAGACATATGGCTTTTTGCCATACAGTATAAGGGCACCAGAGTTTTAAATCTTTTGATCTTTAGAGGAAAGTCTTTCTCTCACTATTTTTTTTTTTTTTTTTTTTGACAGAGTCTTACTTTGCCACCCAGGCTGCAGTGCAATGGCCCGATCTCAGCTCACTGCAACCTTTGCCTCCTGGGTTCAAGTGATTCTCCTGCCTCAGCCTCCTGAGTATCTGGGACTATAGGCGCATGCCACCACACCTGGCTAGTTTTTGTATTTTTAGTAGAGATGGGGTTTCACCACGTTGGCCAGGCCGGTCTCGAACTCCTGACCTCAAATGATCTGTCCGCCTCGGCCTCCCAAAGTGCTGGTGTTACAGGCATGGGCCACCATGCCCAGCCTCTCTTGCTTTTATTTCTGAAAACTTTCTGGTATAAAATGCCTAGTTCTGGAAAAATGTAAGTGGAAGAAAAGAGAATTTCATCAAAGTATGGAAACACTAGTCACACACACATGTTATATATATATATATACATGGTCTATACGAATTATATATGTTATATAAAATATGATATATATATTTAAGGAAAGATTAGGGAAGCTAGGAAGGGTCATAAATGAAATAAGATTGACCATGAGCACTCCCTATTTTTTTATACATTAAAAATTTTACATAATAAAACATTTTTATAAAGCACTAAACAGTTGCCAAACTCAAATGCTCATTATTTACTCACTCATTGAGTTTTGAAATGACTGTAAGACTTGGGTAGTCTACAATGATAGTTAATTGAGTACGTTAATATCTTTAGTGAAAACTGCATTAGCTAATTTTTTTAAATTCTCAGTCCCTTTAATTTTTTGATCTGATAGCTAACAAATGAGTTAACTAATTGCTTTACTGACAGTTATTTTAATTATTACTAACATTGAGCATCTCTCATATGCTTATTGGCTATTTATTATTCTTCTTCCATGGTTGAATTTTAAAATATTCTTTGCCAATTATATTTATTTCCTGTAACAAATTACCACAAACCTGATGGCTTAAAACAGCAGAAATTTATTCTCTCACAGTTCTGGAAGACAGAAGTGGAAATCAGTATCACTGAACAGAAATCAAGGTGTCAGTAGGGCCACACTCCCTCTGGAGGTTCCAGGGGTGAATCTGTTCCGTGCCTCCTCCATCTTCTTGTGGCTACCAGCATCCGTTGGGTTGTAGCCATATGACTCCAGTCTCAAGGCTAGCATCTTCAAACAGCTCCATCTTCACATCAACTTCTTCTCTGCGTATACAAAATCCATTTGCCCTTTTGATATGATCTGAATGTATCCCCCCCAAAATCATGTGTTAGAAACTTAATCCCCAATTTAACAAATGTTGGAAGGTGGAGCCTAAAGGGAGGTGTTTAGGTCATGAGTGTTCCATCCTCATGAATGGATTGATGCTGGTTATAAAAGAGCTTGAGGCTGTAAGTTTGATTTATTATTCTTTCTTGCCCTCTTGCCTTTCCACCCTCTGCCATGGGCTGGTGCAACAAAAAAGCCCTCACCTGCTGCCAGATCCTCGATCTTGGACTTCTCAGCCTCTAGAACTGTAAAAAATAAATTTCTGTTTATTATAAATTACCCAGTCTTAAATATTCAGTTGTAGCAACATGGAATGAACTATGACACCCCTTCTTATAATAATACTTGTGAGTATTATCAGGGCCTATCCAGACAATAATCTTCTCATTTCACTCTATTCCCCCAAAATCTACCCAGGAGATCCAGAGTTAAGGACAGCTAGACCACAGAGCTGTGAGGCTGTCTGTTTTACTTATCATAATCCCATTATATGATTAACTGAAACACACCTTCATAGTGTCTTTATCCTTTTTTTTTTTCTTTTGTCAAATAAAGTAACATTCACAGATTCTAGGGTTTAAGATCTGGATATCTTTTGGTAGGCTATTTTTTAGTCTACCACACTCATCTTTATACTGTCCTTAAAAAAAATAAATGTTTTATATTGGAATAATTTTAGATTCAGAGAAATGTTTCAAAACTAGCACAGTGTTCTCATTTATCTTTCACCCAGTTTCCCTAGGATGATTTTAAAGATGTTTTATTTCTCTGAAATTGTGTTTCAGGATTTTTAGGTGCTAATAAATTTGGGTATAGTGTTTATTTTTATAATAAAATGTTTTGAAAAAGAACCTGCGTTATTCTTTTTAATTAAAATGAGATCCCCATTATCCATCTCCTACTTTTCCAAAACAAGGAGGCAGAAGAGGACCATGATTCTGGCTAAAAAACAAATTGATACATATAGCAAAGTCACACAATTCCACTTGGACCAACAACTGGAAAACAGCCATGACTGTCAAATATAAGAGAGAGTTTTAGTAATATTAATGTGACAATTCCCAAAGTTTCTTTTATACCTTGTCAATACATTTCCATATAGATTTTGTTTAATTTGCTCAAGAACAGCTTGGCATATTTTAAGATTTTATTATTCGAAGGAAAAATTGAAAGTAGTAGGTTTCAATTTTGTGTGTCACTGTGTATTGAGAAAAAGGGTATAGCCTAGTTGTCCCATTCACTAGTCCCATGCTATGTCATTAAATAAGACATTGAATATATTGAATTAATTATATATAGTCATGCATCAAATAATGATAGAAATACATTCTGAGAAATGCATCATTAGGCTATTTCGTCATTGTGCAAACATCACAAAGTGTACTTACGCAAAGATGTACTTAGGCATAGCCTGCTGCATATCTAGGCTATGTATGTGGTATATAGCCTATTAGGCTACAAACCTGTACAGCATGTTAGTGTACTGAATATTATAGGCAATTGTAAAACAATGGTAAGTATTTGTGTATCTAAACACAGAAAAGATACAGTAAAAATATGGTATAAAATAAAAAATGGTACACCTGTATAGGGCACTTACCATGAATGGAGCTTACGGGACTGGAAATTGCTCTGGATGAGTAAGTGAGTGAGTCGTAAGTAAATGTGAAGGCCTAGGATATTACTATACACTATTGTATACTTTATAAATACTGTACACTTAGGCTACACTAAAATTGTTTAAAAGGTCAATAATAAATTTACTTTAGCTTACTGTAACATTTTTACTTTATAAACTTCTTAATTTAAAAAACTTTTCTACTCTTTTAATAATGCTTAGCTTAAAACACATTGTGCAACTGTATAAAAATGTTCTTTATATCCTTATTCTATAAACTTTTAAAATTTAAAATATTTTTATAATTTTTATATTTTTTCACTTAATTATTTAAATTAAAAGCTAAGTCACAAACACACACATTAGCCTAGGCCTATGTAAGGTCAGGATCATCAATATCACTATCTTCCACCTCCACATCTTGTCCCACTGGAAGGTTTTCAGAGGCAATAATATGTATGAAGCTGTTATCTTCCATGATAATAATGTCTTCTTCTGGAATACCTTTTGAATGATTAACTGCAACTGTTTTAAAGTTAACTTTTTAAAATAAGGAGTACACTCTAAAATAATGATTAAAAGTATAGTATAGTAAAGATATAAGCCAGTAACTTAGTCATTTATTATCATTGTGAAGTGTATACTGAACATCACTGTATGTGCTTTACATTTGTATAACTGGCAGCACAGTAGGTTGTTTACACCAACATCACTACAAACACGTGGATTATGCACTGCACTATGATGTTAAGGCAGCTGTAATGTCACTAGGCGATAGGAATTCTCAGCTCTATTATAATCTTGTGGGACCACTGTTTGTTGTCTGTTGTTGATGGTAACATTATGGGGCTCATGACTGTATAATTTATTGAATATTATGGAGTGTGATTTGATCTAAACTCAAAACAGTGTCAGTACATCTAGGGGGTTCAGGTAAGCCACTCTAAATTTCACACAATTTCAGGCATTTGGTGGGAGAGGCAAATGATCAGTGGCTACATTTTCACATCCATTTGTATTTGCTTTCTGAGACTTGATGTTTGTCATCAAATATAGATTTGGCAATAGAGATCTGTGGACTGATTTGTTGGGATTAAGGAAACAGAAGGTAAAATTCTATTTAAAGACTCGATTTGGTGATGACACATTTTTAACTTCTTTATGACCAGCCAGGTTAGTATCGTGAAGAATCTAGCTGACTCTCTTAGTACAGGCAGCAGAACAATCATCTGTTTTCCACTACGCCATCTGGAGAAAGCTGCTGGTTGAATGACATTGTATATGATGTATGAGAGACTAATGAGAAAAGCAAACCTTCTATTAAAGTTTGAGATCTCAGAACTCCTCAAGCCACCACAGTCTTCAAATATTGTTTTCTCAATGGCTTTGGGCCAATTACTTAGCCTCTTTACCTCAGCTTCTCAATTGGAAAAATGGGAACTGTTATAGCGTGATTAATTTATCTCCTAAGGAGGTTGTTTATATTAATTAACTGCTGTTAAGAGCTTTGAAGATGAAAAGTGCTAACTGCTTATGTCATGATTACCCATGGAATAGTGGAATATGATAACTGCTTCACTAGATAAATTACTAAACCTGATACACACAAACTGTGAAATCAGTGGGAGGGGTTAAGAACTAGGGCAATGAGACAGCTGAGGAACTAACCTCATCAAGAAATATATTAGTTATGCTTTAGCCTTGATTTACGCTGTTTAAACTACCTTCTGAAATATATGTTTAAAATTTCATAACGCAGGCATCATACTTGGCTTTGCCAATGCCTATAATGACATTTCTTTCCTGGATATATTTCCTCTATAAACCTAAAGAAATCTGCCTCGACTCATATTCTGAAAAAATTTTATTATTTCAAGTTACTCCTTTTGGGTGTGCTCACACCACCCACAGACGACACACAGATTGTTACTGTTGATAGGGTAGAACATTCTGCTTCTTATTTGCATTGTTTGAAGCAAACCAAACACATTAGTGGTGCATAAATGGCTATTTCTTTGAGGTAATGGATTTTTTAAAATTATACTTTAAGCTCTGGGATACATGTGCAGAATGTGCAGGTTTGTTACACAGGTATACATGTGCCATGGTGGTTTGCTGCACCCATCAAACTGTCATCTACATTGGGTATTTCTCCTAATGCTATCTCTCCCCTTGCCCCCAACCCCCCAGCAGGGCCCAGTGTGAGATGTTCCCCTCCCTGTGCCCATATGTTCTCATTGTTCAACTCCCACTTATGAGTGAAAACATGCTGTGCTTGGTTTTCTGTTCCTGTGTTAGTTTGCTGAGGATGATGGTTTCCAGCTTCATCCATGTCCCTGCAAAGAACATGAACTTATTCTTTTTTATGGCTGCATAGTATTCCATGGTGTATATGTGCCATATTTTCTTTATCCAGTCTATCATTGATGGGCATTTGGGATGGTTCCAAGTCTTTGCTATTGTGAATAGTGTTGCAATAAACACACATGCGCATGTGTCTTTATAGTAGAATGATTTATAATCCTTTGGGTATGTACCCAGTAATGGGATCACTGGGTCAAATGATATTTCTAGTTCTAGATCCTTGAGGAATTGCCACACTGTGTTCCACAATGGTTGAACTAATTTATGCCTCCACCAACAGTGTAAAAGCGTTCCTGTTTCTCCACATCCTCCCCAGCATCTGTTGTTTCCTGACTTTTTAATGATCACCATTCTAACTGGCATGAGATGGTATCTCATTATGGTTTTGATTTGCATTTCTCTAATGACCAGTGATGATGAGCTTTTTTTCATATGTTTGTTGGCCACACAAATGTCTTCTTTTGAGAAGTGTCTGTTCATATCCTTTGGACACTTTTTGATGGGGTTATTTGTTTTTTTCTTATAAATTTGTTTAAGTTCCTTGTAGATTCTGAATATTAGCAATTTGTCAGATGGATAGATTGCAAACATTTTCTCCCATTCTGTAGGTTGCCTGTTCACTCTGATGATAGTTTCTTTTATACTGTGCAGAATCTCTTTTGTTTAATTAGATTCCATTTGTCAATATTGGATTTTGTTGCCATTGCTTTTGGTGTTCTAGTCATGAAGTCTTTGCCCATTCCTGTGTCCTGAATGGTATTGCCTAGGTTTTCTTCTAGGGCTTTTATGGTTTTAGGTCTTATGTTTAAATCTTTAATCCATCTTGAGTTAATTTTTGTATAAGATGTAAGGAAGGGATCCAGTTTCAGTTTTCTGCATATGACTAGCAAATTTTCCCCATACCATTTATTAAATAGGGAACCCTTTCCCCATTGCTTGTTTTTGTCAGGCTTGTCAAAGATCAGATGGTTGTAGATGTGTGGTATTACTTCTGAGGCCTCTGTTCTGTTCCATTTGGTCTATATATCTGTTTTGGTACCAGTACCATGCTGTTTTGGTTACTGTAGCCTTGTAATATAGTTTGAAGTCAGGTAGTGTGATGTCTCCAGCTTTGTTCTTTTTGCTTAGGATTGTCTTGGCTATATGGGCTCTTTTTTCTTTCCATATGAAATTTAAAGTAGTTTTTTTCTAGTTCTGTGAAGAAAGTCAATGGTAGCTTGATGGGAATAGCATTGAATCTATATATGACTTTGGGCAGCATGGCCATTTTCATGACATTCATTCTTCCTATCCATGAGTATGGAATGTTTTTCCATTTGTTTGTGTCCTCTCTTATTTCCTTGAGCAGTGGTTTGTAGTTCTCCTTGAAGAGGTCCTTCACATTTCTTGTAATTTGTATTCCTAGGTATTTTATTCTCTTTGTAGCAATTGTGAATGGGAGTTTGCTCATGATTTAGCTCTCTGTTTGTCCATTATTGGGGTATAGGAATGTTTGTGATTTTTGCACATTGATTTTGTATCCTGAGACTTTGCTGAAGTTGCTTACCAGCTTCAGGAGTTTTTGGGCTGAGATGATGGGGCTTTCGAAATATACAATCATGTCATTTGCAGAGATAATTTTACTTCCTCTCTTCCTATTTGAATACTTTTTATTTCTTTCTCTTGCCTGATTGCCCTGGCCAGAACTTCCAATACTATGTAGAATAGGAGTGGTGAGAGAGGGCATCCTTGTCTTCTGCCAGTTTTCAAAGGGTATGTTTCCAGCTTTTGCCCATTCAGTATGATGTTGGGCCAATGAATATTTAAGGATATTAATTTACTTCCTCTAATAGTCTTTAAGAAATTCAAAAAATAAACATGTGGAACAAAGAAATAAAATGTCAAACCTTAAGCTTCAACTCTTACTGATGAGGACTGTGTTTTGGCATTGACCGTATCATTACCTACCTAGTTATGAGGTCATACTTCTGCATAGTTCATTAGAATTTATCTTTAATTTTATAGCAAACCATAACTGCAAAGCCAATGTGTTTTGGTCAACATTTATTGCATGGACATTTTTTTTTCAAGGGCATATATTAAAGAAAACTAAAGGGACAGAGTCTCTCCAAAGTTCTTTGGATTAAGAGTCTTAATGACACTTTAAAATATTTCCTTCAGAGTATCATTTTGGGAACTTTCTCTAGCATTCTAATGATTCACAAATAATATGTAATACCATTTCATTTTGAGACAATTAATAGACTTTAAAATTTTTTCTCAATTTTTCTTTCCTTACTTATGCATATGCCACTTTGTTTTTAAAAAGGATTTAAGGCAGCCTCCTTTATTAGAACATGCCTTGTCTATACTGCAATATAGTCCTCAAAGCTGAGGAACATATCTGGAGTGGGATACGGGAAAGCACAAATTTAAATTAATTCTCACTGGAATGCTTAATATTCATACCTAAGAGATACCACAGTATAGTGAAAAGCATATCACATTTTTAGTCAAAAATCTGATTTTCATTCTCTGACACCTACTTGATAGTGCAATTTTTACAAATCTTTTGACTTCAGTATTCCCACCTATAAGCTGGAAATAATTTCTTCATCATAGACTTACTATAAGAATTAAATGATTAATGTTTATGAAAGAGTGTCTGGCATCTGCTAGGCACTACGCACATTTTATTTATCTTTTTTGGACAGTAAAAATCCCCACAAAAGGGCCATTTTATATTTTTATCTAAAAGTTGTGCTTGCATCAGTTCTATTGCTGTAAATAGTTCATTCATGAATAATTCTTAAAACTGTAATGTGGTTGTAGCTTTCTCATGCCATAATATTTATATTAAAAGCTAATTTTTTTTTTTTTTTTTTTTTTTTTTTTTTGAGACAGGGTCAGCCAGGCTGGAGTGCAGTGGTGCAGTCATGGCTCACTGCAGCCTTGACCTCCTGGGCTCAAGCAATCTTCCCACCTTCTGAGGTGCACACCACCATGCCTGGCTAATTTTTGTATTTGTTTTATAGAGACAGAGTCTCACTATGTTGCCCAGGCTGGTCTCGGATTTCTGGGCTGAAGTAATCCTCCTGCCTTGGTATCCCAAAGTACTGGGATTACAGTCATGAGCCAATGCACCCAACCGCTAATTTTCTTTTAAAGAATTGAATTTTAAGGGAAAAAAAGGCTTGCCCTTGATTATTTTTCAATTGAGAAATCCGTGGTGTGAAGGAGGTATCCTATGGCTTCATTTTAAACACAATCTTTCAGAGTGATGAATGAGGGTATATTTTATGACTTGAGTTTGTTTAACAATTTAAACTTTTACAACTTTTAATTTATGTGTCCCTGAATTCTCTATTTTCAGGCTTCAGCTACTACTTCAATGAATAAGGCATCAGTCCCTTAGACAAATGACAAGGAAATCCTCATATAATCTTAAAAAGAGAGAGAAAGGAATGGGGAAGTGCCTAAGCCTAACAGGAATAAGTCTTTTTCAGAATCCAAGCCCAAATAAATATTTGAATGAGATTGGTATCTTCATATGTGTAGTGGAAAATAGGTCCTTTTCAGGCTTCAGATTTTGGCAGGCTGGCATGTTGACTTTATCACCTCGGGATCACTGGGGCTTCGGACGCCTTGCCGCAGGCTTCATCATGCGCATGCGCACACCCCCTACCTGTTGGGCGCCAAGACCAGGCCGCAGGCCCAGGCCTGTGAGCCGCTTCCAGGAACATCACCTGGCTGTCTTCCGTCTTGGACCCCAGCCTTCAACTTCCCCTCCCTGTTGTTTAATCAGTCTTCATCAAATGTCATTTTAGCTATATCTACTTAATATCCCTGGAAGTCAGAAGTCTGTGCACAACAGATAGAACCAACGACATCTCTATCCGAAGATAAGTTCCGCTTTCCTCATTTCAGTTTGATGATAAACTCCATACGTTTGGATTAATTGGGAAGAAAGGCAAGAGGCCAAATAAAAATGTTTGCAAGTTTGGGTTGTAGACCTAAAAAGGTTTTAAAAGGTCTAAAAAGAAGTGTAGACCACAGCAATCTGGTAAATATAGATCTTTAACAAGTTCAATTTGTTCATACAGTGCAGTGGGCAGTTTAAAATGCCATTTGGGAGGTACTTTAACAGTCGTAAAGGTGGATATTGCCCAGGTTGCCCTCTTTATTGGCTGACGTCTAAGAGAGGGATGGACTCGAGAGGCCATTTCTGGGGACAGAAGACTCTGCTTGGTACCCAGTGCTCAGGTTCTCACCACCAGTGGTCCCCAACCCCGTGACCTGATGAGACAGATACCCAAAAGTTAGCTTGAAGAATGGCATCACACTGTTATATGAAGTAAGAATGCCAGAAATAATGTATTATCCAAATGAGAGCCATCTGTTGTTTGTAAGTATTTTTAAGTATTTGCAAAGTTTTCAAAAAATAAATAGCTTTACTTGCTTTTTGAAAGTCACTCCATGAAGAAAATGGTTACGTCACATGCCTTTTCTTAGTTCACTTCAGGCTTTATCTTTGAGAGATTAAGAATTTTAATTATTATGAGTATTATATTAAAGTAACAAATCATTGTTTATCATTAGCACTTTGATCTGCTTGCCTTTTTGAACTGAGTCTCTCCCCCTTGCCATAAGCTTTGTTCTTTCATCCAGACTTTTGTTTGTTTGTTTCAATAGGTTATTGGGGAACAGGTGGTGTTTGGTTACATGAATAAGTTCTTTAGTGGTGATTTCTGAGATTTTGGTGCACCCATCACTTGAACAGTGTACACTGTACCCATTGTGTTTTCTTTTATTCCTCCCCCCACACTCTCCACCACCCAGTCCCCAAAGTCCATTGTATCATTCTTATGCCTTTGCACCCTATAGCTTAGCTCCTACTTATGAATGAGAATATATGATGTTTGATTTTCCATTTCTGAGTTACTTCACTTAGAATAATGGTCTCCAGTTCCATCCAGGTTACTGCGAATGCCATTATTTCATTCCTTTTAATGGCGGAGTAGTGTTCCATGGTGTGTGTGTGTGTGTGTGTGTATATATATTATTTTATTTATCCACTCGTTGATTGATGGGCATTTGGGCTCGTTCCATATTTTTGCAATTGCAAATTGTACTGCTATAAACATGCATGTGCAAGTATCTTTTTCGTATAATGACTTCTTTTCCTCTCAGCAAATACCCAGTAGTGGGATTGCTGGATCAAATGGTGATTCTACTTTTAGTTCCTTAAAGCATATCCACACTGCTTTCCATAGTGCTTGTACTGGTTTACATTCCCTCTGACAGTGTAAAAGCGTTCCCTTTTCACAACATCCACACCGATATCTATTATTTTTTTATTTTTTTATTATGGCCGTTCTTGCAGGAGTAAGGTGGTATCACATTGTGGTTTTGACTTACATTTCCCTGATAATTAGTGATGTTGAACATGTTTTCAAATGTTTATTGGCCATTTGTATATCTTCTTTTGAGAATTGTCTATTTATGTCCTTAGCCCAGTTTTTGATGGGATTGTGTTTCTTGCTGATTTATTTGAGTTCTTTGTAGATTCTGGATATTAGTCCTTTGTTGGATGTATAGATTCTGAACATTTTCTCCCACTCTGTGGGTTGTCTGTTTACTCTGCTGATTGATTCTTTTGTGGTGCAGAAGCGTTTTAGTTTAATTAAGTCCAATCTATTTATCTTAGTTTTTGTCGCATTTGCTTTTGGGTTCTTGGTCATGAAGTCTTTGCCTAAGCCAATGTCTAGAAGAGTTTTTCTGATGTTATTTTGTAGAATTTTTATGGCTTTAGGTCTTAGATTTAAGTCCTTGATCCAACTTGAGTTGATTTTTGCATAAGGTGAGAGATGAGGATCCAGTTTCATTCTTCTACATATAGCTTGCCAATTATCCCAGCACCATTTGTTGAATAGGGTGCCCTTTCCCCACTTTATGTTTTTGTTTGCTTTGTCAAAGATGAGTTGTCTTTCAGCCAGACTTTGAGAGAATTGGCAAGGCCCAGGCTTTCAACAGTCATCAAGAAAAGGAATATGATGTTGATACTAGTACTCAGCTTACTCCTCGGAGCAAAGGCTGAAATAAATAACCAATTTTAAAATAAGAAAAGTGGTTTGGGCTGGGCTCATTGGCTCATGCCTGTAATCCCAACACTTTGGGAGACCGAGGCAGGCAGATCATTTGAGGTCAGGGGTTTGAGACCATCCTGACCTCCATGGTGAAACCGCATCTCTACTAAAAATACAAAAAAAAATTAGCTGGGCATGGTGGTGCACACTTGTAATCTCAGTTGCTTGGGAGGCTGAGGCAGGAGAATTGCTTGAACCCAGGAGGCGAAGGTTGGAGTGAGCCGAGGTCACACCACTGCACCCCAGCCTGGGAGATAGAGTAAGACTCCGTCTCAAAAAAAAAAAAAAAAAAAAAAAAGAAAGAAAGAAAAAGGAAAAAGAAAAGTGGTGTGATTCTTGTGAAGCATTCACCCAAATTTGTAAAGCTAAGGGTCTAATGAACCTGCCAATGACTTTGTGGACAATTTATGAGCTTTTTACAGAGATTGATAGGATTAAATGAGATAATGTTTGCAGAGTGCTGGGCATAGAGTCTGGCACCCAAGGAAGCACTAAATTTTAAAAAGCAATTATAACGCTGATAATACTGCTTGTTATAACAAGTTTCTAGAATTTATTGAAATCAAAGAGTGGGAGAAGTGGAAGATCATGTCAACCATTGCTCATGTAGCTCTTCTACAGTGCTCCAGTATGTGATATATGATGTACTTGGGAGCTTCTTGGATTCCTGTGGAAACATCTCCCTTTTTTATAGTCAGATTTACTCTAGAGAGACATTCTACAACACTTCTCAAACTGCATTGGCTTGCACCCCTCTGGCATTAAATATATGCCAGTAAGAATAGTCTGGGTTTTATTGACAGAAGGATAAAATTCTGGGGTCTTATCATTTGAGTCCCCAAACAGACAACTCTGGCCTTGGCTAGCAACTTTCCTCCAGACTTAGGAATACATCCTGGGTTTCCCAGGATATTGTCATCAGTTTGTAGCTCATCTCATTGCCCTGACTCTATTCTTGACCAACCTGCTGTGTAAGAACCATGGCTTCTAGTGGTTGTTCAAGACTTGGCAGGTGAACTGAACTCTAAAATGATGTCTTACAATAGGGCAGATCTTACTCTGGCTGGATCTGAATGCAGCAGCTTCACCTGGGAGGTAGATTGCATGTAGAGGAGGGGAAGCAGAAGTATGCCAGCTCAGTCTGAAACTGGCTTAAGTCCCAAATCACCAATAGCTTTTCCAAAAGTGAACCCCATTTCAATGACCAACCTCAAGCTGACCTTCAGGACTTGGCATCACAGTCAAGTGGCCAGACCGCCACCAGGAATGGGAATGTCTTCAGGTGCACTTGGCCTGCAAACTCGGTGAGTAGCTGTCCACTTTTGTGGCCTGATATGGTTTGGCTCTGTGTTCCCACCCAAATCTCACCCGGAATTGTAATAATCCTCACGTGTCAAGGGCGGGACCAGGTGGAGATAACTGAATCATGAGAACAGTTTCCCCCATGCTGTTGTCGTGATAGTGAGTGAGTTCTCACGAGATCTGATGGTTTTATAAGGGGCTTTCTGCTTTGCTTGACACTCATTCTCTCTCCTGCCATCCTGTGAAGAGGTGCCTTCCACTATGCTTATAAGTTTCCTAAGGCCCCCCACCCCCAGCCATGTGGAACTGTGAGTCAATTAAACCTCTTTTCTTTATAAATTACCCAGTCTTGGGTATTTCTTCATAGCAGTGTGAGAACAGATTAATACACGGCCATTCTGATTTCAAGAAAGCAAATCCTAAAATTTTAGAATTAATGTACAAAGGTCTTACTTTGCCCTGAGGATACCAGATGCCCCCTAACAGCCTCTTTTCAGAGAACAGGAGCAGAAAGTTTTTCTCCATTACTTGTCACTTTCTGTTTTTCTGTCTTTGTGCCCTTGTGGATGATCGGGTTGTAAGTGATATTGTGTGGGGTGGGGTGATAGGGATTTCATAAGCCTACACCAGGACAAGTGGGGTAATGAAGCTGACTTAGGGGAGACTGAAATCACAGCCTTCCCTACATAGAATTTAGTCTTCTGGTTATGACTGAGGCAGGTTTGAGGGCAACTTTGGAGGGATGGCTCTCCCTCCCCTTTTCTTGAACCTTAATCCTTTTCCTTCCTGCCTCACTTCCCACACTTCCACCATGCTCTTTATATTTCGTTTGTGGCTTTTTAAAAGCCCCCAAAGATATGCATCAGGCTGTTAGTACTGGTTAATCTCAGTGAGGATATTTTCACCTTAAAAGCTCTCTCTACATTTTTGGATAGTACTACTTGTTGCTTTAAGCATTTTTATGTTTGGAATTAAAAGAAAAAGTTAATCTGCTCTGAGAAACAAGAAAAAACTAAAATAAAAAAGAACAAAAAACAAGTTAATAAATATATGTATTTTTTCCTTTACCACTCCCCTCCTCCAAGGCTTCTGGCTCAAAACTGATTCTTCCTTCTATCCCTGATTAAAATTTTTATTTCCAAAATGCTGCCTTTTCAGCTAGATAGTGATCAAGCTATTTCGTTAAAGTAATTCCACTAATGTGTGTGTGAGAAGTGTTGTTGGGTGATGTTGACGTTGACGATTATCCAAAGAGTGTCCGGAGGGTATTTACAGAGCACATTGGTCTGGGTGGTAATCCCCCTACTGTTGGCTTCATTTAGAACCTTGAGCATGTCACTTCAAATGCCTGTATCTTTGGCTTAATTCTTCATCTAACATGCAAAACTAAGAAAATAATACTGTTATGCTTGCTAACCCTAACAAAAATACATATTTTTTCTCTTAGTCTGTGATTATCCATTGCATTTTCTCCTAGGTCCGGTGGAGATGGTGGTGATGAGATGCAGGGAGATGGAGAGAAAAATGGGAGCACCACCTTTCTTTACAAAGCCAAAAGCTACATCCCCATTGACCTAGATGTCATAAGAGTTTTTTTTCCCCAAAGGTATATGCACCCTCAAGAGTAACTTGTAGTTGATAACCACCAAAACTAAAATACAAACTGCTTTGCTTTGTACACTTTTTAGACTGACATGACCAAAATATGATTTCTTGATTGTCATTTCACTTTTCATAGAGCACCATGATGGAGAATCGGCTTTCCCAAGGACACACGTACCTTTGCCACACCAAGCACCACCTTGTCCTCAGACTGTTCTTGTACTGGCTTTGTTTACAAACCAGAATTTTTTTAAATGAGAAAAATCAAATGTTCACTTAAGAAGTGAGATTTGAATAAAATTACAGTTTCAGGCAAAGCCTATATTATTTTTAAAATCAGTGAATAAAGCAAGGGATATTAAATCATGATCTTTACCTGAACCAGTTCTTTCTCTCTCTTTTTTTTTTAATAGTATTCCTATAGTAGGAAAATAATTCATCTGGCTTGATTGTGTTCATTACCACATAGCTGGCATGGTTGTCTCACGCAAGCACCAAGAAGATACAGAGCTAAATCAACAGACCATGATTTGTTGGCTCTACCAAGTATAAACTAGCCACTGGAAAATCAAGTTGAAAACATAGGACAAATCTATGAAAGAAACAAGCCACAGCTTGCAGGAAAGAAAATGTTTGCAGAAAACTCCAGCATTACAGGTTTATCTAAGGTGTGGTCTCCAGTAAGCCTCAGTAATTACCCAGGATACCACAGCTAGTGGCTGAAAAATGTGCTTCATGGACTTAACCCTTTCACCCTACCCCTAGACAATTTCTTAGAGGAAATTGCACTACAGCCAGATTTAGCTTAAACAAGAAGACTTGTTTTTATTGTAATTGAAGTTGTTTTTAAAAATTGCTACTACGGTCTACTACAGATATTTCTTAACTGTGAACTTTAGCTTGTTCTTTCTATAATAACATAGGTTTATGAGTGGGTGGGACTTCATTTTATGATGCATCATGGTTGAGAATCTTATACCACTTGGGGGCTTTGTGGTTGAGGGGTAATATGGTTTAGGAAGAAAAAGGAGCTGAAAATTGCATTCTGGTCTTGTCTCTGGCCTGAAGCAAATTTCTTCATAACTTGAATCTCAATTTTCTTATCCTAGCCATGGCATTATGTGGTCTGAGGAACCTTTTAGCTCTAATTCTCCATTTTTCTATTCTGTGAAAGTGTGACATCAAGAAGCAGTTCTTTCTAACTGTACCCACAAAAATACATCTAAGTTATTGATTATCACATCTGGATTCAGAAAAGCCATAATATTTGGAGATTGCTTTGTTTTGTTAAATAATGATAAAACTGAAAAAGCACTTGCTTGGTTTGAATTGTACCCAAGTTAAAAAAAAAAAAAAAATCTTTACCTACTTTGCTTAACTTGAAAATGACCTGATTTGTCTCACTCTGTGTTTTGGAGTTTTACATCAAATTAACATTTATATTTCCCCTGAGTATATTTCAATGTTTTCTTGCCAAAGGATTTTAGTTTTGCATAAAATTCAGGGTTTTAGGTAGAAGGTGCCTGGACCTACACCTGTATTCCTTCTAGAAGCTTCTGCTTTACTTTGCTTTTATAATACAAATAGCCCCTTTCCCACAGAAACTGTGCAAATACCTATAGCTAGTGGTCTAACAAATCCTATAGCCAGAAGAAAATTCAGGCGTAATCTCATTCAGCCCTTCACATTTTTGATGATCATAGTATTATAATAATTAATAACTATCATTCTTTTGGTACTTCCTGTAAAGCCAGATATTCTGCTGGCCATGTTATGTTCCTTATCGCATTCAGTTCTTAAAACTCCTATTTTGCAAAGTAGGAGTTATTATTCCCATCCCCGAGCAAGGAAAGTTTAAGTAACTTGCCTCCAAGTCCATACACTTAATAACTGTTGGAACTGAGACTCAAACTCAGGCCTGTAAGATGCTAAAATCCTTTGATTTTAAATTCTAGTGTACAATGACGATATCGAAATCAGAGACATTGTATACAGCCTCAAGTTAGAGAACTTTGCATGTCTTGTTTCCTCTGCATGGAAAACTCCTCTCCTCCCCATTCTCCATTCCATTCTCCAAACTCCTACCTACACCTCCTGTAGAGCAAATGGCCTTTCAGCATTACTTTCTGTCTTAAGAGATGAGGTCAATCTCTTCACCACAATTTTCTTCTTTCATGGCCTCAGTACTTTTCTTCCACAGTACCTTCCTAGCATTTACAAAATGCAAAAAAGAAGTGAAACTTTTTTTGATTATTTGATTAGTATCAACTCCATAAGGACAAGAGTAGTGTCTGACATTTATTTTTCATTGTTGTTACATTTAAATAAACTTTAAAAAAGAATAAGTTTACATTCACAGAAAAGCTGAAAAGATAGCACAGGCAATTCCTATACATTTTGCATGCAATTTCCCCTACTGTGAGCATCTTACATTAATTACTTTGGTAATTACCTTGCCACAACTAAGGAAGGGATGTTGGTACATTACTATTAACTAAACTGTTCTTTCTTCAGATTTCATTAGTTTTTATTTGATGTCCTTTTTTCATTCTAGGATTTCATCCAGGAAACACAGTATATTCAGATGTTATGTCTCCTTAGGCTCATTTGTTCTCAGACTTTTCATAGCTTTTGATGACCTTGACAGTTTTGAGAAATATATCTATATAAAGTCCAAAAGTTTGTCTGATGTTTTCTTGAAGTTATACTGGAGTTAATGTGCTTTGGGGAGGAAGACTTTAAAGGTAAAATGCCTTTCTCATACATCATATCAAGGGTGTATAATATCAACATTACTTATCATGATATTAACCTGGCTGAAGTAGCATTTGACAGGTTTCTCCTCTAAGGTTACCCCGTTTTTTCTACCCCTTACATGCTCTACTCTTCAGAACTACATTACTAATCATATCCCACATTCATGGTGTTTTTGTAGGGAAATAAGCTCTACCTTTTTTAAGAGGGTATATCCACAGACATTATTTGGGATTTTTCTACACTGGAGATCTATCTCTTCTCATTTATTTATTTATTCAACTATCTATTTATATCAATATGAACTCGTTGATATTTATTTATACTTTGGGTTATAATCCAAAACTGTCATTTATTTCGTTGCTCAAATTGTTTCATCTTTGACCATTGGAAGCTCTTTCAAATTGGTTCCTATGTGCCATTGATATGCAACCCCCATCCTTTGATCTTTTAAGCAATTCCTTATTTTTTATTTATTTATTTATTTTTTTGTCATTAAAAGATGATCCTGGCTGGGCATGGTGGCTCACGCCTATAATCCCAGCACTTTGGGAGGCTGAGGCAGGAGGATTTCTTGAACCCAGGAGTTTGAGACCAGCCTGGGCAACATAGTGAGGCTTCATTTCTACAAAAAATAGAAAAATTAGGTGAAAGGATTGCTTGAGCCCAGGAGGTTGAGGCTGCAATGAGCCATGATCGTGCCACTGCATTCTCACCTGGGCGATGGGAGTGAGACCCTGTCTCAAAAAAAAGATTCTCCACTTCCAGGCTTATCTTGTATATTTCCTGCCCCAGCTTTAGAATCAGTTAATTTTTCAAGAACATCTGATCCTTTTATTGAAAAATGTATTAGAAATCAAGATCGCTAATAGCCTGTCATTACTTCCAGGCCCTCTCAGTGGAGAGAAGTAGGAAATATATTTATGTGTGTGTGTGTGTGTGTGTGTGTGTGTGTGTGTGTGTGTGTGTGTGTCTATAGCAACCCATGTATATGCACATAACTGTAATTTTTCTCTATCAAACCATCTGCATCTATATAAGCTAAACATGAGTTCACAGTGATGTCTCTGAATCTAATCCAGTACCATGTGGTTCACTCCAGACTTCCCTCCTGGCTTATCTGTAACTTTCTATGCCAGCTGGTAGAAATTTGGTTCTTGTCATGCACCACCCATTTGCTCACTTGTTTAATCTTAGTATATATGTACAGCAATTTCATAATTGTTAGCCTGTACCCCCATGAGAAAAGTCACCAACTAGAGTACAGTAAGCACAGTACAGTTTTGTTTAGTCTTGCAGTTTCCAGTAAAAACACAATTTTTCAAAGTTACTTAGGTCAACACCTTCCCCAGGCCCCCCACTGACTTATTCACTTTTTATATTTATTTATTTATTTTGAGACAGTGTCTTGCTCTGTCACCCAGGCTGGAGCATGATGGTGAGATCATGGCTTACTGCAGTCTCAACTCGTTGGCTCAAGTGATCTTCCTACCTCCACCTCCCAGTAGCTGGGACTACAGGTGCATGCCATCATGCCCAGCTAGTTTTTTGTATTTTTTTGTGGTACAGGGTTTTGCTATGTTGCTCAGCCTTGTCTCAAACTCCTGGGCTCCAGGAATCCACCCACCTCAGCTTCCCAAAGTGCTGGGATTACAGGCATGAGCCACCATGCCAGGCCACTTATTCACTTTTATTTGTTCCAGAACATAGAACAATATTTGGCATATAAAAAGCATTTAAAAAATACTGGCTGAATGAGTAAATGACATAAAAAATCATGAAGGAAGGGTCTCATATTTTTTGATTTGTTACCTTTTAGTGCAGATGGCCTTGACAACTGATATATATTGCAGTCCAACCCCACATTCCCTATATGCCTTCGCTGATTTACTTTTGTTCATAGAACTTATCATCATCTACATATTATCATATTTGGGGCATGTTAGAACAGCAGTGATTATTGCAATAGAGTCTACCATTTATCCATGAATACTTCTTGCCATGAGCTTTAATGAGATATTCAACTGCTGCAATATATTTCATATGTCTATCTCTCACTTAAAAATTAGTATGCCTGTATCAAACATTTCCTGTATCTTATAAATATACACACCTACTCTGTACCAACAAAAATTTTTTAAAAATTAAAAAAAATTTTTCACACATAATCTTATTTAATCCTTCCAAGACCCTGTGAGGTGCGCAGGGTAAATACCTAAAGATGACAAATTGAGGTTCACAGGAATAAATAATGTGACTCAAATCACACAATTAATCAGTGATAAAGTTGGGATTCTTCTGTTAGCCACTATATCTCCCGGGAGCATAAGCAAAAGATATCTTGGGAATGGGGATGAGATGGCGCTGATTGAATTAGACATGGCAACCAGGGCCCTGAGATACCCTTCTACCCCTTCCCCCCACCCCACACACCCACCTGGGAGAATACCTGTTACTAGAACAGAATGAGCATGACTTCATAAAGAATAGTTCATGTCTTTAATAAAATTTACCTTCCATCACTGGTAACTATGGCTGTGATAAAGAGAAACAAATCTAAAGATTTTTATGCCTTTTATCCTTTACCATTGGAGAATCACTTTAGAGCAACTCAGAAACACACACAATTGGGCCAGCTTTGTTTCTTGGCAAATGGGAGAGTATGAACTGAGCCCAGATGACCACTTTAAGGGACTGTCATAAGAAAAATTTAAGCAGGGAGGGCATGTGGATGAAGAAAGAAGGAAAACTAAGTGATCTTACTTTTATTTAAAAGTAAAAGTCAACACCTTCCCCTGACCCCCCCACTGACTGACTGACTTTTTTTTTGAGGCAGGGTCTTGCTGTGTCACACAGGCTGGAGCCCAGTGGTGAGATAACATGCAAATAAAAGCCTTTTATTTTTAAGGACTGTTCCATGAGCTGTTATGTTGGTTATTACTCTGGAGAGCAGGGTCAGGGAGTAACTGGTGGAATGATTTGACCAGCAGCATGTATTCAAATATGTGGAATGACAGATTATCTTGCCTTTTGCAAGGCAAGTTTACGTTTGGTATTGTAAAGCACATTAATGCATAAATATGACTTTGTTCAGACTTTCCTTATATAAATACTAAAATGGTATTTGAGTCAGTTCTAATGAGAATATATGGTTCTTAAAAGCCTAAAGTGCAAATTAAAGCTATCTTTCCAGCTTCCACAGCACCCCTCAGCCTCTCACCATCACTTATAAGTAAGTTTATAGCTATTTTATGTTAAAACATTTTAACATAAAATTTAACATAAAGTATTCCCTGGAACATCTAGGCTTGGCCTAGTAGCTGTTCTGATCTTGACAAATCTGTAATCTGACTTTCACAAAAGTCGGTTACCTAGTTTCTTAAGTAGCTTCTTTTAGTTCTCTTCTCTTCAAGATAATGGGAATGGTAATGATTTATCTGCCAAAGGAGGCTGTAGTGGGATAATGTTGAGCACACTCTACATGTTGTGTTTTGGTCTATATTTACTACACACATACACTTGGGGATTTTCTGACAGGAGGTGGGAGGGTTGGAGTAGATGGTAAAAAAGGGGAAAGGTGGGAGAGAGGATTAAGAATTGGCATTCCTCTCTGAGACTGGAGTATTGGTTAGCTATTGTTGTGTAACAAAGTACTCCAAAATGTTGTGGTTTAAAACAACAAACATTTATTATCTCAGTTTCTGTAGGCCAGAAATTTAGGCGAAGCTTAGCTGAGTGGTTCGTGAGGTTGTAACCAAAATGTTGGCCAAGGCTGTGGTCATCTGAAAGCTTAATTGGGGCTGGAAAATCTGCCTCCAAGATAGTCATGTACATGGCTTACATGTTAGTCTGGGCTGCTGGCAGGCAGCCTCATTTCCTTCTATGTGGGCCTTTTCACAGGGCTGCTTGTGTATCCTCATGACACTGCAACTGGCTTTCCCCAGTTGTAAGTGATTCAAGAAGGTGAGGCAAAAGCCTCAATGCCTTTCATTATATAGTCTTGGAAGCCATACCTCATCATGTTTGCATACTTTATTGGTGATACATATCAGTATTATTCAGTGTGGGAGGAGACTACACAAGGGTGTGAATACTGGAAGCCTGATTACCACCACTTAGTTTCTATATTCATAAACTGAAGATAATATTTGCCCAGCCTGTCTCAGTGCTATTGGGAGACTCCCATGACATAGTGGATGTAGAAGCTAGACATGAAAGAGCATAAAAGTATAATGCTTTATCATTATACATGTCATTTTTAATTTATTATGGAGAAAATATTTGCTGAGCACCTGCCATGTCTCAGGTACTGGGTAACAGTGATGAACAAGACAGACAAAGTCCTGCCTTTATAGGCCTTACCTTCTAGTAGAAAAAAGAGGCCACAGGCAAGTAAAAGAATAAACAGTAATGATGAAATTGTGTTAGGTTTACATGTAAGAAAGAACAGCATCCTCTAATAGAAAGAAGTTGGGCACTGAGGCAAGATAGGGGGAACTACAAAATTCCCTCTGAGGATTCAATTTCTTAGCCAAGATCTAAAGGATAAGATGGAGACAACCACATAAGGAGAGCTCAGATATCACTGGAATAGGGCTCATTACCAAACAGATTGTAGAGCTCCTAAATCGAATCCCGCAAAACACCAAACTACGTATTTTCAAGGCCCACAGGAGTCCAGCTTGCCTGTAATGCAGGTATTAGTCATCGTTTCGAATCCTAGAATTATAAAGGTTGTCCATTGTGCTTCCCATTCAGGAAAAACTGCCTATTGACCTGTCTATAGAGGGGTGGTACCTAAAAGAAGGAATCTGAAAGATAGTTCACTTAGCTAACATCTGAGTATCAGGGTCCACGACTCCCCTCCTAGCTTCACCCTTGCCCCATCACCATGCTGCCAGTCTTACAGTTTGCCAAAAAGTAGATAAACCCCTGGAAGGGCCAGAGGAGAAAACAATTAGACTTTTCTTCTCCTCTTGCTTCTATTCCAGGTGTTCATGGGGGCCAGCAGAGGATCGGAGGACAGAGATTAGAAGATGAGAAGTGGAAATAAAGCTCCATGACAGGCTTCTCTGCCATTTATTCAGGACCAAGCCTCTTACCCACATTTTTATATCTCTTAGTTTGAAGAATCTTTCAGAGCTGAAGGGATCATTAGACACAAAGGAAGTTTATCCTAGCAATGTTTGTTTCTGGGTTATTTTCTACTTAATTTTTGAAACCATACTCTTGTTTTAGTTATTTCTTATTTTTAGATCAGAGCAGTAAAGGTAATTCTTACAATTCTCAGCCCTACTAAGTAAACATAGACCTGAGTGGAGAGAAATCAGGTAGCCTTAGTTTTGGGAGTGAATACAAGATAAGGCAAAATACGTCATTAGGTCCCGGCTCTGAATCCTTTTGACTGAAGTCTAGCAGGAGTGTCTTTTGCATGAGAAGGTTTTACAAAGAGATCATTGAACGCAGGAGATCTTTCAAGATCCCTTGGGGGTGTGTACCCCTTCCCTTCACCCCACCTGTATCAGAACAAGCCAAATGAGAATACAGTACAACACCCAAGCAGCTGGCAAAAGGCAGGCTTTGGGCCTGCAGAGGCCTTAGAAACAAAACTAAAAGCCGGCAAACCCCCCAAACCACTTTGTTTTAAATATGTTTTTCATGTTAATTTTAGTCATAATAGATGATGAAAATTAAAGGAACACTCTATGAAAAATCGCTGTAAAGCCCAATACAACAAGTCCTTTCTTGGCCAAGAAACGTACCTGACAAATTGCTTCAGGATCATGCTGGATGAAGCCTTATTATGTTTATTAGCTATATGACTTAAGGCCATTTGCTACCTTTGATCTAGCCCACTACCATCAATGTTACAAAAAAGAAGCCCAGGTTATGGCTACATAAGACCCCCGAGTTCACACTCAGTTAAAAGCCTGGCAGTCTGGCATCATAGATACAGGCATGGGCATTGATGTTAAGTGGGTCTGAAGCTCAGCTTTGCTGCTTCCTATCTTTAGGACTTTGGCAACTCAAATCTCCCCAAGACTTCTTTCCAATGGAAGTGAAAACAGTATATGCTTCCCAGGCATGTTGAAGATTCAATAAGATAATGTTGATAAAACAAATTTCATAGTAAGTGCTCAATATATATTCGTTATTTTTATTTTCATGTCTTTTTACTCGTCTTCCTTCATTTGAAAAGGTCGCTTTTGGCCTATTGGCAAGTGGATTCTACATGTATTATCAATTGCATCTCTATTATTTCTTTCCATAACAGTTTTATTGTTTTGACAACAAATCCATCCATCCAGAAACTGTAGTATTTACTCAAACCTATATAGGCCATATTTCTGGAATTATACTGCTTTACGTCTTTGGACAACCACAATACTGTTAATGAATGAATATAGAGCAGTGCTGAAGTTGAAATTATGACTGCCAGTTAGGTGGGATGTGTTTAAGACAATTAGTGTACAATTTTGGGAAATCGTTTTAGCCATGTGGCAATCTTCCTATGAGCCATTATATTAGTCTAGGGATCCTTTTTAGAGATGTTAGCTGAAGCTTTTATTATTCTTTAAAATTCATCTTAGAATATCTGAAATAGTTGAGCTGATTGGAAAAGGCAGTGGGAACTTTAAGTTCAATGTAAATTATCAATGTGCTTTAGAAAAATTAAAGACCTCTTTAATTCTCTGGTGCTTGATATGAAAAGCATCCAGACTAACACAATAGGTCACACTTAAATGATTCTCTCCTTAAGAATTAAACTGTCTTTGCACCATGCATTGGTGGAAGAAGATAATAAGATGCAGCTCCCCTAACCGAATCTTTCTTAAAGGAACTGACCAGGTAAAAGAATGGAGTTACCGTGCATGAAAAAAGAAAAATACAAAAATAATTTGACCTGCGAAAAGAATCAATTTTTCTGTGTACTGGAGCAAGACGCTAACAAGCATGACAGTGAGCCCTTCCAGTATGGAAACACTCTGTAAAGGCTTTGCTTCAGCAAGAAAGGCATCCATGGGCCAGATTTCAGCTGCAGGATGATTCAGCCACCTAGATCTGAATTCATAAAGAGTTTTAGATAGGATATGTCTGTAACCACCGGAGGTTGGAATTAGCTACAAGATTGTATGTGTATGTGTTGTGGGTGGGGGTGATTATTAGGATACCGAGGATTTATAGCTCCATAGAGAAACAGAATATTACTTCTATCTGAGATTGCCAGCCACCACAGAACACTTCCCTGTGGCTCAACTCTTCTTAAAAAGAGGACACTTTTGTTAGCATTAACATAGAAAGGGCATAGGACTAAATGGGGTTGATACATTTAATTTCTTCTTAATAAGATGATATTTCACCTGAATAAGGTGGTAGTGGTTAGGGATGGAGTTAGGGAGGGCTCCATTTCTGTAGTGAGATTGCATAAAGCTGTCTGAAAAGCTCTGTCATACTCTCTAGTGAAGAGACCTTTTAAGTTCTTCATAAATTTGAAATTATTTCATTATAGCAAAATAATTATAGCCATAAATTTGCATTGACTATGTGTGAACCAGTGTTCTTTATATCCATTTTTAAATTTAATGCCCATAACAACTCCCTAAGGCAACAGCAGATATTCTTAATTAACAGATTGGCAAACTAAGGCTCAGAGAGGAACAAGGCACAATGGTAAGTGGTAAAGTAGGGATTTGAACCTGAGTCCATCCAATTCTAAGATGCTTTTATGAGGCTTCTAACCACTATGTGATCATCTTGATTCTATATGGTCTTACTTGTCCCATGGTGAAGTGCAGGATTCCCCCATAGGGACTGGAAACATGCCCTGTGCTGTTTCTCAAGAGAGGGAGCTACTTTCACGTTATGGCACTGCTCATTTAAATAGTTCACATGTGTCTGTTTGCTGAGTGTTTTTAAATGTTGGTCATAAATATACTTACTAGGACATAGTATAAAATATTTTAAATTGAAACTATCGACAATACTGAGTGCCTGGTCACCATAATTATAAGAGATGTAACACAGTGATCCTTCAGTTTCTAGGGATTTACATAGCAGCCCAGATGAGAAGCGTGGTTGAGGACATGCTGAATATCTATATGAATCTATTTTCTTTTATATGGAATAAGTATGTAAGTGCTACTTAAAACTCCAGTGTGGGAACAAGTGACTCTAATCTTTAGTCAGTCTCACCTACCCTCTAAGACCTTTTGGTCACTTCATCAGTTCCCCTGGCTTCTTGATCAGCGAAACTGGCTTAAATGGAACGGTGTAAATGAAATCAGATAATGTGAAAACACTAGCAAAGTAAACAATGTGAACAAAACAGAGAAATTGCTAGAGCCACAAATAACTGAGGCAACTGGAAAAACTCCAGTGTACCGACTCTTGCGTTCAGCTTCTCCATATCATTACCTATTGGCCATCTGTTCTCTGGTCAAAATTCTCCTCCATTTCCCATCCCCAAATGAAACATCCTGAAAAGTGGGCTCCATCCCATATTCTTCAATCTAGTTAGCTAGCTTCCAGCTAAAAAAGAGTTCATATATTCCTACCAAGGATATTTTTAATCCAACAGGTTCAAATAGACTCCAACTCACCTTGCAAATAAAAAAGGATAAGAAACCTGTTTATCTAAAATTTCACATTAATTCTGCATGCCAGAAAGTACAGAAAGCAGGGACCAAAGTGAATACTGTTGAGATTAAGTACTTGAACACAACCTTCGTTCTGAAAAGTACAGACCATAATGACAAAAGTCTAGACAGTAACAATGACTTCTTACTAAGTCATTTTTGCAACTAAGTATTGCAGAAAAAAAAATAAATAAAGGTGGGGGAGAGAAAGAAAAGAAGGAAGGGAGGAAGGAGGGAGGGAAAAAGAAAGAAAAGGAAGGAAAAGTAAAAGAAAAAAATGACAACATAATGGGTGCTACGAGCCGTGTACTTTCAGCCAGTTTGTACAAAATATGCAGTGGGTCAGATGCATGTTGGCAGCTAATGATGCATCATAATACACTCAAATGCCTTTAGAATTTGTGAGCGTTGTGGCAGAATTTTGCAGGGAGAGGGAAATTAACCAAAGTTGTTATTGTAGTTTATAATAAGTCAGATGTTAGAGACCAGCACAAATCTGTGAAAATAGACTGGATTTTCTTAAAAGCAAGTGGTTTTTGTTAGGGGTTTATTTTTCTCATGTCAAAAATATGAAATTACTTCGTAAAAGGAAGTGGTAAAATCTGCATCACTCAAAGTCTTGGGGATGTATTCACGTGTTCCCACATGTTCAACAGTTATTGAAAGTGTGTGATTCTCATTTTACCTGCTAATCCAGTGCTTGGAAGTATTCAACAGGGAGCTTAGCCTTCTCCTCAGTTTTGTTTTCTGAGCAATGTCAGTGAACACATTCTATTACAAAATACACTCAAATGTTTATAATTTTAGAACTTACTTTATGATCAAGTGTTTTATATGGCTCATCTATGGTGAGAATAAAGCAACAATTTCTGTCTAATATATATAGTCCGGCAAGTTTTCTTTGAAGAGAATTCGGGAAATACATAATGAACGTATACATTTCATCCGTATACACTTTTAAAGTGACTCTGTGATGTATGTTAATGAAACAAGCTTTTTAGCTGAAATAATGGAAAAAGTTCCCAGAACTGAGAGAAGAGTAACCTTGGCCTGAGTTTTTTTTTAGATAACTGGCTCAATTCTGTAATTCTCCTTTTGCTGTAATCTCACACCATCTTAAATTTAGACTTTTGAATGAAAGATGGGAAGGAACATCATGCAAACTTTCAATGAAGCATAAATGATCCCAAAGCAAAACTTGATCTTTAAATTTCTATGATACGCTTCAAAAAGTTTAAAGGTATTGAAAAATTTTTAATATTTACAAATGAATAGAATATTAATTACTTGTGACATATAGCAAGGACAAGATATTAAGTCACTTTTTATTAAGCCACTTGTAACATTACATGTATTTTATATTTCAGTAAATATAAAATATATTTTTGTATTTCATATATAATATATACATTAAATATAACATATACATTAAAATTATATATACACACAAATACATATATAATTTTTAAGGCAGTATTAAGGAACAGTTTATATCCTCTGAAATTAGTATACAGGCAAGATTTATTTATTTCAAAGGTCGCGATCCCTTAGCTTGTAATTTCCTGGGTCCTTACTGACTTCAAAGTTTGCAGTTGTTCCTTAGTTGCTGATTTCCTGGGTCCATAACGCTGAGTGGAGCAACAGATCTTTTAACCTGGAAAGATGGAGAAACCAGTAAGACCAAACTGACCTAGCTCTTATGTTACCCTCCTACTGACTTGGAAAAGGAACATCAAGGTCTATTGAGAGACATCAATGGTATTAGTAATAGTAAAAAGCACTAATTATGCTTTACATGGATATAGCGCTCAGAATTTCCGTGTGCTTGCATTTGTGTTATCTAATTTCTGAATTCAAGTGGCAGTAGTGTACCTTAAACTGTCTGCAAAGCTACAGGACTAAAACAAAAAGAAAAAAGTAATATACCCATTGTTTTGAACCAAACCACCATCCAAACTCTGAATTTTGGTTTTCTTCTGGTACAATGAAGCATTGGTGAATGGATTATGCTTTTTCCATATCATTTCTTTAAGAGATAAAATAAAAATGGTCATTTCTGCTTATTTGGGGAATTTGTCATAGAAACACACTATAAAAATAGGCTGTAACCACTTGGGACCAATGTTGCCAAATGCATGTACTGAGCACACTGTTGATTCAGGCTGAAGCATTCACTCAGCTTAGTGATTACCTAGCATTATCTCAGTGGATAATGATTTTAATACTTCATAATACTCATTATGGCATTAGTGGTTTCATATTAATAAGATATTAGTTTTGTTATTCAGGGAATCTAATACATGAAAGTAAAAAAAAAAAAAATCAACCCTAAAGCCTTTATTACCCAACAGGGTTTTTGTTTGTTTGTTGTTAATATCAAAAGGCCTTTCCCTATTAAAATAATTATTTGAGCTTTCATGATTCTAACTCACTATTCTTAGTGTTAATTTATCTTGTTCCTTGACAGTTTGACCCTTGTGAATGCCATACTTTGCATTTGGCTATAGTTGATCCAGGGAAAAATGTTAGATTATCTTATTTTAACTTCTTAGTTTGTTTATGCAAAGCAACTTGATCTCAATGCTTATCTTTCATTCTGTACAGATTAATTATAAAATGTGCTGTAGATCAAAAAGCAAAATTTGGGGATAATGTCATTATATTTGGAAGCCAGTGACTTTCGAAGGTTATGAATGAACAGAAAGTCCTTTGGTGTAACATCACTCATCTTGTTCTTAAGATGAAGCATGCAAATTGACACAGGAGAGTGCCATGTCAAGGTTTATGAGAGGTCTGGCAATGAAGATGAAGGCTTTCACTGTAAAGACTGGGGAAAATTGCCTGAGGAGAAGTCTTCCTTTAAAACCATAATATTTCCCAAGGAGTTTTAGAATTTTGAATTTAATCCCAAATGAAGAAAATGTAAAATCTTGGAGGAAAAAATACGTACATGCATATATATATATACACACACACACACAGAACACATGTAGCTCGTAAGACGATAGCTCTCCTAACTAGGTTACAATGTCTAATGCACAATTATAATTAAAAACAGGACTGATTTATTTATTTAATAAATATCTATTGAGGACTTGCTATGTGTCTGGCACTGGGCTAAAAGCTAAAGGTAGAGATACAATTATGAATGAAATATAAATTTTGCCCCAAGGAGCTATTTATTCAGTATAGTTCCTTGTCAGATCTCACAAGTATAAACCTTATTTTTCAGTATAAATAATAGCAGCATATTCTAAGTCTTCCTCATATACACTACATCATCGTCTTACAGTGAGCATAAAATAAAGAATTTGGATGGCACAAAGTTTGACATAGAAAATAATACTGTTAATAACACCTTCAAATTAGGAAGGCACGTGAAAGATATACTAGATCTATTCTTTTTCATAAAATTGGGATTTTTTTCCTCATAAAATTCTTTCTTGCAAAATTTTCAGAAATGTATTTTTAAATCTATGGTTTAATAAACTAATTTTAGTTATTTCGATACCCCCCCCAATTTCTTATTTTAGCCAGTTCTCCCAATAACAATGGAAGAATACATTCAGAGAAATTTGATTCTATTTCAAGTGACTCATGATGACGTCCTGGGGAACTTACGAAAAGGATTTACTTTTCAATGCATTTTTTGGCAATTGAACCAAAAGCTTTAAAAATGCAGAGTGGTCAGTAAATTCAAAACTATGAGAGTTGAAGGAAATACCACCAACTCAGAAATTATGCTCTTTAATTTCTTGGATTTGGGGAAATACTGATTTTTATGAGACTTCAATGTGTGTAAATGAAAAAACCATTATTGATGGTGGTGATTTTTACATATTGAAGAATGTTAAAATAGGTTTTTTACATCTTGAGCTTTATGGAAAGTAATGGCTTAAAATTTAATTTTAGGGGCATGAGGGAATGTGAGATGGCGCTCAGAATGGTCTGGGAATAAGAACCCGTGTCATGGAAGTTTTAAAACAGAGGTGAGGATTCTAAATATATCAGGTAACTCTTGATATTATATTAAATGTACTTTGGAGATTGCACTGTAGCACACTAAATAAAGTAAAAGGGTAGGTATTAAATGTTTTGTGTAGCATTTTTGCTGGCTTCCTCAGTCTAGTCACTGAAGACATTATAAAGACCACACCGATTGAAGAGCGTATCAGAGCATTTATGTACCCCAAGGTGAGCCCCAGAATGAATACAATTCACTTCTTTTGCAAGTTTAAAGTTACATATATCAGACGTTGACTTCTGGACCTTTTGCCACTAGACACAAGTGATCTTTGAGATGAACTGATGCTACTCAGTACTTCAAAGAATGCTGGACAGTTCCTGAGAATCCTTGAACAAAGCCAGCCTAGTAACACCAACAAAAGTGCACCATGTTCTCCAGTGGCTAGTGGACCAAACAACAAAATTTGACAAATCTGTGTGAGTCATCGTGATCACAACTTGGCTTCATTTCTGTTTGTAACTTAGCCTCTAGTTTTAAGTGGATTTTCCCCCCAGATTTTAAGGTGAGCCCGCTGGCAAAGAAGACACGCATACATTTCAGCAATATTAACTTTTAGGTATCTCAAAACTCTTACACACACATACGCATACACACACATGCTCCACAGTTTCCGCGATGGGAAAGTCTCTCAAAAGTGTTTCTCTTGACATCAGAGTAAACAGCAAGTTTGAAGAATAGCACTATTTTGCTACAAATCTGACAAATCTGCCTTTGCAAATAGTATTGCCTGTTCTCATCTATGGTATGTAATACTAAAGTTTTCTGTATATCACAGAATCACATAATGCTTTTTGTTCAAATGCTACATTAGTATCAAATTACCTGTTTGCCTAAAGTTATCATACCAAATTCTCAAAATTAAGTATGTAAAGATTCATATAGTTTTTTATTTTTGGAAGAAGCAAAAACATCCAAAGGAGAAATTTGAATGATACATGCATGAACGAATATTGTCTTGTTTCTTTGAAGTTACTTTTCAAATAAGTCTTCCACGCTAGGTGTAATAAACATATGTAAGTGAGCTCTGAGATCTAAAAATTAGGTTGCCCTTTGCTCTTGGAAATCAGTGATGATAATGTGGGAATTATGCCACAGGAAGGTATCATTCCAGTGAACAACCCTGGCTGTTGAATTCTGATCTAGTTGCAACCTGAGCTCAATAGCTAGGAAAATAGCAAACCAGTAATTGTGTGAATCCAATCAGGGAACAAAATCGCAGAATACTTCAGCAAGTAAGAAAATGGAGTTGTAAATATCAGCCTTGTTTATTTCCCATTACCACAGCTGGAGGCAAGAAAAGAACATGGTTTTGTATAATACAGTCAGGTACGAATTATCACATACAATGAGGCTGAAAATTCTAGAGAAATATTAGAAAAGGAAAGCACAGCACCTTCATGAAACATATTTGGGTGCGGCTACCCTGTCCCATTGCCTCATTTAAAAATCATATCTAGTTTAAAGACAAAATTACTTTCAAGTCTATAACAGTAGCAAACCTGCCCTTTGTTGCCCGGAAGTAACTTCAGAACATCTCTGTGAGCCAATATCATTTTTTAAAGAAGGATATATTTTTCACACCAAATGTTTTGATGATAATTTTTGCAAAACACTCTAATAACCAGATAGTTAATAAACAATGACAGCTGATACGCCATGCATCTTGGAAACAAATTTGTGTAACAACCCATTATCTGTGCACCATTCATAAACGCTGACATGAAGTAGCTTGCATCAGCCAGTATTGGCAGCTCAACTGTGTCTGTAAGGACAGCTGCCAATGAGTGCATCCTGTGCAGCTTAAGGCCTTTCTATGTATACACAGGGCCTACACACTTCATTTCTACAACCTTCCCCAAAAGCCTGTGTCTCTCTGTACCCTTCCTTTTTCTTTTTTTCCTTTTTCCTTTTTTTTTTTAAAGAGACAGAGTCTCACTCTGTTGCCCAGGCTGGAGTGCAGAGGTGCAGTCTCGGCTCACTGCAACCTCCACCTCCCAGGTTCAAGCAATTCTCCTGCCTCAGCATCCCGAGTAGCTGGAACTACAGGCGCACGCTGCCACACTCTGCTTTTTTTTTTTTTTTTTTTTTTGGATTTTAGTAGAGACGGGGTTTCACTGTGTTGCCCAGGCTGGTCTCAAACTCCTGAGCTCAGGCAGTCCGCCCACCTTGGCCTCCCAAAATACCTTTCGTTTTTCTTATTTTTCTTCTGAAATGATCCTCACATTTCCTTTCCGACTTTTACACCATTGACATCTAATACTTCTTATGAAAAAAGTCTAACTTTCATCTTTCCTATGAATAATGGCAATTAGAAGCCAGCTCAAGGTTTCTTTAAATCTTAATCAGTCAGTCTGACACCAAATGTTAATCTTTTGCTGCAAATAAAGCAGTAAGAGTAGCAATAGGAAGAATAATAAAGATGTCACTAGAACATTTGGTAAAGAGAGTACAAATTCAACTTATCAAAACCTTAGCAAAAAGTCCTGCAAACCTACTTCATATATACCAGGGCTCCAGAGATCATCTATTCCTTGTAGTAAAGACCAGAAACTAGAAAGAATGATAGTGTCCAAGGATTAGTTCATTTATGGTTCGATTATAGTGTTTTTATTCCAGAGGATATGAATTGGCTCACAAAACTATATAGAAGACAGTAAGTTAAATTAAATGTAAATGAAAAGGAATAGAATAAAACAAAGATGTGGACATATCAATAACGTAAAACAGAAACCAGTTAGGAAACTTAGTCCTTTTGGGTTGCTATAATAAAGTACCATAGACCGTGTGGTTTATAAATAACACATTCATTTCTCAGAGCTCTGGAAGTCTGAGGTAAGGGTGCCAGCATGGTTGTGTTCTGGTGAGGGCCCTCTTCCAGGTTACAAACTGCTGACTTCTTGATGTATCCTCACATGTTTGAAAGGAGGCGTTAGAGCTCTCTGGGGTCTCATTTATAAGGGCACTAATCCCATTCATGACGACTCTACCTTTATGACCTAATTACCTCCCAAAGGTTCCACTTCCTAAGACCATCACATTTTGGGGGAACACATTTAGTCAATAACATTTCACCCCTTGTCCCCTCAAATTTATGTCCTTCTCACAGGCCACACCTTTAATACTTTGCTCAGACCTCTCTCTCTGAGAAAGTATCCAAGTTCATCACTCACAATTTCTACCTTCCACAAAACACCTAGGCCACAATTCAACTAAGTTGTAAGTTCTTTTTTTTTTCTTTTCTTTCTTTCTTTCTTTCTTTCTTTCTTTTTTTTTTTTTTTTTTTGAGACAGTCTCACTCTGTCACCCAGGCTGGAGTGCAGTGGTGCAATCTCAGCTCACTGCAACCTTCGTGTCAAGGTTCAAGTGATTCTCCTGCCTCAGCCTCCCGAGTAGCTGGGACCACAGGCATTCGCCACCATACCCAGCTAATTTTTTGTATTTTTAGTAGAGATGGGGTTTTGCCATGTTTGCCAGGCTGATGTTGAACTCCTGGCCTCAAGTGATCCCCCAACCTCAGCCTCCCAAAGTGCTGGGATTACAGGCGTGAACCACTGTGCCCAGCCTTCAGCTAAGTTCTTTGCTGCTTTGTGGCAAGGATCACCTTTCCTCCGGTGTCCAATAACGTGTTCTTCATTTCTGTCTTAGACTTCATATTTTTACTGATAATCTTTTTAAGGAAATCTGAGTTTCTTCTAACAACCACCTCAAAACTCTTGCATCCTCAACCCATGATCCAGTTCCAAAGTCACTTCTGCATTTTAAAAATATTTGTTATATCAGTGCCCTACTTCTCAGCACCAAAAATCTGGATTAGTTTGTTATGGCTAACATAACAAAATACTACAGACTGGGTAGCCTTAAACAAAATAAATTTATTTTATCACAATTCTGGAAGCTGAAAATCCAAGATCGAAGTGTCGTCAGGGTTGGCCTCCTCTGAGGCCCGTCTCTGTGGCTTGTAGATGGCTGCCCTCTTGCTGCCTCTTCACAAGGTCTTTTCTCTGCACATGTATGTGTGTCCCTGGCCTCTTTGCACATGTGCTAGTCTCCTTTTCTTCTTTTTCTTAAACATTTACCAGTTTAAGAAGGATATCTTAAAGAATACAAATAAACAGCCAGATGAAGAGATACATAGAATGAGGTGTGGGGGAAGGGGTGTGGAGTTTCTGTGCCCTCTTGGGATGCCACCTTCCAGCAACTTCCACACGTTCAGGTATCTGAAAGCTCTCCAAACTTTTGGGTTTTTATAGAAGCTTCACTAATTTCCTCTTCTTCTAAAGACACCAGTCATATTGGATTAAGGCCCAGACTAATAGTCTCATTTTAACTTAATTACCTCTTAAATTTTTAAAAATTTATTTTTATTTTTATTGATATACCATAGGTGTACATATTTTTGAGGTAATGTGATATTTTGATACAATGTGTAATGATTAAATCAGGATAATTAGAATATCCATCACCTCAAACATTTATATTTTCTTTGTATTGGAAACTTTTCAATTCTTCTCTTCTAGCTACTTTGAAACATCCAATAAATTATTGTTAACTGTAATCACTATACTGTACTATCAACTGCTAGAACTTATTCCTTCTAACTGTATTTTTTTTACACATTAACCAATCTTTCTTTATCTCTCCCACAGTCTGCTACCTTCTGCTTTTCCCAGCATCTGGTAACCACTAACTCTCTACCTACCATCATGAGATCCACTTTTTTAGCTACCACATTTGGGTAAGAACATCCAATATTTGTCTTTCCGTGCCTGGCTTATTTCACTGGAACCTCCAGTTCCAGCTCCTTCTATGATTCTGCCAATGACAGAATGTCATTCTTTTTGTGGCTGAATAGTACTCCATTGTGTATATATGCCACATTTTCTACATCCATTCATCTGTTAATGGACACTTACGTTGATTTTATTTCTTGGCTATTGTTAACAGTGCTGTAACAAACATGGGAGTGTAGATATCTCTTCAATATACTGATTTTCTTTCCTTTGGATATATACCCAGCAGTGGTATTGCTGGATCATATGGTAGTTCTATTTGTAGTTTTTTGAGAAATCTCTATACTCTTTTCCATAACGACCTTACTACTTTACATTTCTATCAACAGTGTACAGGTGTTCCCCTTTCTCCACATCCTTACCAGCATCTGTTATTTTTTGTCTTTTTTATAAAACTATTCTAACTGGAGTGAGATGATACTTTATTATGGTTTTGACTTGCATTTCTCTGATGATTAGTGATGTTGAGCATTTTTTCATATACCTGTTGCTCATTTGTATGTCTTCTTTTGGGAAGTGTCTATTTAGGTCTTTTGCCTACTTAAAAAAAACAGATTATTTGTTTTATTGCTATTTAGTTGTTTATATTTCTTAGATATTCTGGTTACTAGTCCCTTGTTGAATGAATAGTTTGCAAATATTTTCTCCCATTCTGTAGGCTTTCTCTTCACTTTATTAATTGTTTCTTTTGCTGTGCAGAAGCTTTTTTAGCTTAATATAATCACATTAGTCTATTTTTACTTTTGTTGCCTATGCCGTAGAGGTTTTACTGAAAAAATCTTTCCCCAGACCAGTCAATGTTCTGTAGCATTTCCTCAATGTTTTCTTCTAGCAGTTTCATAGTTACAGGTTATAAATTTAAATATTTAATCCATTTTGAGTTGATTTTTGTATATGGTGAAAGGGATCTAGTTTCATTCTTTTGCATATGGATATTCAGTTTTCCCAGCACCATTTATTAAAGAGACTGTGCTTTCCACAGTGTATGTTCTTGGCACCTTTGTCAAAAATGAGTTGGCCATAAGTGTGTGGATTTACTTCTGGGTTCTTTATTCTGTTCCACATGTCTGTTTTTATGCCAGTACCCTGCTGTTTTGGTTACTATTGCTCTGTAGTATAATTTGAAATCAGGTAGTATGATGCTTCCAGCTTTTGTTTTATTGCCCAGGATTGCTGTGGCTATTTGGGGTCTTTTGTGATTCCATACAAGGTTTAAGATTGTTTTTTCTATTTATGTGAAGAATGTCATTGGTATTTTAATAGGGATTGCATTGAATATGTAGATTGCTTTGGACAGTATAGGCATTTTAACAATATTATTCTTCCAATCCATGAGCATGGGATATCTTTTCCCTTTGTTTTTTTGATGTCCAATTCAACTTCTTCCTCAGTGTTTTGTAGTTTTCCTTGTAGATACTTTTTACTACTTCAGTTAAATTTATTCCTAGGTATTTTAAATTTTTATAGCTATTATAGATGGGATTGTTTTCTTGATTTCTTTTTCAGATTAATCACTTTAGTGCATAGAAACACTACTGATTTTTGTATGTTGATTTCGTATCCTACAACTTTACTAAATTTATTTATCAGTCTTAAAAGTTTTTTGTGCAGTCTATAGATTTTTCTAAAGATAAGATCATGTCACCAGTTTGGATGTCCTTTCTTTCTTTTTCTTGCCTATTTGCTCTGGCTGGGACTTCCAGTACTATGGTAAAAGTGACAAAAGTGAGCATCCTTTTCTTCTTCCAGATCTTAGAGAAAAGGCTTTCAGTTTTCACCCATTCAGTATAATATTGGCTGTAGGCTTGTCATGTATGACCTTTACCATGTTGAGGTAAGTTCCTTCTATACCCAATTTGTTAGTTTTTCTCATGAAGAGATGTTTAATTTCATTGAATGCTTTTTCAGCATCTATTGAAATTACCATACGGTTTTTGTCCTCGATTCTGTTGATATGCTGTATCACGTTTATTGATTTGTGTATGTTGAATCATCCTTGCACCCCTGGAGTGAATCCCACTTGATTATAGTGAATGATCTTTTTAATGTGTTGTTGAATAAGCTTAATTACCTCTTAATGGTCCTATCTTTAAATACAGTCACATTCTGAGGTACTAAGCATTAGGGCTTCAAAATGAATTTTAGGGGAGCACAATTCATCCCATAACATGGGAGTTGAGGGAAAAATTGATCTAAGTTTCTCAACACTAAAATGAATAGGGAAAGCTGATCAGTTGCACAATTCATGTGTGGGTAAATCAAAAACAGAATAACTCCTGAGGAGAGAACAATGCTCCCTGATTTTGACACTTGACAGTCTTGTGAACAAATGATCTGTCTACCTCAGTAGACAGAAGATGGGAGCAACCTGGGGTAATGTCACTAGGGGTATTTGTTTGCAGCAAACACTCTAAAAATCACTGTGGTGTCTGGGTGTGTTCACGGAAATTTGAGCCAGAGGAAAATGGAATTTTAACTAAATGCACATGTGCTGATGTTTAGCTAATATCCTCTAAGAAGACATAAGAGTTAGAGACCTAGGAAGGAAATGGGTTTCAACAAGAGGGGATCTCTCTGGGGGAGTGGAACCTCTATATCACGTAGGTGACTGCGGGGGAGACAGGGGGATTTTCAAGAGTGGAGAACCTTGGAGGTGCTGATTGTGACCAAATGTTCAGCTCAGAGGGCCAAGTAAGACACCCAAGTAGGGGATTTTTGCTGATGGAGTTTGGGGCCACAATTGAGATGGCAGTTCAGGAGACTGGAGGACTAGCTAGTGTGGTCTGAAGCTGAAGGAAAAGTCTTTTAGAGAAGTAATGAAAAAGTATCCTTTTTTCTAGGCAAATGAGTGTGTGTGTGTGTGTGTGTGAGAGAGAGAGAGAGAGAGAGACAGAGAGAGACAGATAGGAATGGGGAGAGAAAGAGAGACTGACTAGCTGAATCTGGAATCATCCTTCAAATAATAGAGTCCAGAATATTAGATGGCAGGAGAATAAGAGATTGAGTAATACTTCAATTTGGAATTTCTAAATAAAACTGCAGAAACTGTAATAACAATACTTTGAGTTTGGCAGTTTCAAGCATGTAGAATGCTTGTTAGTTCATCTGAGCCTTGCCAAAGTTTTTTGAGGTCTGCTGGGCAAAGCTGTATTCTCTTTAATTCACACTTGAGACTGAGACTCGAAGGAATTAACTGACTTGCTCAAGATTATGAAATTGATGGTAGGATGGGCCTCCCCACAGACTAGGTTTTTTTCCAAGGCTACAGCCAGTGGTTGTTCTTCTGTGCCCAGCAATCATTCTCTTGAATAGACTATTGGCCATATTGTGACTTGTATCACAGCAGTGTGAGGGAGAGAGCATGCTTCTGGTGTGGCTTTAGGAAGAGTACCAGCTCTTTTACCATCTCTCCCCTCCATCTCCCCCAACCCCCATACCTTCTACTCATACATACATTTTGAGGCACGATGGCTGCAGAAAATAACCCATAGTGAGTGGCAGTTGGAAGACAGCTGGAAAGTAACTGTCTGAGGGGGCCTTACTTCATCAAAATGACCACACTGGAAAATAAATAAAATGAATCATATGATATTTTTGAGGACAGGCAAAAGTAAGTAAGGAAAAACTGATTCAACTGTCTAACAATAAAGTGAAAATGAATAGCATCAGCGATCTTTTAAATCCAGTGTTCTGTTTTCAAATGAAGCTTTTCTGTTAGGGCCCAAGGCCCAGCCATCATGACAAAAGTCCAATGTCAAACAATGAAGAGCGGTACTAAAAGTACAAGGTCTTTAAAAAAATTGTTAGAACTTTTTAATTTAAACCTACAATCGTAATTATCTTGTGCCTTTGGAGAAGAAAAAAAGGCAAACTTTTAAACTATTACTTAATTTAATCAAGACTCAGATAAAGTTATTCCCATTTAAAAGATATGTAGCGATAAGGAATAGTTCAATCATCCAGAATGTCAGGCATGGAGCATAGATTAGATTAATTTTATGGAATTAGCCCCAGGTCCTGCTAATCCTCTTACAGGGCTGGTCTTTATATATTCAATGGAGATTTGACAAACCAAGAATGAAATCAGATATCTGGATGAGGAATGCACCATCTTCATTTCACCCATTCTGGTTCACATGAATGAAAATTACTACACTAATTATAAACAGAACTCCAATGGCACTAAAAAAATTGGGAATGTTCCCCGTCTCTACTAAAAATACAGAAAATTAGCCGGGCTTGGTGGGGGGGCGCGTGTAGTCCCAGCTACTCAGAAGGCTGAGGCAGGAGAATGGCGTGAACCCGGGAGGCGAAGCTTGCAGTGAGCCCAGATCGCGCCACTGCACTCCAGCCTGGGCGACAGAGCGAGACTCTGCCTCAAAAACAAAAACAAAAACAAAAAATTTAGAATGTCTGTGCTTCATCTCTATTACAGCCATATGTTTCCTCACATTCTGCTACAAAATCATGGTGGGTTAACGTAGTGAGTTAGGGAGCTTGAGACCGTGTCCTACCTGGTTTTAGGAATGTTTCACGTCTACAAGATTTTCTTGCCTGGTTTACCACATACTGTCCCAAAAGGAGACAGATGGCTCACTCAAACAGGGAAATTAAGGAGAGTGTAATGAAGAGAGTATTCACAAAGGTATGGACAGAGTGTAGGGAGATCAACCAGGGATGGTGAAGAATTTGGGCGCTAGCAACAGCAGGGAGCTCTTACCACTCAGCCTGAAGGGGCAAGCGAAGGAAGCAACCCCAGGACTCCAGAGAGACTTGTGGCTACAGTTGCAGCCTGTACACACAATCCAGGCACCTTGGCAATAGGAAACATTCCACTTCTATACCTAATGCATACATCTTTAAAATATGCGTGAAAGTTAAATGCGTAAAATCCAAACAACAGACTTAAATGTTGTGAAGATTTCCTTTCTCAAAGAGCTAAAAAATAAATGTGTACACAAACTTCAGTGGTGTAATTTCTAGCATTGCACATATAGTTTGAATTTTGTTCATTTCCTTCACAGTTGAGCGTCTTAATTCAAGTATTCAATTGAAGCCAAAACTCTCTCTGACATGCTCAATGATTTACTTCTTATCTCTTTGAGGTGCCTAATGATTTCCATCTTTTTTTGGATTGTGCTTATGAAATCTATACATCTTATCACTAGCATCAGCACATTCACTTTTCTATTTTCAGATATCTGAATGAAATTGTAAGTGTAAAATATTTTAAACATTCAAATAATTGAATAAATTCTGCTAGGCAAAGATGTCAATGCAGGGGAAATTCAATTCTTGCTCAATGAGTTCTATTACCACATTGAAATACTCATTCATTGCCTGAATTACGAAAGTCCAGATTAAGTATATATGGTCAATGTATATTGATAGAGGGTAGCAATTGTACAAATATCAAACATGACAAAACTTGAGAATTACTATATTTGTTTCTCAGCTTCACAGTAGATTAGAAATAAGAAGTAGCAGCTGGCACTCTGACATTACAGGCTGAAAGAGAGATGCTACAAAAATCAAACACTGGCCAGGTGTGGTGGCTCATGCTCGTAATCCTAGCATTTTGGGAAGCCGAGGCAGGTGGATTGCTTTAGCCCAGGAGTTCAAGACCAGCCTGGGCAACACAGTGAGACCCCATCTCTAACAAATAATACAGAAAAAATTAGCCAGGGTGGTTATACATACCTTTAGTCTCAACTACTTGGGAGGCTGAACTGGGAGGATCGCCTGAGTCTGGGAGGTCAAGGATGCAGTAAGCAATGATCACGCCACTGCACTCCAGCCTGGGTGACAGAGTAAAACCCTGTATCAAACACACACATACACACACACATACACACATGCAAAAATCATATCAATCTAGGAGTATTTTATAGAGACTATTTCCTTACAGACCTAGGGAGACCACTAATAATTAGTTTATAAGAATAATTCTGTTATAGCAAAGCAATTATTTGTTTTTCTGTTTAAAATGCAGATAAGTGTTTAAAGCATTTTAGAAAGATCTCTGTTAAAGAAATGAGATTGGTCACCTAAAAAGGTTAATTATCCTTCTAAAGGAAATTCATGTAGGCAGCAGAAGAAAGAGAAAGATAAGAAGCAATTTCTAGAACTGCTAATCATACTTTCTGCATAGATACTTCTTTCTAATAAATTGGCTTCCTATACCTCAACTGTCCCCAAGATAGAGGAAAGTCTAAG
This sequence comes from Pongo pygmaeus, assembly GCF_028885625.2. Classification (NCBI taxonomy): domain Eukaryota; kingdom Metazoa; phylum Chordata; class Mammalia; order Primates; family Hominidae; genus Pongo; species Pongo pygmaeus. Next base: position 191,298,021 of record NC_085930.1, read on the forward strand.
AAGAAGACATTAATTTGGGGCCACTTAGGCAGGATGGTGAGAGTTAATTCCACCTATCTTTTCCCTACTCACCTTCCAGTGATGCAGGAAGGAGCCTTGGTAAGATCATTTACATCACAGAGGTCAGCAAAGGCTATGAATCAGCACCCCCAACCTTCGAGCTAGTTAAGAATTTACCAGCACATCCCTGATTGGGGCTCCTGTTTCTTTTCCTGATCTTAGCTCCCCTGGTGATTCTTTTAAACAAACTTTTTAATTATAGGAAATTTCAAATACATATACAAAAGTAGGCAGAGTAGGGCAATAAACTCCCAGTATCCATCACCCAGTTTTAATAATTATTAATTCATAAACAATATTATTTCATTTCAACCGCGCTCACTTCTCTCTTCCCCAGGTTATTTCAAAACATACCCCAGACATTATACCATTTCGTCTGTAAACATTTCTAAAAGGTAAAGACCTTTATAAAACTCTAACTACATGCCATTATCACTCAAAAAAATGATGATACATTTTAATATGTTCAAATATCCATCCAGTGTTTAACTTCCCAAATGTCTCATAAAATTTTAAAAAATAGTTTCATATTTAATCAGAAACTTAAAATAAAGCACACACATTGTAATTGATGTATCTTTCAAGTTTCTTTTAGTCTACAGGTTCCCTCTGTATTTTTTTTAACCTCCTTTGTATTTCTTTGTTGAGGAAACCAGGTTATTTGTCCTGTAGAATTTCCCTACATTCCAGCATTCAGGATTTTGCCGACTGTATCCACTGCGTTCTTCTGTCATTTGTATTTGCTATAAATTGGTAGTTGGATCTAGAGGCTCGAAACAATTCAGTTTCGATTTTTATAGTAAGGATACTTCAGAGACAGTGGTGTATTCTTCTGTCAGGGAGCACATACTATCCGATTACCTGCCCTTCTGTCACGTTAAAAGGAATTGACACACATTGCTTATATTTGTTAATCAACTAGAGATTGCAAAAAGAATATTCCAATTGTCTTATTCCTTCTCCATTTCTTAGCTGAAATATCTCCATATATTGAGAGAAACTTACCCTCTTTTAGTTCATAAGAAGCACAGTTTGAATCATTAAAAAGTCAGGAAACAACAGGTGCTGGAGAGGATGTGGAGAAATAGGAACACTTTTACACTGTTGGTGGGACTGTAAACTAGTTCAACCCTTGTGGACGTCAGTGTGGCGATTCCTCAGGGATCTAGAACTAGAAATTCCATTTGACCCAGCCATCCCATTACTGGTATATACCCAAAGGAGTATAAATCATGCTGCTATAAAGACACATGCACACGTATGTTTATTGCGGCATTATTCACAATAGCAAAGACTTGGAACCAACCCAAATGTCCAACAATGATAGACTGGATTAAGAAAATGTGGCACATATACACCATGGAATACTATGCAGCCATAAAAAATGATGAGTTCACGTCCTTTGTAGGGACATGGATGAAATTGGAAATCATCATTCTCAGTAAACTATCGCAAGAACAAAAAACCAAACACCGCATATTCTCACTCATAGGTGGGAATTGAACAATGAGAACACATGGACACAGGAAGGGGAACATCACACTTCGGGGACTCTTGTGGGGTGGGGGGAGGGGGGAGGGATAGCATTGGGAGATATACCTAATGCTAGATGACGAGTTGGTGGGTGCAGCGCACCAGCATGGCACATGTATACATATGTAACTTACCTGCACGTTGCGCACATGTACCATAGAGCCTAAAGTATAATAATAATAATAATAATAACAATTAAAAAAAAAAAAAAAGAAGCACAGTTTGTTTAGGAAAGTCAGGATTCTACCAAATACTTGATTCTCCCGAATGCTTTGGAAACTGAATAAGCCACTACCCTGCCCATTTGCTTGTTCAGATCAGAGGTACAACATCCTTATTTTGTTCCTACTGTCCCTTAAAAACTTTTTTTAGCCATATAAGTGTTTCCCTTTTGTTTATTATTCTCCAAGACACTTAACAACACTCTTTGTTAGAAGAACATACTTAATTTTGAGGTGTATAAGATGGCATATAAAAAAGAATTGCTGTAAATACCCCAAAGTTAAATCGTTTATCTAAAACTTATGAGAATCATTTAGTTAGGAAAGAGTACCAAAAATCACATGAAAACCGAGAGAAGTTCTGAATTGATTTGACTTGCGTGTGGTTATCACTATATTAAATAACAAATTTTAAATATAATAAGAAACTAATACTTCAACTTAAATAACTAAATATATTCATTATTGGTAGAAATCTGTAAATACAATTCAATATTGGCAGAAAACCTGAAGGCATTTTTGTTTGAATTGGCATTCTAATTTCTAGTTAGGCTTTAGAAACACCTCATCTTTTAAGAAGGAACAATTGTTCTTGCTCCAATTTCTTCAAAATTTCCTTTGTACCAGATATTGACCTCTTACCAGGTATTGACCAGCTTGATTACTTGAAACCGTTGTTCTGAATGCTAATTCTCTTTACACCCATGGCCAAGAAGTAGTGTCTTTGAATTTGAAATTCATGGGTAGATTACACGAAACATCCACTTCAATTTCGAAGCTTGATAATATTCCTATTACCTTGTAAATTTGTTTTTGAAGGAAAAGATACAGTTCATGGTAGACATAATTTAATTAATATCACAAATATTCAGCAAATAGTAAAGAGGTTATTTTTGCTGTTGGTCATATCGCAATTTATCTTTCTAGTGTTTCTGTGTGTATTTATGTGTATGTGTGTGCCTTTTTCTAAAAAAAGTTTTCTCTCCTTAATCTCACCAATCTGCTTATTTTAAGGAATTGTAACTTGTGCAGACCTTTCAAGTTTACTGAGACCAGATACCATTTATATAAACCTTTTAAAGATTCACAATTCTCAGGTGAATAAGTCTTACGTGCTGAAAGGAGAGAGATTTGAGCTTTGTAAAGTCATTTTTTGACACAGGATAAATGCTCGAGAGAAACATTTATTGATTGAATACAATTTAAAATCTGATCAATTTCTTGATATAACATTTGGAGCGACTATGGCTGCAGAAGTGTCATCATAGACATTTGGTTTTCAAGCAAACAATCCTCTTTTCTCTTCCTCTCTCCACCAACTCCTACCCACCCTCTCTTCTTCCCCATTCTGCCAATCTCAATTTTATCTTTCTTTCTTAATAAAAGATCCACACTTAGAAGAAAAAACTAATAACTAAGTGTGGTTTCGGTCCTTTCCCACCCCTCCTGTCAGCTTGGCATTTTGTTAAATGTTACTACTTTTCACTTTCAAAAAGATTTAGCCAACAGCATTCAATCTACTTTCTACCAGGTAAAACTTGCCCACCCCCTAACCTTTAGGTCATTTCAATCATGTTATTTCTCCCATAATGCTAGATGTAATGGAGTAGACAGGAAGTGAAAGTAGAAGTTATATAGCTCTTTCTTTTGTTTACTTGTCTCTAACTACCTTAAACTACTTCCTTCCAGTCTTTGTAACAATAGGACAAAATGTTTCTATCTAAGTGGTCCCAAAGCCAGCCAGACGTCTGTAACCTATTATTATGACCTTTCTCTCACCAGTAATTGTTCAGCAATTTGTGCCTAAAGAAGCCTTATGGCCCCCAGTGCCTGCATAAGATATGGTGAAACTTGCTTGAGGGCTAGCTCTGGCGATTATCACATACCAAGATCTTACAGGTCACCCAAATGCAAGAGGCTTAAAATACTTTAAAATATTTGAATAGTGAAGTGATGAATATGTTGTTAGAATGATCCTTTAATTTCATTTTAATGAGGATCCACTCATGGCCTCCTGTTCTCAGCTTTGCGTCTATTATGAGGATGTCTTTTTGGTAAGAAAGCCAACTAAGAGGTTTTATGTGTGTTTGGTGGAAATGAGAAACATCCATTCAAAAAACAAACAAAAGAAGAATAAGAAGAAAAGAAGTGAAAGAAGAGAAGGAGAAGGTGGAGGAGGAAACACTGACAAGGAAACCCATATTGGTGTTCATCAGTTGCTTGTAAATGACAAGCTGTTATTAGCCTATGCATGGGGATAGTGGGGGGCCAAGCACCAGTGAGCCGGAGATGGAGCAGTTATATGAAAGAGACATTAACAGGAAAATAGTTTCTTCTTTATGTTCTCTGTGTATATTGCTTTCTTCCCACATACCCCTTTTGCCATTGCCTTCTCTCATAGTCAGAATTTTTGATAATCATTATGCCTTCAGGTAGCTTTATGCAGCCAGTGGACATTCAATAAATATTAAGTAATGACTGCGATGTATCATGCATTATGGACTGCTGTATTTCTCTTGGATCACAAGCCATTAGCCTAATTTAAGTCTTAGAGACCTTATAGAAAATACATTAGTAATGACAGCAAGCCTGTAAAGAACTGCTTTTGGTTTCATGATGTTGAACACTTAGGAAATTTCTCACATGCTAGTGAAAACACTCAAAAAGCATTTGTTGTGGGTAGTTAAGAAGCAGATGGGTGATTAGCATGGATATCCTTCAAGGTTCACTTCTAGGGAAATTTGAGATTATTCTTTAGTTTGATGCAAAGTACTCTGCCTCCATTTACCATTTCCCTATGCTTTGCAAGCTCTTTTTTTCTCTTCTTTTTTTTTTTTTTTTTTTTTTTTTAGTTTTTTAGAGGCAGGGTCTTGCTCTGTCACCCAGGCTAGAGCATCATCATAGCTCACTGCAGCTTCGAACTCCTGGGCTCAAGGAATCCTCCCACCTTGGCCTCCCAAAGGACTGGGATTACAGGTGTGAGCCACTGTGCTCAGCCCCTTTGCAAGCTCTTCTTAATTCATTTTAATTGTGTCTGTTGCTTATGGTTATCTGCCCCCTCCCCCACCCCTCTCCATAACTCAGTCAGTGAAAAAGGTAAAAGAAGTCAGAAATTTTTCTTTGAGTCGCTAGAGCTCCATCCACCAGTGACTGCTAAAGTGGGCTCTGTGTACCTCAGGGATATTCACAGTGATCAAGTAGTGGTTCTTTCATTTTTAGTTTATTTTAACTTTATTCTTTATATCTATCTTTCATGTGTATTTTCTTTTGCATGTAATATATTAGTATTATATCAGGCAATCAATAGACAAAAAGGTTTTAAGACGCTAGGACAAGACAACACAACATGATGGAAAGAGAATGGGTAACAGTGATGAGGAGATTCAGGAGATAATGAGGTAAGTTTGTTCGGTCCAAGATAAATAATCCTTGCTCTCTTGAAACCCAGGAGTAACTTACATTGTACTAATAATCACAAAAAGAGGGAGAAAAAGGCAGCTGACAGGGACAGTCTTTTTTGCTCTGATTCTGGTTAGTTTTCTATAGACTTTTCTGTTTTCCTCACAGAGGTTGGGAAGACAGAGATGATTATTATTATAAGCTAAAAAATAAATCTTCAGCAATTAGGTTTGGCCATGAAAGTTACATTATATCTATAAATATAATTTTTTTCAAAGATCCTCAGATGTCTTTGGATATATATAAAGTGCTTTGCTTAAGAATTTCCAATCTAAAAACATTCACAGACAGGAACAAAGCCATGCTGCAGATGTGGGGATTTCAACTCTGATGGCATTAATGGCTCTGTGAAAGCAGCATACTTTATCTTAGTCGATGATTCACAATGTTTGTGCGTAGCTTTGAGATGTTTTAGCAGAACTATTTACCCCGTGATGTCCAACTAAATGCAAGAGCAATGGGATTATGGAAAGTGTTCATAAAGTGAGGTTTGAAAATAAAGTAAAGCTAGCCGAACAATTGGAAGTGGAAAGGAAGTGTTGGTTGTTGCTTGGACATGGAATGAATTTTGTCCAAATGAATCATTCTACAGGACAAAGAGTGAATTACCTAAAACACAGTACCTATATGAATTACAATAATCATAGAGGAAATAATTATGTGAACGCAAAATCTTTCGGGGGGGTGCCTGGGTGGTAGGTTTCAAGTCTTTCCAAACAATAAGTAATTTTTAACTGTGTATCCCCAATACACTTATATTTATTGATTATATACAACATACACACACAACTATCACTAGCTAATATCTCAGGGTAAAATTCACATTTGGGGCAAGACAATTCATTAATAACAGTGGATATAAATTGATTGGAGGGGGACACTGTCTTGTCAGATATGATAAGATCGTTAATTTTTTCTCTGTAATGTGGTGAACAAAGAGCTTATATTAGGAGTGGGAGAAGTGTCATCTCTGCCATTTTCTTGTTGTTTATATGTGCTTGCATAATTAATATTCTCTTTGATTCTCACAGCATCTTTGCAGAAAAAATTAAAAAGCCAGGTGCTCGTTTCGAAAGCATGAGCATAAACTAGAAAATATAGTCTGGAAATGCACTGAACTGGGGACACACTCCAGTAAGTTGTAGTGTGACAAAGGAGGAAAGAGAGGCCACCACTGTTGATCCCTTCACACTGTGGGGGATCACACATGCCCTCTTCCCTCAGAGCATGCGGGCCAAGTAAGAATAACTGTCAACTCCTATATTAAACACTGGTAAATATTAATTCCTTTTGACTTTTAAGATAAACATTTTTGTTAATAAAAGTGCTGGTAGGCCAGGAGTGGTGGCTTACGCCTGTAATCCCAGCACTTTGGGAGGCTGAGGCGGGCGGACCACCTGAGGTCAGGAGTTCGAGACCAGCCTGACCAACATGGAGAAACCCTGTTTCTACTAAAAATACAAAATTAGCTGAGTGTGGTGGTGCATGCCTGTAATCCCAGCTACTCAGGAGGCTGAGTCAGGAGACTCCCTTGAACCCAGGAGGTGGAGGTTGCAGTGAGCAGAGATTGTGCCATTGCATTCCAGCCTAGACAACAAGAGCAAATTCCGTCTCAAAAAAAAAAAAAAGCTAGTAATTTCTTCCTATACCCCAGTGAATCATCTTTTGTACCCCAATAGGTATGCCCATCTCATTTTGGAAACCCTTGATGCAGAAGATCAGCTCAATTTCAGGCATCTATTAGCTTGATATTAATTCTGAAAAGGGGTAAGTTTGTCCAAGTAATTAATGGCTAAAATGGTGATAAAACCTTTAGTAAGCTTTATTTCAGAGGTTCAAAACTTGTTTGAAATTGGGCAACATGGAAGTATCCAGATAATGAATGAATAATAAAGCCACTATGGGATTCCCTGTAACATAAACTGCCGAGAGTGACATCTGCCTTAATACATTTTGATATATTTAGGTAAAAATATTTAACACAGAATTAAGGAAGAGAAGCATGTGACTGGTTTTAAAGTGTGAAGGACAGATTTAATCTCCTACTTGGTGGATAGTTATTATAACTTCTATGTCTAGTGGCATGGCCAGCTAGAAGCACTGGCTGACTCTCTTGAGAAAGAAAACTGGATAAGTACCATATAATATACATAAAGAGTCTTTGTAAAGGCACTGATGAGCTGGCAAGAAGATGAGGATTCCCGAGAGGTCAAATACTGAGTGAAAGTAGGAACCCAGAATGGCAAGCTGAGCACACTGAAGCATGTTCACACACTGCCCTGAAACTGGTTGAATGTCAGTGACTTTGAGTGTCAGCTTTCATACTGCTGACAGGAGGTAAAACATAGGTCCTACCTAAGGAGGGGAATTTAATCAGGGGACCTCCGACATAAAGCTAAAGCCCCAAAGCATCATAGCCTCCAAGTAAGGGTGAAAAAGAAAAACCTGTCTTCCTAGGGGAAATAAGAAAAATGGCCTCTTTCAAGTCTTGCTGGTGGGAAGAGAATAAAAATATTTCCTGAGTATTCTCAGTCATCAGTGAGTCCTCACCTAGGTTTGTGGCCCCAAAACATGCTATCTGGGTGTGCTGAAAATCTAAAGCCAGTAATTAGGTTTAAAGGGGTCCTAGGTGAGCTATGTTCATGTGTCTAGGACAGAAGACACAAATCTGGAGAAACTCGCTTAAAACTCAGACCCAAATAATTCCCATGTATATTTGACTTCCAATAAACATGAGTTCATAATCTAAAAATCAAATAATACCTGTGAAAACAATACACCATGAACATGAGCCAACAGAAACAGATCTGCAAAGGCTTTCCAATATTTAATTGGAAATATTTTTATTCCCATAATTGTATTTCACATACTGTCAAATAAATATGTTTTATGTATTTAAAGGAATAAAGTAAGAGAATATAATTAGGAGTAAGGTGCAAGAAACTAAAAATTTTTCAAACAAATTTAAAAAATTAGAAATAGTAATTGAAATGACAAATTCAATGGATGGCATTGATAGCAGATTAGATACAGGTGAAGACAGAAATTATGTAGAATGCATCACACGGAGAAATTTAAAAAAATGAATAGTTAAGAAACATTTAGGTAGAGTTTCAGAAGAGAGAGAATGCATGGGAGAAGGAACATATGAAGAAATGATGGCTGAACATTTTCCAGAAAATGAGAAACACACTTCTTAGATACGGAAATTTTAAAGAATCCCAAGAATAATAATTAAGAATAATTCAGGACCAGGCACAATGGCTCCTGCCTGTAATCCCAGCCCTTCGGCAGGCCAAAGTGGAAGGATTGCTTGAGCCTAGGCGTTTAAAACCATCCTGGACAACATAGTGAGACCCCATCTCTATTAAAAAAAAAAATGGCTGAGTGTAGCAGTACTCACCTGTAGTCCCAGCTACTCAGAAGGCTGAGGCAGGAGGATCGCTTGAGTCCGGGAAGCTCAAGGCTACATACAGTGAGCCATCATTGAGCCACTGCACTCCAGCCTGAGCAACAGAGTGTGAGCCTGTCTAAAAAAAAAAAAAAAAAGTAATTTCTATCTACACTCATCTTAGTGAAACAGTAGAATAATGAAAACAAAAAGAGGATCTTAAGGTCAGCTAGAGACAAAAGAGGGGTTACCCATACAGGCAAAACAATTAGACTGTGACCAACTTATCAGAAACAACAATGAAAGCCAGAAAAACAGTGGAATGGTACCGTCAAGATGTTCAGAAAACCAGGAATTGTATACTCTATGAAAATAATTTTCCAGAAAAAAAGGATGAAAACAAATTTCTAACAAATACATATTCAGTGAGTTTGACATCTAAAGAATATACCTCAGGCAGGAGGAAAGTCATCCTAGATGGGGAAATTTGGGATGCAATAAAGATTTTTTAGAAGTGGTAAATAATAAGTAAACTTAAGCAAAAGTTGACGATAAGATAAGAATGATAAAATTTATAAGGTTAAAAAGTAGAACTAAAAAGAGGGCAGTAAGAACATTGAGAAGTAGTTACTGGAGATAGCGTTCTGTGGTTTACATGGTTATCTAATTGAAGATGAGTATATAACTATATGGTTAGATAGTTTAAGAAGATGATATATTAACTGTAGGCTTTGATAAAAGTTAGCATATGTGCTCACTTTATTGGGATAATCCCTAAATGAATAGAAATAAAGTATGCAACATCTAAATTAGTAGAGGGAAAGAATGGAAAGAGAAAAATACCTAACATAAAGGTGTAAAGAAATAATAAAAAGAAACTTTAAAAGCAAGAAAAATAAGCATAAATAACACAGTAGAAATAAACCCAAATATATCAGCAACATGAATTAAATATCCCAATCTAAAAATTGTCAAGTTGGATTTTAAAAAATTCTTAACTGTATGATATTTATAAGACACCTGTTAGCATAGGGATACCAAAAAGTTAAAAGTTAAAAGTTAGAAGGGATTGAAAATGAAACTCTCTGCAAAACCAAAAGTAAGCAGGGAAGACATAGCAATATCCAGTAAAATGGAATTTACAGCAAAAATAAAGAGAGAAACTTGAGATAAAGAGGACAACTTCATTATGCTAAATGTTCATAATGTCAATTAACCAGGAAGATATCATATTTTAAAAACTGGATACGTTTAATACTATATCGTCAAAATATATAAAACTATAAAATTGCAAGAAGATATAAATAAATTAATCATCATAGTTGAAGAAATGATGTACTGTTCTGAGTAATTAATAGATTAATAGATTAAACAGACCAAAAAGAAGACTATGGAAAATTAGAATAGTGTAAATAAGAAGCTGTTCCCAATGGGTATATGTAGAATATTATACTCAACAAATGGGAAATGTGTGGTCTTTTCAATCATATATACTCAAAGTATCTAAGGAAACCAAACACTTGTTCATAAAACTAGTTCATCAAATTCTAAAGATTAGTATGATATAGGACATATTCTTAATTCTATTCATTTAGTAGAATTAAGTAAGCAGTTAAAAACTAGAAAATCCTCATGAGTTTTTAAGGTAAGAAACATGTTCTATATATTATCCAGGTAAGAGAAGAAATTTTAAGAAAAATTAGAGAAACTTAGAACTAAAGAGTAATAAAAATACAATACAAAATTTTGGTAATCTAAAGGGAAATTATTGGCATTAAATTATTTATATTGGGGGAAAAGAAAAATATTAATAGGTAACTAACTAACTCAGGAAGTTAGAAAAAAATAGAATGAAATCAAAGAAAGCAGAAGGAAATAAATAATAATAAGAGCAGAAATTTAATGAAATTGTCACTCATTTGTGGGAGCTAAAAATTAAAAATTGAACTCATGGAGATGGAGAGTAGAATGATCATTAACAGAGGCTGGGAAAGGTAGTGGTGGGGAAAGTGGAGATGGTTAATGGGTATAAAGATACAGTTAGACTGAATAAGATCTAGTATTTTATAGCACAACAGGGTGATTATAGTCAACAATAATTTATAGTACACTTTGAAATAACTAAAAGAGTATAATTTAAATGTTTGTAACACAAAGAAATGATAAATGCTTGAGGTGATGGATACCCCCATTTACCTGATGTGGTTATTATGCACTGTATGCCTATATCAAAATATCTCACATATCCTATAAATATATACACATACTATGTACCCATAAAAAGTAAAAATACAATTTTTAAAAGATTTTTTTAAATTTAATAAAATTAAAAACAAATATACAGTGGCGAGGACTAATAAAAGCTACCTAAAGGAGAACCAGTCAAGAAAAAAAGAGGAAGATACGATGTGTGAAATTTAAAAAAATAAATAAAGAATGAATAGGGGGGCTGGGCGCCGTGGCTCACGCCTGCAATCCCAGCACTTTGGGAGGCCGAGGCGGGCGGATCACGAGGTCAGGAGATCCAGACCATCCTGGCTAACACGGCGAAACCCCGTCTCTACTAAAAATACAAAAAATTAGCCGGGCGTGATGGCGCGCGCCTGTAGTCTCAGCTACTCGGGAGGCTGAGGCAGGCGAATGGCGTGAACCAGGGAGGCAGTGCTTTCGGTGAGCCGAGATCGCACCACTGCACTCCAGCCTGGGCAACAGAGTGAGACTCCGTCTCAAAAAAAAAAAAGTAAAAAAAAGAATTAATAAGGGAACAAAAATTATAGTTTCTTCAAAGATTTAAACAGTAACAGACCATTACGAAAACCTTCTCTACTAATTAATTTGGAAATTTATTTAAAGTGGAAAAACTTTAAGGGAAATATGATTTCCCTGACTCAAAAGAAAGTGACACTGAATAATCCAACAAAATCAAAGAAATGGAATCAGCAATGAAAATCTTTCCACAAAGAAAACACAGACCAGGTATTTTACTGGAAAGTTCTATTAAACATTGTAACGAACATAAATCCAATCTTACGCAAATTATTCCAGAGTGAGAAAAAGCAGGAACATTCATCAACTCATTTTATGAAGCTAACATAAATTTATACTAAGACCTAAAAATGGGGAATTGTAGGCTAACCTCATTCAGAAACAGAGGTAAAAATCCTAAATAAAATAATAAATCTAGCAATATAAAAAGATAATACATTATGATTAAATTGGTTTTATTAAGTTGGTTTATAAAAATTCTTAGCAAATTAGAAAAAGAAGTTTCTCAACCTAAAAAAGGATATCTATAAAAGTTCTACAGATACTGCCACACTTAATGTCGAATTAAAAGCTTTCCTTTTTATATCAGAAATAAGAGAAAGGGGCCTAAATAGCATTGATTTTATTAAAATTATACTGAAGGTTATATAAGCTGTGATAAAGTAAATAATATATAAAAGATTACAAGGATGAAACAAAACTCTTTTTATTTGCAAATGGTATGACTGTCTAGTAGAAGACCCAGAAAAATCTACAGATAAATAGGAAAAACTAAATTAGACATAGATTTTGGTAGACACAAAAATCAATCTATAAGAAAACACATTTTTATTAATGAGAAGAAAATGTTAAAATATAATTTACAATAAAATCAGAAAACAGAAATAAATGAATACAACTTGATTCAAAGGGAGAAATACACCAAGTTTATGTGTAGGAAGACTCAAGGTTTCAAAGATGTCATTTCGCTTTGAATTGATTTGTAAATTCTGATTTCTAGAAATTCAGACAAAAAAATCCCAAATATTTTTTCCTGTAGAATTTATCAAACTGTTTTTTAAAATCATATAGAAGAACAAATGTCCAGAATACTCAAGATGCTCCTGAAGAGAAGACTAAGTAAGGTGAAAAGACTTGCCCTACCAAATGTTCTAGAATTTTTTTAAAGTTATAGCAATCAGAAAGTATGGTATTGACACAGCATTGGACAAATAGATCAATGGTACAGAATAGAGAGCCCAGAAAAAAAAAGAATAACACATTTAGAAACTTGATTTGTTATAAAACTTGTATTACAGTTAGGTGGAAAAATGATGGACTTTTCAATATACGGTGCTGTGACAAATCACATGAAACAAAATTAAATTGAACCATTCTTCATACATACCTAAAAAATTGCAAATATACTTACGGGTGAAAAACCTTTCAGAAGAAAATATAGGAGAAATCTCCCTGACCTCAGAACAGGGAAATATTTTTCAAAATTAGACAAATGCCACTAACCAAAATAAAGAGATTCAACTGTATGAAAATTAAGGTACTATGTTCATCAAAATGCACAAAAAATAAAGTGAAACAATAAGCCACAAAGTGAGAAAGGATATTAGTAACACACATGACTGACAAAGGATTAATAGTACAAAACACATAGGAACTAGAAATTCATAAGAAAGACAAAAACATAATATTAATATAAAAATAGATTTGAAGAGGTGCCACATAAAAATGGAAATAGAAATGACCAATAGACATTTGAAAAGATGCTCAAACTTCTTAGTAGTTAGAAAATTCAAAATCACAATACATCCAAGTGCTACTTGTCAGATTTGCAGAATATAAAACATCTAACAACGTCTAAGATTTGTAAGAATCTGGAGCTTCAGGAACTCTTATACCCTGCAGGTGGGAGTCCAAAGTGGTAAAATCATTTTGGAAAACTATTTTGCATTATCTAATAAACTTTAAAATGTGCACACTGTGGAACACTCTTCCTCTGATATCCACATGACTTCTGCCTCATCTCCTTCAAGTTTTTGTTCACATGTCATGTGCTCACCACGTTACTCTTCCTGACCACCCTATGTAAAATTAGAAACTGCCCAGACACTTCCTATTTCCTCCCAACTTCATTTTTCTCCATAAAACTTATCACTTTCCAAAAGATATAATTTATATATTTATTTTGCCTGTTTCCCTTTACTAGTACATAAGCACATGAAGGCAGAGACTCCTGCCTGTTCTTTTTATGGATGTGTGCTTAGAGTATAAAATACTGCCTGACACAGAAAAAAACTCGTTGAATTAAATACCTTATCGTCCAGCAATTCCGCTCAACACGTACATCACGGAATAACACAAAACAGGAGACATGCACAAGAATGCTTGTAGCAGTATAACTTGTAATGGGAAAAAACAAAAACACAACACAACAAAACATTTTTTTTAAAAAAGCCCTTAGCTGTACGTCAACAAAAGATTGAATAATACATTGTGGAATATTCACATAAAAGAATATTATATAGCAATTAAAATAGATGATATATAACATGAATTTGAAAACCTAACATTGAGCCAAAAAAAAAGTCTCACAAAAATACAAACAGCATGAATCCATTTATTTAAATTATGAAAACTTGCAAAACTAAGTAATATATTATTTAAAGCTACAAAAAACCTAAAGATGAACAGGGAGTTATAAGTAAGCAATTCAGTGACGTTTACTCTTGAATGAAAAGGAATACCCATAAGTGGTGTTGGTCTTCATTCTAGTGATAGTCTTCTACTTTACACTCTACATATGCATGCAATTGTAGCAATAAGTTCATCAAAGCCTGTAAGTTCCTACTGGGCTTGATTGTGCTGAAATATTTAAAAAGTAGATTTCACCCACAGGTTTTAATGTGTTTGGAAGTAGACTTACTTCTGAACTACGTAAATATTCCTTGTTGAATTGAGCAGCCTTTAAGAAGTAGGGTGGCCACAGGGTTATTTGCTTCGTTGGGGTTCCCACAATCTCTATTATCTCTAGACTCCCACAGACCGCTGCACTTTGGGATAGAGAGCCTGAATAATTCAAGTCCCAGCTCTGATGATACTAACCAGTTGCTGTCATGTTGGCAAGAGGCACTTTATACAAAGGAGATTTACTAAATTTTACAGTGATCCTACTATGAGATAGTATTATTATGTCCATTTTACAGATAAGAAAACTGAGACAGAGAAATTGAGAATCTTGCTCAATATCCATAGCTGATAAATTTTAGAACTAAGATTCATGCCCAGGTCTGCCTGACTCCGGACATTTTTTTTTCCTGTCAGTCAGTCTCCTCTTAGCTCCCAGAGCTTTTGCTGTTCCAGCTAATTTGTTCCCTCTGTATCTCTCAGTAATTTTCCACATATAAAGTATTTTACAAATTTGACTCAAAGGAAGAAATTGGGTAGAGAGGAAATTCACTGTTTCTGCAGGAGAAGGGCAGCAGCACACACCCATCTGTTGTTTACCGAGGCTGAGAAGGCTGAACGGTTCCCAGTAAGCAGTGTCTGCCTTCTGCATTTTGCTTCTTTGGAAGATGTTTCTTGTCCTGCCCCTCACCACCCACTCGCTTCTGTCTGGTTCCTCTTTTGCTGGCCCTCTTCCCATAGCAGTTAATGTTTGCCCTGCAAGTGCCAGAGCATTCATCCTTTCTTCCTTGAATGATGTGTCCATTTGCATATCATGCAAACAGCCCAGCTGCTGAAGTCCCAGATAGGGTAAATAACGGTCACAGTGTTTATGCTGATTCCTCCTGGGGCCTTCTGGAACCTGCTGCACAGCTCCAGGGGAGAAAATCGTTTTGTTGGAATCTCGGCTCTGATCTTGTGACATCATGAATGAATATTTGTGCTAAAAATGCACACGTAACCCTTTCCGTGTAAATACGTGCTTTTGAGCCTAATGATGTAGGAAGGTTTGTAGATGGAGACAAAATGCTCACTATTATTTTTGCTTTGTCTAACTTAATTGATTTTTACTTTGGAATATGTTTTCTAAGTATACATTCATTTTAAAAATTCAGTAAAAACAATAATTTAACATAATTCCACAAACATTTAAATATTGTTTTCAAATGTAATCAGTTATACTCTTTATGTATCTAATATATCAATTTTATAGTAACTTAACACATGGCAATGAAAAAAGAATCAGTAAACTTATACTGAAACAGATTACAAAGTTTCTACCACCAGTGATTTGTTTTTTACTTTCTTTATGATCCTTTCAATTAAGTTTTTTCTCTCTTATTTCTTCCCAGGAGTACAACTTACACACCAAACCTAGAGTGAGAGTAGTCGTTTCTGGACCAGCTGAAGCTGTAGATTATCTAGTGGGATACACTCCTGTTTACAACTACACTTTTTCTGTTACTGTAGAACCATTCAATTTGTTGGCTTTGAACTCAATACATTTTGTTTTTTGTGATTCCAATCAGTGCTCACAAATGATGCTTATTTTGAATCTCATTTTTGTAATATAGTGTCTTTTTTGAATTTTTTTATTTATCAATTAAGATGTATAGTCTCTTAATATTCATTTTTATATGAATGCATAAATATTTCTATTTTAGGTCACGTATACTTTTAAATATATTTATATATTATATGTAATTATATATATTATACATATATATAATTCATTTAACAAGCTTCTAAAAATCTGATCATTAGTCATTTAGGGTCAGCTTAGGTGAAGCTCTGATTAAAAAAAAAAGTCAACAATCAGATTGTAGAAGCTGCCAAATCTCCAGAGAGCCTAATGAAAATACCTAATTATTTTACATTTTAATGTTCTGGTTTATGTAAATGTCATTGCCCTAGAATGATTTTTACCAACAACTGTTTTGAATTCTAGGACTTGAAGTGTAGGAATTTCAGGTAGAAAGCGTGAAAGTTAAGTCACAAATTTATATGTTTTTTCCAGCTCATTCATTTCTTTAATTAATGCTTACTGTATCCCTATGCTGGGCACTGTGGAGGCCATAGAAATCAGACTAGCTACCTACACTGCAGCACACAGCCTTGCTAACACCTCTGAGAAACATGCTAAAATGGGTGCACATGTTGGCCAGCAAACCCACACACGCAAGGAAAATACCCTTCTTTTTTCTTACTTTACAACTTAGTTTTTGACTCTACTCTAATGTTAGTATGTCCTCCTTGGTCATCGTTTCTATCTAAGTTCATTCTTGTGGTGATCTCATCAAGCCCAATGGCCTTACATACCATCCATATGTTGTTGGCTCCCAGATGTGTCTATTCAGTCCTGACCAATCCCCTTGGATTCCAGATCCATGTGTTCAACTGCCTCATTCAAATCTCCACCTGGATGTCTAACAGGCATATCACACCAGACTTGCGCATAACAGATTCCTGTTCATCCCTTCCAAACCGCCTCCCCCTATACACGTCATCTCAACTAACAGCAACCGCATTTTAGTTGTTCAAGATAAAATCCTCAGTGTCACCCCTAACTTCTCTTTTTCTCCCACCCCACATCTGATCTGTCAGCAAATTCTCTTGGTTCAATCTTTAAAAAAGATCCAACAGTCATCTACTTCTTACCACCTCCACTGCCACCATCCTGCACAAGTAAGTTATCACGATCTCTCGCATGATTTTATTGCAAATCATCTTCTAACTAGTCTCTCTGCTTCTGCCATCCCCCTTCACATCCAGTTCTCCCTGTCTTAGTCCCTTCCTGCTGCTATCACAAAATGCCTTCGATTGGGTACTTTATAAGTAATAGATATTTGTTTCTCACAGTTCTGGAGGCTGGGAAGTCCAAGATCAAGGTGCCAGGAGATTTGGTTCTGGTGAAGGCTCACTTTCTGCTCCATAGATTTCTTTGTCATCACATGGTAGAAGGGTGGAAGGATAAAGAGCAGAAAGGATGAAATTGCTTCCTCAAGCCCTTTTATAAGGACTCTAATGCCATCTATAAGGGCAGAGCCTTCATGGCCTAATCACTGCCTGACAGCCCCACCTCTTTTTTTAAATATATTTTTAATTTTATTTTATCTTATTTTTTAATTTTTAATTTTTATTTTTTATATTACTTTAAGTTCTAGGATACACGTGCAGAATGTGAGGTTTGTTACATGGGAATACATGTGCCATGGTGGTTTGCTGCACCTATCAACCCATCATCTAGGTTTCAAGCCTTGCAGGCATTAGGTATTTGTCCTAATGCTTTCCCTCCCCTTGTCCCTCACCCCTCAAGAGGCCCCAGTGTGTGTTGTTCCCCTTCCTGAGCCCAGGTGTTCTCATTGTTCAACTCCCACTTATGAGTGAGAACATGCCGTGTTTGGTTTTCTGTTCCTGTGTTAGTTTGCTGAGAATGATGGCTTCCAGCTTCATCCATGTCCCTGCAAAGGACACGATCTCATTCCTTTTTATAGCTGCATAGTATTTCATGGTGTTTATGTACCACATTTTCTTTATCCAGTCTACCATTGATGGGCATTTGGGTTGGTTCCAAGTCTTTACTATTGTAAATAGTGTTGCAATAAACATACGTGTGCATGTGTCTTTATAGTGTAATGATTTATAATCCTTTGAGTATATACCTAGTAATGGAATTGCTGGGTCAAATCGTATTTCTGGTTCTAGATCTTTGAGGGATCACCACACTGTCTTCCACAGTGGCTGAACTAATTTACATTCCCACCAACAGTGTAAAACTATTCCTATTTCTCCACAGCATCGCCAGCATCTATTGTTTCTTGACTTTTTAATAATCGTCATTCTGACTGGCCTGACGTGGTATCTTATTGTGGTTTTGATTTGCATTTCTCTAATGATCAGTGATGATGAGCTTTTTCCATATGTTTTTTGGCCACATAAATGTCTTCTTTTGAGAAGTGTCTGTTCATATCCTTTGCCCACTTTTTGATGGGGTTGTTTTTTCTTGTAAATTTGTTTAAGTTCCTTGTACATTCTGGATATTAGACCTTTGTCAAATGAGTAGATTACTCCACCTCTTAATACCATCACCTTGAGGTTTAATTTCCAACATATGAATTTTGAATAACACCCATATTCAAGCCATAGCACTCCCCCTTCCACCCTTGCCAATTCTCCTTTCAATTCTCAAAACAGAGTGTTACTGTTACAGTGTAAGTCAAAAGATGTTACACCTCTACTTGAAAGCTTGTAACTTCTCCACTCAAAATTCTGTAGTTCATTTAGAGTAAAACTCAAAACTTTATTTATTGTTTGTTTGTTTGTTTTGAGACAAAGGCTCACTTTGTTGCCTGAGCTGGAATGCAGTGGCCCAATCAGAGCTCACTGCAGCCTTGATCTGCTGGGCTCAAGTGATCCTCTTACCTCAGCTGGAACCACAGGTGTGTGCGATCACACTTGGCTAAATATTTTTTTTATAGAGATGAGATCTCCCTGTGTTGCCCAGGCTGGTCTCAAACTCCTGGGCTCAAGTGATGCAGGAGGCCTGAGTAGGCCTCCCGAAGTATTGGGATTACAGGCATGAGCCACCACACCTGGCTCCAAAACTTCTTTCTGATGGCCTAGAAAACTACCTCATCTCTCCCTATCACACCAGCCTCCTGATGATTCTTTTAACACCCAGGCACAATCCTTCACCAGGAAATTTGCTCTTTCCATGACCTCTTCCTGAAATACTCTTCCCCCAGGTATCCATATTGCTAGGTCCACTTTCTTTAGGTATTTGCTCATAAGTCATTTTCTCAGTGGAATCTTCCCTGGAAATGCTAATAAGATTTCAATCTCCATTTTTAATATTCTTCTTCCATGCTTACTTTTTTTCTCCCTCAGCACTTATCACAAACATTTTAAAGATTTTACTTAATTTATTTTGCTTGTAATCCATCTCCCCCACTAGAATGTAGTCTCAAGAAGCAGTGATTTTGTCTGTTTTGTTCATTCCTGCTCCTGTTACCTGGAACAGTGTCTGGAACCCAGTTGGTCCTCAATAAATATTTGTTGAGGGAAAGAAGGAATGAATACCAAATGAGTAATTGATGTCATTTGTACCATTGTGTCATTGTCATATTGGTGACTGCAGCTATTTAATAGAAGATCTTTCTCCCATTAACTGGTTTCATCAAGCACCATGTCTCATTTACCCTCATTCCATTTTACTAATCTTTCTGATCCTGGGTGATACCTCATCTACGTCTTTCTGTGACAGTTTGTAGAATCCCATCTCCAGCAACTGGCAAAACGATATGTGTGACAAGCCTCCAGTGCAGCCAGTTCAGGGCAGATCCAAGATTCCTTCATGTTCAGAGGGAGGGAGGGAGAGCTAACGGACATGTGAGAGAGCATCTGGAGTCACTTTGCTGTTGTTCTAAGGCAAGATTGATATTTCTATTTGCACAGATTTTAGCAGAAACACCTGAATTTTGTCTCGTTTAGTCATAATTTCTCAGACGCAGCAAGGAGAGGGTGGCTTTTAGCACTTTGGTTTTGCAGGTTATTTCCATTAAATTGGTCCTCAATTCTCTGTAACTATTGCTAAATTCTTAAAATGGGGTGGGGGGGTTTTTTTGAAGAATGAGTGTTACTTTAAAACATCATGGCTAACTTTAGGACCTCTATCCTAAGGCAATAATGACCACAGATCCATAAATGGGGGTATTAATCACAACTGTATTTGTCATAGTGAAAATTAAAGGGCTAATTGATTATAATAGGAAAACGTTAATTAGAATCTTTTACAGCAATTAAAATGGGTTTTTTGCAGAATTCTTGATGGCAGAGTGCTTAGCAAATTTCTTAAAATTTGGTTTATCTTCCTGGGAGTGATGAGGAAAGGAGAGCACATCTTAACCTGCTTACAAACTGCAAGTGCTTTGAGAAAAAAGGCAAAACAATAGTCTTTAACTGGTCAGGAAGACCTCACCATGAGGACGGTTTGGTTCCCATGTTTATTGAATATTGTCCCTTACAAGAGAGAAGTTGATTCATTAATAAGATCTCTGTTTGGAAGAACAAAGTCTTAGACATGAAGGAGCCAGTAAGAAATATGCTCCATTTCTGGTCCATGGATCAGAGAGGAGGGTGGAGGTAACCCTACAAGTACATGCCCATATAATTTATTGTCCAAAATGGAGTACTTCTGTGAGTGAAACAAGGTGTTATTAATAACACCTCCCAGAAAAACACTTACTAGACTAAGACTGAACAAGCAAACCAACATGAATGGTCACTGCTATAGGTGGAATGTTTGTGTTCCCCTCAAATTCATACAGTGAAATCCTAACCCCGAAGTTATTAGTACTACGAGGTAGGGCCTTTGGGAGGTTATTAGGTCATAAGGGCAGAATTCTCATGATTGGGATTGGTGCCTATATCAAACAGACCCCAAAGAGCCAGCTCCACCCTTTCACCACCTAAGGACGCAACCAGAAGGCACCTTCTATGAATGAGAAAGTAAGACTTCACAAGTCACAAATCTGCTGGTGCCTTGATCTCGGACTTTCCAGCCTCTAGAACTGCAAGAAATACATTTTTGTTGTTTATAATCCTCCAGGTTCATGGTAATTTTTTATAGTAATCAGGATGGACTAAGACTGTCACCTAGAGAGATGATTTTGCCCAGAGAAGCCCTGGAATGTCTCAGGAGTCTGGTTTCAAGGGACATTATCTCTGGCCCACCTATCTTCATGGAGAATGTCTGGATCACTAGAGAATTCGGCCTCAGGCCACAGGTTCAATACCTGTGAGAGGAGAGTTGGGTGGTTGGAAACACTTCCTTGCTTACCCAGTGCACTCAATTTTTCCGTTTCTAAGGTGCCTGCATTTGATCCACACAACTGACAGGGTTAGGGAAGTTAGATTAAACTGTTTTTCCTCTGTTCAGAAATCACTTGAACACCTGAAAACACATCTATTAAATCAGTGTTTCTCAAACTTGTTTGAGCACAAAAATCATAGCGGGGTGTGTGTGTGTGTGTGCGTGTGTGTGTGTGTGTAGGTAGGGGTGCTATTAAAAATGCCAATTGTTGGGCCTACTTCAGACTTTCTGAGTTGATTCTCTGAAGGAGAATTCTGAAAGATCCATATTTTAAACATGTTCTTCAGGTTATTTTATTCCATAGGCAAGTTTGAGAAATGCTATATCATATTAAGTTTTTAAAAAGTAGGTTGGTGAGCAGATAATCAAGTATTAAGATATACATATATATACACACATACACATATACATATATACATGTATATGCATATATACATGTATATATGTGTATATACATATAAATACATATATATATATATATATATTTTTCTTTTTGAGATATGGTCTCACTCTGTCACCCAGGCTGGAGTGCGGTGGTGCGATCTTGGCTCACTGCAACCTCAACCTCCCGGGTTCAAGTGATTCTCCTGCCTCAGCCTTCTGAATAGCTGGGATTACAGGCATGTGCCACCACACCCAGCTAGTTTGTGTATTTTTAGTAAAGACGGGGTTTCACCATGTTGGTCAGGCTGGTCTCAAACTCGTGATCTTGTGATCTGCCCACCTCAGCCCCTCAAAGTGCTGAGATTACAGGCATGAGCCACCATGCCTGGCTAAAATATACATATATACATATACGTATATATATATATATTATGTATATATATATATATATTTATATGTGCATATACATGGACCAGGAGGAAGTGTTAACATTAACAGGGTGATAATCTCTGATATGTTCTACCCACTTGTTTGTACTTTCTACAATGTTTACAGTGAGTTACATCAGACACAACAAAAGCATTATTTTAAAATTATCAAACCATTTCTTAAATGTAATATAAGCCTGGTTTATTCTTTTTCCTTTGTATATGAGTGAAATACTCTGTATTGTATGGAGTAAGTTTATTCCTCTGAGATTTCTCATACTCAATGACTTTCATGCAGCTGTGCAGGTTGTGCACTGCACAACTCCAGGTGGTGTCAATTACACTGTGTTCTATTGGATGGAACCTTCTAATGTTGTGCAGTGTGCACCTCTGCCTCATTACCTGAAGAGTCATTTATCTTGGACTGATTCTTGAATTAGAGATCATATGTAGAAAAGCAAGGCAATTTGTCAAGGCTTATGAATATTTAGCTACAGGCATACCTCAGAGATATTCAGGGTTCAGTTCCTGACCACCACCATAAAAAAATCACAATAAAGTGAGTTACACTACTTTTTTTGTTTCCCAGTGCATATAAAAGTTATATCTGCACTATTATCTATTAACTATGCAATAGAATTATGTCTTAAAAATGTAAATACCTTAATTAAAAATAGATTTTTTTTGCTAAAATGTGCTTACAATCACCTGAGCCATCAAAGAGTCATACTCTTTTTTGTTGACCCAGGGTCTTGACTTGATGTTGATGGCTGCTGAAAGTTGGGGTGGCTGCAGCAATTTCGTAAAATAAGACAGCAATGAGGTTTGCCATATTGACTGACTCTTCCTTTCACAAAAAATTTCTCTGTTAGATGTGATGCTGTTTGATAGCATTTTACCCACAGTAAAACTTCAAAATGGGGGTAAGACCTCTCAAAGCCTGCCTCTGCCTTATCAACTAAGTTTATGTAATATTCTAAATCCTTTACTGTCATTTCAACAATGTTCACAGCATCTTTACCAGGAATAGATCTCATCTCAAGAAACCACTGTTTTTGTTCATCTGCAAGAAGCAACTCCTTGTGTTAAAGTTTTATTATTAGATTGCAGCAATTCAGTCATATATTCAGGCTCCACTTCTCATCCTAGTTCTCTTGCCGTTTCCACGGCATCTGCAGTGACTTCCTCCACTGGAGTCTTGAGCCCCTCAAAGTCGTTCATGAGGGTTAGAATAAACTTCTTTCAAACTCCCGTTAATGTTGATATTTTGTCCTCCTCTCATGTTCTTAACAGCATCTAGAATGTTCTTAATAGCATCTAGAATGGCAACACCTTTCCAGAAGGTTTTAAATTTACTTCACCCAGATCCATTGGAAGAATTCCTATCGATAACACTTATAGTCTTTTGAAATGTATTTCTTAAAGAATAAGACTTGAAAGTCAAAATTATTCCTTGATCTGCATGGATGCAAAATGAATGTTATGTTAGTAGGCATAAAAATAATGTTAATATCCTTGTATATCTTCATCAAAGCTCTCAGGTGTATTGTCAATGAGCAGTAACATTTCGATTTTTTTTTTTTTTTTTCCTGGGCAGTAGGTCTCAACAGTGGGCTTAAAATATTCAGTAAACCATGCTATAAACAGATGTGCTGTCATCCAGGCTTTGTTGTTTCATTTATAGAGCCCAGGCAGGGTAGATTTAGCATAATTCTTAAAAACTCTAGGATTTTTTAAATGGTAAATGAGCACTGGCTTCAACTTAAAGTCACCAACTGCATTAGCCCCTAATAAGAGAGTCAGCCTATGCTTTGAAACTTTGAAACCAAGCATTGACTTTTCTTTAGCTATGAAAAGTCCTAGATGGCATCTTCCTCCAATATAAGGCTGTTTAATATATATTAAAAATCTGTTGTTTAGTGTAGCCACTTTTATCAATTATCTTAGCTAGATCTTCTGGATAACTTGCTGTAGCTTCTACATCAGCACTTGCTTCTTCACTTTGCATTTTTATGTTATGGAGATGGCTTCTTTCCTACTTCTGTTGGCTTCTAACTTTTCTTCCGTAGCTTCCTCACCTGTCTGAGCCTTTATAGAATTGAAGAGAGTCAGGCCTCGGTCTGGATTAGGCTTTGGCTTAAGGGAATGTTGTGGTTGGTTTGCTCATCTATTCAGATCATTAAAACTTTTTCCATATCTGTAAGAAGGCTGTTTCACTTTCATCATTTGTGTGTTCACTACAGCAGCACTTTTAATTTCCTTCAGGAACTTTTCCTTAGCATTCACAATTTGGCTGTTTGGCACCAGAAGCCTATCTTTTGGCCTATTTTGGTTTTGATATGCCTTCCTTACTAAGTTTAATAATTTCTAGCTTTTGATTAAAAATGAGAGACATGCAACTCCTCCTTTCACTTGAACACTTAGAGGCCATTGTAGGGTCATTAATTGTCCTTGTTTAAATATTGTTGGGTCTCAGGGAATAAGGAGGCCTAAGGAGAGGGAGAGAGATGAGAGATGGGGGAGCGGCTGGTGAGTGGAACAGTCAGATCACACATAACATTTCTCAATTAAATTTGCCATCTTATCTGGGCTTGGTAGGTGGTGCCTGAAAACAATTACAATAATAACATCAAAGACAACTGATACTAGGTCATAATAAAAGATATAATAATAATAATGGAAAACTTTGAAATATGGTGAGAATTACCAAAATGTGACACAGAGGCACCCAGTGAGCACATGCTGTTCCGAAAATGGTGCCAGTAGACTTGATTGACGCAGGGTTTCCACAAACCTTCAATTTGTAAAAAATGCATTACCTGCAAAATGTAGTAAAATAAAGCACAGTAAAATGAGGAACACCTTTACTCTTACATGAGTAATTAGTAAAGATATTACTAATGTGAAAGAGTCTTAATAATTATACAGGGAAGATTCTTTTACCCCCTAGTTATTTTAATAACGGAATTTGTTAAAGCAAATGTCTTGCTGCCAACCATATTTTCGAGCTGCCCAGGGCCTAGGGGAAAAATGAGGTTGATATTAAAGAAGTACTTTAGCCCCATCAGTTAAATCGTCACCATATTCACCACAACCCTTTACTTCTCATGGATGTACTGTGTGATTTTGGTTTTGTTCATTTCAGCATATGCAGTGTTGCTCTTTTCATGCTCTCAAAAGAGCACCCAGCTAATTCCAAAAAGCAGGCCTTATGGTCAAGCTCAGCTGCATACCTCACCTCTCAGAGCGCAAAGCCCCATTGCCTTCTTAGTCATTGGAAGGTTAAAGATTTTATATTAGAGAGTGAATGTGACATGAAGAAGTGACCAGACAAAGCTCTGTTGCACAGGATTATTTATTTTTTCTATATAATTGGTAGAAGTAAGATTTTAAAATAACATATTATTGATATAGGCCATTGACTGAAACAGAAATGCCTTTTGCACAGAATACTTCTCTGTGGCGTATTTGTTGTCGAAGTATCTTTGTTACCTGTCTATCAGGGAAAAGTTTTTTCTCTGTTGTCCTCATATTTCCAAAGAGCAAGATGATTAAGTTCAAGTGCATGTGCATTTGTGTTGGTGGTGGTGTTGGTGGTGGTACTGATGGTGATATGGACAGTGTTGCTGCAGCCTCAGTTTAGTCACCTTTATATTGGGCCTAGGAATGCAAGAAGACTGATGAGGTTGATTCATCAAATTTTGGAGTCTGAGTGAAAAAATTAAATGAAGAGGGTTTTAGTTGTTTGCTCATCTGACAAAGGGGCATTGGAAAGAGGTGAATATCACCTTGGTCTCAGACCGGAAGATGGCAACATAATCTCAATCCCTAGGCTTAACTATGGCTCCATACTCATTGGCCTTCTGTTTTACCACACTGAGCACTATTTTTTCCTTTGTAATGTGGTCATCGTATTTTCCTTCACAGAATTAATAAGAGGATAACATGAGATAATTAGTCTAAAAATAAAAATGCTCTGTAATACAGGGTAGTAACAATAATTCTTGCTATAATCTATGGAATACCTAATATATGTTGGGCATTGAACTGAGTGCTTTAAATACATTGTCTTAAATCTTCAAATTCTCTTGTTAAGGTAGGTATTACTAACCCTTTTACAGAGAAGGAAACAGGTTTAGAGAGGTTAAGTGACTTGTCCAAGCTCACAAAGCCTGGTAAATGTCTGAACAAGGGTTCATATTCAGGTCTGTTTGACTCCCAAGCCTATTTGGCATTTGAACTGTTTTTGATATATTTCCTTGCTTTCATTAATCATTGAAGGCTCTCCTTGGACATGAACCATCAATAATAATGATGATGCTAGTAATAAATTAAAATATGTATTGGCTAGTTACTATGTGATGTGCCAGGCACTTTACATGTCCTGGGCACTTTACATGTAGCAATCCATTTAATACTTATAACTATATGCGGTAGGTGCCGTTATTGTCTTCATTTTATAGATGAGAAAATTGAGGTACAGAGAAGTTAACTAACTTGTCCATCCCAGTAAGTGGCCAAGCTAAAATTCAGACCTAGACAGTCAAGTGATTAAATTATTTAGAAGATAAATAAATTACTGGAAAGCAACAAGGGACTTCCTAACTTTTCATTAATAGAATGCATAATGTAAGTTTTCCCTAATAGGTACAATTTACAAAGAGATGAATATACAGTATGCATTTATGTCCCAAAGCCCTGCCAAAATTCTTTCTATTTGGAGAATATTTTGTCTTTCATGAAGTGAAGTTCAAAAATAAGCCACTTCTATGCGCATATGTATTCATTTAACTCTGTAAAAATTACTTTCCTGAAGATCATATAAATTCTTAGTCATATAAATGGTACATTGACAAAATGTCTCCTTTTATTTTGGTTTCAACCCAGGAAGCTATACAAATAAGGGTTTCTTATTTTTCTTATTAATTTTCCAAAAGAGTTTAAGATTTGGAGGCTTGTTGAAACAAATCTTTTTAGCAAGATTAATTTTAAAGTTAGACATTATAAGTATCAAATTAAGCTGTCAGCCTGTGAAATGATACAGAGAAAGATGTGTTACAACAATCCCCTCCTCTCCAACCTCTGTAGAGATGGGTAAGTCTGAACAGGAACACCAGAGGCCAGGAATCACATTTTAGTAATTCTTTTCTAGTTATGTCAGATTTCTAGCATGCTATTAGAGACACATGTGTCATCTTCACCATCAACCAACATATCATTGCTGTTTCAAACTGTTACTAGAGCTGTTGACACAGAATATTGTGTCTGTCGACAGCTCCAATTAGCTGGCGTGTCTGACTGCTGACAGCACGGTCTACTTTTGTTTACAGGGACGGTGGGAGCTGTATCTCCGTCTCCCAACCTCCAGTGGCAGACAGATGGATAGAGCTATATAATCATCAACGGAAGTGTGTGATATTCTGTCTTCGCAAACCGTGCAAAGCAGAACCAACGGCCTTTTGTCTGCTTTTAGAAATGACTGCAAGAATCCCTCCCATCTGTCAAGTTATGGGGGTGAATATGTATAAAATGCATCATGTATATGTACCTGTAGAAAACGCTGGATTGGGATGTGCAGAGGAAATAAAGCAAACATTTTTTTAAAAAGCCAATGTGATATTTAATTTGTATTGTGGCAACATTAAATATATGTTTGCCTCAGCACTGCTTCTAAAAATGTCTTTTATTGAAACTTTTTTTTAAAAAATCAACCAATTAATGTTTTATTATTATTTACTAGTAAAATTACTAGTAAAGATTATTAAATTGCATTTTGTAATTTTTGACATTCTCTACTGTGTATAGCCTTACTTTGACATACAATGGTTACATTGGCTTGGAATTTTCTATGATATGTCATCTTCTCTACTAATTTTCATCCTTTCATCAATGGAGGCACATGTCAGAGGTTGATGTTCACAGGCAAAAACAAAACAAAACAAAAAAACACCTTAGTAAATGTATCTGAGGATGTGTGCAGTTCAGAGTACATGGCTTGTAACTCCATTATTTCCAACAGAAAGAAGTGAAATGTGATACAAGTAATTGAGAATGATATAATTATATGGATAGTCTGGAATTATTTTTAAAATGTAAACTGTTCTTAAACTTCTTTAGTTTTTTCTTATTAGTTTTATTATGGCATGACCCAAGACTAACCATTATATGGCTGAAACCACTAACTCCATTCATTTCCTGTTCTCCGTTAACTGCGACTCATCCCTCAGGTTTCAGCTCAAATGCCATTTCCTGAGAAAACACTCCCAGAATCCTCGCCATAGACACTTACAACACTATTCCTTTTATTTATGATATTTATTGCAATTTGGAATGTCCATTTGTGTAATTATTTGACTAACATTTGCCTCTTTACTGAGTCCTATGAGAGCAGAGAACAGGTTGGTGTGGCTCACCATTGAATCTCTGGTGCCCAGTATAATGCCTGGTACCCAGCTCGGACTCAATACAGATGTGTTAGATGAGTGCTGTTCAGGTGGATTCATAATAGAACTTCCCATATAAAAGAAATACTTCTCTTCTGGTTTCCTAAGACTGGAGCTTCTTGTGAGAAAGTGTTTGTGTGTGGTGTGTGTGTGTGTGTCCAATTACACCTCCCAAATTAGCACAGAACTAGCTGTAGGTAGGTGATAGTGGGGGCCAGGAGCTATGTTCCAGATAGAGGGAGTTGCATGTATGAGGCTACATGTGGGTTTCCAAGAGCCCAGCTCTACACATGGCAGGATTGAAGGGGAGGTCTAAGAAGAGTAAGACTGAGAAAGAGGCCATCAAACAACAGACCATCTACAGCTCTTGGAGGTCAACCTGAAACTCTGTCTTGGAAGACCTTGAGGAATATTTATTTTTACCATTCTATTAATGGATAGTAAATATATTAATATTGGTCTTATTAATACTGTGTTCCAGCAAACATGGGAATAAGACTCACCCTTCTGAAGCCTGGTTTGAAAATCATATCCCATATATCAAGTGGATAGGTAGCACGAAGGAGAAACAAACATTTGTTGTTTCAGGTGACTGAAATTTTGGAGTTATTTGTCATGGTGGCATAGCCTAGTCTGTCATGACTGATGTGGAAGTCTTTGCATCATACTGAGTTATTTATGTATTTCTACATATCAGAGTATATAGTGAACAAAAACCATGTTTTCATTTTTACTGTTCTACATTCAACAAATTGGCTGCCCTTTAGTGAGAGCTTAAAACCCTTTTCTGAATAAATGTTTGGAATTTGAAAATCAGTATTTACTGGACTAATGGTTCATTGAGAGCAGAGGCCATATCATTTACATTTTTATACCTCCTATCAAGACCTACACACTTAGCAATAGGAAACATTAACTAAGTGTTAGTTGCGTGCATGGATCACCTTATAAACATTTCTTTTCCTGGCTGAAGCCTGCCAGTTAGTTTCCTTTTTTTTTTGCATAGGTTTCACTTCCCAACACCTGAATCCCTTTCTCCAAGTTCTCCTTATCTTTTCTGAATTGTAGACCTCACAAAAGGTTATGGTATGAATACCTTTAGGCTGTTAAGTAAGTTAAATCTGTTAAGTCTGGCCTATTCTGACTCCTGGATCCATTTTGTTGCTTTCACTCATCTAGATAGTTACTGTCTACTATTTGGAAAGTTCTTTCTCATATACTTTGGTCCATGGGAGAGTCATTTAAGACCGTATTTATTTAGCTTTCATTTCCCAAGACATTTTTACATTATTATTATTTGATGCTCTCTAGAAACCCTGGGGAAAGTGGATACGGTAAGTATTTCCCCCATTTGATAAATGGAGAAAATAAGGTTCACAGAAGTCACTCAACTAGCAATGGAATATGTACCATTGAGTTGTTGGCAGGATGCTTTATTTTGCTAATATCAGAAAACCAGATAAATACTTAACCTTGCCGTACTTAACCACCAATTTGATCTATCAGGTAGAGGCTATTGCTGCACTAGACTTAATTCTCATTAGCAAGATGATGATTGTGGAGGTGATGAAGATTGTGGGGGGAAAATGACTATATTTTTTAGAGTTGAGAATAGTTGAAGGAGGGAAGACTGAATGTAGCCAGATGTGTTCTTTGGGCTTTCAGAATGTATTTTTCCCCCAAAATCAAAGAAATGACTCCCAAGAAATGGCATCATTCTATGGACAGAGACTTTAAAAGGGAACATAGCTCAAAGGAGATAGGAAACTCTGAAAAATGTAATTCTGATCATATATTCATGAATAATTCCCATGTGAATAAAGGTAGGCATATCTAAAGAAGCTTTTGTGACTGCCAACGGGGCTCTCTGATGAGCTTATATTCAAAAGGACTCATAGGAGGGATAGAAGAAGGAAGGCATAATGATGGATAAGATTGGCCAGGCACTGCATAGGTGAGCCCTGAGAGCAAGCAGACTGGATCCCATAGGCTACTCAGCCATGTGTGACCTTGGGTGGGCTACTGCTTGCTTATGGGAGCCCTGGAGTAGACATTCTCTGTCCGCATTTCTCACTTCAAGATTCACAAATATTAAATATGCAAAAGAGAGATGCTAAACAGAAGTGTATTCAGATGAGATCAGCTCATAATGAGATGCAGCTGGTAAAAATGCCAAAGGAGTATAAAGCTGCTTTCAAGCAAAGAAAATAAGAAAGGGAACTGTGAGGATGAAAGTGAATGGCATGGGTAAACACATCCTATGAACTGTGGGGAGATATATAATGTAAAGATCCCTAGCTCTGATTCTGTTAGGCCCCTTGCTTGGAAAATCTTTTGCTCTATTAGTAGAAACCACTTTTGTTTGCCTGTGAATTGATCTAACAAGACTTACCATCTTTAAACTGAGAGGGCAGAACAAGCAATGCAAACAGAAAACAGAGCCAAGAGAGATAAAGAGAGAGAGCATCAGGTGTTCTTAATGAGAAAACTTCTGTGTTCAGGAGAACTATATCCCAAGATGCCGAAACACCTTAAAGATATGATCAAAGACCTATCTTGATGCTTTTAAGAAACCACAGAGAAAAAGAGAAGAGCCTTCCGCACTGAAGGGCAAACACTATCTCAGTTTTCAAGAGCGATAGAAGCATGAAACATTAGTCTAATTAATGAACATAGTGTTGATCTCTAAAGAATATAGAGTAGATTTTTGAATTAGAAAGTTTGTGAGCACATGGTGAGAGAAGCAGCACACAGAAGAGTCATTATGATTCTTTAAGAACATCTGGTTGTTACACACACACACACACACACCAAAACTGGGTTGGTAGATGTGCCAGAATAATAGCTCCAAAAGATGTCCTTATCCTCATCCCTGAAATTTCGAATATATTAGGTTACATGACAAATGGGAATTAAGTTTATAGATGGGATTAAAGTTAATAATCAGTTGAATTTGAGATAAGCAGATTATCCTGGATTATCTGGATGGTCCCAATTTAATAAAAAGCCTCCTTAAATGTGAAAGAGGGAGGCAGAAGAGTCATTGTCAGAGTAATATATGTATGAAAGACTCCATCAGTCATTGCTGGCTTTAAAAATGGAAGGGGCCATGAGCCAAGGAATGCTGGCAGCCTCTACAAGCTCAGAAATGCCTTCGGACTCAACTGGGACTTACACCATCAGCTCCACTGGTTCTCAGGCCTTTGAGTTACACTGCTGATTTTCCTGATTCTCCAGGAAAACCTGGAGATGGCAGTTTGTAGGACTTCTCAGCCTCTATATCCAAGAGAGACAATTTTTAGAATGAATCTCCTCTTATTACCACAAACATAGCACTTAAAATGACACATTTATTGTCTCACAGTTTCTGTGGATCAGAATCCAGTCATGGCTTAGCTAAGTCATTTGCTTCTGGATATCACAGGACACAATCAGCATGTTGGCCAGGGCTGCAGTCTCATCTGAGGCTTGACTTAAGAACTTCTGCTTCCAAGCCCGCATGGCTATCAGCAGCATCCAGTTCCTTGTAGGTTGCTGGAATGAAGACTTCAATTTCTTTTTGACTGTTGACCCAAGGCTACCCTAAGCTCCTTGAGCATGGACTCCTCCAATACAGAAGCTCAAACCATGGCAACTTGCTTCTTCAAAAGTAGCAAGGAAGAGAGTCACATACATGCAATTACATATATCTTGTCACCTCTGTTATTATATTCTCTTAGCCAGAAGCTAGTCACAGGTTCTTCCTACACTCAAGGAAAGGAAACCACACAAGGTTATGAATACCAGATCATGGGGGCCACGGTAGGGTCTGTCTTCCATGTTACCCTATTTTCTCAATTTACTAATGAATTGGGCAGACATATCATATGCTCAGCTGCTCCTCTAGGAAGTACTGAGAACTTGATCCAACTATTTCACTGAAATTGTGGTTATCAAAGGTGCTAAAGCACTTTGCTAAACTTTTGTCCCATCCCATCATGAGTTCTTCAAGGGCAACAAACCTTTAATTGATATTGACATTATTTAAATATCACCAATTTGCTTTTGTCATATATGGCATATGATGTAGACTCATGGTAGGAGAATCCTAATTACCCTCCCTCACCCAGGAGTTCACAGTTTGGTTGTTACTTTACAAGTGATTAAAATAAATTTATCTAATTGTATAAATTTGGTATTTATTATATGTACAAAGAGGTGGATAAATGAAGAGAGAAATAAAGGCTGACATTTAGAGGGAATCCTTATCTTTCCTCTAAGTTAAGAGAATTCATGGATGAGGAGTTCTTGATGATTTGTTCTTCATGAACATGAGCTGACCCCACATGACTCTTGCTTTTTTTCCAGACACTTGCAGACTATCTCCTTCATTATGGGCTCTTGCCTGCCTCATTAACATCATCTCAAGACACTCTTCCCCTTTTCTATCACATTCCAGCCACATTTGCCTTCTTTCTGTGTCTCAAACTCACCAAGCTTTTTTTGCCTCAAAAGTCTTTGCAGTGTTGTTCTCTCTGCATGGAAAATGCCTCCACAAGTTGCTTTGGACTTCTTGTACTGCCACAAATCCACCCATCACAGGAGTTCTTAATCTTTGCTATGCATCAAATCCCCTGGAGAACTTGTTTAAAAACAAATTGCTGTGTCAGTTTCTGATTCAGTAGGTCTACAGTGGGGACTAAGAATTTGTATTTTCAACAGATTCCTAGGTGATGGTTCAAGCACCACACTTTAAGAACCACTGATTTCTCATATTATCCTATTTTATTTTCCTCATTGCATTCATCATTTATTTTCTATGTATTTGCTTATTTATTTTTTAGATGTAAGTTCCAAGAACATCAAGGATTGTGTAACAAATTACTAGAGCAATGTGTGGCTGTCTGGCATAGTTTTTATTGGATGAGTGAACAAATAATGAATAGATAGAAATATGAAAAAAAATTCTACTAGAATGCATATCAGTTTTGGGAGCCGAATTGGAGGATCCATTTTTATTTGTGGTTTCACAAATAGATATTAAATATTGCTTAGAAAATATATACTTTAAGCTGTAAATTACAGTAATTATAATAACACTTTTGTGACTCTATCTACAAGTAACACTGGGTTGCCACAATGCTCATATTAGGGCTTAGGACAAATACAACATTAAGCAGTCTAATTTTATAAGTAGCATGTAGTAATGAACACATTTCCATGAAAGTCTTAAGCTTAATATATTTTAAACTAAAAAGGATAACTTTTAATTTTATCTGGAAAGTATCTCTTTCTCTCATTTTCTACTTTTTCTCTTTCCTTCTCACAAGAATAGCAATAATTATGTTTTTTTTTCTTTTTGCCCCAACAGTAGATTGACTACATATCTATCTTTACAGTCCTGGAGTGTTTCTGTCATTTTCCCTCATTATATTATAACTGTGACACTTTTGTTAACATACATTCATTACCAATTACCTGCGACACCTGTGGATACCACATGGAGAATGGAAATCTTTTTAAATGAGCAGTCTGATTAAATAGAGTTGGTGTATGCTAATTATGAAGCATATGTCTTCAAAAAAGGAGAAGCAAGAAAAATTTACAATTAAAAAATATATTTACAGACACCCACAGTCTATAAAATTGGCTTTTGCCAAAGGGTGTGAAAGATTGTAATGTAGGTTGTACACATATGCCATCAAATAAAGTGAAGATTTGGTATTTACCACCCTGATTTTAATGCTGACTACCCAGTACCAACTCACAATTTCAGTTGCCAAAATTGGCTGCAGTAACAAGACGAACCTGACACCTTCCAGACCTCTCCTCCATGTTGCATTGCAGACGCATTGATGTTGGGCAAGACACAAATATTTCGTGCTCAGATCTAAGCAATTTCAGCATGTAGCCAGTGCTTATAGTCTTACTCATCTTTGAATGAATGGCATTTGATTAACTAAATTTCAAAATGAAGTCACAAAATCATAGGTGTCATAGTTAGAAATGGCCCTAAAGATTATTATTTTTAAATCTTCTCCTTCAAGAGCTAAGGATATTGACAATAGATAAGTAATTTTCTCAAGGTCCCACAAGAAGTTCGTGACAGAACTGGGACCACAGCTCATGTATCCACAGTGATCTTTGCCACTAGTATGTTTTTCTCCTAGTGTTCCATACTCAGTTTATTGTAAGGTGACTTAGAGGAAATCCATTTGACATCATTAGCTACCACAAATTTTTTGTAGTGGAAGAAATTATATCTAATACTTCCATAATTTCCTATTTCCATTTAAATTGTATTAGAGCTTCTTACGGGATCAACAGTTTCTCCCCAAAATTCATATGTTAAGGTCATAACTCCTAATGTGACTGGATTTGGAGACAGGGGCTTTCAAAAGGTAATTAAGGTTAAATGGGGTCGTAAGGATGAAGCCTTAATCCAATAGAACTAGCATCCTTGCAAGAGGACAAAGGGACAGCAAGAGTGTGCATGCGCAGAAGGAAGGCCTGATGAGGACACAGTGAGAAAGTGGTCAACTGCAAGCCAAGTCAAGAAAAACCAAACTGGCCAGCACCTTGATCTTGGACTTCCAGCCTCCAAAGCCATGAGAAAATAAATTTCTGTTGTGTAAGCCACCTAGTTGGTGATATTTTGTTCTGGTAGCCCGAGAAGGAAAATAACGGGCTGGTTCGCATCGAGTGTTGTACCTAGACAGAGCTTTAGAAATGAGCCCATTATTTTTTTTTCTTGTTTCTGCCATTAAATGCTAGAAATAAAACTATCACATTTTTCTCATAGTAGGTCTGTTTCTTTAGCATATATTTAAATGTTCTTTTCAAGCAAGAAATGGAATTCTATTTGGCTGGACTCACATATCACAAGTGAATTGCTGCTACCACAGTTGGAAAGCAGGACTCAACAGTTCATCTCTTGGGAACAATCTCTTCTTCCTTCACCTTCTGTCTCTAGTCTCCATCATACTGAATTTGTTTTTAAAGTCATAGTTTTATTTTGAATGTGGAAAAGTTAGGGGCAGATATAGACTTAGAGGTTAGTGTCTGTCAAGGAAAAATTGTAGTCATGGACAAAAATGAGTGGATAGAATTCTACTCCAAGTCTAGTCTGGAAGATGATCACCAATTTCAGCAACTCAGTGTGTGGAATATTGGATTTTTAACATTATCCCTTTTACACCCTCATCGTCATGAGCACAGCTCATACCTTAAATCCATGAGTGATTCACCAGAATGAGTTTGATGGGAGAAAGTTTTAAGATGGGGCACCAGCTGGCTGCAATCTTCCCTCTTGGCCTTGAATAAAAAGAAACACTATAATGATTGAGGCTGCTCTGAGTTAGAGTCCCCATGTGATACTGGCTCCCTGTTTCCTACCCATAATGCCTAGCTCTTTGCCCTGAGTTTTGATGTTCCTCTGCTTGTCTACCTCATCCAATTCACCCTGACTGATGTCACAGGCCATCTCGGCATTAATTCCACTCATTGAGCTCACCCCTGCCAATCTTCTTCCCAGAAATATCCCCTCACCCCTTATCTAAATTCTGCCAGTTTTCAAAGACACCGTAAGTCCCATGTCCTCTGGAAAACCCATGAAAATACTCAATCATCTTGATCTTTGTTTTTCCCAAACTGCTTTAGCAATTTGTCATCATCACACAACTAGTATCTTATTATATCCTCTTTGATCCACAAATTTTTACTCTACACAATGCTGGTGGGTATGTATGCAAATATTCCACATAGCAGAAAAATTATGGGTTTTAGAAATAGATCTGGGTTGAAATCCTAAACGTGCCATTCATGAGCTGAGTGACTTCTGCAAATTACTTAACCTTCCCAAGTCTTAATGGCTTTGCTAATAAACAGGGGTAATAGTAACTATTTTCTAGTGTTCTTGTAAGAATTAAGTTAAGTGAGACCCTGTATATGGTGTGCTTCTTTCATGTATACTAGTCTTTTTTTTCTGCACTGTTTGTAATATTATGAGTTATAAAGGTTTTTCCATTTACAAAGCACTTTTCTTATATATTCTACGATTTATAAGCTCTTTCCTTTGTGGGATGGCTCTAAGACTCTCTGTGGATGGGAGTTATGTCATCTATGTTTTTATACTGAAATAGCCCAAGGCATCCAGGAAACATTGTCCTAACTTGGGTAGTTTGAAGCACAAGGAGTGTTGGAACTTTACTCTCTACAAAAGAGAAAAGTAGCAAAGCTAGCAGCAGTGGGGGAAATAAAAAACTAAGAAAGCTAATAGGCTTTAAGACATTCTCCTTCAGGAACCCCCATTTGTTCAATACATAGTGTGCACAAAGTCACCATATTGTCACCACATTGACTAGGGGCCAATATGCCAGTAGATTTAATCTGGTGGGTGGAAATCAGAAATTAAAATCTTAAGGACAGTTGTCACACAAAATCAGTTGAGTGACATCACGTATTCAGGAAATCAGCCCACTTTAAGTAAGATACCATAAAGAGAAGACCCAAGCATCAGAGTCCTTAGGGAGAAGCCCTGGAAGATTTAGGAGGAGAATCATCTGGGCTCCAGCCAAGGGCTCTAGGATCCTGTACAGAGTTCCATTTCTAAGAGAATAGAAGCAAAGGCTTGGCCAAGGTGATAAAGACCAGAAAAGGCTAGAACTCAGAAGCCAGATGTGTATCCAGGCTCTTGGGAGGCAAACCAAACAGTAGATCCATAGTAACAAGACTAATTTCAGATCCCACCAGCTGGTCACCTGGGCACTATTCTCTCCCTTCTGCCTACGTCCCTTTGAAAGCAGTTGACCACCTGGTAACCTTGGCCTGAAGTCAAGGTAATAGGCAGTAGCTCCTGACTCAGGAATGTACCAAACTTCTTTCTTACTTATCCTTTTATTCTCCCTGTTTCTGCATGTCTTAGAGCTGTAGCTCTGCATATCTATTTCTCCTCCATCTTTTCATAACTTATTAAAACTGCCTTTTTGGTCTTAGTCCCTCATACATATGCACATTCAAAATGATCCTTGACCTTGCATACCTACATGAACTTAATTTAAAGCAGTGTCTGACACTCTTGGAAAAGGTGCCTATAGCATTTGCTTTCAGCCCTGGCCAAGGTGCCCTCATCCTCTAAATTAGAGCCAACCTCTGGGCAGGCCAAGGCTTGCCTTGCTCTGGGTTGGCGCAGGGACTGGACAGAGGGTGGGATGTGGACTGGCTGATCCTGTTATAGAGAACATTAGTGACTCCAACTGGGAGAGCCAGGGCAAGGTCACAACTGACAGACACATAAAAAGCCATCTTGACTCATTTGTTGGGAGACAACCATGAACTTAGGAACATTCTGCCCATGAGAATGGGGTGATTTAATTTTCAACTTGAGGCTCTTGCCTTGGCTGGCTTCCTTGGTAACTAAAATAAGCCATCTGCTTGACTTCCTATGCCCACTTGCTTGCTGGAGGAATTGTTTGTCTACCCTCCCATCTGGCTAAAGCTCAGAGAGGAAAGGACTAAAGATGCCTGAGGTTTTTCCAAATCTCTCTTCAAAGGATCAAAAGATTGCATTGTGTGGAAATTTAGTTCCTGTCTTATCCCTTAGTCACTTTTGGGTAACTTTTCAACATTTTCATTGGCTTCATTTTACATTCAGTAACATGGAGATGGTCTCCTCAGTGGTCTCCTTTACCACATACACAAACACACACACACACACACACACACACACACACACAAATCCCCTGAACATTACCTTGAGCCCTAAAGTGGGCTGGCCACCAGGAGGTCAATGTTAATGAGGGGTATGTATTCTTAAAGATCGGAAGAATTTTAAAATAATAGCTCCCCCACTGTTCAGTACTGCAAGTGGACTACGTCTATGCCTCCTAGAATGCTAACCACATCACTCATTTCATAGAGAGTACTTTCAGCACAGTTGAACTGTGTCTCGATCTTTACTTCCAACACTTCTCAATAAAATCCAACCCAGCTGGAGTAGGACAAGAAAAACGGGGTGATTCTTTAGCATAAAAAATCTGTAGTGGCTCCTCATTGTTCGTAGCACAGAATCAGAATTTCCTCATCAAGTACATGGTATCCTTCCCAGTTTTTTCCCAAGGTAACTTTCTAGCCTTATCTCCTTCCACTCTTTTCTGGATGATTTTGTATTAACATCTACTCATTGGAATTTGAAAAATATGCCAACATCCCACAGAAAGAAACGTACCCTCCCTGCCCCTCCCACCCCTAAATCACACGTTTAAGTGTAGTGGCTCATTTCTTGTTCAGGAGATCTTAACATATCTATACAAACATGATAAACTTCACTCAGAAACCAAGAATTGCTCAAGTGAGAAGTTCTGGCACAGAGAACATTCTAAGATGGTCTGCATTGAGGCAAAGTCTTGCCCTGGAGCAGAAAGGCAGCTACTCATGAAACTCTACAAAAGTACTTTTAGTTTTCACAGAGAAAACTCTATGAAAACTCTGATTTGGGAATTCTCATCGAGCTGCTCCTTCTGCCACCAACCTGCTTCCCCGCCCTCCAACCACCTCAAGCTCCAGACTCAGAGTTAAAATATGAAGTATTTAATGAGTTTTTAAGGCCCTTATAATATGTGGTTTTTGGAATGTGGTTCCACCTTTCTCAAAGTACACAAGTGTGTGTATGTGTATTAGTGTGTGTGTATTCGTGTGTGTGTATTCTGTGTATGTGTATTCGTGTGTGTGTATTCGTGTGTGTGCATCCGTGTGTGTGTATTTGTGTGTGTATTCGTGTGTGTGTATTCTGTGTATGTGTATTCGTGTGTGTATTTGTGTGTGTGTATTCGTGTGTGTGTATTCATGTGTGTGTATTTGTGTGTGTGTGTGTATTCGTGTGGTGTGTATTTGTGTGTGTGTGTATTCACGTGTGTATTTGAATGGTTTGGGGGTAGGTTTTCACGCACTTGGCCAAACCCTCATGATCTGTATATGTCATATTGCCTGCTGTTACTAATTCTGGGACCTATCCTAATTCTCGGAGTTCTTGCCCCATTTTTCATCGTAGGATAACAAGTATCTTGACTGTAATCTATTAATTGAATAATTGAATAAACTTGTTTCCCTCCAGCGTGAGCATATTGTTTGCACACAGTGTCATCCTGGGCCCTCCAGCTATGGAAGGCCTGCCAGATATGTTTATTAAACCCCCTGTGCTTGGAAAGAACACAGAAAACTGTCATCTAGAGCAATACAAAAGTGCCTATCTCAGCTGGAGATCTCGCTGTTATGAATAAAGGAAGAGTTTGTGGTACAGTTTTGAGATGTAAAGAGAAAAAGCTTCCCCACGGTGCAAATGTGTTGTAACCCTCAGGCGAGAAAAAAATATTGAATTGTTGCTGGCAGTACAATGTAATTATTGAGTTAGCAGCAGCTATGTTTCTAAGCTTCTTAAGGTAAAAATCACACTAATTTGGCCTTCTCCAAAGAACATTCCAGGTTGTTAAATGGAACTGTTGAAACATTTTTCACTAATGAACCTAGCCTATGAACAGGCATTTCCACATAAGTCAAATATTGGACAAGTTGGCAGTGAAAGAGGAGATGTGCTACCGTGGAGGCTCTTTGTTTGCTTGAGGCCACACTGCCTCAGAATGTGTTTTCCAAACTCCTGAGGTGCAGGCATTTGACCTAGGTGGTAACTGAGTGGGAGGCATGATGGAAACCACAATGCTATACTAAGAAAAAATTACGTGAGTCAGAGCTTGGCCTTTTCCTTTAGGACAGAACAACACACAGTGTGTAACCCTGGGATGGAGGGCGTGAGGCTCTAAGATTTCCAAGATGCTATCTTCTAGACAAACAAAACGCTTGGCTCCTGAAAATTGGTGGCTTTTGCCGGGCACAGTGGCTCACGCTTGTAATCCCAGCACTTTGGGAGGCCAAGGTGCGTGGATCACCTGAGGTCAGGAGTTCGAGACCAGCCTGACCAACATGGAGAAATCCCGTCTCTACTAAAAATGCAAAATTAGCTGGGCGTGGTGGTGCATGCCTCTAATCCCAGCTACTCGGGAGGCTGAGGCAGGAGCATTGCTTGAACCCAGGAGGCAGAGGTTGCAGCATGCTGAGATCGTGCCATTGCACTCCAGCTTGAGCAACAAGAGTGAAACTCCATCTCAAAAAAAAAAAAGAAAAGAAAAGAAAAATGATGGCTTTCATCCCTTCACTTTGATTCCTCAGGTCTTATGTCACTTCTCAGAGTCATTGTAGACCCCAATCTTAAGTGGCACTATCTCTGCCAGGCAGAGAAAGGAGCCAATGATGCTCTGTGGTCCAAACTCAGATTTGGGGACAACCTGTAGTGGTCACTATATACTGTGCTACAACCCAGATTCCTGCAGTGGGGTCCTCCTTGAAATATTAGTGGGGAAAAAATATGTGCTGCCTAACTCAGGGCTCAGCTACAGAAATCTGGGAGGTTCATTTGGCATGCTTTGTCTCTTGGATACAGAGAAGATAATTTTCAAAGGTCAAACTCCTTTGTTACTTCCTCCTCCTTGCTCTACTGGGTGGGGTCAGGGCAATGGACTCAACAAAGAGTATGAGTGGGTAAAGAAGTAAGGTTGAGATCCTTTGACTTATTATGCTTCCATATCAACTAACTGATACAAGTAGATAGTGTGGTGAAGTGGAAAAAGCAGACTTTGAAGCCAGACTGAACTGGATTTATTTTCCTTAGTCTTGCAGACTAAGGTTAAGTGAACAAGTCACTTAACCTCTCTGAGCCTCAATTTCAACATTTATAAAACTGAATTTAGAAATATCTGCTTTGTGTCGATGATTGACAGTCTTTGAACAATCCCTTAAAAGGCCAATCAAATTTCAAAATGATTAATCATGGCATGAGGCAAAGCTGTAA
Organism: Pongo pygmaeus; assembly: GCF_028885625.2. Classification (NCBI taxonomy): domain Eukaryota; kingdom Metazoa; phylum Chordata; class Mammalia; order Primates; family Hominidae; genus Pongo; species Pongo pygmaeus. Next base: position 191,339,394 of record NC_085930.1, read on the forward strand.
GGTGAACTTAGCCTTTTAAATTAAATGATATGTTACTATCAGTATAAGAATATCCATGGTATGTGTCTAAATTTTGCCTATAGACTAGAAAATAATACGTAGCAAAAGCTTTTAAGGAATACACATTTATACAAGTTTCATTTTCTTTTCTTGTTATCTATTGATACCGTATCTCCTGCTCTACTGCAGGAGTTGTTTTGACGATACAAATTACACCAAAACTCACTATCTCCCTGCAATCTTACATATAAAATTCCAGAATAAAAAGTCCCTTTAAGTGAGTTTTAAAACTTCTTTCTCCGTTTTGTTAATTTTCTTAAAAAACAATAGGCCTTAACAAGAGAAAAGCACATTCCCTCCATTCCATATTTATTTGAAAATATTGTGCTAGTGAAAAATCCAGACGGTACTGTTTTTTAAGTCTAGATCAATAAATATCACCCAGTGTAAAAACCACCCCAACTTATCTGTAATTCATGGACTCAAGGAGCTAGCAAAAGATTTGTAGAGAAAAAAACTCCACAAAGGATATTACTCTGGGTGAGATTTGGTATATATGAGTTGATAATTTTTTTGTCAACTGGCAAAAAAAAAAAAAAGAAGTAATTTGTAAGGATCAGACATAATGTCTGTAAAGAGACTAGAATCATATCTGGCAAATCACAAAACCAATACATTTAGCTATTGATTTTTTTAAGTTGATTAAAAGAAAAGCACCTGAAAGATCCAAAAAAGTGAATCCAGAAATACCTTGCAAGGGTATTTACCTGGCAAGGAGGCTCACAGCCATGTGTTTTGGGGAGCATATGAGGTTCTGCCTCAGTTTGAGCAATTAGGACCTTGTTTTAATGTTCTTTTTGCAACCTAGCATGCTTCTTACACTTAACCTAAGCATGTATCAGCAGGATGACTATTCAATAGACCTTGATCCTCAAAGCCAAGTGCAAATCCTATGTCATATACCAGATCCTTCTGTGGCTTTTGGTATGAGGTTGCCCACTTGGTCTCATCTATAATTTTATAGCTGAAAAAAAACGCTTAGTGATATGTTTTTAAAAGTGCTTTAAAAATACAAAGTCTTTAACACCTATTTGGACTACATGGTTAGCAGCTTTATTGGGGAGGTGACCCCATAAATTTAGGAATTTCCTCTGGGCAGGAGGAAGGAGACACCCAGAGTTCTAAGAGATAATAGAAGAAAGACAGTGAGAATGGCAAATGAATTAATATTTCACTTGTGAAACCAACGCCTTCAGAAAATTGTATTTCTACACTTAGTCCATTTTCTTAAAGCAAGAGAGAAGGTCTCTAAGACTTTTCTTGTGACTGATGCAATACTTGGTGTTTCAGTACTATCTGATGCATTCTTAGAAGGCAGCACCTTAAATAACATTAGCTGACTGTCCATCATGTGGCAGACCATCTAGAGAAATTGCCTATTTATGGAACTCAACAGCCCTGCAGGGAGGTAGAGGAACATTTCTTTTTAAACTATGGACAAACTGAGTTTGTATGAAAGTGACCACCTCTCTGAGTCAGACAGCTTATGATAGCTGACTCCAAATTATGACCTTGCGGCTATATTGTACTGTTTCTATTAGAGCACAGAAACAAGTATTTTTCCTCCTTACATCTTGGTTGAAGCTTCCCAGCATGCTTTGCAGCACAGAGTGTAACAATAGTCCACTCTCAAGGGAACAAAAGCTGGGATAACTGTGTTGTGTACCTTGGTATTATTTGCGTAGCCAAATAAAGCTATCTTGCTACAGATGTAACCTTCGATAATTTATTGATGTAAAAGTGGCCTCAGGTACCAGGATTTTGGCAGCTGTTACACTGTCAGAGTACACTGTAGAACATGGCATCCATGAATATTTTATGCAGAGAAGAAATGGAAAAATACACCTTTCAATATATCAGTTCCCAACCCTGATCTTCGTTACTGAAATATGAATCTAATCCCATCTCTGAATTTGATCAACCAAAACTGTGCAAACTGAGAGCTTCCTAAATTGGATTTTAGTAGTGAATTGATTTGAGCCCTACTTTTTGTTTAGCACATCAGCTGCTTATGTCAGCCTGTACTGTAGTGGTGGGTTAGTGACCTCAGTGATATGTTGGAAGCTACAGACTTAACTGTCAATAGGATTGGCTTGGCCCTTTATCCTTCAGCGGCAGATAAATAGAGCCCCATTCAGTAGGTTCATTGTGTAGGGATTTGTTGGAGTTTTATTTATGCAGATTTGGAAGCAGTTGGAGATCATCAACATCCAATACACCCTCTGTCAAATATTTCTCTTCCATTGTTGGGTTATTAAAATATGGGTTGGGAGGTTGGGGGATTCTGTCCTTTTAGAAGCAAATACTTTTTTAAAAATAATCAAAAGAGCATTTTTTTATTTTGTATTTTTTGGTATCTAGGGTATCTCTGAGTAGTCGATTTTTGATCTCTACCCATCCTCAAAACTGAAAACCAGTCCTCCATTTCTCCAGGGCTTACCTTTTCATCACTTGAAGACCAGTGGTTACGTGATTTGGACCCACTGAGGAACATAGAATGATATCAGTTCAAAAGTATTGGATACCTGTGGAGCACTTTGCAAGATATTGCAGGATTTTCGGGGCTTTCTATAGAACTACACAGAAGTATTGCTGAGTACTTTGCAATATGAATTCCTGCAATTTGCAGGAATTTGCCACGCTTTTCAGGTGATCATGCTTGGTAAGTGCTTCATTTTTATCTCAATTGTTTTGATTTTGTGCTTTCATTATATTATTGCATTTAGGTTTTGCATACTTCGGGGTTTACTTTATTTTTTAACCTATCTTTAATCCCATCTCCTCTGATGAGCACCTGACTCAGTCTATCTATATCTTTAATTGATGCTGTCTTCAACTCTATATGCTAAATTGCAGTTCTATGATCTACCTAAGAGATAGACAGTTTAATCAATGTACAAGTTACTCTACTTATTTTAAATAAGTGCCTTTCAGACTTAGTAAACACCATTAGGGGAAACATGGTTGGTTTAAAATAAGGTAAGTGATTTATATTTCTTCAAATGAAGCCTTTAAACTCATTTCAGTAATGAAATACTTCTATGTCCCTTAAAAAATTTCTTTTTAGTGTAAAGTGTGCTTTTGTATTTAGAATCATGTAATTGAGCAAGATTCCTTCAACACAGATTGAAAGATATATTCTCGTTGGTGGCTGTTAAATCTTCTGGTAATATTCTAGGGTTCTAAATTTAGGATGTCAGGATAGCACCTCTCTCATAATATTTACTATATCAAAAATATGTTTATTAAAAGAAAATAGTTTAATTAATATTACACATGACATTTGAGAATCAAAGCTCTATAGCTTTTATTTTTCTTAAACATATAAGTAAACGAAGTGCCAAATAATTATTGAGTTTTATGGATAAGCCTAAAAGCTTTCACTAAACTTCCAGAGTTGCTTAACTTGTAACCATGAAAACATGCAGATGCTGGGTACATCACATTTTGTTTCTAAGTGGTAAGACCCCTGCTGACTCCCACTGCTCTATTCCATTCCAATGACAGTGTGATAACTTTTTGTTTTACTCTTTTTTGCCATATTCTTATAGCTAGCTGGGACTGAGTCACAATTAAAACTCAAGTCTTCTGATTCTTAGCCCAGAGCTCTTTCCATTATTGTGCCTTTCTTGAATGTCCTGCTTCAGCACTGATACATAACTGAATAAATCAAGCACAAATATCTGGTTTACTCAGTTTTAAGGGAGTAAAAGCATGCCCTCTTTTCTACCAATTGGTGAGTTTAGTTTTTAGCCCTGGAGTACTAGAGTACCTAGTTAATCAGGAACAATAAAGCTTCAAGGTATTACAAAATATCATTAATTACCGGGGGCTCTTTTCCTGAAAATTGTGGATATAGGTATGGAAACCATATATATTAAATTTTTCTTGGCGGTCCCAATTTCAAATTTTTTTTTCTCTTTTTCTCACAAATTTACTAATACCAATCAGATAGCGTGTCTAAATTTCTTGGCTCAGAAATATTGATATTTAACTATAGAATTCCGTTAAAGGACAAGAGTCCGGTGAATTTAAACTATTGTTTGATTTAGAAAATAATCATCAGCAATAACTATCTCCAGCAGCCCCCAACTCCCACCATTAGTCAAAATTTGAGTTAAGGCATGGAAAAATTATCCTTTAAATGTCAATATAACCATAATAATAATTGCCATTTATTGAATGCCTATAGAGGGCCAGACTAGGTGCTTTACATACATTACATTCTAATCCCCTAGCTGGTCATTCAAAAACTACATTATTATCCTTATTGTAAAGATAAGGATAAGCAACTTGCCCAAGGCCACACAGCTAGTAAGTCCTAGGGCTAAGGATTGAATCCAGGTCCGTGTGTTTCTGAAGGCTTTTTATTCCTCCCTGTAAGATAAAGTAATGAATGCCTGAAACTATACTGCTCAATGACATTGAGTCCACATTACTTTGAAACTAATGAAGGTCCAGAAATAATGGCCCCAGGGAAAGTGCCACAAGAAAGATGTTTATGGTAGACTGTAAAGATTTGACTTCATCTCCTTCATGGTTTTGCCTCAAATCCCATGCCTTTGCCTTCCCACTCTCTATTTGTGCATCCTTTGGCCTGCCAAGATAGAACTGGCTCTTTTTGGTTACTCAATCTGTTCCCCTTCATTAAAATGTAGGCTTTTGATGTAGAACCAAAGTCTGAGAATTTCAGCAACATCTGGTGACAAAGACAGAACAGCCAATCACCACCTGTCAGGCAGTTACAGACAGAAGAATGACCACAGCTGAGCCCACCACTGACCATGTGCTAATGTGCCCTCTTCCAAGACGGCACCGCCCTAGGGTGACCGGAATTCCAGGCTTGTGCAGTGATTCAGTGTAGGGAATAGGGTTTCCTACCAACATTGAATCCAACTTTACAAGCATGACCAGGGCCTTCATGTGCCCTCATGCCACATCCCAGCAGAGGTGAGGTCATTTGGATGAAAGCATTTTGCAACTTTTGCTACATGGTGACTGGATGGTTACAGATGATCACGGCCCCTGTATTGCAGTTCCCCAGACCTGCCTCTGGACCTTTGCACATACTTTCTCTTCTTCCTGGATGGTCCTTCTTCCCATTGTACTAGGTTAATGCCTGTATATCCTTCAGGGCTTAGCTTAGATGTTGCCTCCTATGACCCTCAAAATTGACTTTAATGGTTTTCCATGTGTCCCATTATTAACCTAGTGCCTGCTCCTCTTACAGTAGTTATCACTAATCAAAAAATGACATTTTAATTTTTCTTTCTTTCCCAGAAGACTAAAAGCACTGAAGGCAGGGACTTAGAGAAAATATTGCATTTATTTGAGAACATGGACTCTGAAATCAGACAAAACTAGTTTGAAATGCTGACTTCAGCATTTACATATTTACCTTACCTTGGGTAAGTTTAACCTTGGATTAAAGAACCACCTTGAGCTTCAGTTTCCACATCATCAAGACTGGGATAATAATGAAAACTGTCTTGTTGAGTTACATTGAAGATTAACAGCAATAATGAACATAAAGCACTTGAGATAATACCTTGTAAATAATACATGTGCAATTAAGGATATAGATATTCTTCATTGTTGTACCACATTTCCTACTGTAGTAGAGGCTTAACAAACGTATTTAAAATACAAATTGTATTAGAGAGCTTGAAAAAGAGCAGTTCACCACATTTAATATATACTTCCACCACTGCATCTTAGAGCGATCTCAGGTAATGTGTGGTCTTTTTCTGTGCTACTGTGAATAGTTGATAATTTCTTGTTTAAATGTTAAACCCCAAATTCAACTTCAACAGTTCCCCACTTTTTAACTCCAAATTAGCAGAAGAGGGAAGAGAAAAACATATAGAAGCTGCAGCTGAACATCAGATGCAAGATCTGTCCAGGGCACAAAGGACATATCAGTGAGCCCATCATACTCACACATGTCAACTAGGCTGCAAGTACCGAAGGACTTGCAATTATAATTTTTGTTCACTATGTCAATGCTAGCATTTGTACAGGTTTGGCTCAGTATACACTCAATATAAATACTTGCTGAATGAAGTAGTAAACACATTTGAAAGATTGGAATGAGCCCAGTTTCTCTTAGGAATGATTTAGCCATATAATTGATCACTTTCGTCTTACATTAGTAACAGCTGAAGTGATGCAGAGAGGACATATTTTGCAGAGCCTGTATTCATCTCACTTAACTTCTAAGATTCTCTCTTGTTCTGCTATTTTCAAGATTTAATGAACATGTTTACATTAACCATGTTACTTGTGATTTACAAATTTTATTTGTATGTTTCTGTTTTGGCCTTTTTAAGCTGAAATGAGCAAAACATTTAGGCCTCCCCAGGCAAAGCATACCTGTATTCATTTCAATTACATTAGTTCAGTCCTAACCTTACAGGGTGCTTCTGTGCCTCCAATGTCAGGCACTGTGCAAGGTGCTGGGAACACTGAGATCATTTTTCTGGTCCAATCACACCTTCCTTGGGATTGGGTAGAGACCAAGCTTCCCTCCAGGTACAGAACATTTTAGAATTAGGTCTTGGCTTTGTTTTCGATTTTGTTTCTAATCACTTTCTTGGAGATACCAGGTTTGTCCTGCCCTCTTGGATGCATCTCTCTTGCTTTCTTGCTCTGGTGCTTCTTGCCTCCTCCACTTCAATGCTCAAGATTGTCACTGTCATCTCCCAAATCCCTACAAGGGGAGGCAGTATTATCTCAAGAGTTTTATTCTATTATCAACCAGAGTGGTTGTACAGCCCCTGGGTTTTCTTTTCAAGAGGCCAGGGGCCCAGTTCTTGCTCTATTTCTCATGAGGCTTTGGGGAGCACTGGACTAGGAGTCAAAAGATTTGGGTTTAACTTCATTCTGCTGCATTCTTGGTACATCACTTTTGGCAAGGCAAATGTGTTTCTTTACCTGAAAAATGAGGCCAAAATCTACTCCACGAGTTTTCTGTGAGGGCTAAAGAATACCACATATGAAAACATCTTATAAACAGTAAAGTGTTCATATTTGTGTAAGTTATTATCCATTATCATCTGCAATGACCTGTAAAGGATTCACATGAATACATTGGACTATACAATCTTCTAAAAGCTCAAAGACTTGGGTCGCCAGAACTTAAACTTCTCAATTTCTCAGGGTGAACTTGACTTAATGATGGGTATTTGTTTAACAATTAAAAAAAAACTGTCTATGCAAAAGCAATGGCACTTTCTAGAAGATAAGAAACCATCTTTTATGGGCTTAGAGTTGGCAATGAAAAAATATTAAAGAAACAAGGAAGATGCCCTAATCAGCAGTTTTCTTTAGTCGCCTCTATCTTAGGCTATAGCTGAACTAGAAAAGAATAAAGAATGTTCTCTTTTGACAATTCATTCTGTAAATGGCAATGTATTTCAGTCAACATTTCAATCAACAAACATTTATCGGTTATTTGCTTTATAGGTATTATGCTTTTATCTAGCTGTCATTTTTCCTGCTGTTAAATTAAGACTACTGTATTTATTAATTCAAAAGCATAAAGTTCTTAGCCTTTAAAGCCAAAATACAGAGTTAAAATACAACTCTGGATATGGAAAACTGAATAAGAAATGATCCCTGTCTTTAAGGCACCTATTTATTTGAGGAGAGATAAGTAAACAACTCACTATCATACAAGACAGAATAAAACAAGAAGATACATAAAACTTCACAGCCACACTCTGATATCATATAGTAAGAAGTGATTGTTATTGGAGGTCTTGGAAGGTAGGAAAGGATGTAAGGAGACTGTTGAAGAACAGCATGTTTTGAGAGAGAATTAAAGCAATTCTCATTTTAGTAGACTCTCCTTAGTTCGTGATTTTAATCTTATGATTTAGAAAGAACAAGATTCTTTTATTCAGAACAGCATGAAGAGGAGAATTGCTGGCTATGAGAGCCTGTTGGTTGGGGCAAAAGATGTGCTTGGTGGAACGACTGGAGGAATGTTACAGGAGTGGTGAACAGTGCCGTGTGAAGGTACTTTGAGGCTAACTTAAGGAATAGTCCCACTGCACAGAGAGACTTTATTTCATGAGTGATAGGAACACAAGGAGTTTTGGAGGAAGAATTGTGACATAATTCAAAGGAAGGCACTACTGGTGGCAATTCGAAGACTGGTTCTAAGATGCAAGATAAAATGTCCATGGCATGAAATCATGAGAGGTCGTGTCTACCATGGTTGAGGAAGATGATTAAAGATTGGCACAGTAAGAGAAAAGTGGTAGGGACGCTTTGTGGTCCTCAGATTGATGGGTCAGATTGATGGTCATCACATCAGCATTTGATTCCTGTGCCTCAATTTTGGATCAGCTCAGACTATGTTGTGTTTTAAAAAGAGGCTTAGGAAGTACAAATTTGCTGAAAAACATAAATTGGTGGCTCATGCTTGTAATCCCAGCACTTTGGGAGGCCAAGGTGGGCAGATTGCTTGAGCCCAGGAGTTCAAGACCAGTCTGGACAACATGGCAAAACCCTGTCTCTACAAAAAACACAAAAAGTAGCTAGAATAGTAGTGCACACCTGTGGTCCCAGATACTCAGGAGGCTGAGATGGGAGGATCTCTTAAGCCGGGGAGGTGGATGTTGCAGTGAGCTGAGATTGCACCACTGCACTCCAGCCTGGGTGAAAGTGAGACCCTGTCTCAAAACCAAACCAAACCAAAACAAAACAAAACAAAATATAAATAATCAATTTTATAGCCTCATCTTTATTTTTTTTAACTTTTATTTTCAGTTCAGGGGTAGATGTACAGGTTTGCACATGGCTAAACTTGAGTTGTAAGGGTTAGTTGCATAGATTATTTCATCATTCATAGTATCATCTTTAAATCAAATAATATTTAAATCTTTAAATAAAATAATATTTAAATAAAACAACTGATAGTTGGTCTTCACTTGTAAAGGTCAGGAGTGTGTTTTCTTATTTACAAACTATATTTTCTAGACTTCAAAACCCAATTCAAATCCCACTTGCTCCAAGAAGCCTTCCCACTGCCAAAAAGCCAAAATAAACCTCTCCCTCTGGACTTCCAGAGCAAAGCTCTGGGCTTTAACTTTCGCTGGGGCCACATCTACTCTGGGACAGAGAGAATAAGACACAAATATCTACAATTAGTTCACTATTCCGGCAATGCCATGGATCAGTGGATCATACTCAATAATATCACATGCAAAATAACACTATCATGAGGAAAATCAGGTGGTCCATCCAGCACCAAGGCGTGGCAGCCCCTGGTGGGGGCTTGGCAGGTATGGAATATGTATAAAAAGATACTGCAGCACCTTATCTTTTTATGACAAGAGAAGATTGTAGATATTCTTGATAAACTGTATTTTAAAATGTTCTAATCCCACTCAGTGTGACTTAGTAATAATGCTCACTAGTAAAAGAGTGCACAGGAACAGAAGAAGGGAGCTCTAGGTCTGCCAGTTACTAACATAGTGATCTTGAGAGAGTAACCTGCACCTCCGTTTTCCCTTCTGTGAAATGGAAATGATGATATGTATCTCTCAAAGTTGTGAAAAATCCAGTGGAATAACCCACATAAAGCATTAAGGATGTGCCTAACAGTAAATTCCAAAACATTTAATAAGCATGCATTATGGGAAAGTGCCCTAAAAATAGTATAAAAATATATATAAATCAAACTATGACCTTTATTAAACAAGACAACTATTCTGTATAAATACTAGAATTTATATTGGAGTAACGTAGCTCAAGATAAAATAATTATAATCTGTATATGACTGTAATAATGTTGTTTTTACTGGATTATTTCTTTACAATATTGATAGTCTATTCTCCAAATCTTTATTTTTTCTATTAGATATGTCACAAATTTTAAGTACTTAAAAAGTGATACAATTTGTAAGTAATTGTTTTTCAAGGTGTCCTTCAAATAGGAATTTTCACTGAAAAATGTAGAATAGGTTTTTTATTTTTAAATGCAAATGAAAAGATGTTCTCCTTACTGCTTCTTGACACCCTGCTCAGTTGCTAAGATATGGTGTCCCTGGATCACCACACTGGAGACAAGCAGCCCCCATGTCACGTGCCCCTGCTGCCCCACTCACCTGTCAGCATCCACGTGCTTCCCTTAGTCCTGTCAGGTGGGCCTTGCTCCTCTGGTAGTGTCAACCTGTTGTAGCCTCCAGGCCAAATGAGCTAGGCTCACTTTCACATTCTGTCTATTGTTTCATCTGAAAAATGTAAATGGGGAAGGAGCGGGGGCGGGTGGGGCGTTCAGTGGGAATTTAGGGGAGGGTGAGGAGGGAGGATAAGCGGCATCAGCAAAGTAATTGGCCTAAATTACACTCTGCTAAACAGCCATGAGGAAGGACTTAAGTGAAAACTGAGCTGGGGGCACTGGAGCACTTCCTGGGCATGAAAGACAGGAGGAAGGGACTCACCAGCTCTGTAACTACTGGACAAAAATATTTCCCGAATATCCACAGGGTTCTTTCCCTTAGAGGTTCTTTCTCTAACTCTAACGTGTATTGTTTTGAAGGGCGGTAGATTGAGACCTTTGTGTATAGAGAAGAAGAGGAATTAATTTGACAGACTTAAACCCTCTACCTGATACTAATTTAAAAAAATTGACACCTTTTACATATCTGGGTTATGAATGTTAACACAGAAAAAAATATTTTCAAATAATCTGAACTTGTACTAAATTCCATTAAGCTTTTCCCCCTTATTGTATCTAAAAAAAAAAAAGTCTTCATTTACAGAACATCTTGTTTTATTTTTGCTCTGAGTCCATGATATCTGCCAAAGCCAAGAATTTCCAGTTGTCAAGGGGAAATTGTGGTTGGTTTCCGCTCAAGTTAATTCTGGAATATGGGATTAAGTTTGATCACAAAATGAAACTACTTAATCCCAATAAACTCCCCAATCTGAGAGGCATCAAGAAACATTGGGGATGCCGGGGGTTTTAAGACTGATAAACTTGGGTTACTTTGCCTTTAAAATGGGGATAATTGTAGTATTAACCTTAAGGGTTAGATAATATAAAGCCCTGTGCTTGTGTCTGGTCTGGCCCATAGGATGCATTTAATAAATAATCCTAACTATCTAAATGGTAAAGCTGGCATGAATTCAGCTGAAATAAATATGTTGCCATTATTAGAAATTCAAGCATAATGCAGATTTTTTTAAAATGTGAAAACTCATGCTGTAATCGAGTTAGGGGAGCTTTGAACACATGGGTCATGATTCCTTTACAACCTGTTTAACTTTTTTATTTGATTTGGTTGTGGTTTATTTGAGTTTGAATGATGAGAGGGATATATTTGGTCAATTTTGACAACTTGAGAAGCATAGTCCTTTGTTTCAGCTCCCCAGTTTGGATTCCTGAAGAGATGATCCCAGTTAAAAACTTCTGAAAGCAGCACAAAGCAGACTCTGAATCTGAAGAAACCTTGCAGTCCCTTTAACCTGCACAAAAATATTTCAAGGGTAACTAGAAAGTGCATAAGAGGATTCAGACGTTCTGTGACATACATTTTAAATTCTTCCATTTCCAAATGAGAGCACCATAATATGCAGAAGCAAAGTGCATCAAAAAGATGAGGGCCCTTTGAGGCAGGCGTTTGCAGAACTAAGTATTATTCAAAAAATAATCCTCAAAGAAATAAGTGAGGAGCACAGAGGCTGAGGCTCTATATTTGCAAATGAGACTACGAATAGGAACTTGACCTGTTCAGGTAATTTTACCAAGTTCTAAACTGCGAGTGGACTTCCCAGTAACCCAAGCCTCTTACTAAATGTCTGTGAAAGCATGCTCACCTCCACACGGCACAAACACAGGGAGTCATGAACCTGCTTTCTGTCTGCCTGGGTTGTGAATAGAGAATTAGGCGCTTACTGCAGGCACTGCTGTAATGGAGCATTCTACAGAAAGGCCTTGAGAGGTGGTCTCAGTTCACTCAGAAAGTAAAATGCCAGCAAGCTTGCAGCTGAATCAGTAGTAGCAGCTCTGCCAAGCTACAAATCGAAGAAAGACAATAACAACTGTCTTTCAAGGAGAGCCTGCTATGTACCAAGCACACTTGAACTTATGTATTATTTTGATTTTTACAACTCTGTGAGGAAATATATATTATTATTTCCCATTTATAGATGAGGAAACTGAGACTCAGTGACTGAGTAACTTGCCCACCATCATAGCTAGTCTATGGTGAAACTGTAATATGAACTCAAGTTAACCCAGCTACAAAGCCTCTCACTGTATAGGCATAAGAATATGATAGCAAAATAAAATGTATAATCATACATTTTCCCTCTGACATTCAAGACTCTTCTTTGTGTTGCAAGGCTCAACTAACCTAAGGCTGCTCCTAACTTTAAAGAGATCCTTAAATGGGCTTTGTCATTTCTTTTTTCCTAGTTTTTCTGACACCCCCACTCACTCTCTTCAGCATATTCTTGAAATGCATTATAATCTGTCATCCCTTTACCTTCCTCCTGAAGTGCTATTTTTTAATTTTTAATTTTAATTTTTTACTTCCATAGGTTTGTGGGGAACAGGTGGTGTTTGGTGACATGAGTAAGTTCTTTAGTGGTGATTTCTGAGATTTTGGTGCACCCATCACCTGAGCAGTATACATTGTACCCAAGTTGTAGCCTTTTATCCCTCACCCCTTCCCGCCCTTTTTCCCCAAGTCCCCAAAGCCCATTGTATCATTCTTATGCCTTTGCATCCTCACAGCTTAGCTCTCACTTATAAGTGAGAACATATGATATTTGGTTTTCCATTCCTGAGTTACTTCATTACTTCACTTAGAATAATGGTCCCCAATTCCATCCAGGTTGCTGCAAATGCCATTATTTTATTCCTTTTCATGGCTGAGTTATATATATATACACACACACACATATATATATATACCACAATTTTAAGTGCTATTTAAAAATATTTAATATTTTTTGTCTCTTAAAACTATTTTCCTTTGAATCCAGAACTAAGGGTATATTAGTTTATAAACCAAGCTGTTGTAACACAGTATCTGTGATAAATAATGGCATATGTAAGATAGAAGTTTTTATGTCTCTCCTAAGAGGACAGTGGTTCAGGCCTGGTGGGCAGCTCTGGCACCCTTAATACTTGTTGCCAAGGTTGTTCAGCAGTGGCCATTTCCCATGCAGCAGGAAGAATGAAAGGGAAAATGCATTGCAAGTGGATTCATCATTGAAGAGATGATCCAGAAGGGACACACATCATTTCAGCTCTCATCCTGTTGGCTCAAATGCAGGCTCATGGGCATACCTACTTACAAGGGAGTCTGGGAAATGCAGACTTTAGCTGGGCAGTTAAATGCTTATATAAAACCCAGAGTCTTCTATTACTAAACAGAAAAGCAGGATAGTGAACACTGGGACCAGTAATCAAGCCTGACACAGTCTGTTTCTAGTCTGGCCACCAGTCTAGTTTGGACTATTACTGATGCTGTGGAAGTGGTAACTACCAAGTCTTAAATGCCCTACTTCTAAGCAGTAAGCTCAATGCCAGGAATCTTTGAATAATAAACAAATAAAACTAAACCAATCTTCAAAACAAGTTTGCCTTATTGGCTTCTGGGACACTTAGATCTCTTCAATGGCAAGATTTTCATGGTCAGACCTGCATCAGGTTAGTCAGTTAGGTTGCCAGTTAATAAAAGTAAAGAGTTTTGGGCAAGTTGTTTATAAAGAGCTAAGATATGTTATATTTGTTTCTGAACTTGGATAAATATTATATTGATATCAATATCCATGCCATTAATTTAGGGTTTGTTCAGAAATCACATAATAAAGTTGCTAGAAGGGATCTCAACTAATCTCATATTTTAACAGGTGAGGAAACTGAAGCTCAGATTAGTTAAAGGGCTTTCCCAAAATAACAGAGCTGATTAATGGAAATGTACGTTGCAAAATATCATATTCGCAGCAGTGCCTATTCAGCGCTAATTGAGTGAATGAATTAATGTTTGAATATTGAATAAACATGATGGGCAGAACAAGAAGTCATTGAGAAGAAAGAAGTTGTCATTGACTAGTAACAGGACAGATAGCAGATTCCAAAAGTAACATGGAAATCATACTTAAATTTTCTGAGATTGAACTTTTAAAATGGGCCATCCTGAATGAAACATTTATATTTAATTTTCCCTGGGAACTGTTTTGGCTTTGCTTCTAAACACATCATGGTGATATGGCATGCAATTTCTCTCTGCTGAAGCTCTGCTTATTCCAGAATCCAATCAGGTCAGGTCAGATACCTTGAAAACCATGAGCAGAGTCTTCAAAAGAAACCTAGCACAACTCTTTGAAAATGTATTTTTCCTATTATTAAGACAGGGCACTGTCTTGCTGAGCTGTTTTTTCCTATACCTCGATAAGTGTTTCATGAGTCACCTTTGCTCAGCCTGACAGCAGAGCAGTTCAGAAGGTCACAGCCTTCTTTCTGGTTCTAAAAGCCTGCACATCCCTGGAACGAGGGGTATTGTTTTACTGGAAGAAAAACTAATTAGGGTAAGAAATACATTAATGAGCACTGTAGTAGTCTATATACAATAAACAAAGAAGAGGAGAAAGGATAACAAGGAGAAGGAAGTCAAAACACATAATGGAAGCCTTAGAAAGTTGAGTTTCCACACATAAAACTAACTGAAGAAAACTAGAGAGAAAAATTAATTTGCTTCTTCAGTCCTTAGAGCACTGATTCCCAGCCTTGGTTTTGTGACACTCCAGGATGTCCCCAATTATCTCAACAAATGTCATGAAATGTTCCAAAGAATTCTCAAAATGAAATTAGTTTTATTTCATTTAAAAATAGATGGCCAGTAGCTCTTTCAAGAGCAAGGGAATCAAATGAGCGATTGGCTGCCACCAGCCTAAAAAGGTTGCAGAACACCAGGTTAGGGCTGATGAAAGCCACACTGCCACTTTGGAATAAAAATTTGTAATACTTTTCTAGACATTTTTGTCATCCAAATCCCTTGAGATTTATTCTTAAAACATAGAATAGTAATAATGATAAATGTTTGAGATACTTACTCCACCAATTGACCATACAGTGGGCAGTGGGATTAACTGGAAAGAACGAGAGGTTGGGAGTCAGATGGCCCTGTCTTGAAAACTGGCTTGGCTACTTAATTGTGGAGGAATCTGAGTGTCTTCCTGTACACAATGCTTTCCTAATAATAGGAAAGCATGCATATGCATCCTAATAATAGTAATAGTAACTACTGACTTCTTAGGGGTGTTGTGGCATGAAACAAGATGTCTATGAAACATGTAGTACAGTAGCCTCATAGTATCTACTGCAATGGAGATGCCTTTCTTACCACCTTTTGACTTTTAAGATGAAAATGCAAGCTGATGTAAATATTCCTGGTGGCGGCCGTGGTGGTGGTGGCCCTGGGGGATGGTGCTGGCTTCCAGTATGGGGAATGGACATGTCTGTCACCCTTGGAGACAAGCAGAGGTCCCATGCTACTTTTTTATGGACAGAGATTGGGCAAGAGCAATAGAGGTCTGGCTGGTGCTGTTTTCTGCTCATTTCCCATTAGTGCATCTGGGATAGCAGCCTCCCTATGCCTCAGAGATATTTCTAGTATACTTTTTTTTTAAAGTGGAGAAAAGCCGATGATCTGAAGCCAGTGATCTCCAAGTGTATACTGAGATTAAGCAGCAACAAAGGAAGAATGAGAAGTACTTGCTCTTGGCAGGAGATTCTTAGAACGTGAAAGTATCAGGAGGGACATTAGAGATCAATCTTATTTCACTCCCTCCCTTAAGGAACAATG
Organism: Pongo pygmaeus; assembly: GCF_028885625.2. Taxonomy (NCBI): domain Eukaryota; kingdom Metazoa; phylum Chordata; class Mammalia; order Primates; family Hominidae; genus Pongo; species Pongo pygmaeus. The sequence goes on from NC_085930.1 coordinate 191,355,284, forward strand.
AAAGTGAGGCTAGGAGAGATGAGGTGGCTCATCTAGAACACCCAGCAAGTTGGGACCATGGTTTCCACTCAGCCTTGTAGAATGTGCAAGACTCAAAATCAGGAGAATAATTGAATTTTGCCAGCCTTAACCATTTTCCCTGCTTTGTTTTTCACTGAGTGAGACACCTCTCAAAGATTTCATTCTCAAATAAAGAAAACAGGTTCAGGGGAGTAAAGTCTTCACCTAACAGCACAGAAACTTTAAGAAAATGGATTTTGGTTTTTGACATCATGTTGAGTCGAAGGTTGTAATGAGACATGAGCATAAATAAAAATCATAAATACAACCTAAGAATTAAGGCATGATGAAGCAATTAGAAATACATGGCACTCCATTCAGCCTGTACCTGAAATCTGACTACGCTGAGAAGAGTCCATGGTGGCCCTTTAACAGTACATGGAAATCCAAGCTCATGGCAGAAACTGAGTGTCTGGAGCACTAATAAACACTACTAGTAAATTATTTGCTTAGAAAAAATTTATAATTCTGTTTCATACTATTTTATACACCTTTGCCAAAGCAATCTGTTTTAGAACTATTTAAGTGGCATAAATATTTTCCCTTCTCTCCCTTCCCAGAGAATCATAGAATCTCGGGATTTAAAAGGTTCTTTTGGTCCAACCTCTGACTCAAAGCAAAAATCCCTTCTCCAGCATCCCATCCAGCTAGCCTCTGCTTGGCCACATTCAATACAAGATAGTGTCTGAACATATAACTCCAGTGGAAAAGAAAGCACAAAAACAGGGCTTGGAAAAGGAAAGCATGCATATGCATCCTAAAGACTGGTTTTGCTGAATCAGGGTCTAGTGAATAATAATAAAAAGAACACTCCCACTTCAAGTCTACACACTAGGCAGCACTCTGGAGGATTTTCCCCTCCCAGATGCTGTTTACATGTCAAACAAGAGGCCATGATCATGGTGGGGTCTCAGCTGTGTTCAGTGCAAATACAGTGATGTGGGCAAAATAAACAACAGAATCACAGAGGAGGGTGCAAACAAACAGTGTGGCTGCACATTTCTAAGTAAAATGCCCCAGTTATGGAAGTGCCTGAGAGGTTAAAAGACCGTGTATCAGCCACCTTTGTTCAGTCCCCTTAAAAGCATAATTGTGACAGGGTTAAAGTCAATTCACTTTTCAAGGAAGAAGCTGTAACCTTCCTTTATGTATATGTTATATCAGTCAAGATCAAGATGAATCCAGGCAATCCTATTGCTAAGGTGGAACATTTGATTAACTTAAACATCTTACTAAGCCTCAGTCACAAATGTGACCCTATAGTCTTACTGTTGGGTATCACGGAGTAGCTTCCCAAAGACTCAGGAGTTTTGTTTATCTTGTAGTGTGTGGCTAAAGCAGATAGTAAGAACTGACAACCAAAGAGAGCACTCAGGTCTATAGTTTGAACCTCTTGAACGCTGGAAAAAAAATTTTAATATTGTTTTTATTTAATTTCTCCCTCATCACTCTAAGCTATATTTGAATTTTTAGCAGTACCGCAGGGAGTAGTATAGCAATATTTGTGGATTTTAGTTAGAGCCAATTCAGAATTCATGACATGGCCCCATTATGAGAATCAGTGAATTCCACATTTGTCTCTTTATTATGCACCAGGTACCAGCATAAATACAAATAAAAAATATCTCTGCTTTTAGATACTGTGGAGAAGATAGAAATAAAGAGATAAAAACAATTCTTTCTTTTTTTATTAAAAAAAATCATATGCTCACAATCAGATTAGAAGTGTATTCGCCATAACACTCCATGTTCCTTCAGATACACTGGATGGTTTTATGTATTGCATTAACTGCTTTTATTTATATTTATAAAAGAAAACAAACTTGGGATTGAAATGTGGCTTTGCTGTTTACTAGCTATAACCCTGAACAAAGTAATGTCTCCGAATCTGTAAAATAGAGTTAGTAACATCAACTCTGGAGGCTTACAAGGCTGTAAAATGCATGAAGCATCTACGATTGTATCGGATACAAGTAGCTGTTCAATAAGTGGTAACTATTATTAATTGCTTGCTTTATGTTCTAATAGTTCTGAGACTTGTCCAGTTTCAGGTGCAAAGCATTTAAACAATATTTTAGGGCCAGGTGCGGTGGCTCACACCTGTAATCCCAACACTTTGGGAGGCCGAGGCGGGCGGATCACGAGGTCAGGAGATGGAGACCATCCTGGCTGACATGGTGAAACCCCATTTCTACTAAAAATACAAAAAAATTAGCCAGGCATGGTGGCGGGCACCTGCAGTCCCAGCTACTCAGGAGGCTGAGGCAGGAGAATGGTGTGAACCCAGGAGGCAGAGCTTGCAGTGAGCTGAGATCATGCCACTGCACTCCAGCCTGGGTGACAGAACAAGACTCTGTCTCAAAAAAAAAAAAAAAAAAAAAAATAACAATATTTTAAATAACTTTTGGTCATGAAAATATGTCCATACATAATTTTTCAAGTGTTTCTTATACTTGCCACTTTGCATTTTTAAATCTTCTAAACATACAAAGGGACATAGATAACAAACGTTTTAAGACCTATAAAACATGTGAACCAACCATCCAATTAAAGGATTAGAACATCACCAATAGCATTGCACCTTTTTTGAGAGGTCTTAATATTAAGATAATCATCAACACTTGCTATACGATTTTTATTTATTTTATTGCTAAATTCTTATATCCAACTTATAATAGCAGATAATGGTTTTCATACAGTATTTGTGAGAATGCTAAAAGTAGTGGCAGGAAGAGTGGCATACCTGGGTATTGAGGTAGAGGAAGGAAAAGGAGGGAGGTTGTTGCTTTTCTACAACATTCACACTTAAATGCATCCTGGCTGCCATTCAATGTGAGTTCAGGCTGACCCATTGTCTCTGTGGGAGCCATTTTTGCTCTGTGGTTTCATAAAACATAAGAAAACTGCATTTTATTAGCACTTTGTAAATTTAAGTGCACCAGGGAAAATTGCCTTATTAAGCATTACTGAGTTACCTGAAAAACACAATGTTAGAAACTAATATTTTTACAGAAGACTGACATTAATGGTTGGTTATACTTCCCTTGAGAGCTTAATAATCTTTGATGAATAAAAAGTTCTCTTCTGAAGAGGAAACAAGAAAACATTTTAGAAAGTAAACAATAGTTAACAGAGGACTCCTCTTTCCCTGTCTGGTAACTCAAAACGGCCATCATAAATCACCAATTAATGTCTGTATAAGTATCTGTCACAGAAGAGAGTTCTAGGTAATGATATAGATTTGCTATGTTCAAGGAAAACAAGTTTCCTGGCAGTGGTACACCATGCAACCTTTTAATATAAGATTTGCAAGTGCTGACTTCAAAAGTATGAAGTAAAAAAAATGCTCAAGTAAAAATCATGAATGTTGGAAAGGAGGCTTATATCTTATTTAATTTTGATGTTATGAATGCAGAGAAAGTCACTTTTGAGTAAAAGTAATGTGTTTGTTAAAAACCAATATACACCAATATTTAATACTTTCGGTAAAATTTTTGTGTTCACTTTTTGCTAACATATTGTGGCCAATTATAATTTTTGCATTTGTATGTCCTCCTGACTCCCTCAAAGTTTTCCTGAAAACAGTTTTTTGTTTGTTTGCTTTTTGAGATTTCAACACACTCAGAAATAGCCATTAAAATGATTCTTTACTATTGATAGCACAAAAAGGTGACTACAGGCAATAATTTAATTGTACATTTTATTTATTTATTTATTTATTTATTTATTTTTATTTATGTATTTTGAGATGGAGTTTCGCTCTTGTTGCCCAGGCTGGAGTGCAATGGTACGATCTCAGCTCACAGCAGCCTCCGCCTCCCAGGTTCAAGCAATTCTCCTGCTTCAGCCTCCTGAGTAGCTGGGATTACAGGCATGCGCCACCACACCCAGCTAATTTTGTATTTTTAGTAGAGACGGAGTTTCTCCATTTTGGTCAGGCTGGTTTCGAACTCCCAACCTCAGGTGATCTGCCTGCCTAGGCCTCCCAAAATGCTGGGATTACAGGCATGAGCCATTGCGCCCAGCCCTTAATTGTACATTTTTAAATAACTTAAAGAGTGTAATTAAGAGTGTAATTGGATTGTTTCTAACTCAAAGGAGGGGATGTTTGAGGGAATAGATACCCCATTCTTCATGATGTGCTTATTTCACATTCTATGTCTTTATCAAAACATCTCATGTACCTCATAAATATACACACCTAAGATATACCCACTAAAATAAAAAAAAATTTAAATGATATCTAAATAATAGCCTAGGGGCAGTACAACAATAAAAGCGATATGTTCTATGTAGTCATGTAAATGATAAATAGTGCCATGCCTGAGCAGCAATCATAATCAGATGTCCAAATTGTGGGTTTGGGAACGTTGTAACGAAAAGCAATCCTCTGAGGAAATCAGTGTGCACCGATGGGGGCGCTATTTCTGTTTTTTATCATAAGCATTAATCGTTTTATTGTTTTGATAAGAAGATGTAGTTATAGATGGAGGTGGTGTTAAAAAAAACAAACAAAAAAAGCCCTCAGCAGTGGATAGAGAAATCTTTTGCTTTCAGTTTTTCTTAGAAATCCCTTCATGTGCTGCCTCTCCTGGCCCTCCCTCAACTCTCCCGCTCATACACACATACACAAACACACGCACACTGGTGTCGTCTTCTCTTTAGTCTGGCCTGAGTTGCCTGAGGGCCTCTGGGGCAGCCTTGATGTCCTAAAGGGTGTGTGAAATTGAAGACAAACATTTTTACTAGGAGTTTACAGCCATAACAAAGTAAACTGTAGGCCCTCCAGGTGTCCTTGATGGGTAGGAACAAAAGCCTGTGGTGAAGCAAAAAGAGCCCTGGAGTTTGAATTAGAAGAAGTTGCCTTTGAGTCCCTGCTCCAAGTTCATGGGCTGGGTAAACTTGGGTAATCACTTTCTCTCTCCAAGTCTCCGTTTCATCAGGAGTCAAATGGGGGAGCAAGGCTAGGTTATTGCTCAAAGTCTTTACCCAGCTCTAGGAACCTATGATCCCAGTGTTTGCTTTACCCTTTATATTTTATTGGTTACTTTCCCATAATTAAAAAAAATGATGTCTTAAATGTTTAGAAACCAAAGAATAAAATTACATTTCAAATAGAATCATAAAATTTGGGTGATTTTCTTCTCCTTATTTTTAATAATTAAAAGTTACTTTTAAAAATAAAATAAGACAAAAGTTCCTTTAGATTTTCCCTTTTGAAGAATCCAAAAGATGGTGGTATGTTGGTTCTCCTTCACCACAAGGGAAGTTTCATTCATTTATTTGCTTATTACTCTAAGACATAATTTGTTTTTCAAATATTTAATTAAAAGTGCCCATAAAACATAGAGTTTTTATACACGAATCATTATTTATTATGGAATGTTGTATCATGCATTTCAGTTAACAAACCATGTTTACATGCAGGATCATACTGCCTTACCTTATCCTAGTCCCACTCTATTAGGAAGGCAAGCAAGATACTAATCAAGACATCTGATCCATGGGGAAACCAAGGCTCAGAGAGGTTGGAACTTGGCCACAGCTGCACAGAAACAGACAGAGCCAGAGCTGAACATAGACATCTCCTAGAGCTGGGTCCCAAGTAAGTGTTAGTGTGATTAAACTAAACTCACTTAATTCAAGCCCACTGTATACATCAAATGACATTTCACCTGTATTAAGAAGTTTATTTCATTTCTAGTTTGAAGCTTAGACTCCTTTAAATAGTTCAAGCACTGGCCACAGTTCAAGTTGAAAGCATGGTGTATCAATTCAGAGGTTGGGAATGCCCTTTGATGAATACCATAGAACATAAGAAATAACTCATAGAAAAAGATAAAGAAGAAAAGGGAATAAAGCACATTTCCTTAGAATGTTGGAACCATTGCCTTCTAGTTGAAGAATGTGGATGTCAGGTGGGAGGGGGAATGAACTAGTACTTTAGAACTATGCAGACCTGGGTTAGAACCCTGACTCTTCCTCTTCCTGACTCTTACACATTTGGTAATACATCCCTTGGAGCCTCTGTTTAGTACTAGGCTAAAATGTAAATATTTAATTTGCAAGGTTGTTTGTAAGCATCAGAGACAATTATATAAGTGCTTGTCATGTAGTGCTTGACAAAATAGCACTTCATAAGCAGTGGCTATTGTTCATAGGAATCATTTTCTTTCAAATTGTTGTTAGATCTATTTTGTGATGTATTGTGCTATTTAATGTAAGAAATCTAATGTAAGTATAGGGGGAGCTCTATCAGTGGGAGACCTGTTGAACTTAAATAATCTATGAGATCCCTTGCAACTCAGAGTCCTTATTGTAATTTATATTTTCCAATTTGCTACATCTATTAGAGACCCTGATTATGGTGGTGAAATAGATACTACCGACTTCATACATTTGATCTATTATCCAAATATATATGTGTTACAAACAACTTTCAAAATAGAACCTGTACATATACAAAAAAGAAAATGCTAGTTTTTACTAAAAATAGTGCTAGAAAGGGACTGGCATTAATAGCAACAGTAACAATAGCAATAATAGCAACAATCATTTTTAAAGCATCTACTCTATTTTAGGCACTGTATGCCACAGTGTGGAAACTCGACTGTATCCTCAAGACACTAGAGAGCATGGCCAGGGGATGATGCCAGGGGTGGGCAAGACATAACATGCATTATACCTGTGTAGATAAAGTGCCCACAAGAGACTGCAAAACTTCTCTAAGCAGCAGGTATGTCATGAAAAATATGTTGTGATTGGATCAAAGGACCAGAATCTATCTTTTATTAGTCCTGGGTGACTTTGGACAAGTCATTATCTTTTTGGGCCTCAGTTTCCTCAACAATAAAAAAAAAATAGCTGGAATAATCTTTCAAGTCCAGCATTCTATGACCCTGTTGTACTAATTATTTTTAAAACTTGCCTGAACCAGCTGGGTTGTTTTAAGTGTATACAATCCTATAGGTATATACAATCTGTTTAATTCTTTTTCTCCTTTCTTTCTTTCTTTCTTTCTTTCTTTGTTTCTTCTTCCTTAAAACAACATTATTTTGGCCAAGAATAAGCTGGAACGTCACAAATTTGCATAAATAGCTGAATTGACTCACAAATATGTTTTCTAATTAAGTTTTAATCTTTAAACTTTTCTTGTAGAATTAACCCCATCAATCTCCTTTTGATGCTTAAATAGTATTGGAAAAATCAAGCTTTATACTGAGAAGTGGTGCTAGTAACTGCACTAAGTTCCCATTAACCAGCACTGTAGTTTTCACAAATTTCATAGTGATCAGACCCATAGGAATGAGAGTAAAGTGAGTGTCAGAGATCCAATTACTATACTGTGTAGTTAAAATGTCTAGATGAGATTTTTGAACTCTCAACTCAATCCTTTTCCTTCTTCTTAAATGACTCCTAAGGAGAATAGCATATTAAGGAAAAATCCAGATATTAGATTGATATAAGAAAGGAAGAAAAACAGCACCAGGCAACAGGGGTAAAAATGTCTCTATAAATGTGACAGACATAAAAGAAAGTGAAGGAAAGTTAAAAATTACCATAGGGCAGGCAGGACACCTGCTAAAGAACCTTCTGCTGCCAGTCACAGCTGGAAAGAAAAATGAAAGAGATGCAAACAACTGTCCTGGAAGCATGAAATCATTCTTTTGTCTTTTTTTTTTCTTATGAACAATTACAGTATGCAGAAATTAGGGGGGGATCTCAAAGTATTGGGATGAAAATTTCAGCAGGTTCTGCATATAAATAGCAGAGGCATGGAAGTGTGCCTCTTTGAAAACAAGATGTGTTTGGGAGCTCCCCGTGCATTGAAGAAAGTGGTAATTAATGCATAGTGAATGACTTTGAATGAAGGATGAATAGGGGACATAACAATAGGTAGTTTTTTCTTTCCCTTTTTCTTCTCTTCTTTTTTTTTTTTTCCTTTTTCTTTCTTTTCTTCTTCTTTTTTTTTTTTAAGGTTAAAGCATTGAAGAAAGAAAGCTGTTAAAAGATGGCTACTGTGAGGCTACCACTTCAATGTCTGTCTTCTGTGGCTTTCCTCTCAAGGCTGTGTTGGGAGTTTGTTTTGTATTGCTCTCCAATCACAATGGAGATAATTTGCACCAATTTCATTTTTGTGCGTGCTTCTCAATGTTTTCCTTTACTGCTGGATTTTTTTTTTAATATTATTTTGGCAGGGCTTGGTCCTTTGATGATCCTTTTGAGCAAATGGTTTGCCCAAAGTTCAGATGGTGCTAGCTCCGTCTTCTTTTTCATTTACAACATCAAGAGGATTACAGAGAATAACTTTGTTGCCCAACATCAATGATATATCTTCAGGCTACTAGAAAGGTAGTTCTCAGAAAGTGTGTCTTCTAATAGTTTAGAACCTCCACAGGCTTCAGATAAAACAAGTATTAAATACAGAAAGCTCACAAGGATACCAAGGAAGGTTAAACTCACGCAACCTCCTTCATCTCAAACACCTGAAATATATCTTTTTTTTTTTGACTGTCGAAGTGTGATCTTGGTGAAGACAGCAGTAAGATCTTATATAACAGAAAAAGACAGAGAAGGAGTCACGTGGAGATGCACACACATATTAGTGAGAGAATATAAAAACAATCTTGTCCAAAGGCAAGTAAATTATAACGGGCCAAAAACTAAATATATGTAAGTTGAAAACAAGATACTACAGACAAAGTGCTAACAGTGCAATTTTTTTTTTCTCTCAGTTAAGCCAACTAACATAACCCCAAATTTGGTCTTAAGGAAATTTTAGGAATTCTCCTAATTTTAACAATTGTGAATGTGCAGAGGAATTCCCACATAACACAGGCAACTCGTATATCTATGGGCTTCAGTTACCACTTCAGCTGTGGCTGGACATTCAAATGTGGATGACCCACTAGCTCCTTCTAAACCTGTCATTTCCTCTGCCCCTTTCCCTTGAACTACCTTCTCTGATCTAGTCACAAATTCTGTGAACAGTTCTAAGAGTCCATTGGAGGAACTGGTATCATATCTGTGATAACTAAACATTGTATCAATGTCATGCCATTGTGTTCTTTTTAACAGAATCTGTTTTAATAGTGTTTTAATAGAGTCTATTTTATTGACTGCATAACTAAATATGATTTTGACTTTACACCTTTATGTGGCTTCTCATACAAATAAATTCAAACCCAGAGCAATTTATTGGGGGGAGCACAGAAGCATTCTCAGATGGCTTAAAAATTGCTACTAAATGTTACCAAAATGTTACTAAAAGCCTCTGTCTAAAGATTTTTTTTTTCTGATTTGTTATATTGCCTAAAATTCCACAATGGAAGACAAATTCCTTTTTGTTTTTGGTCCTCAAATTCCCTATGTTAAAGCAACAGTCTCTGAGTTGGGACTTTGTATCATCTGGAGATACAGAAGTTTCTGGGAGAGAGAAAGATGTTGGAAAACAAGATGCAAAGGGGCCAAAGAAATTTCTGAAACCTCACTTGGCACCTATTCCCCATTTCATCCTTCCTCTGCAGTCCCACTGTTGCTTCCTTAAAACAACCAGTTATCATCCCTAGCATCAACATTTTCATGTCTCTAAACAGGGTCTTGGAATCCTTTATCAGCCTACTCCAGTTTACCCTCATGCTGCCACAAAAATAATCTTGGCATAGCTTGGTTTAGGTCACTACCCTACTTAAAAACCTTTTGGGCTGTCTTTTGCTTTCCAAAGACATGCATTCATCCAGCTGGGCATTTGAGGACCTCTGTGATCTGACTGTAATCTGTCGTTCTGGCCTCAACTCATGCTTCTTCCACTCAATGCTCTCTGTACTTCAACCACAGTAGAGTATTTGATTTTCTAGCATGATCATGTCTACTCACCTTCATGCCATTGTTCATGCTATTTTCATCAAGTGACTTCTTCCCTCTCGTAACCTCCTAACCACCCAATAAGTGAGTGACAAATATCTTCTAATTTAAACATTGTTTAAAATGATGTTACCCTACTTTGATGAGGTATAGGGAAGTGTGCAATTTCTTGTCCTGTGCAGGGAATGGAGATTGTTAGAGACCTTCCAGGACAGAGCTTGATCGTTTCTATCAAATGCCCGATAATTTTACTCACTGTGTAATGCAATTACACATCTAGGATATTTTTCCTAAAGATATGGAAATAAATATTTGGCAAGAAGGATATTCATCATAGCATTGTATACAATAGCAAAAATTTTGCAACAACATTCATGCTCCCGAATGAAAACTTCGTTTAATAAGTAATACAACCAGAAATGGATAATCTTTAGCCATTACAAGTAGTTTTACAAACCGATGTTTAATAGTACAATATTCATGATAAATTATTGAGTAACAGAAAAGATTTCGAAATACTATCGATAATAGGATAATTCAGTATATCTATCTATCTATGAAGAAACCTGGAAAGAAATGACCAAAGTGTTCATAGAGCTTATCTCTGCGATTATGGGTGATAGTTTTTTATTTTATTTTTTCCTATTTGTAAAAGTGAACATGGATATCCAGCCATGAAAAGACATGGAGGAACCTTCAATGAATATTGCTAAGTGAAAGAAGTCAGTCGGAAAAGTCTATGTGCTGTGAGATTCCAACCATATAACATTCTGGAAAAAGCAAAACTATGAAGACAGTAAAAAGATCAGTGGTTGCCAGAAGTCCAGGGAAAGAAATGGCGAGATGAATAGTGGAGCAACAGAAGTTTCAGGGCATTGAAGCTGTTCTGTATTATACTGTAACGATGGGCACATGACACTGTGCATTTGTCAAAACTCATAAAACTATACAACACAGAGAAACTCTAATATAGACTATGGACTTTAATTAATAATAATGTATCAAGATTGATTCATCAATTGTAACAAATGTCTTACACTAATGTGAGCTGTTATTAATAGGGAAACTCTATGGGGACGAGAGGGAGGCAAGAGCTGTATATGAACTTTCCACTATCTGCTCAATTTTCTGTAAACCTAAAACTGCTCTAAAAAATAAAGTCTATTAATTTAACAAAGATGAACATGGTATTCTCTTACACTAAGAAGAACAGTATTCTCAAAATAATTTCGGACATTCCTTCAGACCTCAATTTAAGTGTGTACTTTTTCATTAAGTTTTCCTCATTTTTCAAAGCATACGCTCTCTCTGTAGCTGATGGAATGTAGCACCTGCACCTATAGCCCATGCACAGCCCGCCACTCAGTGTTCGGAATGTCGCTCCTCCTGAGGGCAGGAACTGTGTCAGGTCCTTGTCCCCTTAAGCCCAGATCAATGCCTGTCATAGTGAAGACCAACAGGAAACACTCAGGCAAAGGTGCAGACAGACACATGAACACAGGAAAAAGGCAGAAATTTTAAAAAGTATATATAACAAACTATATATGCAATGAATGTTATAATAAGTTGACTTCTTAAGTTTTGGAAATACTAATTCAGCCTTGAAAAGAGCTATTAATACTAATCCATTTGTGTAAGACTGATAATAATTCAGGCCATTTGAGGGAAAAAAAATAGCATCCATGTCATTGATCTTCTCTTCTATATCTTTATTAGGTGATATCAGTTGAAAATGTCAGCACTTTACAGCATGGATAACCAGCGATATCTCACCAAATACATGGTTCTTTTTTTATTAGCACGATCTTGCTGTAGCTGCCATGAACAGTTTTTTTTTCTCGTTTTCCGTGAGATATACAGTTTAATGCTTTCAACATGCATAAAGTAATAAAAAATTTAACCTTTTGGAATTATTTGAAAAGTTACAATTAAAGAGATTTAAAAATCTCATCTTTATTCTTCTTTTACTTTTTGGATTCCAGTGGCATTGTTGTATAAATACTCCTTGACCCACCCATATCACTTCTAGAAGTTACACACAAAGAATCTGAGTTGGTTTTTTTTTTTCAGACAGTCTTGCTCTGTCGCCCAGGCCGGAGTGTAGTGGCGCAATCTCGGCTCACTGCAACCTCTGCCACCCGGGTTCAAGAAATTCTCCTGCCTCAGCCTCCCAAGTAGCTGGGATTACAGGCACCTACCACCGCACCCAGCTAATTTTTGTATTTTTTTTTAAAGTAGAGACACGGTTTCACCATCTTGGCCAGGCTGGTCTCGAACTCCTGACCTCATGTGATCCACCCGCCTTGGCCTCCCAAAGTGCTGGGATTACAGGAGTGAGCCACTGCGCCCAGCCAGAATCTGAGTTTTATAGAAGGGAGCAGCAGTGAGAAATACAATGCAAGAAATAACTTTCTGTTGTGCTTTTTAAAAAAGAATATATAATATATATCAGGGTCCTTAATGTATTTCATTTCAACAAGAAATGACATATTATTGAATGCCTTATTTCTTTGGTTCCTTCTATCACAATTAATTGATATACTCTTAAACACAAGGTATATAGCATTAGCTGTAGAGACGGCCCAGTATTTTGGAGTCTTTTCATTATTTTGCTTCTAGTATCACTTTAAGTCTCTGGTGTCTTACCTCTACGGAGACCTGGCATTTCTTTGTGTTGGAGAGGCAATTTAATCCATTTTTACTGTCTGCAAACAGACTTTCAAACAAAATCTCAAACTCTTTGAATGTGCCCCAAGGATTCCACCAAACCTATAATCCTCTACTCTCTTCTGGGGCTGTGAAGGGTGGTGACAGGAATAGAGCTGGCACCAACTAGGGAGCCTCATTAGTGTTTGTGATTTTGATTTTTTGTTACCATTCTGCCCTGTGGCCTTTTAAAAGCTGAAGCAATAAGTACCCTCACATCTCACTGCACCCCTCCCTCTAGCTCCACCAAATCCAAACCACTTGGAATGATCTGGAGAAGCCTCTCCAGACTGTGGAGGAAGCCCACCAGGTGTGCTTTTTCTCACGGAATTGGGTTGGGGGGTGCCGATTTTAAATAGCTAAGTGTTCAGCATCTGATTGTTGACAACTTGAGTGGGCAGCAGTAAGCCATCCTTGTCTGGGGAATATCATTCAGAGTTCTAGATGGCTGTGACTACTTCCGGACATGGAGAGGGGAGACAGGTGTGCCATGCCAAAGAGGCAAAGATTGGCTAAAGATAACCTAGAAAGGAGAGATCAAAGAAAAAAATAATCCTGACATTTTTTTCTCTGCGGAAAGTTTACTTAATGATTGGGAAGACAGTGCATTCTAAAGTCAGTCTCTTGAAAAGAATGAGATGGGTGGAGTGGACGAAACCACAGGTAAACAACATGTGACAAGTGACTGCCATGTGCCAGGCAAGTGATCTCATTTAAGCATTACAACCATCCAGGCATTATTATTTTCATTTTACAGATGAAGGAACTGAGGTTCAGAAAGATTAAGTAGCTTCAACAGCCTTTGTTCCAACCAAGCTTGTCTGAGTCCAAAATGCCTGCTCTTAGCTGTGGCACAGGCTGACTTTGAGGAGGAGCTTGCAAGGACTTACTGTGGTAAGCTCTAAGCTCTAAGATATCTCCCACCTCTCCAAAGATCTTGTAACCCACCCCTTCTCTGTTGAATTTATGATTAACTATTAGTTTTAAATGTAGGTAAAGTTTTAAAAGTATCTAAAATGTAAATATTTATGGGTACAACTTAATCCCTTGAGTTTGTGGGAGAAGTCTTTGTAATACATATATGAATTTATGCATTAAGAGATGTATCTTGGGACAAACTTGTCTCCACTTATGAAAAAAAGTATGACAAAAGCATTCCTCAAATAAATGTTTACAGCACAACTGAATCTTCTAGTAGAAGCATAAAACTCTCATTTGTTAATGCTTAAGCTTAGTTGGCTAAGACTGATCTTTTTATCATTGCCACCTCTAGCACAAGCATGTTACCCAAAAAATCAGGATAGCAGAAGTCACCAAAAAGGAAGAAGATCTTAATATATGGAAAGAGCAGAGCAGAGATTTCACATCAGCCTGTCTTGGTGTGAATCCTGCTGAGTACATAACCAGTAATTTATCCCTCTGAGCTTCACTCAGGTGTATGAATGTGAGAATACAATGACACCGCTTACCTGCACTTTTTATTTATTTTTTTGTTTACCAGTGGAGGGGCCATTTTGGTGAGTCTATGGACTGGTGCAAATACATGATTTTCACAATCAAGAATTGGACGCTTAGAAGTTTTAGCAGATATGGTAATGTTGGTCTGAATTACACTTCACTTTTTATGTGTCAACTTCTGTATCTCTAAAACAGGAGATAAATATGTTATAGTGATACTATAAGTGTTAAAATACAAAAGTATAGAAAAATGCTTCACTATCATTCATGATTCAAATCAGAGGAACTCATCTGTGCATACTTAATGATTCAGGTGGGTAGAAGTACTAATGCCGGATTCTAATCCTTTGAAAAGAATGACACTGGATCTATGTAAACAGTAGCACAACCATGAAATAGGCTGTCTAGTTAGTCATAAGCCCAAGCAGTTTATGTAGATATTTATAAAGAACTCATGTTAGCCTATTTCAATTACTTTCCTCAAATTTTAAGCTCTGTTACATCAGCCCCTTTCAGGAGTTTATGGTAAATTTTCACCTATTATAGGATGTTTTAGGGAAGATATATGCTATTGTAGTTTTTCAGAACCCTATGTCTCATATATAGAAATAATAACCCTAACATTCAATGAGTGCTTACTATATGCCAAGCATTATCTTAACCACTTGACATGGACTGTCTCAATTAATCCTCAGCATCATTTTCCAGATAGGCAGCTGAGACACAGGGGGACTAAGGAACATGTTTAGCTTTGCTGCCTAAAGTCATACAATGACAAAGTGGTGGAGCTGAAGTGTGAACCAACAAACTGTAAACCTAAACCCTCATTTTTAGCCACTGCACTGTATAGCCTCCCAGGAAACTTCAGTAAATAAAAGTTAAATAAATGAATTAATAGATACAGTTGTTTGTATCTGGGACAAGAAACCTTTTTTTTAAAACTCCTGTTTCTTTTCTTCTTGAAAACTGTAAAAAAAAGTTATTTATTTATTTATTTATTTATTTATTTATGATACTTTAAGTTCTGGGATACATGTGCAGAACATGCAGGCTTGTAACATAGGTATACATGTGCCTTGGTGGTTTGCTGCATCCATCAACCCCTCATCTACATTAGGTATTTCTCCTAATTCTCTCCCTCCCCCACCTCTACCCCTGACAGGCCCCAGTGTGTGTTGTTCCCCTCCCTGTGTTCATGTGTTCTCCTTGTTCAACTCCCACTTATGAGTGAGAACATGTGGTGTTTGGTTTTCTGTCCCTGTGTTAGTTTTCTGAGAATGATGGTTTCCATCTTCATCCATGTCCCTGTAAAGGACATGGACTCATCCTTTTTTATGACTGCATAGCATTCCATGGTATATATATGTGCCATATTTTCTTTATGCAATCTGTCATTGATGGGTATTTGGGTTGGTTCCAAGTCTTTGCTATTGTGAATAGTGCTGCAATAAACATATGTGTGCCTGTGTCTTTATAGTAGAATGATTTATAATCCTTTGGGTATATACTCAGTAATGGGATTGGTGGGTCAAATGGTATTTCTGGTTTTAGATCCTTGAGGAATCACCACACTGTCTTCCACAATGGTTGAACTAATTTACACTTCTACCAACAGTGTAAAAGTATTCCTATTTGTCCATATCCTCTCCAGCATCTGTTGTTTCCTGACTTTTTAATTATCACCATTCTAACTGGCCTGAGATGGTATCTAATTGTGGTTTTGATTTGCATTTCTCTAATGACCAGCATTGATGAGCTCCTTTTCATATGTTTGTTGGCCACATAAATATCTTCTTTTGAGAAGTGTCTGTTCATATCCCTCGCCCACTTTTTGATGGGGCTGTTTGTTTTTTCCTTGTAAATTTGTTTAAGTTCCTTGTAGGTTCTGGATATTAGCCCTTTGTTAGATGGATAGATTGCAAAAATTTTCTTCCATTCTGTAGGTTGGCTGTTCACTCTGATGATAGTTTCTTCTGCTGTGCAAAAGCTCTTTAGTTTAATTAGATCCCTTTTGTCAGTTTTGGATTTTATTGTCATTGCTTTTGGTGTTTTAATCACGAAGGCTTTGCCCATGCCTATGTCCTGAATGGTACTGCCTAGGTTTTCTTCTAGGGTTTTTATGGTTTTAGGTCTTATGTTTAAGTCATTAATCCATCTTAAGTTAATTTTCATATAAGGTGTAAGGAAGGGATCCTGTTTCAGTTTTCTGCATTTGGCTAGCCAGTTTTCCCAACACCATTTATTAAATAGGGAATCCTTTCTTCTTCTTGGTTTAGTCTTGGGAGGGTGTATGTGTCCAGGAATTTATCCATTTCTTCTAATTTTTCTAGTTTATTTGCATAGAAGTGTTTATAGTATTCTCTGATGGTAGTTTGTATTTCTGTGGGATGAGTGGTAACATCCCCTTTATCATTTTTCATTGTGTCTATTTGATTCTTCTCTCTTTTCTTCTTTATTAGCCTGGCTAGCAGTCTATCTATTTTGTTAATCTTTTCACAAAACCACCTCCTGGATTCTTGATCTTTGTTGGTTTAAAGTCTCTTATATTAGAGACTAGGATTGCAACCCGTTTTTGTTTTTGTTTCTTTCCATTTGCTTGGTGAATATTCCTCCATCCCTTTAATTTGAACCTATGTGTGTCTTTGTGAGATAGGTCTCCTGAATACAGCACACTGATGGGTCTTGACTTTTTATCCAATTTGCCAGTCTGTATCTTTTAATTGCGGCATTTAACCTGTTTACATTTAAGGTTAATATTGTTATGTGTGAATTTGATTCTGTCATTATGATGCTAGCTGGTTATTTTGCCCATTAGTTGTTGCAGTTTCTTTATAGTGTTGATGGTCTTTACAACTTGGTATATTTTTGCAGTGGCTGCTACTGGTTTTTCCTTTCCATATTTAGTGCTTCCTTCAGGAGCTTCTGTAAGGCAGGCCTGGTGGTGACAAAATCTCTCAGCATTTGCTTCCCTGTAAAGGATTTTATTTCTCCTTTGCTTATGAAGCTTCATTTGGCTGCATATGAAATTCCGGGTTGAAAATTCTTTTCTTTAAGAATGTTGAATATTGGCCCCCACTCTCTTCTGGCTTGTAGGGTTTCTGCAGAGATCTGCTGTTAGTCTGATGGGCTTTCCTTTGTGGGTAACCCAACCTTTCTCTCTGGCTGCCCTTAACATTTTTCCCTTCATTTCAACCTTGGTGAATCTGACAATTATGTGTCTTGGGGTTGCTCTTCTCAAGGAGTATCTTTGTGGTGTTCTCTGTATTTCCTGAATTTGAATGTTGGCCTCTCTTGCTAGGTTGGGGAAGTTCTCCTGGATTATATTCTGAAGAGTGTTTTCCAACTTGGTTCCATTTTCCCCATCACTTTGAAGTACACCAATCAAACATAGGTTTGGTGTTTTCACATAGTCCCATATTTCTTGGAGGCTTTGTTTGTTCCTTTCCATTCTTTTTCCTTTAATCTTATCTTCACACTTTATTTCATTAAGCTGAACTTCAATCTCTGATATCCTTTCTTCTACTTGATCAATTCAGTTATTTATACTGTGTATGCTTCACAAAGTTCTCGTGCTGTATTTTTCAGCTCCATCAGGTCATTTATGTTCTTCTCTAAACTGGTTATTCTAGTTAGCAATTCCTCTCACCTTTTTTTGAGGTTCTTAGCTTCCTTGCATTGGGTTAGAACATGTTCCTTTAGCTCAGAGGAGTTTGTTATTACCCACCTTCTGAAGCCTACTTCTGTATATTCGTCAAACTCATTCTCCGTCCAGTTTTGTTCCCTTGTTGGCAAGGAGTTGTGATCCTTTGGAGGAGAAGAGGCGTTCTGGTTTTTGGAATTTTCAGCCTTTTTGCACTGGTTTTTCCTCATCTTCATAGATTTATCTACCTTCGGTCTTTGATGTTGGTGACCTTCAGATGGGGTTTTTCTGTGGATGTTGTTTTTGTTGATGTTGATGCCATTCCCTTCTGTTTGTTAATTTTCCTTCTAACAGTCAGGCCCCTCTACTGCAGATCTGCTGGAGTTTGCTGGAGGTCCACTCCAGACCCTGTTTGCCCGGGTATCACCAGTGGAGGCTGCAGAACAGCAAAGATTGCTGCCTGTTCCTTCTTCTGGAAGCTTCATCCCAGAGGGGCACCCACCAGATGCCAGCCAGAGCTCTCCTGTATGAGGTATCTGTTGACCCCTGCTGGGAGCTGTCTCCCAGTCAGGAGGCACGGGGGTCAGGAACCCGCTTGAGGAGGCAGTCTGCCACTTAGCAGTGCTCGAGCACCATGCTGGGAGATCCGCTGCTCTCTTCAAAGTCAGCAGGTGGGAACATGTAAGTCTGCTGAAGCTGCGCCCACAGCCACCCCTTCCCCCAGGTGCTCTGTCCCAGGGAGACGGGGGTTTTATCTATAAGCCCCTACTGGAGCTGCTGCCTTTCTTTCAGAGATATCCTGCCCAGAGAGGAGGAATCTAGAGAGGCAGTCTGGCTACAGCGGCTTTGCCAAGCTGCAGTGTGCTCCACCCAGTTCTAACTTCCCAGCGGCTTTGTTTACGCTGTGAGGGGAAAACCATCTACTCAAGCCTCAGCAATGGTGGATGCCCCTCCCCCAACCAAGCTCTAGCATCCCAGGTTGACTTTAGACTGCTGTGCTGGCAGCGAGAATTTCAAGCAAGTGGATCTTAGCTTGCTGGGTTCCATGGGGGTAGGGTCCACTGAGCTAGACCACTTGGCTCCCTGGCTTCAGCCCCCTTTCCAGGGCAGTGAATGGTTCTGTCTTGCTGGCATTCCAGGTGCCACTGGGGTATGAAAAAATACTCCTGCAGCTAGTTCGGTGTCTGCCAATATGGCCGCTTAGTTTTGTACTTGAAACCCAAGGCCCTGGTGGTGTAGGCACCAGAGGGAATCTCCTGGTCTGCAGGTTGCGAAGACAATGGGAAAAGTGTAGCATCTGGGCTGGAGAGCACCATTCCTCACAGCACAGTTCCTCATGGCTTCTCTTGGCTAGGGGAGGGAGTTCCCCAACCCCTTGCACTTCCCAGATGAGGCGATGCCCCACCTTGCTTCAGCTTGCCCTCCATGGGCTGCACCCACTGTCTAACCAGTCCCAGTGAGATGAGCCAGGTAACTTAATTGGAAATGCAGAAATCACCTACCTTCTGCCTTGATCTTGCCGGGAACTGCAGACTGGCGTTGTTCCTATTCAGCTATCTTGCCAGCCACCTATTTATTTATTTTTTATTCTTTTCTCCTTTTGAGGAGGCATTCTCTTACAAGGAGGCAGGAATGTGATACAACAACCAGATGCAAAAATCAGGAGTTCAACAAAAACCTCCATTGCTTACCAATAACTGAGAGCAGGATTGTGTCCCAAATTGAGAAACTTCAGTTCCACTCCCCTGCTCTGCTTCTGTATCATTATTGATTCTCAGGAGAATAAACCAGAGGTTGAGGCTGGGACTACAAGATGGAAAATGGGGCTACATCTTGTCTCCAGTGACATTATTTAGTGTGTCTGAAATCATAAATAGTATAATTATTGTTACCTTAACAAACCTTTTATTAACAGTTTCCCTTCTAGACACAGAACGTTTTACCCCCTTTTAATAAGAATTTTTTGAAAAAGCTTTAGTTCCTCCAAATTTCCACAAAAGGCTCAACATGTGGGGTCCCCGTTGCCCCTATACTTTTTGGTCACCCATTATTTCTCTTAATGTATGGGTCTTAATATCCTATCATAGTTTATATTAATACTAAAGGACAAGAAATAAATCATACTTGTCTCATTATTGGAATAAAACAATAATTTAGACGGTTGGTGGTCAGTGCATAACACAAATTTTTAAAAATATAGATGACAACATGA
The DNA here is from genome assembly GCF_028885625.2 of Pongo pygmaeus. Taxonomy (NCBI): domain Eukaryota; kingdom Metazoa; phylum Chordata; class Mammalia; order Primates; family Hominidae; genus Pongo; species Pongo pygmaeus. Next base: position 191,375,224 of record NC_085930.1, read on the forward strand.
ACTGGTGATTGTCAAGTTTCCCTACTAAATTATTTTGGAATATTTAGCCCATTCATCAAGAAAAGTTAGGCAGTTTCAGGCCAGGTTACAAGTGGAAAGACATTTGTCAGGGCTGTTTTCACTGGCAAAGTACTTTAATGAGATGGCATTGAGAGAAGATAGCTAAAAGAACAAAGTCAGGTTTGTTGTGAGGCCTTCAGTAACCCAAGAAGCCACACTGCTTGGGGGCAGAGGCTGTGGAAAGGGTAATTACAGGGAGTTCCAGTCACATATACACCCCACAGAGAAACAACTGGCCATTGATGGTCCACACCAGTGGAGGGGCACGGAGGCCGGGAGGATGCAAAACAGCAGGTACCTCAGAAATTATTTCTGATTGCCTTTCAAGGCATTATATTTGTTCCATCACTAGGAAAAAACAAACCAACAGAAAGCTAATAGTGGCAAAAGCAAGGAAAATATAGAAAGAGAGATTTCACAAGCCAGCACTGTGAAACAAAAAGAAAGAGGTGAGTGGGCCCTCTTTCAATTTTGTTGAATTAATGCAAGCCACAGGATGTTTTGATTTGGTGTAGATGTTCCTACTGGGAATATATGAAGGTTTGTGAGTTTAAGGAAGAAGATCTGTCACCCACAAAAATCTAGTAAAAGGATGTCCGTGGATATGGATGAAGAATCCCTGGAATGAGGGGTGTGTCCCAAATCTGCTCGAACATTTATAGTACAAACTTTACAACTTAAGCCAGTGCCTACAAGGCCATGGGGATTACAGACTCTACTACCACTGTCACTGGTAGACTGTTCACTTCCTCCTGGAGACCCTGGGAGGGACTGCAGTAAATTTAAAAGTCATATTGCATTACCAGAGAGATTAAGATGAAACACTGGGAGTTCAGGAGCTAAAAGACAGACAAGCAGGGTGAAGTGACCATCTTTCAGGTAGATGCCATTAACATGTTTGATTCAAAGGAAGAGAGAATAGAGGGAGAAACTGAAGAGGTGCTTTCAACAGCACTGGGGCTGGAGTCATTAAACGGCAACTGCTATTGAGGGAAAGCCTACTTCTATAAAAAGCCACTGAGTGGGAAAAGTTAGAAGTTGCTCTAATGGCAAGAATACTCTAGAAACAGGGTAAAGTTGCAATACTTATTAGGGCTTAAACAGAGATAATGAGGAATAATTTTGATGAGCACAATCATACATGATTGATTTTTTTTTAAACAAAATCCTCTGATCTTGATTACACACTCTGATATATAAACCACCTTCCCTTTTTAGAAAGCTTAACCCCTCTGAATAAATTCAGCTCATGTTTCAAATTAAGTTATAATGCCAGATTGAATTCAAATTAAACATAAAATAAATTTGTGTTCTTAGTACTCAGAGAAATGTAGCATGTTTTATTATTATTTCTTCAATGTACTTGGTATAGTGTTTTTCATTTCACAGGTGAGAAATAAACATGTTGACTCTCTTGATGTAATTGGTGCTCATGTTTCTTCTTAATAATCAATTCTTGATGCCATGGATTCCACTACTGACCTGATTTGATAGTGACCTCCTAGTTTGTTACATCCTCTGGACATTTTACATCTGTTAATTTAGTCAATTTTACCTAGAATTTTATACCTTCCTTCTCTCCATTCCTTGTTTTTGTGGTAACTATCTCTCAGTTCTTCTTGTACCTCTCTTGACTACCTTCCTTTTTATTTCCTTTGCAGTTCTACCTCCTTCTCTTCCAAAACCTTTAAATATTTCTATATTTTTTGCTGGCCTATGTGTTCTGACAAATCCCACATCCATATCTCCAGCCCAGAGTGGTTTTGTGAGCTCAAGAAGCATATATCCAATAGCCTACTAGAAATCTGCAACTGAGTGTTCCAGTGATAATTCAAATTCAAATATGTACATTTCCCCTACCAAACTTCTCATATATTTTCTTGATGAAAGGCCCAACTTTTACCCAGTTACCCAAGGCTGGAATTTATCACTCATCTTAGACTTGTCCCTCCCTGTGCCCTTGATGTTCAATCACTAGCCCTTCTATATGTCCTCTCCATATTACTACTTTTGCCAGAGTCCAGTCTTCATTTCTCTCCTAAACTGTAGCAATAGTGCCTTTTTGTTTAGCTGAGCCTCTAATTTTCTATCTCCAACCCAGCCTTAATTCTGACCTGAAAATGACTTCTCTCAAACAATGTCAGAAGAAAGGGCAGAATCACATTGCTAAGAGGAAAACCCTAAGTCACCACGTAAGCCTCAATTCAAGTTGCTGTATGGGCTTTTCTGTTCTGTGAGCCAGTGTCTCCCCCAGCCACTGCTTTTTTTTTTCTTTTCTTTTTTCCATTTCAACCAGTTTGAATTATGTTTTCTGTCACTTGCAACCAAATGAGAATTAACTAACATACCATTATACATACGGAATAAAAATTAAACTTTCTCTCCCTGGCAATCTAACCTTGTTTCTCTCCTTTCACTCCCTACTTCACCCTCCCTAGCCCAGGATACCCTCATGCCTTTACAATTCAGATCTCTCCCCTCATTCAAAATCCTGCTCCTTCTTTAAGTCTCTGTAAATTCTTCTTTGACTCTTTCAGGTTGAAATAGGCATTGTTAAGATGTCCTGTGCTCAGTAGGGTCACTTACAAAGTAATCTCAATCAATGGATGGGACCATCCATGGAATGAACTGATAAATACCATCAACAGCATTTGACTGAAAAGCACGGCTTGGATGAATTTGGGAGAAACTTTTTTAGTTGATGGGAGATGCTTTGAACTTTTAGAACCTTGGTGCTGCCTTCCAAGGTGGGGATGAATAGAACAGTATTTTCAAGTGAGAAGACGCTTGATAAATATCCTATCAGGTCAAATAAAAGGAAATCTCAGTGTCTCTATGACTAGGAAACCGTGAGAGGGTGGGTATGTATAAGAGGCTCCCTCCCTTATACAGTAAAGTTCAGTGAACAAGTGTCTTTTTAGCATATTACCAGAAAGTGTATATGCAAAATACACCACTAAATTTTCCTAAACAATTAGTAATATTTCTCTTCATTTTCTGCTTTCTCCAAATCATTAGTTGTATTCATTTATTTGATTTCTACACGGGCACTTTTAAGAAAAATGTCATTTTAAAATGCACTATTAAAAATATCTTTCACATTCAGAGAACATGTCTCCTTGATTTTCTGCTGGATTCACATATTTGCAATCTTCCTTACAGGGAAAGGCAGGACAGAAGGCAGGAGCTTAGATTAGGCACCTACTCAGTGGGCCAGAGCCTTTGCACGTATTGTTTAATTTAATTATCACGAGATTATTATTATTATTATTATTATTATTACTGATATAGGTGGGTGTTGGTTGAGGGCAACCTCTTTTCTTTATAAGAATGCCCCCCAGATAGATCAGGTCTCACTGAGTTTTCACAACATGAAAAGAGAGGAGTGTAGTGCTAAGAACTTCAAACAAGGGTGGAATGATGGGTTTACATTTTAGCTCCACCCTTTACCAGCTGGGTGACTATGGATAAGTGGTTTAACCACTCTGAACATTGGTTTCATCATCTGTAAGATGAAGAAATTAATAGTACTTACATCATTGAGTTATTGTGATGATTAAATGAATTGATATTTTCAATGTGCTTAGAAGAGAGCATGGCACTTGGTAAGTGCTACAGTGTTGCTTAACAAACTAAATAAAATGTTCCCCAAATGTCATCTCTCCTCTGAATAAAATAGCAAGGAAACCCCCTCAGTCCAACCAGCTTTTAAATCCAAGATTTCCAGATCAATCTAAAAAATATATCATCAAACCCATTAAATCTTCTGAGTGTTTGACTCTCTTTGAAGGCCCTATGATGATAACCAGCATGAGGTTCGGCCATTAGGGAGACCAAGAGTGCCAGCCATCGGTGCTGCTTCCTTTATTCTCTATAAATTTAGAATATGAAAACCTAAATATCCTCTTGAAAAGAGAGATGTTGGGAAAGAAAAAATGTCCTCCACAGTTATTTTAATGATGTATCCTCTACATGTGTACTTTGAGGGTGTTGGATTGAGGCTGCTGTAGCCATTTCCAAGCTTATCAGGAAAGAGTTTGATGTTCAACTGGTAATGTCTTCCATCGGCACAAGAAGGGCAGTGGAAGGAGGCATGCATCTGATAGGCCTGCACCCTTATCTTATAAGAAGACACAGAGACCTAGAGAAATGGAGTGATTTGGTCTGTATCACATAGTGGGCCAGGTCAAGAGTATAAACCTGGGACCAGTAGTGGAAAGTGTGTATGTTGGGGGTGGTAAGTGGGGGTTGACTTGGAGATCACATGTAAATTTCAACCATTTTCCCAAAGTTAAAACTTTTCTATAGGCTAGGCTTTATGAAAAAGTTTATATCTTGACCTAGGGTTGACATACTTAGGTATCCTCAAACTAATAAAAAACAAACAACATAATTTAGATTCACCCAATAGGATTGTCTGGGATGACAGAGAACATATCCAGAGTTTCACCCCTGGAAGCCTCAGTGACAAGTATGGCAATGACTCACCCCAACTGCAAAGACAGTTATGAAGAATGACGAGCAAGAAATGCTGGCCGAAATCTTGGCAATGAGAAAACCCACGCATTACTGCAAACTCGCCATGGAGCTACAAAAACTGAACTGGTCATGCAGGTTCCAGTACCTGGGTGATCCTTTTGGTTACTATAGATGCCCTCCAAACATTGAGAAGTTGGATCAAGACACAAATACGAATTCATCTCCCCCTGGTGGATCTCAAACAGTTTTGGAAATGAATAGAAAGGTTTATGCCAATATTTAAATATTAACAATGCTGTTACCTGATAATTACGTGTCATTTTGTCTGCAAGAATTAAAGAAGACTTTCTGCTTGAGTTGCTGAAATGCCACCACTTTTCAAAGGACATCAAGTATAAATAAGTTCTATTACTTACAACAAAATGCAGGCTTTGTTTAGCTACAAAGAAGCACAGTGAAATTCTAATTTAAGCCAAGGAGTTTACTGAAGAAGACACAGTAGATATGTATTTTTTAAGTTGTTGTTAACCAGTTTTTTACTGGCTATCATGACATGGGAAAAAGCTTTTGATAATAACTGAGTGATCTTGTGTTTTGGACTTCTATAGGGTTGCTGCAGATGAGTGCAAATATAGTCATTTGGTAAGAATGGGTACAATGGGAATAGACAAAAGATCTTTACTACAGCCCAGAAAGAAAAGTGTGCTAGTTGATTTCAGGAGTCCTTTTGGTTCCCTGTGTGTGTTCTTGGGAATTCATGAGTTAACCAGAATATCTTCATCAGCAATATGTTGTCAAGTAGAAAGCACAGATCTTTGAGCCAAAAAACGTTCTGTAATGTTAATGGTCATCTCAAATTTAACTGATTTATGAGTTCAGAATGTGATACATCAAATAATATAAAATAAGATATCTTGTTTGTGCATAGTCAAATGGCAAGATTATTTTATCATTAAAAATGTTAATGAGAGACTAAGTCATTCTGCTACCTATGTAGAAAACATTTCGAATATCTAATCCCAGCTCCTTTATGTCCTGGCTCTGGGGTCATTAACTGAGTGACCCTGGGCAAGTCACTCTTAGTCTCTCTACTAAAACTTAGTTTGCTCATCTATGAAGAAAGCTAGCATAGTCTATTTCACCAGACTGTTTTGAGATCCAAATAAGAAACATATATGTAAAAATGCACAGCACCATGAGGTACATGTACATGTTTTGTAAAAATTAGTTGAATGTGAGTAAAAATGCTTTGCTTTTATTTTGAATTCGATGTCAAGAAGTACTTTATGTTGCCCTACTCTTGTGTGCTTCCTAGTTTGTGACGTGTTGTCTTTAAAGTCAAGAGTAGGTTTTGCTTGGCAGGTGACTTAGTTCTGTCATGTTAATGGTCATCTCAAATTTAACTGATTTATTAGTTCAGAATGTGATACATCAAATAATATAAAATAAGATATCTTGTTTGTGATACTCAAATGGCAAGATTATTTTATCATTAAAAAATGTTAATGAGAGACTAAGCCATTCTGCTACCAATGTAGAAAACATTTCAAATATCTAATCCCAGGTCCTTTAACATTGAGTACACATTTTTCTTCATTATATTTAAAAATACTTTTTGTTGTATAAATAATTTTTATGGAAAAAGTAAAATAACACACCAGTATAGTTAGGTAAAAAAATAAAAGTCCCACCAGGTGTGGTAGCTCACACCTGTAATCCCAGCACTTTGGGAGGCCGAAGTGGGTGAGCCCTGGAGTTCAAGACTAGCCTGGGCAACATGGCAAAACCCTGTCTTTACAAAAAATATAAAAGTCAGCAGGGCATAGTGGTGCACATCTGTAGTCCCTGCTACTTGGGAGGCTGAGGCAGGAGGATCACTGGGAGGCTGAGGCTGCAGTGACCAGTGATTGTGCCATTGCACTCCAGCCTGGGCAAAAGAGTGAGACCCTGTCTCTAAAAAAAAAAAAAAAAAAAAAGGCATTTACTGTCTACCTCCCCATCCCACTCATTAAAAGTAAACACTGTTGGTTATGTTTATCATTCCAAAATTTTTTCTATTCATGTGCAAACAAATAGATTAGATAGGTATTTTACAACTCAATATGAAATTATATAGACATATTATCTGTCAACTTGCTTTTACTCACGTAATAACATACTGTGGGCATTTATATGTACCTTCTTAATAGTGACTGTGTGTAAGTCACTAGAAATGACTACAAGAGACCCCACTTGAATCCAGCTCCCATCATGACATACGTAATAAGCTTTATAGATTTAAAAATTAGGAGCATCTATCGAAGAAAGAGGAGGAGTGAGCATAAAGCTGGCCAGTGGGAGAATAGGTTGGACTGACCAGGCCTCTGTGCAAGGTCTTGGCAGATAAAGGAAATCTATACCCAGATTGTAAGGCGAACCTCTTGACCCATGTGGAAATAAGCAGTGTCTGAAAGGAAGGGGAAGAGAAAAAAGAAGGATTAATGTTTTCTATATAGCTACTGTATGTCCAGTACAGGACTGGGCCCTGTCTCATACTGTAGCAAATGCAATTCTCATCACAATTCTGATAGGCAGGTACTATTGCCCTTAATTTACAAATAAACTGAGGGCTTAGGCCAGTCACTAACAAGACACCTAATAAATGTCAGGATTGGGATACAAGCCCTGTCTCTAAATCCAAAGCCCCAGCTCCTTCTTTGGTATATGGGTGGGATTAAAGTGAACAATATATGTAGGGTACCTATTTCAATGCTTTACAAATGAGTTGTTCAGAAAAATCTAGTCCTTCTTCCCCAATATATAAATATATTTCAAAATGTCTGTGTATCCTAAATTAGACACATACGGCAGGAGGGAAGTTTTTTCTTCATACTTACTACCAAATGCGATACTATATAATAGTGCGCCAATAAATTTTAGCAGAGTTGGAGGACCAAATTTGGTACTGGCTAAGATGTGACATGCTTGAATTTTAAAAATGAAAGAAGAATCAATTGTGATTTTATTTATTTATTTATAGACTGAGAGGGTCTTTACCCTTTCAACTCATAGCTATGACAGAAGAATCTTGGATATCAAGTCTTCCTGTCGTAACAGCTCAATAGGCATTTAAACTTCCAGTGAGTCAGAGATATGTGAGTTGAAATTCCACTGAAATGTATGGTGAGAAAGTACTTATGTCAGCTCCTGCTAAGCTCCCACTGAAGCACTTTGCTGATCATAATTAATCAGGGAAGTTTGCTCACTGACATGTTGTACAGGTCAGTCAAGTTCTTGTGCAACGATCTGGGGAGCAGCTCTTGACCCACAGTTATGACAAAGTGATCAACAGTCACTCGCACAGGAGCTTGGTCTGCTTTACTCATGACCGTATGCAAGAACTGCAAGAGAGAGCCTGGGATCCAGGAGACTCTCAAAGAGTACTTAACAAATGAATGAATGAATGAACTCAAAACCAGTACGGAAACTTCAGTGCTGGTCTCACATTTGTCACTAATGGCCATGTTGTACACCTTAAATAAATAACCAAAGGAAAGAATAAAATAAAGGAGGCGATCATTTCCTTACCTTTGCACTTAGATATGATCTGGGATATTGTTTTCAGATCCAGCTGTCTTTTAAAACAATACATTTTAATAAGGGTAACAAACTAAAGTGTCTCTGCTGGTGGGCGTCTAGAAGGCTGAAGGGTCCTGAATCTTATAATTCAGATGGAATTGAAATAAACTGGAATCATCCAGTGAAGATTAAGACTTGAGAAAAGACAAGACAGCTTCATTGAAAGACAGCAGCACAGTGTCTAGATCAAGGAACTATTAGCCACAAATTGCATTCTTTAGATTTTAGACAATATCTGGATTATGGTGCTTGCTTCTGGATGCAACTTTTAAATCAATTGGTTCTCTTATTATAGGAATAATAGATTTTCATGGTTAAAAAAAACCAAAATACTGTGAGGCATCTCATCATCATCCCAAAATCTTAATTGCATTCCTCAGAGAAAATGAATGTAAATAATTCAATATGTTTACTCCAGGTTTTTTATGCAAATATAACATATGTTGGCATATTTTTAAGCTTACATGGGATCAAGTTTTCATAGTTTGACATTTTTGACTTAGGATATATTATCTTTTCATATTATCCATATACATTACGCTTCATCCTTATTAATTGTTACATAATATTCTATGACGTGAATGTGCTATAGTTCAGCTTAATTCTCTTTTGAATATTATAGTATATTATACTATATCCTATTGATAAAAATTATTTCCAATTTTTAAAATTACAAATAATGCCATTATAAACCTTCTTGATCATTCATTGTATACTTCTGCAAGAATATTCATAGTTTAAGTCCCTAAAGTGCTGTTACTAGGTCAGAGGACATGTGCATGCTTGTTTCAATCTTGTTCTTGTTAAGCTTCTCCAAACTGCCCTTCTTGAATTGCCTGTTTCTTTGCTTCTTCACCAACTAGATATTTTCAAAATTTTAAATATGTCAAGTGAAAAATATCTCATTGTTTTAATTTGCATTTCTTATTTTATTTGTGAGGTTGAATATTATTCCATGATTATTGACAATTATCTATGAACTTCCTGTTTATGTATTGGCCTGTTTTGTTAGATTATTTATTTCTTTTCTCTTTGTCTTATTGATCTCTAAGAGTTCTTTGCAGATTAAAAATATTAGCCCTTCGTCATAGACATCACAAATGTTATTTGTTAGTTTGTAGTTTTATCTTTTGATTTTGTTTATGGAATTTTTCATAGAATAGCATCTTTATTTACTTGATTTAATTTTTTATTATGTTTTAATTTTTGATTTATATTTTTATTCATTTTTGAATAAAGTTGAATTTAGTCTATTTCTTTCCTTTATGATTCTGAGTCTCATGCCATATCTTTGCCAGGCCAAAACTATATATTTTTAAATTCCCCATTTAAAAAATATTTCTATGGTATTTTCTATGTTTAAATGTTTGCTCCATCTGGAATTTGTTTTAAAGAGTGAAGCAGAGATCAAATCTCCTATTCCTGCAAACAGCTAGAAATATACCTCAACATTATTTATTGATTAACCTATTTTTACTCTGATGACTTGAAGGGCTATTTTTATTATACACTAAGTTATCATATGTATTATGTCCTACTTCTGGATTTTCTATTCAGTTCTTGTATAACATAGAATATTTTCATTTCTAGCAGATCTCATACCATTCCTTCCACACTTCTTCCACTCTCCCTGGCCCCCCGCCACATACACTCCTCCACCCTGTTCTCTTCCATAACATTTTCCTGGTTGCTTAGGCATGTTTATTTTTCCAGGTGACAACTATATTTTTAAAACAATGGGATTAAATTAAAGCAACACCAACCCTCCATCAAAACGACCAATCGTCACTTATGTTAGGCTTTTCTTCCTGTGAAGCAAAAGCAGGGTCTCTGTTCTATGTGAAGCCTCTCTCTGCACCTACCGCGCTGATCCACAACCCCATTTGCCCTCGCAATTATTCGTCTCTCTCATTCGTCATTAGTTACTTACTAACGATGAATCCTTTCACTAGGCATCTGAATACACCTTAACATCACCCACTTGAAAAAAAAAGCAGAAAACCTTAGCTCTATTTTCCACTCTTCTTTTTGCCCCATTTCTTTGCTCACCATTTCAGCAGAAATTCTTAAGAGTGGTTTGTATTTGCTGTTCCCACTTTCTCACTCCCATTCTCTCTTCACCCACTCAATCAGACTTTTCACTTCACCACTCCCTGAAGCAGATTTTATCAAAGTCACTGATGTCCTTCATTTGACACGTCCATGGTCAGTTCTCTGTTCTCATCTTATTTGAGTCTCAATATCATTTGACACGGGTGATTATTTTTTCTTTCTTGATGTGTTTTCTTCCGAGGCTTTGGGGTCACCACATTCTTCTGCCTTTCCTCCAGCCTCACTGGTCATTCTTTCTATGTCTTCTCTGATGTTTAATCTCTTACATCTAATCTCTAAATATAAGAGCACGTCAGGCCTCTCATCTTTCCTCTGCTTTTCTTTTCACCTCTTCTCTCATCTCCTCTCCTCGTCCCTCCTTCCCCCTTTTCCCATGCTCTGCTATTTTCTCCTTTCCTTCATCTACTTGATCTTATCCAGTCCCATGCCTTTCAATATTCTATGTCTCCAACTGCAATCTCTCTCTCTCTAAGCTTCAGAGGTCTCTCTCCAAAGGTCTACATACAATCTCTGCTTGGATGTCTGACAGAAACTGCAAACCCAATATGTCCAAGACAACTCTTGTTTCCTGCCTCCAATTGTCATAATCTGCCCCCTAATCTTTTGTGTTTCTTTTTAGATGGAGTTTCACTCTTGTTGCCCAGGCTGGAATGCAATGGTGCAATCTCTGCTCACTGCAACCTCCGCCTCCGAGGTTCAAGCAATTCTCCTGCCTCAGCCTCCCAAGTAGCTGGGATTATAGGCATGCGCCAACATGCCTGGCTAATTTTTTATTTTTAGTAGAGACAAGGTTTCACCATGTTGGTCAGGCTGGTCTTGAACTCCTGATCTCAGGTGATCCACCCACCTCGGTCTCCCAAAGTGCTGGGATTACAGGCATTAGCCACTGTGCCTGGCCATGCCCCCCAATCTTAACCAGAGGTGCACGTGGCAGCACAACTCTCTCCCCTGTACTAAGACTAAAAGCATTGACATTGTTTTTGGCTTCTCTCTTCCCTTCATACTCTACATTAAATCCATCAGCAAGATCTGTCAGTGGTACTTCCAAAACACATTGCAAAGCCCTACTGCTCTTCCCCATCTCCCTTACTACTACTGTAGCTCGAGCCTTCATTTTCTCAGTCCTGGGATCCTAACTGGTTTTTCTATTTCCACTCCCTCCCCTTATTCCCCTGCAGTTGATTCCTTACAGAGTAAACAGAGTGATATTCTCAAATCAGATCCTATCACTACCCAGCCCAAAATGCTCAGATGAAATTCAGCTGCTTACTATCGAATGTAGAATTTACAAGACCTGACCCTTTATTGACTGTATGACCATCTCACTCACTATTCTCTCCAAAGTCCACTCCACTATAGCAATTCTGCCCTCCTGGTTGCAATGAGCTGTCTCAAGGTCTTTGCTTTTGATAGTCCTTCTATGGGAGAACCCATCTCCCTGGGGTTTGGGGGGCTGTGTCTCTCTCATCTTTAGGGTCTTAGCTCAAATACTGCCTCTTCAAGAGGCTTCTCCATCTACCTTAACTTGAGCAGCATTCCTCCACACCCATACATCCACACCCAGTCATTCTTGACCCTACTGCCCTATTGTATTTTTTTCGTGTCGCTTGAATCCTTCTTAAATGATAATACTTTTGTCTTCTTCCACTAGAAGGTAAACTCCATGAGGGAGTGATTTTGTTTGTCATATGAATGTATGTGCTGTTATACAGGAGATTTCTGTAGCTATATACAATACCTGGAATAGCCCCTGATACATAGTAGGCCAATAGTATGTTGGATGACTTTTGGCAGTTCTAGGAAGAAACACCTATACCATTTGGAACCTATATCATTTAGAATTCATACATTTATTAATTGCGATTACATAGAATTTATTGATTACTGTAAGGAGACATAACACTTTTAACATATTAAGTCCTGATGAAAAACAGTGAATATCTTTCCAATTACCCAAATATTTGTTTTTAAATCGAAGTTCTTATAGCCGTATTCTGGTAAAAACCTTTTTAAGAGGAATATTTAGCTTGGAAAGTAAATACACAGTTATTATGACATTTATCTCCAAATACAATGCCAACTGAAAGAAGAAACTAATTTATTCACCATATTCCAAAGATCAGACCTTGATGGGAGATAAAGGAAACAAAATTCTAGTTCAAGGAAGAAGTTTCTAAAAGTTAAAGCTATTCAACCTCAGATTGAGCTGTGTAGTGAAGCAGTGAGCTCTCCATCACTGGAGGTGTTCAAGCAGAGACTGTGCAGAGAAGATTCTTGTATCTATGGAAAATTGAACTAGAAGACATCTAAGGCCTCTCTTAACTTTCAGGGACTATGATTCATATTACCACTACAAGTCTCAACAAATTTGATGTATCTCAAGAAACTGAATCAACCCAAATTTTCCCCAACCAAAGATACTTGAGAGGTTCTGAAACTGAGTGGTTTCATGGTGAAGAAGTCTAAACTCCATTCATCCAGCTCTGCCCTATGAATTATATTTTCTTTCACTAAAATAATCTTTAAGACTGGATTCTCCTAGAACCTACCTCTTCTGAAATATTTTACTTTACTAAGACACCCTGAAATAGAGGGTGCTAAAATCCAGAACAAGTTGGTATTTTCCTTAAGAAATCAGATGGCAAAGTTGAACAGCCAACAGGTTTTTTGAGATGTTGCTTGCTTCTGCAAGTTATTGCTTTCAAATAGGCTTACTAAATCAAATACTATGAGGCTCTATTGAAGAAGTTTTGTCCAAAGCTGTTACTATTGACCTGCAAACCTTGACTTTTTTTTCTCCCTCCAAAACTTTGAAACACTCGTTGAGAAAAAAAGAGTGAAAAGAAAGTAATAATGATAGTAGCCTTGCTTGCTATTATCATCATTTGAAAGAAATGAATGATATTGTTTGCCAAAGGCCCAAGGCTGTGGAGCTAAACCACAATTCTAGATAGCTCAGCAAGGCTTACCAGAAAGCAGAGAGTGCACTTCTTTGTTCCAGGGTTTTATGGGAAGAAATCATTTCACAGCTTGTATGGATTCTGCAAAGGCCTCAAGCTAGAAAGTGTAAGGTGGCCTGCGGGAGGTGTGCAGGGGTCACTGAATGCTACGAGATGTCTCTTCAAGCTGGTGGATTACACTTACGAGCTCTCACAATGTGACTGCCACTCTGACCTTGCCGCTCAAGTCCAGGGCTCTCATGAGCAAGGAAAGAGATTCTGAACCAACCCATGCTCACGTGGCACTATGTCATTCATTTGTCAGTCCAAAATTCAAAGAAAAGAGACCACCTAATTCTCAAAAAAAAAAAAAAAAAAAAAAAAAGCTGTTGCACATTTGGGTGTATTATGGCCATATCTTATACAACAAAATTTTCTCTTAGGAAGCACACAGTGATTTTAGTCACTGTCAGCAGCCTAGAAAATCCACCAAGCTGGCTTCATGGAATTTCTAGAAGCTCATTCAGAGCTTTGAATGACATTTCCTTATGTGTATACCACAGGCTATGGTTTGTAGGCACAGTCAGGATTATAAAAAATCCTCTTCAAAACTCCCTTATACAGAGAGACGGTATGTCTGACATGATGAGAAAGACAGTCACCTGAGACCCAAGGAGCTTGCCTTTAAGATTTGTTTGATGACTTTTCATTTCAGGAAAAGCAAGGCTAATACAACGTTTCCTAAACGGGAACGTCTGTTCCAAAGGCAATCCGGTCTGTTGGCTCTCCGGCTACAGCACAAGATCTCCCAGCATTCGGGGAGCTTGTCTCCTTTCCCTTTACTTTCATGTTTTCACCACCCAACTTTACTTTCTTGGTTTACAAAATGGGGGTAACATTACCCTCCTCTACACCTAACAAGGGTAATGAAAGGAGCTAATAAAACATTTTGTATTAAAAGACTTTAAAGATTTTTAAATCACCATTTAAATATTGGATTACATTATTACCTAGGACCTGAACTTAATTGTAGAACATTTTGCTTTTGTTGTTGTTTTGTTTTTTACTTGCATTACTTGTAAATGATGGGAAGAGAAGAGATATGAAGAATAAATTTGTCTCTAACCATTCTTAAAATATGATTTTTCTGTAGAAAGGAGGATACTATGTGTGACACACAATGAAACTTTCTTGGGTATGGCTTTTAGAAACTAGCGTCACTACTTTGTGGGCATATTCAGATATAATAAATATATACATAAAGTTAGTAATGTTCTTAGAACTTTATTATAAAGACTATGAAATGCATGGGTTGGAAATTACCTTATGCAAAATTAGAGATTACCTTATAGAGGAAGCCTCAGTAGATAATCATCTGATTAACTGACTTACTGCTTTTAACCAGTTTCACTTGTTGTTTAGAGTGTTTTTTCCATCATGATTTTAAATGTAAGTTATAGTCACAAGAATTTTTTTAAATTCAGCCCCAAGAGGAATTTTAGAAATAATCAAGTCTATCTTTTTGTTTTATAGAAGTAAACACCAAGATTCAGAGATGTTAAGTGATTAGAGTAAAGACACACAGCTAATGTATGTGGAAGAGAGATTAAGACTCACCTCTTCTGGCTTGCAGCCCATTGCTTGTTCCACCCCATGCTACCTTAGCCCAAGGTAAGAAATATTTAATTGAGGGCTAATGACAAAAGACAATGAAGACATATTGTATTTCTTCTTTGGATTTCTTCATATATCACTGCAGCACTTAGGAACTCAGATAATTATACTGTGAGGAGACAAGTGACAGGAGAGCAAAACACCTCCTCTAATTCTTAGCCCTCTGTCAAACGCAAAGGATGTGGCAAATTGCTACCTGTAGGCTCCTGGAGGCAGGCGGGAGAGCAGCATTACTCATACAAAGAAGCAGTCCTGGCATCTCCCTTTGTGAGATGTAAACCTAAGATTTGGGGACATTTCAGGAATGGGAGTTTGGACAGGGAAACCCCTTAGCCTCACATCTTGGACTCAAAATATTCTTTCCCCAGTTCTTATCAAATTAACTTGAGCCACAAACAACCACCTCAGCTGGGGAGAAAAGCCGGATGGGGAACGGTGAGGTCGATCCTCGGTTACTTAAACTCTTCAGGTTTTCTATTATCTAATTCAGTTTCCCTCTCCATAATGAAGATCAAATTATATCCAGGATTCTGGTTTGCTGAAAAGAGAGGGAGATCATAGGAACATATCATTTTACAGAGGACAATACCAGCAATTTCTGAATGAATCTGGCAGCTAAGCCTGGCAATTATTTGGACCAGCACTCAGTGGTTCTTTGGGGATAAACTGAGCTAGAAGGGCTTTAGAAAGGGCAAAGCTACAGTGGCATCCAGTCTTCAGGTAGGAGAGATCGTTGACTCTTGCTACTCACTTCAGCACACTCTCTTGTCACAATATTTTCCTAAAATTCCAACATATTATCATGGAAATGCAAAAAAGTACCCCATTATATTCACGAAAATGTTAATTTCCTACTTACAGCCATTTGGAAGAAAGCCTCTTCCCCAAAACAAGAAAACATTGGAATATTTTGCACACCAAAATGTTTGAAAATTTTTTTATAAAGTGGGAAATGTGGGGTTTTTTAAATTGTAAGGAAATTTGAATTAGTTATTTGTGAAATAACTAATTCAAACCAGATGCCTAGAGAAACTGAGTTCACTGTTCTTTCTCCAACAGTATTTCAGTAGAGTAAGTGTCTGTGTTGCCTTGTGCAGAGCAGAAGTGTGGCCAATGGATAGAAAAATAAAAAGCTGGATTCCGGTTGCACGTTAGGAAAAATTTCCTAATGTTTCACGCTGTCAGAAAAATGGTACTGGGTTTCATCGAAAGTCCCCATGGCTGAAGGTGTTTATAGAAAAGGGAAGGAAGCTGAGACGTGAGCTATATGGCCTCTCAACGCCATTGTAGAATTTTCTAAAACCCTCTGCTTTATGACTAAGAAACATTTCTCCATGTCCATGGCTTTTGTAATTTAAAACTCATGGATTCTTAGAATGCATATTCAACATCTCTCCAAACACGACAAGAGAAAAATGAATCCAAAAACAATGGCTTTAGAAAAGGAGTTTTTTTATTTTTAAAAAGTCTTATCCGTGCTTCCATTCTTTCAAGGGAATCTTCTAAAATGATTCAAAATTGTGAATAACTTCTGAGCATTCAGTCTCACTGTCATTGGTTGGTCATGGCCTTGAGGTGGGGGTGCCACCCCTTGCCTGAAAGCCAGCATAGTCACATTTTCCTGCAATGGAAATAGTTGATGTAGGCAACCAACCTTTTTGCCATGTTTCCACAAAGCAGTGTAAATGTTAGTAGGTCACAATGGAACAGACAAAGAGAATTTGACAAGTAATCTGTTTATTCTTTAGATTATAAAACTGCTTTCAGGGCCACATTAAAGTAATACACACTTGGCCAAGAGAAAGAAATCATCACTTGGTACAAATAGAATAGGGGCTTTCAGACAATCAGGGGAAGGAAGGCGAGTTGCCCCTCTGCCACACAGGCAGTGAAAGAAAGTAGAAGTACTGTTTCAAAGGTCAGTGTCACCAATACAAAGCACAAAACTGGTGCAGGGGAAAAAAGCAAAAATAGGCCAAAGATGGGGAAAGTGGCCTTCAACATTTTTAAGCAACATGATATATAAATGGGAGAAAAAACAAAGAGTAGGAAACTTTCTGATTATTGCAGTAACATAGGTCATTGTAAAGATGTCATATATTAGATCGCATACACTCAAAAACTTAAAAAATACCTAAAATGCGCTTTTGTCTTTGAACTGTCTTTGTCTGTCTGTCCTCTCTCTTTTTCATACTTCTCCCACATGCTGTTGGAAGACTTGTCCTCTTTCGATTTGCCTGCATGAATTCCATCTTATTCTTTACATTGCAGCTCAAATATCACTTCTTCTACAGAGGGGCTTTCTTTGGCCCCCATTTTATTCTTCCCCTGGGTATCTATCTCTTTTCTTCATAAAATGTACACACTTTAAAATCACATTTGCATTCATATGTTTTCTTCGTGTCTCACTCCAATAAGCTCCTCGGGACCAGAGACCTTGTCCTTTGTGTTTTCCTCTTAGTCCTCAGTATTGGGCATGATGCCTGAAGAAATGTTTTTCCACAAATAAATTAATGTCAGAATAGGATCAGAATGGTGATAAACAAGGAGGGTCCTCAGCATCAGGTGTCTGTGGTGGCTGGTGGGTGGGGCCCACCACTACCTTCTATGCCCAAACAGGTAGGTGCTATGGGACCTGATGCTCTAGATTAAGAGTGCAGGGTTAAAACAGAAAAGTTTTCTGTTGGTAAATGACTTACAAGAATCCAAACAGTCCAATCTTCTTCAGTTCTCTACTACTCAGGTTGACCCGCATAACTGAGATTGCTTTACCACAGTCTATTACCCTGACCAAACATTAATGTTGAGAATGGCTAAAAGACTCTATAGCTGTTTATATCTACCCAACATAACAAGTTGTTTTGCTTTCTGAGAAATCTTTTATTTATTAAAGTATCACATAAACAGACAAATAAATAAAAGTTTCTGAACATAGAGTTGCATCTTGCTTTTTTTAAGGAAGCAGCTTGAGGGACCTTCTAACCAGACAAAAACTGGCCCTGGATGTCTCTTCTTCCCAGTACTAATCACAATTGAAAATTTACATTTATGGTTGTGATTATTATTTAATATCTATCACACTCAAAAAGACTATAAGATGCCTAAAGGTGGGGATATTGTCTGTTTTTGCTACTATAGTATCCCTAGCACCAAGCCCATAAGAGATTCAATGAACTGATGAATGAATGAATGAGACTTGCATTCTTCCTAGGCTTGACTTTCTCATCAGCTCTCTGGGTATGTTTGAATAAGTCACTTTATCTTGCCAGTGTTCATTCTCACATTTGAGATATCACTCTGACCCCTTCTTAGTATAGTTTCGAGGATCAAATGATGCAAAAATGACCTGAATGTTCTGAAAAGGATAAAATTCTATTAAAATGTGAACTACTATGCAAGGAATTACTCTTGCTATCAGGGCAGTAGCTATAGGCAGTGGAGCAGAAAGCAGATCTGAGATCAAGTATGACCTGAAAGCAAGTTAGAGCTGGGACAGGAAAAGGATTGGACCTAAGGGCTAACTTCAGGAATTCTGGATTATTAGAATCACCTATTAGAAGTTCTATCTGTGGAGAAACTTCCTATGTCACCTAGAGAAAAAAGGAAAGGAAATGTGGATCCCCGGAGTTGACACTCCTGGGAAGAGAAAGACCACCTTGGCCTTCAAAGGGAGGATGCAAGGAGACAAAACAAGTCCAGAGAGCTCAGTCCTGATTTTATAGTTCAGGGTTGGCATGAGATTGTAGTAGATGGTGTTCTGGATGTTATCTAGCTTGGCATTAGAAACACCAAAATTTCCTAAATCAAGAGAATAACAAAACTCAAAGAACAAGGTTACATTTGGAGAAAGGGGTGTCTTCTAGCTGTAACAATTCAAGAATAATACTAATAATTAGTACTATTTATTGTCTAAAATATCTTAGTAACTTTACATATGTTCATCCCTAACATCAACTCTGTAAAGTAGGCGTCTCTAGACCTATTTCACAGATGAGGCCCAGTGAGGTC
The DNA here is from genome assembly GCF_028885625.2 of Pongo pygmaeus. Classification (NCBI taxonomy): domain Eukaryota; kingdom Metazoa; phylum Chordata; class Mammalia; order Primates; family Hominidae; genus Pongo; species Pongo pygmaeus. Next base: position 191,394,114 of record NC_085930.1, read on the forward strand.
AAGTGACTTGCACCGGATCACACAGCTACATGGCAGAGCTAGGTATCAAACATAGGACTGCCTGACTTCAAATGTCATGCTCTTTCCCCTCTGGCTCTCTAGCTGGAGACCAAACCATCAGGACTAGCTACATAGTGTGCAAGGCCCAGAGTAAATTGACAATGCAGTATCCCTTGCATTAATTAAGAATTTTAAGATGCCAATTGCAGAGCAATAAACCAAGCATGAGGCCCTTCTGGGTGTGGGGCCTTGTGCTGTACAGGTCATATTCAAAGTTGGCTTAAAAGGATAGAATAACTAAAACCCTACTTCACACCAGTCCTCAGGACTCCTATGGTTGAAGCTTTGGCCAGAGAAATAGTGACGACGGTGGTAAGGCAGGGCAAAGCCTAGTGGCATGGGTAGAAGCAGGGGAAGGTCATAGACGTGAAGTAGATCATCACTGCTGTACCTTCCAGGGATCGTGCCACCTGAGACTGGCATCAATGAGAGGGGTCCGTGAGCCTGACATCCTGGGAGCAGCCCCCACTGAAGCTGAGTCTTGCACCATGGCCATCACCGTCCACATTCTTGGTTATCCCCAAGACAGGTGCCCTGGGGCAACAAGGTAGCCAACTATAACATAAACAAGCAAACATTTTAACAAGAATGAAGAGACAAAATTCCCATGAGAAATGAAATAAGAAACATTCACTTGTAAAAAGCTCAAGTTACATAGAGGCAGAACCAACAGAACAGGGCTTTCCTGGTCTAGTTTCAATCACTATCATAGCTAAGAGGGCAGAACAATCCAAAGGGAAGAAGTTCTTTCAAGAACAAATGAAATTAATCTGGTAGAAAGCTAATAATGACTGACAAAAATTTGTGGGCCCTGAAGATGCAATTTTTGTGAAGGACTTTTACCAACATTTATGTCTTTTCATACTACCATAAAAGTCATACGTGCTAGTCCAGAAACCTGTAAAACAGAGATTCACGGTGAACAAGTATCAATCATAATTCTATCACTCAGTGATAACCATTGCTGATTTGACCCTTTGGTATAGGAGCTTTCAAACATATACTATATAACAACATACATATACAAATAATTATTTTCAGGCACGGTTTGAGCCTTAGCAAAAATATCATGATTTTTCCCTGTTGTCAAATATTATTCTTTGTGATTTTTAAACAGCTGCATAGTAGCTCATCAAATAAATCCTCTTCGACATGTTTCTGGGGTTTTTTTTGTATTTATAAATAATGCTAATATAAACATCTTTTGCACATACATACATACACTTCCACTAATATATTATTTATTCTTGGTGTTTCTAAGAAAACATTTTCATCTGGTATGACATTTTCTGTTTCTACTCTTAGGAAAAGCCATGGAAAGAAAGTGATTTTTTGTTTTGTTTTGTTTTAATTTAATTTAAAGTTCTGGGATACATGTGCAGGATGTGCAGGTTTATTACCTAGGTGAAAAATGTGCCATGGTGGTTTGCTGTACCTCCAACAAAGTGTTAATGATAGTGCAATAGCACCCGGGCAGATCACCTTCTTCATGTTTCCAACACTCCCTTAGCACTTCACCTGCACGTCTTTGATAGGAGTTCCCACCCTCTCCTTCCTTCTTATTTTTTCTGTAACTGGATATTCCTTGAAGGAGAGGGCACATGACACTCATCTCTGTACCCCTCAGTGCCTCGTCCACATTGGGTGCTCCATAAATGTTTATGCCATAGCTGAGCAAGTTCCTCAAATCCTGTAGCCTAGTCCTAATTCCCATCCCTGCCACCTTTCTTCCATAATTGATGTGACATTTCCTTCACAGTTGAGGGATTGAAGTTTGGAGATGTGTCCTGAGGGGGTCAATTAGTTCCTTTGATGCATCTACCACCAGGTGACCAGAGGTGGGTCTTTGAGAAATTTACCAGGAAAATTGGTTTAGGATTTCCTGGGTAGGTCTAGAAGAATTAATATGCTGAAGTTTATAGTTTACACTCTTGAGAAATGACTTCATGTTTTACACTCAAAATTAATTACACTTCTTATATTCTGCAAAGCACTGTTAACCGAAAAGCACTGATAGACTTCTATAGACCATTCAATGTCATATAAAAGGAAAAAAAATCTGAAGCACAAATGATGTACTGCCTCTTCTTAAATGTGATGAAACTCTATTTCTAAACATTTGTTTGGCTTATTCTACTCTCAAAAGGGTGCCTTGGGCTTTTCCCTACTTCGGCCTTGAAATATTCTGAGTTGCCTGTGGCTGTTAAAAGTGTTAAATCACATCCTATCTCTTAGGAATAATAATAATTTTTAAAAATCAACTCTCATGAATACTCTGTACTGATTAACAAAATCGCCTTCAGCTGTACTGGTCTCCTACTATGCTATATGCTTCCCCCTCTGTGCAAGGCTTATGGCAGAAGCTGGAGTGCAATCGTGAATGAAGCAGGGCCTCTCCTTCTTTCAGGAAATTTTCAAAGTAATAGGAAAGACAGGTCAGTAGGCCAACACCTGGTGGGACAGCCTCTGTCCTAGATGGTCTTAATAAACCCACTTTAGTTCTTTCTGGGTAACTGAGAGGGCTTACCCAGCCTTTTGTAAACTAATGTTTTAAAGCCAGACAAGTTTGCATCATTCACTGAAAAGAAAAAGCGAATACCACTCAGTACAATAAAAACGATTAGGTCAACAAATTAGATTTCCACATATACATGCTTCTACATTTAATACATTTTTAGGAGAATGTAGAGTGAGCTACAACTCCTACCTGCAGAAAATTCAGCCCTGCAGGCTCCCAGCCCTTCCTTCCCAACAAGGAAAATGATGATTCAGAATGAGGGCCGGACCGTTTGAGGGAATCCCAAGGGGTAGAAAGTCAAATGATTCATTCCTGGGTCCCTGGTCACTTTTCTCTCCTTAACCCTAAACACCCTTAAACCTGCACACTGAAGAGGCATCAAAGCATAAAAAAAAAAGAGTTGGGGAAAATCTAGCTTTGAATTTTGGCTGATCTATGTATTAGTCTCAGGTTTCAGGTAAGTTGCTTCACCTCTGAGCATGGGGAAGTGCTTGACACAGCAAACACTCAGCATGGAGTAATATTAATAATATGATTGCAGTAGTGAGTGCTTAAGAGCGGGCAGTCTGTGGTTCCTGACCAGACTGCTGGGGGTCAAATCTCTTTCAGCATTATATGTTCTGTGACCTTGGGCAGTTCATTTCAGCTCTCTGGGCTTCAATTCCATCAGCTGTAAGATGGAGATAAAAATAGGATCTTCCTCATAGGTTGTGAAGATTAAACATATTCATATATGTGAAATGCTAAGAATATTGTGAATTCTTATTACAATGATTAGATAGTTGCTGCTGGTAGAAGTCATGATAGTGCTGGTGGGGAGTGATAGTTGTAAGAGTCTGTGCCCAACCACAGCCCCAGATCCTTTCTGTTTATATTTAATTAACCTCTGGCTAATTCTATTAGAATTTGAAGAACCTAAATTACTTGCATCTTCCCTAACTTAGTAATGACACTAACATCTGTCAAGCATTTCCCATGTGTCAGACGTAATTCTAAGAACATTGGAAGCATTGGCTCACTTAATTCTCACAATAATGTCAGGAGGTAGGTACTCTGATTAGCTCCATTTTACAGAGAGGGCGAATGAGTTAGTAAATGGCTTGTCCAAGAGTACATGGCTAACTGCTTCAGTTAGCTCACATAGTCACTCTTAATTGATAAGATTAAACCCAACCATGCTCATTGCTGAATCTTACTAGGGCTTGATTTCTTCCTGCAAATAGCCAATAGCTATGGAACATTATTTGAGCTTCCAAATGCCTGCTGTTCTATGTAATCACAAGATGCTATTCTAAAAAGCACTTACGAAATGACCAGAGTTTTCACCACTGAAGATCATGGTATTTTGAGAATTTGACTGAGCATTTCTCTCTGGCCCCTGTGTTGGGATAAGAGGGAGTGCTCCTGTTTGCATTAGCCAAAGGATTGTGAACTATTATCTTACCTTGTTATCTGAGCTGCTGGTGCACAAGGAAGTTTCCTTTGCTAATGGTTGAACTGCTCTTCAGATAAAGGCCTCCCCTAGATCTCTGCAGCACTAATTAATCAGCTGTTAAAACAGTAGTTGATAAAGACAGGCTTACTTAAAGTTCGAATTGCCTGCAATCAGAGATAACAGGCGAGTCCCTTTTGGCAATGAGATATGAAAACAGGAGAATGATCTGTTATCAAAGTGAACATGGCACTCAAATGAAAAATGTGGTTCAAAAAATAAAGCAACGTTCAAACTGGAAAAAAATAAACAAATAATTGTTTCTTTTAACCTGTGTCGGGAGAGTGAAAATGTAGCAAAACACACGCGCACAAGTGAATATTAAAACATGATCCACACTAACACTTCAGTGTGAGTCAGGTGAGCAGAAGTGGAACAGGTTTCATCAATGGGGTCACACAAGAATGTGTGACGTTTCCCTTTGATGGCTCCTTATTTCCCTTTGACGGCTCCTTATTTGCCTATACTTATTATTTTTAAAAATCAAATTTTTCTCAGAAGCAAAGGACATGCTTTTTAAAAAAATACTTTCTAAAGAAATCACCTGACAAAACAGGTGGATGAATGAAAAAAATTTATCTGAGAAAACGCCTAGATGAAAGGGGGAAAAAAGGCATGTAAGTTGGTAGACGTTAGTAACATTTTTCCAACAGGTATAGCGGAAAGAAAGGATCTAACTGGTATAAATGTAGAGGGAAGGACAACTCCTGAGGTCTAAGGAGGTTCAGACTGGTAGAAACAAACAAACAAAAAAATTCCTGTGTCTGAAATTTAGGTTTCAGAGTATGCAGAATTTTAAAAAATTGCATATGGACCCAAACTGAGCCATAAGCAAAAAAAAAAAAAAAAAAAAAAAATCATAACTTTCCTAAATGATGCTGTGTTAGCACCATCACATACATTGAATTTTGAATTTACTTGGTTTCTTTTTTTTTTTTTTGAGACGGAGTCTCGCTCTGTCGCCCAGGCTGGAGTGCAGTGGCGCAATCTCCGCTCACTGCAAACTCCGCCTCCCAGGTTCACGCCATTCTCCTGCCTCAGCCTCCCGAGTAGCTGGGACTACAGGTGCCTGCCACCATGCCCAGCTAATTTTTTGTATTTTTAGTAGAGACGGGGTTTCACCGTGTTAGCCAGTATGGTCTGGATCTCCTGACCTCGTGATCCACCCACCTCGGCCTCCTAAAGTGCTGGGATTACAGGCGTGAGCCACCGCCCCCAGCCGAATTTACTTGGTTTCATAAACTTAGGATGGTGAAGTGGAAAGATTAGTGGATTTGGAATCTGGCAACCTAATTACAGAATAATAGTTACTATAAAAACTAATAATCAATATAAACTTGAGTAAATAATCTCTCATCCTCAGTTTCCTCATATATAAAATGGGTGAGTAGAGTGGAGAGGTCACCAAACTATATTACTTTCAATATATCTTGCAAGACTAACATCTTATAATTCTAGATTTTACCATGTATTACTTGTATTCGAATACTATAAATTTTATTGACAATTTTAAGCTACATACCCAGGAGCATCCCAAAAGTTTCAAAATGCTTGGGTTTCAAGAAGCAGTATGAGCTACAAAACACAACTATGAATGTGCAAGGCTTTCCTAAAACTCTCTTAGAAATTTTGATCTTTAAAATGCAATGGTAATTCATAATAGCTAAGAACCTTTTGACAAAATTCCACTTACTTACATATTTACAGAAGGCTGGCACAATGGGAATTAGATATCACTGATTTTCCATGTCAGTGATCCCATTTTGCATGCTTGAAATTGCCTTCTGGATGCTTTTTTCCCATACCACTTGATATGTGTGTAACATGATCACCACTGTACCCAAGAGCTTTACCGAATAAGACGGAACTCAGTCATTATTATTACTGTAGAATGTGGCAGTTCAGGAAGTACACGTGTGAGCAGCAGATGAGGCGGGTATGAGTTGGGTGGTGAGCAAGCCGGGGCCTGAGAATCAGAGCACCCCCAATGTCCTGTACAACCATGGGCATGCCATTCCACAGGCCCTCAGTGAGTCATAGTCCTCTCACATGAACCATAGATAATAATAACCTAGCCACAGTCACCACATGCTGCTGGCTGTCATTCAGAGGCGCTTCACCTGATCTACAAAACCGGAGAAGCTAGTGTATAAATTCAGGAAACTATTATTATTCTACTATCTAAACTATTATGATGTCTTTGCAACCTGAGAAAGAACCAACCGTGGCAAGTAATAATGAGAAAGGAAAAGAAATATCCCTTAACTAGTTACCAAGAAAGTAGCATTTGAGAAAAAGTAAGTGCTCATGATTATTTCTCCGAGATTGACTATAGAGAACCTGCAAAGTAGGATACTATGCATAAAAGTAGTTAAAACATAACAAGCTTTTATCATATGCTGGGTATCATACTACAGATTTACACATAGCACCTCCTCGAATTCTCAGGAAAACTCTATTTTATAGAATGGGAAATGAGGCACAGAGAGGTCAAGTTGCTCAAGATCGCACAGCTAGTATGTTGCAGTCTGGATTTAAACCCAGGTGGGCTGGCTCTAGGACCTGTGCTTTTAACCACTACTAAGTAAAGTTGTATTTGTTTGTTTGTTTTTCATTTTTGTTTTTGTTTCGAGATGGAGTTTCACTCTTGTTGCCCAGGCTAGTGTGCAATGGTGCAATCTCACCTCACTGCAACTTCTACCTCCTAGGTTCAATCAATTTTCTGGCCTCAGCCTCCTGAGTACCTGGGATTACAGGCCCCCGCCACCATGCCCAGCTAATTTTGTATTTTTAGCAGAGATGGGGTTTCACCATGTTGGCCAGGCTGGTCTCAAACTCCTGACTTCCTTCCTTCCTTCCTTCCTTCCTTCTTTCCTTCCTTCCTTCCTTCCTTCCTTCCTTCTTTCCTTCCTTCCTTCCTCTCCAGTGTGGCCGCAAGGACTGAGTACTCACAAATAGACTCGTCTAGATTTTTAATATGATCACTATTGTAGCGGAAGTGCACCCTATGCCAGTTAAAATAAATCTTGACGCTAAGCCACAGCTCCTTCCCTTTTATTCCTGCCGCCCACCTGTTAGATGGATAACCCCCACAGAGGGCTTGGGATGACTATGCTTTCCTAATCTATTTTTAACTCTCACTCATATTTGCAAGTGGAAGACTCTTATCCAGATGCCATGCTCAGTTTGGGCACATTGTGATGCACAGTAGTACTCAAGAAATGCCATAGAGGCTGTTGTGATTGCTGTGAGCAATTGCCATGAGCAATTAGCTATCTTTCCTGGACTGCTCAAGACTTCTCAGAGACGAAAAAGTAAACTGTTTTCTTCTTAAATTCAATGCACAGATTCCACTCATTCACTAATTAAATACCAAAGAAATCTGCCCTTATAAACTACAGAGACACGAGTCATACTTGCCTGGATTAGTTTCCGGGCTCAGATCTCTTAGAAGGATTTTCTTTGCATTATTTGCTACATTTTTGCTCCTGGTGCTCAACAATAAGTGATGAGTGAAGCCAGATCTTCACACAATGCCCTGAATCTGGTTGATGTCTCCTTGTTCCCAAGCACCTGCTTAAAAAAAAGGCGTGAGTTCCCCTGGCCTTCCACACTATTCCAGTGGCATGCTGTTCTAGTCAGTTTGGGGTTGAGTGCATATGTGCATGTGTATCTGTCTGTGTTCATTAAAATATTTACTTGGTTTCTTTGTTTTTTATTTTTTTCTTCCATCTAAATGCTTAACTAATAAAGAAAAGAAAACCAAGGTATGTGCTTTATGTCAGGGGAGAGGGGAAAAAAGGACTTAGAAAAGTCCTGTTGAGAACAAAAGCCTTTTGTTATCAAGGTGTCTTAATATTAGCGTAATGACTTCAGAGGATGAGATAAGGTAATGAAAGGTAAGATGGAGTGAGATAAGATAAGACTAGGTGGTAACATCAATAAGTAATACAGTGTTAACGTACAAAAGGTGAACACATTAAAAATGTTTGAATCTGAAGAGAAACTGTAAAATTAACCTGGGTTTTAAATGGGTCCAGTGATACTCTAGTTTATGCTACAGAAATTCAATAACTGACTCTACAATCTCCAGAAAGACTTGTTCTTCAGAAAGCTGCTTAAGGAAGCACAGGTTTGGAACCACCTATTTTACTTATGCTATTATAAGGAGGCTGCTTCTACTGGTAAGAAGTGTGCCAACTCCCATTTTGAGGTCATGCATTAATTCTTCCAAATGCTGCGTTGCTTTAGTAAATGCTTTCTCCTATTTGGGTCTAAAAGATCAATGACACATTGCAAAAGTAAAATCAGCCACATTCCAAATTAAGACACGCATGTGTCCAAAATTTTGTTAGTATTCCACCCGCCCCTCCCAGCCCAACCCCCGCTCCGCCCCATCCTGGTAAAGGAGTATAAATGGCAGGATAAAATGTCTTTTTGAAGCATATTGACATAAACATTTCTTTATTTATTACAGTGTTGATCTTGGACTCAATAACGGTTAAAGCCTTCATTTTATGGGTGAAAATACTGAGGTTTGGAGAGGGGCACAACTTCCTGAAGGTTATATGCTTCAGAATCTGAGCTGAAACCCAGCTCACACAGGCCAGTGAGGGTTCTTTGAACCACACCATACTGCCCACTACATCTTTGGATTGTTATTGTTAATAGTGAAACTTTTGTCTTTTGAATATGCTATAGTCCAAAGTGCTTCCCTGAAAAGTTAGAATGCAGTTCTCTTTCATTCTACATGAAACACTTTTCCAACACAAAAGAAACTGGATTTGCATGAGATTAGAAGAGGTGACTCGCTTGCAACAACTATTTTCAAAATTTTTCTTGTGACTAGAGCAACAGCCTGGATGTTTTGTGAGACTGAGGTTGCTTCCAGTGTTCCAATTAAATCTACACATTCAATAAGTAAGATCTTAGCTATGCTTTTAGAAAAATACCCACTAAGTACTTATTTTTGTTGTATTAAAAAATATTGAGCATTCAACTTCATTTTGCAAGGTAGAATACACCCATTTTTAGGAATATTATAGTTGTCGAGATTTGGCTCATTGGCTTACCTGCAAGGCCTTTGGGTCTTAAAATAAATGAAATCTTTCCAAGGCCTTGTAAAGACTTTGTGGGGTGGAAGGACAGCTTTGAGACAGCTTTTCCCAGCTCTCAGTGGACAACACGTAGCAGCAAAATGATTCACCCACACTTTATTTTTAATTGGAGTTTCAGTGAGTTCAAGCGTGAGAGTTTCCTGCAGGTTCCAAGAACTGAAACAAGCAGTGAAGCCCCTCATTCACGTCCAGGCAGAACTTCATTTATTTATTTATTCATTCATTTATTTTTATTTCTTTTATTAAAGTTCTGGGGTACATGTGCAGAACGTGCAGGTTTGTTACATGGGTATACACGTGCCATGGTGGTTTGCTGCACCCATCAATTGGTCATCTACATTAGGTGTATCTCCTAATGCTATCCCTCCCCTAGCTCCCCACCCCACAGCAGGTCCTTGTGTGTGATGTTCCCCTCCCTGTGTCCATGTGTTCTCATTGTTCAACTCCCACTTATGAGTGAGAACATGCAGTGTTTGGTTTTCTGTTCTTGTGTTAGTTTGCTGAGAATTATGGTTTCCAGCTTCATCCAGGTCCCTGCAAAGGACATGAACTCATCCTTTTTTATGGCTGCATAGTATACCATTGTGTATATGTGCCAGACTTCTCAAAAGAAGACATTTATGCAGCCAACAAACATGAAAAAAAGCTCATCATCACCGGTCATTAGAGAAATGCAAATCAAAACCACAGTGAGACACCATCTCACACCAGTTAGCATGGTGATCATTAAAAAGTCAGGAAACAACAGATGCTGGAGAGGATGTGGAGAAGTAGGAATGCTTTTATACTGTTGGTGGGAGTGTAAATTAGTTCAACCATTGTGGAAGACAGTGTGGTGATTCCTCAAGAATCAAGAACTAGAAATACCATTTGACCCAGCAATCCCGTTACTGGGTATATACCCAAAGAACTTTCCTTTTTTAAAAAAAAAAAAATCTTCAGAGAGTGGGAGGTAGGGTAAGAGATCAGCAAGGACTGAAGGAAGCCTCCCCAAATGAGGTTCTGTTTTTTGGTGTGTATTGTTTTTTCATGAACTAGTTTATCTGAATACAAATTTCCTCTATTTGCAGTCCTTCCTTTTGTGGCCCTATTTTCTTGCCTGGAATTGCAAGAAGGAAGGGTCTTAGGCAAGTGAGCAGCAGTTTTAAAGAAAGGGCAGCTCCTGATCTCTTTTCTTTGCAATGACATTTGTTGATTTTTACATTTCCAAGTCTGGCCTGTTGGTCTTTTTTAGTTTTATACCCTATTTGCCTTCATAAAAAGAAAAAAGAGAGAAAAAGAAAGAAGAAGGAAGGGAGAAGGAAGGAAGGAAGGAAGGAAGAAAGGAAGGAAGGAAGAAAGGAAGGAAGGAAGTGAGGGAAAAAAATGGAGGCTGGTTGGCCCAATTTCCCATCTGTATTTACCTGTAGAAAACATGAGGGCATAGTATTTATTTATCAATAGATGACTAATGTATAAAGAGCAGATTTACATGGAAAAGTTCCTTATTCAGTTACACATGGTCAAAAGGAGAGCCAAAAGATCCTAGGGAGAGTGTATTCTGCCCAGTGCCCTATAAATTATGTGGTTTTCCAGTCTGGTTGTTGGAACAGGCACTAACTTAGGACAGACTCCAACATGCACACCTAACCCATGACAGTACTGGACACTGTTACTGCTAATCCTTTCTGGTGGTTCCTTCCCAGGCCTCCAACAGCCTCCTCACATGCATGTCCTGATGGGTATTCTACTGAATATGTGAGGCAGAGCCTCTGGAGATACACAGCCTTCTCCTCTCTGGTACTTCATCCTGTGAATTCTAGCCACCTTTGTCATCCCAGCCTTTAAGCACTGCTTCCTCAATTCAGGGAATGTATTGGACCCCGCCTGTATTCTCTCTCCCTGCACCATAGCCTAGAAACTCTCTCAAGGCAGTAAGATGGGTAGGTTTCTTAATGTGTTCAGGCTTCTATAACAAAATACCTTAGACTGGGTAACCTATAAACTATACAAATGTATTGCTCCCAGTTGTGGAGACAGTGAAGTCCAAGATCAGGGCATCAGCAGATCTGGATCCAGTGAGGTCACGTTCCTCATAGATGGCCCCTTCTAGCTTTGCTGTCACATGTGGAAGGGTGAACAAGTTTTTTTCAACCTCTTTTATAAGGGCACTAATCTCATTCATGAGGGCTCCATCCTCAGGACCCAATCACCTCCAAAAAGCCCCACGTCTGAATACCACATTGGAGAGCAGGTTTTAGCTCACGAATTTCGAGGGGGACACAAACATTCAGACCACAGCCATAGGATTTACACCACTTGTTTTTCATCTCACCAGGATCACTGCCCCTCATTACCTAAGGCCAGTGTCTCAAAAACTGAGATTTTAAAGCATATTTTCTCTGTTTTTAAGTTCTTTCAGGCGGAAAGGTAAGTCTCATTCCTGTTAGTCTATCTTAGCTAGCAACAGAAGTGCAAAGGAAGCTTTGAGGAATTACACTATCTCTAGACAGATCCTGATAAATCCAGATATGGATAAGTCACAGCTTCCTTCTTTCTTCTCTCCTTTACTCTCTTTGTAGACCAAGGAGATTAAAGAGAGAGCTCCATCTCAGCTAGCTGTAATCATTAGCATTCTTTTTATGATACTTCATGCGAATTAGGGACAAACATTTACTTTGCATTAACTACGTGCCGCGATATGCTCAATGTTTTCTGTCACTTATCTCTTAAATCTTTGAAACCATCCTCCATAGCATGTATATATGTATACATATATATATGTGTGTGTGTGTGTGTGTGTGTATCGCATATATATATCTCCTATATATCTCATATATCTACATGTGTGTATAGATATATATTTTATGTGTATATATATATTTGTGTGTGTGTGTGTGTGTGTGTGTATATATATATACATATACATAATTTTCAAATGAGAAAACTGAAGCATTGAGAAGGTAGGTTGGCTTACCCAAGTTCACATAACTGATAAGTAGTTGAAGTAGTGGGAGTGAAGATTCAAAATCAGAACTGACTCCAAAATGAGCATCCTTTACACAGTGTAACGCTGCCTTCAAATTCTGTCTCCTAAACATAACTCCTGCAGTGGGTATTATTATCTCTGTTTTACGTATTTAAAAAACAAGTCTCAGAGAGATGAAGTGTTTGGCCTTAGAAGGCCCCGCCTCAATGGAACCCAGGCCTGCATCCATGGCCCATGCTATTTCTAAGTCACTTAACTGCTCCTGAGGGTTCTGAGGATGCAGTAGTCACCTGCTCTTGGTTTACTATTATACAACCTTGGGGTCTTATTTAAAGCAATTTTTAAAGATAGTCTTTGTTGTTAAAGTTGTAAGGTACATTACGAAGAATGATGCGAAGTCCACATTGCTCAGCTTTACTAAGACTAGGAATTTACTATTCTTTCCCTAGACTTATTTGAGAAGATTATTACTATTAGCTTTGATCCTGATTTCACAAATTCAGACATATAAACAAAAAGGCTTCTCCCAGGCAAACTAGATGAATATCCATTCACATTTGTTTAGTTGTATCTATAGTATTCATATCTATGTATAACATATAGGGTAAAATTATGGGAATATGTTTTTTGGCTTCTTTCATGGATTTCTTTTTTCAAAAACTAAGTAGACCAGTAAATTTCCTTACGTCGTTTTGAGATGAATTTTTATAACGACATCAAGCTCGTTTTTATGGCGTATTTTGGAAACTAGTTTTAAAATTATAATTGTAAGGTATATAGTCTTGCAAAGACAAAAATTCAATAGAACAGAAGAATATAAAGTGAAAAAGTGAAATGCCCTTTTCTCCTTAATTCTTATCATTCTCCAGGGGTAACAATGAAAACAGTTTCTTCTGTGTCCTTTCAGAAATTTTTATGTATAAACATGCTTATAGAAATAAATATAAATATGTTTCTTAGTTTCATGAAATAGGATCATACACAAATATGTATCTATATTCTGTATCTGTCTACTTTCTTTTAACTTGATATATCTTAGATAGCTTTTTGCATCAGTTTATATAGTCCATTGCATTTCTTTTATCACCTGTATAATGTTGTACATCATACACATATGAAATGTATAAAAATACCATGTTATAGTTAAGTAATGTCACTCACTGGAGAACATTTAGATTGTGTTCAATTTTTTGCTGTTATAAGCATTGTAGCAATAAATTCATTTTGTAGATACATCTTTGTTAACATAAATTCTTGGAAGCATAGATACTGAAAAACATGTGCATTTAAAATTTTGTTAGATATTTCTAAGTTGCCCTTCTTAAAGATTGCAACAATTTGCTATTCCATCATAAGTATTTTAGAGTAGAACTCAGTAAACACCTGTTTAATGTGCATGTGAATGAGCACCCACTTCTCCATATTCTTGTCAAGGATTGACATTGTTGGACTTAAGAAGTCCTTATCTGGTAGATGAAAGTGGTACATTGTTGCTTTCATTTGCACTTTTAAAATTTCCAGTAAGTCGAACACTCTTTTTAGCTTTCTGCTTATTCACTAGCCATTTATATTTTATTTTCTAAAAACTATTTGCGCCCTTTGTCTATTTTCTGTGCAGTGATTTGTCTTTTCTTATTGATTCTGTAAGGGTTATACCATAGACTGAATGTTGTGTCTTCATCAGATTCATATGTTGAAGTCTAATCTCCGATGTGATGTTATTTGGAAGTGGCACCTTTGGGAGCAGGTTAAGTCTCAAGATTAGAACATTCATGAATGGGATTTGCGCCCTTATGAAAGACACCCCAAAGAGCTCCATTTGCCCCTTCCATCATGTGGAACGCAGAACCAGAAAGTAGGCCTTCACTAGATACCAAATCTGCCGGTAACTGGATCTTGAACTTCCAACTTCCAGAACTGTGAAAATGCAATTTCTGTTATTTATAAGCCTCCCAGTTTATGATATTTTGTTATTTCAGTCCAAACTAAGACTAGCAGTTTGTATACTTATTACATTGGCCCTTTCTCTGGCATATATATAGGACAAATTTCTTCCTAATAAGTTGTTATATTTTAACTTTTCCTTTGTCTATACATAAATTTATTACTTTCATGTGTCAGAGTTATCAGCCTTTCCTCTATATTGCTAGATATCTGATATCAAATTTATACTTTACACATGGAGTTTCTGTGAAGATATATTTCTAAAGCTGATCTCCTTAACATTGCAAAGGCTATTCGAATAATATATTAGCTACTTAATTAGCCAAATTAAGAATGGATTTTGAATAACATATTTTCTTTTATCTGAAAGGTTGAGGACACTAAAGAAAAGGAAAGTTCTGCTATTATGATGATATAAATACAGAAATTTAAATACATTGAGTTAAAAAATAACTTGATCAAAGTGAGAGGAATAGGGAGCTAGGTGGGTGACTGACCTCCAGACTCAGGTGCTAAAGGCATGAAAGTAAAATGTAAATGGAGAAAAGACTTAAGAAGAGAAATATGAGAAGAATGACTGAGGAATAGAAGGAGATAATCCAACAAGGAAGGGAGGCCCAGTAAGAGTGAGAGAAAGGAGTACTGCAAAATGAGGCCAGGTGCAGTAGCTCATGCCTGTAATCCCAGAACTTCCGGGGTCAAGGTGGGAAGATCACTAGAGGCCAACCTGGGCAGCATAGTGAGACCCCATCTATTAAAAAATAAAGAAAATAAGCCAAGCATGGTGGTTCATGCCTATGGTCTCAGCTACTAGGGAGACTAAGTGGGAGGATTGCTTGTGCCTAGGAGTTTGAGGCTGCAGTGAGCTATGATGGTTCCACTGAACCCCAGCCTGGGTGACAGAGCAAGACTCTGACTCTAAAAAAATAAAAATAAAAAAGGAAAGGTTCAAAGACAGAAGAAGATATTTAGTGAAACTTGAAAAAGAGTAATAGATCTGAAAGAAGTGTGGAAAGGGAAGCTCCAGTTGAATACCTCCCTTTCATTTCATTTCTAAGATGTCCCTTCCTTCCTATCTGTACCATTCTGTGGGCCCAGGTGAAAATCAGCTTCTAGTCAGCATTATCTGTTACCACCTCCAAATGCACAACTCTTTTATTTATTTCTTTTAACAAAAGAAACAAAATTCTTCATCTCATATGCCCCCATGAGGACATTGATATAGTTTGGACCTTTGTCCCCGCCCAAATCTCATGTCGAGTTGTAATCTCTAATGTTGGGTATGGGGCCTGGTGGGAGGTGTTTGGGTCGTGGAGGCAGACTCCTCATGGCTTGGTACTGTCTTTGCCATAGTGAGTGAGTTCTCCTAAGATCCGGTCATTTAAAAGGGTGTAGCACCCCTCTCCCTCCTTGTTCCTTTCTCACCATGTGAAGTGCCTGCTTCTGTTTCATCCACCTTCCGCAGTGAGGAAAAGCTTCCTGAAGCCTCCCCAGAAGCAGATACTGGCACTGTGCTTCCTGTATAGGCTGCAGAACTGTGAGTCGATTAAATCTCCTTTCTTATAAATTATCCAGTCTCAGGTATTTCTTTATAGCAATGCAAGAATGGTCTAATACAGACATCTTCAAGGAGGTAACACTCAGATTAAATCTTTATTCTGTCAATTTTAATTTTGCTGGGTAAGAAAAATTGGAACATAGAAAAATGGATGACTTGATATGGGTTTTTCAGAACTAGAAGAAAAATTTTAGTTTTCCTCTTCATATTCTTTTGGACCTCACTGGGCTCAATCTTAGCTGTAAAATGAATCAACACAAATCAGCATTGTCATCTAAAACACTTTTATAAAACAATTCTTAGAATAATCCCTGAAAATTAAGGGGTAAGAAATGAATCCGATGTCTTATTCCTTTTTTTGAAGATCTTAATTAATTTAATGTTTTTATCACTCTAAAGAAAGTTTTAAATTCCTTCACATTATCCAATCATATATTTAAAGCAAAGAGAATTCTCGCCATTTCTGTGGGGTTTTTTTTGTTTGTTTGTTTGTTTGTTTGTTTACAGATGGGGTCTCATTATGTTGACTAGGCTGATCTTGAACTCCTGACCTCAAGTAATCCTCCCATCTCAGCCTCCCAAAGTGCTGTGATTGCAGGCAGGCGGCACCGCGCCTAGCCACCATTTCTGTGTTTCAAAACAATCCTGCACATTTGAGGTTTGGCTAGACCTGGCATTAGCTTTGTTACAATAGCATAAACTTTCTCTTTTAAAAATGGAAACACATTCTGTTCCTCTCATTCTTTTCTATCCTCCCCCATCCCCTCCCTCCCTGTCTGTTTTTTAACTGTGGGTTTTAGACATTAAAAATATATCAATTTCTCCATTTCTCTGGGGTTCAGGATTTATGCAGTTGAGTCTTTTAACTTTATGTGATTTTTGAGATTCTATTTTACTCTTGTCCTCTCTGCACATCCAAGTATGTCTATTTCTTAGCGAGTGATACCTACAAAATATGACTAGTTTCAGAACTATTTCCAACTTCTTTGTTTTGTCTTGTATTTCTATTGTGGCACTAATTACTAGCAATATGATTAATGCACTACTTACTGGTGGCTTTGTTCCCTTTGTTTTTCTGATAATGCTAATTAATCCAATTTTGAAAAAAATACTTTCAGTTCTGCTCATACATGTCAGATTGCAGGTGCCTTGGAAATCATTTTTCTCTCCTTTGGTTTTAAATTAAAGTGAAAAGTAAGAGTAAGCCAATTAGTGATGTGGCTGAAAAAAGTGCTCTTACCTAAATTGTTCATCGGGAATGTCTAGGGCCAGCAGTGTTAGAAATGGCTCTGAAGTAAGAAAGTTTCAATTCACTAGAAAGTTGTTTTGCCTTTTACTCATTTCTTATTATTGTGTGGGAGGAGGTGGAGGAGTATTACTTAGGTTTAGGTGCAACAGACTTATTCCCAAGTGGAAGCACGGTTGAAGATGGCTGCCTAAGATACGAGTACCAATCAGACTTAAACCAGAACACATTTGCCCGCTCCTATCTAAATGTCTCTCTTCCCGCAGCTCTCTCTTAGCAGGTGCTCATTAGGTTTAACGCTGGGAGACTCAGTTTTAAACTTGTAGTTGTTATTTGCTGTGCAGTTTGGTTTATGTGCGCAGCACTCATTTTCTTTGACAGATCAATAATACCCAATGGACGCCCTCCATTAAACTTCTTTCAACACTTTTTAAGGGCTCTGCTAAATTACACTATATATATTAAAATTTGAGTGGTGCCTAGCTTTCCCGGACACCAAAGATGCAGTGATTTTTGCCCTAAGAAATAATGAACTTAAAAAAAATAGATTTCATTTCTCCTCTTTTTTTTAAAAAAAAGAACTTCTTAGAGGATTAATTTTGTATCTACTTTTTAATGGATTAGGATTAAAAACCTCCCCGAACTTCAGAATCATTGCATAAATAACTACATTTTTAATTCATGCTCTTTGATTCAATGTATAGAATTGTTTATTCTGCATATAATTTCAAAAATTTTTAAAATAAAGTTAGAATGCTTATGCCCAATATGGCATACGAAAAGTGGCTGCTTTTTCCCTCGTAGATTAACCATTTACCATCAATTATTTCTCATTTTGATCCTGCATTCTAATCTATGTGTTTCTTATAGAATGCCAAGGAGGTTTTCCCAAATGCCTTTAAGAACTGCAGGAAGGTGGGCTATCCCCCTGCCACCACCACCTTTGTTTATTTGTTTGTTTCCTTTACTTCTTCTAAATAAACTGACAGAGGAAATCTGTATAACCTCTCTTATTCACTCAGCAGGGGTAGATTAAAAACGCACATGCTGCAAATAGTTAAATATTTCTGTCGAAGTTCAAGGTTGTGCTTTTAATTTTTAAAATTAACTTTGAAATTGAATTCATTTCAACAAAAGGCAGGAGACTTGGTGAAGTCCCCACCCCTACAAAATTGGATTAAAGTGCTAATTGTTTTATCTGAAATATCACTTTCAACTAATTAATTCATTTTGCCCTTCACTGAATTGGTTGGAAACCCCAAAAGATCTTTAAGGAAAGAAAGAGAGAGCTGTGTGCCTTGACCTTCCCTCACCCCCAATCACATCTTTATTTACTATACTAAAACATGAAGCTCTGCCATAAAACAAAAGATAGGAAAATTATGTAGGCTGAGGGAATAGTTCCCCCTTATGAAATGCAGACTAATAGATTTTCTTTTTCAATAAGATTCAGTTTATGTTTTTGAATGGCTCTAAAGAAACTATAATCACATTAATCTAGACTTTCATTTATGAAGCACCAATTCTTCCTTCGTTTTCCAATTGTCCCTGGCTTGTATATTAGTGAATTTTGTTGACGGATTCCACGCCACCCAAAAGTTGTCAAATAAACTTGGCATTTCATGGTATAACCCTTTGGAGTTGTACAATGGAAGGCCTTATTTATTTATTTTTTTTAGGTCAGTTAGAAAGAGGTGAAATACCCTCATAATTTCACCAGCTTTTCTTTACTCATTATACCTTTAGTTATACTACAGAACCATTCCACTATCTGTTATCCATTTGCATGAGGCTCGTTTAACTGATTTTCAAAAGTGGTTACATATACTAGGTGTTACACTTACTTTTTTTTTTTTTGATGGAGTTTTCACTCTTCCTGCCCAGGCTGGAGTGCAGTGGTGTGAGCTTGGCTCACTGCAACCTCCACCTCCTGGGTTCACACGATTCTCCTGCCACCTCAGCCTCCTGAGTAGCTGGAATTATAGGGACACACCACCATGGCCAGCTATTTTTTTTTTGTATTTTTAGTAGAGGCAGAGTTTCACCATGTTGGCCAGGCTGGTCTCGAACTCCTGATCTCAAGTAAAGGTGATCCGCACGCCTTGTCCTCCCAAAGTGCTGGGATTACAGACATGAGCCACTGCACCCGGCCAACACTTACTTCTTTACCTGGCCTACACTTACTTTTTTAAAAGGACTTAAGTGAAATTCTGTTAGGTAGTAAAATGCCTTCAAAGCATATTAAACATCTGAAATGCTTTCATGCAAGGGCCCTGAGTATTTGGTAAAGTGTTTTGTGAATGTTTGTGTGGGTTTGTTTTTTGTAGCTCATTGATTATTTTTTAGTGTTTGATTCTTTTTTAATTCTTGAGCATATTTAACAAATAAAATGTGTTTCATAAAACTTCAAATTTTCAAAGAAAGTTTCAAAATACAGTAAGTCTTTATTGTAAGTTCTAGTTTTTCAGGTATAATTGCTTGTCTTCGTATTTCTGCAATTTATGTATAATGACTAAAATCAATAATGCCACCTGTGAATTAAATAACACTGTATTTGCCCTGAGTTCTATAATGGTCTGTTGACTACCTAGTGACATAACTGAGCATCTGAGCAATCACTCTGTGTGGTATCAGTTAGTACTGTTTGTACTGCACGTACAAGGAAATGGTATATTAATTTTATTTAATTAATTAATAATATATTCTAAGATCATCAGCTATTGTTTATTGAGCACTTATTATATGCCAGGAACTCTGCCAAGGGCTATCCAAATGCTGTTTCATTTCATCTTTGCATCAGTCCTCTGAGGGAAGTATTACTAGCAATTCCACTTTACAAATGGGGACACTGAGGCTCAGTAAAGTTAACCCAAGGTTACACATAACACATTTGTCAGACAGCAAAGCACCTGAGAACTGATTCATCTCTCTTTAATTCTGGAGCAAAGCCACTGCTCATTTTGGAAATTCAAAAGTTATTTTTATTAGGAAGTGACTGTTTTGTTACCAATTCAGTGAGGAATATTCAAATTGCTCATCTTGGAATCTCTGTTAAGCATGCTTTCAGAAATTTTCAGAAGATAAAGTGACGAACAATCTAGATTGTCAATAATCTGACTACAGGACCCTGGAACATTCAAGAAATTTCACGAATTCAGTTAAAAATAAAAGGAAAGGAAGGAAAGAAGAGAGAAAGAAAGGGAAGAAGTAAGGAAAGAAGCAAAAAAAGGGGACAGAAAAAGGAAAGAAAAGCATCAAATTAACACCAGGTTGATAAAATTTTTCACTTTTCCCAACTGCTCGCCGTGGTACTGTGGAGATCACAGCTTGAAATGGCTTAACCACTTTAGCAGCCACACAGAATCTTAGATCTTAAAATGTTCTGTTCTTGAAGAGGGACTGATTTTATTCAAAAGCCAGGATCATTTGTAATCTTTCTTTGCTGGAAAATTAAAACAAATGCAGTAGAATTATCCAAAGTTTTTAATTTAAATATTACTATATAGTCAGTTTACTAAACTTTTAGAGTTTTTAAAAATATTTCTATCTTCGCATATATAGGTAATCAATTTGGTTCATATATATTAAACACACAAAGATAGTTTGTATGTGTGTGTGTATAAACTCATTCACTATATATACACATTATATATATAATTATATAGAAACACTTCTTAAATTTTGTCTGTTTATTTGATTTCAAATAATTATTACCTTACCTTGATTGACAATGGTACATATGAGAAAACAGGAATGATTTCAGCAATACTCCTTCCATAGCTGATTATCACTCCATTTTTTTACATGGTCATTATCTATAAAACAACATGCATTCAGGCTGGGCGCGGTGGCTCATGCCTGTAATCCCAGCACTTTGGGAGGTCGAGGAGGGTGGATCACGAGGTCAGGAGATCGAGACCATCTTGGCTAACACGGTGAAACCCCATCTGTACTAAAAATACAAAAAATTAGCCGGGCGCGGTGGCGGGCGCCTGTAATCCCAGCTACTCAGGAGGCTGAGGCAGGAGAATGGCTTGAACCCGAGAGGCGGAGCTTGCAGTGAGCGGAGATTGCGCCACTGCAGTTGGCCTGGGTGAAAGAGCGAGACTCTGTCTCAAAAAAAAAAACATGCATTCAAAAATTGCCCCACGATCTTTTCTATATTTCTTCTTTCATTATATATAGTACTTCCTTATTTAAGGAATGGAAATTTTCATGTAAAAGCCACCAACCCCCATCCCTCCCCCCACCTTTTTTTTTTTTTTTTTTTTTGAGATGGTGTTTCGCTCCTGTTGCCCAGGCTGGAGTGCAATGGGGTGATATCAGATCACCGCAATCTCTGCTTCCCGGGTTCAAGCGATTCTCTTGCCTCAGTCTCCCGAGTAGCTGGGATTACAGGCATGCGCCACCATGCCTGGCTAATTTTGTACTTTTAGTAGGGATGGGGTTTCTCCATGTTGGTCAGGCTGGTCTCGAACTCCTGGCCTCAGGTGATCTGCCCGCCTCGGCCTCCCAAAGTGCTGGGATTACAGGCGTGAGCCACAGCGCCCGACCCATCCCCCACCTTTTTTTTTTTTTAAAGATATTCTTCACAAGTACAGAAACTTACTTAAAAAATAGTGGCCAGCCTTTCATACCAGAAATCAACACTAATAAAAGCAATAAGGACCCGCAACTTTAAAATGAGTTATGAAAATATAGTACATGTAATTAATTGTAACTTTTATTTAATAATACAACACAAACCATTGGTAATATTTACTTATCTGTAATTTTTTAAAAGTTGGTTTTCCTCTTCCAGGTATTATATTCTAGAGTCACTTTCCCTTTCCTATATGAGGGTAAGTGTTTGAGAAATACAAAACGTCTTTCATCCAATCTAAGCAAAATTCAGAAGATAAATTAGCCACCAAAAGAAAGGAATTTATTCTAAAGGAAAATAAATTTTATTTCCAATTATCCAGTCTGTTCATATTTCCATTAGAGTTGGAATTAAGAGTTGACTATACTTGCCTACATAATCTTGCATTTATCTTTCCAACCTCAAGACTTTTGTAGGCCTGGCAAGGTGACTCACACCTGTAATCCCACACTTTGCGAGGCTGAGGCAGAAGAATCTCTTGAGGCCAGTAGTTCAAGACCAGCCTGGACAACATAGTGAGACCTCGTCTCTACAAAAAAAAAAAAATTAGCCAGACCTGGTGGCACATGCCAACAATTACTAAGTACTATTCCAGACTCCCAAAGTAGGATTCCAAGTAGTACTTAGGAGTCCCAAGTAGTCTCAGCTACTTGAGAGCCTGAGGCAGGAGGATCACTTGAACCCAGGAGTTCTAGGTTGCATTGAACTATGATCATGCCACTGCACTCCAGCCTGGGTGACAGAGCAAGACTCCATCTCAGAAAAAAAAAAAGAAGTTTCGTATATGTAAAAGTGTGCTACCATCCACCTGATGGATTATCGTGCAGTCACAGAAACTTAGGCTTAGGAAGTGTTTATATTAAGAATTTATAAACATGAAACATGTTTATTTTATTTATGTTGAGGCAAAAAAGTAAGGTACAAAATTACATGTGAACATGATTACAACTATGTAAAAGAAAAATAATAGAAAGTAATATATCAAAATGTTAACAGTGATCATGTTGGGTGACAGAGTTTTGAGTGATCTTTCTTCACTTTTCTCTGTATTTTCCAAATTTTGTATAGAACAAGTATATGTTATTTTCATAACATAAAAAGCTTCATTCAAACTGAAATGTGTGAGTTTAGTCATATTTTCAAGTGATGTTTAAAAGCATTCTTCCATTTCACTGGAGTTATTTTACATCCAGGCATGAAAATTCAGTTTGTGCCAATAAGAAGGCTTATCCTCAGTTGGTAGGTGTGCTGGTAAGGATCATCTGGATACAAAGCAATTGTGTGTGGGAAGAAATAAAAAGAGAGGGAATGGTTAGAACAATCAGATAACAGGAGTAATGGAAGAGTACTCTATTTAATATGGGGGTCCTATTGACTGATTTTAGTTTAGTCCCCACAGATCCTATCACTGAGTTTTAATAATCATTATTAGTAATTGGTTCATAAGTTTTTTGTCTCCATATCCCACTAAATGAAAATGTTTTTCCACCCTATAACAACAATTTTAAAGAATGAGATTAAAAAATAAAACAAAAACATTCCTGACCAAAGTACTTTGTTTTTATTTTGTTTTTTTCTGGTGGCAGTTATGAGAAAAGACCAACTGCAAAAATGAGAGTTACTAATTGTAACTCTCAGAAACTTAGTTTCTTTTTCCTTGTCAGTGAAATGAAGACGAAAATCCATATTTTATAAGGTAGTCTGGAGAAGTGGCCCCCAAAATCAAGTATACTCAAGCTAGTGGGTGAAACACCACACACACACACACACACGTGTGTGTGTTATGCATTATAATTTTGTATACACATACATTTATTTATCTACAACTCTGCTGACTTCAATGTCCCATGGAGTGATTGACCTGGGGCCATTGCTTGTTGCGTGTGTCAGATGACCTTGTGTTTCACACAGTCCAGGAAGGACAGTGAGGGAGGGAAGGCAGATCGCATCACAGGGGGCTGACAGGGCACCTTCACCTGTTAGGCTGCCTTCACCACATTGTAAGGCATTATGGTTTTCGTGTGTTCGGCTAAAAGGAATTGTGGATTATATTATTTGGTATAACTAAAGTATCCCTTACAAATTGAATGAGTGGCTTAAAAAGATCCCTATAGTAAAACCACATACTGAAATTAATAATAATAATGTGAATTCAAATGAACAAGGCAATGGCAAAGCCAGCATGTCTCCTAGTAAAATAGCCACACTAAGTTAAGGATAACGACAATATGTTTAAGCTTTGATATCACTAACAGCAAGCATAAAAACAAAGTGAACTTAGAGCTAGATCCTATTATAAACTGACTAGTCAGGATTTTCATAAAACATGAAGCATACGCAATTGTTCTTGTTAAAATATTATTAGTTGTATTTTTGAAGGCAAAATATTATCGTAAATAATTATAAGCAAAATATTATAATTTATTTAAAATAAAATTTGTTTTATATTGATCATATTCTTTTTAAATCCCTGTTTTTGTGCGCATTTTATAATGTATATAATATAGTGGTAGTGTAGAAAATATATACAATAAATCAATGAATATGCATATTTTGTGGATACATGGTCCAAATTGTGAAACTGTTGGGATGTATGATCAAAGAAGTTTGGCAACCACTGGTTTCAAGGACCAGATCTGAAAATATGTATAAAGTCCCAGGAATAGCACTTGTCACCAGTGGTTGTCAATCTAACGCACTAAGGAATTTCTGCTGAGGTGACTGTCAGTGAGAACTAAGAGATATTTTTAAATTCACTTCAGTTTATACCAAGTCTTTATGAAAAACCTCATTCTTGGTAGGATATTTATATCACATCTGAGGGCACCAGAGGAGTATCCAGTGATCCACAGGCTAACTCCACTTTTCACCAGTATAGAGAGAACAGAAGGAGGCATGGTAACTTGATGGGCTTGAGGCTGGTTGATTTCTGACTCATCCAGATAACTTATCCAGAGAAGTGACGATGATTTCATTTCTAGTAACAAAAGTGACAAGTGATATAAAATAAGCCCAATCCGTGTCTAACTCAGAGAAATTTGGATTTTGGCAATGAAAAACTTTAAGTAAATACAGCGATCGGCTTATATATTTATATAGCAAATTTTTTTTCTCAGATGAATTAAAAATATCATTTATTGATCATACATCTTCTCAGGTCAAGTAATAAAAGTTTTTTTAAAAAATGAGCAATCGTAGTTATTTCGCCCTCCATTATTAGATGGTTTCAATACAGGATTAGAGAATTTAGCATAATTCTTCCCCAGCTTTGCCGCAGAGCCCCCGCATTCAAGGTATTGTTACACTGAGTGAGACAGACTGTTGTGAGAAAGAGGGAGAAGGGGAAATTCACAGCTAGAGAATATTCAGGACTCACATTTCAACTCCTCAAGTGTTATCTCATTAAATGTTTTGTATCTGTTAGGCATTTATATTTGTAACCTGCTAAGTAAATTAGCAACCTTGTTTCTTTCTTCCCTATCCCCTCTTTATTTTCTTCTTCAACATATGGACATTTAAAAGAAAATCAATAAATGAACAAACACAAAGAAAAATACTTGTTTGGAAAATAATTTTGATCCTAACTCTTATTCTTGAGGGATTAAATGATATAAGAGCGAGGGAAGAACTGGACAAATGTGTCTCTCATCTTTTCTCACTTTCCGCCTTTCTTGGACTCTCCTCTCCATCTACTGGAATGTTAAAGAGAGAAAGTTCTTTGGCCCATACATAGTTGGCTCATTCAAATTCCATATGCATTCAGCTGTGCAACTGGGAGAGGCCCTCTGTTTCCTTGGAGCATTGGGGAAGCCAACATAATTTGATCAGTACAATTATTGAAGGTGATATTTAAAACAAACAAAAAGCAGAAAGGCTGGGACCTAGAACAAAACAGTGGTTGAGAGATTTCGAAGAATTTCTTCTGACAGGTTTTTGAGGGATGTGTTTTCAAAAATCATAATTCACCCGTCGTTTCTAAACAGCACAGGGAAACAGCAGCCCCTCTCACCGTCCAAATGCCTGTGCTGCCGTGTGACTAAACACAGCCCCTGCCACTTTTCCAGTTCTGATTTTCTAGCCCTGTGAGAACATCCAGCCATTTAGGGGGTGTCACTCAGGCTTATCCTTTTAATCAGAGCCCTTAGAAGAAATGCCAGTTTGTTTTTGGAGACAGTTAATCTGACGGAAGTAAATTCAAGTTTTGGCAAAGATCTGTGGTAAGATAGAGTGAAAAGCTGCCAAAAAGTATTATAAGAAGAAGAAGAAAAGGTACGACCTCCCCAAGTCAAATGCCAGCACACCTACACCAGTTTCAATCAAGCCGTAGAAAAATAAGATATTTTTAGATGTATTAAGCCTTAGTGCTTCTTTGCCCTGAGGGCTGTTTTATTACCACAGAAAGAGCCTGTAATCACTTTTCCATGAGGTTTTTATAATTTAATATGAAATGAGCTTCTAGAAAAACTACACTTCAAAACAAATCTGAACAGTTATTCCTCCACCTCACCCCACTGACCACAGAGGCCAACCATTTTCTCTCACTTTGCTTCATCTCAGAGCCCTTTCCCGCAGCTCTTCAGACAGCTGTCCAGTTCTGCAGGCTTCAGATCGATGAATGCACCTCCTAGTTTGCCTATGCCCGTCATACTGGTTGAGTTATTGTTACACTGCTGAGCTGATGGCTAAACTGAGACTCCAAAAGAACTTTTGGCATCTTGGCAGCAGAGCTGAGTGGCAAACCAAAGCCTCCATTGTCAGAGTTACCTGTGGATGGGATCTAGGTGATGCTCTGGGCTAATACCCCCCTCTTATAAATAAGGAGATTGGAATTCAGGGTGGCTGTGGTGGACCCAACATCATGCAAGTCGTTAAGTGTTAAGTAGAGAGTATGGGTTAAAGCCTGGGTTTAGCCCATGGGTTTTTCCATTTCACCTCTCTGGACTTTTTATTCATACCAGAAAAATAGGAGTGCTCGTTCAAGGAATATAAAGTGCTTCTTTTTCCTTCTTCTGCCTCTTCATCCACTGACAGGTCACGGGAGTCCTTCTCATGCCACACTGTGGTTCGTGATTTTTCACTCCCTGGAATGCCAAAGAGAATGCTGCCATAAGCATCCCTTTACCGAATTCACTCTGGTCATGGGGCAGAGGGGAGGGAGAGGGCAAGGAAGTTCCAAATAACACTCCCTGCAGCAAAGGAAGAGGAGTGGGGAGGATAGGCGATTGGATTCCTTTAATCCCATATTACAACTGAAGCCACCAAACGGAGCCAAATATGCTCACAACAGCAATCCCTGTTTGCCAGGAACTATAATTTGAGCCATAGGAAACTACCCACATTCAACCATTTTTGACCTACAAAAACAACAAGTGCAAATAATTTGACCTAAATGGTATTAAGCAGCCAACTACATACCAGGAACTCTGTCAAATGTCCATCAGTAACTCAACCATTCAAATCACCAGTGAGTTCAGGCTGGGTGTAGTGGCTCACGCCTATAATCCCAGCACTTTGGGAGGCCAAGACGGACGGATCACGAGGTCAGGAGATCGAAACCATCCTGGCTAACACGGTGAAACCCCATCTCTACTAAAAATACAAAAAAATTAGCCGGGCGTGGTGGTGGGTGCCTGTAGTTCCAGCTACTTGGGAGGCTGAGGCAGGAGAAAGGTGTGAACCTGGGAGGCAGGGCTTGCAGTGAGCTAAGACTGCGCCACTGCACTCCAGCCTGGGCTACAGAGCGAGACTCCATCTCAAAAAAAAAAAAAAAAAAAAATCACCAGTGAGTTCGATGTTTTGGTTCTTCCTGAGCAGATGAGGCAACAATGACTCAGCAAGGCAATGAGATTTACCTAAACTGTAGGGCTGGGAAGGGAGCATGGCAGGATTCGGCCAATTTGGGCTCACTCATTCCTTGTTCCCTCATGTTTTCCCCAGTGGAGGAAAAGAATGTTCCTGCTGCTCACTCCCCACTTCCTCTCCATCTCACCTCCCCTCAGCCTTTCCTGCTCTGGGCACCAGGTACTCATGGTGAATGGTGTTCTGGGATGGAGCCCATGACTCTTACCTCCATAACCCTGCACTATCCATCAAGCCTTCACTGGGAGGTCCCCCTCCCCATTCTCCCATCGCTCTCTTGGGTTTATCCATTCAGCCCTCTGATCCCAGGTCTGGCTCTACCTGAGAAGTTCCCTGCTAGAGAGTTATTCTCCTAAGCCCTAGGCATCCACTCCTCCCCCTCCACCTGCTGGCTCCCAAATAAAGATGGCCCGTGTCTGTGCGGAGGACTGGGCTTCACAGACCCTGTTAGTCAAGTCCCTGGCCACAAGACAGTAGAGCTGGCCCAGCAATCCTTAACCAAGGGTTACTGAAGAGAATTTGAAAGTTAGGTGGCCTTTAAACTTGAATAGAAATGGCATTTTAATTTTCATGAACTTTTCACTGAAATTTGGCATTTTCTTCCATTTTGAATGGAATAAAACAGTAGGATTCACATACCTATAACTTTGTCATCAGCAGAAGTCACAGATATTTTCACTTCCAATTCCAGTTATTGCTGAAATAGTGTTACATTCATCACAACTTCCAAATCATGACCTGCCACCTGCTGTTATTATTTTATTTATCAGCAAAGAAGCACATCTAGTATAATAACAAAAATTTGCTTTTTAATATTTGGTCATTAAATTTTAATACATTTTGGTTTTATTCAGCCTATATATTTTATTTTATACATTTAAAAGCATTTTTCTGAGAAGGGATCCATGGGCTTTTTCAGATAGCCAAAGGGGTCTGTGGCACTCAAATAGTTAAAATCCCCTAGTCCACAGGCTAAAGGGCAGTCAGTTAGGGTTGCATCTGAATACTGCCCTCACCAACTGAGTGGCCCAGGAAGTAGCTGCTGAGCGTCTACGCCTCACAGATCTGTTGTGAGGCTCAAACGAGATGACACCTGCAACATACAGAGTACAGTGCCTAGCAGAGCCAGGCTCCCAGATGCTAATCCTTCTTATTGTTGGGCCATCCCGCCCTGTGGTGTCACTGACCTTACACAGTCCTCTGTCATTCAGAGTTGGATCAGAGGCAGTTGGTGACTTCAAGTTCACTCTTGGTACCCAGTGCTCTTAAGATCCTTCCAGGTACCCACAGATTCTTGTGGAATGTTGCCCTCTCAGAAGCAAGGAGTTCACCATTTCCTCCCATCCAAGCCACTGGTCATCAATAAGCAATCCCTGCCTGATTTCCATGGGGCCATTTCTCTATCCAAAGAGGGAGTTTTTACCAGTGGACTTGGAGTCAGACTTCAGTTCTACCAGCAGTCACATCCTGTTCTGGAATAGTCACTAGTCTGGGTGAGTCCCTTCACCTCTCTGCACTCCCATGGAAGCAGCCAGGAAATCTCTGGTTTGTCCTCTTTTTATAATTTACATTTTATTTTTTAAATTGACACACAATAATTATACATATTAATGCATAATGTGATACATAGTGATGTATGTATTACAGTGATGTTTCCATGCATATAATGTACAGTGATCAGATCAGGGTTATTAGCATATCCATCATCTAAAACATTGATCATTACTTTGTGTTGGGAACATTCAATGTCCTCCTTGTTCACTTCAACCGACTCTTGTGCAAAATAAATGAGAGAGAGTGCAAAGGCCCTTTGAAAACTGTGAAGTGTGATGTAAATGTTTGCCACACACACCTCCCTCTCCCTCCTCCATGCCTTCATGTTTGTTTTCTGCCAGCAGTACTTTTCTCTACCATATTTCCAGGCCTGACTCAAACGGTGCCTCCCGCAGCAATATGCCCTGAAGAAGCCATCTGGGAGATATAATCGTCCTCCACTTTCTCCTATCGCCCCTTTATTTGTATCAGTCATTCAGCACTCTTCACTTTCTACTTTACAGCTTGTCTTCCCTGCCAAGTAAGCATTCTGAGGGTAGGACCATTGTCTAATTTCACTTTGTATAAACAAAGCATTCTGAGGGTACAACCATTGTCTAATTTCACTTTGTAGAAACAAAACCTGTTGCATTATAGGTCCCTACCTAAATATATGAAAAAACTCATTAAAAATATATGAAAAAAACCATTAAAATATATGAAAAAAACTCATTAAAAAACCTTTTGCAAAATGTTGAAGATAATTCCTGCCCTACAGGAAGGTTAATGGGGAGATAATAAATAAAAACATGGGATAGATCAAGTGCAAAAGCATTATCCAAACACCATACTCTGAGCTCTGAAGCAAAGGCAAACAGTGAACTCTGTGGGCTGGGGATGGAGGTATGATATTGTAGGGAAGGCTTCCTGGAGGAGGTGACTATTGCCAAGAGATCAGTAAATGCTGGACTAATAATTTGAATGAAGCAGGAGGGATAGGTGAGGTACTAAGCATGGAGAATTACACAAAGAGAAGACCAAGACTGCGATACATCTATTCATTCTTTCATTTTCTCTTTCCATCAACAAATCTTTAGTGAAGACCTGTTCTGTCCCAGGAAGAGCCCTAGATAAACCCAGGTAATGGAGGGCAACCGATGTGCCATGACAATTATTATTGTGATAGTAAGAGTGTAGCTGTGTCTGTAGTCCCTACCAAGGGCACCACTGATGCAGGAATTCTGGCTTGTTGAAACCTGACAAATGCCATGTTTAGTGGGGCTCCTCATGAGCAGACCATGTTTCTACATAGTGATAGGTGGTCATGGGTGACACCAACAGACTTTTCATCCCTGGGTGACTCACAGGACACAGGGACACTGTGGAGGTTAATGGTCACTGCAGCTGTTACCCTTGACACAACACCTATGGCAGATGGTTTTAGATTCCTCCAAAGAAAGAAAGGCTGTTTCCTAATACACTTGTTTTGGAGTCCTTAATTATCCATTTTTGTAACTAGTTGTTCTTTTGTTCCAACTACGCACCAGACATTTTCTGTTAGTCATCTCATTTAAAATGCTCAGAGACCCCATGTGAGGTGAATTTTTTCCCCCCACAGTTTACCAACAAGAAACAAAGACAGATGTTAAGTAGCTTTCCCAAGGTTACACAGTTTCTAAATGTAAAGCCAGGTTTTGGTGCAAAGCTAGTGTTTTGTTTTTGTTTTTTAACCACATAGTTCTATATTCATGCCTTTTCATGTTACACTTCTTGTATTAAAGCTTCTGGACATATGGGGTTGGTTGGAGACATACTTCACGTGTACATACTTGTCACACCCAGAGAAAACGTTCTAAAACTGAAGAAGAAAAATGCTGATCAGGTCTATGCCGGGAAAAGTAATATGAACCTAACGTTTCAGAATGGATTCTTTACAATTCAAAAGGACTAATAATAAATATGATGTGAACATTATTTTTGGTGAGCAATTAGAATAGCATTATCTTGACAGAATTGAATTTCCATGAATGGAAGTAGGAAGAGTACTTCAGAATCTGGCACATCTTCACTTTTATGTTTGAAGTAGGCACTGGAAACAATGTTTTCCTGAAAACTTCAAAAGCCCACTTATTGTTGGAAATTTGTTCATGGATATATGTAGCTGTTCTTTGGCACTGTTTTGTAGAATGCTTTAATATTCAATTTCAGAGGCTCTCTAGCACAATCATACCAATTCAGTCTGCATTCATTCACGCATTTAAAGAATTAATTTTAAGTTGCGCAAAGAACCATTTGAAATCCATAGGACTTGTAGCTCCCGCCAACCGAGTCATGAATATGCTTATATTGCTTTTCATAACGATGTGTTTGTTGAGCACAGATGTGTGTGTGCACAGAAGGATAGTACAGGTCTAAGTCTACGTGCATGCCCACATACGCATACACACTTTTGCATTCATAGGTACATGTGCTGTGGAATTGGCTTCTAGAGGTTGATTCATTCATTAAATAAATATTACCTGGCACACCCCATGTGCATCTCTTCTAGACAATTGCATGGCATTCAAAGGATCTTCAGATCCAGTCTATTAAGGGAAAGAAGCCAGAGGAAAATAAAATGCTAAGTACCTAACTGAGAAGTGCTATTACTTCATCTATGGCAAATGAGTGGTCAGAGTTGCAGAAAGAAAAATAATAGTAGTCATGGCCTCATACCGGAAGAAGCTGTGTCTTTAGCTGCTAGTGCTAGCTGCCATCCCCTGAACTCTCATCATGTGCCAGGCATTTTACAGACATGATCTCTGGTTCACATCCTTCTTTCTAAGATGAGAAAGCAGACATTGAGGGACATACCTAACGATACACAGAAGCTGAGGACAGAAGCAGAATCCACACCCAGTTCTGCAGGCTGCAAAGTCCTCAGACTTTCCACTCCACCCATTACTCTTCTTCACTCCTTTACTCCCTTTCGCTCCTCAGAAAAAGGAGGAGGCTTTCCTGTAATGGAACAAACTAAGGCTCATGGCCAGTGCTACGCTTTCCCTTCTTGTGGCCTCCACAGGACACACAAATGGGTGCCAGGAGATGGAGCAGAGTGGCAAGTTTGGGAGGATGCTAATAAGAGGGGAGAAATTCCATACTGGAAATAAGCTGAGCTAGGAGGGGCTGGGCAGGTGTTGCCAGAGAAGCCTGTTCATGTCAGGGACTTTGCTTTGTGTAGGCAGGCGCACATGGTGGGTAACAAGGCGCTCCCTCAGCCTTGGAACCCTCCGTATCTCTCATGGCCCCAGGAAAGACCTAGGCTCAACACAAAGTAAAATAAAAATGTAAGGCCCCGTCATGGGATCTCTGGGGCTATGATGGTGGACCAGCAGCCTATACAGCAATAGGTGGCTCTCTGATATCCTGCATTCACACCTCCCATAGATAGTACTGTCTATGATTCATGATATTGTATATATTGATGCATACACATTTTCATATACATGTTAGAGATAAGAGTGGTCGACATCACTAGAAGACAGCTTATTTATAAAACAACATCCTCCTGATAAATTTTCAGAGCTAAAAATTGGCTTTGGGAGTAGAATTTATTATTTCTATTGTTAAATCCGAATAATATTAATTTTTCTTGCTAAAGTACTTAAGTGCCCTTATTTTGTTTTTACTAGGCATATTTTGTTGTTGTTGTTGTTTCTGAGACAGAGTCTCGCTTTGTCACCCGGGCTGGAGTGTAGTGGTGCGATCTCGGCTCACTGTAACCTCCCCTCCCAGGTTCAAGCAATTCTCCTGCCTCAGCCTCCTGAGTAGCTGGGACCACAGGCGTGTGCCACCACAGCCGGCTAATTTTTGTATTTTTAGTAGAGATGGGGTTTCACTATGTTGGCCAGGCTGCTCTCGAACTCCTGACCTCAAATGATCCACCCGTCTTGGCCTCCCAAAATGCTGGGTACAGATGTGAGCCACTGCACCTGGCCTGTTGTTGCTGTTTTTAAAGGAGTAGGAGTTGATTTTGTAAGAGAGATATTAATGGTGTCCTTCATATTAAATGATGATTGTTTGATGCCTTAGACTCAGAAAATTTAAAGTTTAGTAATCCAACTTAACACCTCACATCATAAGGTGAGAATGTTTAGGCCATTTGCATAAGTGCCCAGTGAAGCAGTGGTGGGAACTCCTGACCAGCATAATGCTGGCTGGGCTTTATGGCAGAGCAATGGCTGTGAAGAAAGCATGATGGAGGAGTGCTTTTCTCCTCCTCTTTCTCTTCCTCCTTTGCTTTATTCTTATTCTCCAAGAAAACTGAAGCACTAGCCTTTTATTTTCTAGATAAAATTTTTATTTTAGAATAGTTTTAGATTTACAGAAATATTGCAAAGATAAGAGAGTTTCCATACACCCCACACTGTTTCCCCTATTATTAACATCTTACATTAGTACATACAGTTGTCACAATTAATCAACTGATATATTGTTATTAACTAAAGCCCACACTTTATTCAGATTTCCATAGTTTTTGTTTTGTTTTGTTTTGTTTTTTATTTTTTGTTTTTGTTTTTGAGATGGAGTTTCACTCTTGTTGCCCAGGCTGGAGTGCAACGGTGCGATCTCAGCTCACCGCAACCCCCACCTCCCGGGTTCAAGTGATTCTCCTGCCT
Source organism: Pongo pygmaeus (assembly GCF_028885625.2). Lineage (NCBI taxonomy): Eukaryota > Metazoa > Chordata > Mammalia > Primates > Hominidae > Pongo > Pongo pygmaeus. Next base: position 191,427,709 of record NC_085930.1, read on the forward strand.
CAGCCTCCCGAGTAGCTGGGATTACAAGCATGCACCACCACGCCAGGCTAATTTTGTATTTTAAGTAGAGATGGGGTTCCTCCATGTTGGTCAGGCTGGTCTCGAACTCCCGAACCTCAGGTGATCCACCTGCCTCAGCCTCCCAAAGTGCTGGGATTACAGGTGTGAGCCACCGCGCCGGGCCCGGATTTCCATAGTTATTACCGAATGTGTTTTCTTTTCCAGGATCCCATCAGGGACACCATATTACTTTTGTTGGTCATGTCTCCTGAGGCTCCCATTGGTTGTGATGGTTTCTCGGAATTCTTTATTGTTGAAGACCTTACCCGTTTTGAGGAATGCTGCTCAGATATTTTATTGAATGCCCCTCGATAGAGATAAGGTTTATCTGATGTTTTCTCATAATTAGAATGTAACTGTGAGGGGAGGGAAACCGCAGAAGTAAAGCGAAATTCTCTTCACGTGATGCATCTTCATTTTTAACATAAGTAAAACACCTGGCACATTGGGTACATAGCAAGTACTCACTAAATGTGAAACATGCCAATAAATGTCAGATTCTTCCTCTCCTCCCTTTCCCAGGCCAGTTGGGTCACCACAAAGTCATTTGTAAATGAAATGTCTTTACTATGCGTCAGTTCCTCTCCTCTAGGAAAGGTGAGAACCAGAGAGAAGGCAGGCTTGACCCCACTGTGTGCTCCCAAAAGGTAATCTCTGTGGCACGTGACAACAGGCAGGCTCTTTGCTGTGTGTTCTTGTTGGGTTTGGTCTGTGGGGCAGTAGCAGGAGTTCAGAGAGCAGGAGGAGAATGAGATGGGGTATTTGCTCTGAGCTGGTACCCCGCTATGTTTGGTTCACAGCAGCAGCCCTCCCTGGTTCTTGCCCCTGCTCCTCTCCTTGCGCCCTTTCAGGCTGAGGGGCATGATGGTGCCTCCATACTGCCTATCCAGGGATTTGCACTTTCTGTTATTGGTTTCCACAAATCCTGCCTATAACCTTGTAAACTGTTTCTTTATTTAACTCTCCTCAATTACCTATTTTGTGTCACTCTCTCACCAGGGTCTTGACCGATAATGTCCCCTATATAAATTTGGATACAGAAGAATTGAAAGGGGCTTCTAACAGGTCAGGCAGTCAAATAGCATCTATTGAATTGTGACCTAATAGGATGGTTTCATATGTTTAGAGGATGAATCACTGTAGCAGAAACATCTATGCTACTGTTCTCTGTCTTTCTAATGCTCTTCAGAATGACCTTTGCAGGCTTTCCATTTATTTTAATGATGCTACCATTACACAAAATATTTTTGGAATTCTAGAATCCTTGCTTGAAAATTATATTTAGAGACAGTTTAACTTATAGTGATCTTACCAAACTTGATTCCTCCTCTCTTCACCAACCTGAGTTTTGAATCACTTTCAACTATTTCCAAAATCAAATTCAACTTCAAAGAGTGAAGCTTTTACTGGTGATATTTAGACCAACAAGACATAGTTTCCACAAGAATTTTTTTAGAAATGAAAGAAAAGAGAGAGTTCTGAAAGTGTTAAGCCATGGCAAAATTTGAAATAAGTATAGAGCATGCATAGGTGGCTACTTTAGGACGGACTGGATTCATTTACATGCATAGATTCTTCTGTGTTTGTTTAAAAATTTGTCATTAGACCATAATAACATAGCGTTTTATAATTCAGGTTCTGAGGTCTGACTGTCTGGATTTAAATTCTGGCTTTATCATTTATTATCTGTGTGTGACCTTAGGCAAGCTGCCTAACCTCTCTCTGCCTGGAGTTTCTCATCTGTAAAATGCAGACAATAAGAGTACCAATGTTGTAGGGTGTTCTAATAATTAAATAAATTAGTATTTGTGAAGCATTTTACATTGTGCTAGAACATATGAGGAAATCAATTATTAGCTATTGCATCATAGGTCTTGATTAATGACCATTAATTTTCAGCAAATTGGTGCTGTAACTATATTTTTATATTCTTAAATCTTACTAATTTAGTTGACGGTTGTTATCTTCATTAGGCACTACTAACATGTAAAAGCAAGATTTGCTCAGAGATGAATAAAGTGAAGAAATATATTTATATTTACTTTTTTGTTTTTACAACCAAAAATTGAGTGTCCTTTGAAAAGAAAAAAGTCTCTTAAGGCTAAAGTTTCTGACAGCATTCAACTAAATAAGCCCCAAGGCTGGGAAAGGAATTAGAGTGGGCTAATTCACCAATTGTTATGGACCTCATTCCCTCACATATATCCAAGCAGAGAGAGAAAAGTGAGAAATATCATTACCAAGTGTATGTGTTACAGTAAAATGACATACATAGAAATTTTTGTTTCTAAATATTTCAAATAAACACAACATTTTCTAATTATTCAATGACAGGTTTTACCTTTAAATTTCTAAGCTGTAGCACACTCCTGGGATATAAGTAAATACACACACACACACACACACACACACATACACACACATATTTTTAACTATTATACAGTCAAATTAAGTTGGCTGGAACTACTGAGTAACCCCATGAATTAATGAGGTAAACATTTGCCCCCACTGGGATGTGGAAGACTTCCAGGACTCCCAAGCTTACACCTGCAGAAACCGATGATTCACCTCTGAGTCACTCGGCAAACGTTAGCAAGGAGAAGCCAGCTGGGATACAGAGGATGCACTTGGCTGCTGGCTCTCTCTCGCTCTCCTGGAATAATGACATTAATGACACTTCCAAACAGCTCACCCAGTCACAAAGTGGGAGATTACAAAATCCATGTGGCAGCTGATTTCCTAATAGGATGCATTAAACAGGACATTGCATGTTTTATGGGCTAGGGTTGATTAGACTATAAGACTTAAAATATGTAGCTAAAGTGGTTGAAAAATAGGCCTTGGAAGTTCAGATCAAAGCATTACAGAGGGGTGATTAGATAAATAAAAAGTTTAAGCCTAACTGAGCAAATAATTGCACATCCCCTGAAAAGCTCAGTTCACAGGGATTGATCAAATGTGAGTCACCCCAGGCACAGATGTCTTTCTAAGAATATTTCTTTTAATTTTTTTAATGTACATCAAAAGAAAAAAAAAATCTGGGCACTGACCAGCAAATACTCCTGTTTGTATAAGAAAAGCCTCTTTAAGATACTGACAAATATATATATATATATTCCTCATTGTTTAAATAGGCCATTTTTTTCCTTTCTCTTCCTTCTCAGTCTGTAGTAAAAGGTTTTTCCCTTTTTTTAACACAGATTGATAGAGCTCATCTAAGAAAATTCTAATATATTTCTGGAGTCTTATCTTGTCCATTATTATATAGAAGTTAGATTCAGGTTTATGTTAAAAGCATGTACTGATATTTTTTTCCTAAAGAAAAATATACCACTGGAGAGACTTATCTTCATCTAGTTAAAAAACAAAAACATTTGCTAAGCTTATTTGTGCATTGGTATGTGCCAGACAGAACTTATCTCATTTAATCCCCATGACAATGCTCAAAGGCAGGTTTTCATATTTCTATTTTATATGTGATGAAATGGAAGCACACTTAGAGATTAAATAACCTGTCCAAAATTGCAAGGTTGGGAATTGGCAAAGTGGAGCATGAACCAAGACCTAACAGTGGGCTTTTCCCACCTAAGGTCACTTCTTATAGTCATTCTCTAGTGTCCACAAATCTGCAGTACCACCTAGATTTCACAACATTTCTATGAGCTGATCTTCACTGCTTTTTTTGAGGCAAGACCCCAGTATTATTTCTTATTTTGCAAAAAAAAATCTGATGTAGAGATCATGGCTTTCCAAAAACTGCATAATAATACCAGACAGATGAGCAGGTTGATGTGCACTCTCAGCCATTAGGTTTCAAGTCTGTGATTTGGCCATCAGCTCCCTGTGGCCGGGTGACCAGGGAAAATATTTTGGTAGCTGGATTTCTTGGTGAGCTCTTGTCCCTGCCCCAGAATCAGCAGTTTCTTTGGGAACAACATTTGTCTTATTATAATAAACCCAAGAAAATGGTGATCAGAATTATTATTGATGATATTTGATATCTTATTTACATACCACTCATAGCCAACACTCTTTTTTTGGTATTAACAGTTCATTTATTAGAAATTTTTTACTCAGAAGTTTTAACAATGTTAAAAACCAGAATTCTGATAATTCATTCCACCAAATCAAAGAAAATAAACTTGTCTGCTTTCACATATGTTACCATGAAGATTTGTCAAGAAATATCTAAATAACCTCAAGAAAAATTAGGGGAAAAAATAAACATATTTTGAAAATGTAATTGTGGGGCAATTCCTTTCTCTTTTTTCATTTTTGTTATTATAAAATATCTGAAAGAGAGGCATGTACCTTTAACTCATGCCAAATCAATAACAGATATCATCTTTCAATTTTCTGCCTTACCTACCTCTTGGCTTAATATGTTCTGTACATTGCTTCCCATTCACAGAAAGGGTGCAGGGTTGGGTTTTGTTTGTTTGTTTGTTTGTTTGTGCAGAGATGACCATAGATTGAGCTACATGTATGCAACAGTTTTGATAAAGAACCAGAGAAATAGCTGGCCAGCCGCCTGTGGTACATACGGTCTCACTCATATGAGCTGGCTTTCTACCAGTTTCTAGAACTGGAAATACTCAAAGACAGAGCAGATCAGTGGAGACAAACAGAATGCAGGTTGGTGTTCCTTGTAGGGCTGCACCCCAAAAGAACAAGCAGAGGAATCAGGTGAAGAGGGAAGCAGGCCGATAAAGGATGAGAGACACACAGAGATGAGGGGGATCGTGCCGCCTTGTGGAAAGAAATGTTTTCTTGATTACTGACTACCTTCTAGGTGCCTGTTCTATGAGATCTGTCCATAATTCCCACCTACGGGTCCAATGACATTTCCTGTATTTTCACACTAACAGCACCCAGGAATACCTTGATTTTTCTACTTGAAAGCTAGTTTGGGTTCTAACACTCTTTCTGAAGTTTGTTTACTCAAATATTTCTGCAACAGGTTGTTGCTTTATATTTCAGTTTCCCCTCAGACAGAAAGGGGCAGGGAAACAGCTTAGCATAGAGAAACTTTGAGAAAGTTGCTAAGTTCCCTGAGCCTCAGTTTCTTCACTGATAAAATGGTATTAGCTCATAGGGTATTGTCTTAGTTCACTTGGGCTGCTGTAACAAAACACCACAGACTGGGTTGCTTAAACAACGAAAATTTACTTCTCACGGATCCAGAAGCTTGAAGTCCAAGATCAAAGTACTGGCCACTTCAGTCCCTGGTGAGTGCTGTCTTCTTCCTAGCTTGCACATGGCCATCTTCTTGCTGTATCCTCACATGGCAGGACAGAGAGAGAGAGAGAGCGAGCGAGCTCTGGTCTCATTTCATAAGGGCACCAATCTCATCATGAGGGCATCATATAAACCTTATTACCTCCCAAAGGCCCTGCCTCCTTATACCACTGCATTGGGTGTTATGGCTTTAACATGGGAATTTGGGGGAGGACATAAACAATGAGACCATAACAGGTACCATCAGTAAAGCAACTGGCAAGAGCTCCATAAATGTTAGTCATTATTATTGTCACTCAGATACCAAACTTAAGGAAACAGAAGATATTACAATAAAGAGTGTCTGTGTACCCATCTTGACAAATATCAAGAGACAAGCAGTTATTGTGCCAGATGCTGAAAGGCACAAATAGGAATAAGGCAAAGTTGCTTCCCTCAAGGAGCCCCTGGTCTCCTGTGCTCTTTGGAAGACTCTGCTCCAGAAGACATCCTGCTCTCCTTGAGGACCACCTTCTGTTTTGCGGGGAAGGTGACCAGCTATGGAAAAACATCCATGACAGGCCTGGAACACACACCTGTTGCACAACTACACAAGCCATTAGACAAGCATTCAAATTCCAGTTGTTGTAGTTACTGTCTGTGACTTTGGCCAAGTCACTTAACCTTGTTCAGTTCAGCTTTCTTCTCTGTGGAATAGGAATAATATTTATTTATTTTTTACTTTAAAATGTTCATGTTTTTATTATTATTGCATCAAAAAAGATGTTTATCTTGCACTTTACAGTGTGGTGCCTAAGAAGTAGACAGCTGTGCACAGCATCGGGACTGCAGAGTCCATGGGGTGAATGGGGAATCATCACCACCATCGTTATCATTATTGTATTAGTTCATTCTCACCTGCTATAAAGATACTACCTGAAACTAGGTAATTTATAAACAAAGGAGGTTTAATTGACTCACAGTTCCACAGGGCTGGGGAGGCCTCAGGAAACTTACAATCATGGCAGAAGGGGAAGCAGGCACCTTCTTAAAAAGGCAGCAGGAGAGAGTGTGAGTGTGTGAAGGAGGAACTGTCAAACACTTACAAAACCATCAGATTTCACTCACATTAAGAACTCACTCACTAGCATGAGAACAGTATAGGAGAAACCACTCCCATGATCCAATCACCTCCCTCCCACAACCTGTGGGGATTACAGGTTCCTCCCTTGAGATGAGATGTGGGTGGGGACACAGAGCCAAACCATATCAATCATCATTTACTGTATATCATACCCCATATATGTCATATCTAACAACTACAACCCTAATTTGCAGAGTTATTGTGAAAATTAAATGAAAGGTATGTAAAATCAGCTATCTGTAGTTATCTCATACAAGGACTCAATAAATGTTCTTAAAATAAACATAACCAAACCAAGCATAGTCCCGCCTTGTCAGGAGGGTATGTGAGGAGAAAGGTTCTGCCCTATCAACACATTTATCTGTAACAACGGGCAGAGCTCGATAAATTGCTATAATATACTGAGGCTATGGCTCCATGAAGACAAACTTACAAGCAGAGTGGCCAAGCATGGTGAACTTCCGTCCTTGTCCTCAGAGATCCACCAGCTGGGGATCCTTGCAAGTCGCAGTGTTAACATTTAATGTGCTCTGGCACCAAAGATAAAGCAAACATGAAAAGTTTTTCCAGTGCTACCTAGGTTTTCACTGATTACTTTAGAAATCATCCACATATTAAAAATGAAAAACAAAACACAGCAAGTCTAAAATAGGGTTAGTTCCTTCTGCCCTAAAGCATTTTTCCACATTCTCTTTGTCTCATGGAAATGAAGATTCGAAGGAAAGTTTTAAAAGTGATACATGCCCACTTTTTTTCCTAAATTTAGATTTAAACCTCAATGAATACTAATGGGGAGAGTGAGCCAATATAAAATAGTGTTTTTCAAAGACTGATGGAGTACCCTTCTCAGAATCAATTGAGGTCTTTGTTAAAAATGTAGATTCCAGACTAGTTATCTTGAACCTCTGGGGAAGAGGCCCTGGAATCCCCATGTTTAACAGGCTTCCTGGAGGACTGACTCTCACACAAAGATACTGGAGAAACTCTGATAAATGAGGATAAAATTTTCTGGACTTATTTTGCCTGCAAACACCACCAGCTAATTTTTAAAACAAAGCAATAACAGGTTGAATTAAAATTGACAAATGAGAAGACGGAGTACCTACAAACATTTCTGACTTAAATTCAGTTGTCCTTTGATATCTGTTTGGGACTGGTTTCAGAAACCCCCTGTGTGTAGCAAAATCTGAGGTTGCTCAAGTCCCTCATATGAAATGGTGTAGTATTTGCATATCACCTATGTACAACCTTCTGTACACTTTAAATCATCCCTAGATTACTTATAGTATCTATACAATATAAATGCAAATGTAAAGAGTTGTTATACTGTTTTTAATGTTGTATTCCTATTTTTATTTAAAAAATATTTTTTATCTGCGGGATCCACAGATGCAGAACCTGAGGATACAAAACCATGAGTATAAAGGGACAACTGTAGTAGCAAACTCCAATTTGCAAACAATCATTTTACCAAGTTTGATCCTAGGGCTAGTCTAAGCTTACCAATGTGTTAGGGACCATCTAATAATTTAGAAAGAAAAGTGTGTGTGTCTGTGTGTGCGTGTACACCATCAAGTAGACCAAAATGTTAAATAACTGCAAAACAATAGGGTCACAGAATCACGAATTACATCTCTTTGATGCATAAAAGTGCCAAAATAATCTCAATGCTCAGGAAGGCCCACTGTATATTAACTAATATTGTGTGCTCACCCTGCTGGACACTGCCCTAGCCCCTAACATACCAAGATGAATCAAACATAGTTTGTCTCTCCAGCTCACTAGTGCCGTGATTCTTAAACAGTACAGGCTTCCAGAGCCCTTTGAGAGTCTGATGAAACTTAAAAGGTTTCACCCCGAAGAAATGCACCAGCACTTGATTTTGAATATGGTTTCAGGGGACTGGTGGAGACTTCACTTAAGAATCTCTCATCAAGAACAGGCACAGAGTATGAATCGAGGAGGCTCTGAATTCCGGAAGGTTGGTGGTGTTCCCTTCCCACAGATGTTTCAAAATACAATTTAACTGTTTTAAAGACATAAAAATGAAGTGTCCTACATTAAAATTGCATCTTTCGAGATCTTCTAATTGCACATTTCTGCTTTTGTTTGTTTGTTTTTTGTGTTGATTGTTTTAGTAGTTTGTTTTGTTTGACGCCTCTGCTTTGCCAGAGCCCAAAGTGTGTATTTAATTTTCCTGTGGATAATTTAGCAATAAGCTGGAGGGAAGCATTGGTCTTCACACATATTTATTACATTACAATATAGGATGCTGCAAGTTCTCAGAATGATCTGGGAGTACAGAGCTGAGGGCATGGGAAGAAAGTGTCCTCTCAACACAGTTATCCAAATATAAGTTCTGAGCTCAAATGGAACGTTCTATTAGTGGTGCTAAGGGAAGGAAATGACTCTCAGTTAACAGGCAGTATCCCCAGGGTGCCCTCAACAATCCCTTTGGGCTAACCAGTTAGAAAGGGCATATGTGAGGCTGGTATGGAGAACAAAAAAGGAAAGGCATTTGGGTAGCATCAGATGTTCTGTCCTGTTTTCCAACAAAAGATACCACTGAACGCCTACTAATGGTGAGGATTGGGGCAAGGTAATGTGTGAGGCAACATGAAGCTGTGGGCAAACAGAGGAGAGCAATGGGGAAAGATGAATCAAGTGAGAGAAAAATCCTGCCACACAATAAAGGAATGGAAAGGGAAGTGGATAAGGCAAGGACAGAGAAAGTGGCCACACTTGGAGGACTGTGCTTTGCAATTTGCTAACAGAACAAACAGGCTCCCAAAGCAAAGACCCAAGTGACCTGGGTTCCCATTCAAAAAAGATTTCCATTCTTATTGTTCAAGTTATTTACCTCATAAGACATTTGTTTTTAACTCTCTCACACACACTGACCCATGTCTTCTCAATCACCATCTGCTTTCACCCAAACATCCAGAGAAGAGTTGACTGTTTATTTATTTATACTCTGCCTGTTTCCAAAATGGATTTAAGGCAGTGGAGCCAAGAGGTAAGTCAAATTTCAATGTTAAAAATTCATCACTCTAAGATTTTTTCATATCTTCAGCTAGACAATACCCTATCATTAGAATGTTATGTTAGGGCTTCCAACACTGTTTATATTCAGGTGTTTCTTTCTGCTTACGTAATAGAGAAAAGAGATCTCTTGTCCTCAACTCTGTGCCAGTTGCTTTTAAATATTTCAAGGCAGGGTATCAGGAACCATATTTTCAGATGGAGAGTCAGCATGCATGTGAAGTTCATGATGATAATAACTACCATTTCAAGTGTACCTGCCATTTTAACATAGAACCATATTGAGTTCTCACAACAATCTTTTAAGGAATTTATTGCTAAAATGTCTTCATTTTATTTTATTTAGTTCACATTCTATAGATGAGGAAACTGAGGACCAAAAAGGATTTATTGACTTGCCTGAGGCACATTGCTAATAGGTAACAGGCTCCAAAGGCAGGCCTCGCTGAATTTAAAACCCTGTGTTTTGCTTGAGAGTGCTTTTCCTTTCTGAAAACAGGGAGATGTTGGCAAAGGTGTGAAGCATCAGAGGTAGCTCTCAGTACCTGTGGCCCTAATGTAGAAATGGATACTTGCACAGGGCATTTCTTCTGAAACACACCTTTGCTATTAATCCATCCCAAGGGTTTTATTCACTCTGTCCACCTAAATGAACAAGGTTTGCTTTAGCATCACTTATGCAATGTAAACATCATCTTTCCCCATGGGAATCTTTTTCCTGTTTGAGACTGTTGGTTCAGGCCTGGATTTGTGCGTGTTTTGCCTGGCAGATCATTGCCACGAACAATTTAAGTGGCTGTTCAACAGAAAGGTAAATACACTGTTTTCAAACACCAGTGTTTTCACATACCATTGCAGAAGTAAGATTATTAAATTAAGACCCTCAGCTGCAAATTTTGTTTTTTATACAGTACTTTAACTTTTTTAGGGGATAGAAGCAAAGTCTGGATGTAATTCAAAGGGAAGTGGGAATTTAGCAGGATCCAATCAGGAGTTAATTAGCCCTTTATATGCCAGAAGCCTATGAGTATTCTTCAACTAATCCTTGGTTCTGTAACTTGTGCCTAGAGGAATTTTGAGTCCAGGGTAAAAGTCAGAGATGCCACCAAGATTCTGGGATGAGTACTCAGACCTGCGTTAGCAAATCAGCTCTTTTGTGGAATGTTCCCCTGTTTCCACATGAATTGACATGGCTTTGTATTTCACCAGCCATTCTTTTCTAAGTTAGTGACTGAGCAATGGTTCTCAAACTGTTTCTAAAAAATGAAAGAGGGACTTCCACTCCCCTCACCAATGCCTGATATGAATCTTTTGCTCATTATCTGTTTAAGGTCATCTTTATCTCAATAAAAATAGTGATGTTTTCAACAAAAGATTATTTTTGTTCCCAACCATAACCAACATCAACTCAAAGTCTACTCCCTATGGCTTGTGAGACTGGATCAAAGATGTTCCTTTCAAAAACAGATCACCAAAGCCTGTAATGCATAGGTTGACAGAGCCGTAAACTTGAAGACAGGCAGGGCCGCACACAGAGACAGGCACTCCGTAACAGTTTTAATGATAAATACGACTGATTGAGATGGATTAACTGCCATTTTTTGGCCACTTTTCATTTGTTTATGGAAAAATCTTAAAACATAAGTTAATATATATTTCTTACAGAAAATTTAGAAAATGGAGATAAAGAGAAAGACAAACATGAAAATTCTGTGTCCTGCTACACAAAGGTAACCACAGTTAATATTTTGGTATATTACCTTCCAGGCTTTTAAGATACACATAATATATATTTTATATGAAAACAGATCATGTCATAGGTGACTTTTTAAAAATCCAAGGTTTTTAAAAATCACTTTATAAAATAGCATGAGCATCTTTCTATGCCATTAAAAGTTCTTTTATAACATCATTTTTCTGTCTTTATAGTATTCCATTTTGCATAATTATTTATTATAACAGGAAAATATGAGAGTGTCTATTCTTTTCATAACCTCAGAGTATTATCTCTTTTTAACGTTTTTCTAATTAGATAGGCTGACAAAAGGGAAATATGATTTTATTTCTCATGACTTTGATTCTTAGTAAGGTTGATTATTCTATATGTCTATTTGTATTTCCCACTATAATTCTCACATTTGCATTTCTCACTATGTATTGCTTATTTATTTTATTTGCTCACTTTTCAATGGGTTTATAAAAGCCCCTTTGCAGTAAGACTACTAGTCATTTTTTCTGTCATCTGTATTAAACATTTTCTTCAATTTGTTTTTTGGCTTTTAATTGTTTATTTATTTGTCTGTTTTAAACTTTTTATTTTTGAACAGTTTTATTTATGGGAGAAGTTCAAAAGTAGTACAATGAGCTCCCACATATCCTTTATCTGGATTTCTCTGTTGACTTACATAATCACAATGCCATTATCAAAATTAACATTGGTACAATACCATTAACAAAACTATAGACTTTATTTAGATTTCACCAATTTTTTCCACTATATTTTTCTGTTCCAAGATCCAATCCAGAATACCACATTGCATTTTGTTGTCATGTTACCTTAGTCTCCTCTAATTTATAACAATTTTAATCTTTCCTTAATTTTCATGACCTTGACACTTTTGAAGAGTACTTGTCAAATGTTTTGTAGAATGTCGCTCAGTTTGAGTTTCTCCACTGTGAAGTTATCATTTTTCTCTTTCCATATTCAATTGTTAGAAGGGAGTCCCTAAATCTAACCTGTACCGGAAGAGGAGGTGAGCTAATCTCCACCTTCTAGAAGGAGGAATATCAAATAATTTGTGGAGATATGTTAAAACTAGCACATTAAGTAATAAACATTTGGGAGTGGAGATAATTTGAGGCTACGGAAATGTTCCATTTCTCATTAAAGTTTCACCCACTAATTTTAGCATTCAGTACTGGATCTTGCTTAGAGAAATTATTACTATGGAGTTCTAAAGGTAATTTTCTATTTTTCCTCATTGCTTCTTCATTTATTTATTTTCATTTCACTTTTATTGTAAGTTCAGGGGTACATGTGCAGGTTTGTCACATAAGTAAACTTGTGGCACGGGAGTTTGTTGTACAGATTATTTCATCACCTAGGTATTAAGCCTAGTATCCATCAGTTACTTTTCTTGATCCTCTCCCTCCTCCCACCTGCCACCCTCCGACAGGCCCCAGTGTGTGTTGTTCCCCTTTTTATGTCCATGTGTTCTAATCATTTAGCCCTACTTATAAGTGAGAACATGAGGTATTTGGTTTGCTGTCCCTGTGTTAGTTTGCTAAGGATTATGGCCTCCAGCTCCACTCATGTTCCTGCAAAGGACATAATCTCATTCTTTTTTGTGTGTGGCTGCATAGTATTCCACGGTGTTTATGATTTTCTTTATCCAGTCTATCACTGATGGGCACTTAGGCTGAGTCCATATTTTTGCTATTGTGAATAGTGATGCAATGAACATATGTGTGCATGTGTCTTTATAACAGAATAATTTATAATCCTTTGGGTATATATCCAGTAATGGGATTGCTGGGCTGAATGGTATTTCTGTTTTCAGGTATTTAAGCAATCATCACACTGCCTTCCACAATGTCTAAACTAATTTACACCCCCACCAACAGTGTATAAGCGTTCCTTTTTCTCCACAACCTCATCAGCATCTGTTATTTTTTGACTTTTTAATAATAGCCATTCTGAGTGGTGTGAAGTAATATCCCATTGCAGTTTTGATTTGCATTTCTCTAATGGTCAGTGATGTTGAGCTTTTTTTCATACAATTGTTGGCCGCATATATGTCTTCTTTTGAAGTGTCTATTTATGTCCTTTGCACACTTTTTTATGGGGTTGTTTATTTTCTTGTAAATTTGTTCAAATTCCTTATAGATGCTGGATATTAGACCTTTGCTGGATGCATAGTTTGCAAAAATTTTCTCCTATTCTGTAAGTTGTCTGTTTATTCTGTCAATAGTTTATTTTGCTGTGCAGAAGCTCTTTAGTTTAATTAGATCCCATTTGTCAATTTTTGCTTTTGGCATCTTCATCATGAACTCTTTGCCTGTGCCTATGTCCTAAATGGTATTGCCTAGGTTGTCTTCCAGGGTTTTTGTAGCTTGGAGTTTTACATTTAAGTCTTCAATCCATGTTGAGTTAATTTTTGTACATCGTAGAAGGAAGGGGTCCAGTTTCAATCTTCTGCGTATGGCTACTCAACTATCCCAGCACCATCTATTGAATAGGGAATCCTTTCCCCATTGCTTGTTTTTGTCAGGTTTGTCGAAGATCAGATAGTTGTAGGCGTGCAGGCTTATTTCTGGGTTCTCTATTCTGTTCCATTGGTCTATGTGTCTGTTTTTGTATTAGAACCATGCTGTTTTGGTTATTGTAACCCTGTAGTATAGTTTGAAGTTGGGTAGCCTGATGCCTCCAGCTTTGTTCTTTTTGCCTAAGATTGCCTTGGCTATTTGGGCTCTTTTTTGGTTCCATATGAATTTTAAAATAGTTTTCTCTAGTTTTGTGAAGAGTGTCAATGTTAGTTTAATAGGAATAGCATTGAATCTATAAATTGCTTTGGGCAGTATGGCCATTTTAATTATATTGATTCTTCCTGTTCATGAACACGGAATGTTTTTCTATTTGTTTGTGCCATCTCTGATTTCTTTGAGCAGCAGTTTGTAGTTCTTCTTGTAGAGATCTTTGACCTCCCTAGTTAGCTATATTCCTAGGTATTTTAATCTTCTTATGGCAATTGCAAATGGGAGCTCGTTCTTGATTTGGCTCTCAGCTTGACTATTGTTGGTATATAGGAATACTAGTGATTTTTGCACATTGGTTTTGTATCTTGAGACATTGCTGAAGTTGTTTATCAGTTTAAAAAGCTTTTGGGCTGAGACTATGGGGTTTTCTAGGTATACGATCATGTCATCTGCAAACAGGGATAGTTCGACTTCTCTCTTCCTATTTGGATGCCTTTTATTCCTTTCTCTTTCCTGATTGCCCTGGCTAGAACTTCCGATACGATGTTAAATAGAAGTGGTGAGAGAAGGAATCCTTGAATTGTGCTGGTTTTCATGGGGAATGCTTCCAGCTTTTGCCCATTCAGTATGATGTTGGCTGTGGGTTTGTCATAGATGATGGCTCTTATTATTTTGAGGTATGTTCCTTTAATACCTAGTTTATTGAGAGTTTTTAACATGAATGGAATTTTATCAAAACCTTTTTCTGCATGTATTGAGATAATCATGTGGTTTTTGTCTTTAGTTTTGTTTATGTGATGAATCACATTTATTGATTTATGTATGTTGAACCAACCTTCCATCCCAGGAATGAAGCCTACTTGACCACGGTGGATAGGCTTTTTGATGTGCTGCTGGATTCAGCTTGCCAGCATTTTGTTGAGGATTTTTGCATCAATGTTCATCAAGGATATTGACCCAAAGTTTTCTTTTTATGTTGTATCACTGCCAGGTTTTGGTATCAGGATAATGCTGGCCTCACAGAATGAGTTAGGGAGGAGTCACTCCTCCTCAGTTTTTTGGAATAGTTTCTGTAGGAACGGTACCAGCTCTTCTTTGTTTATCTTGTGGAATTCAGCTGTGAATCCACCTGGTTCTGGGCTTTTTTTGGTTGGTATGCCATTTATTACTGCCTGAATTTCAGAACTCATTTTTGGTCTGTTCAAGGATTCAGTTTCTTCCTGGTTCAGTGTTGGAAGGATGTATGTGTCCAGGAATTTATCCATTTCTTCTAGATTTTCTAGTTCATGTGCATAGAGGTGTTCATAATATTCTCTGATGGTTGTTTGTATTTCTGTGGGGTCAGTGGTAATATCCCCCTTGTCATTTCTGGTTATGTTTATTTGAATCTTGTCTTTTTTCTTCTTTATTAGTATAGCTAGTGGTCTATCTATTTTATTATTTTTTTCAAAAAACCCGCTCCTGGATTTGTTGATCTTTTGAATGGTTCTTTGTGTCTCTATCTTCTTCAGTTCAGCTCTGACTTGGGTTATTTCTTGTCTTTTGCTAGCTTTGGGATTTGTTTGTTCTTCTTCTCTAGTTCTTTTAGTTTGATATTAGGTCGTTAAATTGAGATCTTTCTAACTTTTTGACATGGACATTTAGTGCTATGGATTTCCCTCTTAGCACAGCCTTAGCTGTGTCCCAGAGAATTTGGTACATTGTATTTTTGTTTTCATTAGTTTCAAAGAACTTCTTGATTTCTGCCTTAATTTCATTATTTACCCAAAATTCATTCAGAAGCAGGTTATTCAATTTTCATTCTACATTTATTATATGGAATCCTTCTGTAAAGAACATATGTCCCTTCTCTCTCAAAAATACATTTTACTTCAGTGGCTAAACAATGTCCCCAAAGGCCTAACCTCTTTATCTACTCTGCTTTCTGTGCTGTCACTCTTCCTGTGATGGTACAAAGGCTCCCACGGTATATAAGTTTTCTATTGCTGCTGTGGCAAAGTACTAGAAATTTGGTGGCTTTAAACAACACAACTTTATTATCTTACATTTCTGGAAATCAAAAGTCTGAAATGTGTCTCACTGGGCTAAAATCAAGGTGTTGGCAGAGCCGTGTTCCTTCTGGAGGATTTAAGGCAAAATCCATTACCTTGACTTTTCCAGCTTCTAGAGGTCACCACATTCCTTGATTCATGGGCTTCATCCTCCATCTTCAACATCAGCAGTGTCTGGCCAAGATATCTCATACTGCAATCTATCTGGTTCTCCCTCTTCTGCCTCCCTCTTTCACATATAAGGAAGACCTTTGTGATTACATTGGATTCACAAGGATAATCCAGGATACTCTCTCCATCTCAAGGTCAGCTGATTAGCAAACTTAGTTACATCTGCAACCTTAATTTCCCTTTCCTGTATGATGCATCATAGTCACAGTTTCAGGAATTAGGATGAAGATATCTTTGGGAGACATTATCTGTCTATTACACAGAGCTATAAACTTTTTCATCTGTGAGCACCGAGAGAAAGAATGAAATAGAGAAAAAGAGAAAGAAAACAATTCTATCAGCCTCAACAGGTGTAATACAGTAGAATTACTTTGTACATGGGACCCTGATATATAGCTCTGGGCCCTCTTTATTTTGGGGGTCAAATGAGTTCAGTTCTGAGACATTATTGAGAATGACCAGATATTCAGGGCCTAGGCTTCTTAGGTACAAGTAACACTGAGCCAAAATATCATTCTTATATTTAAGGGCTACGGACTTCAATTAATTCAAGGACCAAGGAAATAAACTATCATTCCAAACTGACCATTAAAAACAGATTTTTGAGGGGAGACCTTACTAATTCACATAACTATTCTTGATTAAATACAAGATATTCTAAGGTTCTCTTGAACCTAAAGGGAGGCATTCAGAAACTGGCTTCTCTAGTGTTAGTTACTTTGACCTTGTTAGAAGCTGTAAACTCTTATTCACCTTTGTACTAGAAATTTTCCCTTTCTTCTCCTTTAGGTTTAGTGAGCAGTGCTAGGTAACAGGGATTTCGTTTTTCTTTTATATTGTGAGTCTCTATTTTTTGTATAAAGGTTCACGTCATCCATATTCCTACTACCCCTCCTATTGAGGGCTCTTGTTCTACTCTGCTGCACATAGAACTGGAGGAAAATGTTCTATTATTCCAAAAGACAACACAAAACAAAACAACTGTGCTCACCTTCTCTATTGCTTATAGCTCCCTCGAGTGGTATGACTCTTCAGTACGTGGGCAGAACAGGTCTTTGGAACCATCTAGACCTGATTTCAAATTCTGTTTCTGCTTTTTAACAACTATGTGCTTTTTGAAAAGTGAAATCTCTTGGAACTCTGTTTTCACCTATTCATAGGTTAGAGTGGTCATTGTCTTTGCCATGAAGGCTAGTTATCCATCATTGCTTTCTATTATTCATCCATTGAACACCTACTATGTGCTAAGTTCTTGGTATGAAGAACACAAAGGTAAACATAATTTATGTAATAGATTGCCCTCATGTTGTTTCCAATCTAAAGGGGAAGACATATTAAAAATCTTGGACAGTGTAATAAGCATTGTGCAATGGTGACTTAAGTAAAGTGCAATAGACAAGAATTTAAGGGAATTAAATGTCTTTTTAATTTTGCTAGGGTTTGTTGCAGTTGTAAATGTACATGTTTGCCTCTGCTGGTTGATAAGTTCTTTGACAGCAAGAACTCAGTCCTCTTCATTTGCATAAATTTATCCACCATAGAAAGCAAGAACTTAATGGAAATCTGTTAAGTCCAAGTTTTCATGGTGGACACTTCAAATTTTATTGCTAAATGAAATGAACTCAATTGATTATCATAAAAGGACTAGACTTTGGGCTGTTTCATGGCAGTCACTGCTTCCCTATTAATCTTAATACCCTTAATATCTTGTCTAGGGTCAGATGCACAGCAGTTACACAAAACATTATTGTTGAATAAATGAATGAACAAACTTGGAATCTAAAAGTACCTTTGTCTATCACTAAACTTCTCATTTAAATAAGTGAAGAAACATTCTTTATGAATGTTTGGGCTAACTGACCACTTAAAAGTCATGGTAAATATCATCTTATTCTGGTATGTCTTAAATATGCCCCGCATGATTAAGGTGTGAGATTTACAGTCTAATTTCTCTATGTAAAAGCTTTTTATTTGGCTTCAAAGTCTCCAACTTCACAGCAAAATTTCATTATGTCCCAGTTGAGTTCTGTTTAATGGAATTAAATTTCACCCCTTCTAATTATCTTTTGGAACAGACAATCTTTACAGAATAATTAGTAATAGAAGAACATAATGGATCATTGTCTTTATTACTGCAAAGAAATCCTAGATGCTGCTCTAAATCTTAAAAAAAGATCTCACGAAATATAAAATGTATTGAATTCTTCCTCTTAAATTATATAACATTTAAACTTTGTCAACATAGCTTAAAGATTAGGGGAGGTAATTATTTTCTTGCTTCACCTGAAATTATTTTATGAAACCACCTTAATGATCTCATTCAAATTAATTATGCTTTTATTTTATTTTCAATATTTTTATTGGTAGGACATTTTCTTATCCAACACAATTTAACCGCATTTTTTTTTTTCACTCATTTTGGACTTTATTTTGCTTCCATGGACTTTTTTTTTCTTGCCTCTAACCTAAATTCATTAGATTATATATATAGAATACAAAAGAGGGCTAAAAACATAGCTACTCCAATATAAAAAAAAAAAGATAAGATCTAATTAAAAATAATTTAACTTACCTATTTGAAAAACCAGGGTATCATTGGAAAAATTTCATAAAACATAGTTCAATGAAAAAGAAATATCCAAACATGGTTCTTTTATTTAAAAAAAATTAAAAACACCAACACACACACAAAAATCTCCTTTTCCTTTCTCCACATTCAAGCAATTAAAACACCTTTAAAAAATGGAAGATGAAAAATGTACTTGAAAAATGAGTAAGGTCCTTCTTGGACTTGTAGTCTTTATAGTTTAATTTGTTGAGAATTTAAAATTACAGTAATTGCCCTTAAATAACTGACATTATTTGACACTACAACAACAGAGGAGTGGAAATGACTGACAAACACACAAAAGACTTTTGTTATCTTTGTTTGTCTGCCTGAATAAATCTTAACAAGTATTTCAAAGATTTAAATTTATAGCATACTTAATCGCCATTAGATGGCCAATCCTATTGGCTTTCAGCTAAGTTTCACTGACACTCAACATTTTTCGTATCAACTTCTTTAACACATCTAGTTAGTCTCAACAACTGTTTTTAAACTAAATTATTACCTCTAAATTAAACATTTTGATAAAATACAGGCAAACCTTAGAGATATTACGGATTTGATTCCAGACCATCACAATAAAATGAATATCACAATAAAGCAAGTCACACAAATTTTGTGGTTTCCCAGTAAATGTAAGTTATGTTTACACAATACTGTAGTCTGTTAAGTGTGCAATAGAATTATGTCTTTAAAAAAATCCAATGTACATACCTAAATTAAAAAATACTTTATTGCTGAAAAATGTTAATGATCATTTGGGCCTTCAGTGATGGTGAATCTTTTTGCTGGTGGAGATCTTACCTTGATATCACCTGATGGCTGCTGACTAATCAGGGTGGTGGCTACTGAAGGCTGGGGTGGCTGTGGCAATTTCTTAAAATAAGACAACAATGAAGTTTGCTAGATTAACTGTCTCTTCCTTTCACGAAAAATTTCTCTATAGCATGGGATGCTGTTTGATAACATTTTATCCATAACAGAAACTCTTTCAAAATTGGAATCCTTTTAAACCCTGCTGCTGTCTCATCAACTAGTTTATGTAATATTCTAAATCCTTCATTGTCATTTTAACAATGTTCATAGCATTTTAACCATGAGTAGTTTCCATCTCAAGAAACCACTTTTTTTGCTCATCTGTAAGAAACAACTCCTTATTCATTAGTTTTAGAGTAAGCTCACAGCAACTAAATCACATCTTTAGGCTCTATTTCTAATTCTAGTTTTCTCGCTATTTCTACCACATCTGTAGCTAATTCCTCAACTGAAGTGCTGAGCATCTTAAAGTCACCCATGAAGGTGGGAATCAACTTCGTCCAAACTTAGCATTGATGTTTTGACCTCCTTCCATGACTCACAAATGTTCTTAATGGCATCTAGAACGGTGAATCCTGTCTAGAAGGTTTTCAATTTGCTTTACCCAGGTCCATCAGAGGAATCACTAGCTATGGCAGTCATATCCTTTCAAAATGTATTTCTTAAAGAATAAGACTTGAAAGTCAAAATTACTCCTTGATCTGTGTGGCTTCAGAGTGAATGTTGTGTTAGCAGGCATAAAAACAACACTAATCTCCTTGTACATCTCCATCAGAGTTCTTGGGCGACTAAGTGTCTTGTCAATAAGCAGTAATATTTTGAGAAGAATTTTTTTTTTTCTGAATAATCGGCTTCAATAGTGGGCTTAGAACACTCAGTAAACCATAAACAGATGTGCTGTCATCCAGGCTCTGTTGCTCCATTTACAGAACCCTGGCAGAGTAGATTTAGCACTGTTCTTAAGGGCCCTAGGATTTTCAGAATGGTAAATGAGCACTGGCTTTAACTTAAAGTCACCAGCTGCCTTGGCTCCTAATAAGAGCCAGCCTATTGCTTTAAAGCTTTTAAGCCAGGCATTGACTTCTCCTCTCTAGCTGTGAAAGTCCCAGATGACATCTTCTTCCAATATAAGGCTGTTTCATTTACACGGAAAACCTGTTGTTTAGTGTAGCCACCTTCATCAATTATCTTAGCTGGATCTTCTGGATATCTTGCGGCAGCCTCTCCATCAGCACTTGCTGCTTCACCCTGCACTATTATGGTATAGACATAGCTTTCTTCCTTAAACCTCATGAACAAACCTCTACATCTTCCTCACCTCTCCCGCTTTCACAGAATTGAAGAGAGTAAGGGCCTTGCACTGGATTAGGCTTTGGCTTAAGGGAATGTTGTGGCTAGTTTGATCTTCTATTCAGATCACTAAGACTTTCTTCATATCAGCAATAAAGCTGTTTTGCTTTCTTATCATTTGCGTATGCACTGGAGTAGTACTTTTAACTTCCTTCAAGGACTTTTCCTTTGCATTCACAGCTTAGTTAACTGTTTGGTGCAAGGCCTAGCTTTTGGCCTATCTCAGCTTTCAAACTGCCTTCCTCACTAAGCTTAATCATTTCCCGCTTATGATTTAAAGTGAGAGAAATGTGACTCTTCCTTTTACTTGACCACTTCGAGACCACTATAGAGTCATTAATTGGCCTAATTTCAATATTGTTGTGTCTCATGGAATAGGGAGGCCTAGGGAGAGGGAGAGAGATGGGGAAATGGCCAGGCAGTGGAGCAGTCAGAGCATGCACAACATTCATGGATTAAGTTGGTTATCTATATATGTGTGCAATTCATAGCACCCTGATAGTAACATTTGATCTAACAACAGTAATACCAAGAGCACTGATCACAGATCACCATCATAGATATAATAATAATGAAAAAGTTTAGAATTTTGTGAGAATTGTTCAAATGTGACACAGACATGAAGTGAGCAAGTGCTGCTGGAAAAATGGTGCCGATAAACTTGCTTGACACAGGGTTGCCACAAACTTTTAATTCATAAAAAGCATGTCTGCTAAGTGCAATAAAGTGAAGTTCGATAAAATGAGGTATGACCATCTATAGAATTTAATAGTATTAATCGAGTTAAGTACAGTCTCTTCTTTTATCTCCCCCTATACTGAGAACTGACTTGTTAGGGGAGGGGTGTTGAAATGGTGATTTTGAAAAATATAATTGACTGCCTACCCTTCATGTAAGTTGGTAGGTTGGTTAATATTTGGTTTGATGATTTCTTTCTTGGAAAATCAAGTACATTTAAGAAATCAATACCCAAGCCATTTATTGTGATTTAGATGTCAAGTAGAAGTCACTTAAAGAAAATCAAGTCTGCCATACAATTTAAAATTCCTGCAAGGAATACAGAATTCAAATGACACCAATGAAATATAACTTTATTTTTTCACTATTTTTATTTAAGTATTTAGTTCTTACCTTTTCCTACTTCTAAATAAGACATAACCTACAAATGAACATAAAGCATTTCTTCTTGAAGCCATCATTTTATTTCCTAGTGAATATAAACACTTAAAACAATTAAATTGCAATATTCCCTTAATTGGCAACACATTTGACATTTAAAAAATGTTTTCCCATAAATTCATTTAACATTTGCCTGGCTTAAAAAAAATCATCTCCTTTTTGTATTTTAACTTTGATGTCAAGTTCCATCCATACCAAACAAGAGGCATAACTGCTTCTATGTGCATTATAATACAGTGACTTTCTGATTGGTAGTAAAGTAAGGAAATATTATATATGACATAAAGAATGATCTTTTGGCATGTGAGCACTTGTAAAATAGCAAATGTATTAGGTTTCTATTATGTTAGGTCACGAATATGAATGGGGCAGAGGGGGCTTTAAGTTCACTAATGCATGGTCCACCTCAGAAGAAAGATTATCTGGTTTTCTTTTTGGATGTGCTCCTCTTTGTCCATGATTACAGCCTATTTCTTCATGAAATTAAAAGATGCTAGCTTGTTTATTATCAGAAAACAAGTTAATTGTTTGTACTGTTTGTGTATCTCTATAGAGGCTAAGTACACACAATTATGACAACTCAATTTTTCCTTTAGCTCTCTTCTAGGGCCTTTATGAAGTCAATGAAAGCACACCCTACCTATCCACGGTTCTAAGGACTTTTCTGCTGGAGCTATTTGTTCCATACTAGCTGTTTACACTAACTGCCTAATTAACCAGCAGAAACTGATTCATTCCTCTGGCCAAGTAAGAGAATTTCCTTCCCTCATTCTCATCTGGTACAGGTGAAATGTCCCATAGCTTTAGATCTGACATTGTCATTGCAATGATACTCTTTCCCTTCCTCTCTTTCCAAATGCTAAAACCTGGGAACATCTTTTTCATAATAGCTAATGAAGATTTCACCCAATTTCACAGGAAACAAGTCTCTTTTTAGATCTAAAGTCTTATAACAACTTCTTAATGTGAAATCACTGCGATGCTTTATTTTCAATTCAACTATTGCAACCCCATTCTCCTTTGAGCTGAGAATGTTCTGAGAATCTTGATTATGGATGATGAATCAAAAATTACGGAGTTTGTCTCAGAGACCAGGAAACATCACCTTAATCCATAGTCACTCTAATATTTGAGCCGGTATTTAAAGAGAGGCAATTGGCAGTTGGCACAAGGTGGAAATTATTTTGGCAACTCGAGGGTTAAATATTGATTAACCTATTAGTTCTCAGTATTCATTTATTTAATCTCAGTTATACACCATGACAAGCAGATGAGTCTGATGGCAATGTCTTCACCCAGCTTTCAGAATTGTCCTTCCTGTGAACTTAGCTGCTCCTAAGCTGATAGGATCAGCAAACTTCCTGAAACCTACTGGGAGACTAGTAATGTTCAAAGAGTGGTTCAGGAAAACAAGAAAAGCAAATGTTCTTAATCTTTGGGGCAGAAGGAAGGATAGGGAGAAATTTTAAAATACAGCAAGGAATTATTTCCCTGTCGATTGTATTTTGACAGGAAAGCAGAATGTATTCTTACATTGTTTTTCTCTTTAAAGATTTATTTAAGGAAAATCCGTGTTCAAAATTCGGCTGATCAAAAGAGGGAAGATATTGATCTTGTGAGTGGCAAATGCCGAAACATCATCTGAGGAATTATAAATTGATCGGTTACATATCAAATTAATCTAGCATTTAAATTTAGACTCAGTATGGCCAATTATTTAGCTATAGTTATAACAGATACTCTTAATGTTATTGTTAGTGTTTGAAAATGTGTAATAGTGATAGAAGAGATCTACCGCTTTCATTCAGGTGGTCTCCAGGAACAACATTAATTTGGAAAGTGATGTGTAAATGCCACATGTTTACTTATAAAATCTCTATTCATTTGTATTCTATTCAATGCAGGTTACATGGTTTGGATCTTTTTGTTAGTGACATCTTGACTCTGGGTTGAGATTATTTGAGAGATAACTTTTTACCAGCCTATGGCAGGTATTAGTGGGTTTACTTTGTCCTTATCGGACTTAGGAGAAATAAAATAAACTTCCTTCTATAGTTACTGGTGCAAAGATTGATCTATAGTCACTAATTATCTTCATGTGATAAATTCTTAGGGCAAAAACAGAAACGTTTACTCACAGTTTGCTTGATACCAGAGCTAAAGTAACTTGATTATTCTTTTCTGGTTTGAAACATGTTTTAAATGACCAAATGAAAGAAAAAAGCAATTAGTACTTTTTTTGCATTACACAATACTAGATGAGTAATACGTTAAGACTTTTGTGCATATATGTTTAGAAGGATACTCATTTGTAATAATTAGTTAATAGAATATTCAGCAACAAAATGTTCGGTTGGGAGACACACTTCAATTTTTTCCAAATCTCATGTTCATAATTGTCCCCCACTGTTACCAAATAGATTTTATTGTTAGAGCAACACAGTAACAAACACAACACATCTTTGTTACGGAAAACATTTAACAGTCAAGTTGAATTTCATAAAAGATTTTATGACAAAAGTTGAGGGAAAAGGCACAAAGAAACAACACAAATGAAATTTAAATTTAATGAATATTCTGTTGTTGCCTGCCAGAGGGAATAAATATTTTCATATTCATTTTCTCTTTTAAGTATACCTGGTAACTGTGTAACTTTCCCCTCCTCACTTGTGTTTGGTTCTCTTATTCATTAAGCTTTACTTAGGTAGAGGACCACACAAACATACCAGCATTTTGCTAAGTTGCACACAGCCACGTTAGAGGGAAATAGTAATTGATCTGTAGCTCCTAGATATCTGGCTGTTGATCTCAGTCATACACAGAGATTCTCAGTCATACCCAGGAAACAAAAGGTCCAGAACAGTAGGGCTTTCTTTTGAAAGTAGCTATATGCTGGCTATTAAATGTTAAGGCTGGTTCTATGCAAGGAAATAGTTGTATTTGCTCCTCCAAGAAAACCCCTTGTATTTGGCGCATTCATACACTGAGAAAAGCATTCTGGTGCTTTCTGAGATAATCATATGCTTCTCAGGGTTTTGTTATGATTTTTCTATTAAGGCCAACTACGCATAATATTGGTGGGGATGGCTTAGATCTGATCAAAGTTGTGGTAATACACAATAATATCTAAACCCTTTTTAATACCCTGCTGTAAAAACGGGGGTGAGAAATACCATTTACTGAAGACCTGCTCTATGACAGGCACTGCATATATTGCAGATACGGCAAATATATTACATAAACTATCACACCACCACAACATCATGAGCTAGATACCATTATTTTCCTTCCCATTATGCAGATAAAGAAACTGAGACTCAGATGTAGTAACTTTCCAAAATTCTTTGAATTGAGACCTTACACAGCTCTGATTAACTTGCCAACCGATACCTAAAAATAAAAGCCTCAGTTGGGTGGAAAAGCTCTGAAAAGCATTTTCGTTGGGGACAGTTCAACAAACTACTGTAACCGGAGAATTTTTCAGTTTGAATAAGTCACTTGTTTAAAATATGGGATGATTCCTGACCTTGCTTAAAGCGCTGATAGAGTGGCCAGCCTGTGTTTTCAGCTGCTACACCAGGTAAATGGAAGTCCACTCACCACGCACTGTGTGTGACAGTCTATTTTTTTCCCACCGTGGAGTTTTTATGTTGATGCTTCTCTAAAACTCTTTTTTCAGAGTGTGAGCAGGATAAAAATATAAAAATACAAGGATACAATAGTGTTTTAAGAAATACCCTATTTATTGTTCAATGTTCAAAGTTTTTTCATGGATAGCAAATACAGCATGCTTTGTTAAGTCTTCCAGAAACATCCAAATCCTGAATTACTTATATATGAAGATGGGTTATATACAAGCACATACTTCTTATTTGATTCACCAATAAGACCAAATAATTTGATTCCCACATAGACAAAATTCTCCTAAAATGCAATTCAGGATAATCATTCCTTCTCAGACTTTATTTTTTCCCTCCTGTTAAAACCAAAACGCAAACAGGATTGGGGGAGAATTCTCTAGTCCAAATAGACACGCAACATGCAAACAAACTGCTATTAAAAATGGCACCATACATAGGTATACTTAAAGTAAAATTAAAAAAAATTCAAGGAAAACAAAACAAGAACAAACATTTTCATAGCACACTAAAAAAATAAATAAATAAATAAAAGGCACCATTAAAAAATCAAGGCTCCTAGAGGCAGATAAAACCTCAGACTGGGTTTAGTCAAGCAGGATACCGAGAATATTTTTGTCACGGTTTTGGTAATTTTACTTCCTTTTTGTCTGCCTATAAGACTTCCTTCTACCTTAAAGAGTGTTTATTATTATTACTATTATCATTTAATATAACTGACACAATTAGTCTTTGGAAAGAACAATAATGAGATGGACAAGTGGGTCTCTGGCTTTTGGAGAGGGTTATTAATAAGTCATTTGACACTAATAGAGTGGAACAATAATTTGTGGCCCATGTAAGTGACAAAATATCCTTAATTTGAAGACATTGCTTACAGCAAATGTTTAGGAGTTGAGAACCCACAGGACTGTTCAATAATGATATTGAGTCTAAATGCAATGGTAATAAGTAATCTGTTATAATGATACCAGTTCCCATTTATCGAGGGCTTACTATGCACAAAGCACTGTTCTAAGCACTGGCATGCATTATCTCATTATACTTCACAACAGTCTCTATGAGGGAGTACTATTATTGACCCCACTCTACAGATGGTGAAAACAAGGCTTAGAGAGATCATCACTTGCTCAGTGCTACAGAGTCAATTGTTAAGCTGAGATTTAAACCCAGATCTTTTTTACCCCAAAATCTGTTGGACTAATCTACAACACAACTTTGCCTTCTGTACTCTGAATCCTAAAATAGTCAAGCTGAAAGCAACCTCTGAGACTGCAGTCCAGCCTCTTTCTTGTACATATGAGAAAACTGAAGTTTTAAAAAGGAACTATGTCTTTCTCATCATCCTAATAACAAATTGGTGACTGAGCAGGCCTAGAACTCAGGTCTCTTGCCTTCAATTCCAGATAGAATGCCATTCTATCATTTAACAAAATTTGCATGACCCAGGAGACTAGAAGACTAGCTCTGCAGTTTAACACACACACACACACACCAGATAAAATACCAAAGAGCTAAATTCAGGTTGCTTCTGTGTTTTCTAACTTGCAGCTGCTTCATTGCAGGATCATACAACACATGATGCGACAGGGACTTAAAGCCACACATAAAACATATTAAATGTAGTCAGCAGTGATGAGATTTGGTACCAAATAAGAAGCTTTAATTAATTTTAAATGGTGCTTTTCATAGTGTCAAAAGCTCAGTCCACTGAAGTGGAAAAGGGGGTTGGAATGGCCAGATCCTAGCAACCCAGCTAATCTGGGCCCTTCTGAGCAAGCTCATTTGGAATTCTTACATCAGTGCATCGGCACGCCGAGGTGGGGCTCATGGGGACAAACAAAATAGCAACCCCAACTCCGGCACTGCTCAGAATCCCGCATCCCAGGGAGGCCTGAGAGTTCAGCTGTATTAAGGGGCCGTTGGAGTTTCCCTGTTATTTGTCTACTTTTTGAGGATTAGAACTTCCGCTGGGCTGTGTTCATCTGTGCTGAGAATTTAAACTCGGCGCATGCAACAACAGGAACAGCGAGATCTGCTAGAAACGTTCAAAAAGAAGTCTGTTGTGACTTTTAAAAGCTGTTAGATGCACAAAGAGCAATAAATTGAAGGGTTTCCAATTTCTTCGGGGAGTGTAGTGATTTCTTTTTCTATTTCCTTCCCCCAACATCATGAGCCTTTGTTTCAAGGCTGTGACCGTACAGATATTCACCATGTAGACCTATTTGAGTAGTATCATTTTAGAAAGGCTGATACATTCATGTGACTTGTACACCCACACACACCCCCAAACACAGATGAACAGGAACCTTCTTTTTCTCTCCATGACATAGAAATAGAAACTATCGTTATGGTCCTTCTTCCTAGAGGCCGCAGAACCATGTGTTAAGAAGCAAATAGTAAAGACTAGTTGAGATTTTCTGTGACCCAATTCCCTGGCTTTACAGGTGAGGAAACTGAGGCTTAATGTGCCATGACAAGAATGAGGACATGACTCCAGATTTCTCTATTTTCCTGTTCCTTTCATTATTACTCAGCTCATCATTTATAGGTATTGTTTATAAGAACAGCATATAAATAAGAGCCAGGTACCAGTTGGGAATGTGACATACTTACTATTTTAATATAGGAACTATGTTATGCATACATATTGATGACAATAATGATAAAAATTGTGACCAGTTCTTAACAAATGAAGCATTCATTTGGGTCAACAATCGTGGATCAAAAATATTTTATTTCTCCCTATTACTTTATCTTACATAAATGCACGGCTTGTCATGTGAACATAACTAACACAAAATAATTATAAGTTTCTGAGGATCATCCATTTATTGACAAGATTTATAAGCTTTTTTCTTTTTCCCCAAACTCAGATGTGACTCTGTTTTGTCCTCTACAGAAAGAAAGAGTAAAACATCACCCATTCCTCACCCATGCTTTCTGTCCCTGTTGTATGAACAGGGGTCTAGAATCAAGACCTTCCTGCAGCCTAGGTGATTTGCTATTAGTGGTAGGAATGTGCACAAAACAGTTTAGGCCAGCATCCAAAAGCACATATCTGTTCAGTGATCTGGTTCCTGAAAAGGAACTAGAAATGATCAGGTTTCCATCACAGGATTTTTAGAAACTTGATATTGGCAAGATTGGAAATATTTTAAGGAGATTCTTTTTAAGGTGTTCCTGTTTTTTCTACATTTCTAGCCTATATCAAATTAGAGTGAGAAAGAAAAGGAAAGAGCTAATAGAATAACAATTGTACTTTGCATTACATTGGGAACACTGATTTTCTAGCATTAATTTTTAATATTTATTAATGAAAAGTCACAGAAACTCAGGTAAACTCTTTATTGATGGTTTTAAATATTTTTTTTTTTAGTATACTTGAGATATCCTTCACAGTTGTTTAAGTCATTTCATTAACTCTGTATTGAGTATCCCAATAGGTTTTTCCCCTGCAAACAACTGAATTTTCTTTTCTACTTGTCCCTTTGCCTCCTTAAACACAATCCAAATATGGGATGCTGGTATTAGTGTGGTTATTACTGGACTTTTGAAGGCATCTTTTTGGTCTTACCTACTGATCATTCCACTCAGAAGAAAAAAGTAAAATTGAATGGAGTCTGCTTATCTTGTTAATAACAGTAGCTCTCATCATAGAAATATTTTATACAGTACTCATTCAATATTTTCTGAGAGATGTGTGCATGTGAATAATAATATTTTTTAAAATAAGAAAGTTCTTGGCATATATTAAGTATAAAACTACCAAATATTAAAACAACTGAATCAATATAATTTATAAATCGATATTTGCTTTGCCCATCTATATGACTAAAATGCAAATAATATATTAGTTAAAACTTAGAATGGAAAGAAAAATGAAGCTTAAATGCTAATCTGAAAACATTCTTTGTTTGCATGTAGGGATGTGCAGTATGAAACTGTCTCTCTCAGCTCAGCCACTTAATAACTAAGTAAGGATTAAGGTAGCAGGTAATAGATCTTGTAAGTACAGAAAATGGAGGGAGTTGTGGGAGTGAGTGTGGGGAGAAATCCAAAAAGGGTTTTGGAAAAGCAGTAACTTTGTACACACTTTAATCATTGCTGAGAAAAGGGTAAAGAACTTTTGTTAGCCTTATATAAGTTCAACAACAAGAGAGTAAAGGTTAAGAATCCTACTTTCAGTTCTAGTGTGGAATTAGAAGTCCATTTGCCCATCAATACACAGGGGATTTGCACATGAGAATGAATGGGAGTTACATGATCAAATCCTTCAGAGATCTGTGAGAAAATAAACTCTAACAAGAATATTTGAACTATCTTTTATAATAGATGAATCGTCATAATAGACATGCATATAGGAATTTTAATATTTCAAGAATAATGTATAAGTATGTCTAAATATATAGATGTGCATTTGTATACCTCTATAAAATATACGTATATATTTGAAATCTGCATGTATCTATGTGATTATGCACTAATTCTAGTCAGTAAAACAGCTCATTAAGTGCTCCTAGTATTTCATGTGTGTGTGTGCCATTTTGAGGACATGATTACAGCATATACGATTTAATTTAAACAGTTGAGATAATACTATGGAAAAACTCAAATGCACTTCATATGAATTTTTCTTTTACTTTCTTTTTTTTCCCTGTTTTTTTTTTAGTAGGCTCAACCATAAAACACACAAAAATATGTTCATTACATTTTTTCTCAGAGGAACCTTTTCAACAATAGATAAAGCATCTCTATTTTTCTTTAAAAAGACCAAAAGAAGCAAATTTTCCATTTTCCTTTACAAGCAACACCGTGGATTTTCACATGCAGATTTTAGCATAAAACATCTCCTCACTGTGGGAAAAGTGGTGCATTCTTGTACAAATTAAGATAGATAACTCTTATACTAATATGCGTATTATAATATTAAAACATATACGGAGGTGGATGGAAGGCTAGTGTTTATTAGACTATTTCAGCTCTTCATAATCTGTTTGCTTACTCCTATAGCAACTTGTTGATAATAGGAAGTCTTTTGTGAGCAACGGCATGAAAAACAATAAAAAGCATCAGATTTAATAAAGTATCTAAGGAAAGTCTTAAAATGACACCCACACTATGAAGGGAAAGCCAAATTTGCTTTTTCTGAGGGGAATTTGTGTTCGTCAGGAAGGGTTCCTGGAGGCTTTGTTTTGAGGCCTTGATGTGTGACCAGTGCGCTACGGGCCGCCCTTCACCCTTGCCCTTCTTCTACCACAGCTCTGCCCACCCATACTGACACCGCAGGGGGAAGGGTTTCAGAGCAGAAAGAATCAAAAGCTGAGGGACGGGGGAAAAAAAGTGCTTTTCAGGGTCTGATGTGTGGGAATCAAATGAGAGGCCTAGCTCAAATCCGGTCGCCAGGCAACCAAAGTGATATGCTGAGGGAATATCATTAAAGTTGGAAAGTAAGCAGTCTCTCTGAATTAGTAAACCAACCACAGGATCGACGATACACCGAACTCTCTCAGTGCTGGAGTGCAATTTCTCCAAGGAGGACAAGCGGGGGGCTTTGCTAAGTGTAAGGGGGAAAGGAGAGGGAGAGGGAGTGAGAGAACGCAGCTGATTTGTAGAGTTTTTTCATAAAAAAAAAGACAATGGCTGTCCAGACATGGAGTTGGTGGTGAAATATGGTAACTGCCACGGCTGCAGCTGGCTCTCTGACACAAGATTAATAAGTTGCCGTTTCCTAGCCGACCAGAACCTAGTGGGAACTATCCAGCATTTTATCTTGAATTGTGGGTAACAGCCTTACTGCAAGCTGGCCTAGTTTACTGCTCTGTTTTTTCCACATCTCCCAAAGTGCAGCAAACATCTGTGACTCTAATGAGGTCATCATTGAGGGTGTCCAGCGAGCTGGGCCCTGAGAACTGACCTCACCTCTGCCTGAACATAAAGTACAAGTGCTGTGGGGAAGCAGGACAAATTAAATGGGGGAGCTGGCACTTGGCTGTGAGTTAAGCTCTTAAGAAACTTTTTGCTGTGATTAAAAAAGAGAGGGAGAGAGAGGGAGAGAGAGATTGAGGTTCAGAAATGACAGTACAACAAAGCAGTAGCAAGCCTACAGAATTACATTTAGGCCTCACTGATGAATATTATCACTGACATGAACAAGCAAAGCTTATCTAGGCCTTCCTTCTTGAAAGGCTGAATAAAATTGAATTGCCAACTTCTGCATTTTACCACATTTTGGTGGAAATGGCTCAGAGACCTACATGATTTAAAAGGAAACCTGGGTGAATTCAACCACAAAGTGTATATATATGTTTCTGACAGCAAAATTTCAAGCATTATAAACCATGTCATATCATTTATAAGTAATTTGATTACAGACACAGAAAACAAATCAAACTTCTCCAGATAGGTCTTTTTTTCCCCTGCAGTTATTCCAACAGAGGCATGGTTTTTATAAATAACATGACCAGGCAAACACGCAAACACAACCCAAAACTGAATTCAAACAAGTGAACTATAATAATTTTGTTTAGTCATCAGAGGAAAGAACATTGAAGACGTGACTCTACCCACTGATTTCTTAAAACAGTCCATTTCAATGGAGTGAGAAATGTAAGCTTTCAAAAGGAAGAAAAATGTTTTAAGTTTGGAAGAAAAAAAGCATATTTCTGAAAGTTTTCTCTATCATTTAATATATAAGTGTATCGGCCACATGTTGAATATGTATTGTTCATTTTAGCTACATCTGCTCTCAGTGAGAACAGTCATTCTTGATTCCTAAAAAAAAAAAAATGGCTATGTGGATAAAGTCCAGAAGGAGAAAAAAAGATGGAGGTCATCTTCAAAACTCATCTAGAAACCTTCATTCATATGTATTAACTCACTATGTATGCAGATGTATTTTTCCCTGAGAGCAAATCCATGAAGCCCAGAATGACATGTCCCAGTACTTTTACAAAGAGTTCGATTTTTAAAAAGTAGGCATATGATGAGATTAAATCTGGCAAGTTTTTATCTTATTATTCTCTTATTATTATCAGGCTCACTGCAGCCTTGACCTCCCTGGCTCAAGAAATCCTTCTACCTCAGCCTACTGAATAGCTGGGACTGTTGGCATGCACCACTACGTCTGGCTAATTTTTTAAAAAATCGTTTCGTAGAGACAGAGTCTCACTATGTTGCCCAGGCTGTTCTCAAAGTCCTGGGCTCAAGTGGTCCACCTGCCTTGGCTTCCTAAAGTGTTGGGATTACAGGCATGAGCCACTACACCCAGCCTCAGTATTATTAGACCAGATCTGATGCAAGAGATACAGAGGACTTGCAATAGAAATGTAATCACTTTCTCAAAAGCTAGAAAATGTTATACAAAACTTTTGTTTGACTAAATATGTAGTATAGGTGGCTGGAGACTGAGAGGGCAAGAGCAGATAGGCTAGATAACAGAAAGTGTTAGCTATTTCTGATTGATATGAGCCTTTCCACTGTGATATCAAGAGGGAAATCAAGGAGCTATCCTAAACTTAATTTATAAATAATGGATATTATGGATTAGGAATGATTTTGAACATGTGCTTTAATGTAGGACATTCAGGATGGAGGGTTTAAACAGTAATGCTAGAGAAAAGTTCTAGTGTTACCTGCAAGTCCCTCAATTTGGACAGCAGAAATCTACCCCATTACACTCTTTCTCAGTTTTCAGGAAGGGCCTGCCTAATGCCCATTTCAAGGCTGAGTTTATTTTTTAAATGCAAATGAAGGAAGTGTTGCGTTCAGCTTTGCAAACAGTTTTCAGAAATCCTGTTGGCCTACATTTGCTGGGAAGCAGCACCCAGTACCAAGTGTAGGGGCTCAAACAATCAAGTAGTTGTTTGCCTCACTCACATTCCTGAGGCAATCTGGTTCCAGCTGAACTCCTTGGGAACAGTCTGGGCTATGTACCCCTGGGGCATCTGCCCCAATTAGCATTGACCCTTGTGGGCCTCCTTGCTGGCTCTAGGTTGCTCCCAACCTCTTGAACTCTGGGTAAACCAGATTGCCTTAAGAGCCTCCAAGCTTTCCACAGCCCCAAGATGAACTGGACATCCAGGCTCACCAACAGAAATTCAGTCACCCTGTAGCGCCCAAATCAACATGGCCTCCTCCAGGTTCTCTGAGCCAGAGGAGAGACCCATGTGGTGGGATTATTGCTATGACTAAGAAACAAGAGGAAAGAAGGCTCAAAGAGTGCTTGGCCAGGCTAAACTCAGTAGCATGTGGAAAGAGTACACAGGTCTAAAGCCTCACAGAACTAGGTTGGACTCTTGGACCTTCTCTAACTAGCTGGGTGACCTTGGCAAGTCACCAAACCCTATCAAGCTTCAATCTCCTCATGTGTAAAATGGGGACAAAAATATCTATCCTGCAGTATTTTTGCGAAAATTAAATGGTTTAATGCATGTAAACATGTTCAGTAAAATGTCTGGCTTATAGATGGCCCTCAGGAAATGGGAGTTAATTACAAAAAATAAAAAATAAAACCCATCATGTTTAACCCGGGCAATACCACTCCTGAGAAAATCCAGGCCCACATGATTCTTGAAATCCCTCTTTTTTGTTGTGGTTCGTGATCCGTTTGTTACTACTTCTTCCTTTCTCAGAAAACAAATAACCCACAACTAATTTTTGTACCTCTCTTGCCCAGCACTTCCAGGAACTGTGGAGTTGACAGAAGGGATATGCAACAGGTTCTGCATCCTTGAGGATCTCACTGCAAGAACAGCACAGAAAAGGCATGACCCAACTCAAGAGGAGTCTAGACGTCGAGTTGCACAGGACTGAGTGTGCACAATGGGATTGGAGAGAAGTATCGGCATGGGCTGCCATGATCAGGGAAGGCTGCACGGAAGTGTTGGATTTGGTGAGCGTCTCACAGTGAGTGACTACTATGAACCAGATACTGAGGCAGAGCTAAATAAGGTGCAGCCTTTGCTCTAAGGAGCTTAGAACCAGTGGAGAAAGACGTATTAACATGCAATGTTTAAATGGTGCAGTGAGTGAGTGCTAGGAATGGTTTTCGGGAATATTGTAAGAACATGGAAGGAAAAGGGCTTGTGTTGGCTTTGCAGGATGAATTGGGTCTAAGTTAGTCCTAGGTAGGTGGATCAGCACGAACAAAAGTATAACAGTGGGGAAACAAGCCAGGTACCCCTGTGTGTGCATGTGTGTCTGTGTGTCGGGATGCGGTGGGGGCTGGGGAGGATAGGGAGAGAGGAGAAGAGGATATATAAGTGGAAGAAAAAAATAGGTCTAAAATTAGATACAAGATTTAAAGGGGAACCTATTCCAAATAGTTATCTTTCTTTTTATTGATGTGGCAGGTGATCACACTATGATGGTCCATGGTCGGTAGATTATAAAGGCTAGAGATTTTAGAGTATGACTTTAGTGGGTGAGCTATGCAGTTTATTCACATTTCAATACAGTCCTATTTCCCAAAGAAATTTCACAAGCTGGTGGGATCAACCAGAGTGGGACTGGAACCAGGAGTGATTTTTGTGAGTTGGTTTTCTGATCAAGGCTTTCTCTTAGAAACTAGCCAGGAAAGCAGAAATCTGGGCCCAAGTTTCTGCAGCAGAATCCATTGGCCAGGCACTGGGTATGGGGTGGGAGTAAAAGGACTATGAGGATTGGGACACAGACAGCACTTTTGGAATTGGCTGGGAGAAAGGAACTAGCACTAGACACTGCTTTGAGTCTCTCTGAAGACCCCTAAATTCCAATCCAATACCCAGCAAGTCCTCTACTTCTTTGGCTTGAGTCATCTCTTGTATTGGCTGATGCCTGCTGGTATGGCTGTCTGCCCTGCATGCTGGGGCCAGAACAGGAAAGGTGTTGAGGTTCTGGGTCCTTCTTGACAAGGTCATCCAAGGCTCTATCTCATGGAATTATCCATGTGTATTGATAATAATCTGTGAGCTCTAGTAGTTCAGAAGGTCTTCAGTGCTATAACAAATGCTCCTTTGAAGAGAAAAAAAAAAAAGTATGAGCCATCATGAGCTTCTTCCCTTAGTGACAAGAGACCTGGGGACATCTGCATCTCCCACCACTGGGACTGAACATTACCAAACAGTAGTTCTGCTGTGTGAGTATTTAAGTGGCACTGGGAAGAGTAAGCTATTGAAATACAACAACTCCACTCATTTGGAGTTTCCCTTTTTTGTCCAACATTTATTAAGCACCTATTATAAGCTAAACGTAATGCTAGGCACAGTTTCCATCTTCAAAAGCTCCGGGTTAAGAAGAGTGAAAATGCTGGTAGAAGCAAGCATAAAACATGGAGAGAGAGCACAGGAGTGGGCCTTAGGATCAGGAAAGGTTTCCTGCAGAGGAGACAGAAAACACCATGGAATAGTTGACATGGTTGCATGTGAGGACATGTGGGACAGAGAGCTGAAGCAGGATAGGCAAGCAGGCCATGAAGTGTCTTACACAGCAGGCCAACGAGACAGAGTTTTATCTTGAAGGAAATAGGGCATCGCGGAATGTCTTAAGTAAGGAAATGGCATAATCAGTACTGTGTTTTAAAGCAGTCTTTTGGCAGCCGAAAAGTGGAAGTGGTGATGGGGCAGGAAGAGACTGCGAGTCTGTGAGGCAAACAATGAAAATATTATTAGTTACCATTCTATGGATGATACATTTTAGATGCCTGTTAGTTTACTTGACCAAATTCTCAAGGCCCCCAGTGGAGTTTCTTGAGGACAGGGACCCATGTTTTTTACTTTAGTGTGCTTTCCTTTGTCTAGACAATCCTAGTCCATAGCAGGCACTTGCAAATTGCTGCTGAATCAATGGCAAATCTAGGGTGAGGAATCAGGTTTCCAGTGCTCTGACTAGAGCTTTTTCTACACCCACACAGTGGTTTCCCAAGAGAGTTTTATTTTGGAAATGATTAGAGGTTGAGGTAGCAGTTTTGCATAGTAGAGCCCAGCACCATTAGACCCTTTGTGAATACTGAGTGGAGCAGGCCAGTGTCGGAGAGGGGAGCTAAAGAAGTAAGAAACAGCTGGGTACGGTGGCTCATGCCTGTAATCCCAGCACTTTGGGAGGCCGAGGCGGGCAGATCACCTGAGGTCAGGAGTTCGAGACCAGCCTGACCAACATGGAGAAAACCCATCTGTACTAAAAATACAAAATTAGCTGGGCGTGGTGACACGTGCCTGTAATCCCAGCTACTCGGGAGGCTGAGGCAGGAGAATTGCTTGAACCCGGGAGGCAGAGGTTGCAGTGAGCCGAGATTGTGCCATTGCACTCCAGCCTGGGCAACAAGAGTGAAACTCCATCTCGAAAAAAAAAAGAGGTAAAAAACGAGTGTTCCCTTTAGTCTCCGGTGCGTTATTAGAGTGTGAAGCATTTTGGTAGGAGCTGCAGCCAGTAGATGGCTAAAGATGAGGACTTTGGGCAATCCAGAGTCAGAGAGAGGTCATTAAGCTCTTGGGAGAGGCGGGAGGGAGACAGAGAACTTTCTAGGAAGTAGTAGGAGACTAGGTTAGGAGACAGGAGAAGCCCTGCTTTGACATTTTGTTGCTGGCCTGCACCCTCTCCACCCCTTTACCCTAAAGGCAGAAAGGAGCTTTTGAGCTTCCATCTTTGTCTAGTCAGTTCCTTTTGTCATTAGGCACCCATCAGCTTCGGCCCACCCAGAATGTAGAAGTGCGGTATAAGAATGTGGGTAAAGGCTGCACAGCACAGGGCTGCATGGGCTCTTGAATCTGAGCTCTGGAATATTTTGGCCTCAGTTTTCTCATCTGTAAAATGGAAATAATAGTACCCACTTCAGAAAGTTGCTCTGAAGATTTAATAGATGATGTTTGTAAGGAGTTCAGCATAAGTGTCTGACACAAGTTAGGCACCGAAGAAAAGATTTGCATTGATTATTTTCAGGAGCTGGGGAGGTGAAAAGGTCATGGAACCAATAATTGATGACCCCAGAGATGCATCTCTCAATAACAACATTAAACTTCACAATCGGCTACCAGATGGCTCTTGAGAAACTTCCCTTATGTCCATATCTGCTCCTGGTGTGGCTGAGGGATCGGGCTCCATTGTAACAAGCACAGACACCCAGGGTAGTGGAAGAGGGAAGGCCCTGGCGACAGCCAGCGAGTAGAACCAACAGAGGGCCTCGGGAAACCCTGGGGTGGCCACCCACGAAAGCAACAGCCAGCAGCTGGAAGGAATGCTTAGAAATGTGTCTGCATAACCATATTTTAAAACATACCAGACTAACCCAAACTAGGAAACAAAGGAAATATAGTCATATCTTCAAATGCGGCCTATCCAGTGCACCAACCCTAACTGTGACCCAGGAAAATTTGAGGAATTGAAGTACAAAAGAGGCTGTATTTCTTCTATCATCCTATTTATCATGGACATCACATACAAAAGTAAATAAAGCATTCAAAAAATATTAGAAAAACAGGCAAATTCTTATTTACTTTCAATAACTCAACTTTTATTCAAAAGAAAAAAAATCCATAGCAGTCGATTTCTCCAGAAAAATTTCTGATTGAAATATTTACTTATTAGCATTTGCACTGATACATTTTTCCAATTATTATAAGAACCTTGGTATTTCTCATAGACACTAAATCAGTAGAAAGATCAGTTGAGAACATATATAATAAAGTGTGAAATTGTATTTATGTTATACCTAAAAAAACAGTTAAATAAATAAATACGATTTATATGTTCTTCAAAAATAAAAACATTTGATATTCTTTTTTTTTTTTTTTTTTTTTTTTTTTTTGAGGTGGGGTCTCACTCTGTGACCCAGGCTGGAGTGCCATGACACGATCTCGGCTCACTGCAAGCTCCACCTCCCAGGTTCAGTAGATTATCCTGTCCCAACCTCCCAGGTAGCTGGAACTACAGGCACGTGCCACCACGCCTGGCTAATTTTTGTATTTTTAGTAGAGACGGGGTTTCACCATATTGGCCAGGATGGTCTCGAACTCCTGACCTCATGATCCACCCACCTCAGCCTCCCAAAGTGCTGGGATTACAGGTGTGAGCCACCATGCCTGGTCGATATTCACTTTTAAAAATCTGGCCTAAGCCAATGGACAGAAATTGAACCAATTAATTATGTACAAAGATGAATATTTATTATAGAATTATTATAATGGTAATTATTAAAACTAAACTAAATGTCCAACAACAGGGGACCTGTTAAACCCATGCAATAGAATGTTATACAGTTATTAGAAATGACCAGCCTGCCCAACATGGTGAAACCTCGTCTCTACTAAAATACAAAAATTAGCCGGGCATGGTGGCACACACCTGTAATCCCAGCTACTCGAGGCTGAGGCAGAGGAATCACTTCAATCTGGGAGGCGGAGGTTGCAGTGAGTCGAGATCACACTACTGTACTCCAGCCTGGGCGACAGAGTAAGACTCCATCTCAAAAAAAAAAAAAAAAGAAATGATATATGTTAATGATTTTAAAGACATGAGAAAATGCTCAAAATATAATAGTAAATAAAAAGGATGCAGAACTGCAAATGAAGTATGATATCACTTATATGCACTGTAACAAGACTGGGAGGAAGTTACCAATTAGCATACTAAACTGTTTAACAATGGTTATCTTTGGGTGGTAGGATTATGGATGATTTTCATTTTATTTTCTATTATAAATATTTCCTAACTTTATATACTATATGCATGTAATACTTTTTAATTGGTTTAAAAACACAACAAAAAAAAAAACCCTGCACAGTTATAGTTGTTTTAGGTCTTATGAAAGGAACTAATTATTTCTGTTCATAACAGATTCCACTAAACTTTATAATAGATATAAAATATGAGTTTTGAACAGAGTCCACTCCCACCCCCAGATCTCCCAGTCCCCAAGAGATTCTGATCTCTAAAGCTATTCACAAATTGCACCACCTGCCCCACCCCACCCCATTGTTTTCTCTATCCACTGGTAAATTTCTGTCTTAAAACCCACCTTATTCTTTCTCTCTTATATTAATGAGGCAGAAAAAAAAAGATAATAAACAGCCACACTGAGCGCGAAGGTATATATGGGCGCTTTGTGGCATTTTGTTGTTGTTGTTGTTGTTTTGTTTTGAGGTGGAGTCTTGCTCTGTCACCCAGGCCCGAGTGCAGTGGCACAATCTCGGCTCACTGCAACCGCCAACTCCCGAGTTCAAGCAATTCTCCTGCCTCAGCCTCCCCAGTAGCTGGGATTATAGGCATGCACCACCACGCTCGGCTAATTTTTTTTGTATTTTTAGTAGAGATGAGGTTTCACCATGTTGGTCAGGCTGGTCTCAAACTCCTGACCTCAAGTGATCTGCCCACCTCGGTGGGTGCTTTGTTTTGAGTCAAAACAGTATTATAAAAACAAATATATGATTTTTAAAAAAGCAATCCCTTGCTTTACAAATAATTCACATTCATAAGTTCACCTTTAGAATCTACAGCAATGAATTTAAAATACAATTTGATTGTTCTTTTTTTTTTTTCCTTTTGAGACGGAGTCTCACTCTGTTGCCCAGGCTGGAGTGCAGTGGCACCATTTTAGCTCACTGCAACCTCCACCTCTGCGGTTTAAGCAATTCTCCTGCCTCAGCCTCCCGAGTAGCTGGGATTACGGGTGCCCACCACCAAGACTGGCTAATTTTTGTATTTTTGGTAGAGTTGGGTTTTCACCATGTTGGCCAGGCTGGTCTTGAACTCCTGACCTCCAGAGATCCGCCTGCCTTGGCCTCCCAAAGTGCTGGGACTACAGGCGTGAGCCACGGCACCCAGCCACAATATGATTCTTGAAGGTACGAGTTTCCCCAGCTTCTTTTCTCAGGATCCATTGCTTTCTCCATCTCCCGTCAATCTCCAGGTTCCCCTTAGACAACTTATCAGGCTCTAATTTGTAAAGAAGCTCGGGCAGAGCTGCAGTGAAACTGACTGGAAAAGGTTGTTCTTCAGGCTGGGATTAACTTAAGGCAAGTGAGACACTTGCTTTGGGCACAAAATTTAAGGGTTAGGAGGTGGGAGGAAACAAAAAAACTCATAATCAAGCTCAACACTATCTCAATGTAATATCTTTAAGTATCAAAATTAATGCAAAAATCAATGATAACCAAAGATCGAAATTTTGAATAAAGTCCAGTACCATGCCAAGATGCCAAGCCACATTGGAGCCTAAGGTGAAAAAAAAAAGTACACCACCTATAAACATGTTTGTATCTACTTTTTTAGCAGTTAATTTTTCCTGGAACATTAAAGTAGTTTAAACCTTTTGAAACATTGAAATATGGGTGTATTTTTATTCCTAAAGGAATGAAATAATACAAAAATCACTCCTTAGATTCAGTGATTTCCTCAAAAGCAACCATAATGAAAAGGCCCCAAGTTCTGGGCCAAACATTTAACAAATATAGTGTCTTAAGTCCACTTAATTGTGGGTTAAAGTTCCTATCCCAGGTTAGGAACTGAGAGTCCAGATTCAAGGAGAAGATGTCCTGCAACTATGCCATTCAGTTCACAAACATTTACTGAACACCCACTGAATGTACATCAGTGTGTAAGACAGACAAGAGGCTGATATCGTGGGACTCACGTTCTACTGAGCCTTTCATTAATTGGCTTTTCTTGCTTGTTTGTTTTTAATGAGTCTTTAGTTCTAACCAAGCTTTTCTTTTTCAAGCTGCTGTAAATTTACTCGCTGCTCATCTATGTCATTCTTTGCGCTACTGAAATATGCTGTCTTGCTCTAACTCTTGCATTTCACACTGGACCTCTATATTTTCACTGATGGTTTATTTTCCACATGCATAAGTCTTTCCTTTCATACTGCCTTTGCTTTTCCTATTTCTTGCTTTGCTGAGCTCAGTGCCTCACACATAGTAGCTGTTCACCAAATATTTGAGGGTCACTTGATTGTTGAATGAATGAACCAGTGAAAGAATCAGCAAAGGAAGGAACAAACAAATGAATGTACCTGGTCCCTGGAGAGGTGGAGGGAGGAAGGGAGCAGCATCTTCATGTGCCGTCTTGCTGTTTTTGTATGTTCCATATATGAATGTGTGATTGTGTACGCATTGTTTGTGTATGTTCAATAGCTGCACCTTCACAGGTGGGATAGAAACAGCAGGATAAGCCCTTCCCAGTTATATTGTCTCAGAAAGGACACAAGACTGGGAGATCTGTGGTATATGAAGCAACTCATTCCCCTTCACTGAAAGGGTCTCTGTTTCCTCATCTACAGAATAAGGGAGCTGGATTGTGAAATCTAAAGTACCTTTCAGTTCTAATGTGGATTGCATTCATTGTTTCTAATGCTATTGATACCCAGTTAGTGTAGGTGCCAATAAGCACTGCCTTGGATTCTCTTGTGCTTTTGGTTTTCTTGGAAAAAGAATGCCCTTTAATTCTACAATAGAAACATGAGTCAGGAAAAGGGCACAAGTATGGTGTTTCTTCTTGAAGAAGATTCCAAGAAACAGCTGTGTGATTCTAAGACATCCTTCTGTTCTCTAGTAATTTTAATGTTAAAATGAAACCTCAAACAATAACCTCAGGTTTCATCTAGGACAAAATATCTCTGGTTTAGCATGTTCTACTTTGAGAATTTTTGTACTCAGGTATGGGGTGAGGGTAGAGGAATATTATTTGGCTTTTAATTTAGCCTTTAAGAAAATTGGCAAATCAAATGCCGGATCCTACATACTATTACAGTAACTAACATTTGTGAAGTGTTTTACAGTTTACACAGAAATTCTTACATTTATATTCCTATTTAAGCCTCATGACAGTCCTGTGGAGTGGGAATTCCTTACCATAATTCTCTTTTTTTTAATGTGAGGAAAATGAGCTGAACTTGTGATGCCCACCTTCAGATCCCAAATCTTCAGCCCCTTACAGACAGAGATTTTTAAAATCTCTTTCAAAGAGGAAGGATCCCAAATAGAACAGGCATCCAGCAGAGTCTGTGGCATTGTCTCTCAAAGATGAGGGAAAGCTTCCTGCTTTGGAGGGGTAGGTGAAATAAATCAGTAGTTCCCCCAAACCTGGCCTCATCCTAGACCTGTGGACTCAGAATCTCCAGAGAGTGATTTACATTTCAGTTTTGAAAAAATTTGAAATTTTTTTCTTTTTTTTTTTTCTTTCTAGAAATAGGGTCTCACTCTGTCGCCCAGGCTGGAATGCAGTGATATGATCATAACTCACTTCAGCCTCAAACTCCCCGGCTCCAAGTGATCCTCCCACCTCAACCTCCCAAGTGTTGGGACTTCAGACAACAAGCCACTGGGCCTGGCTTCAACATTTTTTTCTATTAAAAACATTTCTTATATAAAATTTTAGTAAGTATTCAGTGATAATGCATTTGTTCTTATTTATCCACTTGATGAAAAAAGTTGCAACACTATATTTGGTTCTCTTAGTTTTTAGTTGTGTATATCTGGCTGTCTATGTATTTCTAAGAACTTTTTTGGACTTTTTGTATAACTGAAAAGCCTAGAAAACAGTGATGCATACCTATTACTTTTATTATATTAATTCCCTACATAGAAATCTCTAATGATCTTTCATTACTACCAGACTAAATACTATTTCCTAAGTCTAA
Source organism: Pongo pygmaeus (assembly GCF_028885625.2). Classification (NCBI taxonomy): domain Eukaryota; kingdom Metazoa; phylum Chordata; class Mammalia; order Primates; family Hominidae; genus Pongo; species Pongo pygmaeus. Next base: position 191,471,072 of record NC_085930.1, read on the forward strand.
TTTGATGACAAGCTGCCTGTTTGATTTCATCTGCTCTGGGTTTTTTTATTTTAAGCTGTAAAATGAGGTTGTTTGACTAAACAGTCTCTAAAATAACTCTTACCTCCCACATTCTATAGATTTATAAGTGTCATAGATATGAGTACAGTGGCATTTAAAGAACAATAAGCAAAACATTCTTAGGGAAGGCTCTTCCTGAAGATGGGAATAAGAATGGCTTGGGAAATGCCACATTTCCTCTGAATGGTGTTGGCCCACTTGAGTGTGGTTTGGTTGTCAACCACAGAAGCAAGAGCTCCACCCACTTCTGGTGAGGTAGCTAGAGGAAACATTCTTCTATTGAATTGAATTCTTACACACATTTGTCAAAATATAATTAACTAGAACATCATGAAGTAAAAGATAAAGGTCATTCATTATAATATTGACGCAACTATAAACTGCCCAAATGATAATCTAATGTTAACTTTCTCTAACGTATCACACTTAGATCTTTCAAGATTTTTGTTTTATTTAATGTTAAGGACTTGTATCTCTTTCTGAGTAAACTAATTCATTTCTCTTTCCTTTCTTCCTTTCCTTTTATCTTGCTTTCCTTCCTTCCTTTCTTACCTTCATATTTCTTTCCTTCTGTCCTTCCTTTCTTTTTTCTTTTTTAGTCCATTGGCATCTTTAAAGGAAAATCAATATCACTATGACTTGTTTTAAACCATCCTATTACATGCACGGAAAGGAGTAAATCAGAGCAATGAATGTGTGTTGTGAAAATGTATAATAAAGTGGTGATAGATGACTATTATCGTGCTTGTTATGATACTGTCAAATTAAATGCATGTACAATATGTCCATTCAGAAATCCAGCAAAACACAAAAACTATTCCCTTTTTTGCCTTTTTTGAAGCTTTGTTTTAAAAAGACACCTTCCTGTCACCAGTGCTTATAAGTGAATAAAATGAAATTGATGCCTTGCAGGGGAAAAAAAGGAAAATACTTCTTTACTTTGTATTAAGAATACATGACATCTTTGCTGTCAGTGATAGTGAAGTGAAATACATACCAAATATGTCTTGACATAACTTGACAGAAATGTATGTCTTCTTTTCTCTCATTTATTTTTGTGATAAGAATATGTGATTTTGCTGCCAAGGAAGCTTGTAATGTTGTAGAGAAATGGAAATGAATTGTGTTGGGCATGTCCAATTCCCCCTGACAGAGTGGCATAAGCTATAGTACTCAGGCAGCCTTGCAGAGTCAACAACAGGCCTCAGCCAGCAAGACCCAGGCGCTGACATTTGTCAAAACAACTTTCCTCAACACATCAAAATGTTCCTTTCTCTTTTGTGTTATTCAGACGTGTTCGGTTAACTACATTTTAGAAAATAGTGACTGTCAAAGAATCATTGCCATCCACATGTGAATGATATCAAGAGAAAAATCTTAACTTTCCCACAGAAGGATGAGTTTATTCCATTTTGATCATTCATAATCCATGAGGGTCTTTTAAATTAAACCCCAAATCTAATGTAACTAAAAGTAGGCTATTTTTTTTGTGTGCTTTCTCCCCTACAATCTGACAAGAGTAAATGACACAAGTTGGTTCTTTCTAATTTTCAAAGCATTACACAGATGGATGTTGTGTGCTGGTGTGGGTTTGGTTTACTGTTCTTGAGTTCATATGCTTTTTACCATCATTACCTTTCTTAGAAGAACTCAAATTATGTGGGTACCATTGGCCCTTTAGAAAGCATTCTATTCTTAATTTCTTACTCTATTGCCATGGAGCAGTGAATGTTAGGTAAGGTGGGTACTAAGCACAACAAAATGGTATTTTATGTGAGCCTCCAATTCTGTCTTTTTGGGACGCTTTTAAGGATACACACACAATTTCTAGAACCCTAGCAACAGTTTCTACAATAAATGGTGTTTGAAGCAAGAATCCCTTACCTAGGGCAGACAGAAAGAGAATCAGCCCAGCAGTGTAATCATTGCTCTGCTGTTTGAAGGAATATTGAGCTCAGATGCCTCCAGAAAGCCCACCAGGCCCAGAGGCACTGGACAATAAAAAGGGAAAAATAATAGACGCCAATGCTTTATTAAGTATATTTTTTTCTCACTTAGGTGCCCATTCCCTGGTCAGACAATTAGTTGAGGTTCTTTCCAGAGAAAGTGTTACCCACCAAGAAAAACTCTTTTAACCTTTCAAAATAACAAATATCTTTAATGACTTTTATCCCCTTTCCATTGACATCACAGATACAATGTGGCCTGTCTTGAAGTCAAGCCCAAATTGAAATCACTGCTGGCAGGGACTGGAAAAATAGAACATTTGACAATAAGAGTGACAGATGAAGCATTGGGGACCTTGAAAGGGAGAATAACTCAAGCTATGACCCAGGACAGAAATACTGCACCTTAGTAAAATACCTGCCCAATCTGTAAGTTAATAGGCAGGTACATTTGCACATGATAATGGGCTAAATCCAACGCTTGATAGAAGTTGGTATTATTTTCCATGTACATGTTTAAAAGGAAAGCTGAACATGCTTCCTAGAAAGAACCTTTTGATTATAGACCAACTGTTCATCACCACACTTCCTGGGGAAAACATTTTTATTTGGTTATATAAAAGGGTAACATTTATTAGAAATATATCTAAAGATAGGACTTCTGAAATTTGTCTACTCCTGCTACAAATGACTATTTAACATTTATAAGAGTAAAGTTAAAATATTTAAATGTACGTGTGTGTATATATATATGTGTATATATATATGATGAAGGCAACTTCAGATAATATCATATAATATCTCTTGACTAATTGGCAGAAGGGAGAAACTTTGTATTTCATGACTTATAAAATCCGTTAGTTGCATCTCAAATTTCTTTTTTTTTTCTTTTTCATTGTACTTCATTTCTGATTACTTGGATTAGGGGGAGAAAACTCAGTAGGATCTGCCAATTTTTAGTGATTTCTGTCATCAATTCCTGATTGCCTGGGATTGCTTTGTTGTTCACCTTAGATGCCTTTAAAACATGATTTATTTAAGCCTATTCACTCTGAGTTGGTTTGGTGATTGGTAGTAAAGTTGTTTTGGTATTACCCATCGGAGTGAGAATTTTTCCCACATGATGGCCATTGTAGGTCTTTCACATCAGGTGTACTTTACTTCTAGAGTTGTCAGAAAAGAATTCAACTCCAGTAATTCATTATTTGGGATAAGTTTCCCAAGGAGTCCTCAGCTTAGGCTACAATAGAGGCACTACATTCTATTCATATAATATGAAACCTTTTAGATCATATGAATAATTAAGTTTTACATCATTGTGAAATAAACACATACACCTACATTTTCACCGAAGTATGTAAGTGGATGGTTAAAAAGCAAATGTGTGTTTCCCTTTATGGATAATAATGGCAGACAGTCATATTGTTTATTTTGCCTTTGATATGAATTTAAATCAAATAAAGATGGTTCAAGTTAGCACAGGGAAAATCCAGTTGCTTCCCTGGGTCCATCAGCATCTTAATCTGTTTTTCAAATGTTTTGGAGTTTTGCAAAGCTTGAAACATTTTTTTTTTTTTACCATGCCCCCTTTCCCTTATTTTATAAGCCAATATAATTTTAAAGAAAAACTTAATCCATATGTTTGTGATTAATCTTTACTAAACTCATCAAAATGGTGTTTTGTAAGAGTGACTTGGTGTCCAACAAGTCTTTTGAGTCTCTCTGTAACAGGCCTTCTTAATGCCATTTCTCTTTGAAGCAAGAAGTTGTGTTTTGCCAACAGTAGAGAAATTCAAACCCCCAAAGGGTTGAAATCAGTTTGAAACTTCAAGCCTAAGGGCTCTGTGGGGTTCTATACTTGGCAAATGGCTACTTCCCTTCTAACTTTGAAATACCTTATTTTCCTCTCACAAGAAATGCTCTGTTGTTTTGCTAAAATATGTATTTAAAATAACCTTCAGATTCTTTAATACATAAAAATATATACATTAAAAAGTGGGGCCTAACGTTTAATTTATTCTAAAGCAATATTATTTGATTATCCATTTGAATTTTCCTTTAATTCTCATTTTCTGACCCTACACATCTTTGTGATTTGGATTTACCCAAAGATTTACCAGAAAAGATGACCATGAAGATCCTACAAGCTGGAAATAAGTGCTGGGTAGTTACTGGCTTTCTTCCCCAGGTTGCTCAATAAAGGATATATTTCTTAATGTACTAAGCTAATGTCTCACACTATATTTCATACTTTTATTTATGTTGACAACGAAAACTTCAATGCAGAAGATTTTGAATAATGTGCTCTATGTCACAAGGTGAACCATAATTCACAGTTGTAGATGTTTGCTAGTTTTTCAATGTAGTTCATTTCTATTTATATGTTTAAAGGAAGACCTGTATAATTTCAGTTAGTTTTTATACAATAGGCGAGAGGAGAGAGAGTGAGAAAGAGAAAACAAAATAGTATGTACAGCAAGTTAAATATCCAAACCACTATGGTCCTTTGTCCTGACTGCCTTCTGGCCATGAAGTGGGAGTGCCCTCTAGTGAAACTTTAAAATCATTGGAAGATATTGGGTGTAACGTGATTAAGGTTTTCTCCTAAATTCTTTTCTTCAAAAATCTTTGGGCATTAACAATTTGCATAAGTTTTGAATGAGAGTTAGAGAAAAACACAAAATACCATCAAGTATTTGTTTCTTTGGGAAACAAATACAAATAAATACATTACTGTCAATATCAAAAAGTACATGTCTGCATATCTTTGTCATCTATCTATCTATCTATCTATCTATCGAAAGATCCCAAGGACACATAAGTAGCATATAACCCACAACAGGGCTGTAGTTATCTAAAAGAAAACATATAAAAACATAATTACCCACTTCCCAAGAAGATGAATAATAAATAAGTTACTTTGGAATGTGAAAGTAAGGCAGTAGTAGCAATACACACGAGTAAATAAGAAGTGAAAAATACATCTTGTCATCTATATTATTCCAAATCTCTGTAGAAAGCAGCACATGCTTATTGTGATAAAATCTGAAAAAGTACAAGGCCAGGAGTCAGAGTTCTTGCCCTGGACTTCACTTACCAGCTGTGTCAGCTTGGGCAAAACATTTAACCTCTCTGAGCCTCAGGGTCATCATCTGCAAAATGGGGCTTAAGAACACCTGCCCTCCACCTCATAGAGTAGTATTGAAGGAGATAAAGCGTGGGAAAGGGCTTTGAAGTAGATAAAGTTCTATACTGTGAAGGTATTATTTTTCTGACTTCTCTCTTCTTTCTACTGAGGAAATTTCAAGCAAAGTCCCCTTTCAGGATGAAGGGGGAAAGAAAGAAGACCCTTCTAAAATTCTCTGGAGTCAGGGATCATTGACAAAATATCTTTCTTCCCAATCAAAAAGGGTCCCAGAGAAAGAAACAGGTGGCGCCCGAGGAAGGATGCAGGGTTAGACATTACCATCCTGGAGCCGCCAGCTCTCCCGGACTAGGCTGACGCCCACGTGGAGGGCCCTCAGCCAGGAAGCATGGCCTGGGCAGCCTGTGCTGGAGCCGGCTGGGCAGCAGCTGGTGGAGGAGTCAGGAACCGCGTCCCCTCGGGTTTACAGCAGCAAGAGTTTCCGTGAGTCTAATCTCCACCTTGCACAGAGAGAAGCTCAGCAGCACGTATGCTCTGCACCTCTGTGCTTTTAATCCCCCCTCTTCGTGACCATCCATGCAAAACCATTCCCTCTCTGTTGTCTTTTCAAAACTGAAAATATTTTCATTTTGTTTATGCCAACATAATAAACTCTTCATTTGAGCAAACAATCTGATTTTTCCTTTTAGTTGCAGTGAGTTTAATTTTAGATTTGTGCTTTAACAATTCCTTACTTTTCTCCACATAAAGCTTGTTTTCAGTGAGATGTGGTTTCTCACTAGCTGTGTTTGCTTTGAAGAGAGTTTTGCATACTTATTTTTAAAATCAACTTGTATAGGCACTTTAAATCAAGGTATTAAAATTTTCAGATCATTCAAAAACTGCTCCCTTTTTTTTTTTTTATGACAACACAGGTATCTCCTACATATTTATTGCCTGGATTTTCACTGTTTATCTTCTGGATGTACATCTTTCTTTTGTCCAGAGTGAGAAACTGTTTCTAGTTTCTTTACTCAGAGGTACTTCACATTGTCAGACATGCATAATCAATCTTGTACTTAAACCTTTGTGAGGAACACAACAGATGGATAATGGGAACATGGTTGCCATTTGGGGTCTGGTCAATTCATGAGCTGCCTCTACAGCCATGACTCTGGTGTATAGGAGAAAAACCATAAAGTTAATCTCTAAAGCTATCTGACACGTCCCATGCCTGCTGTTTATGTCCTCCCACCCCATTTGATCTAAACAGTTGGCATGGGGGTTGAGGGGTGCCACTTCTTCCTCAGAATAAAATTAAATAAGATATTCAGCAGGTCTTCAACTGCTCATGGATTTATCCAAGATAAGTGACCAGTTTCAGTTGAATGACTGGGGCTCCCATGTCATAAAATTGCTCTTGGCTAAAGCTAGAGTTCACTTTGTCTAAGCTACATGCTCATGTATTGCTGGAGCACCACGACTTCTCATTGAAACTTTGGGTTCCTTCTGTATTAGAACCTTCCCTGACCTTTGCTGAACACCACAAAGAAACCAAATGCTAACCTCTGTTTGTCTCAAATTTTCCCCTATTAATGCTTGGTCCAAGTCTACATTTCCAGCCAGTCTTTCATTTAAAAACACAATCTCATTCAAAACCTGCCTGGTAACTTTATCACTGGGGTAACTGTTACCTATGATGCAGGGCTGACCTGGGTCCTTGTAGCACTTGACATCATCTTTTGGACGGGTTACAGAGCCTTTTGAGGGAGTTGTTAGAAGTAGGCTCACCCTGCAATGCAGAACCGGTCACAGAAGAAAATTAGTGCATTTATCTGTCAGCATTAGACTAGATTCTCAATCCAGTTCACTAGTCACAGGGTCTGGTTTTCTCTTCCTCTGGGAGATGAAACTGATATGCTGGTAGGTAGTAAAGGTGTCAGTTATAAATTGGACCGTTGGAGCACGCACACACGAAAAATAGACGAGAAGACTTTAAGGCCATAAATTTAGTTCAAGGCAAAGAATTTCCCTAAAAATAGTTCCGCTTGTTAAAACACTATAGGAAGAATGTATGTCAGGTAACCGTTGGCATTATCAGAACCAGTTCACATTTCTTTTATGGGAACCAATGTTTGCAATTCTCTCTCCAGTGTGCTATTCCTTTTAACTACTTGAGGGAAGACAGGATTTTGCTGACTCTGGTGCTAAATAAATAAATACCTTGATTGGTTCCTCTTTACTGTTTCATACGTGAGTGAGGATGCAGCAAGTCTGACTTGCAAACAGAAGGGGCAAGTTTGGCAGACACCATCAAGCTTCTCCCTATGTTCTACTTACTGTTTACCTATCATTTAACTAAATGGGACTCCAATATCAACTCAAAAGAAGCATATGACCTTTTCTTAACTCACTGAGTCATCCTGTTCAAATTGGTTGTTTCCTACCCTCAATCCTATAAAATTATTCAGGTGGAAACCCTGAAGACCAACCTAATGTTAATGACCCATTACTCAGACATAGCACAAACTAATGGTTAAAGTAGAATGTTCAGTGTCCAGTGACTCCCATACTTCAAACCAATAGGGCCCATGTGCCCACTCAGTTTGATAAATATTGAGTGTCTGTTGACCCGGAACCATTGTGATGAACTGTGTGGGTTTACACATACTACCTCTTGACTCAGAGAGCTAATAATATAGATTGAGTGATGATCTCCAACAACTCACCATAGAATAAATCAGAGGAAAATAAGAATTCAATGGGGGCAAGCATCAGTAGCATATTATGAAAAGAACAAAGGAAGGAATCCATAATATACCATATAGGTAGTAGTTTAATTCATTTATCATTTAAGCCTTTATATATGACACCAACTACACATCAGGTATTGTGCTAGATATTGAAGATTTTTAAAAACCCTCCCTCCATGCAGCTATATTCTCTCAACGGTAACATAAATAAATAACTACAATCCATCTTTATATCCAACCTCTTCCTTCCTCACTATATTGTGTCTTCTCACAGGATGGCCTCATCTTATTCATCTGTGTCCCTAGGAAAGCACCTGGCCCAGAGCAGGTGCTCAATATGTGTATTTTAAAGGAATGAATGAATGTCAAAATGTGATATGTGTGATAATGTTTCTAAGAAGTTTCACTTTTCCTGGATGATAGGGAAAGTGTGTTGAAAATTAAGATGTGGAGGATGACTCCTAAGTTTTAGTAGGGCTCATAGTGGATAGGAATGCTATCTATAAACGGATACAGAAAACACAAAGGAGAACTAATCTGAGGAAAGGGAAAGGGAGAGACACTGAGCTGAATTTGGGACAAGTTGCACTGGAAGTACTAGTTGTATGACATTCAGCTGGAAATGTCTACTAGGCAGCTTAAGGAGTGGCTGAGAGCTCAAAAGAAAACTTGGAGTTAATTTATCAGTATGTTAAGAACATGTAGATTAGGAATAGTATTAAGGACTGCTTTGATCTAAGTATTTGTGTCCCACCTCACCCCACCCCTATTTTTATGTTGAAATCCTAACTCCCAAGGTGATGATATTAGAAAGTGGGGCCTTGGCTGGGCACGGTGGCTCCCACCTGTAATCACAGCACTTTGGGAGGCTGAGGCAGGCAGATCACAAGGTCAGGAGTTTGAGACCAGCCTGGCCAACATAGTGAAACCCCGTCTCTACTAAAAATACAAAAATTAGCCAGGCATGGTGGTGGGCTCCCGTAGTCCCAGCTACTTGGCTGGCTGAGGCAGGAAAATCCGAGATTGCAGTGAGCCAAAATTGTGCCACTGCACTCCAGCCTAGGCAACAGAGCGAAACTCTGTTGAAAGAAAGAAGGAAAGAAAAGAAAAAGAAAGAAAGAAAGAAAGAAAGAAAGAGAAAGAACGAGAGAGAGAAAGAAAGGAAGGAAGGAAGGAAAGAAGGGTTTTTCAGGATATAATTGGTTCATGTCATAGATGGGATTAGTGCCCTTGTAAAATAAGCCTATAGGAGCTAGTTCACTCTTTCCACCATATGAAGGTAAAGCAAGAAGGTACCATCGATGAACCAGGAAATTAGCCTTTATCTGCTGACACCTTTATCTTGGACTTTCTAGCCTTTAGAACAGTGAGTAATAAATTTATGTTGCTTATAAGCCACTCAGTTTATGGTATTTTGTTATAACAACGCAAATGGACTAAGATAAGAACTAAATTCAACTTAATAAAAATGTATTGAGCACCTACTATATTTGAAGTAATCAATTCAGATATTTGAGCATCTACTATATTTGAAGTAATCAATTCAGATATTTGAGCATCTACTATATTTGAAGTAATCAGTTCAAATGGGTAATCCCATCTGATTAAGGAAATAATTCTTAGACTGGAATATTTAGCATCTAGTAGAATGCACAGGTTAACACTTAACTCTTTGTTGAAGATGAGAATGTAATGGCTGGGTGGAGAATGAAAGCCCCCGGTAAAGCTGTGACATAGAAAAGCAGGGGGCTCTGGACTCAGACTGCCTGGGGTTAAATCCTAGATTAGTGTGGCCTTGGTAAATTACTTAACTTATCCGGATTATTTGTTAAATACAAAGAATAACAGTATCTCTTCTTAGGATTCCTAAGTATTGAATAAAATAACACAAAAAGCAGTTACTTAGTAGAGACTGAGTGCTCAAATATTAGCTATTGGAGAAAGCCACATTATAAGCTAGCAAGTCAGTTTTCAATCTTTCAGTTTCACATCTCTGTAGCTCTCATTATTCACAGAGATAAAGTAATAGTGATGTCATAAATAAGAAATACCATACATGTCAGAGAAATTTATTTCAGCCTTATTTCTGTAAATTGGTTCTGATTTCTAATTAAACATTTAGGAAACAAAAGCAATTCCAAAGTTGGCTTGGATGCACTGGATTCCTAAACCATTAGCGATTGATTGAATGAAAGAAGAAAAATTAAAAAATAACACAAATTACCTCCATAGCTCCAATATTATTGCCACAAAAAAGAAAGCCCCAACAACCCCACAGATTGACTCAAACATCAAAACCCATAGTTTTAACTGAATGATAGGTGTGCATGTTAGCCCATAACCTTTCTGTCTTGTGTCACTTTCTTCCTTGAACTGTGGTTGTTTGTCCTGAACCTTCTCCCCCTGTTATGTGTAAATTCAATGTTTATTAAACAAACCAAATAGAGAAATGGAGTCAACAGCAAATAGAAAATGGAGATTATTTCTCCTACTTGAAAGAGTGCTGAGAGGTCTTTGGCACAAAGAAAACAAGGACTGATATGCTCGTAAGTGCATGTGTAGGCACAAAATGGTAAGCCTGGCCAAATCATTTTTATTTCAATGGGAATACCATATACAGGAAAGGCAAAATATACATGTGTCTTAGCCAGCACAATCTCCCTTGTTACAGAGAGATTTTAAAGTAAGATCAAGATCGAACAAAAGAACATTTAGTTCTAATCAGTCTTCCTGGGAATTCTAGTTCCACCCCAGATGATGCTTAAACAGCCCCAATTCTCACCAAGCAACACCAAGGCCCCCATGGCCACCTCCTTGTTGTGTACAAGCTGGGAGACAAGCTATTGAGATTCTTCTGCCTGGTAACCACTGCACTGGCCAACTTGGTTAAACTAGTTCTAGTGTAGATGCATCTAAGACACGGCATTCAAAGAGAAGGCTTGAAATGCAGACATTCTTTGAAGAAAAGGGGATATTGCTTTGTAGGAGTGAATCAAAACTCTTCCAGGGGACATAAGGAAAAAGAGAACGTGGGATTCTGGAACACTGAGGACCCTTCAAACTCTAGATTACTGAGACTTTTGAGGAAACACTTTGTCTTTTGCTTAAAGTTTTCACTTGAATGGTCTTCTAAGCCAAGGGTTAAGTAAAGTGGACAATCATTGCAAGAGAAATTAATTCTGGAATTTTTTTTCTGAATATCAGCCTATAGTACCCTTCTTCCTCTCACATCTAACTTCTCAAGTTCAAAGCATTAATTTGTTTGTAAATTGATCTACAAACTGAACTTTTTACCATATGCTGGACTAAACATAACAAAATAAAGTGAGCTTTTCACATCTCATTGCACTGAATAATGATATTAGTCCTAACTAAAAATAAAACTTCATTAAATATTTTTAGTATATATAAACATTTAAAATCTATATGTCTTTTTTTGCAAAGTATCTGAGACATTCTTAGTTTTTCTTCCCTCAGCGATTTCGAGTTCCGATGTGTGACTAGACTTCTGTGGAGGCTCACTAGGAGTTACACAACAGTCAAGCTCCTTTGTTTAATACAGTCACCCTTTCCGTGATGTAGTTAAGGATACCCTAGAAATTTTCCCTTCACCAATATGTCTCCAAGTAATTGTGGATCTATTGTTTTATCTCATTTGCTTTACCCAATTTCACTTACCCAGCATCTACCAGGTGCTTCCTATGTGCCAACTCTAGGACAAATGCTTACAGGATAAGGCAAGGTATGAGTTCAGACCAGTCCTCAAGAAGCTGAAAAAAGTAGCACCATTTGCTGCTTTTCCTCCAATTCATAAAGCCATTCAGACTCAAACTTGGCATGAAAAATAAAATACCTACCGCATGTTCTTATTTATAAGTGGGAGCTAAATGATGAGAACACATGGACACATAGAGGGGAACAACTGAGATCTACTAGAGGGTAGAGGGTGGGAAGAGGGAGAGGATCAGGAAAATACCTAATGGGTACTGGGCCTAATACCTGGGTGATGACATAACCTGTACAGCAAACCCCCACAACACAAGTTTGCCTTTGTAACAAACCTGAACATCCTGCACGTGTACCCCTGAACTTAAAAGTTTTTTTCTTAAAAAGAAAAAGAAAAAAAAAAACCTAACAGAGATGCAGAGGCTCTCAATTATATAGTATTACTCACTTAGTGTTGACCTGTTTGGCTTAATATTATTTTGTTTGTTTGTATATGTATTTGCTTTTGTGGAATTGCATTAGCTTATTGACTTGCAGAGACAAATATGAATTGTAGGACATCTAGACTGTTTGGAAAATTTGTTTTAGGCATGTACCCACATGCAACTTGTTTCTTAATAAATAATTTACGATGATGTTAAAAATGCTGTTCCTTGAAAACACCAGGGTACAATATTCTTGCTTATATCTTTTTTGTAGAAATTGAAATCATTACCCTTAGGGCAATAAGTGCTACTGCAGAAGGAAAATTGTATTGTTCCAAATCATTTTCAATTAAACATCTACAAGTCCAAGATCACCGGCTTTATGAGGGCATCAAAAAAAAAAAAGGTGTTGTTTGGCTTCTTATGATAATGAATTACACCGACTCACCCAGATTTTTTTTTCCTATTTCTTTTGCTCAGAAAATCCTGTAATTTTTTTCTTTCCATGTTGTGTTTCCCCAACAAGTATAAAAGGCACTCTTTCAAAAAACAAAAACTGAGATTAAGTCTCAGTCACGTCACATACTGCTTATGTGCTCTTAGGGAGCCACTTACCATTCTAAGACTCAGTTTCCTAACCTGTGCAATGAGCAGAGCATGCCAGTGCTGCCTGTCTCCCATGGCTGCTGAGACCAAGCCATAGGATGCCCTATGTGTGCAATGGTTTTTTACTGGAGCTAAATTTTAAAGATTATTATTTAAAGAAACATGACATAAATAAGCAGACAATACACAGAATGAAAAATAGCATACTCAAAGGCCCCTTTACAGTTTCCACCTCTACATATAAAATACCTGCAGCATTATTTGGAGTTGCAGAAGTAATAAAATAGAGTAATACTGATCACTTTTTGAGCTCTTATTGTAAGAGAGGCACAGAACTAAGTTCTTTGCATGGATTAGCTCATTGAATTTTTACCTATCTCATAGTACCATTATTACTTTTATTTTACTGAAGTGAGAATTATGACTTGAGAGGTTAAATATGTTCATGGGCACACCGGCAATGTCAGCCATGGCAGTCTGACTCCTGAGCCCACACCCTTAATCACATTTTTAGGTATGAGAAAGCTGTAAGGCAAAATTCTATCCTGAACCCAAAGTCGAGTTTCTAAGCTCTTGGTTTAATGTATAGCATTGAGAGCCCAAGGGGAAAGCTGGAGTTCGCAGCTTTAGGCCTCATTTATTTGTCAGCACACAAGAGCACATGGAAAGGGCACACAGACAAGTGGTGCTCAGACGAGCATGAACATCAGACAGGACATGTGACAGTGGCCAAGGACAGAAACAACTTGTTAGCTGAGTCCTGGTGTCAGACCTGCCAACCAAGCTCCCACATCATGAAGAGAAAAGTCCAATAATCACCATGTCATGGTACCTAAATGCACAAGAGCAAATCAAGCTATTCTGAAGAAAACTATTAAATTAGAGGCTAGAGAAAATACATTAATGTATAACAGCTCAGCACTGTTAGCAATAATCTTTGCTACCCTCAGAAGTCCATATATGACAGGTGCCGTGAAAAGGGTGATCACTCTTCCCAGCCATACGTGGGGGTGAGAGAGCTTCTTTCCCTTCACTGGGCCCTCCCCAGGCATGGGCACTTGGCCAGCCTGTTTCTGCTCAGGTTTGGGCTTCACTGTGTCCTCAACACCGAGGTGAGTGGCTCTTAGGTCTCCCCTGGTCATACTGGGAGCTTACTCCCTTTCTCTCACTCCTGAACTGATGCAACAAAACTGAGCTTTGAATATGAGCATATTGCTGTTATGAGAGCAACACAGGGGATCCTTGGCTTTCTTAGAACCAATATAGCTTCACATGTAAGTGCACTGAATCCAACCAGGCACTCCCTTTTCTTCTGTAGTAAAGATGCCTGTGAGCCTCCTCGATTCTGTATGGGGTTAAGACTCAGCACTGGGTGCAGGCTGGCACTAACAAGCCCACAAACATCCTCAGAGCAGAATGGAGGAAGACACAGGTGAAACAAATCAAACAGAACAATCAGGGGTGAATTTTCAGTGTGACCCAGCATGGAGATTTCCTGGCGGGATTTCCATTAACACGAATGGGACTAAATCTCTACACACTGTGTGGAAAATGTGCCTCTAAGTGCTCTGCAGCATTATGCCTGAGGGAACAAAAACACAAACTACCCAAACTAGGCGAAGTATTCCTGGGGCTGAGATTCTCAGATTCACTCAGATGTCTCAAGTCATAACTGTCCTGGGTGAGAAAAAATGGACCCCCACTTGGCTGGACACTGTGCACTGAAAATAGAAGGGCTCTCCAGTACCTGCCCAGTGCTGCCTCTCCTTGACACAGACTTTGATTGTGAGTAGATCTGGTGTTCCACGCAAATGGCCTGTGTTTGCTAAAATGATTTCCCTCCTGCCCTGATTACCTGAAATTTCAGTAAACCTTTGCATTTCATCATGCCTACTGGAACCACAAACATAGAGGATGATAGTGCATGATTCATTTTGATGTGGTTTTATGGCCTCTACAAAGTAAATGTTGCAAAGGGCTCTTACCTTAGGATCAAAGAAAATAGTCAAGAAATCACTTAGCTTGCCCACTTTCATGGAGCAATTTTCTTTCCGTAGCATCCATAGGGTGGTTCTGAAACACAAGTCTGATCATGTTGCTTGACTTCTGAAAAATCTTCACTGACTTCCTTATTTCTCTAAAACAAGGTTTAAGCCTCTCTGCAAATTATTTTTCTACTTCATGCTCCACTATTTCTCTCCATGTATTCTATGCTCTGAGTGTATTTTTCTATTTGCCATTCCTCTAAATGAAGTCACCTCTGGTTGACCTTACTCATATTGTTCCTTCAGCCAGAATAGCTCCCCTCTAGGGATCCCTGTCCTCTATCTACCAAGTAGATACCCAATGGGCAGGTGCCTAAAAAGCTGAGTTGTAGCATCAGGCAACAGCCTACTCACCAAGAAGTAAACTTGGCAGGGCCAGGAAAGATTGTGAAATGAGGCAAAGTGTGTCTTTAATATTAGGCTATCTCCCTTCTTGTCCTTCACCCCAGCTCCCTAAAACTCACCACCTGCTCCCTGCCCCTCCACTCTCCAATTTACAAGGCGATTAGTCTATTAATCTTTGATACATTTATTAAGTAGGATGGACTGGCTTAAGTTTCTCTTGGAGAAGGTTAAAGAAGGGAGCATGGCTCTACATATAGAGTGCAGGCTTTGGAAACTGACATCCCTCAATTTTGAGCTTCAGCAATTCTTATCTGAGTCACCTGGAAAAAATCATTTAAACTCTCTGAGCTACATTTTCGTCCTTGTGCAAGTTTCTTAAACTCTACAGTCCTCAGCTGCTTCTTCTATAAAATTAAGATATTAACACTTACCTGGCAGGGCTATTTTAAGGATTAGAAATATTGTATATAAAGTGCTTAGGCCACACATGGTAGACACTAAAGCATGATAGTTATTAATCGATTCTTTAAAGGGGGTTCCTGTAGAGATACAATAACTTGTTCAAGCACTGGTTTTGCTAGTGGTGGAAAGTCAAGGCAGAGTGACAAGCAAATAATGAAAATGTGTGAGGGCCACAAATGGTGAGCTCTGAGTGTCCCATGAGTGCCCCTGGGGTGGCTATGGGTCTAACCCACAGGTCATGGGATAAACGGGGTGCTGTGAGTTCCCAGCTCTGCCAACGATATTAGCACGGGAATCCGGATAAGTTGCTAATCTTCTTGCCTCAATTTCCTCCTGTTTAATATGTATCTTGAGATCGCCTCACCTGACAAGGCAATTTTGACTAATGTACAGTCAAGCTTCAAGCTCCTTGGTTGCAGTGGGGCCATAAAAGCCACAGGTATTACTATTCAATTCAGGGCTCCTGTATCTGCTGTGAGACTCAAAGCAGTGGTTTTCCTTCCCCCACCATCCCTGTAATATTTAGTTTCTTTGAGTTGCTTCATCAGAAGAAATACTGAGTTCTCCATTTCCCTGGCTCACTTTCCCACTGACGAGGGTGATGTTAACACCAAGTCCCAAATCACAGCTAGATCAATATTATAACAGCTGTGAGAGAAGGGCACTAGCCTTAGAACACAAACACACTTTCTTTTCCAAGAAAGACTGTAGTTCCCTTAGTGTTAACTTCCCCTTGTTCCCCTTGTTGCCTCCCCCACCCTCCCCTCCCCTTCTGCCACCAGCACGACCCAGATCACATTAGAGTCCCAGAGCACAGGGAACAGTTCTCGTCTATCCGTCACCAAGGAGGCAGACGGGACAGGGGGAACAACAAGTCATTTGTACCTGATGAGGAGGACACTCCTGGGAAACAAACAGATGAGCCACCCCATGAATCTAAGCCATTCTCCGAGGTAAACAGAACTGCATGAGAAACCACCAACTATCTCCAGCATCGCCCTTCCCTCGCTCCCTGCCCTCTGGCAGCCGGGTGGGGGACATGAAACTGTAGCTTGGACCAATATCTGATTCTGAGAAAGTTAACCCTCGCAAAGGTGATTTTCTTTTCCCTCAGTCTCCTGGAATTGAATAACCACTTTCTATTACCCTTCTGTAAATAATGTTTTTATTTGAGAAGTATGTGTCCGTAGAAAATAGATAAAACTAACTTTCAGAATGTGACCTAGTGTTTGGATAGGGAGTGCCAATTACTATGCCAGTTAGTGCATAGCAAAGAGGAAGTACTTTGAAACATTTTTAGGGTACTTTTCTTAAAACACACCCCCACACACATCAAAACAAAACAAAACTGAGAAACAGTTGCTTCCATGAACTGTTACAAGACAATTGGAATATTGATTAGATCCCACAAAAGCATTCTAGGACACAAACCCAGTGGAGAATCCGAGTGTGTTATCACAAACAACTGCAGTTTGTTGTGAATACTATTATTATCTCCTAATTCTACATACTGTAATAGTGACTATTAAAACTGATGATGGCTGAAGAATTGGGTCTGCAGGTCAGGTAGCCTGCCCTAGTGGTAGAAAACACACACTGGGCAATGCCACTTTATAGAAAAATGTTATCTATGATCAGTAAAAGACAAAGAAAGTGAGTGACATGGTAGGTAAGGATTCATAGACAGACGTTTAGGAAAGGCAAGCCTGGCACCCCAAACTAGCATAAAGCCCAATTTCTATCATTTTAAAATATGTATTCTTTTTAAAAAACATGAAATATATGCTTGAATTTGGCAAAATGTGAGCAGCCATAAGAAAATTGAAGGGACTATTTTTATCTTGTATTGAAATACAAGTGAATTAGTGCCTACACCAAACACAGCATTAGAAAATCACGTGATAAAGTTTTATTTTATTCAACGTGTTCCTGAATTACTGGCCTAAAAATTACTGCCCTACCTCAAGAACATAACATAGAACTAGTCCCCTGATATCTACTCTGCGGAAGCCAAACAGATAAGCTCTTCTTCTTTGGTAGGGCCTGTCCTCTGGTCTCCCCTGTCCCATGAAGCAAGGTGAGGAAGGATAGATTAGGATGCATGAGTCCAATCAACACAAAAGAGAGCAAAACCCTTAGGACAACCACCAAGAAAAATCAAAGAAGAGATATCACCTAGCAACTTCTTATAGAACAGATGAGCTGCTCCTATGTTGGTTTTCAAAAAGTCACTAATAATTACATTGGACCTCCAATCACCTCTCAACTATTAATACTAATAAGAACAGGAAAGAGGAAGAATGAATGAACGAATAGTTTTTAGGCATTTATTTTATGTTAGGCATTAGGCTTTACATATATCATTTTACTTGATTTGCCTAACATTTCTTTAAGGGAGGCATTATTCTAGACAAATAAACTGAGGCACAGAAAAATTATGTAACTTGTCTTCTGAGGTTTATATATGTTTAAATTTTTTAGAAAACTCAGAAAGCTAGAAATCCTAAAGGATGTCATTTAGAGTTTTGCATTCCTTGAGGATCCTTACAACTAATGATTTGAAAACTCATCCTATACTTTTTCAGAGAATAGAATGTAAGTCATTCTACAAGCATTCAAAAAAATTGAGTGTCAGGAATTCTAAAGGGTGTTCACTGGTTTGATGCATTTTTAATGTATATAGAACATGGAAGAGTGAATTACCCACAATAAAACCTGTTCATTCACCTTCCTAGGTGGAGCAAATAAGTAGGAGAAAGACTCAGGGTAGTGAAATGTAACAACCACTTGTGTAAGCTTCCACCCATGGGGACACTCTAGAAAAGAGTAAGAGGAAAATCGCCTCTCAAGGAAATGTAACTGTCATAGGAAAAATTAAAAAATACCCTCAGGCCTGGAGTCAGGAAAATTGGGTTCGAGCCCATTGACTCTTTTAACTTCCCATGTGACCTCAGGCAAACCTCTCCACTTCCCTGAGCCTCAGTTTTCTCATCTATAAAAAATGGGAATTGGGCCCTAGGTTGTCCTTGCCATGCTACTTTTTAATTTCAACACACCATTACTCCCTGAGAGGTAATATTAATAGCTATGTCCTGGTTCGGCTATTTATGCCAAAGTGGTTTAGGTCAGTGGTTCTCGAACTTTAGGGAATCACCTGGAGGACATGTTGAAACTCAGATTGCTGGGCTGCTGCCCCGCAGTTTCCAAAACAGTAGGTCTGGGGTGGGGGCTCTGAATTTATATTTCTAAGTCCTCAGGTGATATCGATGCTACTGGTAGAACCACACTTTGAGAGCCACTGATTCAGGACTTGAAGGCTTTTCAGTAGATTAAAGATAAATGTAAGCACCTATCAAGGTCAGTTCATTCTAGCAGGCTACTGACTGCATTTTTTTTTTTTTTTTAGACAGAGTCTCGCTCAGTCGCCCAGGCTGGAGTGCAGTGGCTCTATCTCCGCTCACTGCAAGCTCCGCCTCCTGGGTTCTTGCCATTCTCCTGCCTCAGCCTCCCAAGTAGCTGGGACTACAGGCGCCTGCCACCACGCCCAGCTAATTTTTTTTGTATTTTTTTAGTAGAGACGGGGTTTCACCATGTTAGCCAGGAAGGTCGCGATCTCCTGACCTCGTGAACCGCCCTCATCAGCCTCCCAAAATGCTGGGATTACAGGTGTGAGCCACCGCACCTGGCCACTGACTGCATTTTTAAGTTAACCTAAAATACTCTAAAAATATCAGACTGGATGTCAGAGCTGGGGGAAACTCCTCTGATCAGGAAGAAACATATTTTCCCATACTCTAGAAAGGTAACCTGTAAAAGATGGGTGGCTATGTTTGCCTTGTATATATCTTTCTGGACCTATTCTACCAGACGCTTTTGAGACTGTTTAAAAATTAACAGAATCAGCTGGGCCAACATGGTGAAACCCTGTCACTACAAAAAAGTGCAAAAATTAGCCGGGCATGGTGGCATAACACCTGTAATCCCAACTACTTGGGGGGCTGTGGCAGGAGGATTGCTTGAACCTGGGAGGTGGAGGTTGCAGTGAGCTGAGATTGCACCACTGCACTCCAGCCTGGGTGACAGAGAGATACTCCATCTCAAAAAAAAAAAAAAAAAAAATTAACAAAATCACATTTGTGCAGAAGTGAGATGAGCATATTCAGGAACTGGCTCTGGTCAGGCTTCTAAGTTTGGGGAGCCATAAGCCAAACTTCTCCTTCTCTGTCTAAATTCTGACCTACCCCAGCGACCTACCAGAGACAAATTCCTGAAGTCAATATCATGCAGTGGAATCAGGCTGCCTACTTTCCATTCCTTAATACCTAACAACTGTTCCACCTTTAACCTCTCATACCTCTTTATCTCATCTATAAAAATGAAAATGTTAGCCTCATAGGATTGTCTTGAGGATTAAATGAAATAATACACCTTAAGCACTTAGAATCTCTGGCACACAGTACATGCTCAATAAAAGCTAAGTTGTTATTTCACTCCTTACCAGAGAATATAACCTTAAACTATCTACTCTCCACCTCTGACCAAATTTACAGGTATAACATAATCAAGGAAAATATTCAAAGAAAGGTCAAGAAAAGAGCATCAAGGATGTGCTGCCCATCCATTTCCCTAAATCAAGCCATCATCACAAAGGCTACATGCTTAGACCACACTTTGTTTTGGAGGCTGGGAGTCCCCAAATTGTGAAATTGCTTTTATTAAATTTAACTTTGGCCTTAGTCATGTCCTGAGAGACAGTATGAGAAGCAGTTAACTGTAACTCACTTTGAAGTAGAGATAGGAAAATGTCTTTTTCATTGCACCTTGTCCTCTTTAGGAGGATCCACTAAACTCATTTCTCCTGAGCAATGTTTTATTGTTGTTCCCTTCATATTTTTATATGTTCTTACATTGTATTTTCCTCTTGTTTTTAGTCACCAGTAAGCTAAGGGCTAAATCTGTGCCTGCCTCCACTATTGTATTGGACATAACAGCATGTGTTCACTTGTGCCCTGGTTTTTTTTCCTTATCTATACTTGACTTACTCTTCTAGCTTGATTTTTCTTATCTCTTTATCACTTGGAGTTGCATGTATTTTTTCAGCCTTTTCCAAGATATTTTGGATAGAGTCAAGGCATAAATGAGTAAATAGATTAAATGATTCAAACCACATAAGGCTACAGAGAATTATCATATTTTAAAAATTTAGTGTCTGGTGAGGCAATATCCTCTTAATTTGATTTATAGTTTAACATTGGGATAGAACATGTTTTCATCCAATGAATGTTTTAATAATCATTATCCTTATCTTTCCATAAGGAGAATTTTTAGAAGATTATAGCTTTAAGATACTAGAATACTTAATAGAAAGAAGACTTCATAAAATAGTGCACACATCACAAAGACAGCATAAATCCCATTCAGCCTCATGAAATGTATATATGTCTCAGTGATGTAAGGCCTTGCTCTTGCCTGCTGGGAGGGAATGGAAGACTGGTCAGTCTCGTGATCTCTCTGGGAAGATGATGATTTAAGGAAACCTGTGATGAACCATTTTTATAAAGTGAAATAACCTTTGGCAATTTGAACACGAACCTTCCTGCCTACCACTGTACCCCCACCTACTGGGTGAAACAGTTTTTAAAGTCTAGGATTTTGTGCCTTAGGCTTTCTCAGAGTAAGACCCACCATTATAAATAAGTCAAATTCAGAAGCCTCAGCCCTCGAGGTGAAGCTCAATTTTCTTTTTGTGTGGATGTTGTTTCATGACATGGTATGATTAAATTGCTGTCAATGAAGCAATAATCCCTCTGGGAATTCCAGTGACAAAATCCTTTAGTGAGCTCTCCGACTCTCACATCTAACAGAAAGACACAGGCCCTGATCCCGAGGAGCACTGAGTGCTGTCCAGCTACTAGAAATGGCCAGTGCTGCATCTTCATTACCCTTCTTCTGGTTCAGTTCCCTGCCCAGACGTCCAGGGAGTGACAGCTGTGTTTGGGCACCGTGTAGGAGGCTCCAGAGGGGCCTGCACTGCAAAACCTCCCTGCCAGGGCTCAGCGGGGAAGGCACTTCTTATCGTAGCAGATTTCCATCCACCTGTTTCCTTGGCCTTCCTCTCTCAGCAGAGTATACTACACGGCTTTTTAATTTTGTGGGTGAGAAGGTTCTTGGGACCTTTTTCTTATTCTTCCCTAAGTTTCTCATCATTTCGGATCAGCGTCTCCCTACTCCTTACTGGGATTCTCTTTCTGTTTCATCCACGCCCACCATATTGCCTTTTTTTTTTTCCCCACAGAACAATATTTGCATTTTCAGAGGGCTGAGTTTAATTTTGAGGCAAAAAAATTATACAGTCTTCAAAAGATGTCTATGATCATGAAATTCTCACCATGTTGTAACTCAGATTTTTCTTAAAATTAAAAAGTATACATTTAAAATGTTCATGTTTTTCCAGCAACCAATCTTAGCATCACTAAAGATAACCTGATACGATATGCCTCCTGGGAAATGCAATACATACGTTGATTCACCTAATTTTTTTCCTTCCATCATGGTATTACTTATGTGCTGTAAAAGTCAAAGTAGTTCAATGAGTTTTGAAAAATCTATGCACCCATACTACTGTCTCCAAATCAAGATACAGAACTTTTCCATCACCTCAAAAATTCTCCTGTACCCCTCTGTAGTGAATCAGCGTCCTCTGGGCCTGGAGTCATATGTTCTGATTTCTAACATCATAGATTAATTTTGCAGGTTCTTGTACTTCAGATAAATGGGATCATATTGTGTGTACACTTTTGTAAATGGCTTCTTTCTCTCAATATAATGCTTTCAAGCTTTATCCATATTGATGTGTGCATCATTAGTTACTTCTTTTTAATGTTAGTATTCCATTGTACGAATATTTTACATTTTGTTTATCCATTCTCTTCTTGGCAGATATTTGGATTGTTTCCAGTTTGGAGTGACTGTAAATTAGGAGTGATTGCAAAGAAAACTATTATGGACATTCTTGTAACAAGACTTTTATTGTGGCCATGTGATCTGATTTTTCTTGGATACATATGTAGAAGTAGAATTGTTAGGTCTTCTCTGAAATATTCCTGCCAAAAAATGTCTCTAATTTGTATCAAGGAAGGCCTATAGGCCCAACTTTCAGTTTACAGGAAACAAAGAATAGAAGAAAAAGTTAAACCACCACTAGAAAACAATGACATTTTATATGACAATTGGCCTGCTCTCCAACAAGTTAGTGTCATGCAAAAAAATACGTGGGAGGGGTTGAGGGGGAGAGGAGAAAGGGTGGTATTGGTTTGGATTCTAAGAATTATAAGAGTCATCATATCCAAATGTAATGTGTGGTCTTAATTGGATCATGGTTTAAACAAACCCAGCTATAAAATATTTATTGGATATATTATGAATTGGGTTTTAGGCAATATTAGGAAATATTTGTTAATTATATTAGTCGTGATACTGAAAAATTGTCATTAGACAATTTACGTGTTTAATAAGAAAGTATTCTTATTAAACACTGAAAGTGTCTAGAGGGGAAATGTAGTCTGTAATTTACTTGGAAAAACTTCAGCAGAAAAAAGTATATGAGGCAAATGTTAAAAATTATTAAATCTAAGTGATGGGTACATGGGTATTGGTTACACAATTCTCTTTTCTTTTACCGTGTGTTTGAAAATCTTCATAATAAGAGGGAAAATTATTTTTGATTATATTAAGTATAATTGTTATATTTGGCTCTAGTAATTTAATTTTTTATTTCCATCCTGTTTTAATCCATAGAAAATAGGTCCTTTTATTTGTTCACTATATTTCTCCTAGTTTAACTCAGTAGATGGCAAAATAGAGAGCCAGTGGGGCTACAGTAACATCTTAAAATAAGTTCCCATTTAATAAATGCCCTACTTACAATATTATCAACATAATTGACAATCTCTTAGACTAGAGATCATTATCCAGTGAGCCATAGCAAGTTGTGAAGCAGGGACAGAATAATAGATTTAGATTTCAATTTATGAAGCCCTTTGTAAAAGCTGCAGGAATTGGAAACATTAAAAATTTTCAAGACATCTCTACCTGTCTTTCTAACATGTTGCAACACTGTAGAAAGTTTATTTTACACGAGCAATTTCTGTTCACAATATTCTAATTATGAGTATCAAATGGAGCTTCACCTTCCACCACCCCAGTGATTCATAGCATTCTTGTCAGCTAAGTTAAACTCTGTTTTGTCTGGTTAAAATGATTTGGTATTTTGCACAAACAGATCACAACTTCTTTCCTCCCCATTCATAAAGGAAGTCTCTCTTGCTCCCCTCAGAGTGGTATTCACGCAGGTCAGCCCTTCTGCTCTCTTCACCAGCTGTTTTGCCCTCTTTTCCTCAAATGTATTATCATCGTTTCACTGCATTCTGCTATTTTAAATCAAGAGAGCCCCACAGTCAAGGATAGCATTACTCTTTTCCACCTAGTGCTTTCCTTAATGTTTGTTGAAGAAAGACACTTACTAGTGATTAAAACAATAGGAATATGGAGAAAGAACATGATTTAAGATAAGCATTTGTTCAGGGACATTTCTTAGGGCTCAGATCTTGTGTATAGGTCTCTGGTGGGGATTGCAGGATGTGGAATAGAGTATACTAGAAAGGATGGTGTAAATTCAAAAGACACAAACAATGAGTTTTTTTATTAGCTGCTCTGTGACCTCGGGCAAGCCACTTAACATTTCTTAGCCTCAGTTTCCCCAACTGCTCAGTGCGGAGTTCAGATCAAATTATTCCAAGATTGTATAAGTTCTATTTAACAACTGCTTTTAAGAACTTATAAGTCTGTTATAGATGATAAAACATTAACTGTGCAATTGTTAGATGAATAACATATAATAGGAGAAAAGCTCCCAACCATTAAGAAAATATTTGATTTAAAACTATGAAGTTTTTATCAAAAAAAGTTGGAGAAAACTAATGTTTCCAAGAGATATAATATAGCTAATAAATATGCACAAAATACTGCTTTTGTCTTCTATTGACAAGAGAACGAAGATGGAGTCCCTGATGAAAGATAATAAGCAGATCTGTTGGATTTCTCTGAACAGCAAAAGGTCCCGTAACAATTTGGGAAATTTAATCAGTGAGCAAGACCATATCAAGTCAAATGAATTTTGCCGAAGCACAAGAGGTAAAAATAGGATCAACCAAATTCACATTCAGATGTATCATCGTAGCTGCAAGTGCTTTCCCCCCATAGGTCTGCTTTCATCTCTCACCTATTTGTATTCACTAATACTCTCTCATTGTCCTTAATTTTTCCCCAATTATTTTTTTTATTAAAAACAGACACAACAGATTAAGGATGTAAAGTTGAATAGCACAGCGCATTAGTCAAAACAGACCTTTGAAATGGCACACAATAGTTCCCCAAGGTGGTTTGTTTTATCCCCTTTCAGAGTTGGGCTTCTCCCTCACTCCACCTTTCCTGTCTTAGTCAGGCTTCGTACCAACCAACTCCCCTCAGCTTGGATCAGGTAGGGTCAGCTGGAGGTGAAGCCCTAGTGAGGTGATGGGAAAAAGCACAGTCTGGCTCGGGATGGGACTGTCTCATGGTATCATTTAGAGGTCATGGTTTTTACCCCAGCAGATTTTCATAGGGTCCTTCATTAAAAATTAAGATTCTACTACATTACAAAACAGTTTGGCAGGCTACTAGAAATTGCCATAAATAATTTATCAGCTCGTCCATTCTGATTTCTTCCAAATACTATCTTTGTTATTTTTAGCACAAAGGAAATCATATCTAACTATTGAGTTCAGTGGAGATGGAAGAAAAATGCCACCAAGTATAGCATTTAACCAAATTATGGGAAAGCATTTTAATTATCTTCATATCTTATTATATCAATAAATGATAGACAATATATGACTGAATTTAGTGGTGTGGACCCTGTACTTAACAGGAAAATGTCATTTGAATTAAAAGAAAGCAGACTATTGAAGCTCCAGGAAGGATTGGCTGAAATAGATGATCCCTAAATTATATGACTCAATTCAACCAACATTAATTGAGCCTTCTTATGGTGTACAAAATAAGTGAGTCAAATTCTTCTCCATATAGACTTCTCAGTGTAGCAGATATTGCTGAATAAATTGGCTGGTTGGAATACAAATTGCACATTCCCATGAGAATGAGATAATCTATGTAATAAAGGTTAGATCACAACAAAACCCCTTAGCCCATACTGTGAATTTCATCTAGAATTCTCAGAGTTGTTTGGAAGCCACACACTGAATGACTCTGTTTCCATCAGAAAGATAATTCTTTGATTCAACTCTGGACAGAAAGACGTTTCCTGTAGGGGTGTTTCTATTACCTTTCCTGGCACGTGCAGTAAAGATGGGAAAACAGTGGTTGAGGCTGGAACTAAAGAGGAAGGAGAAAAGTGAAGTGGCTGTGGGGCCAGTGTGTATTCATGGTGATCCTGGTGGCAAAGGCAAGAGGCGTGGGTGAGCTCCAGTCAATGGAGAGGAGTCAGTCAGTAGGGTTGATTATGTAGGGATAGCCCATGCCTCCCAAGCACTAGTCTAGTAGAGGGGTTTGAGGGGGTTATACTAATAAAAACAAAATGGTGTTCGTCTGCCTGGATCTCTACCCACAGAATAGTGGCAACTCACACTCAAGATGTTTTGTGTGCTCTAGAATACAGGTTCCACACCACAAGGGGCTGCCCATTCTGGTCTCAACAATGACTAGACTAAACACTCCTGTGTACCAAGTCAACTCCTCTGCCACTATGACTCTTTTCTGCTTCTAACACTATCTATGTGGGTCCCAGATCACACCAGGAAAACCATCAGTGCCTTCTGATGTGTAGCAAAACCTCTAATCCTTGCTTTAATTTGGCTTCTAGTAGTCTCAGAAGTATAGAGAAAAAGATACCAAGCCACATCTTCCTGCCTCCATTACACTCTGTTAGTGGGCTCACAAGGCAGTTCTGACTTACATTTCTCAGCATTAGGCTGCAGTAATTCAACTATATTAATATACCTTCCCTGTTAAAGCAGCAGTATGAAGCCGAAGCCAGAAAACAATCTGAGTAAGATACAGAATGATACACCATTGTTACTGGACCCATTCTGTAAACCTCATTCTCTTGGTTTGTGAAGTTTCCTTCCATGAGATTCCTCATTCTCTCCTCTTAAGAAATCTCTGATGGCCTGTCCTGCCAACCTCCAGAGCACATCTGAGCTTGTATCAGTATACAATACCTGAGGTCGTTGCTCCAGGATCCTTGTTAAAAATGAACAGTTTATGAGTTTGTGTTTATAAGACAGGGAATTCCTTCATACAAGTATTTCATAAAAGAATAACAATGTTCAGAACATAAATTGAATTAAAAATGTTTTGACTACTAACATATAATCATGTTCTAAACTCCCTGGAGCACAACTTCATGAAGTTGTTCCAGTTTTCTGTTTTTTTTTTTTTTTTAACTATTTCTAAGTCTTACTGGAAAGGATAAAATGGGCTATTTAGGGGACTGTTAGGAGGGATGGAAAGAGAAAGAGCGCTTCAAGAATGTCATAGGGTGTGGCAAAGAGATAGAAAGGGGATGTCAAACCAAGACTGCCTTAGAATTATGCTACCTACAAGCTACAGGCACCAAGAGCAACTCCGGTGGCTATGCATGTATAATTGCTTCAGCAACAGTCTCAATAATCACTAACACTGGCATGGTGCTTACAGTTAATGAAATAAGAGCACATTCATTATCTCACTTAAACCCCACAATAACCCAGTGAAGTGATTTATTATTATTCCCAGTTGACAAATGAAAAAATGAGCTTAAAAAGACTAAGTAATTTGTCCCAGATTTTCCCAAGTAGAAAAGAAAGCTAAGGCCCAAACCCAGGTTTTCTAAGATTAAATCCCATTATCTACCCATTGGCACATACTGCTTCCATGTTCATTCATGGACATTCACTCCACAATTTCTCATTAAGGGCCTACTTAGTGCTAGTTACTGTTCTAGACCCTTAGGGGAAGGATGTTTAAAAATGAGCACCCTCAGAAGATTGTCTTTTTAACATAACTTTTTATTTTTAAGTGATAATAGCTTCACAGGAAGTTGCAAAGAGGAAAAAAAAAAAAAAAAAGAAAAAACTCAGGGAACTTTTTACCCAGATAGGAAAATAATGTCTATCCATAGGTGTCTACAATGCAGCCCAGAATGCATTCTTGTTCTATGCTAACAGAGGGACTCTGGGAAGATTTGGGCAGGAGTGATCATATTTGGGTAATTGGGCAAGGCTTGCTTAAAGAAGAGGAATTTGGATTGAACTGGAAAAGATGAGTATGAGTTCTATAAACACACATAGAAGTAGACGGGAAAAGCATTCCAGGGACAGACACTAACTTGCGCAAAGATACAGAGAAGGCAAAGTGCAGGGTAGGTTTAGGAAAATAGAAAATGTCCAAGGGGGAGAAAAAGTATATTTTTAATAAGCTTAAATTCCAAGCTATTCTCTATGGTGTGTTCTGTTTAAAGGTCAACATGAATGGAGAGAGAGGGACTTAGCCCCTTTTCTTGAACATCCACAGGGGTGGGCTCAGAACTCTCAGGGCTAAGAAAGCTACAGCTTTGTATTTCTCTGGTACAGAAATCCAAAGGACTTTTATTTGTAGAACGAAGAAGGCATTCTCAAAGTTTTTCTTAGAAAAGTGATACAGTAAGGGTGAGCAGACACTTAGTAAACTAAGTAAAAATGGGTTTCCAGAATGCTGTTTCTCCTTTTCCTAATGCAGACCAGCATATTTTCTATCTTTTCACTTACCCACCTAACCTAACCTTGCACCAAAACAGACTTAAGGTTCTTACAATAATGCACACAATTCAGCAATATAGGTTAAATTAAAAATAAAACAAGGCAAATATATTTATCAAAGGGATGCTGTGCAGATATTGTTCATTCCATTAACTCAGAACCCTTCTAAGAACAGCTAAAGGAGATGTTTCTTTCTGATCTCTTTATCTACATTTTTGTTTCATGTTTGAAAAATTGATTTGTTTTTATTTTTACGTATATACTGAATCTTATAACTAACAGTGTTTCCTTCTTTTTATTGGCTTCTAGAAATGGCAGAGCCGAATTTGTGCCTCACCTTTAGGAAATATAAAAAAGATTTCATGGCTTAAATTTTGTGCATCAACCTCACTTTTGGCTCTATAGCCATGAAAAATGTTTTGCCCTCTGATCAATCTAAAGTTAAGAAATATAGAAAGTATTCTAACTTATCTGTGTAGGTTTTTTTCTTAAGAAAATTTGCAAGAGTGTTTTCAAGCAGGACAAATATAATTTCACTAGGAAAATAGAATTTGGATATCTCCACTATGAAAAGCTGTAGTTGAGTCAGAAAATAGCAAATCCATTGTGTCCCTTTTTTAAAACAATCAATCTTTTTGAATTTTCCCCAATTCCCCACCCACACCTCCACCTCACCCCGAATAGTCTTCAAATAAGCATTTGGGAAAAAGGATTAATAATAAAGCCAATGTCTTCAGGCACTTTCACACACATACAGCACCACTGTCAGGTTGAGAGTCTTCAATAAAATATTTTTAGTATGTACATTATATAACACTGTCTCCATAGAGAGCCAAACCACAATACCTTGCTCAGAGTAGGTGCTTAATAAATACTTGTTAATTATATTTAATGTGTGTGTGCATGCCTGTTTACATTGGACCCACCGATGAAAGGATTTTTGTATTGCAAGCAAAATACAAAAATTTATTTACAATCACTCAATGTTATCCTCAACTCTAATACAGCTATAGCTGAACCTAGTTACACAGTAAGCAGAAGCTTTCTTTTAATCCAATGAGCCTTGTAGCTTTGATAAACTTAAGTCTATCCTTCCTGATACTTGTTTTGCTGTAACCACTGCCTTGTCTATGGGCTCTTGATAATAAAGTATTCATGGGTCTTCCATCAGGGAAAAAGAATCACAGATGCAGCTTTTCTGGTTGCTCCCTGACTCTACCTGTTTCAGGGTGTGGAGGAGAGAGAACTAGAATCCACAAAAAGATTCAGCTCTGGCTGCCTTCCTTCACCTGTTCAGCAGGTGGGCCCCAGGTGAGTGCCAGACTCCTGGGTTCGGCAGAGTTACTCTGCTCCTTTGTTTAATCACCAGTTGCTTTCTCTGCCTGTTTGTTTTTCTGGTTTGGTTTCCTGTCCTGTTCATTAGTCAGTTCATTCTTCCTTGTTTGTTCTGTCTCCTGTGTGTTTCTGCAGGTTACCTCGCTCCTCAGCACCGGAAGGCTAATATCCTTTGTTCCTTGTAATCTGCTTTCCCGTGGTGGCAGGGAGTTGTTAGACACATGTGTACACATTTGGTGTACAGGGAGAAGGCTAAAGAGTTACCTGAGCACGATGAGTTTGTAGAAATGGCCAAATCTTTGGTAAAGGAGCAATTCTCACTTACCTCCTTGACCCCTGCGTACTCAAAGGATTTCTAAAGAGAAATCTTTGGAGTAGGGGGTTGACATTCTCGAGTGCTAGTTTGGTTATGTTTTGTTTTGTGTTTTAACTTCTTAACTCAGCATACTTTTTACCAAGTAAACATGAACTTGTGGTGTTTAGAAAGTTGAACACAACAGCAAAGTGCTGTACAAAATTGCTCTCTCTGAAAAACAATTCCTATAACCAACTGCAAAAAAAGTGAGAGATTTTTGTGGTCTCAGCTGTCACACATAGAATCATTTGCCCCTGGTAAGGGCAATTGTTGAATATGTGATCATTTAAAGTGTTGGGACAAAAGCGTAGGATGAGACGCTTTTTAAGTTCCACTGCCTGTTTTTGAGCTTGTTTTAAATTTAATTTGAATAGACTCAGGCTGCTCAAATCAGAAATTTGGGCTCACAAAAGAATCTTGATTATTATGAACCCCCACTAATTTGGAATTTTTTTTAGCATTTGGAATCATTCTAATGGACTTAACAAGAGTGTACTTTATATAACCCAAAGGAAAAAGCAAACTCAAAATTTTGAATATAAAATGCCGCTATCAGAATGCTTAGGCAAAATTGTTTCTAAGTCCTATAAATAGTAACCCAACCTCTCAAGTCATAGAAAAATCACTTAATAAAAATGTTGAAATCTTCACTCCTGGAGATTGTGATGCAGTTGGTCTGGGGTGGGAATTGGAAAGCTATATTTTAGTGAATGCTCCTCAGATGATTCTTACTATTAGACAAGTTTCAGAAACCCTTCTTTTGAAGCATCCACCAAAAATTTATATAAAAATTACAAACCAGTATTCTCCACTAAGAAACCAACTTTCCTCTGCCACAAATTTCACTACTTAGGAAATATCAAGAATCTAGTTATAATCATTGATTATACCTAAAAGTAATAATTCAATTCCCAAAGCAAGCATCTCTTCAACACCTCACTGTGCAAAAGATTGCCCTAGGTACTAAGGATTAATACAAAAGTCAGTTCTTACCCTTGAAAAGCTAATTATCTAATGATAAAGTTACACTTATTTGTTCAGTATTTCTGAAGCATCTTGAATAAATTTTTTCTGAGTTATTTATTCTTTAAATCAATACATACAGAATTTCTATTTTATGCCAGGCAATGGGCTGGGTAAGTTGAGAATATCTTCCCAGTCCTTAAGGAGCAAGTGTGGAGGAAAATCAAATAAGCCGACAAGTGACAGTATATAGACTT
This sequence comes from Pongo pygmaeus, assembly GCF_028885625.2. Lineage (NCBI taxonomy): Eukaryota > Metazoa > Chordata > Mammalia > Primates > Hominidae > Pongo > Pongo pygmaeus. The sequence goes on from NC_085930.1 coordinate 191,502,307, forward strand.
TACCTGCTACAACAGAGGCAAGCCTGGAGTGCTGCTGTGAGAACAAGGGGAAAGGGTCCCTGATCTAGCCAAAGAGGTGTGTGTGGAGTGTGTGTGTGTGTGTGTGTGTTCATGAGTACAGGGAGGTAAATACATGTTTACCTCAGGGCCTAGTGGGTAAATACAAGTTACTGGGGTGAGACAGGCATGGAAGAGTTTTCCTAGCAAAAAGGCATGTCATGCACAAAGGCATGGAAGCAAGAGACCTGCGTGATGGGTGATGCCAAGTCATTGAATAGGACCAGAGCTGCATTCCTCCTACTTAGGATTATTGATATACAACCTCATTCTAGGCCAATATTCAGATATTGGCCTACAACGGAAGGGGCCAAAACAAACCAAACTTTTCTTCATCAAAAAAAGTGGTCTGTACACTTGTATACTTGTGTGCCAGGATTTAATTCCATATTGGAATTTTGTTGTAGAGCTGTTATTTTAATAAGAAAATAAATCTAATATAATCAGCTGAATTCAGGAGTGAGAAAGACAGAGGAAGAAAGAGAGAGGTAGAGAGAGAGAAGGTAAATCATATACTTTCACATCTTCAGAATTCAAATCATTTTACTACTTCTGTGATTTAAATGTTGTGTTTAGAGTCAATTTTCTTCATAAAAATCATCAATAATATAAAATTGCCGCTCTAGACCTGCCTATTAGTTGTTGCTAAACAAAGCTGTTTTCATTTCTTTACATTTAACAATTCCTATGTAAACTCATTTTACTAATAAAACCAATATTCACTTTAACTTCACCTATGTCCACCTTTTCTCAATTTTTCCCCTTTAAAGCATTCACGGTTTTAGTTAGAGCAAAAGCAAATGAATGAATGTTTGAGTTGAAAATGACCCTAATACAACCATTGTCCAAAAAATTGGACCAATTTTATTATAATTATTTTACTATTTTATAACATATTGAGATAACACAATTTTTCAATACTGGGGTGTTCATGAATCAAATCTTTTAACATATTAAGGGTTTGGAATTTTAAGTTTGCACTTATTAACCACAATTTGTAGCTATAAAATATATTTAGGGATATCTGACCAGAGTTGCCCTGTTCTCATTAGCTATATATAACATACCACACATTACCTTTCAGAAATTTGAATTAGAGAGCTGGGTTTGTCCCAGAAAGCTGCCTCAGGGAAGCCAGTAGAAGAATGATGTACTTTTACTTCTGTGTCAGTCAATCCCTGTTGTAGACAATATCACGTTACTTCCTTTTTACAAATCAGACACAATTCCTGCTGCAATGAATTTCTAACAGAAAATAATAGGAATATATCATTTTGGTTTTTCTTTTCAATCATGCAATCAATCAAACATTTATTGAAATACTGCAATCAAGAAACAAGATCAACAAATATTTACTGAGCCCAGTAACTTTGGGAAGTCCTGTTTCCTCAAGGATCTTACCTCTTAGCATTGTAATCAGTGCACTGGGAGGGTCAGAAGACATGTAAAATGTAGCCCAATTTTTAAACATGCAAATAACCTGGTTGGGAAGGTCTAACCAACACACATTAAACAGAAAAATAAGCTGAGCACAGTGTAGCTTTTGGATACTCTGGAGTTGACTATTACTATTGGTGAGTTGTAAAGAATAATGCTAGAAACATGGGATGTGAGCTGGATTATAGAACTTGAAAGCTAAAAAGAGGTGCTTATTAGCAGGAGGGAGCCACTGTGAGTTCCTGAGTCTGGAATGACATAATGAAATTGCACTTTAGGAAGATTTTTAGGTCTTTATTTCCTCCCACTTCTCATTCATCTGGGAGCCAAGTAATAGTATAAATTATGCATCTCAAAAATTGTCATCTGATTTAACTAATGGACCGTGAAATGTAAAACACAGTGTCTCCTCACATTTAAAGATGATGAAGCCAATGGCTGGTGGGATTAATGTCTACGTAAAAGAGGCCCGAGGTGATTTTAGACCTCAGACAGACAAACTTTGATTTACTAAAGACTACTGCAATTAGCAATAGTAGCCCAAAGCAAGAAACCTGCTTGTTTCTGTAATCAAACTGTCCCTTAAGAAAGATTGACAAATACATAAAATGTGTGCCAATTCTTCCTAACTCTCAGGCCTAGAGCTGGTATCACTAATGGATGACTGGATTCTTTTTTTGCTATGTTCTGATTGGCCTCACAGTGCTTCTCGAAAGCTCTATAGGAAGCATCTAACTATTGATTGGAGTGGTCTCTGAAGATAAAGATTGTCTGTTACTCTGCACTAACAGGTAACTTTGCCTAAAACAATGGCTAATAAATTCTCCCAATTAACTGTGCCCACTTACTACAATATCTTTTTGTAATCCCACAATATCTTTGTGTCCCTTGGTTTATGAACACTAGAAGAAAGGATTCTCAAAATTCTCTCATCCTTAGATGCAGTATAATATATTAAAAGAGTGATTTGTGTCACCTGTGTAGGTCACAGTTCAGGTAAACAGACACAAGTGTGCTAACAGCACCTTGCTAGAGAACTCCTCAGAATGAAGTCTGAGTGACAAGAGGACCTCAGAAGACCTATCCCTTTCTGCCCTTCTAGGGTGTGCTGAATGGCAATTAGAGAAGCGTAAAATGCTTCCATGAGAGACCGAATGTTGAATGCTGAAGATGATGGTAATCAAAAATTATTGAGTGCTTACTATGTGCTACTCATCTAAAAGCTTTCTCAACACTATCTCATGTAATCATCACTGTAACTCAGTGATATAGCTATTATATCCCATTTCACAAACCAGGAAATAGAGATTCAGAGAAACGGAACTTTTCTAAGGCCAAACAACTATTAAGTAGCAGAAACGTAGTTTGCACTTAATTCTGTTTGATTCCACTACTAGTGCTGTCCAATGGAAACTTTTATGATGATGAAAATTGTCCATACCTATAGTGTCCAGTACAATAGCCACTAGCCACTTGTGGCTGTTAAGGACTTGAAATGTGGCTAATGCAACCGAGTAACTAAATATTAACTTTGTTTAATTTATATTTAAATATGAACAGCCATATGCAACTGGTGGCTACTGTATTAAACAGCATAGCACTGGATATGAACCCTATGAGGACAGGTGCCATGTTGTTTGGCTGATGACTGTATCAAAATTTAGCATAAGAGTCTGGCATACTTAATACACAATAATATTTTAAACAAACAAGTTTAAAATTTGTGCACATAATTCATGTAGAAATCTTATCCCCAAAACACCAACTCCTTGGACAACTCACTGAAGTTCCTCATGCTTTAAGACTCACCATCACCACCAGGATAAAACAGGATAATAATGAAGACAGTGTTATTTCTCTACTTCAGTATACGAGGAAAAACTAATCAAAATAAGCCAATTTTGTGAAGAAAATTTTACCTGTAAATCATTGATCAACCAGAGGATAAAACCTAGTTCTTTTCATCTTTCTCAGCAGAAGAAAATACATTTTTACTTGATACAAAGAAGCCAAGTGAGTTAGAAGTTATCTGCTTCTTTTCCGAATGGAATGGAAAACGATTTCTCTCAGTAAATGTTTATAAATATGGCAATATCCATCACTGGAACCAAAAGGAAGTCAAAATGTAGTTTAAGAGCATATGGATAATTCCAAAAGCGTATCTTCAAAAGAGAAAAACGCAATGCACATTTTTTTTTTTTGCCTCATGATGTCAAAAATCTAGATTCATTTCCCCTCATAGAATACATTACAGGCTGGGCATGGTGGCTCACACCTGTAATCCCAGCACTTTGGGAGGCTCACCTGAAGTCAGGAATTCAAGACCAGCCTGGGCAACATGGGGAAACCCCATCTCTACCAAAAACACAAAAAAATTAGCTGGGCGTGGTGGCGGGCACCTGCAATCCTAGCTACTAGGGAGGCTGAGGCAAGGGAATCACTTGAACCCGGGAGGCGGAGGTTGCAGTGAACTGAGAGCACACCACTGCACTCCAGCCTGGGTATCAAAGTGAGACTCCGTCTCAAAAAAATAAAAATAAAATAAAATTGTATATATATGTATATTACATAAATTATTTCAAAGGTAGCTTTAATTAAATACTTTTACATCTTACTAATATAAAATAATGTCCATACTAATGTGAGATGGTACTGGGGTGGCAACTATTGATAGCTATTTTATTGGAGACAATTTGGAAAGGTACTGTAAGAAACTTTATCAAATCTTCCTAAAGCAAGAAGGCGCTCTCCTGATACCTTTACTTTTGGTCAAGTTTCTATGAAATCGGTGTGTTCCAAACTTGAATGGGCATAAAACTACTCAGGAAGCTTGCTAAAAAGGCAAACTCAGTCGCTACTTATAGAGGTTCTGATTCATGAGGTCTTAGGAGGGCCCAGGAGTCTGGATTTAAGCAACCCTTGTCATGTTGGTTCAGAACTTAGTACCACACACTTAGAAACGATGTAAATTATTTATGGTAATTCAATTAAGGGAACAGGAAAAGATTTACTTGATAGACTGTCTCCTTTCTCAGGAAGCATGCAAAATTGAAATGCTTGGGTCAAGGATACACTGTAGACCGTCCTGCTGCATCAGTTTCCTCAGTCCCATCACTCTTCTCCCTACCACCACCATTTTGCATTTTTGAAGTCATTGATCCCTTATCCCCAATTCTCAAAGTAAGCATGGAATTGCTAATCAGTTTGAGCCTATATTCACTGCCTGCATGGCCTATACTGGTTCTATCAGAGTGAAATCTAGGAGTTTTGTTTGGTTGGGAGAAAGATACTCTATCTCTTTTCCTGGCCATGTATGGGAAAGAACGCAGTCTCAGTAACTGTTGGCAGCCATCTTGCAACCATGTAGGAAATCAGGCTTGGGATAAAACTGACACCATGAACAAAAAGCAGAGCAAACAGACAGACAGAGTCTTTAGGGGCATTTTTGAACTAGATAAAACCTCTATACTTCTCTGTTACTTAAGTTAATACATTCTTCCATTGTTCTGTTTAAGTTTTCTGTTTTTTGGAACATAAAAAATCCTAACTGATACGAGCTGCTGTCTTAAATTTTATACACCCATTTTTCTCTCTTAGCTTTGATCTCTGTGTCTCCAAGATGTTGTTTTGCTGCTTCCTCTCCAACACCCCTCTAAGCATTACGTAAGGGCATAGGTAAATGTCTAAGTTTTCACTATTCACTTACCCCTACCATACAATCGCTACAATGACCTTGCAATTCCTCTTCTTCACCTGCCACTTTCTCTTCTCACTGGAACTGAGCCATCAGATATACAAGTAGTTCTACCTCCTGGCAAAGAGAGCTGTTAAAGACCCTTTGACTGACTTAATGAAGTCCATATCTTTACAAGAAACTGCCTTTCCAAAGGCTTGATGAATGTAGTAGCTCCCACTCAGAACCCTCTGTGCCCTTTTATTCTTGCTTCCCTAGGATTTTAGGTGCATTTCAAAAGCATTTAGATATTCTTCAGCATTTGGTTCTTTCATGAAATATCTTTTCATATATTGTCTCATCACAGTAGAAAGAAATGAAGATGCAGAGGAAACCACAGTGGACATCCAAAAGAAGTCAGACAGCCCCTTGCAGGGACCTTAGGGGCAGCTGAATAGATGAGGCCACCAAAGAAAACCCTGGGCTGCCAATCCATCTGTACAAGAAGTAGCAATTGTGGGATTCGGTGCTCTGAAGACAGAAAGCAGAAAAATCCACCCTTTCTCCCCCTTCACTTAAGAAGATGAGAGCAAATGAAATTAAAAAGCCAACAGTAAATACTAAATCCAAGAAGTTTGCAAGGTAGAAGGAAACAAAAAAAGTCAAACGAAATTTCAATTTTTTTCATGGCTTTGGGAATATAGGTAGAAGAATTTTTACTAAAAACCCCCTTCTAATTATTTCATAGGCTAAATGGAATTGAAACAACTAAGGCCTATAGGATATTTTCATTAATCTCGTTTCCAAAGGAAAGACCAAGGAAATCAGTTTTCATCTAAAGAAATGTTATCACCAAACTTATTTGTTTGTCTATTTATTTAGTTGTTGCTGTCTGCTTTATCACTTATATAATGTTAACATTCTTTTAAAATGGGCAGATGGACCTCATTCAAGTTCTGACAGTAACTCTTTGTTATTGGTACAAATGGCTTCAGAGGTATTTAATTACCATTAGTAGTCATCCGTTTGCTCCTAGCTGGTGACATTTGGAATAGTAAGCAGGCAGCATTCTTTGTGTCCAGTGAGTTCATAGAAAGTTAAACCTACTTTTGACAACAGACTCAAGCTTAGTTACCATTAACCCCTCTTCAGTTACTGGATGATGTGTTTGAACAGTATGAATGATTAATGAAGGCTAAATAGCCCAGTTTCTATCTTAAAACCTTTTTGTCAACTGCTGGAGAGTTGAGTGACTGACAAGGTGAGTTCAGCTCAAGAAAGTATTTCTGCAATCCATTTCTTGCACTTTGAAAAAAATTAATTAGTCAGCTATTTATTTTCAAAAGAATGGGAAAAAAATAGAAATTCTCATCTTGATGCCTTTTCTTTTGCACAGACGAATACCAGACACCAAAATTTTTGCCAGCTTGGCATCAGAAAGTGTACTTTGATTGCATGTCTAACCCAGGGGTGTGATTGCTTTCTTTCAATGAAACCAAGATAAAACGTTGTCAACTAGTAGCATCCCATTACAAAGCTTCTGAAAGTAGCCTCTGAATTTTCCTGCAGCAAATTCTAGGATTGTTCTTGGGTAAAGGCCAACCTATCATCCGTTAAGTTGAGAAAACTACTTATGTCTGGCAGCTTATTCGAGGTAGGTAGATGTGTAAAGATGCCCAGGACATTTGCTGTCTGATCTGTGAGGAGCATCCCTATACTTAGCTCCTCCAGAGGTATCTTTTTGCAAAAGAGATTACAGAAGAGGCCAGGCAAAGCTGGACGCTAAAAGAAAGCAGAGATTAAAAATTCATGCAGAGGACCAAAAAGGTAAACCTGACAGCTGACTCTAAGAAACAAAAGTACACAGGAGAAAAAAAAAATCCAAGCAGAATTCATAAGGAAATAATGCAGTCTGGGAACATAGTTTAAGCATATCTTTATATGTGTATCTTTACACAAACTTCATAGGCATTGGCAGAGGTTTCTTTAACTGTGCCTTAAATTTCACCCTCTTCACTTTTATAATTTTATAGCATTTAGGGTGTCACTTATGATATACTTGATCAGACAGCCCAGAACTTGAGATCCACAGCAAGTGACACAGATATATTGATCCAACAGCCTTTGTAAAAAAAAAAATTAAAAAAAACAAACAAACAAAATTGTTATGTCATGTTTGGTATCTACTTGGCAACTACCTCTTTACCCATTTCCAAATAAAGTGTTTCATGGTATTTTTAATTAATTCTATACTAATTTTTGTAAATGTGACTTTTCCATCATTTTTATCAATTATGTATTGTTATAGCCTAAGCATTTCCTCCCAAAGACAAGAAAGTGAAGTGAGACTGAACTAGTGTTTCCCAAAGAGAATTCACAGGCCCATCTCATTTATTTATTGATTCAACAAACATTTTATTGGACATGTATTATGTGCCTGACAGTGTGCTAGGCACTGACGATACAGAGATGTTTAATATCCAGCCCTTGCCCACAAGGATCTCGCTTTCTATTTTAATAGACAAGTAAGGATAATAGCAATAGCTTGTAGATATTAATAATGCTTGACACAGCTCAGGGCATGCAGACAGTGTCCAGGAACAACACATTGTGAATGTGTGGTCAGTTAGAAGAGGATTTTGCAGAACCAGCAAATCATATGAATTCTGATGAAGGCATGATTAGCCTTCAATGTTAGGAATCTTCACCCTGGAGTGGATATGCAGCTGACTAGGACAGCTCATAAGACAAGCATGAAGCAAGGAATTTCCTGCATCAATCCTCTTAAACCAGATCCCTCACAACAGCTAAAAGGGATGTCTAGATACTACCCAGAACTCATCTTGGTCTCCGTAGACCCTTCTCACTTAAGTCCCACCTTGTTCATAGTGTGTCCAGGGAAAGAATAACCAAGCTCCTGTATGCAGCATACAGAACTGATCGCTTTCTTGTTTTACACTTCTATGTTGAGGTAAGAGGAACAGATCATCTTACTTCCGGCTTCTTCCAGGAGCATTCAACCCAAGTGACCAACCACATGGGTTGCTGGATGAAGTTCACGAAGTTTCAGGGTGGGATAGTAGTCAAGGAGTGGTAGCAAATGGCTTCAGACTTTCCCCTGGCAGGCACTAACTGGAGATAGAAGTAGCAGCAGGGAAAGGAACGGGACAAGCCAGGCCTAGGAAGTGTCAGAGAGGGTGTGTGGGCCACCCAGAAAGCAAAAAAGGCACACCCATTCCAGCACACCAATGGCTTCTAATTGGACAACTTCAATTTTGGCAGAGGCCTTTGTCTCAATAGCTTCTTCTATTAGAGGCTTCAGCATTAGCTCTTCAAATAATGGATGACCTCACCAGCAGAAGAAATCCCACTAAAATCAGAGGAACTGGAATTTAGATGCAAAAGTTTACCCAATACCATCAACGTTAGTTTGGGGCCAGATTATCAAAAGGAAAAATTTTTGGCAGGAACAAGTGAGTGGGTTAATAAACAGAATATCTCAGTACTCAGAAATCCTGCTAGTAGGGCAGGGGGCAAGCCTAAGAAAAGAAGAGTTTCACTGGTGAGTTGCAAAGAGAGAACTTCAGCTGGGCAGAATGTTCACCTGTGTATCTCCAGTGCCTAAACAGTGCCTGAAGTGAACAGACTGAGCAAACTTGTGTTCAACTCCTATTTCCATCTCTTACTAGCTGTGTGACTTTCAAAAAATTATTTGTCCTTTCAAGGCCTCAGTTTCCACATCTGCAATATGAGAAAAGGAAGAAAAGATATGTCTCCGAGGGTTGTGAGAATTAACTGAGATAATCTATGTCAAGTGTGAGAACAGTACTTGATATTATGTAAGTGTGATATAAGTGTTCAGAAAATAAGTGAATAATGTCACCAAACCTCAGAATATACCTGTTATATCAATACTGTTACTTCCGACTAATAGATGAGTAAATTGAAAGTGAGAAGTTCTAGATAAGTTACCTGTATTAGTTCATTTTCACACTGCTGATAAAGACATACACAAGTCTGGGCAATTTACAAAAGAAAGAGGCTTAATGGACTTACAATTCCACAAGGCTGGGAGGTGTCACAATCATGGCGGAAGGCAAGGACCAAGTCACATCTCATGTGGAGGGAGACGGGCAAAAAGAGAGAGAGAGAGATCAGATCTCATAAACCATCAGATCTCGTGAGGCTTATTCACTATCGCGAGAATAGCACGGGAAAGACTTGCAGGCATGATTCAATTACCTCCCACCGCGTCCCTCCCACAACACGTGGGAATTCAAGATAAAATTTGAGTGGGGACACAGCCAAACCATATCCTTACCCAAGGTCACAGAGCGTAGGATGGCGAGTCAGGATTTGCACCCGCATCTAAATGCTTGTGTAGTCTCTGTTCTTTCCCATTGATTCTATGCTCTACTGACTCGTTTTTTTAAGTTGGTCTTTTTGCTTTGTTTATATGTAAGTGTGCTTGTATTTATATATAGTCTTATTTCCCAGAAATGCTGTTCTGGTCCACAGTTATAAGGATCTATAATACTGGGAAACATTTCTAATTTCTTTCTGTGAAACATGCCCGGAGCATCTCAGTAGCAGTGCCTGGGAGCACTCACCTCACTCAAAACAATTGGCGATAACTTGGACCAGTCACCAATTGTCAGGGACCCAAAAGACTGGCTTTCAAGGAACCAGTTATAAATAATGATAACTTTATTTACTCTATGATCTAGGCAATGCACACAGACCATGGAATGTGCAGGCAGGAAAGGATGGCAAGACATGTTTCTGGCTTGGCCAATTTTTACTTCTTTCTGCAAGGATGGACTAATTCCAAAAGGCTCCCACCTTCTGTGAGGAGAACTAAAGGACCAGAGAGAATACATTCATCAAAACCTACTCGAAACAAAGGGCTGCCTCTGCTCCAAGTCCCTTAAGCTTCTCAGAGGAAAGGTATCATTACAGGTGAAACATACAGTTCGTACTAAGCCTTTGGCCTAGCACAATCACTGTAAGCAGGCTCATCAGTTTCCTATTCCACTGGCCTTTGCTGTTTTCTTGGAAATACGTGTTTCATCACATGCCTTGGACAATTTCAGCTTGCCTATAAACTCTCTTAGGCAACAGTATCTTGTTTTATTTTTAACTGAATCTCAGTTTTGTTGAAAGTACATGAAATTTGTATCTGGGAAGAAGTTTGGGGCTGCAAAACTAAAAATAGCCTAAGCAAAAAGGAAAATGTATTATTTTGTGTAATGAAAACACTGGAGCCTGGGAAGTCTTAGATCAGTGAATTCAGCGATTCAATAGCACCATCATAGATCGAGGTGCATTTCATCTTTTCTCTCTGTTAATATCAGTAGATCAGTTATATCCCTCTTGATTGCAGATGACAACAGTATCCAAAGGCCAAAGAGTATCTCTCTTCTTTGGATCCATTTTTAAGAACAAGAAGAATCTTCCCAGAAACACCCAGAGCAGACTGTCCCTCAAGTTTCATTAGACAGGTTTGAGTCATTGCCCACCAATCTCTGGCCAGAGGTCAGTAGACTACTCAAGATCCACTTCCTGGGGCTGCAAAGAAGCCCAGGCTTCACTAAAACACAAAGCTGCCCAATAACTTTATTCTAGGAACAAAGAAGCCTGGCAATGGGCTTTGGGTAGGAAACGACAATGTCTACCCTGATATATGAAGTCATATAGATCTGGGTTTGAATCCAGGCTCAACATTTATAAACTTAGACAATTTCACCTCTTGAAACTTTAGTGCACTCACATGTAAAATAGTACACTCACATCTACCATAAGGGTGGTTGGTGAGGATTAAACAATGCAATATTTGTTAAAAGTACAGCACAGAGCTTGGCACATAATTGTTACTTAATGCCTATTGGTTTCTCCTCTTTCCTTTTTGCCTCCCTTGTGGAAAGCTTTCAGCATACATGTTTCCATTAGAAACAGAGGACTTTCTCTTTTTCTATTCATGTTTGTGTAGTCTATTACTCATTCTCCTGCCTTTTCTTGTGATTTCTGGTCTTACAACACTATTAGTGGTGCTTTTTAAAATGTGATTATTTCTTGTTATTAATACTACTATTGGAATAATTGATAAATGTGTAACATAAAATGATACTTGCCCAAAGTTCACATCTGGCATTGTTTTTGACCCTGATAATGTGGTCAATTGGGGATGCTCCAATTAAAGGTAATGAACTGATTTATTTCATTGTAATTTGTTATGTTTCATAAGTGAGCGCCTTCCCTGCACTTTGTCCAGTGAGTATACCCACACATTAATCTTGATCAATTGCCAGCAAGCATTTAATGAGTGCCTTTGTTGGTATGGTTTAGGATGTTCCTTTGCTCTATCTACCACTTGTGGAGAAACTTAAGAAAGGAAAATTCATATATGTTGTTATTAAATAAGCTCTCTGCTGCCCTAAGAAAGAGACAAGTATTTTGTTTGCATAGCAGAACACAAAAAGGGCTAATGAGGATACATTGGTTCAGATTATTAAACGACGCATCTATTTTTAAAAATTGAAGATTATCTTTAACATGTATGAGTTGTAACTGCTCCTAAGTAAATTCTAGAGAAAATACTTATTCTGCATTACGGCAGAAATGATGGTCTCTTTTTAATTTTACTTAGTGTTTCTAAAGATTTTTAAAAATATATATCCATAGAGAAAATGCATCCATTCTTCACCAGTCAATCTTTTTTGATTTTTTTTTTTTTTTTTTTGAGACGGAGTTTCACTCTTGTCGCCCAGGCTGGAGTGCAATGGCACAATCTCGGCTCACCGCAACCTCCGCCTCCCGAGTTCAAGCAATTCTCCTGCCTCAGCCTCCCCAGTAGCTGGGATTACAGGCATGTGCCACCACGTCCAGCTAATTTTGTATTTTTTAGTAGAGACTGAGTTTCTCCATGTTGGTCAGGCTGGTCTCGAACTCCTGACCTCAGGTGATCCACCCGCCTCGGCCTCCCAAAGTGCTGGGATTACAGGCGTGAGCCACCACGCCCGGCCACCAGTCAATCTTTTATTAAGCCCCTATATTAGGTGAAGTAAAGGATGCAAAAGTCAAGGAAGACCTGGTCCTGGCAGTCCAATGAAAGAGAGAAGACACATCCAATCGGCTCGTGCAATGCAGGACAGTCATGTGGAGTGTGAGAAGAACTGGAATGGCTTCTAGCATTGTCACAACTAGCTGGTGGCCCTGGGCAAACTACCTAAATTCCATGGGCCTCATTTGCAACATGAGTAATTTGAACTAGTGAATGTCTAACAGTGGTCAAATTCTAAAATTTTAGCATTCTCAAGTGTTCCAAAAATCACTAATATCTGGAGTAGTCAGCAAAGATTTGCAGGATGAGCTAGACTTGAGGTGGGCTTTAAAAAACAGAAGAAGGGAATGTGTTAAGGAAATTTGAGAGAAGGAAAGAACACAGAGCTACGGGAATTAAAAGTAACAAGTAATGACTCTGCGTCAGGAGTGTCACACCTGCCAATGTGAGAAAATCTGTTGGGCAATTACCTTAGGAAATCCAGTTGGACAATGAGCACGGAGCAAAATAGGAGGCTCATAAAATCTAGGCTGAATGTATCAGCCTTGATGGTGTTCGTATATAGGTGGTTTCTACCTTTTTTCTCCTCTTATTAAATCCATTTTATCTTCCTCCACTCTTTCTCTTCCACTTCTTTCTTATCCTTTTTTTCCACCTTTTTTTCTTCTCCATATTCTCTTTTTTCTCATTACTATTGTAGTAGTGTTTATAATTTACAAGCACTGTTACTTACGTGATATTTTTAAATCAAAAAATAATGCATGTCATTCACAGACTTCTCAGAATTCAGACTCTGGAGCTGGAAAATCTGGGTTTGAGTTCTTGGTTATACCACTTACCAGCTGTATGGGCTTTGACAAGTTTCCTAAATGGCTGTGGTTCAATATCCTCCAATAGATGAAGATAATGATACCCACTTTCTAAATTTTGTAAGAATTAAATGGCCACCCAAAACACTTGGGACAGTGCAGGGTAAATGGTAGGTCCTATGTAAGTTTTCTATTATTCGAAAAATATCTATAGGGTCATTTTCTGTCCTTTCCGTATGGGTCACAATATGCATGTTTTTCTAGGTTTTTGTGTCCAACATCCACAGTATGTGAACTACTGACAACTTTCACATAAGAGAGTTGGAGCTCCATCTGAGTGAATTATTTAAATGTGCTAACTAAAATTTCAGGAGCATTTAAAAACCTTCTGAGCAAGGCCATGTCCTGAAGTTGCAGCCATTTTAATTAGTTTCACCTTCTCTGCCCCATGATCCAGAAATCTCTAATTGCACCGTTGCAGCCTCCTGCTCCCTGTCACAGATCTGACTTTACCTGCTACTATTTAAATTTTATGAATCATGCTCCCTCTGTGTGAACTCCTGAAACCTCTGAAACTAAATGAATAATTATCGAGATGAAATTGTTAACCATTTATAAAAGATGTTGTAAAAAGACTTGTTTTCTCTACGAACCATTTTTTTTTTCTGGTTGTCTCCAATTTGCAGTCATTAGCATGAAGAAAAATGTCAGCTATTCCTCCAATGAAGAGAGAAGGAGATTCTTAGAATCAAGAAGCTTGACATTCCATAAGCAAATACTCCCTGTTTCAAAAAAGGCAGTAGGAGTGTGCCATGGCAACCTCTTCCAGGGAATAACTTTAAAGTTGGCTTAGTGCTCTCCTTCATATATCGACTTCAGTGGGAGCACCTGGCATGAATGTCAGTGAGAAGACAGCTAGGGCAGGGAGTCCCCCAATAACACAGTGTGGCCATTTCTCAATGGAAAAGCATGTTCTTGTAATGAGCTGTTTCTTTGAATATTGTTTTGTTTTTAAAGATTGTACGTTTGCATTTATGCCTTTGTTTTGGAAATACCTCAAGTAGAAGTGTCAAAATGGAAAGAACTCCTAGTTTCCTTTGCCTCATCAAAAATCAAATAGACCTAGGAATTCACCTGGGGTCTTAGTCCCTCTGAATTTCAGATTTGTTTTCAGATGTGACATGTTATTGGAAACATCTGAAATAAGAGCTCCTTCATCATTCTCAAATTTGGTGATTTGAAAATCTCATTTTCAAGTGCATTTTTCTTATTTCCCCATGTTGCATGCTTGGTAACTCCTCCATTTGTCTATTTTTGGCAGAATGGTGCAGGATCTATTTGCCAGAACAATTTTTTTTGAAGACCCAGGCTCTCATCATTTCAAGACAAGGGGTCCCTGGATCAAAATAGAACCAAAAGTTTCATTTGGCATCAATCAACCTTATCAGCAGAGGCCAGGGATTATCAGCAGAGACCAGGGCTTTTATCAAGACACAGAGCACAAGTAAATCCTGTAATCTAAATTTGCAACGTTTGTGACCTGGAAAGCAGCCCCAGGTACGCAAAAACAACTGACCTTTTTCTACTCCTCCAAAACACCTGCTTGGTATTGCCTCGTCTCCCACACTTCTCGACAGTGGTGATCTTGAAATGTTTATGCTTAAGTTGTGTCTTCCAAATTAGCCACTAAGTTACTTTAGGGCAAGAGCCATGTCTTCGTGTGTCCTGCCCAGTGTTAGGACTGGATCCTCAGGAAATACCTATTGAATAAACTTAGATCTTTTCACATCCTTTCAATTCTGTCAACCCACATAAGGCTGGCTAACAGCAAAGCTGTGGGGGAACTTAGCCTACGTTCTTCAATCCAGAATCCCTGAACACAGCTAGCATGGTTCAAGATTAATAGGTACACTGGACAGTTCTTTGGAGCCCCGTGATATTATTGGAATGCTTTTACTTTGAGATCTTGACATCCTAATGTTAACAGAGCTTAGGTGGTAACCTAAAATCACTGGAAAGATATCACTCTGCAAAAATGAGTAAATGACAACCAATCAACCTTGAAACATCTCTGGATAATTGCTATCTACTCTGTCTAATTATTCCTACGAAAGGTAAGTTGTCTTTCTTACATTTCTGAAATGTGGCCTGAGGTACCTCAGGTAGTAGTTACCCACTGGCTGGTCAACTGTGCAGCTATAGAAAACATATTTGACTATATTTCAGTGAGGCAATAAAAGACACTATTTAATTTCAAACTTTTTATTAATTATGTCTTATCAGTCCCTTTCTCCAGAAGATACCAATACGATTCTTCAGCTCAGTTCAGACATCGTAACTTTCCATTTTACATTAAATGGGACATTTTAATATATAAGCTTTTGGAAATAATTAGAATTCACATGTAGTTTTTTTTGTAATCAGAATTTTTAAAATTACAGTATATAATTACAATGTACGATAAGAAATTGTCAAGTGGGTAACCTTGTTGCACTGAAATGTTTTTGCTGTAAACAAGTCTATCCTTTAATGGAATATTTGTCAGTGCATGTATTCAAAGAAGCGCTCTCAAGGCATGTGCTCAGAAGTTAGGAAATAATTATATTTCCAAACATAATCTTTTCTAATCATCCCATTTTGTTTTATTTAAAAATAACCTGTGGGTTTCTAAGACAGGCAAAATTATCTTTGATCTCAGCTCCAAGGTACCATCCTTCCAGAAAATGATTTGGGGTAGGGGGAAACAAACTCAGAGGTCAACTTTTCTTTTTCTTTCCTTGAAAATCCTCACTCTAATTGCAAATAAATATACTAGCAAGGAACTGCCTAAGTTTAGCTGCTAGGTTTTTAAAGCAAGATAAGCGGGAAAGCACTGAATTTGTAGTAATATTTAACAACTCATCCATGCAGTATTAATACATAGTGATTTTCAGTGGTATATAGACAAGGCTAATTTCAATTCAACAAACTTTTATTGAGCGCCTAAAATATGCCGAGGACTCTGCTAAGTGTTGGGGGCACCAGGGTGAAGATGATAAAATTCTTGACTTACAAAGCTTAGTTTCTGGAGAAGACAAAAAGTAAATAAGCACTTTTAATAAGTTATACTCAAATTGGCATGAGAACATGGAAGAGGTGGGGTGGTGAGCTCTTAGTGGAGGCTTCTGCCATGCACAATGCCTGGGCTGACCTGTGAAGAAGTGGTTTAGTGGGTGGGAAAGGTGATAGAGGCAAAGTGGACAACACAGACAGTCAGTCTGGTGGTTTAGGGAAACAGCCTAGTGTTTTGGCAATGAAATCTCTTGGATTGGGGTAAGGTAGGGAAAAAGGCCAGCACATGTCTGGCCCCTGTCAGGTGCCACAGAAAGTAGGAATTTTTCTTGTTCCAAATAAGATCTAGTCCCTGGCCATGCCCTGGTCTTCCAGGAAGGTACAATCCATAGGGCCAATCCCAAACTACGCCGTTGAATGTTCCCTGAAAGCACCTTTGTACTGATTCCTGTAGCACTCAGAATGCCTCATATAAAAATCCCCAGACTGTGCTGGAAACTGCGGGCCTTTCTTGCCACCATCGTCTTTATTAAGGAAAGATTATCAAATGATTACCTGCCACATTTCAGTTACTACAGAGACAAATGATAAACGATCAGACCCTGGCCTTAAGGAATCTACAATCAAGCATTTATCCTTGGTCCCATCTCCTCAGGACTCAGGGCACTCCAAGGTGGCAAGTAGCCAGGATGGCAAACAAAGCCACACTGTGTTGAGAGAAGACTATCTGCTTAGCCCTCCTTCCCTTTCCAAGTGATATGTGTATATGTATATAAAGAGAATGTGTGTATGTGTGTATGTCAGTGGCCTTCCTGAAGACACTGCCTTTGTCTTCAGTCTAATCAAATGAAATACAACTTTCAAATTATTCATAAATGTTTTCATATTAGCTTCTTTAGGAGCTTTCAGAGCGTTTTAATACTTAAAATTTGTTTAACATTGGTTCCTTTTATGATAAGATATGGAAGACAGATGTAAAAAATATATAAGCTTTTCAAAAATGAAGAATGTTTTTCTATAGGCATTTTATATTAGCTGGAAGGGGAGAATGGCATGGCATGAGACAGTGGGGGATATATTTGGTTCATAAGAATTGGCATAACTAATAAACAATTATTGAGTATCTTCTAGGTGCAGGGTGCTGGGGCTACAAAGGATTTTGGCTAGTGGTACCTGCTTTCATGAGCCTGGCCATCACCCTGGGGAGGTAGATAAGCGTAAGGGCAGGAGCATGGGAGACTAGATGCAGAAGCAAAAGCACAGAGCCAGGGGTCATGTAGGAAGGCTTAGATGACAAGAGGTTTTTGCATCTAGAACATTGAGCAGCAATAGCAGGTATGAGAGACATAGGGAGATTAATAAGATACTATGTCCCTGAGAATGAGCCCTATCCACCCCTTTGGCTACAGTGGGAAGCCCTAGACCTTTGAGAAACCATTATGGCTTGTTAGGCTTCAGGATGGAGAAATTCTGCCTGCTCTGGCAAGAGAGCCTCCTGGCTTGCACTCCTAGTGGGCAACTCCTGAAGGAGAGGCTGTGGCCTGGAGCAAGGGTGGCGAGGTTGGCTGTTAAAGCTTCCAATATTTGGAAGTCTGGTCTCTGGGCCTTGATGACTTCTCAGGACTCAACTCAGATTTTGCAGATCATGGTAGCTGATGTTAGGGTGACCATATAATTTATTGTCTAAACTAGGAAACTTCTGAAAGAGAAAGAGGGCATCATTAATAACTGGGCACAAACAACAGATTTAAATGAGGACTCTCCTGGCTTGAGATGTAGAGCCTCCCTAGCTGTTAACCATCAACACCTCCTAATGCATGGCCATGCATGATGCCTGCTGGTGTTTTTTAGCCTAGTTCCATCACACACACCTTAATAATTAGAAGAAACAGAGGAATTTAAGGCAATGATCAGTTAATCCTGAGAGAGGGAAGCCAAGTTTCACAACTAGAGAGAGCCCAGAGTGTTACTAATAAAATAATCCAAAATATTATAAAATCATTAATCATACTTAAGTCAATAAATTCCAGCTGTAATTCATCCCAGAGCACAACACACAGAACTGCCCACGTAGGAAGCAGTTCAACAATGAGAACACATGGACACAGGGAAGGGAACATCACACACTGGGGCCCGTCAGTGGGTGGAGGTCCAGGGGAGGGAGAGCATTAAGACAAATACCTAATGAATGTGGACCTTAAAACCTAGATGACGGGTTGATGGGTGCAGCAAACCACTATGGCACATGTATACTTATATAACAAACCTGCACATTCTGCACATGTATCCCAGAACTTAAAGTAAAATAAAAGAAGAAGAAAAAGCAGTTCAACTGCAAGTCACACTTGCATGGGGTGGTGCTCTCTTGATGTTAGCTAGGGGCTCCTATAGGATACCTGCTCTGTTTTCTTTGTCCTCTTGGTTTCCTCTGCAGGTCTTTCCTGGATGCCCCAGTTTATTTATCCAGATGATCACTGCCTATATCTTTTTTTTTTTTTTTGAGACAGAGTTTTGCCTGTCACCCAGGCTGCAGTGCAGTGGCATGATCTCAGCTCACTGCAAGCTCCGCCTCCCGGGTTCAGGCCATTCTCCTGCCTCAGCCTCCCAAGTAGCTGGAACTACAGGCACCCGCCACCAGGCCCGGCTAATATTTTGTATTTTTAGTAGAGACGGCATTTCACCATGTTAACCAGGATGGTCTCAATCTCCTGACCTTGTGATCCACCTGCCTTAGCCTCCCAAAGTGCTGGGATTACAGGCGTGAGCCACCGCGCCCGGCCTGCCTATATCTTTTTGGGGGTCACATTAGCTTATGAATCAAGTGAGATAATCCCAAACACATTCTTCAAAGACAGTA